>NC_138976.1:12144383-13344383 GCF_964341445.2 Mesoplodon mirus
TGTGAGTGTTCACCTTAACATTTTTTCAATTTTGTTGTGGATTTTAAAAATATCAGTGAGATGGAGGGTAAAGGTCTTTGCTGAATGAATGAACAAATGAATAAAATGGTGCTAAAGCAACCCAACTTCTCTGCCTCCTTTCCACCCCAATACATAAATCTCAAAACAAAGACTGATGACAGCGGCTACTTTAGAGAAGATAAAATGTCCCCAAAGGGTTCAATCAAGACTGAAGTCTATCCAATCACCCTAGTAATAAAAAAAGTCTACCCTTGTACCAATTTTCAACACTGTCATTTATTTTTTACCATGTTTCTCTCCCATGATGACACTGTATTAATTTAAGGAAAAGGTTTCCAGATATAGGAGTTAACCCTCATGCGCTAAAGCCTGGCCAAAGGAAATAAAAAACCATGATCAAGTCTAAGGCTAGTATAAGCTGAGGCAGGACATGTGTAAGTCATACACAGAGACCTAATTACTCACATGGAGAAGCAGAACAGCAGCAAGAAATGACTGGCCCTGGCAATAGCCAATTTCTTCATCATACACAGAATAAGCCTGGGGGGAAAAAACAACACACGAGGTGTAAATGAATGTAGTCACTCTTGAGTCATAGTTGCCTTATAGGAACTTGAACACGGGAACCTCGAAGATGCTACCCACATTCCACTGTGGCATTCTGATGGGCGCTGAATGATGCAAACATTTCTCTTCAATTCCAATTTTTCTTTATTATAAATAAAGCTGTCACCACGCCACTTCCTGTAGCCAAGGAGTGGTATGGTTAAGCAAAAACCATTTTAGCACTAAAAAAAAAGTTGTCATTCCGCCTGTCTTTGCTCATGCTTTTCCCTCTGTCTGAAAAACGTGTTCTTAACTGAGGCTCCAAACATATTCCGTTCCTCCAGGATTCTCTCTCTCCTCGGTACTTCTATGGTACTTGTTACAAATGTATGGTTATTATAGCACTTACCACACTGCATTTTAAATGTCCATCTTCTCTACTAGACTATGAACTTCTTAGAGGCTGGGGCGATGTCCTATTCAACCTAGCCAGCACCTCAACACATACAGCAGGCACTCACTAAACATTGTTACTGCTATTCATTTTTCTTTCTGGGAAAAAAAATCTTTTGGCAAAGATGCCAAAATAAATCCTTTCCACAATGCCAGTGATAACTTTTCTGATAAGAGGGATTACTCTGAAACCATTTGTGGGTTCTTTGGAGTTTTCATTTGTATTTTCCTTGGCAGCAGGTGATTACAACTCATCTCTTCTGAACGTTATCATGAACAGAATATTGACATCAAACAGTCCTGTGGGTTACTCTTTGGTTCTGTAGTTGTTCTTCAGAGTCTTGTTCTTATGGTTAATATTTATAGTTCTCATGTAAGTTGTGGGGGGAAAGGGGAATTCCGATAGATTCAGGACGCTATTCCCTGTTTGACAAATTTATTTCTGATGAAACTCTCTTTATTCTCCATTTTGTTCCCCAAGGTTCTTCTGTGTCCCAAGAAAGCAACTTAGAAATGGGTATATTTAAATTTCAGATCACTTAGCAAAATGTGATGCCAACGTTTATTAGATGACAAGTTAATATACACATGGGATTTTATCATTAGCTTTTGGTGAAACTATAGCTTTTAAAATATATACATATATATATATTTTACATAGCAGGCACTCACCAATCACTGCTTATGTTTTTATATGTAACCATGCTTTCATAAATTCAGGTAGAATTCAATATAATCTCATTATATCCCCCATTTTGTCAAAGCTTATCTGATGAGAGGGCTACAGAACGAGAAACACATATGCTTTTCCAAAGACAAGAAGCACAGAGGGATTTAGAAATGATCTTTTGTAATTTAATGAGACCACTTTCCACCTATCAAATCAGTAAAAATTAACGAGTTAATACCCATTTTGTTAAGACTGTTAAAAACTAGTAGTAATATATGCCAACACAGCTCTGTGGAATGCACTTTGACAAAACTGATGAAGGTACCAATCGACAGTCCATTAGTCAAAAAAGAATAGAGGCCTCACAGTTAGACGAGTTGGGCTGAAATCTCACAATTGCTAATGTCTCGGTCTGGCTCTTAGGCCCATTGCTTATATTCCTTATTTGTAAGATGAGAACAATCACAGTATTTATATAACAGAGCTGATGAATTATTCTCAGTCCTCTCAAGTAAAGTGCTCAGCACATGGTTTAATCAATTATGTACTAAGATAAAAATGTATTGAATTTGTATAGGTAGAGAATGGAGGGGAGCATTTTTCAGGCTCATAGAAGGAATGCTTTATATTTCAAACATTTCCCGAAAGTTTGAAAGTACTTTCATGTACATAATACATTCAGGAAATGTTTGAAATATAAGGTTCATGGGGGCTGTAAGGAAATATGGGGAAGAAAAGGCATTTCATTAATTCATCAACATTTAATGAGCACCTACTATAATATGGTGTGCACTGTGCAAGTGCCATAGATGCTAACATATGTAAGAAATGATTCTTGCCCTTGAGAACTTCACAGTTCAGTTGGGAAGTTTGACAAGTGAATCAACCAGAGTACAGTGAGAAGTTCAATGTAAATGAAGCATAAAATATTTAGGGAGTAAGCCTGGATATATTACAAAATGCCTTTAATACTAAGCTAATGAATCTAGGACCATGAAATGAACTAAGGAATTTTTATTTCATTTTGTGGGTTAGAGAAAGCACTAAAGGTTTTAGTGGGTCTAGTGGAGGCCACTAAAATGATCCAATTCTAGGGTCAACACAGAGAAAATAATAAATAGGCTACAAACCAAAGGCAGGGAGACTAATGCAAGGCGGCTTTTGTAAAAAAGTGCCAGCAACATATCACAGTGGCCTGTACCAGGGCAGTGAATAGTGAGGGAAGTACGGCTTAAAGAGACATCAATCATATCAAACTGAACGTGGCCAAAGGAAGGAACTAGAAAATAACAGAGAAATGATTGTATCTTCAGCAAGAAAATGGCATGGGGAAAAAAAGGAGGACTGTTTTTAATTAAAAGAGATATAACAACTAACCACAGTATGAATATTGTTGGACCCTGATTCTAACTAAATGTATAAAGACATTTAGGGAAATCTGAATATGGAGTGGCTATTGGATGGTACTGATGGATAATGATGGATGATACAGGTGGATAATGATCTTATTTTTAGAGATGTACGGTGAAGAGTTTAGGATTGTGATGTCTGAGGTTTGCTTTAAAGTACTTCAGGAAAATTTTTTTAAAAGGATAGATGAAGCAACTGTGGCAATATATTGATAAATATTCAAACTGGACAGAGATATATACAAATTTATTTACACTATTCAACTTTTATGTATGTTTGAAAATTTTCATAATAAAGTGTTTTTTTAAATGAACGCTAGTTTTAGACCTGTTTTGTCTGATGTACTTGACAGACTTTTACATGGAGACCAATGAGCAGCTGGAAATTTAGGCCTTGAGTTAACACAGATTTGGGAACATCTGTGCAGTGGTGATAGCTGAAGCTGTGGGAGTGGAAAGGGTCACCCATGGAGACAGTGTAGAGCTACAGGAACCAGTGACTGAGCACCTAGGGGAAGGCCTGTTTTAGGAGCAGGCAGAGAGAGAGAAAAATCATGAGAGAAGCAGCGAAGTAGTTAGAGAAGTGAGAGCTTAACCAGGAGGGTGAGAAGTCAGGAGCAGAGAGCTGCAATGAAGATCATCATGAGAGAGAAACAAGAGTGCAGTGGGGTCAGAAGTAAGGGATGAGAGTCAGCACAGGGTTTCTTTCTGGGACATTCTGCAGGAAAGTGAGGGAGAGCTAGATTAAAAGGGTAAAAGAAATCCTACCATTTTATTTTTAATTATATCCTGTTCATTATGAATCTAAAATTGTGTTGTTACTGTTGATTTTACAAAGACTTTTCTCTCATTTTTTTGCATTCTTGAACATCAAATACAAATTACGTTTTGTAGTTATCCTTTGCATAATTTCAAAGAACCAGAATCACCATTTAAAACTGAGTCTTGGACCTCCCTGGTAGCTCAGTGCCTAAGAATCTGCCTGCCACTGCAGGGGACATGGGTTCGAGCTCTCGTCCAGGAGGATCCCACATGCCGCAGAGCAACTAAGCCTGTGCGTCACAACTACTGAGCCTGCGCTCTAGAGCCCGCGAGCCACAACTACTGAGCGTGCGTGCCTCAACTACTTGAAGCCCGCACGCCTAGAATCCGTGCTCTCTCACTGTGGAGAAGCCACGGCTATGAGAAGCCCACGTACTGCAGTGAAGAGTGGCTCCCTCTCGCCTCAACTAGAGAAAGCCCGTGTGCAGCAACGAAGACCCAACGCAGCCAAAAATTTAAAAAAAAAAAAAAACTGGGTCTTTTTTTTTTTTTCATATGAAATACCTTGCATATTTTATATAAGGAATCTTGTCCATCTCCTCCTGTGTCCTTAAAGTAGTCATGCGCTGGGAATGTCCGGTTAATATCACGAGTGATAGCACTGTCCTGGGGAGACTCCTGTGCAAACATTAGGAAAGAGAAGGTTTAGTAGTCAATTACGTCCGTACTTGTTTGGGCTTATACAACAAGGTCTTCTCATTTACATGCTTTAAAATGCTGCAGGGACATACATACATATATGCATGCCCAGAATTATTGTGTCTTCAGGGAAGCCAAAGCAAAAGCAAATATTAAGGGGAAAAAAAGATGAAAGAAAATCAACCCATTTCACTCTATACACCTCATTTCTATTCCACCCCTGGTGCAAGGAAGTGCAGCTGGTAACCTTTCTATCGTAAGAGGGAAAATGTGATTCAAAATAGATTGCCCCCAGGAAAACACTCAACCTAACCTCAAAAGAAGGAGGCAAAGTGCTCCCGTTAGAAAAACTGGGTACAAAAATTGCTGCTTTAATTGATCCTTTGGCACAAAACTCATGTGCCAGGTTCTCAAAGGGAAAAGAGAAATCCCTTGATTGGGGTTTATCCTAGGGACAAATGGCATAAAAATTCACATAGTGGTCTACTCAATAGGAAACTAGACTATTAAATGCCAAGGGATTCAAACAGGCTATGGGAAAATATTCCTTGCTTTTACCAATGGAGAAAAACTGTTTCCTCTTCTACAATGAGTTACTAATACTGAACAAATGTCAATAATGTCATAAAATATGTCAAGCATCCAGCTATTTCTAATAGCTTCCCCTTGTTAAATTTTATTTGCTCACATGGTAAATAACTAGAACACAAAAACATGACCTTCTGTTTTAACAATGCATTGTCTTCATAGCTAAGACAATAGACTTGATTCTTCTTGGTAAGACTACATCATATTCAGCACACCATCCAAGAGCCTGATACTCCTGTTTCAAGTGAAAAATGAGTGATATTCTTTCTTATCGGGTAATTTCTCTAGCCTTTCAGGTAATTAGGTTCCCAGGGCCATAAATATTTTACAGTTGTGGGGTTTGAACTAACTTTACATTAAAAAAGATTTTTTTTTTTTACTGAATAAATTTGACATGTAACATTGTGTAAATTTAAAGTGTACAGCATATTACTTTTGATACATGTATACTAATCATTGGAATATGATTGCTATAGCAATATCACATTACATAATTATAGTACATTACTGTCTATATTTATAATACTGTGCATTAGATCTCTGGCTTATTTACTACTCATTACAAGTCTGTACCCTTAAACACTAGTCTTACCACCTCAAACTCCATCTCTGGTGAACCATCTTTAAAGACTATCTTTCTTAACCTGTAAACTATTTAAACCTTCAAAGACATTGCCAAACTGCTTTCCAAAGAGATTTATTGTCAGGCTACTAGTTTTTAAATGCATCATTAACAGCAGTTAAGGCAGCTCAGAACTGTGGTGATCCCTGACAGGACAAAATCCAAGGTGAGACCTAAGACTACAACAGCTATTTGTCTGGTGGCAGCTTCCAGGATGTAGCACATGCAGAAGGAACTGAAACAGAGCTGGGGATGGGGAGTGCCTCCCTGAGCTGAGAAAAAAGAGAGCAGGATTCAGGGAGGGCAAGGTAGCTAGAATTTATAGCTCACAGTACTGGAGAGGCAAAGTTGAACAGAAAGAGAGCTGTAGAGCTACGTAGAGGGGTCCCTATGAGTCAAAGAATCAGAAAAGAAAAAATGATAAACTGGACTTCATCAAATTAAAAATTTTTAATATTCAAAAACCACTGTTAAAAACATGAAAATGTAAGCCATGACCATGAATTTATAGCATAAATTACCTATAAAATCTATCTGATAATGGAGTTGAATCCAGATATATAACTCTCAAAATAAGACAAACAATTGATTTTAAAAGGGGGGAAATGGTGGTAAAATACTGAATAGACACTTCATAAAATAAGACATACAGATGGCAAATAAGCACATAAAAAAATTTCAACATCATTAGTTATCAGCAAAATATAAATTAAAACCACAATGAGATTCCTCTACAAGCCCACTAAATGTTAAAATTAAAAGGACCCCAATATACCAAGGACTGGCAAAGGGTGAGAAACAGCTGGAACTCTCATACATTGCTGGTGGGAATGCAAAATGGTACAAATACTTCAGAAACAGTTTGGAAGTTTCTTATATATAAAGTTATACGTACACTTCCCATACAATTCAGTGATTCCACTCCTATGTATTTATCCAAGAGAAATGAAAATACAAATATATGCAAATACTTGAACTCAAATGTCCATAGCAGCTTCATTCTTAATAGCCCATACTGGAAACAATGCAAATGTGCTCCAATGGGTAAATGGATAAATAAACTGTGGTATGTGCATATAGTGATAGAATACTACTCAGCAATAAAGAGAGAAAAAACTTACTGATACACGCCATAAGATATACCTCAAAAGCATTAGACTATGTGAAAGAAGACAGACACAAGAGACTATTTTCTATAATTCCATGTACATGAAATTATAGAAAAGCAAAATCATAAGTTATATAAAGCAGATCAGTGTTTGGACGAGGAAAGCAGATCAGTGTTTGGATGAGGCTGCGGCTAAAGGGAGAAGACTGATTTTTTTTTTTTTTTTTTTGCGTTACACGGGCCTCTCACTGCTGTGACCTCTCCCGTTGCGGAGCACAGGCTCCAGATGCGTAGGCTCAGCAGCCATGGCTCACGGGCCTAGCCGCTCCGCGGCATGTGGGATCCTCCCGGACCAGGGCACGAACCCGTGTCCCCTGCATCAGCAGGCAGACTCTCAACCACTGTGCCACCAGGGAAGCCCAAGAGAAGACTGATTTTTAAGAGGTATTAGAGAACTTTTTGAAGTGATGGAATTATTATCCATCATATCTGTGGTGGTAATTAAAACATATTGAGTTGTTCACTTAAAACTGGTGAATTTTACTGTATATAAATTACATCTAAATAAAGGTGATTTTAAAATGGAAAAACAAACAAAAGGGGATACTCATACAATCGAAAAAGAGACCCAGGATGATGCAGGTCCTTTAGATTAAGAATTCCCAGTACTAATTTAGCGATATGTACCTAAATGATGGGAATGATGTCAATCCATCTTTACCTTAAGGCCTTAGAACCAGGGGCATAGCTTAGAGTCAGACATATCTGGGTTTGAAAGCTGGCTCATCTCTTACTTGGCTAAAAAACTTTAGGTGAGCTTCTTATCTTCTCTGGCTAATAGCATCTACCTTATAAAGTTGTAGTGAGGGTTACATTAAATGTGTCTATAAATTATAAACATGTAAAGAGATTCCAGTATTGTCTGACGTGTACATGAAACACTTGATAAAAGTGAAAGTGAGCAGTCTCCAGCATGGCTGACAGCTGGGGCTGTCCTCTGAACACACACACTCACACAAGCACACACCCATGCACACAAATGCACATGTGCGTGCGCGCACACACACACACTGACATACAGAACACTCAACCATATGGTTCCTAGAATATGTATTATTTTTATTTTTGTATATCTTATCTTCCTATAAAGCTATTCATGTAGGGGCAGAAATTGTACTTTAGTTTTGTAACTTCCACAGAGCCTAGCACAATGCATGACACATACTCAGTGCTTGATAAATATATCGAATAGAAGTCCAAAAGCTTCCTTAAGATTGAGTGATGGCAATGTTCATGTGGTCAACAGCTCTCCCTAAACTAGAATCTCTAATGCTAATGTTTATTAATTCAAAACTCATGTGAAAGAGGCACTAAATGAAATCAGAAAAGAACCTTATTAATAATTTATAAGACATTCCAACTAAATACCTGAAAAAACCAAGACTGCTATAATGATTGACTCATTAGTGACTTCCAAATTGTGTCATATGCAGGCGAGAGAAAATAACTGTCATGAGAAAGAAACAGAACACAGACTGAGTCTAGCTCTAAATGCAAAATAAATCAAATCATCCTGCAATTATCAAGAGAGATGACGAGGAAAAGGAGTCTGTATCAAAAACATATGCTATATTATTGTGGATTAACAATTTTTATTCAGCCTAGGATATGTGAATTCTCTTGGACTCAGTTTTTTTAATTTATTTATTTTTGGCCACGCCACACGACTTGCGGGATCTTAGTTCCCCAACTAGGGATTGAACCTGGGCCCTGCAGTGAAAGCGCCGAGTCCTCCTAACCTCTGGACCACCAGGGAATTCTCTTGAACTCAGTTTTAATTTTAACCAACACACAGAATGTAAAATAGCAACACAAAGAGAAAACCACAGGCATACTGGGAATTAAGAAATCTTTATTTGAAATAAATCTCTGTTTCATGAACAGCTCAAACAACAACAGACCATAAATAGTCCCAGCTTCAACTGTGAAACTGCAGCATGACAAAAACTTATTGCACCCTTAGAATCATTAAGAGGAAAAATAATAAACTGAACTGAACTAAAATTAAAAATGTTCTGCTTATAAAATATGCCATTAAGAAAAGAAATAGGCAAGCGGTACATATATCTCAAAAGGAACTGTACCCAGAATATATACAGAACTTAAAGAAAGAGACAATTACTAAAATGGACAAAAATTGAGCACTTTATAAAAGAAAATATACAAATGGCAAATAAGCAAATGAAAAGGTAGTTACCAGGACAATGCCAATTAAAACCACAATGAGCTAGCCAGCCAAAGTGTCTACCAAGGAGAATGATTTCTTGTGCAATGATAGGAGGGCTACCACCTGGAACACTCTGCAGAAAGTAATTCAATCAATGGAGATTTGGAAAATCAGAATGATAATTTCAAAGCACTGAAGGAAGATGACCCAAAGCAGCATTAAGTAGTTTCTGAAAAGTTCTGGGACTTGAAAACAAAAACGAGAAAGGGGACTTAAAGCACTAAAACAATCATTAAAATAAATTTCACATTGACAAAACTTTCCAGAAAAGATGAATGGACATTTTATTGATCTATATTTGGAGTTCAGCCACAAGAAATTATTCTGAAAAAGTTGTTAATTCTGTTCTTGAATTATATATCCACTGGAATATTTCCAAAAGAGAATTCAGATTTTTTTAAATGTCAGATGAATTCACTCTAGGAATTTTATGAAACAACAATTAAAGTTCTGAAACATGCTAAGAATGATAGATTCTGGCTTAGGACAAGCATGAAGGTTAGAAAATTATATGAAGAATTGAGAGGAATATGGAAAGCTTCAAAATATTTTATGCCAGTTTTATCAGTCATATTAGACTGATGATAAAGCTAACTTGAAAAAGGATATACAATTATGAGATATATGACTTGGACATTCAAATGCACATAGAATGGGAATACAACAAAAAACTGAAAAAACTCTGTAACTGGTTAGTTCTCATCCATCTGCCATCCCTCAACCATTTGATCATGGGAGTCATCAGATAAGTAAGGGGGAAAATGCCCTTGAGATTAGGTGATTTTGAAAATTCACATGCTGAATTTTTGAAGCCTTCAAGAATGATAATAAATCGAGGAGTTCCATGTGAACCACTTGCTTAAAATATCTGGTCTTAGGAAATATGCTGAAGAACTTGGGAATAAATCCATTTGACTTGCCAGAGGCCAAGCTGTACAAAAATGATCCAAAAATTCTAACAATGATGAATTCAGTAAGTTCCTATCAGAATAATGACATCGTTAAATTTGAAAAGATTCTGAAAACAAATCACAGTAACGTTATGGATGATTCCTTCCTAAGAGAACACAGCAAAGAGCTTTTGTAAAATATCAAAACCCAAGTGCTGATAAAATTAAGATTTATACCACAATACATAGTCCTTTTATTTCTAAGGAGTTAAACATAAATGTAGCTGACATTGGGAACTTGCTAGCACAAGGCATATTGGCTGACACTATTCATGGCCAAATTGATTAAGTCAACCAAATACATCCTTTCACCATACTATAATTAGTAAAATGGCTTAACAGAGAACAAGCTTTTACAAATGTACTTGAGGCAATCATGCAGACATAAACCTTAAAAGAACAGGGAATGGCAAAACTACTGTAAGGTGATAGGTCCTGAAAACTACTGAAGTGATGGCAGAAGTAGTTCTTTTTTATCAACTGGCTTTATGTTTTGGTTGCTTCATTTACCGTAAGAAAAACAGCTTTAATCTCCAGAAAAAAACAAAACTGCCATACGATCATGCAGTATTAACATTTTGCAAACTTTTTCTGTTTAAGAGCCAGATGGCAGATATTTACTCAACTCTCCCTTTGTAGAGAAAAAGTAGCCATAGACAATATGTAAATAAACAAGCATTTCTGCATTCTAATAAAACTTTATTTTCAAAACAAGAAGCATGCTGGATTTGCTGCAGTTTGCCAAGCCCTTCTCTAAATATACAACACAATAATTTGTCACCAGCAACATGACCAGAGAGAAGATTTTTGTAATGATTTTGAATATACTGACATGTTACTACTGATTAACTTTTTATGTTTTACTTGCAGAAATTCTGTCACAAACAAGCTACAACAACTTGAAATGTATTTACCTTTGACCACTTTTTTTCATGTAATAATGAATCTTAAAAATGTTTGCTGCATTTTACAAAAGTCAATTCTTCAAAGCCTGTATATTTCTGTATCTGCAACGTAGTAAAGATTTAAATGAAACCCTGTAATTATAGTGCCATATTGTATATTGTCCCTTATATTTCAAGCAGCAATACAAACAGTATACACAATTCAGAAACTCTAAACATACACATTGAAACATATTAGACTGGCTAAAATAAAAAGACAATAGCAAATGTTGGTGAGGATATGAAACAACTGGAACCCTTTTAACTGTTGCTAATGGAGATATAAAATGATACATCCACTTTAGTGAATTACATGGCCGTTTCCTGTAAAGTTAAATAGGCATTTACAGAGACCCAGCAATTTCACTCCTAAGTATCACACAGGAGAAAAACATGTGTCCAAAAGAAAACCAAAAATGTACAAAAATGTTCATAATAACCTTATTTGTAATGGCCAAAAACTAGAAATCCCAAATGTCCATTCATAAAAAAAGAGATAAACAAATTACCATCCATATAATGGAATACATACATACATTGTTGGAAATAATTTCATTAAATACCATACTCTAAAATAATAGCACTTTAAAAATTTATTCACTAAACAAATACTAAGAATTAATACCTCTCACTAAAATCCAAATCTTTTTTATTTCCCCTTCCCATACTCCTGTCAAATGGGACTAGTCACTGTTCCCCAAACATAACTCCAAATTAATGATATACCTTACTGCAACTTAAAAGGAAAAATCTAACCTTTTATTTTCTTAGTATAATAACAAACCCTTTTTGTTTTCTTATTTTAATAAAACATTTTTGCTTCCTTACAATAATAATACTGGGGAAAATGAGAAAAAAGATAATTTCACTGTAGCTAATGTTTGATAAGCATATATCTAACTTTCTATATAATTATTTTTATAAAATGAGCTTACATTGTTTTGAAAATTAATTTTACTAACTTACTAATTTTACTAACTGTAAAATGTTGTGAGCCTTTTTTCCTGTTATCTGACAGTTATCCTACTCTAGCATTTTTAATGCACAGTAACCTGTCACATGGCTATACCATAATTTACTAGGCCAAATCTCTGACTTCAGAAGACTCAGGCTGTTCTACTCCTTTTGCTATAAACAAGGCTGTAAAGTAGAGCCATGATTCTTAGGGGGGAAGAGATTATTTCCACAATCGCTCCTTTCCCCCAAAGAGCCAGCGTAACTCTTGTGTTTGGATTTTGACGTTCAATGCCAATTTGTCCTCCAGAAAAGTTGTACCAATTTATATACCACACTGGTAGCACCCTCACAGCAGCTGCCCTGCTGTTTTGGAATAGTCACTTATGTACTTGTCTTGGCCTCCTTCTAGTCTGTATATAACTAAGAACTGTACCTAAAGTTGCAAAGAACTGCACATAAAGTTTACTGACTCCATCCCATTCTAATTCCAATGCATTGTTTGCTGAACCCTCATGCTGACAGATGTTAAAAACAAAGCACTATCGTGCATATACTTCTTGTCCTGTCAGTTGCCACGGCCTGGAAGCAATAACACCCAGGAGCAATGACCACACCTAGTGCCAGGATCTTGGTTTCTAATACCATTTACGAATAAAAGGAACCAGGCTCCTGTGGAAATGGCTGATTTTAGTGCTGGGGCAGGAAATATACAAGATGATCCTGGAACACCTAGAATTGCCAAAGAGTAAGGAAGAACTTCCCCCCGACTCACACCACAAAGAAAACAAACCCACAACGATGGGAACATGTCAAAGGGAAACATGAGCCAGAGTTCCCAGTAGCCAAAGCTGGAACAATGTAAGCAACAAAATTAATGAAGTATTACTGGATTATAATCTAAAGTATAAAATAAGTATCCATGAATCTATACTTATATAAATAAACAACCAAATAAGTAAATAAACGGGGGGAAAAGAGACAAATCTCCCATGAAGAAGAATTCCAAATAATTTATGAAAACACCCTGCCCTGGGACTTCCCTGCCGGTCCAGTGGTTAAGACTCTGTGCTTCTACCACAGGGGGGCGCAGGTTCGACCCCCTGGTCGGGGAACTAAGATCCTGCATGCCGTGCGGCGCAGCTAGAAAAGAAACACACACACAAAAAAACCACCCTGCCCTCATGGAGGGAGCCCACTCCTGTGTGGGCTGTGCACAGTGTCTTCCTTCTGAAGAGTACAGTATGGTAAGGGGGAAAAAAAGAGTAACGACAATGGAGAAATCTGACAAACATGACCTTAGCCAGCTGACCAACGTCCACACTAATAGTGACAAGTCATGTTGATAGTACATACCCTTGATATGAGGTAATGAAAATGGGACTTTACCTATGTGTTCTTTTTCCCCTAAACTCATAATCTTATGAGAAAAACATCAAATTCCAAATGAGGGACATTCTATAAAATACCTGACCAGTATTCCGTAAAGCTGCCAAAGTCATCAAAAACAAGGAAAGTCTAAGAAACTGAAACACAGTCAAGAGGAGCCTAAGGAGACAGAAGGACTAAATAGAACAAAGCATCCTGGATGGGATCTGGAAGAGAAAAAGGACATTAAGAATAAACAAAGGAAATCTAAATAAAACATGGACTTCAGCTGATAGTAATATATCAGTATTGGTTCACTAATTGAAACAAACATATCATACTAAGATTTGCACTTATTAGGCACTCAATAAAATGCTGGACTAAATTTGTGGAATAAAACTGGTGAAATGAATACTGTGGATACAAGCTCAATAGTAATAAAAAGGAGGCTCTGTTGATGTAATTGATTTCTAGATAATTTCTTTCTTGTCCCCAATTCTTATGCTCTTTTTAGTGTACGTAAGAAAGCAATAGTGACGTTTTGTTACTTTCTTAAACTGTAAGGCTTGTCTAAAATAATCTGTGCAGAGAAAAATCTAAGGAAATAACATTTGTGCTGTTTCCTTCTCCCATCTTGGTTTTGAAAGTCGTCCATTAGGTCAAATCACAGTGGTACCACATTCTGTAATTTTTCTGGATGACTATTTTTATACCTTACTGTGAGAATTGGCTCTCTGAGTAACTTCTCAGGATTAACAAGGTACTGGGAACTGACGGAAACCCTCTGAATACACACCCTTTGTAAACTCAAGTTGAAAAATAGAAAGCTAAGAATGGCAGGAAGAAAAAGAAAGTACCCAAACAAAGAAAATGCAGTGGAAGGGTGCCATGAGAAATAACCAGCACAGAGAAGATTATTTCCAAAGTAGCTTGTTGCCTAAAGAAAAAGATCTTCTTAAGACTATCCAAAATGTTATAAATGCTTTGTTAAAAGCCATCATGTAATACTTATGAAAACAAAACAAATACCACCAAAATTCCACTCAAATCCATCATGCTATATCCTCTCTTTACAATATGTTTCACAGAAATAAAATAATTTTTTGGTTACATTTTGCTCTTTAAAAGTCAGCTACAGATTGTCAGAAGTGATTTTAAAGACTTAGTTTTTTAAATTCCCTAGGATAAAAACTCAAAAGAAGGAAAATGAAATTGAAGGAGTACTATACTTAAAAATTAATAAATGAGGACTAAAAACCTTCTGGAGGTAAAATCATTTTTCTTAATTAAATGTAACTCCTGTCATTTGCGGTATGCGGGCCTTTTTTTTTTTTTTTTTGCGGTATGCGGGTCTCTCACTGCTGTGGCCTCTCCCGTTGCAGAGCACAGGCTCCGGACGCGCAGGCTCAGCAGCCATGGCTCACAGGCCCAGCCGCTCCACGGCATGTGGGATCTTCCCGGATCGGGGCATGAACCCCTGTCCCCTGCATCAGCAGGTGGACTCTCAACCACTGCGCCACCAGGGAAGCCCCACTCCTGTCATTTGTAATTTAATTTCATGTGTTTTGGAAGTAGCAGAATTGCTTAAGTGAAAAGGTGAAGAATAAGACTTCTAAGCCTATGAAAACTGATGTTCTTGTGTTTGGGCAAAATGAAGATGGGCCTACAAAAACCTGCAAAATCTGGAAATTTCATTTCAATGGGTCATGTTAAAAATCTAATAGCATTTCTATTAACACCATTTTAACAGAGTCAAAAAAGGTGATTAAGAAAAACAGTTAACAATTATTTTAGTTAACAATTATTTTGTCGCTTAAAAAATAGCTCTGTCTTTTAAAATCAAATACTGTAGCCATCTTAAGGAATGCCTCACAGGAATTCTGACAAAATAAAAAGAAGGTATGTATGGTATTCTTAGCCTGAGATTTAATAAACAGATTTAAGGTTTACCATAAATTCTCTGACACTGACTGCAAAGTTTTGTGTGTATTTTTCTAAGAAGAACATTCTTAGATTTTAACAGATTCACTAGAATGTGAAGCTTCATGAGGGCAGAGATTTCTGTTTTGTTCACATGCATCTCCAGCACCTAGAAGAGTACCTGACAAATGGTAGGAACTCAATAAATATTTTCTGAATAAATGAATTCTCAGGGGATATATGATACATATAAGGTTCAGAGCCACTTACTTCCTATTGACAAACTCACTTTTACAGACTTAAAAATAATTATTTAAGCCATAATAACTAGAGCAAACAAGGATCTGTACTCATTGTTCTAAGCACCTTATATACCGGATATATCATATAGCTCTACCTGTGTTAACAACCCCCTGAGGTGGGCTCTATTATGTCCCCCATTTGGCAAATGAGGAAAGAAGTTAAATCACCTGGCAAGCAAAGTGAGGAGCTGGGACTGGAACTTTCTAGTTCATGTTCGTAACCCAAATAAACATACTATAAAAGTGAAGAAATTCTCTTATCAGTAGTGAATGGCATTTATAATTCCTAATATATGAAAAAATGCTTTTGTCTTCTAGACTCTTATAACTAAAATCAAAATGATACAGACTTTGAAAACGTGCTTCCTCCTTTTACTCATACGAAGGCTATTCAGTGTTTATGAAAAAGCAGAAATCGCTAAAGCTCTAATTACACAGAGAAATATATGATGCTCTTAAACATAAAAACAAAGTGAAAAAAGTCTCAACATGTGGCCCTTTTGTAAATTATTCAAAGAAAAGGCATTTTCTCTAAATGCTAGGTGGCCTCCAACATGTATCTTAATCATTTCAGGTTTTTTAAAAAAATATGTAATATTTTAAATTATTATGGTTTTATTCTTTGATTAGGGTTGACCACTTGATAGATGTATTGTTAGACCACAATATCCTGGCCTCTCAAAGAACCGCCTTCATGAAACTGTGCTACTGGCATGTTTTGAGACACTATTTAAAAAAAATTGCCATAGAAATCTTGTATCTCATGGTGGTGAGGACACCTCCTACCACATGACTCAGTGTGCTTATAAGAAATTGTTTCTTCTAAAGAAATTGGCTATTTTTTTCCCCATGGAAAATGATTAAATGTCCATTTTTGTTTTGGCCTCCAGAACCCTCAGAACCAAATTTGCAGCCCAATCTTAAATAATACAGGAGGTCATGGCCCGTATATCTGTGTATTATCTTCCTGTTCTGTCTCTATTTTCCAAATCTCTTTCTTATTTACATTTTCCTACTTTTCTGAATTGTAAATATTCTAATAAGGTACCTCAATACCTTAGTAATGAGGTACAGTGTATTTGTATAAAACAAATTAAAACCCTTCAATAGCATTTCATAGTTCAATCAATAAGAATTCTAGAAATAAGTATCTGATTGATGGGCTCATTTAACACTGACAGCGCAAAAACATTTTTACCTTAATTCAGATTTCAAGAACATAAAAATGTATATTCATGCAAACATAATTTTACTTGTCCCTATGTAACTAGCACCACTGATCTTCAAATCAGTTTTCTTTCAACTTGCAGTGCGTGCTGTTATTCCATACCAATGCAATAGCAGGAATTTTAGTATAAATTGGATTTGTGGGTAGATATTACTTTGTATATTTATCCTGGTGATTTGCTCTTATAGGCAAAAATCGTAATTCTAGTAAAACTGCCACTGAATAACATTTAATAAAAGACTTTAAAATCTCGACCAATGGGAGACAAGAAATTAATCTTTAACATATTTAAATAAATGAAATACTGTATTCAGTAATTACTACTGTATTCAGTAATTAATGTTTTAAAATTTCCATTCCAAACACATCAAACACAGAACAAACTGTAACTAAATTTCCATAAACATGGAAGTAACTGAAGGCACTGCAGAATCTGACTACAACTATGTGAAGACTGGAGCTGGACTTCTGACAAAGAATAGAGAAGACGGATTTCAGGTGCGCTACTGAGGTCACACAATGTAATAGAACACAATGTGATAGTTAGAACACTGACTCTAGGGTCAGGCAGTTCTGTCTCTGAAAACTGCCTCCCCTACTTCTAATTGTATGACCTTGGATAAGTCACTTAACTGGTCTGAGCCTTAATATCCCTATCTGTAAAATTTATGCAATGGTCACTGCCTTGCAGAGTTTATGAGAAGCAAATTAAATACTGCACGGAAGGCAGGTAGCATAAGGCCTTGCCATCAGTGATAGCTCTTTCCCATCAGACGTGAGATTTATGATGTTGGCATATTTCCAATCTTGGGAGAGAAGCCAAAGGGCAAAATGTGTACTTGGCAGATTTTCCCATATTTGAAACTTAGTGAACTACTGTGAGGGATCTGCAATTTTAGATAGTATCCAATTCAGAAATCCATTGTATCAATTTATTTTAACCAAATAAAACTATAAAGATAAATCAGGTAGCAGAAAAGCTGACACAAAATATAAATGGTGCAATGACTGTTTTTTTAAAACCTATGAACTGTGCTAACCAAAACATTCTAGGAGCTCAGAATGAAATACCTTTGCTGATTATCTTAAAAAAATCATTTCTCAGAGGCAAAAATCCTTTTGGGTTTCTCTATTATCACTGACTCATTTAGTAAAGACCTCTGCTATTTCAAGACAATCAATTAACTATACCAACACCCAATGCTACTAATCCATCTTTACTCTTTTTTCCCTTCCAGTAAGAAAACGACTTGCCCCAAACATGCACAACAAAAAGACAACTATATTCTATCATCAATGAACTGCCAAAGAATCTTTTACTGCAGAAAGCAGACTCCAAAAACAGCCTCCAGAAATGTTTGCCAAATAAGCGCCGCTAACTTTAAAACATTTAGCATGGTTATCAGCTGAACAGTTATATACTTATTATGTTGAGTCTATATACACAATGTAATAGAAAATTAAATGGCTTCTTCAGAAAACATAGCTTTTTAATAAAATAAGGTACAGCTATCACATTGTTTCAATCCAAATATGGCATTATAGTGCCATTCTAAAAATAAATCGAAGTCCCATGTGATATGCAGCCTTTTAGCTATGTTCATTTCCTTTTAGGGCTCAAGTTTCCCACAGGAAAATTATTCAATGTTTGGCAAAACTGTCCCAAATCATGTATAGATAAGGCACAACTGCTAACTACACCGTCAATCTTTTCCTGCTTTGCTATTGTTGATTCTCATTCACAGTACTCCATCATGGAGAGGTCCAAGAAGCAGGAAATACTCAAGAACTTTTATCTGACCAAAGTGAAACAAAAAGTGTTATTTTGATTAAAAAGGTGTTGAGGAGGTAATTTATGAGTCATCTAAATTAGAAGACACAAAATTATTACATACAAAGTCATATTCCAAATATGTTTCTGATAACTGTGATGAATTCCAAATACTTATTTCAATTGTATTATTTATATTACTGAGCAAAACTGAATATCAAATGCCGTCTTATAAAATCTTCTCAAAATCACTCACTCTCATAATACCACACACACACACACAAAATCAAGACCCATTCCCCAAGCTATATTTTTATATAACCAAATCAATCAAATTATGATTTCTAAGAAAATGTTTACGAATGTTTCATAATGCTTAGCAAATATTCAGTTTTTCTTTAAAAAGCTGAAAATAGCAAGTCTTAAGTCAAAGATTTAAGTATGCCTGTTAAGTAGCAAAAATACACAGCAGCTGTAAAATGACTAGTTATATTGAAATGACTTTAAACTCTATAGTTCTCTTTTATATAGTTAACAAAATAATCTATATGAGAAGCTGTGTTTGAATGCTATTAGTCACAAACATCTCCATCAGTGAACTGCTGAACTGCATTTAGAATTCTGTAAGGGGTCTGCATTCATATACATATTCACAGACTATTGGTATATGACCTGGGCTTCAATGTTTATTTTAATTATATCTATTTATACAGCTTTCAGGCAAAAATGATATTTCCTAGAGCCCCAATATATAAGAAAAATCATGTTTAAGATTTTAATTTTCCTACTAAAGAGCTAATCTTAAGAAACAATTATTAAGAAACAATTATTTAAAGATTTAAAAGCTATCTTATTCTATCATTAATGTATAAAGCTATAATTAGTTAGATCTTTCTCTATTAACCTAAAAACTTAAGGGCACATAGGTATCATACCGACCAATGTCTATTAGTATCTATGTAGTAATTGCTTATTACATAGGTAGTAAGAGCCAACCTGGAATTAAATTCTTTTTATGTTTCTCTATTTAAAATTCCTGGGTACAGCAACTTTAAAAGGTACTGGATAAGCAATGATCTTCAATTTTATTTAAGCAAAAACTTCACCCTCGGGGCTTCCCTGGTGGCGCAGTGGTTGAGAGTCCGCCTGCCGATGCAGGGGACACGGGTTCGTGCCCCGGTCTGGGAAGATCCCACATGCCGCAGAGCGGCTGGATTCGTGAGCCATGGCCGCTGGGCCTGTGCGTCCGGAGCCTGTGCTCTGCAACGGGAGAGGCCACAGCAGTGAGAGGCCCGCGTACCGCAAAACAAAAAAACAAAAAAAACTTCACCCTCCAATCTCACTAGCAGTACAAATAATATAAATACCAATGAAGGCATTCTAGAACCACGCATTTCATGTATTTTTACTTCCCCTTTCTGAGGTGACTGCCACTGATCAAGAAAACTTTCTAACTAAGATTTTTCAAATCTTAATTTGTTTGGTTGAAAGTACCAATGGAAAGACTATTTTATTTAATCCACATCAAAATCTGAACACTTGTTTCTTTTTTTCCGAACCTGCTGGAAACGCACATTTTCTAAGCACTTGACCAATCAAGTGACTGAAAGGTTGAACAATCCTTTGGACTTATTTTGGTGTCATGATTGAGTCTAAGGGAGGTCTAAGGCCTGGATTCTAATCCCAGTTCTGCAACTAATTTACTTCGTCACTACTCTGGGTCTCCCTTTCCCCATTTGAGAAAGGAAGAGTCTAGACTGAACTCTAAGGGATCTTCCAGCTCTGTCACTTTAGGATTTTATATTTATGTTATTCACCTACTCAAAAACCTTAAGTCCATCTACAATTCCTAATTAGAGTCAAATCCCTTAGCCTTTTATTCCAGATCAGGTAGGCCCAATTTATCTTTCTGACTTTACTCCATTACACCTCAAATTGAAACCTCTGGTTCATCCATATTGCCCTATTCACAAGGAAGCTAACAGCACCTGCTAACATGTACTGAATGCTTACTGCAGGCCAAGCACTGTGCTAAGAGCTTTACATGCAATAGCTCATTAAGCCTTACAACACTCGTATGAAATAGTACTATTAGTTAAGGCAACAGAAACTAAGAGGGATTATGAACCTTGTCCTAGGTCTCACAGCTAGTAAGTGTCAGGGCTAGGATTCAAAACTAGGTCTGCCTGCCTCTCATGTACACACTTTTTATCACTACATATTACATGGATAAAGTATATAAATGGCCCATCTTCACTGAGGCCTTCGAAGCTTAAAACACCCTTTGTCACAGTTTTGCTTTTTTCCTAATACAACTCATTTTTAAGGTTCAATTAAAGTGATACCTCTTTACAACTTCAGTCCCAAATTTCCTTTCCATCTCTAACCTATTAAAGCTCTTACTGTAACCCCCAATGACTAAATATATGTATCTTAATGTCTGAGAATTGTATAGGACTAATAAAGTACATCTAAATACATGTATGTTAATGTCTGAGAATTGTATAGGACTAATCTTCCTATGGAACATACAATAAAAGCAGGACAAAATACATAAAACATCAGTAACATGATGGAGTAAACCATCGAGGCAGAACTTTAGGTTTATGATCCCTGAGAGAAAGAGGCTCACCAAGCCCCTCCACATTCACCCAGGGCCTTTCCTCTGAGGGTATTTACAGCAGGCACTGGAAGCTACTGGGAGATTCTGACTCTGTGTGACAAGGAAATAACAGCAGCAGTCTTCTACTGAGCTTCTATGATGCCACCACGCACAATTCTATACACTTAAAATGTGACATATCACATTTTCACAATAATCATAACAAGGGGATAAAATCCCATTTTACAGAGTAGAAAACCAAGGGCCAGAGATTCCAAAATCCATGCTCTTTTCACTATCTTCTTTTTTTAATCTCAGAAAAACAGTGATCTAAGAGTATAAAGTAAATACAGTAACAATGTAAAGAGTTTTACATTAATGCAACATGCATCTGATCTTAAATTGACTCCTATTGGAGTCATCTTCGCTTAAAGGTAAGTATCCTTCTGAAGTTCTGACAGATTAAATTATCTAATAAACTGTCAGAACTAGGATCTAAATTTTTTTCATTTCCAGTGCTCGGTAGGCTACACATGTATCTTTAGTACAATGACTGCTAACTATACATGATGTTAACATAATCTAAGTAGGAATGCTTTTTTTTTTTTTTTTTTTTTTTTTTTTTTTTTTTTTTGCGGTACGCGGGCCTCTCACTGTTGTGGCCTCTCCCGCTGCGGAGCACTGGCTCCGGACGCGCAGGCTCAGCGGCCATGGCTCACGGGCCCAGCTGCTCCGCGGCATGTGGGATCTTCCCGGACCGGGGCACGAACCCGTGTCCCCTGCATCGGCAGGCGGACTCTCAACCACTGCGCCACCAGGGAAGCCCAGGAATGCTTTTAATTCCTACAAATATCATGTCATGAAGGAGAATTTTTTAAAACGAAAGAGGCTTTTAAGTCAGATTCTGCTCCCCAGGGGCCAATGAAGACAGAGACCCTCAAATGGATTTTTTTTTTTTTTTTTTTGGTCTAGCTATAAATAAACAGCTTTGGCAGTGAGGGTTTCCCCAGTCTTTCTGGAAGAATTTTCAGAAATATATCATGCTATTTAATGCTGTAACTTTTGCCTTCTCCCCAAAATATTGTCTTACTAATTCAATTCAACAAATGTTTATTGAAAGCTAAGAGACACAATTTAAAGTTTTACTTTGAAAAGACTCTTTCATATTTTATTCAAAGCCAATACAATCTTTTTGTAACACTCCAATAAATCATTAAGTGACTACAATCAAGGCAATTTATCATAAAGACATACTTTTTAATTTGCTAAAGGCTTCTCATGTCATAGATTGTTTGATAATTGTAGGTCACTTTATTAGGGTCTTTTGTCTGTTGGTCCTTTGGGTTCCTTTAATCCTGTCCAGCTGAATATTTTATGCCAACCTCATTCAAGGGGTGGGAGGAGATACGACTATAGAAATCTTACTCTACCCAGAGCTCAGCCCATCTCATACACTGCCTTCTAAGGAAATCTAACACACATTTCCTTACCTATGACTGCCACACAGTAATCTGCATGCCTCTTGTGATCTCAGAATGCCAGATCTTACATTATAGGTACTTGTATACCAGTACACACATACTCATCATATACACAGATGCATACACACATTTGTTTTCATGTATTCCTTCCCATGATGTCAAAGAAGATGCTTTCTAATATCTGCTGTCTTCTCTTGGTAAAAAACAAAATTAAAAAAATCTAGAAAGATTCAAACATACTTATGAGGCATAGCAGTAGTAGACTAGGAATCAAAAGGTCTTACAGCCTCAAAACTCAGCTTCCACAATTGTCAAAGAGGGATAACATCCCTTTTGCCTGTTTTCCTAGGAGGATGAAATGAGATGATAAATAGGAAATTGCTCTGTACAAGGCCATAGGTAATACAGTGTGCTATCATGCCCTCATGTTCTACTTCAGTAATATGTTCTAAACCTACACTTCCTGGTTTCCTTCTATCTCTGTTAAAATTTATCTGCCTTTATCTAAACGTGGTCTATGCTTTCCATAAAAAATAATACACCTACGTAGTTGTAAAGGTCAAACCATACAAAGCGTACAAAGAAAAACAGCAGACCCCTTATACCTCCCACCCTACTCCCTGCTGCCCAAAGGGCAACAATTTTCATCTTTTTTAGCTGTTTAGTGTTTCCTTCCTATTTCTGAACAAAATGCATAAATTGTTACTTTCTGGCTTTTCTTTTTTTTAAAGACTTTCTTGTATGGGAGATGATACTGTAGCTCTATTACAGTCCCAACCCCACCTACCCTCCACACATACTTCCCCCTTCCCGCCATCATGACCCTCGACATAATTTTGCTACAATTTTTGGCTAAATCTATATTTCTCATAACTTAATCACAGAGTATATCATGATTAGATTTCCTTCTTTCATTTTCTATTTTTTCTAAAGTTACTAATTGCAAATTTTTTTCTTTCCCTCAGTGTTCTATGTATCTATATTTGTAAGACGGGTGAATATTTTGAGACCTCGCATATCTCAAAATGGGTTTTATCCTCACTTTGAATGAAAGTTTGACTGGGCATAAAATTCTAGGTTAAAAATCACTTCTGGGACTTCCCTGGTGGCGCAGTGGTTAGGAATCTGCCTGCCAATGCAGGGGACAAGGGTTCGAGCCCTGGTCCGGGAAGATCCCACATGCCGCAGAGTAACTAAACCCGTGTGCCACAACTACTGAGGCTGTGATCTAGAGCCTGTGTGCCACAACTACTGAGCCCGTGCCACAACTACTGAGCCCGCATGCCACAACTACTGAAGCCCACACGCCTAGAGCCCGTGCTCCAAAACAAGAGAAGCCCCTGCTCACCACAACTAGAGAAAGCCCGTGCGCAGCAACAAAGACCCAACGCAGCCAATAATAAATAAATAAATTTTTTATAAAAAATCACTTAAGTTTGAATTTATTCCCAATTATCTTCTTGCTTCATTGTGGTAGAAAGTCCAATGCTATTCAGATCTCTGTACTTAGGATGTCTCTACTATCCCATCCCTACTCCAGACCAAGACGCTTTTAGGTTTTTCTTTATCTCCGGTGTTCTGAAATTTTATGATTTGCCGTCACAAAGTCTTTTTATTACATTAAGCTGGTTGGTCCTTTTCATTATGGAAACTCATATCCTTCAGTTCTATAAATTTCTCTTGTGATATCTGAGAATTTCTCCATTCTTTTTCTCTATTCTGTTTCTGAAAATCATGTTATTCAGACATTGGGCCTCCTTGATCGTGCCTCTAATTGTCTTGCTTTTTACCTCCTTTATTGTCTTTTGTTTCACTATCTGGTCTACCTCAATTTTATCTTCCAACTTTTCTAATTTTTAAAAATGTCTGATTATATTTTTAATCTCAAAAGCTTTCTTGTTCTCTTTGGTTTTTTTTTTTTAATGGCATCCTGTTCTCCTTAATGGATGCAAAGTCTTCTCTGAAAATATCAGTTACAGGGGTAACTGTATCAGGGTTTTTTTTTTTGAAGTTTTCTTCTATGACTTGTTTCTGTTCCCTCTGATTTGTTTTGGGCTCTGTGCATTCATAATACATTTTCTCAAGTCTATTCATAAGACTTTCTCTGGTTAACTGTTGATATTAAAAGATAAGGAACAAAAAACTAATTGGAAGCTCTATATGCATGGGTGGGATTCGCTGACTGATGGGCATCAACTTAATGGGACTGGGCAGGGACTGTTGGAACTGAGAGCCCTTAGATACTGGCCCCCAGACTAGACTCCTCTTGTCTCTTGCTTAGAAGGTTTAAGGCTAAGAGCATGCTGGGAGTGTAGTGGGAAAGGGAGACTGATTATTTAATAAGCAGACTTTCTCTTGATACTCTTGTTTTCAACAAGGTGTCTTAGTCCCATCCTCAGCTATGCCTGGCATCCAGAATGCCTGTGGTTCAACCTCCAAAGAGCAAGTCTCCCATCTTCTGCTGGGATGGTGAAAAACCAGTGGTCTGCTAGGGCCAACTTGGGATGGCGATCAAGGTGGTGTGCAGTGGAGGAGTGGTGGGGGGAATGAGTGATGGTATCTAAATGTGCCTTCAATAAACTTTCTAACAATTCTTCAGTTTTCAGCTTCATACTACTCTCTGCCTGAGAGGCACATCAGGAATCTAATTCCCCACATATTTACTGGGTTTTATGGGCAGATCAGCTTGATTCTTTTTGCCCCTCCCCCAAATTCAGCTTTGTCAATTCTGCTGAGTCAGTTACCACTTGTCCGCTGGGTTTCCATAACCCCAAATTTTGTTAGCTTCATTCATCTGCCATCATCTCTGCTCTTCTCTTTGTCCATATGTATTATACTTTTGCCATTCTTTATAGTGGAGTTAACAGAAATAAACATGCATACTAAATCTGCTATATTTAGTAGGAAGTCTGTCACATGTTTTCCAAGTATGGGAGTTAGTTGATATATTGACAAAAGTTTCTTAATCTCTCTAAGCCTAAATTTCCTCACCTGTAAAACAGATATAAAAAAATAAAAAACTGCCTGATAGGTTTCTGTGAGAATTACGTGAGGTAAGAATGTAGGCTCTGAAGTCAGAAAGACCTGGGTTTGAATCCCAGATCTTCCACTTATTAACTGTTTGTCTCTGGCAACTCAATCTCAGTTTTCTCATCTTTGTAATGGGGTTAATAATAGTCACTAGCTCATAGAGTGTCAGAAGGATTAAACAGGACAAGGTTTATAAAATTCTTCTGAAACATAACAAGCCTCAGTTAACATTTATATCATTGCCCATAATGCTTTCTACACCTAAAATTACACACACAAGCACATACAAACACCTCATATCAGCCTATTTAAGTCTTATTCAGGACTTGGCTGAGTGAAGGCGAACTCCGACTCCTCTGCAAAGGCAACAAGATATAATAGGAATGGACGATGGATTAGGAAGTAGGAAGTCTGGGTATTATCATAAATGGCTGTGTGGCCACTGGACTGGTTTCCTGTCTATAAAAAGAGAGAATCAGACCAAATGTTCTCTAAGGTCTTTTACAGCTCAAACGTCCCTCCCTATCTCCTGTGTGGATGATCTGACTTTCAAAAATTTAATGTTTCTATTCTGATTACCTGACTGATACTGTTAATTTTTATAGGTATTTTCACATATCTTGCTTCTCCAACTAGACAGTATATATTTGCTCCATGAAAACCAAGATGAGTTGCTTCCCCAAACTAACAAAGTAGTAAGGCCACCCTTTGAATACTAAATCAGAAAACAATGTTTCATGGTAAAAGTGATATATAAAACCACCAAAAAGAGAAAGAATGAGTTAGCAAGCTTGTAAGACTGTTAAAACTTGCAAGGAATTTTACTAAAAGTTAAGTAACAAAAGAAGTTAATTTAAAGAAATAATATGTCAGTTAGAAGGTAGGTTGGTCAGTACTGGAAGCACAGATGATTTCAACTTTTATTAGGATCCCGATGACCAGGTTTTCTCATTTCAGAGAGGGAACATCAGGCTCAGTCTTATATCAGTGAATTTTCACATTACAGAACCATATTCTGAGATTCCATCCTCACCAAGCAACATTCTGAATATGGTTTGGCTTCCCATGAAGATCTACCAATAGAGAAAGACTGCTCCCTATTGCCAGCACTGATTTCTTATTTTAAACTAATGAAGTGACATTATGATTTTATATACTGGCACAATGAACCCACCCAAGAAACAGACCCATGGTGTGCCAACTGTCCCACCAGTAGGCCTTGGTAAATTCCTCCTGATAAAGTCACTCTGTGAAGCTTTTTGAAAGACAGATCACAGAATTTTTCCATATGAAACATCTGAAAACTATAAAGTTCCATAAGAAAGGAATCATGTGATCCTTCTTTAAATCCCTGAGGCCAGCTAGCTATACTACCTGGCACCTAGTAGAGCTTGCTACGTAAGCGCTTCTTGATTGCTTCTTAAACTATTCCAAAAAGCCAGTTATTGCATAATACAATTTTCCATACCCTATAGCAGTATCATAAGCACTTCACTCTGAATACATGACCAACAGTGTGTTAAGAAAAGAAAGGAAGGGAAGACAGAGCTAGAAAAGTGGTAAAGACTGAAAGAAAAAGCAGAACCAAAGAACTAGAACCATTTCTTTCACCAAGCTATCCTATTCTATTACTCCTCCTTCATAGTGACTGATTTTTACAGCTTATCTTACCTGGATCTAGAGCCAAGATCTTACCCATGCTGTGAGAAATTGGCAGTTTGACAGCACTGCCTGACGTTCCCTGGGCCGAGGCTACACAGTTTCCAGGAGTAAAGTTACCTAGCATATAAAGCACACACATTCCCATAGTAGTCTCTTGGTACTAAAAAGAGATATTTATTATATAGAGTCTAGAATGGCTTTGATCAAATGAAAAACTGCTTATGGGCTTTGGACTACCCTTTGAACATCACTGCTCTATAATGACTAGAAGTAATAATAGTGACTAGAAGTAATAATTAGAAAGGCTCATTCATTAACTCCGTAAAACTTACTAAAACTTCCGCTCTAAGCCAGGTCCTATGGTAGATTTGGGGGATAAAGGTATGAAGAGACATTGTCCCTGCCTTTAGAGACTTTGGAAACAAGTAAAGAGAGTAAATTAACAGTCTTATGTTGAATTTAAAGTTACTGTTATTTTGGGATTGCTAAGTAGCATGGAATAGTCACCTAGCGTTGACCTTCAAAGTTCTTATGGGGGGGAGCACCACATCATTATATGCAGCTTTCTTAGATGTAAAACTATGGCAGATACAAATAACAATAATCATTTTTATTTTCAAAGCACTTTACATATTACAAAGTTCTCTTACATCCGTTATCTAATTCATTCCTCAAAGTAACCCTGTGAAGGGTGAAAGGATTATTATAAATAGAAGAAATTAAGTGCTTAGAGAAGCGACTAGCCCTTACAAAACGACTTAATTAGTAACAGAAACCTAGATTCGCAGTTCAAAGTTCATTTTACATATCATGATTCCCTTATCATCCAAATTTTGAAGAAAAGCCAAGTGACTCATTTACAGCCATAAGAAATGTCTAGAATATTCCTTGGGTCTGCAAAATACATTAATAATATGTACATTTAATATAAAATATTTAGTAACCTGAAATGGAAAAATTATGCAAAAATCAACACAAATAATGACTTATGAAAACTTTAAAAAAAGTTTATAGTTCCATGATTCTCCCCCATCCTTAAACTTCCCCAAATTTCCTCATATAGCAAGAAATTCTGGTTTGCCAATAATTTATTTCACAAACCTTTTATGATTCAAAAACACAGTCAGTAAAATTCCTACAAAGCCATCAAAGGCAGATGTTTTAATCAAACCTGCAAAGCTGAGGCAACTCCCAGAAATCACTCTACCATCCGGGAACTTGTAACCCTGTTGCTTCATTTTCAAGTTCAAAGAGGTGAACAGTAAATGCATTTAATAGTACAAAAATTCAAGTTTTCCCAATCCTTAAGATACTGAGACCATTATTCAAGTAAAAAGGAAAAGCCATTATAAAAGGCTCAAAAACGTATTTATCCAGCAATAAACCTTAAAGAAAACTCTTTCCAAAATGGAATTTAGGGTTAAAGCTAACAGGTCCATGAAAAATTCAAATATCCATTCTGGAGAAAGGTAATTCTTTCATTAAAGTGGAGCACTTGTCCTTTTGTAATTGCTTTTCCGCTCTAAGAGGAAAACAACATACCTTCACTGAAATCATTGTATAAAAACACAACTAATTATAAATATAACAATTAGTATAGTCTTATTTTTAAATTTACTATGAAATAATTTCAACAGTCACCAAAAGCTTATGCTTCCTCTGATATCAGTCATATACTATATAAAGTTAAATGGGCTGTCTTGCCAAAGCCTAAGGTAACTGACTCTAAAAATATACTTTTTCTCATTCTGAACTAGTCAGATTGGTATTTAAATAAAACGTCATTAAATGTTGCACTAAATATGCAAGGATGAAAAGGTTACTTAAATACAAACTCTCCAAATGCATCACACAGAAACTGCCCCCAGCCACAGAAGATTGTATGATTGCATTCAGACACAACCCTTCTCCCCAGCATACACACACCACAAGAAAACAAAAATTTTAAAGCAGTACAGACAATGAAATGTGAGAATAGAACTGATAGCTGGAAGAAATGTTAAGAGTTTATAAAGTCCAATGACTACAAGATAAACTGGAAAGACATCTGATATTAAGTATCAGCTGGGGAGGAATGCTTTATTTTTCTTTAAAGTTACTACATCTACTTAGTTTCTACTTTAGTTTTAGGCTGAGAGGTTCTAATGTAAAAAAAAAAAATTAAAAAACCCTGTGACAGCTAAATTTGGTACTAGGGCAAAAATATAAAAATCTATTAACAAAAGCTCTTATTAAAAGAGTTGCTGCCTTCCAGTCATTGAAAGCTCAGCCTGATTAGCCATTTCCAGAAAATTAAACAGAGATTTCCTCAATTCCATAACCTTCCCACAAAATCTTTTCCAAAAACTTTTGTTTTCTCTAAAATGGAACCCTACTGCAAGAAAAAATTAAAAGGGCTCAGTACCCCCCCACACACAAAAAATCTACTGATTTAACATCAGTTTTCCATAAAAATTAATCTTCATGAGTCCCATATCTGAACTAAAAATTGACAAGCAAACTGTGCAAATCTGAACAGGTTACATTCTCTGATATATATGAAAAAAGGGAATTTTGTTTTCTTAGATCTGTGCCACTTAAATAAAGGGGAACTGTGTACAGCTATTTTTCAGAATCTAACAGAAAAGGTTTTCTACTTCAAATGGCAACGTAACAAAGCCAGTGCTAACATAACTTGCAATTCCAATATGAGTTCTAAATTTTGAAACAACTTAGAATCAAATTTTCTAATACTAAATATAAAGAGCAAGCAAGCTTTTGGGAAGAACTCAGAATCTGAAGTTTAAATGTTTATATTCATACTTGTTCTCTTAAAATAAAAATGTTTTAAGTAGAATACATTTGAGGTTAAAATCAAATCAATCTCTAAAACCTAAAATCATAAGAATGCTATCTTTTATTTTAAAAGGGGGTAGGAAGTTTTCTAATATGATGATGGAAAACCAAAGCATATCTGCCTGTTTTATAAATATCTATGTCCTTCCTTGGACTCAAAAATCCACATTTCCCTTGGTTTTCTTCCATCTTCAATCTCACTGAACACCACTGTCACATTCAGATTACAACATCTAGCCAAAGGCAGAGATCATACAAGTTCCCTGAAGACTTCCAAAACATTAAAACCAGTAGAAAAGCAGAGGAAATACTTTCATGCTTGGAGCTGCTGGGAAATCCTTCTCTCCTTTTAGAAAAATAAACCTCTCGCTCTAAACATAATTACTTTTAGGAACAAAACATCACTGTACACACAAATACACAGCACTCTCAATTAATAATTCTACAGATTTTGCTAGTACTTTGGCTTAAAAAAAAAAAAAAAAAGCCTATTTAGGAAACGACCGGTATTCCAAGGATTTTTTTTTTCAGAAAGAGAATAGCAATAGAGAGAGAATCAGAATTTCTCCTTCTCTCATTCAAATATGGATTCCTTAACGCTAACTGAAAGAATGCTTTTAGAAAGAATTAGTTACTACTTTATTAGATGATTCCATTTAACCACAAAGAGACCATCTCAATCAACCCCTCCTATTTTAAAAATGAACTAGCTAAATATACATTGTATTTTCTGACTCAGTTGCCTAGGACACCTTTCTTCCTGATATTCTAGTATTTCAGAAAGTCTCTAGATAAAAAGAGCAGAGAAGACTGAAGACACATTTCAATGTATTTTCACCATTATAAAAATGGCAGCCATCAGCCTATCATTTAATTATTTTTCAGCTTATTTAAATGCATTTTGCTGTAAAAGAGAAATCTAACTCAATTCAAATATTCTCAGTACACACATACACAAAGGCTTGGGCAAAAATACTACAACACAATCACTTTCAGTATACATATTTGTTTAGGTCTCAGTGAAGCATGGCATAAAATACAGCTTAGTTTTTCTATAAATTATATGATTTGACTGTACTTTTGCTTCATGGTTCAATGCAAAAATTTTATTATTTTTTTAAATTTATTTTTTATGATTTTTTTTGATGTGGACCATTTTTTTAAATCTTTACTAAATTTGTTACAATATTGCTTCTTTTTTATGTGTTTTGGTTTCTTGGCAGCGAGACATGTGGGATCTTAGCTCCTCAACCAGGGACTGAGCCCACACCCCCTGCACTGGAAGGCGAAGTCTTAACCACTGAACCGCCAGGGAAGTCCCCACCACTGAACCGCCAGGGAAGTCCCCTCAAATTTTAAATTAATGTTTAAGTTTTCACATTATTCACTGTATTGAGAATTCTCTCAAGAGAATAAGACATAAAACCTTTGACTTTCTGAATGACAGTGTGGAAACCTGCAGGGTAGTTACACTTTGACAGATGTAAAGAAAATTTTAAAACCCTGTTAATTCATCACTGTATTTTAATATTTCCTGTTAAAAGAAATCAATTGTACATGAAGCTCAAACAGCTGGAAAGAACCCAGAAAAGCAACAAGAAAATGATGACTTTAAAAAATGCTGATGCTTTTCACACCCAGGTTCAGTCATGCCAGCTGGAGAGAGGTGTTAGATATGGCTTTATTCATTTTAAGTCTGAGAAATACAGTCATTTCCATGACATTATGGAAATTGGAACCAAGAGCAATTTATCTTCATGGTCCTGATTCTTCTCATTCGAAAGCATTAAAAAAAATCTTTTTTGCAAACTTAAAAGGTATTTTGGATGGATCATTTGTTAACTATTGCTTAGAGTCAAACTATTTTGTCCCATATTTCCCAGTGAACTAGAAATACAAAAAGATAAAAAGGAAACACACACACACACACACACACACACACACACACACAACACACAGTGACCCAATATCTGAACCACTTCAGACATGAAATCCATTAAGGGGGCCTTTGCTCCTAGCTGTGTAAGGGTCTTTAGCTATCATCTGACTTGCACAAGAAGTACACATGGCCCCTGAGAGGCGCTTTAGTCCCCTTTGGAAGACACTGTTGGAAAGACTGTAAATGACACAGTTGCAGAAACTATTACTAATAGCAAGCCAGGTGGTCAAGAAGGATGCGAAGCGGTTGCTGTGGCCAGTGGAGCTCTCCAGTAAGAAGTAGATGATGTATGGCAACCAGAGGATGTAAAATACACTAGTAATTCGGAACAGGACCATGGCATAGCGCTTATCAGGACAGGCCTGCACCTCCCCAGTCTCCCCACTCTGGCTGCTGAAGCGGGCTTGCCTTTCGCTGATTTCCTTTGTGTGCTGTTGGCAGATGCGGAAGATGTTGAAATAGGTGAAGCACACAATGAGGGCTGCTGGGGCATATAACATCATCACGATGAACAGGGTGAAGTAGGGGTCGGTGTGCCAGGACTCCGCACACCACTGAAACACATCTCCATGATATCCAGGTTTGCCCCAGTGGAAAAAGGAAGGCAGGAAGACCAGGGTGGAGTATAGCCAAATCAGGAAAATACACAGACGCAGTCTCCAGGGTGTAACCAGGGTATTATAGGTTAGAGGCTTAGTGATGGCAATATATCTATCGATGCTGATACAGGCCAGAGAGGCCATGGAGACACTCTTCAGAACTGATACTACAAAACCAAATACCTGGCAAGTCAAGGACTCCTCTACTGGAAGCGGGTAGTGGAGGAGTGATAAAGAAGGGACCAGGCAGCTTACCCCAACCAAGAGGTCAGCATATGCCATAGTCTGGATAAAATAACTTGTAGTATGGTGGTTCAACAAAGGTGCACAATGAAATACAAAAATCACAATAATGTTGCCAGAAATAATCAACACAGTTAGAAAGACAATAATCAATACTTCCAAAAGGCAAAAATTGACAGTTTCCAAATAGCCAAATGCCAAGAGGCAAAAAGGGTGGCTGCTCTGATTACCATCCAAGGTAGAGTTCATCTTGAGCTCAGGAGTGATCTCTCACTTCATGCTGCCGCTTGGCTGCTGCCAACAGTTCAAAGGAGCAGCTGCTGTCATTGCGGTCAGCTCTGTGTGTCTGTAATAATGCCCGAGGAGCCTTAGTCCCCAAGCTCCCGATGCTGCTGCTCTGGTGCATTGCCTGCAGTGCAATTCCCCTTTAAATCCTTCTTGGAATAGGGAGAACCAGCAGCAGTTGTCTGGCCAGTCCGAGATGCGGCCATAGTACCAGGTTTACCATACACATAGCACCAGGGGAGTAAGGCAAACTCTGGGTACAATGTCTTCAGGCCAATGAGGGCAGGGGGTAGGGGCAGAAGGGAAGGGAGGAAGATTAGGACTTCAGCAGGAGTTGTAATGAGTCTCCTCTGAACAGCTGATAGAAGAAAAGGAAAGAGCGTTTTACATTTTGCATCCAATGCCCTAATCAAGAACCTGGCTAGCTCGAGCTGGTATCACCCCTCCCACTCTATCCCACCCCACCCGGTACAACTATTCACGGCTACCCTCAGTAGCACCCCACATAACTGGTCCTTACTCTACAGAGGAGGCACAGCAACAGCAAGCTTTCATGATCAACATAAAACAAAATCAATCGCAAGTCAGATCAATCTAACCCCATTTCCTTTCATTTGAGCTTTTCGGGGGAGAAGAGGAATCTGCTTACAGAATTTAATTACCATGAATAAAATTAGGCAAGATAACTTATTTTCTTCATTGATTCCAATGTAATATTTTGCCTCTTAGAAAACATTTCAACAGCATTGATCTGTCTAGCTCAATTTCAGAGTATTACCTGTAATTCAGCATGCTGCGATCCAAACAAAAGCCACAGAACACCTTAACAGAAAGCCTTGCAAAGCAGGAATGTGCCTCAGCCCCGTTTACTGCAGAAATGAGACACAGAGGGAGGGGATAAAGGAGTAGGAGGGGAAATAGGGAGAAGAGGGGCTTGGGAAAAGGAAGAGGCGGGGGAGGGGAAAGAAAACGCCTGTGCGCGCACACACTCCGGCATCTTTAGCAGCTCATTAGAATTCATTGCCAAGAGGTGCTCCCTGATTTCCAGACTGCACAGTGGGGGAATAACTTAATATGCCTGCAGGGCAGTGTTTGAAGGCTGTTTCCTCGTCTGTCTGGAATCCCCCTCTTAGTAGATGGAGCAGAATTCAGACTGCTTGTAAGGAGAAGAGGTAGTAACCAGGACAGACAGAAAGCCAGGAATTAGACTGAAACACACTGCCAGAGGGGTAACGGTGAGAGGAAATTCCTATTTTCTTGTAGCATTTCCCACAGAACAAAGAGCAATGTTAAAGAATGAAAGTGTGTTAACAGTGCATGACAACTGAGGAATCATAATTCAGCACAAGAAGTTCTAGCTAGAAGGCTACATATTTAGCATTAATTTTCTCTCATGATTCACTAAATATGGATCTATTTTAAGAAACGTGACCAAAATAACAAACAAACTTAAAAATTAGGTTTTCAAGAGAAAAAATATAGAAAATCCCATCTACTCTGAATATTGCAGAAATAGCACACACAAAGAGGAATTACATTGTTCCTGTATTCGACACTATCCTATGGTTTTGAGATGCCATTACTTGCTTCTAGTTTGCTGAGAAGTGGTACACAAATATACAAACAAAAGATGGACAAGAAAATGCACCCACTTCCACCCAGGTTTGAAAATTGCAGGAAGTTTCATGGTACAAACTAGCTTTGTATCTTAGAATATACAATCTTGTTTGTGCTTACTTAACACAAGGCAAATTGGGATTTTATTGTGGCTCTTCAGGTGATGTCATAAGTGATGACAATTTTCAGCTAATTGGGAGTGTAAAATTATGACAATTTTTAATTAATTAGAAATGTGTATTTTTAGTACCTTTTCCTCCAGGTATCTTTGGTCTCTCAATTCACCCTTCAAAGTAAAGTTTCACATAACTCAGTAAAATAAACAAATGTTGACATTTGTAAACATTCCAGAAGGTCTGCACACCTGGATGGAGATATGTTATGTGATCCAACTTTCATTTTTTATCTGTTTCACACACATGCTTTCTCATTGCAGGCAACGGTCACTCAATTACATTTTAAGATCTGAAGCGCTGTGCTTACTACACGAAGGCAAGGAACTCAAAAAACCTACTGAGCATAAGCTTGATAGCTGTAATTGACAGGTCTTACTGGAAAAGATGGCAAAGTGTGGCACAGCAAAAAGACCCATGGCACTGAACACCCATCTGGCTCAAATCCTTGCTTCCTTGCTCTAATATTACTTAGCCTCTCTTAGCCTCAGTTTCATCATCTGTAAAATGAGGATCACACTCCCTATTTCATGACGTTGGTGAGAAATAAAGCAGATAATGTATACAAAAGGCTTACCAATACTTAGTACAGAGGGGGTATATAACTTTACTTTCTTCTCACACAACCTCAAACAGCCTTCCTAAATAGTCTGTGTTTTCCCACCAGTCCTATTGCATTGCTTGAGGCTGGGGCTCTTCTGAATCCTAAGTGCCCTCTCTTACTGTGACTGCCCAGTTCTAAGGGCAATAACAACAGTTATTTTGATACTTTGCTGCCCTGCATTCCTCAAATACATTGAGGCTATACATATGTAAGGCAAGAAGGAAAGATGATATGGCACTAATTATTCCCACTAGACAAATAATTTCTCTGCCTATGTCTCAAAACCTGACTTCACTCCTGAGTTCCCCTTTCCTTCTACAATTTGCCTGCTAGTCACACATCTTCTACCTGGATGTCCTACAGAGACTTCAACCACAGCTTGACCAAAATTAAATACATTTTTTCCCACCAAATAAGACTCTTTTACTTTTTTTCTCACATTTTCCCAGGCACTCAGTTATGAACTCAGAAATCATCTTGACCACTCTCTCCCTTAATATACCATTCTTAGTTACCACATCTTATGAATCTATTTCTATAATGGCTCTCAAATTCATTTCCTCCTTTCACTTTTTAATACTTTAGGCTATCATTAAATATTGTCTGGACTTCTAGTCTTGTTCATTTTTCTAATCTATTCATTTCTGCCTCGTTAAAATATCCAATAGCACACGCTTCATTATGGTTATTATGAACTCCATTATTCAAGAAGACTCAATGGCTCCTACTGCCTTTCCAGTCTGATCTCACTATACCGAAACCCCCAAATACCTTGCCCACCAGCCAAACCAGGTTACTCAATATTCTATACATTCGACATAGACTTTATTTTTGAACTTCCATGTTTTGAGTGCTTAATAAATATTGAATCTGAGAGTTATATTTCAATAAATGGAAAAACCATTCACCAAAGTCAAGAGTCCAGGCTTTTTTAACTACTTGTAAATTTGGGCATGTAACTTATTCTTATTCCATCTCAGGTTTCTCATGTATGAAACTAGACAGTTACAACGATAAAAACAGGTATTACATTAACTGATAATTTTAAAGAATTAAAAATGTTATAAAAATGCAACGAAAACCACAAACTGTTACAATACCATTAGTCCAATAGTAGTTCTTTCCATTTTGTTTCTATTTTAGTAAAACCACTGTAGGAGCTATAATCAAAATATTCATACTAGGAGTTAAAAGAAAATAATCAGTCAAAAGTTAAATGTTTTGTTTTGGATTAAAGGACACCATTTTCTCCAGAGGAGACAAATTACTAATGACAAGGGGAAGCAATAAATCTATGTCCTCACAAAAATCTATACATACACTTCCCTTTTAAAATAATGCAGTCACATGATTTTTTTTAAATAAAAGAGTATTTCTGTATATATGACTGGAAGAAAATACATTAAAAATCAATTCTACTTTTCACTGGATAGTGGGATTACAAGTGATTTTTAATTTCTTCTTTATGGTTTTCTATGTTTTGTGAATTTGCTAATTTCTATGTGCTATTTATACAATCAGGTTAAAAAAAAAAAAGCCTAAGTAATATATAACATGTCCCTTTTGGTAAAGCTAACAAAAAACCTGGCCATATGATGCCCTCCCAGAGCCACACTAAATAGATGATGCCAGGTTAGGTCACCTACTGCATGGTGCTCAGTTCCACTTGTCCTTACGCCATCACTGCAACATTCCTTCAGATGGCCTTGGTACTCAATTTAATTCAAAATAGACACCTACAGCCCCAGTTAAAAATTTTTACAGAATGAGAATAGGTGAACCATGTGAAATTGTTAATATTTAACCATTTCATTTCTGGTTAAATATTTTCTAATCTACAAAAATGGCAACTTCTATATGACTCAACCTAACACTAAAAAATTAAAATAAACAAATCACAGAACTAAAAATGAAAAATGGCAGAAAGAGAAAGGAAACACCAAGCGAAAAAGAGAAAAGATTGTTCAAATTACATTTATTCTTCTCCCAGCCTCCTCAGCAGTTTATCTACTGTAGATGGAAAAGGATCAATCTCAGTGCTTCAAATTCGTAAGATTCACTTCTGGGCATTATCTATCACTTATTATTTAGTAAAAATGAGCTTTAAATGTTGATTTATTTAATTAACATATTATTTTAGTTCAGCTGATGTGGGTGTATTTATATTGATGTCATTCCAAACCCAATTTAATTCCTCCCTCTCCCTCATCTCGCACATTCATTCAATCACCAAGTGCCAAGGATTCTACCTCTGAAATTTCTCTCAAGAAGTTATCTCTTTCTCTATCCCTTCTGCCACTAAAACAAACCAAGTGACAATTATCTCTTGCATGAATTACTAACAGGTTTTGCTGCAATTAATCTTACTCCATTCTAACTCAATGATAATATAAATAATAACAATAACTAAGCGGTTAATTTATACTTACCAGGGGCTATGAATTGTACTAAGTGTTTTCATGCATTATCTAAGTTATTCTAACAACTCTACAAATAAGATACTATTATTATCCCATTTTACACATAGGAAACAAAAGGTTTAATGCTAAATTGCCCAATGTCAACGGCCTGAATACAAAACTAGGATTTGAATCAAGACAATCTACCTTTAGATGGACACACTAAATCACTTTGCATACTGCCTTCCAAACCTGAATATATGATTTGCCTACTTAAAATGACTTCCTATTGCCTGAGATATTAAATATGCCTTATTTAAGCTTTCTAAGATCTGGCTCCTACCTACCTTCTCTGGCTTTACCTACTTTCACACTCTGAAATTGCCAAGCTCTTTATCACCCTTGAGAACATGCTTTTCCCCTTGACTTTTAACACCACACATGCCATGCACACATGCCCCACTATCCTACCACCACAATCCCCCTCCTTGGATAATTCTGAACAAGAGAACTTTTTGAACCCTTAGATGAGAAGTCCTTGTCATTTGCTGCACAACAATATGTATCTTCTTTTCTATAACCCTCATGCAACTTTATTCCAAATGGTTAGTTAATGGCCTATTTCCCTCATTAGACTGTAGATTCCCCCAAACCTGAGAACAGGTATATTTTATTCATGGGCATATCCATAAGACCTTAACACACGGCTGGCACAAAGCAGGCTTTCAAAGGTATTTCTCATTGACTAAACAACAAATGCCTAATAAAACAACAGGCATTTGTTTTTGGATGGGAAGACCTTTCAAGTAAAATCCTAGTATGGTAACAGCTTAATTCACCCATAATTATTAGGTCGATGCATGTGAAATTGCCTATTTGCAAATCAAACATTGTCAGATATCAGCAATTTTAATATGACCAAACCTAATTATGTTTTTATAGTCTTATAATTCAGAAAAAATTATAGTCTTATAATTCAGAATCTTCCTGGACAGATATGACTTACAAAAACTCATCAGATGGTAAATGAATTTACAAAGATGGGATATAGGGACTTAAAAATTATTTTCACAAATAACAATTTAAAGGAATAGTATCTCAGTCCATTAGGAATGCTGTAACAAAAATACCATAGACTGAATTGCCTATAAAGAACAAAGTTATTTCTCATAGTTCCGGAGACTGGGAAGCCCAAGATCAAGGTGTTGGCAATTCGGTGTCTGGTGAGAATCCACAGTCATCTTACACTGTGTCCTCACATGGCAGAAGGGGCAAGGGAGCTTTCTATGGTCTTTTTTTTATAAGGATACTAAACCCATTCATGAGGGCTCTACCCTCGAGAGGCCCCTTAAATCTTGACTCTCCTCTCAAAGGCCCCACCTCCAAACACCATCACATTGTTGGGGGTGGGGGTGGTGTTAGGGTTTCAACATATGAATTTTGGGGAGACAAGAACATTCAGTCTATATGGCAACTGCTATAGGGAGCAGACAATAAAGTTCCAAAAGTCCACTGGCAATCTGTTTTCTTACAGAATCAGATAGCAAGAGTACTGAGTTGGAACCAGTAGAATCACAGGCTATTTGGGGGGCAGGACTCAAACATTCCATTTCATTTTTCCAGAATGTTAAAGCTTAAAGGAAACTTAAAGGAAGCTCAACCATTTACTTCAGCAACCTCATTTCACCAGAGAAAAGGAAATAGTCAGAACCTCATCTGAGTTCACGTAAGCCAGTGGCAGAGCTGAAACTAGTACCCAGACACTTCCTAACTTCATGGCCAGTGCTCTTTTTGCTAACTTGATCCCCTTTTTGTTTAGTATCCACAGGAGGTTCTTATGATTAAATATTACTGAATCCTTGACTATTACCAAATCGACCAGGAAGAGATTTTTAATTAAAACAAAACAATCTGCATAATAATGAAGTTATAATTAGATATTTAAATTATTTTTCCAGACTGGTAAAATGTGGCTGGGCCTCCAGGGCTTCCCTTGGACAATCAGAAATGTAAATATCGATTATTTGGCTCTGGATAAAAACTTGAAATTCATGGCAAAAGACTGTTACCACTGAGGTTTGCCACTAAAATCAATAGCAAAAACAATGCAAATAGGTTTCAGAAAACACGAGGCTGACTGGATGGAAGGAAAGAGAAACACCAGAACACGCTGCTATTTCATTATTCTTTTGTTTATTAAAAGAATCTGTTAAGGAAGCCATTCTGATGTAAATTTTTGGTACTAAGCAAAATAAATAGTCACTGATATAAAAGGTGAAAAATAACCAAAAGAAAGAAGGACCAGAGGATGATTCTGGAAGCTGGAGACCAGAAAGCACCCTCTTTTCCCTCCATTCTCAACTCCAATTTATTTGATTTACCAGACCCAAATAGCTATAGGTCTTACAGCTGAGAGTAAGACAGCCCGTAGGAGTCCCTGTGGATTACTTAGGGTTTCTTTCCCCTGTGCCTGACAAGTTCTAACTAGAGACTAGGGTTGAGGAACCCTCTGTCAAAGACCAGAAAGAACAGAAAACTAAAAATCCAGGAGTATTTGGTCTGCAGAAATTTACTCCATGAAGCCAGGGTAGGTCAATATCAAGAAGTCTATCATATGTTGATAACGTATCTACTCCATCAACAAGTTAAAGACAATCATATTCACTATTAAGTGCTGAAAAAGTCCTTCATAAAATTTCAGTAGACATTCCTAATAAAAAAAATCAAAGCCTGAGATAGAATAAAATCATTTAAATAAAATAAAAAGTATTACCAAAAAAACCCCACAATTGAATAGCATGCTTTCCAGAAGTCTGAAAAACTAAGACCATTTTAATTAAAATCAGGAACTCAATAGGGATGCTAGTTATCACCATCATTAAACACTGTCTTAAAGCTTCTATCAAATATAAAAACAAGAAAATTTAGTAGCCTGCATAAACAGTGAAAAAAGAAGTGAAACTGTTTTTGCTGCTGATATTATCATATACCTGAAAATCTTAAAAGATGCTAGTATAAAATTAGGAGGATTAATCAAAATATCAAGAGGTAGATAGATGGAGAATTAGAAAAAATTAATATCTATTCTCTGTTGTAGCAATTAGCTACTTAGAAATGGAAATCAGAAAAAAAAAATATTCCATTTGCTATAGCGAGAACAATCTAAGATAATTCTTAGGAATAAATTTAACAAAAGAGGAACAAGACATATATGAAGGCAACTCTGAAGTCTAACGGACGTAAGACCTTGACAAGTAGAAAGGCATACCATATTCTCAGATGTAAAGATATTATAACAATGTATCTTATAACCTAAATTAATATGTAAATTAAATGTGATTCAAACTAGAATCCTTATATAACCTTTCAGGATAATGGTGAGACTGGAGAAAATGACTTTAAAGTTTATATGGAAGATTAAATATGCAAAAATAGATAAGAAAAATATGAAACAGGAAACAGTGAAAAAAAAGACTTGCTTTACCGGATATTAGAACATAACTCAAAGCCAAAACAGTACTGGTACAGGAATACACAAAAATAAATAAATAGAATAAGCTAGAAATCAATCCCAGCATATATGAGAATTTAAGATATAACAAAGATGGCAGTTCTACTCAGTAGGAAAATAGAAGTAGCACAACTGGTTATCCATCTGGGAGAAAGTAAAATTGGACTGCTATCATATGCCATGTACAAAAATAAATTCCAGATGGATTAAAGATGTAAAAATATAACACGTACAATAAAAATCTCACAAGGAAACGTTGGAAAGTATATTTACAAAATCTAGAGGTAGGAGAGACCTTAACCAAGATGCAATTTTCTACATAAAAATTGAAAGTGTTTCGTATGGCGTGAAACCATAAAGTTAATATAAATCTAAAATTCTAGAAAGATATTTATAATGAAGCTACAAAGAATATAATTATGTAAAGTACTTAGAAACTGACATCTTAAAGTTAACAGAAAAATATACAAAGAGATAATTCATGGAAGAGCAAATCGCTCAAATTTATTTGTAGTCAGGGAATTGCAAACTAAAGACATACTGGCATTACTTACAACCACCGACAGCAAAAATTACAGTGATAACTAATACTGTTTGGGATATGTGTTAATAGGTACGTTCCTACATTGCTGGTGGAACTGTGAACTGTCATAGCCTTTCAGAGAGGCAATCTGGACATAAGTAAATTAAATACAAAAATTAAATAACAAGTTTAAAAAACATATTACCCTTTGATCCAACAATCACACTACTGAGACTATTCAATAAAAGTCAAAGATTTAGAACATGTGTAAGGTTGTTCAGTAAACACTATTTAGAGACTAAAAACTGGAAACAAAATAAATGCCTACCAACAGAAGAAAAACTGAATAAAAGACTGCACTGTCTTAGTCTGCCTGGGTTTCTATAACAAAACACCATAGACTGGATGGCTTATAAACAGCAGAATGTTATTGCTCACAATTCTGGAGGCTAGAAGTCTAAGATCAGAGTGCCACACAGTTGGGCTCTGGTGAAGGCCCCCTTCTGGGCTGCACAGTGCCGACTTCTAGTTGTATCCTCACATGGTGCAAGGTGGGGAGGGATCTTTCCCGAGACTCTTTTATAATGGTGCTAACCCAAGCATGAGGGCTCTGCCCTCATGGCCTAATCACCTCCCAAAGGCCTTGCTTCATTACTATGTCCTTGGTATAGTGGTTAGGTTTCAACATGAATTTTAAGGGACACATTCAGACCATAGCACCTGGTATCAATATACACAAGAATGTTCACAGCAGCTTTATAAAAGCTAAAACAGGGAGAAATAAAAAAAGCCATAAACATCTATAATAGCAGAACAGATTTTTTAAGTGTGATTTATTCATACAATGGAATATTCTCAGCAATTAAAAAAAATGAAAACAAATAAAAAACTACTGATACACTCCCAAAATGGATGAGCAAAAGAAGTCAAATACAAGTGAGTACATGCTGCATGACTGTATGATTGTTTGTAAATGAAGTTCAAGAACAATCAAAACTAATCTAGGGGGCTTCCCTGGTGGCGCAGTGGTTGAGGGTCTGCCTGCCGATGCAGGGGACACGGGTTCGTGCACCGGTCCGGGAAGATCCCACATGCCACGGAGCGGCTGGGCCCGTGAGCCATGGCCACTGAGCCTGTGCGTCCGGAGCCTGTGCTCTGCAGTGGGAGAGGCCACAACAGTGAGGGGCCCGCGTACCGCAAAAAAAAAAAAAAAAAAAAAACTAATCTAGGGAAAGAGAAGTCAGAATACAGTAAGTCCCCTACATATGAACCAGTTCTGTTCCGAGAGCGCTTTCGTAAGTCCAATCTGTTTCCAAGTCCAAGAAAGTTAGCCTAGGTACCCAACTAACACAATTGGCTATATAGTACTGTACTGTAATAGGTTTATAATACTTTTCACACAAACAATACATAAAAATACAAATAAAAACAAAAAATAAAGAAAACATTTTTAACCTTATAGTACAGTACCTTGAAAAGTACAGTAGTACCAGCTACATCACCACTGCTTTCATGCTGGCTTCTGGACAACCTGGTCTTGAAATAAAGATTCTGTACTACTGTACTCTATACAGGACTGTACAGTAAAGAACACAAAAGCACAACCCCTTGTACACGATGCACCACGTGACAATGTACGCCAGACATGTGAACAAACTTACATGATTGGACATGCAAACGTGTTTGCATCTTTGAAAGTTCACAACTTGAAGGTTCGTATGTAGGGGACTTACCGTAATGGTTTTTCAGGGGTGGCGTAGGAGTGCTTATGACTAGAAAGGGACAATAATAACTTTTTGGGGTGATGGATATATTCTTCCTTTTGGTAATGATCAGAGCAGTGTATTCATATGTAATGGAGCCGTACACTTTAAAGTTGTGTATTTTAGCCTATGTCAATTACAGCTTGCTGTAAAAATAAATTAAAAAAATTTTAAAGTAGTTTCTCCTCTCAAAAAAATTCAGAACAAATTTTTAAAATGTCAATTACAATAATATCTACCAGGTTCCTATTCGAGAAACAGATATCACCATTTTCATGGAACCAGAAATACAGAGTACTTCATGTCTTTTTTTTTTTTTTTTTTTTGCGGCACGCAGGCCTCTCACTGCCGTGGCCTCTCCCGTTGGGGAGCACAGGCTCCGGACGCACAGCCTCAGCGGCCACGGCTCACGGGCCCAGCCACTCCGCGGCATGTGGGATCTTCCCGGACCGGGACACGAACCCGCATCCCCTGCATCGGCAGGCAGACTCCCAACCACTGCGCCACCGGGGAAGCCCAGATACTTCATGTCTTTAAATTACCTCTATGAGTAGCCACACCACAAATATTTAAGAAATAATTTTTGGCCAAACATTTCAAAGGACTTCAAAATGTTATAATTACACATCCAAAATAGGATTTGCCAATCAAAGAAAAAAATCAACTAAGTGTACTTTTGCTAGCCATACATGTTGCATAACCTTGTTCTTCCATGTCTCCAATGATACTATGAGTACAACGCTCTGCCATTCTTCCATGCCTGGGGAGGTCTTTTCTGGAACCCATCTTAAACATCATATTCCTGATAAAGACTCTCCTATCCCCCCAGGCTGAATTAATCACCCCTTTTGATGGTTCCCACTGTGCTTTTCCAGACTATCACATGACTTATGTTAATTGCTTTTGTGTTTGACCTCCTAGCTCCAGCACTGTGGTTGTAATAGGCACTCAATACAGCTGATTAAACAATAACAGCAACATAATGAAGGGAAACAGAATATTAGTTCCTGAGGGAAAATACATCTGTCTGGAAACAAGATGATGAATAGAAACACTAATATTTTGAGCAAATCATAGTCATTTTTCTCAACTTAAAGGGTGGGATAGGGAGGGTGGGAGGGAGATGCAAGAGGGAGGAGATATGGGGATATATGTATATGTATAGCTGATTCACTGTTATAAAGCAGAAACTAACACACCATTGTAAAGCAATTATACTCTAATAAAGGTGTTTTAAAAAAGTCATATTTCTGCTGAGGAAAGATCTGATTTCATGTTCAAATGCTGTCCTTACCTATAAGGTTTTTTTTCTTAATTATAGTTTTATAGAGATACTATTCGCCTCATAAGGTTTTAATATATTTTTAAAAGAAGTCCCACCTTTTGTCACATTGAAAAATTCTCATTTATTACTGGGGGTTCTGAGAAATTCATTCATAATTCAGGTTTGGGATTTGCATATCATTGGAGAAACTGCTTCCTAAAGATAAAAGCTTGAAGAATTTTAGAAAACAAAAACAAAACTTATAACCAGTGCCATGGGTCCTGCAAAAGGCACAAAGCACAGCCTGACCTTGCAAAAAATTAGTTTAAATTCTTGTATACTTGTACAAGGAAAATTTCGTTGTTTCACTTGCAAAACCTTGAGCATTCATGAACTTGAGAAGGGGATACTATAAAAAATAGAATTCTTCACTTTAGAGGAATGAACTAAAAGGGAATATGGTTTAAGATAAAAGAACCATGTTCTTCCAATTGTAAAAACTAGGACTAGGCCTTATCTACAAAGAGCACATTTCTTTGAAGTGTGAAAGGGATTAAAATAAACAAAAGAGGGCTTCCCTGGTGGCGCAGTGGTTCAGAGTCCACCTGCCGATGCAGGGGACACGGGTTCGTGCCCCGGTCCGGGAAGATCCCACATGCCGCAGAGCAGCTGGGCCCGTGAGCCGTGGCCGCTGGGCCTGCGCGTCTGGAGCCTGTGCTCCGCAGCGGGAGAGGCCACAACAGTGAGAGGCCCGCGTACCACAAAAAATAAATAAATACATAAACAAACAAACAAAGGAAAGTTTTTACACGTGGCACAGCACAACTGACCTAAGAATGAAATTATGGTCAAAAGAGATTCAGATACAGGGTAGAGGCCATCTTTTGCCTCTGAGGTGAAAAGGAAGGAAGAAAACCTATGCCTTCTCCTCTGTGCCAACACTAGAAATAACTCTGGGACAGAAGTATCCAAGTTCTACTCTTACATCAGATAAAGGAATTATATAAAATTCTTAGAAATCAAATAGCCACAATGATCTTTTTATAATAAATTTCTAAAAGAACTAATGCTGAAGCTGAATTATCATCCCCTTACCTTTGTGATGAGAATTCGGTATTTTTCTACCAGGTGGTCATTGTTGTGACAACCTGCTAGCAGCTGCCAGACTTCTCCTCGAAGAGCTTCAGGAACACCGCTTCTTACTAAGGATGACAACTGCTTTGGCCTCACACTCAAGTTAAGATGCCTAAAAATAAATACATAATCCATAAGTGCATAAAAGACAGCTTCTCTAAAAGAGTGTTATTTTTATGAAAGCTAAACTAAATGATATACAAAGACTTAATAAAGGTAATATATTAAAAAAAAAGTCATTGGACTAGATGGAGCCAGTATAACTGTAAAAGATTGAGTGGAGGAAAGAATTCTGAAGTCAGACTGCTTCTTAAAGTATCTTTAAATTATTACTCTACTTTTTTTTTTTGATAAAAAGCAAAACTGGAAACCACAGCTTTATGGTTGTAGTTTGTATAAGAAAAACAAAGCAAAATTCCAATCATCTGACACATAGCCAAAGGTAAGAGCTCGACTCTGCATCAAAATTGATAAGTGAACTGTGTATTTTTATGTTTTACATTTAAATATACATTTGTTCCAAGTGAGAATAAATATAAAGATATATGATTTCAGCAGTTTTTATGACACCTTACTTCCAGTAACTTTTTTGAATAACTATGGTGGATAAGAAAGTTTCTACTGTACTATTATAACATCAAAACAAATCATTAAAGTCTCTGAGCTTCATTGATCTCATCTACAAAATGGGGGAAATAAAACAACTTTTTTGGGGGGCCGTGCTGTGCAGCATGTGGGATCTCAGCTCCAAGACCAGGGATCCAACCCATGCCCCCACTGCAGTGGAAGCACAGAGTCCTAAACACTGGACTGCCAGGGAATTCCCTAAAATACTTTTTCTGGGGGGAAATAAAACATCTTAAGGGACTTCCCAGTTGGCGCAGTGGTTAAGACTCTGAGCTCCCAATGCAGGGGGCCAAGGTTCGGTCACTAGTCAGGGAACTAGATCCCACATGCATGCCGCAACTAAGAGTTTGCATGCCACAACTAAGGAGCCCGAGAGCCGCAATTAAGAAGCGGTACAATGAAATAAATAATAAATAAAGGAAACACAGCATTAAATTATAAAAAAAAACTTGAAATGTTGGTATTAGTTTACAAAGTGCTTTTGCATATAATCTTATTTGCTGCTTACAACAACCATCTGAGGTATGAGGTAGTATCTCCAGTTCTACAGATGCAGAAAGAAGTTCAGGGAAGTTGGTTACAAGACTGAGGTAGCCTCAAACTCTAAGACCAATGAATGCGCTCTATGTTACGTCATAGCTGCTTTGTGACTTGAAAGCCACCATTACTGACGCATAAAGCAGGATCCTGACACAGAGGAATTCCTGTGACTATCAGATTTAAACAGAAGTTACTGGTACAAAATGACCACTATCAAAATACAAAAAGGTCTGAGACTTTTCTCAAAATTCTCCCAGAATACTAGCACAATAATGCACAGTACATTTAAAAATGGTTAATTCTATGATGCTAGCACCCTAATATAAGAGCTATAGATAGTTCAGTATAGTTTGGGCTTTGCTTAGAAAAAAAAAAAATACATAAAAGTTGAACAGGTGGGAGCAGAAAGGACAAAAGTAGTCCTATTACCTAATTCAAGGATTGGTACACTTTGGCCTGTGGGACAAATCTGGCTCACCATGTGTTTCTGTAAATCAACTCTTATTGAAACAGCCATTTTTTTTTTTTTTTTTTTTTTTTTGCTGTACGCGGGCCTCTCACTGTTGTGGCCTCTCCCGTTGCGGAGCACAGGCTCCGGACGCACAGGCTCAGCGGCCATGGCTCACGGGCCCAGCCGCTCCGCGGCATATGGGATCCTCCCAGACCGGGGCACGAACCCGTATCCCCTGCATCGGCAGGCGGACTCTCAACCACTGCGCCACCAGGGAGGCCCCATTTTTATTTCTTTATGTACTGTCTATGGCTGCTTTCACACTGCAACAGCAGAGTTGAGTAGTTGCAACAGAGACTATTGACCACAAAGCCTAAAACATTTATACTTGGCTCTTTACAAAAAAAATAAACCTAACCCTAGGATTATTTGATAACCCTAGCTTGATTTATATTGATGAAATTATTTTCAGAATAATTTTATGTCACTTATAATAATAACTAGCTAACTCAGCATACTATTTTATTACTGACATTAGTTCTCTTATTGACTAAAATTCATATCAAAATGAACTTGGAGAATTAGAGCACAAAGGTATATTTGTTACAATTACTGCCACTAAAATCTAATGTAGAGTTAAATAAACCAGCTTTGGGATCAGACTTGACTGTGTTAAAAATTCTGGGTGCTGTTTACTAACTAGAATTGCTGACTTAATCTCTAAGCCAGTTTCCTCATCTATAAAATTGGATACTATTTTATAAGGTTGTTATAGTTGAAACAGAGAACATAACTTAGCACAGCACCGGATACATGATAAATCTATTACTTCTTACTATGATTACTACCATTACAACATCTATTATTTTTAATCTAGAATAATCCTGAGTGGTGGTTCTACAGACTTGTATTTTGTAAATGAAGAAACAGACTCAAAAGAGTTAAGTGACCTGCCCAACATCATACAGCTTAGAAATAGGAGAGGTAGGATTTGAAGCCAGGTCTACCAGGCTCTAAAACTCCATGATATTGTGATGGTTCCTATTACAGTACACATATAATAATGATGAAAAAAATAATGAAAAAATGAATTGAAGAAGAGAAACTGTATTATTATCTCTAAAGACATAACTGAAACCAGCAAAAACAGTTTTAAACACCCTGAAAGACAGTTGAGACAGATGGAAACTTAGTTAATATATTTGAAGAAGATAAGGGTATCATTTAATCAAATGAATAACAAAATGAATAAACAAAGCAAATTCCAAGCAATTGTATAAAATGCTGGTGAGTTCATTTTATAAAACCTAAATGCTATATATAAATAATTTAAAATACGCTATTATATAACCATGTCAAGACTCAATTACATTTCTATTTTAGAGCAGAAACCTTTTTATACAGATGAAATTCCTGCCAGCAGCAGTCCAAACACTCCAAAATCACTGAACTGAAAATATATTGTGATGAGAGCATCAGCAGGTTTGTCTCCTGATTGCTAAAGGAATATCAAAAATAAATGAAAACTATTCCCCCGGGGGGCTTTTGCAGAGTTCATTTATTAAAACCACTTGTGTAAAGACAAACCATGCTTTGGTTTGCATTTTCCTCCTGTACACATCTGACATTTCCCAATGTGGAGAGTGTTTTACCAGAAGTGTAAAGCACTGTGAGAGTGCTAGAAGCAGATGATGCCCATTTGTAGTCCCATCCCTTAAGGGCATGAAGTTTTTTTTAATGCTGAGACACAGTTTTACTAAGAATAGAGTGAAGGTTTCAACAGTTAAAACTTCAGAGAAAAATCAGACTCCAAAATAACAGGTCCATGGGGAGCTAACAGACAACCCTAATAACCAGAAAGTCACAAATAGAAAACTACTCAGATCACTTTCAAGTTCAGCTCTTTTCAGCATATACAGGCATCCTACACAATGGGGAAAGGAAACTACATAAATGTCTCACCAGTTTGATTTATCAGAGTGTCTCTGATACCATTAATAAATACCTGAAAGTAGTGTGCTCTCTTTAGACAGCCTAGAGGATAGTGTTTAATGTTGTTGTCAAACCATCTTTTGAGCTGATGAGAAATTCCTGAATTTTACAAGTGTTAGTAGGAAAAGTAATTGGTAGAGCAATTAATATATACCATGTTTATAACATGCTGTTCTGTCACGTGAGGCATATAACACAGATAAGGAAAAATCCCACCTGGAGTCTCTTACCATGGCTCTATGCACTGTGTGAGCATCTTCTAAACCTGATTATTGTGTACAGTCTTAACTACTGTGTATTATCTTAACCAGTCAGTGGTTCCTAACCACTTTAATACAAATGACTTCTTTCCTTGTTTATTCTCCCCATGTTTTCCATGTTTGAATAAATATTTTCTGCAGCAATGTGAATTTATTAGGTTTCTGATATTTTGAAAGTTGATTTCAGATCTTCACTACTACCTTTATAAACCTCTAAAAACAGAGATTCTAGAATGTGAACCTCATACTTAGGTTTTTATTATTGGCTCCAAAATTCAATAATGTTAGGTAAAATGCCATACCCATAAAATAAGAATTACAGGTGAAAAGGAGAACTATTTTATTACAACTTACCATTTAGACAGCAGTTCTCCCCATGTTTCAAGAATTTTCTCTGCACATTCTTTGGATACATCACCAGATCCACTCAAGAGAGGTTCATCATTATCTTTAATAAACAAAACACACAAAAAAGGGTAACAGAGGTGGCTATGCTAGCCAGAAGAATGACCTGGAAACGTAACAGTCAAATTTGAAAGATTTTACTGGGAGCATAGTATCATAATTTCTCTCTTTTAGTATACAGTTATAAGTACGAGGAAAATAAAAATGGTCCTAGGTGGAATGTTGTTGTAATCTCTTTAATTCTCTTTTGCTTTTCATACAGGTCTATATTATGTCAACTGCAGAAAAGAGCCATATAATTATAAAATGATAGGACTCAAAATATGAGTATGTTCTCTCACCTATTCCAAAGCAAATAGCTTTATACATGAAAATATATCGCAGTCTTATGTATAACAGTTAAAATTACAAACCACCTAAGCATAAGCTACAAAAATAAGAAAGCAGAGAATGTCAGAATTATGATACATGTTTACAATGTAAATTTGTGTTGACACTTGTTTACATAATGATCTGGCAAAATACCACGTAAAATAAACATAAGAGCTATATCTTCATTATAATCTATGCTAAAAAACAGAAAATAGTCTGGAATGAACTATACCAAGACATTAACACTGAGTGATGGAATTATGATTTTTTTTCCTCCTTTATGTTTTTATGACTTTCTAAATTTTCTACAATGACATAATTTATAATAGAAAGCACAAAAATATTTTTAAAACGGACCAAAATGAATCATTTCAAACTGAGTTCAAATAATTAGGAAATGTAAATTTGAATACGAAGCCAAAGATTATAAGACATAAAGACAGTGAAAAAAGTGGCAATGATAAAGGCATGTGAGACAAATTGAAAAGTGTAATGAAAGTAGGGGGAAAATATGAACTAAGACTTACTTAATAATCTTTTGTTGGACACTTGGTGAGTTTTCAACTTTTTGCTACAAATAATATCAGGATGAATATATCTCATTGCTTTTATTGGGTATATGCCCAGAAGAGAACTCCCTGGGTTAAAAAATGCATGCTTTTAAGGATTTTGAAACTTACTGACAAACTGCCTTCCAAAATGGTTTTACCAATTGATATTTGCACTAGTTGGGTACAACAGTACTTGTTTCCATGTGTCCTCAACCAATGCTGTATCTAGATTTTTTGGTTTAACCTGCCTTAAAAAGTTTTGATCTTTACACCTCTGATGATTACATCATGAATTGGCATCCCTTTAGAGATGGCATATCTGAGAGCACTGATTTTAAAGGCTCAGAAATCCAGGATACTTATTATTAAACTTATTTACATTATAATGCCTTGAACATTGTCAGCAGTTTTCATAGTGAGTTACGGAAGAGGACAGACTGAATATAAGTGAGACCTCTGCAGATAGATAAGGAAAAGAGAAAGCCTCCAGTGCACTAAGATAAACTTCCCCTGCTTCATTATTTTGCCAGAATTGGCTCTACTTTCTAAATGCCTCAAGTAATTCTCTACTCATTAAAAATGCCAATAAAACACAACGTCTTTGGGGGACAGCAGCTACTAAAAAATGTACTAAAATTTACAAGAGATAATTCCTTTAAAGAGATTAGGAAGACCTATCTTACAAAATTCTCTTTTACTGTCTGGATGTGTTCAGAATGTTTTCTGAACACTTCCCATTTATAACTGCTGGCTTCTGGCCCTGTGAGCACAAATGTCCTATGGATAAGGAGCCTCTTTAGAGGATTATAGCCATTTCTTTCCATGGAGCAAACATCACAACAGGACCAGTTTCCCTGTTTGTATACTCTGTTAGAGAGAATTACGAGATGGCATGGCTGAAGTCTTCTTCAGTCCCAGTTCTCCTGTCATTAACTTTTCACTATGGAAATGGACCCCAGGAGGGTTACTCATCCTGCCAATATTTATTGAGCATCTATTATATACCAGGAATTGGGTGACACACCAGGGAAATAATGTGGGGCAGAAAAGGACAAGCTCTCTTCCTTTACAGAGCTTGTGTTCTAGTGTTCCCTGATTCTCCCACGGACTGCTGACTGCTGTTAGTCCTTATCTCTCCCCAGTTAAGAGCTGTCAGTAGAGGCCTTCTGAACCCTCAATTATATTAAAAATCCGTGCCTGCTAGAGATTAGAACTACATCTCAATCCTGATGTTATCTATTAGTTGGGCCCAAATTTCTTTGTAACTGGTAGATATCCTTTAGCATCTACAGTATGCAGATTTGAGCAGTCTCTGGTTTCATAATAAATAGAGTGTCTTTCTCAATTTTTGGTGTTTTTTTTAATTGCTGAGTTTAAGGGGAGGAAAGCTCTATAAACTTTTATTTGCTCTGCATTTTAAGCAGTGTTGACCTAGAAGGGAAACTGAAAGTCTCCAGAACCAGTTATACAGTAGACAATCTCAAACAGTGGGAACAATTTCACCTTTCCCAGCCTTAAAACATGACTTAAATCGCCTCCGCAGGAAGACTATAAATTGTATCTCTGACTTCGCAAAAACAACATATGTGCTTTCTTTGCACTTCAAAATGCGTTATGTGAACTAAATGTCCAGAGATGGTGACAGAATAGAGCTCAGACTATTAACTCACAGACCTGGATTAAAATCCTCCCTGCCAATTTCTAGCTGTTGTGACCCTGGGCAAATTCACTTTTCTGAGATTCTATTGCCTTATGCTCAAAATAAGTATATTCAAAATAAGTCCTATTTTTCAGGATATTTGTGAGGACTATATAAACAAAGTATTACTTTACTTTATAAACAAAGTACCTGTCTACCACAGATTAAGCATCTAGTAACTGGCGGCCATCAATACTGCTAATAAATGATCCTAAGCCGATTAGTCACAGAAAAAGTAGAAGTTACAGGGAACAACAGAAAGTGGAAAGTAAGAGCTCGCTCTAAACTTGAAAAAAGGACATATAGTCATGGATATGTATTTCTTTTAACCCAATCAGACATTCCTGCCACCTCCATGCTTTTGTTAATGTAATTTCTTAGCCAGAAGTGCCCAAACCAGCCCCTTTATCCCTGAATTCTCCTTGCACTTTAAAAGTTCCAGCTAAAAAACTATTCATGGTGCTCCACCATACTCCACAATGAGAAATGAATTCTCATCTATGAATTTTCTAGAACACTTCTTGTGAAGCTCACATAGATACATGCCTCATATGACCTGTCATAATCAGCTTGCTTTTGCCCTTAAAAATAAAGCTCTGGTACAAAATTATAAATTGGAAAATGCCTCACTTTTCCTATGTTCCTCCCCTTCATTTCTCACTTTTATACAGTATCTTTTAACACAGATTGATAGAATAGTTTACAGATATAACCATAAAAAAAAGAGGAAAAAATAAAGAACTGGTTGATTCCTAATATTTATCAGTGTGAAAATCCAATAATATATAAATCAGTTGAGATGCGAACATTTATTGAGGTGGAAGCTGTGTCAAATCTGCTCTAAAAATGCACTGTATTAATACACTAAGCTAGCATAGACTGATTATTTTAAAAAGCACTAATTATAAACCTATTTTTTTCTAACTTGGTTACAATTACCTTAAAGAAAGTCCTATGTTCATCACTTTTTAATCTCCCACAGTCCTTTCAAAAGAATTCAAAATACTATGTCACTTTATCAATTCCCTGATAAAACTGTAAAGGTCTGTATGGTCCGCCACCCCAAAATAGAAATTAAGCTCTCCCTACAATTTACCTTCCTCTTCATCGTCTTCTGGAGGAGAAGGTATCATTGAACTCTGAGATCCAGACTGTGGCAGGCGAATTGAGGGACTGGCTGTAGTTTTCCTCCTCTCTCTCTCTGATTCACTTTCCAAGCATACAACTTCGTATAAAGTGTCAGTATTGTTCTTCCTCTCCTTTTGCTTTATCTTGAAGATGAAAAAATATTATTTATCAAGGGATAAAACATTTTTTTAATTGAGCACTACTGCTGATTTCATACAGGATATGAGAATAGAAAGGTATTACTTTAAATATCTAAACAAAATGTAACCTTTTCTAAATAGAAAAATATATGTTTAGACTTAGGAAAAGAAAAATAGGATATTTACTGAGCAGGACTCTAGTTCTGCAATTTTATTTACTGTATTCAGACTGTATCACCAAACATCCAACTACCAATATTTAGTAAGTGTGAACTAAAAAGTTAACCATTCTGTAGCTTCCCAGTTACTTTGTTTTGTTCAAGGTTTCCTACATAAAACTATACATGAAAAAAATGTTTTAGAAATATTCTAAAACATAAAGTTTAGGACTAAGAAAGTCTTATCTCCATGCCCCTCCCCCACAAATCCTTTCGCTTAATTATAACAGAATAGGGAACTTTTCTTCAACTGAAGGCTACAACTGGGGGTGGGAGGAGAGGTAAGTGACAGAAAAGAGATTAATAGAACAAATAAAATTTTTGATAGCTCAAATTGTTTTATATTCTGGGTTTATCTTAAGACAAGCACATAACAGTTTAAACTGACCTAAATTAAAAATTAAGGGACTTCCCTGGTGGCGCAGTGGTTAAGAATCCACCTCCTAATGCAGGGGACACGGGTTCGAGCCCAGGTCTGGGAGGATCCCACATGCCGCAGAGCAACTAAGCCTGTGCACCACAACTACTGAGCCTGTGCTCTAGAGCCCGTGTGCCACAACTACAGAAGCCCGAGCGCCTAGAGCCCACGCTCCACAACAAGAGAAACCACCGCAATAAGAAGCCCACGCATCACAATGAAGAGTAGCCCCTGCTCGCCATAACTAGAGAAAGCCCGTGCACAGCAATGAAGACCCAACTCAGCCAAAAATAAATACATAAATAAACTAAAAAAAATTTTTTTTAAAGGGCTTAAAATAAAGAGTAGGGAATGTAACACTTTACCAGTACAATATTTAAATATATTAACATTCCATATTAGAGTCAGTTTAAGGAGGAGGAAAAAAGTGAAATACAGAGCAGGAGGACAAGACAGAACTACAGGAAAAGATACAGAGACAACTAGAATAGAAAGGTAGCAACACCAAAGAGAAAGATACACATGCATAAAGGAAAAATACAGAAGAGGGGGAGCAATAAGAGGTTCACTAGGTACAGAAATACCAGGCAGAGACCAGATTCTGTCATCCTAACGTTCATTTGGGTTCTTAAGAAAAACTACCGCAATCCTGGAAGGCTTGGGTAGTGGCAACATGTCCTTTCAATATCATCCTGAAACACCGTTTAATATAGTAGTTGGAAAACTTTTCTGTAAAGGGCCAAAAAGTAAGTATTCTAGGCTATGTGGGCCAGTAGTCTCTGCTGCAACTATTCAACTCTGCCATTATGGTGCAAAAGCAGCCATAGACAGTTAGTGTGGCTGTGTTTCAAACGCATTTTATAAAAGCAAGTGTCAGGCCAGATTTGACGCACAGACCCAGATGTGCTGGCTTTAACATGTCCGCCAAAGAATTATTTAATTTTCTAGGTGAATAAATGACTGAATTACTTATTATTAATTAAAGGACCCAGGCTCTGTGAAGTTACATATTAATCTATAGGTTTGTGTCCAACAGCTATGCAAATGATTTCCGTCTAATAGAAACAATAACCCAAAGGTTACCTATAGGACATTAACCAGTTTTGTTTCTAACCCAGAAATCTTGTTCTAACATTCTCTTTTTTTTAAAGAAAGGACTATATAGGGCTTCCCTGGTGGCGCAGTGGTTGAGAGTCCGCCTGCCGATGCAGGGGACACGGGTTCGTGCTCCCGTCCAGGAAGATCCCACATGCCACGGAGCGGCTGGGCCCGTGAGCCATGGCCGCTGAGCCTGTGCGTCTGGAGCCTGTGCTCCACAACGGGAGAGGCCACAACAGTGAGAGGCCCGCGTACCACCAAAAAAAAAAAAAAAAAAAAAAAAAAGAAAGGACTATATAAACTCAAGTTTCTCAAATACTTAGAACCAGTTTTACCATCTTACTGGTTCCTTCACTACCTAATGAATTAAATTAAATCTTTGACATATGTTCATTCTGAATTTGTAATTATGATTTTTAATTTCAAATATGCTTTGATAGGGAACAGGATTTACTTTTGTTTTGTTTTACTCTCTAAAACATTAGTTAATTGCTATCTGAAACATTTCAAAGATCAACATAACTCTTTACCTTTAAAATTTTTTCTCAGAAACCATATGAATGTAATAACCATTGCACTTCACCTAGAAAATCCTCTTTGAGTGACAGTCACCAGAGCACTACTGCCCTTTTGAAGTCAGATAAATATGGAGTCAAGAAGTGGACCCTGCCTGTAAGTCAAGAACTCCAGCTATTAAAAATGTTGTTCATTGTTGAAGCTGGGTAATAGTACATGGGGTCCATTATATTATTCTTTTTATTTCTCTGTACATTTGAATTGTCTATAATAAAAAGCTTTTAAAAAGCACTCTTAAAAGACCAAAAAAAAAAAGTAGACATGAATAAGTGGAAAGATATCACATGTTCTTGGAAAAGATGACTCTATATTAATATCACAAAGATTTCAATTCTCCCCAATAAAAATACCAATACTTTCTTCCAGAGCTACAAAGGTTGAATCTAAAGTTTATATGAAAAATAAACAATCAAGAATATTTAGGGCTTCCCTGGTGGCGCAGTGGTTGAGAGTCCGCCTGCCGATGCAGGGGACACGGGTTCGTGCCCCGGTCCAGGAAGATCCCACATGCCGCAGAGCGGCTGGGCCCGTGAGCCATGGCCGCTGAGCCTGCGCGTCTGGAGCCTGTGCTCCGCAACGGGAGAGGCCACAACAGTGAGAGGCCCGCGTACGGAAAAAAAAAAAAAAAAAAAAAAAAAAAAAGAATATTTAGCAAAACCCAGAAAAAGAAGAACAGCTGAGGAGGAAAGTTAGCCCTACCAAATATAAAAACATAACGTCTATGTAATTAAAACAGTGTGGTATCAGTGAATGAGTAACATAAAGATCAATCAAAAAGAATATAAAAACCAAAAGAGTTCTAAATACATATGAAAATCTGATAATATGATAAAGGTGGCATCTCAAATCACTGGGGGAAAAGTTAGACTTTTCAATGAATGGTATTGGGACAAGTGGATGGCCATTTGAAAAAAAACATTAAATCAGATCCATACCTTACACTATATAACAGAATAAGATACTAATAAATTAGAGATATAAATAAAAGTAGTCAAACGAAACCATGTAAGTAATACTAGAAAATGTATAAATTCCTTTATTACTTGAGAGTAGGGAAAGCATTTCTAATTATGACCCCAAATCCAGAAGCTTTAAAGGAAAAACTTGATAAATTCAAGTATATAAGAAAGAAATTATGTGGCAAAAAAAGCCCAAAGACTCATCATAATTTAGGTCACAGGACAAGTGACAAACCAGAAGAAATATTTGCAAATTATATCTCAAAGGGTTACTCTCTTTGATTTCATAAAGAGCTTCTAAAAATTAAGAGGAAATGGCCAAAACCAAAGAGCAAAAAATATGAAGAGACAATTCACAGAAAAGGAAAGAAAAATCACCCCTATACATATGAAAAAAAAATGCTTGTTTTCATTCATCAGAGGATAAATTAAAACTACCATCAGATCCTTATGTTTGACAATGCACTCTGATAAGCCTCTGGAGAAACAGGTACTCTCATACCCGCTAATCTCTATGATTACAACCTTTACAGAGGGGAACGTGGCAAATATAACAAAATTACATATGCAAAATTACCTCATGTGCCAGTAATTCCACCAATAGGTATCTACTCTAAGATGCACTTTCATAAAATCAAAAAAATACACACACAAAGTGCTATACTGCAACATTATTTGGAATAGCAAATGCTTGGGAAAAAATCCAAGTATTAATCAATAAAGGACTAGTTGAAAGAAGCGTGATTTATCCAAACAACACAGTAGTATAGAGTCGTTAATGAGGAAGATCTCTATAAACTTATACGGAATGATCACCAGGATATATTAAGATAAAAAAGGTGCAGAAAAATATATATAGTATGCTAGTTTTTGTTTAAAAGGGAGTTAAAAAATATATAGAAGTATTTTATTATTTTCACAAAAAGAAACACTGGAAAGATAACCTAGAAACCAATGATAATGGTTACCTATAGGGTTGGGGAAAAGGAGATATGAATGAAACCAAGACCTAAGAGTATACATTTTTATGTAATTTTCACTTTTGTAGCATGTAAGTATTTTAAATATTCAAAAAATAAATTAAACCAAAAAGGAAAATACCCCAAGCTCCCAAATCGAAAATATGAAAATAAATCTAACTATACGTCAAATGGTAACAGAACTACAACGAAAAGAAAATATTCTAGCTAACTTTTGAACAGTACTGATTTTATTGAATATAATCTTATTAGAACATGTTCAAAGGACAAAAAGAGGTTCCACAAAATCTTAAACTTCACTCAACAGTTTTAATATTAATTGCAATACTGATTTTTTGAATGAGTGGGAAATTAATGGGAATTTAAAACTATACAAATAATTTCGTATTATATACCTGTAGTTTTTACATACACAGAATGAGAAACATGAAAAAATACACAGGTATTGCAGTTATATTAATAGCTATTTCTCCCCCAAATTTGTTTAAGCATCTATGGAAAAGGTCGAATACACTAAATATTTTGGAAACTTTTTCATTTAGATGTTTACATTTTTAAAGTATATATTGATTTTAAAATATGGGTTTTATTTCCAATTGAAAGAAACGTGTATAACATAAGTTGTACATAAATTGCAGTGTGACATTATGTATATTTTAGAAATGGTGCAAGTTTATTAACTGATGTTTAATTATCCTCATCTGTTAACTGTATTAATTAAAATATAAGTTTGTCCTCACTGGAATTTTAAACAACTGAAATTTATGTTTTGTAAGCCCATATAATAGTACCTTTTCTCAACAGACATTTTACAAGTTTATAAAATTTTGTTATAAATTTACCAGGAGCAATAAAATAAACATCACTTATTAAGGGTGTTTCCTACAATATTTTTTAACTCTTTGATAAAGTAGGATAAAGCAAATAACTTAAATTTATTATTTTTATTTAAATATCCAATATTAATAAACATATACATGTATAAGAAAAGAAAAAAACCCTGTAATGTTTAATTACTATTAAAAATATGTGAATGAACTCAACTGATTCAGGCAGGGACCATCAATGAATGCTAAAATCATTAGTTAGAAAGGTGCTGAGGAACAGGATATTTGGAAGTTGCCAAAGTACCACCTCAAAGATGATTTGCTAAATGCAAAAGGAAAAATCTACTTTTACAAAGGAGAAATCCAGTAGTCACCATCTTAACCAAGTGATCATACTTCCCAGGAATAGTTGAACCTGTGCCTCCTGATTTAGCAGTTGAAGAGCTCTGGTACAGAAAGCATTTTCTATCTTGAGAGGTACAGTGGTGTACTGCATACATGTGAATGTGCCTGTGTGTACACACACACACACACACACACACACACACACAGCAAATACACAAAGAGACAGAAGCTCGGGTTTCTAGTACGGATGGTTATACAAATTACTTGTCTATATGACACTGGCCACATCACTTAGTCTTTCAGACATCAGCTTCTTCATTTATAAAATTTTATTTATAAAATAAAATAAAACATTTTAAGACCCCTACAGTGTCTTTAGCAATGAAAATTCTATAATTTTAAGAATTTAAGAATGATTAGTTGGTCTTTTATTCACCTTATGTTACTGTTGGAAAATCTAGTCTTTAGACCATTTCCTCCTCTTTCATTCCCCACTAATTTTAAAAGTTTCTCTAATATGGTGCCATCTTAATATAGGAGTCCCCACAGTTGGGAAGGCTTCCAGGCTAAAAAGGAGTTACTGAGTCACCAGATAATTTTAGTGAAAGGAAAAAGAATCAATTTTTAAATATGTATTTTTAATAACATTTCTATAATTGTTTTCCCATACGTACAGCAATAAACAGAAACTATATACTGAATATTTAAAATATTTGGCCTGTAGCAGTGTTTCCTTTTCTAATGAGAACTGCAAAGAGGTTAAAATTTTAAATTATGCTTAATTTGACTTAAGTAAATCCCGAAAATACTCTTACAGAAATAAAGACAAAAAAAGGATGTTTCTTTGGAAAGAACCCTGGCTGAGACTCTAGGAAGGCTTAGGTATGAATCTTGCTCACACAATATCCCATAAAATCTATTTTACGTCTTTGGATCTATAAAATGTAAACACTATCCTCACTGGATCACTATGAAAATTACATAAGACAGGAAAAGTGAAAGTAGCTAGTCCAGTGATTGCCACAGGAGGGCCTCAGTTAGTGGTAACTGCTATTAATTTTTAAAGCCATGAACGTAAAGGAGGAAATAAGTAAACTTAGTTTATTATGTTGCAAGGGATGAGAATTAACAGTGCCCTAAGTGCACTAAGACAAAAAAAAACCTGTTCTAATTCTTCATACTGCCTCTCTCCTTTCCTCCTGACTACCCCTCATACCCACCCCCAAGACATACAAATAAGGAGAAAAATGAGAGATTATTCTCAGGAATTCCCTGCCCTCCTCCCAGCTTCCACATATAAACTTCAGCTTTTTACAAAGAAAATACTGACAACTCAGCCTATGTTTAGCTTGTAACTTTAACAGAGAGTCTAGAATAGTCTATCAGGCTATGTTTCAGGCGTACATCTGTTTTTGGCTAGTCTACCCTGACAAGTCATTTGTTAGCCTAATTAGATACATTATTCTAAATCAAACCACAGAAGAAATATTCCTGTAAACCCATGCAATATTTGAATCACGGCTGTGTAACATAAGACCTCAAGGGAAAAGCAAGATCAGGGTAATCTTACTTATGTTCACTGAGATAAGATTAAAGAAACAGAATTCTAATTAAAGAGAATTTTTTACATACAAATTTATACTAAAATATATTATACAATTAATTTGTTTGCTAACTCTTACTCTAGAAACTATTAAGAATCATTTCCACCCATTCCCTAAACTTGTAAAATAATGCTTGTAAATTGGTTTTCTTTCTGAAGCATTCTTCCCCTGGGGCTAATCTACTAAATAATCGATGCTGTTCTGATTTCATGACTTAAGTGTTTTTGCTGTCCCACTGATGTCCCTCTCAATAATAAGAGCTAAAATGCATGAAGAACATACTATGTGCTAGAACTATTCCAAGTACGTTGTACAGTTTTTCACTTAATGTCACAATAACACTATGAGGAAGATTCTATCACTGCCATTTCACAGCTGAGTAAACTGAGGCTGAGAGAGTTGAAGGAACTTGCTCAAAGTCATAAAACTAGTCAATGGTAAGATCCATGGACTCTGACTCAAAAGCGAAGTTCTAGATGATAATCCTACGCTAATCCTTTGCTCCTGTCATAGTGAAGAACTGGGAGAACAATGCTAAGGAAACCCAGATTTACTTTGCCTCTTAAGATAACACTGAAAAGAAATCTCTATTCCTGTTCTGCTTGCTACCTTTTTCTAACTATAACCAAAAGGGCTAACTTGGACACACTGGAACTAAAATATTTATTGCTACAGAAAAGTATATTCAAGTAAATCCACATACAACACTATAATCTTATATAATGGAATTTCAGAGTTACATGAAATAAAATTAATTCGTAAGTATTTATTAAGAACTATTATGTTCTAGATGCTTGGGATAAATCAGTGAACAAGTCAGATTAGAAATATTGCCTTAGTAGAGATTTCTTATATGAAAAATAGGTAATAATCAAAATAAAAAGAAGTATATTTTGCAGTATGTTGGAAACTAACATCCCTGTAAAAAAAATTAAAAATATATCAATGGGAAGGGAATCAGCAGTACCAGTGGATAATCAGGAAAACTGCAGTGTTAAATGGGGGTGGTCATGAGTTGCTAAGAAGTAAATCTAAGCAAAGACCTGAAGAAAATGAGGACTTGAAGGAGGTGAATAATAGCAAGTGGGATGCAGGGGAAGAGAATTTTAGGTAGAAGGAAGAGTTGATAGCAAAGGCCCTAAGAGCACGGTTAGAGCAAAGGAAGCAAGTAAGAAGTAAAAGAGAGGAATTCGTTTATAACGTAATAGGCAGCAGATCACATAGAGTCTTACAACCTACTAGAAGGACTTAGAATTTTATGGAGTAAAATAGGATTGGAAAATTTTGGCAGAAAGATGACGTGATTTGATGTTAGGCTGCTATACTGAGAATATATCAAAGGGTGACAAAAATAGAAATAGGGAGATGAGTGAAAAGGCTACTCCAATAATCTAGGTGAAAACAATGATTCAGATGAAGTTAATGTAATCTAGGTGGTTAAGAAGTAGTCAGCTTCTAGATATGTTTTAAAAGAAAACAGAATTTCTTGACAGACTGGATATAGGGTGTGAAAAATAAGAGTCAAATTCTTGGCCTAAGCAACTACTAGGAGAAGATGCCCATAAACTGAGGTGGTAAGGACAGGTAGGTAGAGCATTTTAGGGGTGAGGGATGAGATAATGACACCTTTTCGGACATGGTAAATTTGAGATGTCCTGAAGGTTAAGTGAAAGAGGGATATTTAATGAGGAGGGAGTTAATCATCTATATCAAATGCTCCTGACACATCACTAAGACAAAGACTCAGACTGACCACTGGATTTAGCAATTTAGGTCACTACGAACTTGATTACTTTCAAGGAGTTTTGCTACAAAGGCAGGCAAAGAAAGGAACAATAAGTAGAGGGGCAACCGGGGCCAAAAAAAAAAAAAAGCCAGAAGAAGGGAACAGAAATTTTATCTGCTGCCCACCACAGGAAAGACAGAGTACAGAGTTTGACTTTGACCAAATTAACTGATATATATATTTTTAAAATTCGTAACATAACATATCGTCTCTGCAGTCTAGCATTTAAAGTGTCTAATATATAATCCTAAATTACTAGACAAAGAAACATGAAAATGTGGCTCACTAGACATTAGATTTAGCAGCCCAAGATTTTTAAAGTAACTATATTACAATTATGCTCAAGAATATAAAAGAAGATCTGCTTAAAATAAAGATCAAAAAAGCAATCTCACAAGAAACAGAAATTATTAAAAAAAGAACCAAATGGACATTCCAGGAAAAAAACAAGATCTGAAAATTTAAAAAAACTCATTGAATGGGGTTAACAACAGATTGGAGATGATGAAAGAGTCAAGCGAACTTTAAGATAGGTCAACAGAAAGTATCCTATCTGAAGAAAAAATCAAAAAATATTTGGAAAAATAAATAGAACCCCAGAGATCTGTGGGATAGTATCAAAAGGTCAAAAATATGTATGACTGGAATCCCTTAAGGAGAGAGAAGAGAGATGGAGCAGGGAAAAAAGTTGGAAGAAATAATGGGTCAGAATTTCCCCAAAAATGGTAAAAAAAAAAAACAAACCCATAAATTTAAAAATTCATGAAGCCCAGCTAATCTCAAGACAAACAGAAAGAAAAAGCATACCTAAGCACATCATAGATAAAGGTCTAAAAACCAAAGATAAAAAATAATATCAAAAGCAGTCAGAGAAAATGACCCATTACAAAGAGAGGAACAACAATATAAATGCATGCTGACTTCTCACCAAAAACAATGAGAGGGACTTCCCTGGTGGTACAGTGGATAAGACTCCCCACTCCCAATTCAGGGGGCCAGGGTTCAATCCCTGGTCAGGAAACTAGATCCCACATGCATGCCCCAACTAAGAGTTCACATGCCACAACTAAGGAGCCTGCATGCCACAACTAAGGAGCCAGCCTGATGCAACTAAGACCCAGTGCAACCAAATAAATTAAAAAAACAAAAACAAAAACATACTTACTTAAAAAAAAAAATGAGAACCACAAGACTGTGGGATGACATATTTAAGTGCTGAAAGTAAAAAAAACTGTCAATCCCGAACCCTATACCCAGTGAAAATATCCTACTGGAATAAAAGTGAAATAAAGATTTTCAGATAAAGAAATCTAAGAGTTATGTCTCTAACAGATCTCCACTAAAAGAAATCCTAAAAGAAGTTCTTCAGGTTAAAGGCAAGTGAGACTAGATGGAAACTTGGTTCTTCAGGAAGAAGTGAAGAGCAACAAAAATGATAAATAGGTGGGTAAAAATAAAAGACAATTTTCCTCTCACTATATTTAAAATACATATAACTATTTAAAGATCTAACTGGACAGCTTGGATTAATGATAAATCAGCCTCAGAAGTAACTTCTCTTATTTTCCCGTCTATATTTATAGAAAAGTACAGTACCTGTTTTAGTTTCAAAAAGAAATTTTCAGTAGTACTACGTTTGCTGAAGGGCCAGAATAATCTTTCATTAGGTGAGCAAACTCGGACTTTTGTTTCTAGGAGAAAGCGAACAGGCTCCTGCACTTCTGTTATTACTAAATCAACAGCTGTGGTCATAAACAGCACTTTATCTAGGGAGAGAGAAGGCAGAAGCAAATTTTTTAAATGGAAATATAGTTGCTCATATGATTAATGTAAAAGTAATTACTTTTATTACAACTTTAAATGACATGCAGGAAGAGTATGAAACGTCTTGAAAAAGATTGTTTATGCATAGCATATCTGAAAAGCTACACAAGAAACTGGTCACAGTGGTGCTCTTTAGGGTGGGACACTGGGAACTGTGGGAAACTTTTGCTTTTCCCTAGATACCTTTGAATTTTTAACTATATGTGCATATATTATCTCTCCACAAAACAAGTAATATTTAGAAGCCTGTAAATAAATTAATTAAATATAAATGTAAATTAAAAATAAAATAAATATTTAGAAGCCTGTAAATAAAAACATAAATACATTTTTAAAAAAGTACATAAATAGAAAAGGAAGCAGGAAAAGGAAAAAATGAAGAAAGGAGAGGGAGGAAAAAATACTTTGTTTACTGGTCAAATTTAATAGTAAACTCAAAAAACTATTCAAATTCCTTTGTTTCATCAGAAGTAGGTAAACACTAAATATTTATCAAATAAGTAGTGCTAAGATTTGGGTATCTCCTTGGGACTAAAATTTCTGTTCACGATGTCAGCAATCTGCATCACCTTTAGGAGTTTCTTCATTTACAATTTGAAAATGTGGGGATTTTGGATTCCAGCTCCCAGTAATAACATAGGACTTTCCATCTGAACTTTTGCCCATAGATTCCTAAAGAAAAGAGTAAAAACAACATTAATGCCAAAAAAAAAAAAAAAAAACCCACACACACAACAGCTAACTGCCATTCTGCTGCCTTTAAAAAAAATAGAGGTTACAAAAATATAAGAATATGAAACAGGATCATATATATATAAAAGTTAGGAGTATATACAAATGATTACAGTTAAAATTAAAGATGTGCCAATAATTTATGCAACTGCTCCTGAAAAGTTATACATAAAGTAAATGCTTGCAAATCATATCAAACCGTACAGACACTAGGGAAATTTACTACCTAAACCTATGTTGAATTCTTCTGTCAAGTGAGTAATTACTACATAAATTTAGTTATGAAAATAAAGGTTTTCATATAATAGCAACAATATGAACACCACCTACTTTTATAAAGCTCATGATAGTTTGCAAATAACTCTCACAAAATGTCTGCTTTGATTCCCACATCAACCCTACATGATAAACAAGAATTATTCACTATTACACTATCAAGAAACTGAGACAGACTAAGTAGCTCTAAGATCAGACTAGTAAACAGCAAGTAGGAAATAAGGAAATTTCCTTATCTTTGTTTATTGCTTCATAAATGTGCTTTAACCTTAGATTTGGTGAAACAACCTTTACAGAGGAAATAGTGTATAAACTTAAAAAAAAAAAAAGCAATCCTTACCAAATCTAACAAGTGCATGTCACTATTTCGTACATCTTTTCCTGGGCTAAGGAGAAGACCAAAACACCTGCAAAAAAAGAACTGACATAAATCTGGAAAAGAGGCTACAGAAAGATGTTTAAATTAGATCACTTTAGAAAAATTCTTATTGATAGAAAAAAGGACATATTAAAATTATCAGTAAAATAGCATTACCAATATCATCTTTATTTCTTTGAGATAAGCAAATTTTATGTTTGCCTTGTGTTATCACATAGTTGAGATCAACATATTAACTGAAGATTTATGAGAGATAATTCAAAATGAATGAAGTATTCACTTTAATGAACAAAAGAATTCCTCAGGGAACAAAATATTTTGCAAATACATTTTTGAATACAGTATATGACTGCTCCACTAGACTGACAAAAACTAAAATTTATATTTAAGCCAAACTTACTAAAAATGTTTACCTTTCAATGGCAAGTTCCTTATTAGTTGTTTGTTGCACATAGATGACAATCTTTTTATCAATTCCTTGGCGTAGTTTAAAGCATTGTCTGTCTTTATCTTTAGGAACTGCACTGTAGAACAACATGTTTCATTAATTTTGCAAAGCACTTTCTCGTAACATACACCAGAACAATTTTTGTTATGATTTGAAAATCAGGCACTGAAAAGAATCAGATTTAATTCTTTTCTATGCCTGGTATTCAAATCATAACAGATATTTAAAAATCATCATCTGCCTCTTGATATGAAAATATCATCATTACTATATGCAATCCACTAAACCATTATAGTAACCATTTATAAAAGCTACAAAACCACTCTTATGACCCCTAAAACATGGCTCTAGTTTTTTCTTTTTTGTTGCTGTGAAAATTAAATTAGATATTTATAAAGCTCCAAGGCACTCAAAAAATGTTAGTTTTTTTCACTTTCTATTTAGTCACTGTTTTTAACAAATAAATTATTCATGCCTTATTTGTTTAAATATATAATGAAGAAAAGATACTTAATTATATAGATGCTTTGAATTTCGAAACAAGGTGCTTTCAAAAAACAAGAAATGAGGAAGATATATCCAACAGTAAGCTGTTGCCTAATTCTTCCCTTAAGCAGTAATAACCTTACTGTAAGCATGTGTAATAACTATAAAAATAACATTAATGATGCAGTTAAACATCACCTTAAGAAAACAGTTGAAAATATTCTCTAAATGACAGTTTACCAAAATAATCCCCTGGTCTCCCACCCACCACTTTCTCTAGCTCCTTTGTTCTCAAAGGCTTACAAATCTGCTACAGCAATCAGCCAATATACAGCAAATCTAAATTGTGCCTTATTACTGTACAACTTTAAGATAATAGCAATAGAACCACTAGAAGATAGTACAAAAGGCTACATGAGAGCTCTGAGTACCTACTCAAACTAAAAATTGGCTCTGAAGAAATAAAATTAGTTTGAATACCATCTGCACTACTACACCAGTAACCAATTCAAGAACATGTGATAACGCTGAGATCAGAAAATCAAAGAATCTTACCATAAGAGTCTAAAAATGACAAACGTGCAAGAAAAACTTCTGCATACCAAACTGTTAAATATTTGTGGCTGACAGAATTTTCACCTATGAGGATATTGACAGGTCTCAGTTTTTAATTTATATTAGATACACTAGTCTCTATGTTCTGTGGATATTTAAGTATAAATCAATATAATCTCATCTCTCAGCAGTATTTAAAACAACAACAGTGGAAATAAAGTTATCACTGGTGTCCTGAGTCTGAAGGGCAAGGAAAAGCTACATTAATAGGAAGCAGGGTGGAGAGTATAAGCAGTGGAAGTTCACTTCACTGATGTCGGGGGGTCTAGACTGTATTTCTGGTCTTATCACTATCAATTGAACGGATCCAACCAAGTAATTTTACATTTAATTCCTATTGTGTACATTAAGAAACAGACATCCAGGTTATCTTCCCTGGCTTTCTTTACCTATAAAATAAGGACAATATCAAATGGGGCACTTTGTAGATTAAATAAGATCAGAAAGAAGTGTTTTGAATGATATAAATAAAAATGCTCCATTTTCCTAAGGGCTAAACTGAAATGCAGGTTTCTAATTTTAATAATATAAAGATTATACTTTTTCAGGAATGAAAAGAAGAGCATTAATTCTTGCCACGGCACTTGGTCTATATTCATGCTATGGCGAAACCACAATCTATCTTGTACTATGGCTAACTATATATACGTATACTTTTTAAATAGGTGGTAAGTCATATGAGTATACCATTGTATCTTTTTTTAGGTATAACTGACATACAACATTAGTTTCAGGTTTACAACATAACGATTTGATATTTGTATATATTGTGAAATGCATCATATTTTAACCATTCTATTCTGGTCAACATTTAATTTCCACCTTTTAATTTTGCTATTATTGTGTTAAGGGGAATGTTCATGCTGATAACTCTTTTGGCACTGCAATGATTGTTTCTGTAAATTCCTAGACATACTACAGAATCACTGGATGAAAGGAACTGCATTTGAAAAGTTCAAATCTGACAAAGAAAGGCATACTTGTCAATGATTTCATCAGTGTATGAGGTCACACAACACTATTTTCTACTGTAACTATAAATTCAGGAAAACAATGCAACAAAAAGATAACAAAGCCCTAACAAATGTGAAAAACAAATGACCATCCAGGGGTTTTCTGTATAGCATTTCCTTGCTATACAGGTGAACAGACCAGGGACATTTGTGATCGTTACCTTTCTACTTAGAATATACCTGATCTCAGAAGGAGGAGAAATTATCCTAGTGCTTCTCTTCTGAGAGATCTTAGAAATCTTTCCTATTCATAACTGGGGTTTATAAATGATCTACATAAATATTTTTAATAAAGGGGAAAAACTATTTAAACAAACTTCTGTTTCTTAAAAAGGAAAAAAATTATTACAAGGTTTATAGATTACAGTTTCTACTTCCCAGTACAGGAATGCATACTGCAGAAAGCACCACATCACAGTGTTGCTGTGAGAACAGAAATATAGCTAATAAGAAAGCATAGAGCACAAGGCCTCACACTTTATTGTACAAATCAAAGTTGAAGTTGCATTGTACACTAAATTGGCCACCAGATGGCATAACAATTCCAAAGTCTCTTGAGGGAGAGCAAAGGTTATCAGTTTTTCAAACAAACAGACCAATCATTGTGCTTTTTAATTTAAAAGCAAGATATTAGAAATCATTCATATTTTGATGGAATTTCATTTTACCCATTTTATGAGGTAGTCATGGAGGAAAGAAACTTCTATATGCAACTACTGATTATGATCCCAAGTGGCACCCATTTTGTGATATGGGCTATAGAGAAAAAAAAAAAAGTCAATCATCTTGCAACCATAATATTTTAAAGTTATAAAAGACTTTAGAGTCTAGCCACTTCATTTTATAAATAAGGAAACTAATGTCAGGAGATATAAAGAAACTTGGAAAAGGTCACACTGTTAATGGTAGCAATAAGTAAACTAAACCTAAGTTTTAATTTCTATTCCAGGGTTATTTTCACTACTCAAAGAAGCATAATTTTACTTAAAAACCAAAACCAGTTATTTCTGACCCTCTATGTAAGGTTAGATTTCAGATACAGACCTCAATTCTCCCCTTCCAATGTGTCCAGATAAACTTTAATGGTAAAACTTGATTTCAACAGCCTTAAGACCTTTACATTATTAAAACAAATAAACCAACCAACTAACCAACCAAAACACAAAAAAACTCCAGCAAAACAAATCTAGCTACAGATCCAGCTGACGTAGTTTCTGTCATATCTCATATCAGCAGTCAGCCAGTTACTTTGAGTCCATCTAAAAGAACATGGTAGCATGATACATTTTCCTACTTGATAATATTCAGGTAGGAAAATGTATCATGCTACCAATAATATATATATATTATTGTTTATATTATATATATATTATACATATAATATATATTGTTTATATATTATTGAATATATATATTATTGTTTAAAATTCTTTAAATCTTGCCTCTACAAATTTGCCTATTTATTTTCCTTTAAACTCTACCCTACATTTAAATAGGGTACATTTAAACTACATTTAAACTCTACCCTACATTTAAATACGTGAAAACTCTACATTTTCACGTAGGAAAATGTATCATGCTACCAATAATATATATATATTATTGTTTATATTATATATATATTATTGTTTATATATTATTGAATATATATATTATTGTTTAAAATTCTTTAAATCTTGCCTCTACAAATTTGCCTATTTATTTTCCTTTAAACTCTACCCATAAAAGCAATCATTTTATAATGTAAAAGTTACGTAATCTGACCTAGACTTTCCCTAAATCCACAGATAGTACAGCATGTTAGTACAAACTCAAATAAAAAGAATAAAATAAGATGCCCTACCTAAAATAACCTTTACCATCATCTTCTTTTATTTCTAAAGACACAGAGAAGGTAAAGATGTCACTGTCAGGAGTCTGAGGTGCAGTAGTTGCTGAGAGGGGGGTCTGCTTGGCAGAACGGCGGAAGGCAGTGGCAAAACTGTAAAGTATCCGGCTCACCTACAACCAGACATGTTAGGAAATGGGCTGTTATCACAAGAATAAAATACTTTTGTTAAGGCTGAAGGTGACCTATGTTGTTTGAGGGGAGTAATTCATCTTTCCTCCATTGATTTCTTTTGATAAATTATCTAATTTATTAGACCTATAAAGCAAGCAACACTAAAAATGGTCAGAGAAGAGCCTTTAAAAAAGAAGTGGTTGGGCTTCCCTGGTGGCGCAGTGGTTGAGAGTCTGCCTGCCGATGCAGGGGACGCGGGTTCGTGCCCCGGTCCGGGAAGATCCCACATGCCGCGGAGCGGCTGGGCCCGTGAGCCATGGCCGCTGAGTCTGCGCGTCCGGAGCCAGTGCTCCGCAGCGGGAGAGGCCACAACACTGAGAGGCCCGCGTACAGCGAAAAATAAAAAAAAATAAAAATAAAAAAATAAAAAATAAAAAATAAAAAAGAAGTGGTTGTGAATCTGAAAGATGATTTCCAAAATTGTTAGGAATTACTTGAATGTATTTATTATAATAAAAATAATCCTACAAGTTTAGCTCTAAAAGAATGGTTTGCAAATACGTCATTGCTAGAACCAAGATGCCTATTTAACCCAATTAAGCAGCAGTCAATTGGTCTCCACCAACACTCTTAACAACGAGGTTCTGGTTGACCAAACTTTTAGTTTATTTACATTTCAGCCCATCCAGCTGAAATAAACAGTAGCAGAGAATTTCATTTGGCTTATAAATGACCATAATAAATACTATAACCATTTCAACGCAGTGAGGGTACAGATGAAGTTTCATTTGCAGACAGTTCCCTCTTAAGTACTTACAGCTTCTTGTATTTCACACCGGAAGACATGTATTCTGAAGAGCTCTGCATTGAAATGACTTTCAGTGAAAGCAAAACAGTCGCTCTCAGGAGTTCCATCATGCCCTCGAACACAGAAGAGGATTTTGTAGATAGGGTAGTTTGCTATTTCAGTGTTTGTCTGAGGATCTAAAAGTCTGTTCAGAGAAAAAGATATAAAGAGATTAGAGAGACTGTAGACTATTTTCACTACATCCATATTATGATTCAAGACTCATCTTTCTAGCAAAAAGATTATATAATCCATTTTTGGTATGTTAATCATATTAATCTTAAGTCTTGATAAGTAAGTCATATGTGAATTCTTAAAGTTACTGATTACACAATTCCATGATACTAAAAACTACATAACCCCATGTTTTAGGGAGGCAATCAGGAAAGCATAAACAGTATCAATAAGTATGTTTCTTATATAGTCTGAAACTAAATAAAGATAATGGGTAAATTAGAATACCAAAATAGATCATCAAAGCTGTGCTTCTCATTATCTCCTAAAAGAATGACCTAATCTGCTTTATTATTTTAAAAAATAAAAAGGTGATGTGCTTTCTCAGAGTGAAACATGTTCTTTTGCTTCATGGCAAACAAGGGAGAGAGACTGTACAAAATGTTAACACCTAAAAAAAGAAAATCATTAATAAAATCAAAAGGATGCCATTCACTGAAAATCAAAGGGATATCATTCATTCAAAAATGTATTCATTCAACAAATATTTATGTGATACCTACAACATCTCAGGCTCCATTCTGGGCACTGATGACACAGCTATGAAAGAAACTGAAAAAGAAATTACGCAATTTCAACACTGAATGGGCAGGGCCACTGATGGGAAAGCCCAGGGAATAATGGAAATACCTAAGAAGGGGACCTAATCCAAGTTCAAAGGCACTTTGATAAAGACTCTGAAAACATGGGGCAAGAGAAACTAGTTTTCTCATGTCTTTATAGAATTAAAATATATTAGAACAAAGTATAACTTCAGTTGGGGGGAATGACTATTGACTAAGAAGCACATAAAAATGAATGCTCATATAAAAATGAGTGCTAAGGAATTCCCTGATGGTTCAGTGGTTAGGACTTAGTGCTTTCACTGAGGTGGCCTGGTCAGGGAACTAAGATCCCACAAGCTGCAGTGCAGCCAAAGATAAAGAAATAAACTTTATTACAAAAAAAAAAAAAAAAAATGAGTGCTAAAAAATTTTTATTAAGTTTCACATTAATAAATAAAATTAAAATTAGTATTTGTGAGTCTTTGTGAAATAGTTCTTTAAATACTGAAGAGAAGGATTATATAAGCAGATAACTGGAATATTAATTAATTAACTTACTACTACTGCTAACCATATACAGCTACAACTCTACTACCTTAAAAATCCAAAATGCTTGAGGGTGGAGAAACAGATACTCTCATACACTGCTGATAAAAGTACGAACTAGATCAATATTTCTAGATGGCTATTTGGCAATGTATCAAAACCCATAAAAATGGGCAAATCTTTGACCCAATAAGTCTACTTTCTAGGAATTGATCCTAAGGAAATACAAAAATACATAAAAATTTAGCTAAAAAATAATTTATAAGAAAATTACAGGTAAAGCACTTACATGCTCATATGATAAAAGTCTAATATTAGCTATTATTAGTAGTACTTTTCTCATGAAAACAACTAAAATATGTAACATTAGAGATTGGTTATTTCTGAATAGCCCATCATGTGCCATCATAAGTTAAAATTTTTAAGCATATTTACTGATATGGAAAGAGATTCACAATATAAAAAACTAAGTGAGAAAAGCATGTTACAAGATAGTATGTATTATATTATTCCACCGTTGTTAAAAATGTTGATTCTAAGTTGTATAATTATACTTGCACATATATGTAGGTATATACACACATACACAAACATATACACATACAACTATACAAAAAGGGTCTTAATAAACCAAGATGTTAACTGTTATTTACCAAAGGGAGAGTAGAAGAATATTCTCCTCATCTAAAATATGGCACAAATGAACCTATCTACAAAACAGGAACAGACTCACAGACATAGAGAGCAGACTTTTGGTTGCCAAGGGGGAGTTGGGTGAGGGAGGGAAGGACTGGGAGTGTGGGATGAGCAGGTGTAAACTATTATATAATAGGATAAATAAACAACAAGGTCCTACTGTGTAGCACAGGCAACTATATTCAATATCATGTGATAAACCATACTGGAAAAAATATTAAAGAAAAAAGAATGTCTATATGTGTATAACTGAGTCACTTTGCTGTACAGCAGAGATTGGCACATTGTAAATCAACTATACTTCAATAAAAAAAATTAAACTAAAAAGAGTATTTTCCTAAATTTTTGATTGTGTCATCTGATTTTTCTGAAATAAGTATGCATTTTTTATAATAAAGAAAAAGTCATTTTATTTCAGTTCTGTTCAACTCATTATTAGAGTTCTGTATTTAGCTAGCTAATATAGATATCTGACTGGCTACCTTTAATCACTGTTATCTGTTTCAGTTAGTATAAACAATAGCCATTTCGAGAGACTTTTCTGGGCCTCAGTTTCCTCATCTTAAAAATTTAGGAACTGTACTGGAATAGTTAATATTTACCAACAGGTTTCTGTAACTTCCAAAGTCAGCATGAAATCTCATATTGAACTAATGTGTCAAGCTAGTATTTGTATTGGGGGCACGTGAAAAATATAAATTGTTAGGCAGACTCTTAGGTCAACATGTTTCAATAATCCCCAAAACAGTTAAATTTCTAATGTGCTACACAGAATTGGGGTGGGGAAGAGTATACAAAACTGTTCAAACAAGTGACTATTTTTCATAAAGGTCACAATCCTTGGAAGACGTGATAACTAAGTGCCAGATGAATTAAACATTGCATGAATAAAGTAATTACAGATTTTGTTCACTACTGCTTCTTTCTAAAACTATAGGTCAGAAATATGATCAAACGTTATTGAATACAAACATTTCAAGAAGCTGGTCTCACCTCACAGTTCCTTCAGATACGTTCGGCACTGACAGGGTTACATCTAGTGAAATCTGACACTGGCCCCTTAAGATGGACATCATCCTTAAGGCTTCCACTTCACTCCTGGGAGCATTTACTGAGGCACAGCCTAAATAAGTTAGTTTGCTGAAAACTACACTGTCCTCATCAGCCACTGGTGTGAAAGGACTAGACCCTTCAGAATCTGAAAGAAACAATAAGGAGGTGATTATTTTCATTTTGATATTTTGTTGACACGAATATCAAGTAAAAATCTACAAGTTACATTTAGGTTCCAAAATTGAATACTAATGAGAGAATATGCCATTGCCCCAGAAGAAATGCCCATTAAAGCCAGAAATCTCACACCAGAACTCTGTCACCAACACTAAAAATTTTAGGTATGGCTGTAGTCTCAATCCCAAATCTAAAAGGTGACCTGAGACTCAGATCTGATTTACCTTTCTGACTCCTCTAATTTGTTTTGACTTTATAATTTACATTGAGGTCAAAAATACATTTAGTATTTTACCACCCTGAAAAATCCTATCTCTGTCTTCTTTCTGATCTGCTGTTATAATTATTTTTCTCATTCATCATTGTAGCTACTCTATCATGTTCTCAGTCCCCTTGCTTTCCCTTTCCCAATAAACATCTACAGTTTTAACACCCTACTTTCCCCAAAGCCTTTATAATTGCCTTTTTTCTCCTTCCTTGCTATGTCTTTCAGCTCCCTTTTTTCAACTTGACAACTATTCCCGCCAAGCTATAAAGGCCTGGGGCAAACATCTCTTCACCAAGCATTATTCCTCTATTTCTCCAACACTATTCTCAAATTCCTTCTTTCCTGAAAAAAGATCCTTAAATACTCTAAGATTCCCTCAATGTCTTATAGCTACTGTTTCTCTTTCTTTGGTATAAATGACATACATTTAGAGTGGACATATGTTTATGTATAACTGATTCACTTTGCTGCACACCTGAAACTAAAACAACATTGTAAATCAACTCTATCCCAATAAATTTTTTTTTAAAATGACATTCATTTAAAAGGAAATCAGAATAGTACGTATATTTACTCCTCTCACATCCCCCTAAATCTAGAATCTGAAGAGTCTAGAAAACATAATGGTTTTTGCTTGCTTTGAATCAAACCTAGTACAGAATGGACACTCAAATATTAAAAACAATAACCTTCAGTTATGCAAGCAATGCAGCAATCCTAACCTCCTTGTCCAGGTTTCACTGGCAGGCTCATCTCTGGTTTCTGGAGCCCTACTAATGACACAGGGTTAATGGTGGATGAAGCTGAGAGTTGATTAGAAAGAGGCCCATCTCCTTCGCCATCCAACTGTGACCTTTCCACAAGCTCCTTGTCCCCTGGCTGGTCGTCCATTGGAGGATCCATCAGCACATCTGCTAGCTCTTTTTGCAGCTGCTGTTCACTTCCATTCCCTATAATCTAAGGGTCACAAATATATGCAATCAACAAAATGAGAGAGGCCAGTACTGATTTAAATGGGTCCACATCTAGAGAAAATCATCAGCAATTCTTTTGATATATAGATATCTTCAGAATGTCTTTAAAAAACAGAATAAATCAAGATCTATAATAAATAAGAGCTGCAGCTGCTCTCTTAATTCATACAGCTTTTCATGAAAAAGTGTATAGTGAATTTGAGACTAATACTCAGAAATATATGTGATAGTCTGTCAATTTTATTAAAAGTTTTCTACAGTGTCCTAAACTAATAACAACTAAAATATTTGTAATTTTACTTGTCTGATGAGAAATAAAGCTTGTTAAGAGGAGGAGCTTCTAGGACTTGCCTGGTGGTGCAGTGGTTAAGAATCCGCCTGCCAATGGAGGGGACACGGGTTCGAGCCCTGGTCCGGGAAGATCCCACATGCCGCGGAGCAACTAAGCCCGTGCGCCACAACTACTGAGCCTGTGCTCTAGAGCCCACAAGCCACAACTACTGAGCCTGCGTGCCACAACTACTGAAGCCCGCATGCCTAGGGCCCGTGCTCCGCAACAAGAGAAGCCACCACAATGAGAAGCCCGCGCACCAAAACAAAGAGTAGCCCCCTGCTCGCCACAACTAGAGAAAGCCCACGTGCAGCAACAACACAGCCAAAAGTAAATTTATTTATTTATTTATTTATTTATTTAAAAAAAGAGGAAAAGCTTCTCTTATGCTTAATGAAAAGGGAAAATGTGTTTGCTTCCAAAAATTATCAGTAGAAACATAGTTATTAGGTAGTAAATCATCACATGCATTTTTACCACCCTTGCTATAAGTAAGTCTCCTGTATTTCTGAGGGAGATTTCTCTGACATAAATGGTTCTTAAAGTTCTGAGACATTTGAATAAAGCTGGGGAGATGCACGTATAAGATGACCCTGAGGAACAGAAGCATTCCTTTTCAATGTCAAGTATTTTTCTAGAGTCATGATGGTTTATTGTTAGTTGCTCAACAAGGAAGTAAACAAGTGCAGAATCAAGTGGAGACTTCCCAACGCTAAGGAAAACCACAAGTGACAAAACCCAGTATTGTCACCAAATGCTTCTTCAAGAAATACTAGAAAAATTAACAAGAGAATTAATTTACGAAAAGGAAATCATGATGAAAAAAAGTGTGCTGATTTAGGAGGGTTCTGAAGACCAAAACCTGACAAAAAGTTAAAATGGGCGGGGCTATGAGATTGTTAAAGACAATGAGGTCTTCTCAGTAAAATTAAGACACAACTAGGAAGCAAAATTCCAATAACAGAGGTACTCTGGACTACTAAGGAACCCAGTTCAAACATCTTTTGTAACTCTATAAAATTCAAGCCCCTGTGGCTGTAAACTATGATTGAGAAACAGACTTAAGTCTTTTTTGCTACATTTCCCCAAGGAAATTCTAACATGTCAGCTATTCTTGCCTTGGAAATAAGGGCCGGAGAGGTGTTCAGTCTCTGGTTTCAATGACAGCATCTGTTTTTGTGAACTTCCTTCTATATTCAGAGTTACTGCTATTGGAACTACAATTCAGTCAAATAAGTTTAACTCTTTGTTATGCCTGATCCTATACATCACAAGTGTAATCAAATTTCTTTTTTCAGAAGTTCTGCTTTCAAAAGTTTTTTAAAGCACCTAGAAAACAAACTAGAGCTTAGTTCTAATTAACCTCTTATTTTTTCAGAACTGGATAAGAAATATTGCAGGAATCACCTGCAGGAAATAAAAGATAGCCTAATTGAATCTAAACCATTGTCCAAGTGGAAAGAGAAACAACATAAGTAGGATATTTACAGCTCCCTAAAAACAGATGAAGAAAAGCTATTAGACTCCATGTTTAAGCAATTAGTAATTATAACTGGGAAGGTTACCATTAAAGAGCAAACTAAACTGAAGACACATTTTACATGCTATGAGGTACTGTTTTTTCTTTGGTATGTAGGCTAAATAAACTCAAGTTTTCTTTTGGATAGGCTACCTCCACTGTAATATATTCATAAACCCTGAAAGAAACATGTTTATATGTTTGTCTTTTGTGTTTATACATGTTTATCTGCAGTCTTCCCTTGTTTATAAAGTCTATAAACATAACAACTGCCTTCTATTTCCTTAACTCTTCCTTAAAGAGTAGGGAAAAGTAATGCACACACAAAAAAATGATTTTTAAAAGCTGCTTAAAAATAGCAACCTAACTTATGCTTTGAATAATTAGGTCCAATACAGTACTCAGCACTTACCATGTTAGATCATTTGTGCACCTTCAATCCACTTTCAAACTTAACTATCTGTCACATAATTTAATACTTATCTCAATTAAGTTTTTTGTTTTTTAAAAGACAGTCAATTAATCTTCCCTAGGCTTATCTGGGAAACACTCAGCAACGCTTTTCAAGGTTCTCAAGCTTTGGCATGCCTAAGAATCACCTGGTGAACTTGTTGAAACACAATCTGTTGGGCCCTAACAAGAATTCCCATTCAGTAAGGCTGGGATGGGCCTGATAATTTGAATTTTTAAAAAGTTTCCAGGAGATGGTGATGCTGCTAGTCTGGAGACCACACTCTAAGAACCAACCTTAGATTAATGGTTCTTAACCATGACTAAACAACACAATTACCAATATCACCAGGGAGCATGTGAAAATTCAAATACCTGATCCTCCCTCTATCCCCTCACCTCCTACCCTAGCAACTAAATCAGTCTCAGAGATAAAGCCTTGGCATATGCATGTTCCAGAACCTCCACAGGTGATTTACAAAACAGGTGGCAGGCCAGATTAGGCCAGCAGGCTATAGTTTGTTAACCCCTCGTATAAATGAACAGCTTAAATCAGCAACTGCTTGTCTCTGACTTCTTGTCATAACAAAAATAAACTCATTATTAGCAGGGCTTTCTGTTCCTTGCTGCCAACAGCATTCCTAACAGATACCACGATGATTTCTAAAATAAATGTCGTTGCAGGTAAAGTAATCAAGACACGGTATTAGTGAAAGGACAGATAATACAGACCAAGGAAACAAAACAGAATCCAGAAATAGACCCACACATACATGGCCAATTGGTTTCAACAAAGTTGGCCAGATAATTCAACAGAGAAAGGTAATAAAATAAAACAAATGGTGGTGGAACAATTAACTTGACATCATACATATGCAAAAACATCAATCTCTTTATGTCACATACAAAATTAATGCAAAATGGACTGCAGATCTAAATGTAAATCCTAAAACTATAATATTTACAGAAGAAAACACAGGAAAAAGTCTTCATAATTCTGGGACACAAAGATTTCTTAGGACACAAAAAGTATGCATAAAAGAAAAAAATGAAATGCACTTTATTAAACTAGAAACTGCTGCTTGGAAGACACTGTTCACAGAATGAAAAGACAAGCCACAGACTTCAAGAAATATTTACAAATCATATGTCTGAGGAAGGAATTATAACCAAAATATACACAGAATTCTTACAACTCAATAATAAAACAAGCAACCCAATTTAAAAAAAGGGTTTCACCCAAGAAGACAATGCAAATAAGCATTTGAAAGAAACTCAGTATCATTAACCATTAGGGAAACTGAAACCACAATAGGATGCCGCTATACACCTGTAAGAATGGCTAAAATTAAAAACAAAACAATCCTGAAAATACCAAGGGCTGGCAAGAATGTGGAGCAACTGAATAACTCTCATACACTGCTGGTGGGAATACAAAATGGTACAGTCACTTTATGTAAATTTTATAAAGTTAAACATACACTTATCTATGACTCACTCCTAGGTGTTTACCCAAGAAAAATAAAAATACATGTCTATACAAAGACCTGTCTGTGAATGTTTATAGCAGCATTATTCATAATTGCCAAAAACTGAATACAAAGTAAATGTTTATCAGCTGGTGAATGGATAAACAAACTGCCACTGATACTAAAATAACATGGATAAATCTCAAAAGCATTATTCTAAGTAAAAGAAGTGGACACAAAAGGCTATTATATACTGTATGATTCAATTTACATGGCATTCCGGAAAAGGCAAAACTATAGAGACAGAAATCAGATAACTGATTGACAGAGGCTGGGAAGGGGAAAGATGAATAACTAAAAAGAACTATAAAGGGACTTTCTGGAGTAATGAAAATATTCTGTATCTTGACTGTGGTGGTCGTGGTGATTACGTAAGAGTTTACATTCATTCAAGTTCATGGAATTGCATACCTAAAAGGGCTGTATTTTACTGTGTGTAAATTTTACCTCAATAGACTTAAACTAGAAGGGATATTCATAGTGGGAGAGGCTATGCATGTGTGGGGGCAGAGGTTATATGGGAAATCTCTGTACCTTCCTCTCAATTTTGCTGTGAATCTAAAACTGCTCTTTTAAAAAATACTATTTTTTTAAATAGAAAAAAAAAATGTGGTTTCTATGAAAGATGCAATTTGAGAACACAACTGTTCCTTTTCTCTACATGCCCCTTAAAAGGTGTTCGTCCAGGATTTTGTTCTTGGCAATAACTTCACTTTACAGATTCTCCTGTGCCATTTCATCCAATCCCAACGATACATAAACAATCCCTAACATACATCTACAACCCCTCCCTGTCTAATGGACAGACACCTTCAGCTAGATACTCCAAACTTACTGTCAAAACTGAACTCTAATTCTCTTCCTGTATCTTTAAAAAAAAATTAATGAATTGCACTACTTTCCACTCAGTTACCAAATGAAGGATTACAGTCATCCTTCACTCCTCTCATTTCCACACTACTCACAAATCCTACTGCTCCTTGCTCAACTGCCCATTTTTTTCCTCTGTCTCTCTGCATAGCTAACACCATAGGAATCTCTTTCACTTTACATAAGCCTACTGGAAAGGTAGTAGTTTCCCTGCCTTCTTTCTCACTCCCCTCTGACCTGTCATTCATATGGCCATTCAAATTACAAGTGCAAATCTTAGTTCTGATCAAGCACTGCCTTATTTTTATACCCTCCCATGTTTCCTCAATGTCCGTAAGATAATGCCCATATTCATTACTATGTTCTATGAGTTTCTCACAACTCTGCCCAATTTACTTTTCCATCTCTTATCTGTCACATCAAACTACTCAAACTCCCCAAGACACACCATAAACCTTCAAACATCCAGACTTTGCACAGACCATTCCCTTTCCTGGAAAGCCTTCCTCTCCTTTGCCTTTCTACTCTTAAAGACCAAGCTTAAATTCTGTTACCTCCTCTGAGAGATCTTAAGCCTGATAATATGCGGTTTAATCACTCCCTCCTTAGAGAGTGCTACCAAAATATTAGCATACTTATTTACTCCAGCATTGCTACTTGTTTTAGAGAATATTTGCTTAGTGGGCCTCTTCAACCAGGCTGGGCATTATTAGATAGTAGAGACTGTTTCTTCAATTATCTTTATATTCCCAAAGCTTCGGGTAGCTGAGGGTACAGAGTATATCTACAATACATGTTTAATGAACTGAATTTTATAAATGCCAAGAATAAAAGCCAAAGTATTCTTTTATCCAATTTGGATATTGGGTATTCTACAGATTTTGGTTTAGTGCTAGAAAAGGAAATCTGAAAGATTTATTTTAGCTTTGTTAACTACTTAAAAATAAAACAAAAATAAATACCATGTCCTATTATGAGTGGCATTAAAGTATCATTAAACCTTAACATTTTATGAGTGTCATTAAAGTTTAACATTTACCATAAGAATACTGGGCAGGACCAAACAGCATGCTACAAAACACAAACAATTATCTTTATTTTGAAGCCCAAAAAAAGACTTCTAACTTAATTTAGCCCAAATATAAAAATAAAAAAGCAAAGCCAGTATGTATGGATAATACAACTAAGAATCATATTTAGATTTGTGTTCATCTCCACGTAATCTTTAAGAAGAGGAGGGGGGCTTCCCTGGTGGCGCAGTGGTTGAGAGTCCGCCTGCCGATGCAGGGGACACGGGTTCGTGCCCCGGTCCGGGAGGATCCCACATGCCCCGGAGCGGCTGGGCCCATGAGCCATGGCCACTGAGCCTGCGCATCTGGAGCCCGTGCTCCGCAACAGGAGAGGCCTCAACGGTGAGAGGCCCGCGTACCACAAAAAAAAAAAAAAAAAAAAAAAAGAAGAGGAGGGGAGAGTTCTTTAAAACAGTCCTGAATTGAGAAGAAAAAAAACATTAAATAGCCAAACATAGACATGAATGTTTGCAAGGACAGAGACTGTTCGGTGAATGATTTATTCATAATTCTGCTTACAAAGTAGACTAGTGGTAAACAAAACAAAAACAAAAAACACAACTGGGACAAGAGTTGGCTTGTGGCACAACTCCAGGGGGCACCATTCACATCACAGACTATGTGAACAGCACCCCCCTGGTATTGCACAGTGTAGCTTATGCAACTGTACTTAGTAGTCCTACTTGGGCTCCACAATAAGACAGATCTGAGTTGGGGACATGCCTCTAACACTAACTCTATTGGCTATGGACAAATTAACCTCTAGAAGCCACAACTGTCTCATCTCTAAAATGAGAATGTTGGACTTCCCCGGTGGCACAGTGGTTAAGAATCCCCTTGCCAATGCAGGGGACACGGGTTCAATCCCCGGTCCGGGAAGATCCCACATGCCGCGGAGCAGTTAAGCCCGTTCGCCACAGCTACTGAGCCCACGTGCTGCGACTACTGAAGCTCATGCGCCCAGAGTCCGTGCTCCCCAACAAGAGAAGCGACTGCAACGAGAAGTCCACGCGCTGCAATGAAGAGTAGCCCCTGCTCACCGCAACTAGAGAAAGCCCGCACTCAGCAATGAAGAGCCAGAGCAGCCAAATAAATAAATAAAATGAGAATGTTAATACCTATCTCACAAGATTGTCATGGTTCAATGATTCAGTAATATGATCATTGGACACTTATTATTCACATTATAGGCAGGCACTGAATCATGTGATTTTTATAGGGATTGTCTCATTTCTCACATCACAGTACCTGCCAACTAGTGAGCATCCAATTAGTATCTCCCTACCCAACACACAACTATTTCTAAATAAACTCTGGTCCACCTACTGGAGGTGAAGTTAAAAAAACAAATAATAACTTAAAAAAAAGTAGTTCTTCCACTTTCCTTGGTCCAAAGAAAACTAAGAACACACCCACTATTTATGTGCAAAAGAAGCATTACTGGAATAACATCTGTCCTTTCTAAATAATATCAAATAAAGGTAATAACTTGAATGGTAGAATTGGCTACAAGCCCATTTCCTTGAGAGCAAAACTGCATTTATGGAATCAAAGGACAAAATGTTCCAAAGGCAATATCCAGTCATTTCCTGGTGTTAATTTTCTGCTTCTAACTTTATAGCTCCTGTTTCCCTTCACTGCAACAATACCAACTAGGCTCTACTTGATTTACCAGTTATACAAAGCTACTTTAGGCAGTTTGAGATGCTTTTCCAGTAGAGATCTTATGTCTTCAAGAAAGCATACTTAGGAAATGCAAGTGTGTGCTAGAAAAATCCACAATCAGAAAATTAAAGATAAATTCCTGATGATCTACAGTTCCCACTACTTGTGGCATACTGCAGTGAAAATACAAATGAAAATGGTTCAAACTAAGTAATTTTACTTGGCTTCACGGTAAGAGCTGAGCCATTTCAAACCAAGTATATAAATCTCGTCTTATCAGAAAGCAAGGCACAGGGCTTCCCTGGTGGTGCAGTGGTTAAGAATCCGCCTGCCAATGCAAGGGACACGGGTTCGAGCCCTGGTCTGGAAGATCCCACATGCTGCGGGGCAACTAAGCCCGTGTGCCACAACTACTGAGCCTGCACTCTAGAGTCCATGAGCCACGACTACTGAGCCCATGTGCCACAACTACTGAAGCCCGTGCGCCTAGAGCCCGTGCTCCACAACAAGAGAAGCCACTGCAACGAGAAGCCTGCGCACTGCAACGAAGAGTAGCCCCCACTCGCCGCAACTGAGCCTGTACGCCCTAGAGTCCGCACGACACAACTACTGAGCCCATGTGCTGCAAACTACTGAAGCCTGCGTGCTGCAACTACTGAATCCACGTGCTGCAACTACTGAAGTCTGCGTGCCTAGAGCCCGTGCTCCACAACAAGAGAAGCCACTGCAATGAGAAGCCTGCGCACCACAACGAAGAGTAGCCCCTGCTCGCCGCAACTCGAGAAAGCCCGTGCGCAGCAACGAAGACCCAACGCAGCCAAAAAAAAACCCAAAAAAATGTCAGTTGAAGAAGGACCCAAAATACTTATGAATGTTTTGCTAAATAATGGGATTATGGCTAGGTTTTACTTACTTTTCTTATTGTCTGAATTTTCTAAATCAAGCATATATTATTTTAATTACAGGAAAAAAAATGACAAAAAGGCTATTCGCATCTTGGGAGAAAAAGAAAAGCAAGCACATTCAATTCTACTGCATGCAATGGTCCCAACTCCAGGCTCTTTCAAGCCTCTTGATCTTTCCACATGTCACAGACTCTCTTCTTTGGGAAATTCTTAATGACTCTTTAATGCTCTGCTGAACTGTTACCTACTCTATGAAAACCTTTCTTTTCTTCTTCAGGCAACAATTATGTTCTCATATAATTCTGCTCATATCTATATTCCAGCAATTGATGAATTTTGTCATGATGACATATTTACTTAAGTGTCTACCCCGCCACCAGTCTGATCCCCTTAATTAAACTGTGTATTCATGGTTCACTAACTTTGCTTGAATAAAAGATCTGCATTTTAGAGGACAAGATCAACTGACTCCAATACAATTTCAGAAACTGAGTCAGAAGATTAGTTTAGGCAGTACTAAGTGAGAAGGAGTGACTTCTGTATTTGCTAACTACTTTAATAAAGCCTGGCAACTTTTTTCAACCAAAATAATGTCAGCTGGATTTTTCAAGAAGAAAACTCTATGAAGATTAAAAAGCTTAAAAAAATCCTCTAACTGAACTTTCTGCCTCAGCAGTACTATCTCATCAATGTACCCCGACCAACATTTAAAGAGTATCTTTGGCTAAGAGCTAAAGTGTGTAAGATTCCTACACCAGGGAAGTGAGAGAAAATGCAACATGTTCTGAACTTATGGAAAATTCTCAGATTTTGATGTGAGTTGTCAAAACATTTCATAAAGAAAAATACCTGTGTTTTTTATAACTACACTATCACATAAAGCTTTCCTTTTAAGGGTTTAACTGAAGCATTATCCTCTCTGAGAAGCCTTCCCCCTGACTCCTCCCCCAAGCTGAGATAAGTTTCTACCTGCTCTGTTCTATAGCATCCTTTTGTTAACCTCTATCATAGCACTGATCTAATTATACTCATGTTGAAAATTAAATATGGCCACAAAATCTCTACAGCTCCTCCATCAAGAGATATAGTCTATTTCTCTAATCCCATGAATCTGGGCTGGCGTTGTGACTTGCTTTTCTACAACAGAATGTGGTAGAAGTGACACCATGTAACTTATAAGCCTTAGCCTTAAAAGAGGTCTTACAGCTTTCACATCTGCCCTAAGACCAACATGCTGTGAAGAAGCCTAAGTTGAAAACCACATGGAGAGACCCAGTCAAGCCCAGTCCCCAGCCAACGTACCAGCTGAACGAAGTTGTATGAGCCTAAGCAAGACCAGCAAAACTACCCAGTCAATCCATAAAATCATGAGAAATAACAGTTTTTCAAACCTGAGTTAGTTTGTTACAAAGCAAAGACTAGTAGAAATGACTGCAACAACATTTTTTTTTTTGGTATGCGGGCCTCTCCCGTTGTGGAGCACAGGCTCCGGACGCGCAGGCTCAGCGGCCATGGCTCACGGGCCCAGCCGCTCCACGGCATGTGGGATCTTCCTGGACCAGGGCATGAACCTGCGTCCCCTGCATCAGCAGGCGGACTCTCAACCACTGCGCCACCAAGGAAGCCCTGCAACAACATTTTAACAAGTGTCATCTACCCTAAGCTATAAGCATCTTGAGGACATGAACTATGTCCTATTCATCTTGATTCTCACTCAGCCTTTTAAGAACTACTCTTTGGCTGTGATGTTCTACAGTTTCACTGTCATCCTGGTTGGGACTCATTCTGTTTTTTTAAGCTGAGGGTTTATATCCTTTACCACTTTCAGAAGATATTCAGCTATTATACCAATTTCCTTCTCCCTCATTCTATTCTTTCTTTCTTTTTTTTTTTTTTTTGGTTGTGCTGTGCGGCATGCAGGATCTTAGTTCCCCAACCAGGAATCCAACCCGTGACCCCTGCAGTGGAAGCATGGAGTTCTAACCACTGGACCGTCAGTGGTCCCCCCTCCCTCATTCGATTCTTAAGGAATATTTAGGTACATGTTGGTCCTTCGAATCCTAGTCTTGTTTCTTAATTGCTTTTTCATATTTTATCATCTTTCAATGTTATTTTCTGAGTAATTTCCTCAGATTCTTTTTGTAGGTAATATATCTGTTGTACCTTTAATTTCACTGGGTCTAATTTTCACTTGTAGAAGTTCTAGTTTTAGTTTGCTTGGTATATTAAAATCTTTTGTAATGTTATTTTCTAACATTTCCAAAATTTTCTTTAAATCTTTAGTCATTTTAATCATACCCATCTTAAGGTTACAGCTAATAATTCAGATGCCAAAGTTCTGGTGAGATTTGATCTTACTGGGGGTTTGCTAACTCCTGCTCATGGTGAATTGTCCTTTGTAAATTTTTTTTTTAAAGGTTAGTTTTTTTTAAAAATTTAATTAATTAATTTATTTTGGGCTGCGTTGGGTCTTCGTTGCTGTGCACGGGCTTTCTCTAGTTGAGAGGTGCAGGGGCCACTCTTTGTTGCGGTGCGTGGGCTTCTCATTGCGGTGGCTTCTCCTGTTGTGGAGCACGGGCTCTAGGCGTGTGGGCTCAGCAGTTGTGGCTCGCCAGCTCTAGAGCACAGGCTCAGTAGCTATGGTGCATGGGCTTAGTTGCTCCGTGGCATGTGGGATCTTCCCAGACCAGGGCTCGAACCCGTGTCCCCTGCATTGGCAGGTGGATTCTTAACCACTGTGCTATCAGGGAAGCCCCATTCTTTGTAAATTTAGCATTGTGCACTATTCTTTATCAGAGTTACCTGTGGGAATACTATGCAGCCTGGGTGGCAAGCATGTCCCTCCATAGTTTTACAGCTGATTCTGTCAGGTGCCCCAAAAGTATTACTAACCCAGGAACAAGAAGGTAGTATAAACTAAAAGCCCAAACATACATGAAGGCAAGCCTATGGGTACAAATACTCAACAAGACTCCCCTCCAATCAGTGTCCAAGGTAAGACAGAGAAGCTTCCTTATTTTTTTCCTGTGACTGTAGGCAGGTTACTACTATTATTTTTTCAAGTATATCCTTTCAACTTAGGATGTATCCCGAGTGTGCTTTATAAGGAAATCTCAGTTCCAAAACCTCTCTCTGTAAAATCCAAGGCCTTATCTCTTACTTAATTTACCTATCAAATCCCAAGTCCACTGGTTATAAAGAACAGCAAATTCCCCCAGAGCAGGCCCCATGTCAGCTCATACATATAGTTCTGGCTTTCATTTTCCTCTTTGCTTTCGTTCCTTGGGGATTTTCTTTACATTTTTGTGAATACAGCTATACAATTAAAAGGGTATTTGTTGGGACTTCCCTGGTGGTGCAGTGGTTAAGAATCCGCCTGCCAATGTAGGGGACACGGGTTCGAGTTCTAGTCCGGGAAGATCCCACATGCTGCAGAGCAACTAAGCCCGTGAGCCATAACTACTGAGCCCTCGTGCCACAACTACTGAAGCCCGCGCGCCTAGAGCCCGTGCTCCGCAACAAAGAAAAGCCACCGCAATGAGAAGCCCACGCACCGCAACGAAGAGTAGCCCCCACTCGCTGCAACTAGAGAAAGCCAGCACTCAGCAACGACCCAACACAGCCAAAAATTAATAAATAAATTTATTTTTTTTAAAAAGGGTATTTGTTATATTTCATCCAGCTTTCCTAAGTATTTTGTATCGAGACATTTTTAGGTTTTCTAAGTCATGTTTCCCAAAATGGAGTTTTTATCCTCAGTACCTAACAGAAGTTGGTAGATTACTAGCTTTCAACTGAATGTTCAACAAAACACTCAATTAGAACTTCAGGGTGGAATAGTGACAGACCTTTCAAATGTATCCTCTAACTCCACTGCAATTTTAGAATCTACCAGGGGTTGAAAAAACAGTTTCACAAAGAAGTGTGGGCATCACTGGCAACACATCTGTAGATATCCTATTATACCTTCTTCTGATGACAGATCTCACAGATTTAACAATGATTTTTAATCTTCACTTACTAGTTCTGTAGCCAATAAACCAATATGCTGTGTAGATGTACTGTAATTACATGAAAATACATAGAGGAAACATTTTAAATTTGGAAAACATGTTGATCAATTTCCTGGTCTATAAAACAGAATTATTGGGGCTTCCCTGGTGGCGCAGTGGTTGACAATCCACCTGCCAATGCAGGAGACACGCTCTAGCCTGTGCTCTAGAGCCTGTGAGCCACAACTATTGAGCCCAGGTGCCAGCAACTACTGAAGCCCACGTGCCTAGAGTCCATGCTCCACAACAAGAGAAGCCACTGCAATGAGAAGCCTGCACACCGCAACGAAGAGTAGCCCCTGTTCGCCGCAACTAGAGAAAGCTTGGGCACAGCAATGAAGACCCAACGCAGCCAGAAACTAATTAATTAATTAATTAATTAATATTTTTAAAAACCCAAAAACAGAACTATCTCCTTTTGGTGAACAAGATAAATGAGAGTGAGCAAAAAGTTCTCTCGAGAAGCCCTGAGGGTCCTTTCCATTTACCGAAAATGGTTCATCAAATAAGAAACAGAAAGAATAAGTCTAACAGTACTTCAAAAATTAACAAGAAAATTTTCGACAGGAACAAATCCAAAAGGAGAGAAGACTGATCTATTTGCATCTGTACTCACTTATGCTATCTTCCTATTTCAGAAACTGTTCCTAGGCTAACCCTTCCACTTATACACACAAAACCCTTTTCCCTAATTGAATCAAAGAGTTTGCTCTTATTTTGTAGTAGCAACGTCCCCCTTTACTGAATAATTCTTATCAGTATATAAATATCATAAAACCCCTCACTGGAATCCATATCACCCTTCAGGTACCTCTCTATTTTTCAGCTCCTCTTTGTTAGCAAAAAATCCTTGAAACAGTTGTCTGTTTCTGCTGAAAAATCAGCTGGTAACCTTATTGGGATTCCCTTCTATGTTATTTGTTGCTTTTCCCTTGTTGCTTCATCTAATCCTGTAGCTTTGAATACCATCTATATACTGTTGGATGTCAGCCACTCTCTCTCCTGAACATCAGTCACATACATGCAACTAACTACCTGACATCTAAAAATGACATCTAATAGTCATCTCAAATTTAATATGTCCTAAACAGGACTTTGATTCCCCTGTCCCCTGCCCCAAACCTGGTCTTCCTATCTCTTGCCCATTTCACTAAATGGTGAAACCATATACCTAACAGTTCAGGCCAAAATCTAGGAAGCAACTTTACTTCTCTCTGCCTCAAATCCCATATCTAATTTGCCCACCTTAATACCAATCAGCTCTACCTTGAAAATATATCCTGAATCACAGTCCATTCACCCTCTAGTCCAAGCTAACATTATCTCTCCCTTTCAGGACTCAAACAGCCTGCTCTTCTTGCTGTCAATCTTGCCCAAAGTCAGCACATGTGTATAGGTCTGGCTTTCAGGTTCCTCTTTGCTTTTGTTCCTTGGGGACTTTCTTCACTTTCTTGTGAATAGAGCTACGTAACTGAAAGGCTATTTATTCTTTCATCCAGCTTTCCGAAGTATTTGTACTGGGACATTTCCAAATACAATTCACCCATTTAAAGTATACATTCTATTCTATGGTTTTGAGTATATTAACAGATATGTGCAACCACCGCCAAAGTCGATCTTAAAATATTTTCATTACCTCAAAAAGAAAACACCCTACCTCCTGAGGTATCAACTCTCTCTTCCTCCAGTATCTCCAACCCTAAGCAAACACTTATTTATTTTCTGCCTCTAAAGATTTGACTATTCTAGACATTTCATACTATTGGAACGCTGTAATTAGTGGACTTTTGTGACTTGCTTATCACTTAACATAATGTTCTTCAGGGTTCATCTGTGTTGCAGCATGCATCAGTACTTCATTCCTATGACCAACTAATATTCCACTCTAGACCACATTTTATTTATCCATTTGGTAGTTGATAAACATTTAGGTTGCTTAGCTCCTTATATATCGTAGATACAAGTAACTTACAGTTTGCAAACATTTTTCTCTCATTCTGTGGGTTGACTTTTCACTTTTTTGATAGTATCCTTTGAGGTAGAAAAGACTTTATTGTTGATACAGTCCAATTAAATCTATTCTTTTTCCTTTGTTGCTTGTATTTTTGGTATATCTTAGAATCCACCTCTAAACCTGAAGTCATGAAAATTTACCCCTATTTTCTTCTAAGAGTTTTATACTTTTAGCTCTTATACTGAGGTCTTTGATCTACTTTGAGCTAATTTTTATATATAGTGTGATATAAGGGTACAACTTCATTCTTTTGAATTTGACTATCCAGTTGTCCCAGCACAATTTGTTGGGGAAAAAAAATCTGTTCTCAACTGAATGGTATTACTACGCTTGCTTCAATCAGCTGACCACAGAAACATGGTTCTATTTCTGAATTCTCAAACATATTCCAATGACCTACATGCCTATCCTTATGTCAGTACTACACTGTCTTGATTACCACCGCTCTATAAGTTTTGAAATTGCAAAGCGTGAGTCCTCCGACTGCGTTCTTTATTTTCAACATTATATTGGCTATTTAGGGTCCTCTGCTATTCCATACAAATTTTAAAATTGGCTTGTTGGGCTTCCCTGGTGGCGCAGTGGTTGAGAGTCCGCCTGCCGATGCAGGGGACACGGGTTCGTGCTCCAGTCCGGGAAGATCCCACATGCCACGGAGCGGCTGGGCCCGTGAACCATGGCCACTGAGCCTGCGCGTCCAGAGCCTGTGCTCCACAACGGGAGAGGCCACAACAGTGAGAGGCCCGCATACCGCAAAAAAAAAAAAAAGCAAAACGAATCTACACTCACAGAAAGCAGAAGAGTGGTTGCCTTGGGGGAGGGATGATGAGGTGCGGAAGAAGAGTAAGAATCCAAACGGGCACCACTACAGTGGTGTGTGCACGTATATATGTATATGTGTGTGTGCACGTGCACACACATGCATACATATACATATGCATATATATAATATTAAAGAAATGTCAGTGCTGCATTAGAAAGTTATTTACTAAACGCTAAAGAAAGTAGTAAGGGAGGAATAAAGGAATGAAAAATCCATGAGAGATAAATAAAAAACAAAAAGTAAAATAGCACACCTAACTTGAACTATATCAATAATAACATTAAATGTGAATGGATTAAGCAATATGATCAAAAAGTAGAAATTGTCAGCACTGGATAAAACAACATCTAGGAGACACACCTTAGATTTAAAGATGTAAATATATTTAACTTAAATAGATGGGAAAAGATATGCAAACAGCAGTCACAAGAAAACGAGTGATTATAGTGATGTTAGGCAATACAGACTTTAAAACAAATAATGATACTACAGATGAAATGGGCTTTTTATAATCCTATAAGGGTCAGACCACCAGGAAGGTCCAACAGTGAAATCCCTAATAAAGGAACTTCAAAATACATGAAGCAAAAAATGACAGAAATGAAGAGAGAAATAGACAGTTCAACAATAATTGTTGTTATAATACTTCCTTTCAATTACGGATAGAAAAACTAAGCAGGAGACCAATATGTAAATAGAAGTCTAGAGCAGCACTATAAACCATTTTGACCTGACATATCTATGGAGTACTCAACAACAATAATATACATTCCTCTCAAGTACACCTTAATTATTTTTCCAACCACAGTGAAATGAATTAGAAATCAATAACAGAAGTAAAACTGAAAAATTAACAAATACATGGAAATTAAACAACATACTCCCAGATAACGTATAGGTCAAAGAAGAAATTAAAAGGGAAATTAGAAAATACTTTGAGATGAATGAAAATGAAGGTATACCAAAACTTATACAGTATAGCTAAAATAATGCTTATAGGGAAATTTCTACTTGTAAATTCCTATATTATGAGAGAAGGAAGATCTCAAATCAATAACTTACTTTTTCACCTTAAGACATTGGAAAAACAAGGGCAAACTAAACTTAAAACAAGCAGAAGGAAATAAAAGGTTAGGGTGAAAATTAATGAAACAGAAGAGAAAACCAATAGAGAAATCAGTGAAACCAAAAGCTGGTTGTTTGAAAAGATCAACAAAATTGACAACATTTTAGATTGACCAAGAGAAAAAGAGGAGACACAAATTACTAGAATCAGAAATAAAACATTGCTACCAAACTTACATAAATAAAAAGGATTATAAAGGAATCTTACGAACAATAATATGCCAGTAAATTAGAGAACTTAGATTAAATGGACAAATTTCAAGAAAAACACTAATGAAACTGATAAATAATATGAATAGACATATAACAAGAGATTGAATTAGCAATAAAAAATATACCTGGATGACTTCACTGCTGAACTCTACCAAATGTGTAACTAAGAATACCAGTACTTAACACACTCCCCAAAAAATAGGAGACAATATTTCCCAATTCATTTTATGAGGATGATATTACCCTGATGCCAGAATTAGACAAAGATATCACAAGAAAACTACACGTCAGTATCTCTTATAAATATGGAGACAAAAATCCTCAACAAAACACCAGCAGACTTAATTCATCAACATATGAAAAGGATTACATACCATGATCAAGTGGGAATCAAAGGAATCGAAGTTTGGTTTAACATATTAAAATCTATTAATGTAACATACCATATCAGTGGAATTAAAAGCAAAAACACATAATCATTTCAGTAGACACAGTAAAAGCATTTGATAAAAATTCAACACTTTGTCATGAAAGTAAACAAATGAAACTATGAATAGAATGGCACTTCCTCAACTAGATAAATAGCAATTGTGAAAAACCCACAGCTAAAATCATTCTCGCTGGTGAAAGAGTAGATTTTTCCCTCCTCCCTTTAGGATCAATACATGGATATCTGTTCAACATTGTACTTGAGGTTATTTCCAGAGCAGTCAGGCATGTAAAAATCTAAAAGACATCCATATTGGAAAGAAGGAAATAAAAATCATCTCTGTTTGCAGTTGTATATGATCTTGTATGTAGAAAGTCCTAAGAAATCCACTAAAAATTATTAAAACTAGTAAGTTCAGCAGGATTGCAGAATACAAGATCATCATGCAAATATCAATTTTATTTCTATATACTTGTAAGGAGCAATCTTAAATGACAGTAGGAAAACAATTGCATTTATGATAGCATTAAAAAGAATTAAATACTTTGCATTGTTTAAAAAAGTGAAAATCTTATACTCTGAAATCCACAAAGCATTGTTGAAAGAAATTAAAGAAGACCTAAATAAATGGAAATTCATCCAGTGTTCATGCATTAGAAGACTTGTTAGGATGGCATTATTCCTCAAATTGGTCTACACATTCAGTGCAGTCCTTATCAGAATCCCAGGTAACATCTTTGTAGAGGTTAACAAGCCAATTTTTTTTTTTTTTTTTGCGGTACGTGGGCCTCTCACTGTTGTGGCTTCTCCCGTTGCAGAGCAATCAAATCTTAGCAAATCTAAGAAGACTGACATCATAATCAGATTCTTTTCTGACTACAGTGGTATAAAACTAGAAATAAAACAATGGGGAAAACTTGAAAATCTACAAATATGTGGAAGTTAAACAATTTACTCCTGACCAACCATTGGGTCAAAGAAGAAATCGAAAGGGAAATCAGAAAACACCTTGAAAGAAACAAATATGGAAACACAACATATTCCACATTCCACGATTTATATGTGGAATCTAAAAAAGCCAAACTCATGAGTAAAATGGTGGTTGCCCAGAGGTGGGCAGTGGTGGTGGAAGAAATGAGGAAATGTTGGTCAAACAGTATAGACTTCCAGTTAGGTAGTGGATATGTTTTGGGGATCTAAGGTACAGCACTGGGACTATAGCTAACATTACTACATTATATAATTAATTGAAAGTTCCTAAGAGATTAATCTTTAAAAATGGCAATTACGTGAGTTGATGGTTGTTGTATTAACTAACCTTATTGTGGTAATCATTTTCCAATATATATGTGTATCAAATCATCATGTTGTATACCTTAAACTTATACAATGTTTTATTTCAATTAAGTCTCAATAAAGTTGGAATATATATATGTATAAAACAAAGACCTTTTCTCGGAACTTTTATAAAAAAATAAATAAAACAATATGTGAAAAGTATTTAGACTCTTAAAAAAAAACAATGAACTCTCATTACCACAGTCATGAATGATCTCAAAGTAATTAAGCTGATTGAAAGAAGCCAGACATCCCCTCCAACTCCATAAACAGAAGCACGTACTGTGTGTTCCATTTATATACGATTTTTAAAAATGCAAAACGGGGCTTCCCTGGTGGCGCAGGGAAGGCTTGACATGAGTCTCTTATATGCAGCATATAGTGCGGTCTTGTTTTTTTAATACATTCTGAAACTTGTCATTTGATTGGACAATTTAATTCATTTGCATTTAAAATATTACTGATAAATAAGAACTTACTAATATTATGTAATTAATTGTTTTCTGGGGACTTCCCTGGTGGCGCAGTGGTTAAGAATCTGCCTGCCAGTGCAGGGGACATGGGTTTGAGCCCTGGTCCGGGAAGATCCCACATGCTGCAGAACAGCTAAGCCCGTGCGTCGCAACTACTGAGCCTGCACTCTAGAGCCCGCAAGCCCCAACTACTGAAGCCCTCACGCCTAGAGCCCATGCCTCACAACAAGAGAAGCCAACGCAATGAGAAGCCTGCACACCACAACAAAGAGTAGTTCCCGCTCACCACAACTAGATAAAGCCCGCGTGCACCAACAAACACCCAACGCATCCAAAAATAAATTAAGTAATTAAAAAATAATTGTTTTCTGGTTGTTTTGTAGTTCCCTTGTTCCTTTCTTCCTCTCCTGCTATCTTCCCTTGTGAACTGATGATTTTCTGTAGTGGTATACTTTGATCCCTTATCTTTTATGATCTATTGTAGGTTATTACTTTGTGGTTACCATGAGGTTTACATAAAACATTTTACAGGATATAACAGTATATTAACAGTAACAACTTAACTTCAATCACATACAAAACTCTACCTTTTACTTCCCCAAACACTTTGTTTTTGATGTCACAATTTAACTTTCTATATTATGTATTCATTGTAGCTATTGTTATTTTTAATATCTTTGTCCTTTAACTTTTATACTAGTTTCTTAATCAACACACCACCATATTGCAGTATCAGACTATACTGATTTTGACTATATACTTATCTTTTCCAGTGTTTTATATTTTCGTATGTTTTCATGTTACTAATTAGTGTCCTTTCATTTCAGATTGAAGAACTCCTTTAACCACTTTTCTTAAGGTCTAGTGATGATCAACTCCCTCAGCAGTGATTTGGGAAGTACAGGTACCCCCCACTTTCCCAAAGTTTGCAATATGCCACTTTGCTTTTAGAAAGCCCTACATTAGTACCTGTTTTCGCTAACTGAAAGAAACCTGAAGAGGATTTTTGCTTTTATAAAAAAAAGCAATTACTGTACTAATGTAGGTCGCTTGTAAAAGCGAAGGGGTGTAACACAAACTTTCAGAAAGCAGGGGATACTCTTCACTATATGCCATTTCAGCTTACGAAGTTTCATAGGAACATTCTACTTTCAGATTGAGGGGAAAATCTGTAATCTTTCTCTCTCCTTCATTTCTTTTTTTTTTTTTTTTTTTTTTTGGCCATGCTGCACAGCTTGCAGGACCTAAGTTCCCTGACCAGGGATTGAATCCACACCCTTGGCAGTGAAAGCATGAGTCCTAACCACTGAAGCCCCAGAGGATTCCCTCTCCTTCATTTCTGATGGACAACTTTGCCAACTAAAGTATTCTTGGTTGGCAGTTTTTTTCTTTTAGCACTTTGAATGTATCATCCCATTCTCTTACGGCCTGCAAGGTTTCTGCTGAGAAATCTGCTAAAAGCCTTATGGGGGGTTCCTTTGTAATGTGAGATAGTTTTTTTTTCCCCTCTTGCTGCTTTAAAAACTGTTTGTCTTTGATTTTAAAACTTTATTGTAATATATGTTGGAGAGGATCACTTCGGGTTGAAATTTTGGGGGAACCTATAAACTTCATGAACTCAGATATCCAAATCTTTCCCTAAATTTGGGAAGTTTTGGGGCTTCCCTGGTGGTGCAGTGGTTGAGAATCCACCTGCCAGTGCAGGGAACACAGGTTCGATCCCTGGTCCAGGAAGATCCCGCCTGCCACGGAGCAACTAAGCCCGTGCGCCACAACTACTGAGCCCACATACTGCAACTACTGAAGCCCACGCGCCTAGAGCCCATGCTCTGCAGCAAGAGAAGCCACCACAATGAGAAGCCCGTGCACTGCAATGAAGAGTAGCCCCCGCTTGCTGCAACTAGAGAAAGCCCATGTGCAGCAACGAAGACCCAACACAGCCAAATTAAATAAATAATAATTAAAAAATAAATTGGGGAAGTTTTCAACCATTATGTCTCTAAATAAGCTTTCTGCCCATTTCTCCCTCTCCTGTCCTTCTGGGACTCCAATATTGCATAGACTGATCATTTTAGTGGTATGCCGTAGTTCACACTATGAACTGGGCCAGCTGGCCATGGGCCAGCTTTCTTCACTCCTTTTCATTTCCCCTCTGTTCTCAGACTAGATAATTTCAAATAATCTGTCTTGTCCTTCACAATACTTTCTTCTGCTTGATCCAGTGTTCTGATGCTCTCTATCGCATTTGTTTTCCCTAAGATGATGATGAGTGCTCAAGTGTGTGGTTTCTTCCAATCCCACAGAATCAGGTTGACTTTTTGCATGTGCTCACCAGCCATTTGCAAAGACTCACACATACCATTCTTGCCCTCAGGGTTGTGCACAGGGAGGCAGCCACAGGGTAGGGACACCTTTGGGTGAGGAGTGTGGAGCTCAGAGGTGGCCATGGGCCAGCTGGGGGATTGGCAGGGGAGTTGTCCCCAGTGGCTCATGGGTGGGCTTCCTGAGGGAGTCCCCAAAGCAGTTAATAGGATCCACACCCCTTGGATATGTTCCATTCCCAACCTTGGCTGCTCTTCTTCCAGCACAACTGTCGACCCCCAGGTTATCCAGTTTATGACTCAGTATTCTGGATGGAGTGAGAAAGAAATGGGCCCTTCTGGCAGTGTACCACAAAGCTGGCAAAGTCAGGCGCTCAATCACACACTCACTTTCCGCCACAGAAGAAATCATGAGCTAAATATCTGCTGGCACTTAGCTGTGCCACCTTGGGGGTGGGGTGACACACATAAAATGAAACTGTTCCTTTCTTCGTCTTCAATGGGTCCAATCTTGGATGTTTTTGCCCCAACAATGTGCTGGAACTTCTCTGCTGGACTCCTGGACTTCCATGAAGGCACTCTCATCTCATGTGGTAGAAAACTCCTGTACTGCCATTTTGATCACATTTCTTTCCATTAATTCTTTCTTTTACCCATTGAAATTAACTGTTGAGCCTCTCCAGTGAATTCCTCACTTCAGTTATTGTGCTCTTCCACTTCAGAATTTCCATTTGGCTCTTTTGTAATTTCTATCTCCTTAATGATATTTTCTATTTGGTTTTACAGTCATCATACTTTCCTTTATTTCTTTAAGCATGATTTCTTTTAGTTCACTGAACATATTAGTAATGGCTACTTTCAAAGTTTGCATATTAAGTCCAATATGACTCTCACAAGCAGTATGTGCTGCCTTTTTAAAAATGATGTATGGGTAGTATTTTCTTGTTTCTTTGCATGTCTCACATTTTGTGTTGGAAACTAGATACTTTAGGTAATGACGTTGTTCCAGTTCTCGGTACTGGTCTCCACACCCTAGGACTTATTTTTTATGCTTGCTTGTTTGTTTAGTGACTAGCTGACTTATTTTAGTAAATTCTATTCCCCTAATTCCCATGGTGTTAAACCTTTGATGTTGCTCCTCTGGGGTAATTTCGATTTGCCTTCAGTCATCCTGGGGTAGTAGTTTTGGCAGGATGCTCTGTCTCTATGACTACATGTGGATATTAAACTCCACTAATCGTGGCTGATTTGCTCAACAGTTTTCAACAATCCACTAAGGTAATAAATTGCTCCATAGAAGAAACCAATCAAATTGGGATACCTTGACAGGAGAGCTCCAGAGGTCAATGTTTGAGATCTGTCCCTACCACAGGCGGTCTTCTCCCTGCAAGCCTACAATTAAACCGTATGTCCAACCAATCTAACAATCTCTTCCCAATTACCTTTCACCACAACCTCCACTGTTTTTGAGGGTACCCTTAGGCTTGAACTTCTCTACACTCTGTTGTAAATATGCTTTTTAAAAATTATTTATTTATTTATTTATTTATTTATTTTGGTTGCACTGGGGGGTTTTTTGTTGTTGCTGTGTGTGGGCTTTCTCTAGTTGCAGCAAGCGGGGGCTACTCTTCATTACAGTGCACGGGCTTCTCATTGTGGTGGCTTCTCTTGTTGTGGAGCACGGGCTCTAGGTGTGCGGGCTTCAGTAGTTGTGGCATGTGGGCTCAGTAGTTGTGGCTCGTGGACTCTAGAGCACAGGCTCAGTAGTTGCGGCGCACAGGCTTAGCTGTTCTGCAGCATGTGGGATCTTCCCGGACCAGGGCTAGAACCCATGTCCCCTGCATTGGCAGGTGGGTTCTTAACCACTTAGCCACCAGGGAAGCCCTCTGTTGTAAATAAAGTCGGTTCTTGGGAAGAGATAAGGAGCTGTTTTATGGCCCACTTCTCACTGCAGGCAAAATCTCTGAGCTATAGCTATAAAGTTCAGAGTGTAGACAATGACGTACTTCTGTCTGAGTGACACATCTTCAGCAAATGAGTATTTGGTAGGTGTGGGAGGTTGTGTAGTAATCTCTGGTATTTTTGACTTCCCTCTATTAGTGTGGAACCACTACCTTACATGCCAGAGCCAGGGTAAGGGTAAGGGCAATTGGGCTCTCAGTATTCTCAGCAGCACTGTGCCCTACGTAGAGCCTTCATCCCAGAAGTAAGGTCTGGGCAAAAAAAAGGCAGCCCCTACCACTCATTCACACTTGGCCAGCAAAAGGTGACGGGGGCAGGATGAGGAATGCTCTCATCCTGCTCTTCACTGGAAGACAGCCCTCCAAGTGGGAGCTGTGGGGAGAGGAAACCCTATTTTCTTGACTGTACCAATCTGGAGTGGAGTTACCATCTTGCTCAGCTGGGAGATGGGAAGGAAAAAACACGTCTTGGTTCAAATACCAGATTCTTAACCAAATTTTAGTAAATTTCTCTGAATAAATGTTTCTTCAATTGCTCTATGTCCTTTAAAACATTTTCATAGACTTTAATTAAAAAAACATAGTAATTGTCACCAATTTTTCTGGGGAATGGGTCCACAAAGCTCACACCAGCCATGCTGTCTCTCTCAGCCAGTGAACACATTCAAAGCTCTCCAAAAATCCCCTTCACATTTATAATAAAGTCCAAATTCCTACTAAGCTTTATAAAGTGCTGCATGATCCAGTTCCTACACATCACTGGATCTCATACTTTAGCACTTTTTATTTACTTTATTTACTCTGCTCTAATCTCTGTCCTAAAAAGGGTGGTCTTCCTCAGGGTCTTTTTATTTTCTGTTCCCCGCGGAAAGTGCTTTTTCACATTTCTCCATGAACAAGTTCTTCCTCATTTCATTCAGATCTCTGCTCAAATGTCATTTCAAGACATTCTCTAAAACAGTACCTGCCATTCACTCTTTATCCATGTATTCTGCTTTGATTTTCTTCAAAGCACCTAAATTTACTTAACATATTCATTTTCCTATTTGCTTAGAGTCTGTTTCCCCATTTGATTAAAAGCTCTAGGAGGGCAGGGGGCTTTGCTTGCCTTATTTGCTACTGTATCCTGAGTATTTATAACAGTACTTGGCACAAAGTCAATACTCAATGAACACTTGTTGAATAAATAAGACATAAACAAGAATCAAAATATTTTTAAAGCTACTTACATTTTAAGTGACATTAACAGGTAATCTGTTCTTACTTATATCCATAAAGAGCAAAACAGTAACAGAGTATGGGAAAAGAAGTTAATAGTGATTTATCTGGCTGAGAAAATATAAACAGAAATGGCCAAAAGCCAGGAATTTTAAGTTCTGTTTTAGTAATTCTAAAACTTATTTTTATAAATAGCACTGCAGACCTGCCACTGCCTTTACACTACATACACCAGGCCCCAAAAAAACAATCACCTCTAACTCAATGGGAAAATGAAAACAATATTAAAATAACAAATGTTTAGACTATGATCACTAGTTTTTACAGTTAGGGATATCAGAAGATTTAGAAGCTAATCAAATTGAAAGTCCTTAATCAGATATAAATTTGTCACTATCACTAATTATAAATAAAACGCTTTAGCATTAAAAAAAAGAAAGGATATTATTTCCATGTCGTCACTTTCACTCCATATACCTTCCTATTAAGGCCAAGTTTTGCTTTTGCAAGGCTAAATGAAATGCAGGTTATGTAGTTTTACCTTGAGTCCTGTTTTCTCGTCATCACTTCCATTATTTGTAGATGGTGTCTCATCTCCTTGCCTGGAAACCAAGACAAAATCTTCACTATTAAGAGTAGACACAGAGTCTGAGGAGACACTGATTTTTCCAACAGAAGCCTTGTCATCCATGACTCAAGAATGAAGCTCAACTCATGAATGATTAAATATTTTAAAAATGCCTGAAAAACAAAAACCATAAAGATACTCATATAGAATGTCTGCCAGATATTCAATTATGTTCTAATTTTTACAAAATACATATGGAAAAACTTAGGGGGGGAAAAAAAACTTCCAAAATCTTTCCCAAAGACTTTCACTACTTACAGTTTAGGCTTTTTATTCCAGATATAAGGGAGTTTGATGAAATTGAGGGCCAAGGTACTTCATATTTCAAATAAATAAATAAATAAATAAATAAATAAAACATATTCCCTTGAGAATAACTCTGCCTACCTACACTGATTTCTTTGGCATATGTTGTAACTCTATTCTTTTTAGAGAAAAATTATGAAGTACTGAACTTGTTTTCTACCCTTTAATTTGTAAAGCTATATAAACAAATGAAATTGAAAGTGCTTAGGACAATAACTAAGGTTTTCCTAACACTGCTGATACTTATACTAACAACATGTTTTAAGAAACAAAATTTCATATTAGCCCCACAAAAAAATAAATTCAAGGCAAGGCAAGCATAAATTCTAGAGCAGGGAAATACCTTACATAGCAAGAAATCAGAAGTCTATTAAAAACTCAATATTCCTATCCCACAGTTTCTTAGGACTCAACTTAATATGAACATTACCAATAAAAGAGTTTCAGGCCAAAAATTTCCAGCAAGAAGTTAAAAATGTGTCAATTATGAAAAGCTATTCAATTATTTATTGACTCATGGAATAAAACTCGAACTCATCTACCATTTAAAAACGTGGTTCTGGGGCTTCCCTGGTGGCGCAGTGGTTGAGAGTCCGCCTGCCGATGCAGGGGACATGGGTTCGTGCCCCGGTCCAGGAAGATCCCACATGCCACGGAGCGGCTGGGCCCGTGAGAGGCCTGTGTACAACCAAAAAACAAAACAAAACAAAAAAACACGTGGTTCTGGGGACTTCCCTGGTGGTCCAGTGGTCAAGAATCCACCTTCCAATGCAAGGGACGAGAGTTTGAGCCCTGGTCAGGGAACTAAGATCCCACACGCCTCAGGGCAAATAAGCCAGCGTGCCACAACTACTGAGCCTATGCACTCTAGAGTCCACGTGCCACAACTACTGAGCCCATGTGCCACAACTACTGAGCCCATGTGCTGCAACGAAAGATCCTGCATGCCACAACGAAGATCTCACCGCAAGGAAGACCGAATGCAGCCAAATAAATTAATTTTAAAAAAATTCCTAAAAAAAAAAAAAGAAAAACCTGGTTCTGCATATTTTGTGGCAATGTTCCCATTTGGTTGCCAAAACAACAACAGAACAGACGATACAACATTATACTCAGAGAGCTTTAACCAATAAACACAAGTTGCTCTTAAAAAAAAAAGTTGTTCTCTCTGTATGCTCATCTTGTACCCCAAAGAGGTAAAGGTTCTGAGAATCTGTTTAGTCTCTCCAATTAAGAAATCCTGATCTATGCTTTGGATTTTTAATTGAACATACGTTTATTGAGCATACACCATATGCCAAGCACTATTTTTTCCTCAAAGGCTAACATCTAGATAAACACATGGCAGCAAGAATTACACAATCCCTTAATACCATAGTTGGAAGAAAACCTAGAAATTATCAATACTGTTAAACAGATAAGGAAATGGCAAACCCAAGACATGTAGGGTCATTTAATCAGGCATAACTAAAGCTCAAACCCTGGACTCCCTGCTGCTTTCTACTTAAACTAACTTCCTTGCTTAAAGGCTCTACTTTTCATAGGACTAAATCTAAATGCATAGCGTAGCATTTAGAGATGCTTCAAATGTACTTTTGAAAACTTTTTTTTAAATGTAGTTCTGCTTCATCTATGCAATGAATACTTACCAAGTGTCTAGTTTATAAAGAATAGAATATGCTAAACAAGAAAAAATAGATTCTTGCCCAAAAGGAGTTTATAATTTAGTAGAGAACAGAGGCAAATTGAACAGGTTAATAGGTACTGATTTAGGGTAAAGAAAACTATGGAAACATGTTGGAAGAGTTAAAAAATATACTAGAGGAGGTAATGTCTTTGCCAAGGATATATATGTTAATACCTTGAGGTATCTGCCCTCCTAGGATCCTCCTCCTAAAGTGGTTCCCTTGCTTCCGTACTCAGACAACTAGAAATAATCGTTCATGATCTAATAACCCTCCTTTTCCACGTGGCCTGCCCATTCTTTCCCCAGAGTCAAATGCACTGCCTGCCTTGTTTCGGTTCCCATAGCAATTTACATTTCTTACAGTACCTATTATGTTGTGTTACAATTTGATGTTGAGTCCCTGAACGGCAAACTTAATATTCATATATCTATTTCACAGATTAGGAAATTGAGGCTCAGAGAGACGGTGTAACTTGTTCAAGGTAGTGGTTGTAATTTAACTGGTTAGAAGCAAAGCCAAAAATTGAACCAACATATCTATGATTCCAGAAGCTAAGCTCTTTCCATTAGATGATGATGCTTTTCCAATGCTACAAATGTTTGGGCTTTGTTCCAAAATAGTAAGTATCAGATAAAGGAGTCTCTATCTTTTTTAGAACTTGTACTTTGGGTAAGATTTTCATGCTTAATTAGTCTTTTTTCCATCTTTTAAAATGTTACTAATAGTAAGATAGCAGAGGGCCTGGGAAAGTTCCCTAAAGCTATGATCTCAGAGACACTGAGAACTTTCTACAGTATTCTAGACTCAAAAATATTATACTTTGATATTTATACTATGAAACTGAGAAGATTCGGCAGGCTCAAAGTTCAACCTATTTTCTTTGAGGAGGTGACAGGAAAGTACACTTTATAAGATACTTTACTATTTGTTTTGGCACCTGAAAGTAACTGAATCACTTAGTGGGAATGGGATTTATCAAAACACTACGCAGTACAGGAAAGGTTATATAATAACACTCATCTTCTCTGGCCTCCGTGGGCACAAGTGAAAAGGGAGCCCATGGCCTCCAAGGTCTCTGAATAAGACCACCCCTTCCCTGGACTCCACAATAAAGAGGTGCCCCCAGAACTTGGTATACTCCTGGCAAAATTCTAGAGTATTTACAACCTCTGTCTTGAGACCATAAGAACTAATTTTGTTGTCTTTAATCCCTACTTACCCCAATTACCACACGAAGCCCCCTATTCTAATTCCAATTCTCATGGACAATAAAGTATAAACTTCCTCCCCCAAATACCCTGCACTGCCATCCCTTTCTACTTTTCTCTATACCACCTATCACCATTCGACACGTTTTACATTTTAATCATTTGTTTTTAAGTATCATGTAAGCATAAGGGCAGGGATTTTTGCCTGTTTCATTAGCTGCTGTATCCCTAACAAGTGAAAGAATGACTGGCACATAGTAGGTGCTCAAATATTTGCTAAAGAAATAGGATAAGTGGCAAATAAAGATGGAAAAGAACAAGAGCCACCCATGAAAAGGCAAGAGCAGCTTTTACAGACTGACAGTAAGAACAGAAGTCATATTTGTGACGGTAAAGCACACAATTAAGAGTTAGAAAAAAATCCAAGTTAGTATGCTGATTCTACTATTTAATAATAGTGTAAGCATGGTCACACCAAGCCTCAAATGAAAATGAAATGGTGTACTATCTACCTCATGGAGCCATTATATCTATAACATTATTATCTAAATGAAAATGGTGTACTATCTACCTCATGGAGCCATTATAAAAATTACTAAGGAATAGATATATGTATATCCAGGAGCCAACTGCTATTGAAGGGCTATCAAGAGTCTTGATGATGGCCAGTTCTTTTCCATTTCATCACTCTCTTCATTAACTGGAGAGTGAAACTTCCAATTTTAAAGGAATTAACAAGTAAAACTGATTTTGGAAATTCAATTCAGGAAACAATATTAGTGCAAAAATATATAACATTCTTAGTTCCATATTCTAATTTATTTATACCTAACTACATGTAAAGGAATACTTTGTATCTTTGTATAGTACTTTACAGATTACTAAAATATACACATTCTTTATCTCATTTTATCATCCTAACAATTCTGTAAGGTATACAGAGTAAAGATTTTTATTCCACTTTAAACAAAATAATATACATATGAACACCCTGGTATTTGGTAGGCACTCACAGTTTGTCTCCTTCTTATATAAGTGATGAGCCTAGATCCTTATATAACATGTCCAGTTACCAACAGGGCCAGGTTGGTGAGTGCCAGTTCAAGGATGTTTCATTCTATGTCCTTTAACACATCAACTGACTTAAAATGATAGGTAATTTTGCTTAATTATGCAACCTCATGCATCCAAACCAAAGGTTCAGTTATGTTATATCCTGCTCTGTAACATAAGTGACAATTCTATGCTCAACTATGCACTTCTGCAAAGATCATAGTAAATAATGTACCTCAATCTTGTTGAATGAAAATTCATTTTCATTCTCAATCTCCTCTTAAAACTATAAACCCATCTAAAGGAAAGTGAAATGTAAAAGAACTAGCCATGGTAAAGGCTCTTTTGACAGTTCGTCAAAAGCAGTCAGTTCCTGGATAATCAGTGTTTACTTTTTAAAAACTTGAACTTTTTTGGGACAGAATACCATCAGATATTTGTACTGTTTCTAACATCATTCACAGCAGTAACATAAACAGTGAACTTGCAGTGGCATGGATTTGCTAATGTGCAATTAGTAGAGGAAAAATCACCTCCCAATAAGTGACCTACCAAACTTGATAAAAGAGGTCTGCGTGATACTTGTAATTGAACTTGACATGCTTGAGACAAGTAAAATGTGCTAGTTCCCGGCCACTAGTTCAGCACTCTGGTTCATCTTTGTTTCCTTGCTTTTCCTGAAACTCTTCCTGAAGGAGAAGCACTAACTCCTTCTGCACTTCAATGGGACTCCCCACTCTCACTGAGCAGTCCCTCTCAAAATCTGGCTCCCTTACCTCTCACCAAGCTTCACTGCACATCCTCTTTTAAAAGCTGAATTCAAACCTTGTCTATGGGACCCTGGGTACTTCAACGTTCTCTGAGCATCCGTTCGGAAAGGAAAAAAATATGTATCTATAAACATTTAAAAATCAACAATACAAAATTTCAAAACCCAAACTATTCTTTTCAGTTCTCATCTTACTTCTACCAGCTGAAATAAATGAAAATGCTGATCATTTCCATATTGTGAAACTCTTATCTTTTTGCTTCCATTTTCTACCTCTGGTACCTTTTCCCAGCTGTCAAAATTTTAAGTTCCTTTTTTTCTGCCCACTCTTTATTTTTTCTTTAATTTAAAAAGATTTTATTTTATTTGTTTATTTTTGGCTGCGTTGGGTCTTCATTGCTGTGCGCAGGCTTCCTCTAGTTGCAGTGTGGGGGCTTCTCATTGCGGTGGCTTCTCTTGTTGTGGAGCATGGGCTCTAGGCGGGTGGTCTTCAGTAGGTGTGGCACACGGGCTCAGTAGTTGTGGCACGCGGGCTCAGTAGTTGTGGCACGCGGGCTCTAGAGCACAGGCTCAGTAGTTGTGGCGCATGGGCTTAGTTGCTCTGCGGCATGAGGGATCTTCCCAAACTAGGGCTCGAATCTGTGTCCCCTGCATTGGCAGGCAGATTCTTAACCACTGCACCACCAGGGAAGCCCCTCTGCTCACTCTTTAAATTCATCCTGGCCTCCTTCTTGTTCCATCCTGGCCTCCTTCTTGTTCCATGGAACAAGATCTCTTAGCTATCTCAGTACCTCATGTGGTTATAAAAAAATTTTTTTTGTATGCTGATGATACTGCAGCCCTGTCTTTCTCCCTAATTTCATGTGGGTGTTTGTGTTTTGTTTTTTTTTCTATTCTGTACTGAGTGTTTGATATGTGCCAGGCACTAGGTACAGTGTTACGGAGAGGAAAGGTACTCTTTACCCTTGACAGGCTTACAGTAAAGAAAATGGACAAGTAAACAAGTAATTACAATAGAGTATAGTGCTTGGTATAATAGAGGTATGCAAATGGTGTTATGTGAATACACAGGTGGGATCTGCTTCATGTGTCCCATGTCCAAAGCAGACCCCATCTTCACACAAGCATATTCTTCCTCATATCTCCCCTAACAGTGGTTAATAACCACTGATCCAAGATAGAAATGTCCCCCCAAATCCGTGACTCCTTTTCTCATTCTCCCTTGGGATTCTAATGGATTTTAGTTCCAAAACATACCCCAAATCTATTCCTTCTTTGCCATCTTTCATGTCACTGACTTAAGTATTTCATTCTCTTTCAACTTAGCTACAACATAAGTCTCCCTTCCTAGACTCTCTCTAGTCATTACCAAGGCCTCATAGTTAATTTCTAAAATTCAGATTTGATCATATATCCCACCCCTTCCTTTGACTGCTCCTGACTGAAAACAGAAAAAAATCCAAACTCTTTATAATATCATTAGTTCTTAAAAATCTGGAGCCAATCTATCATTCTAGTTTTATCTCCTTCTATCAAACCATACCAGACAACTCACCAAATATATCATGCATTGTTATGCTTTCAAGGCTTTGCTCATGCCATTTCTTAAGCTAGGAATGTGACTTCATTTCCCCCATTAGTCCTTCTTCCCCACCAGCAACCTCGGGATACAATCAAATATTCAACCTCCCCTTTTCCCTTCTGAAACATTCCTTATTTCCCTCTAGGGCTCCGAAGGCTTTTTGTTTGCTTGCTTTTTAATTTTATCACAGAATTACAGCATTTATTACACCGTAAAGTGTTATACGTCTTTTCTCCTATACTATATTGATCATTCATTCCAGAAACAATTACTTAGTATAAACCACCATGGTAAATACTGGGAATACAATGAGCACACATAGTCCCTTTGAACTACTTGTGAACAGGGATCTTAGGTTCTATTCATATTATCTTCATATCCTTGCTATGGCAGTCCTCAATAAATGTGATTGGATGAATAATACTCTCTCATCAGTGTTTAAGTGATAGAGTCTGTGTAATGTGAGATGAACAAATGACAAATATGATACACTACAAGCATGTCTGGGATGTGGATATGAATGACAACTGGAAAAAGAGACTCAAAAAGAACTACGCTTGAGTGTGCCTGACTGACTCTTCATCAAGTTTCTAACTGTGAAAACCAGTTAAACAACACTGAGCCACAAAACATACCCTGGATTCCCTTTGTACCAAAACACTCATCACTTCCCTCCCAATCCTCATCATTTTTGTTTGCTCAACAAGTGAAAAAATGAGCACAGCTTTAGGGAATCTTAAGGAGGATACTTAAATCATCTTGCTAAGTCTAAAGAGAGAACAATACTTAGCAGTTCCTGAGTATCAATTATATATGCCCAACATGGTACTTAGAAGCTTTATATGCATTACTACTAATCTTTATATTAACCTTGCCAGAAAGGTATAAACTTCATATGACAGACAAACTGAGGCTTAGACTGGTTCAATAACTTGCTTAAGTTCACAGAGACAATTATAGAACTTGATCCAAACCCAGGTATCTAGGTGCCTATGTCCTTTTCAGGAATGCACCTCTCCTCCTTGGTGTTCCTATCACCATTCTCTCCCCGTTCCAATCCATACTCTATGTTGCTCCCAGTTATATATACCCTTCTAAAACACAGATCTGCTAAGATTACTCTCTGTTGAGAAAAAGACAAGTCAGGAAGTAGCAAGAGAGTCAAGTCTCAAAGATGCTGTAGCAGGCCAATTCTTGTGGGTTTGTAGCTCTTTAAAATTAAACCACAAAGAAGTTATTTTTTAAAATCATACAATCTTAATCTCAGCTTTCTTCTTTTTTTCTGGCTTTGAGATTTGTTTCCCTGCATTGGTTTTCATATGAACTTCTCACAGCCTATCCCTGGGAAGGGTAGGACAAATCTAACAAAACTCAGTGGAAAATCATCCCATTTTTAGAAAAATAAATTCCTTTCCACCACTGCTAATTGCTAAACAATAGATGTGTCTTTAAGTCTGACTTTGAATTTGGGGGCTGTTTCTTTGAATTATTTTAGTGAGCTAAGAACCATATTAATTTAATCCTTCTGAATAATTTCAGCTTAGCTTTAAAAACCAAAAAGAAAATATAACTTAATCATCTTGGGCCTACAGCACATAAAGGCAAGAAAAACCAGCTTATCTAATAGTCACTTTTAGGCAAATTTTAACCCATAATGCCTGTGACAATCCACTTCTTTAAACTATGAAGTGACTCTTTTTTTTTCTTTTTTTTTTTTTTTTTTGCGGTACACGGGCCTCTCACTGCTGTGGCCTCTCCCGTTGCGGAGCACAGGCTCTGGACGCGCAGGCTCAGCGGCCACGGCTCACGGGCCCAGCCGCTCCGCGGCATGTGGGATCTTCCCGGACCGGGGCACGAACCTGTGTCCCCTGCATCGGCAGGCGGACTCCCAACTACTACACCACCAGGGAAGCCCTAAAGATTAAAACTTTTTAAATCTTTTTAAAAATTAAAAAACTTTTGTCTTATGAGTTATTATATTCCTATAGTTAAGCTATCTTTTGTAGTTCATCTGGAATTGAAGTTAAAGAGTCACTTCAGGGCTTCCCTGGTGGCACAGTGGTTGAGAGTCCGCCTGCCGATGCAGGGGACACAGGTTCGTGCCCCGGTCCGGGAGGATCCCACATGCCGCGGAGCGGCTGGGCCCGTGAGCCGTGGCCGCTGGGCCTGCGCGTCCAGAGCCTGTGCTCCGCAACGGGAGAGGCCACAGCAGTGAGAGGCCCGTGTACCACAAAAAAAAAAAAAAAAAAAAAAAAAAAAGAAGTTTTAATCTTTAAAAACTGTGGTTAAATGTACGTAACATAAACTTTACCATTTTAGCCATTTTTAAGTGTATAGCTCTGTGGCTTTAAGTACATTCACATTGTGCAACCATCACCACCACCCACCTCTAGAAAGTTTTCATCTTCCCCAATTGAAACTCTGTACCTATTAAATTCCAACTCCTGTTCCACCAGGCAACCAACATTCTACTTTGTCTCTATGAATCTGACTACTCTAGGTACCTTACATAAGTAGTAGAATCATATGGTATTTATACTTTTATGGCTGGCTTATTTCACAAGTTCATCTATGTTGTAGCATGCGTCTGAATTTCCTTTCTTTTTAAGGTCAAATAGCATTCCATGGTATATATATACCACCTTTTGTTTACCCATTCACTGGTCAATAAAAGTTCTAAAAACCTAATTTTAACTTTATAGGATCTTTAGGATAAAACTCACAAAATCAATACAGAAAAGTGCCTAAAGATGACAGCCAATGTTCTCAGAGTTACTTCTCACTTTCTCAAAGACTAATCAAGCTTCATTAAGACTTTTTAAAGTTAACAGTCTGGTATTACATTGAAAAACCAACTGGGATTTGAACTCCTTAGTCCTTTTTGATTTAATTTGGACAATGTTATAGTTTCAGTTTTCTCATACCTAAAATGAGGGGAACAAACCCTTTCTACTCTTTTGTGAATGAGAATATCCAGGAAAGGGGTGGGGGGCGGGACTGCCAGGTTCTTCCCAGTCCTAATCCATGATGTAAGCATAATTAGTTCCACTTTTACAAATGAAGAAACTGAGAATCAGAATCCTTAAGTATCTTACCTTCAGTCATATATTAAGTAAGTTCAAGACTTGGGATATCTATATCTTTCTGATTCCAAAGTTCACACTCTACCCGCTGTATTTTGATACTTTTAATGAAAGGTACAAAAAGTAAGAAGTGGGGATGAAATGCACAAAAAACAATTCACTTAACTCTGTGTTGATTATCTGAGTGCAATACTGCTGACACCTGAAGAAAATAAACCATATAAGTGGTTTTCCCATGTTCCTCTGGCTATTTCAGGAAACAGCACTTTAGTTTTTTGCAGAACTCTAGGTATGCTGGCTTTATGCCCCTTCAACACAATATCTCTGCAGCTAAATTTTAAAATTATTTGGATGCCATTGACCCAAGAGAAACCCACCTCTGGGAACACAGGGAGAGTTAGTTAATGTTAACGTATCGGCCAAAAAGTTCGTTCGGGTTTTTCCACAAGATGTTATGGGAAAACCTACATTAACTTTTTTTGCCAACCCAATACTACTCATTCACAAGGTCAGATTATACTTCAAACCTCAGTAATATACATTTTTTTGTAAAAGTATCCTTGTATTTACTTTTTCTGGAATGGATTTCTGAAGCATAATATAATTTACACTAGCGCTCTATAAATATAAAAACATAAATATTTTTAAGCAATGCAGGATTTCCTAAAGACTTTTTCTGGACTTCTCTAGTGGTGCGGTGTTTAAGAATCCGCCCGCCAATGCAGGGGACACGGGTTCAATCCCTGGTCTAGGAAAATCCCACATGCCCTGGAGAAACTAAGTCCGTGTGCAACAACTACTGAGCCTGCACTCTAGAGTCTGCAAGCCACAACTACTGAAGCTCGTGAGCCCTATGGCCCGTGTGCCACAGCCCAAGTGCTGCAACTACTGAAGCCCGTGCACCTAGAGCCCGTGCTCCACAACAAGAGAAGCCACTGCAGTGAGAAGCCCGTGCACTGCAACGAAAAATAGCCCTCGCTCGCTGCAATTAGAGAAAGCCTGCACGCAGCAACAAAGACCCAACGCAGCCAAAAAAAAAACAAAAACAAAAAACCACTTTTCCTGCTTTCAGGAAATTAGTCAATATACTTCCTTCTCATCCACAGCAAAGAATCTGTATCTATTCCGTTTAGAATACCAATCTGTCTATACTTCGATCTGAAATGTTTAAACTATGTGAATTTAATGCTAAGTAAGCAAATCATCTGATAGATAGTCAAAGCCTGAGATTAATGCAGTAAATATGGTTTCTCTTTTCCATGACCTCTGATTTTCAAGGGAATGTGTGTAGACAAACCATGAACTTTGGCAGAAGACACACAGTTTTCTGAATCTTCTGACACAAGAATGCCCTGGTCCATAGTTATACAAGGAAGGTGGGACACTTGTTAAGTGTGTTGAATAGGGGGTGGGCAACCAAAAAACATTTACTGAGCACTTTCACTCACAGCACTGGGATAGGCACCATGTAAGAAGATAAAAGAATTCACATATATTTAATTTAGTTTCACAGACTTTTTTTTTTTTTTACAATTTTTTTTTGGTTTTATTTATTTATTTATTTATTTTTGGCTGCGTCAGGTCTTCACCGCTGTGCATGGGCCCCCTCCAGTCGCGGTGAGCGGGGGCAGTTCTTCGCTGCGGTGCACGGGCTTCTCACTGCGGTGGCCTCTCTCGCTGCGGAGCACGGGCTCTAGGCACACGGGCTTCAGTAGTCGCGGCACGCGGGCTCAGTAGCTGTGGTGCGCGGGCCCAGCTGCTCCGCGGCATGTGGGATCCTCCCGGATCAGGGATCAAAACCGTGTCCCCCGCATTGGCAGGCGGACTCTCAACCACTGTGCCACCAGGGAAGCCCTCACAGACGTTTTTTAAACCTATCTAAAAAGTTCTTTTCTCACAACCCAAAAGCAAAAAAATAAAGATTAAAAAAAAGAAGTTTCTGCTAGGGAACAATTTTTTATCTAAGAATTAGCTTTTGAGGTTAGATAGAAATCAGATTTTTCTTCAATTCACAGAGAACTCAACAGGTAACTACAATAAAGATATAACCACTTCTCTTTTGCAGGTATATCAGAGGTCTATTCATAGGAAATCATGTATCACAGCAAAAAAGATTTACATGACATGTTTCTACTCTCACCTTGCCAGAATCCATTTATCAGCATATTTAAAAGGCATGAGAGGACTTCCCTGGTGGCGTAGTGGTTAAGAATCTGCCTGCCAATGCAGGGGACAAGGGTTCGAGCCCTGGTCCGGGAAGATCCCACATGCCGTGAAGCAACTAAGCCCGTGCGCCACAACTACTAAGCCTGTGCTCTAGAGCCCACGAGCTACAACTACTGAAGCCCACGCGCCACAACTACTGAAGCCCGCCCGCCTAGAACCCGTGCTTCACAGCAAGAGAAGCCACCGCAACGAGAAGCCCGTGCACCACAACGAAGAGTAGTCCCCGCTCGCCGCAACTAGAGGAAGACCGCGCGCAGCAACGAAGACCCAATGCAGCCAAAAATAAATAAATAAAATAAATAAATTTATTTTAAAAAAAGCATGAGAGTTTATTACCCTATGGTAAAAGCATTAAAATGGTTAACTCATGGCTCTTCACAATAGTATTATACAACCGCCTAAATTTTAATCCAATTTAGCCTTGAATGCTGTCTCTTAATACCCATAATGATACTTAAAATACGTTCCCAAAGAAAGATTTTGCATATCAATTCCTTTTCCTGACACAGGGGCACCCTCAGAAGCTGGAAAACAAGATGATAACCACAGATTCCTGGTTATAAGTACCAAAGTGTAAAAATGAGGAAAAATGGGAAAAAGAAATTTTTAAAATAGTCAAATTATTGTTAAGCTTTGAGAGTTAATAACATTTTGTTAACGTTACCACAGAAACTAATCTGCTAATGTACCTTAAGAAGATGCCATATTTGGGACTTCCCTGGTGGTCCAGTGGCTAAGACCCCAGGCTCCCAATGCAGGGGGCCCGGGTTCGATCCCTGATCAGGGAACTAGATCCTGCATGCCGCAACTAAAAGATCCTACATGCTGCAACTAAAAGATTCCACATGTCACAACTAAGACCCGGCACAATCAAATAAATAAATAAATAAACATTTTTAAAAAAGAGAGAGAGATGCCATATTTTATTATGGAGAAAAATTTATTGCCACAAATATTAATAAATGCCAAGGAGTGGTGTTTATTACACAAAAGCTGATGCAACCTTAACTGGAGATAAGTAACAACCACGCATTAACTCCTAAGGAGTGCAAACCTCCAAATCTGGCAGCACGGCCACAAAATTAAGAAGATATATTTCTCATGTTTTACGGCCAAGGTAATATATACTATTTAATGTCAAGCATGAACTTAAGAACAAATTTAGGGCTTTATTTTTACTATTTTATGATCCTCGGAAAAAGGGATTTGGAGGAAAAGTTAGGCCTCAGAGAACTCTACTAGATAGAAAGAACAGCCTTCAGAAAGTTCTGGTGATTACCTCAGAGTACTATAGTTGCTTTGGCAAGAGGAAAAGTTCCAGGCTAAATTCTATGAAATAGTGTTCATGACTTGCAAACTGCCATACTCGGTCAGACTTTGCACATGAAGAGACACAAGGCAGTTAGGGGCCAACAAAAGTCGTTATAATATAAGTTTAAGTGTCTATCCAGTACTGCTTTGACTTACAATTCTTCTAAAGAATAAGGATCTCAAGGTCAACACAAAACTGGAGAGGGTCGGGGGAGACCAGGTAACCATTTTATGCCAAAAGAAACAGCTGTTAAATTTGTATGTTTTATCATGGACAGCCAAATCCTTGGCCTTGGATTTTCTTTCTTTAGAATCTAACCACGGAAAATCAATAAAACAAGGCAGTTACATACAAAGCACCCAAATGTCATGCCAAACTCTGCTTTATGTACACTGGTTAAATTAGCACTTCTTTAACGCTGGAGTTCTATCTCCAAGAAAGATTATTTAACAGTTTTATATACATTCATTTCACATGCTTGAAAAGTGTGATATCTGATTATATTGACAACTACAAAGAAAACACTTGGGCAGCATATGCTAGAACCTCAGCACATCAGTATCTATAAAGACACTCAACAGTAGAACTGATACAAACTAATTGTTTTCTGAAGCCTGTACTCAAAGGTCACTTGTTAAAATAATCACTGTGAAATGGTGAGACCTTCAAAGTAGGCTTCACTTAAGCTGGAAACACTTTAGCTGGAAACATGCTCAACAAAAGATAATGACTTCTTTAAAAGAATCTGGGCTGTAAAGTTTAGCTGGAAATATACTCAGTAGTAGAAAAATGACTTCTTTAAAGAATCTAGGCTATGGGACTTCCCTGGTGGCACAGTGGTTAAGAATTCGCCTGCCAATGCAGGGAACACGTGTTCATGCCCTGGTCCAGGAAGATCCCACATGCCGAGGAGCAACTAAGCCCGTGCGCCACAACTACTGAGCCTGCGCTCTAGAGGCTGCGAGCCACAACTACTGAGCCCATGTGCCACAACTACTGAAGCCCGTTCTCCCCAACAAGAGAAGCCACCGCAATGAGAAGCCTACACACTGTAACTAGAGAAAGCCCGCACACAGCAACGAAGACCCAATGCAACCAAAACTAAATAAAAATAAATTTATTTTTAAAAAATAGAATGTAGGCTGTAAAGTTGAGATACGTTTACGAAAAAACATGTCCCCTCATGTAGATAATGTGAATACACTTCTTCCAATATGCAGTAGAAAAGATAGGAAACAGGTGCCTTCACTTTTACAGAGTCCCACTAGACTACATATGCAGTAGAAAAGATAGGAAACAGGTGCCTTCACTTTTAGAGTCCCACTAGACTACATATGCAGTAGAAAAGATAGGAAACAGGTGCCTTCACTTAGAGTCCCACTAGACTATATATGCAGTAGAAAAGATAGGAAACAGGTGCCTTCACTTTTACAGAGTCCCACTAGACTACCATTTTATCCAGGTTAAGCACCTGTAAACTGCTAATAAAACACTATGCCAAAATCAACTATACCTCAACAAAAATTTTTAAAAAAATAAAAAAACAATAAAAAAAAACCCACTATGCCAAAGAATGCCAAAATGTATATAGTTGATAGGTTAACTACCCAAATATATACCTTAATACCGATGAGCTGTTAATTAACTGTAAAATGAGTTATAAAACTGAAATGAAAAGTGTACCACAACATAGCAATAGTTCAATTTTAATTACAAAGTTGAGTTGATAAAGCTATATGTGAATTTTAAATGTTACCAATAAATACAAATCAATCATGGATTCAAATTTCATTAATGGAAACTGAGGTCTACAAAGAAAGATTATAAAGAACTCTGCCCCTTATTTATTTTCAGTTTTTATAAGTAAATTCGAATAAAAGCCTTAAATATATATTAAAATAGCACCTTATACACGCTAGAATTAAGGCCAGCAGGTCCTTCGTTTAAAAAAAAAATTGAATGTGCACTCCCTTGGCACTTAAGCCTTTTTTCAACTTTCCAAACATCAGTTTTATGTGGAAACTCAGTTCAATTTACTCTCTTTGGTTTTTTCTCTTCCTAAATAAACAAAGCAGCTGGAAACAGACACACTCGCGACTTACTACTCCAGTCACATGTATGTGAATACAGGTATTTACCTGAATGAACATATCAAATGAATTGTGAAACCCGTCTCTGGCAGGTTTTTTTTTCCACTGACAAACAAAAAAGCCAAAAGATCTCCAATTCAAGCTGGAACAAGATTTAAACTAACGGAGCACCAGCAGCATGATCACTTACCACTTATCACATAAAAGTCTGCTAGGACTTTTATTCCAAGATAAAGTATGGAGATGACTTTAAAGCAGGTGCATATGATTACAATCCGAATGTTAGAAGAGAAGGAACACCAAAGTACTACCAGGTAATGGACAGAGAACTCCTGGAAGTCTGGGGTTATCCTCGGGCTTTGTTGAACACCTAAAGCCCTGAAAGTTGCTGGGAATCAAGATACAGCAATGAGGTATCGGGGGCAGATACTTAAAGTATCTGGGGAGAGGGGAATACCGGGGACACTTCGATTGCAGGCGAGGAAAATGAGACAGAAACGTCAACACGAGACGGCAGACCGACACTAGCATAAAGCAAGCCTTTCAAATTAGGCGCAGCACAGGAAGCTAGCCTGAGGCCGAAGCCAGCCTAAGTCACAGGTACAGGCCCAGCTGGCAATGGGGAGAAACTGAGGCGAAGGGAGCGGCCAGATTCCCAAATAGGACCTGTCCCCAGACGTGTAAGTCAAGAGACAAGCCGGCTTTGCTGGGGGCGAGAGGGACGGCCGCAAGTGAAGGACTGGGAAGACTCACACCCACCTAGACAGGGGGAACCGGTTTGGGCAGGGGCTGCCGGAGCGTTCCCGCTTGCGCATGCGTCCTCCCCCCACGGCCGCGACTCCCCCTCCCCCGCAATCACTGCTCCCCTCAGAACCCGGCTAGTCGAGGGAGCTGAGCGCAGTCACGCCTGCCCCGCTCCACGGGATGAGAACACGGCTTGGCCTCCCGCAGGGGCCGTCGGAGGATCCCCCCGGGCTTGGTGGATGGAGGGGTGGGAGGAGGGGGGGGAAACACGGCCCTACCCGACCCGCCGTCTCCTTCTCCGCGGCCCGCCGTTCGCTGTCCCGGAGGCTCCGCCGCTTGGGCCTCCCCAGCCGCCCTGCCCCCGCCCTCCCCGCCCCCTACTCACGTGAGAGAGGCTCCTTCCGCCCTTCGCCCCGCCTACTGCCCTGTCTCATAGGCCCACGGCAAAGCCGAGCGGCCCCATTGGCCCAACAACAGGCGGCGGGGGCGTACTTCCTTTCCTCGAAGCCCCACCTGGGCTTTTAGCCCGCCTCCGGAGTCTGAGTCTGCGTGGAGTCTGCACTCTGGGAGCAGGATTCAACGCCGTGGTGTGTCCGTGCTTGGGCCGATAGCGGCTCTGTGCCTGCATCAGGGACTGGAAGCAGGATCGGTGGGGGTAGCAGTCTGGGTAGTACCTTTTGCGCCTGAGAGGGGTACAACCCTAAAGACACTGGTGCTAGAGCACGGAATCCCTTGCTCACCTTTAACGTTCAAATGCTATTTCTAAAGCAGCCCTTAATGATGTAACCCAACTCACCTGCCCTTTATTGAGGGCGCAAAAAGTGCCAGGGATTGTGATAGGTAGGTTCTTTTACAGGTATGTCACTTGGCTTTACCACAAACCTTGAGAATATCATTGAGAATGATATGATTTTTTTTCTCATTTTGTAAGGGAGTCCAGCCTAAGCAACAGAATTCAGTCCAGAAGTCAAAACTTCTGACTTTGAAGTCAAGGGCGACTGGCTACAACACAGCTACCTCGAGGTATCTGAGACACACAGAATAGAACAGAAATGAACAAGGTGGTTGCATACTGCTACTCAAAGATGGGGCTGGGATTTTATTTAAAAATTATTTGAAAGTGATATACAGAGCAACGGCAATAGAATGAATTTTAAAGTCCCTGTCCTGAATGAATTTACAATGTAGTTGGAAACAAAAATAATGATTATTAAAGGTGCTAATTAAGTCTTGACAACTTATGAAATCTTTCTACAGCCTCTCCCTCATTCTTTCTTTATTCAAATAGCATATGCTCTTTTCCTGGTAAATGAGTCATTCGCAAAGTTTTCCTGTGGATGTTGCATCTAACTCCACCAGAGAAAAAGCAAAAAAAAAGCTGTGCTCTGTTGCAGTCCTCTTTGTGACTTGTCTATTATAATAGACTTGGCTACACTCCCGCAGCAAAATAGCTTTCTTCCTTTTCTCCTCATAGAGTTATGTAACAAAAATGCACACCCATTTTAAAGTATTTAAACAACAGATAAAACATTAGGAAGAAAGTAAAATCCCCTGAAATCCTGGTACTCTTGACAAAACCACTTTTAATAGTTTGGTGACCATAAATTCATGTATTTCTTGATTCATATGTATTACCCCAATATATATATAAATCTTAACATATATTTTTTAAATAAAATTTTATTACAGAATCACTACAGTATGCCCTGGAGAAAAATATAAAATAGGGACAACCTAAAATAAAAAACAAAAACATCACATTCCCAATACAAATATTAATACTTTAATATGTAGCCTTCTTTGTGTGTCTATATATTGTTTTTCAAAATGAGATCACACAGTTAAGCAGTCTGCTTTATTCAATTAACAATATCTACCTTACCATTTCACTAAATTTTCCTCTCATCTAATTCCTAGATCGCATTCAAATTTTCTAACAACCTAAAAATATTTTTACAGCTGGCTTTTCCAAATCAGTAATATCATTTCAGTAAATTTTCCTCTCATCTAATAACTATAATCAAATTTTCTGTTGCCCAAAATATATTTTTTTACAGCTAGTTTTCCCAAATCAGCATCCAATCCAGGCCCACATGTTGTATCTGGTTGTGATGTCCCTTAAGTATTTTTTAATCTAGCACTTAAGAAAAAAAATGGAAAGACACTGGCTTATTGAAGAAATCGGTCCAGTTGAAGTGCAAAATTTCCCATCTTCTGGATCTGAATGGTTGCTTCCTCAAGAAGTCACTGAATTTGTTCCCTTAGACCTTGTATATCCTGGAAATTGGAATTTATATCTCAAGCTCAGTGGATTGATGTGGTAAGCTGGAGGCAGAATGGGAAGTTCCTTGAATGCTTAAATAAGGAAAATGAAGTTCAATCTATAAATACAGAGAGCCCTTAGAGGTTTCTAAGGATAGTGCCAATATCAGATTTGAGTTTTTTAAAAATTTCATTCTGGTAGGAGTAGAAAAGGGAAAACAGGGAGTAAATAGAACACTCTGGAGGCTGCCTAAGTTCAGAAAGGTGTGAACTAGGGCAAAAGAAAGGGGGAGAAAAAAGGAACTGGGTTTGAAATATCTTCAAGTTTGTTGATTCTTTCTTCTGCCTGCTCAAATCTGATTTTGAACTCCCTAAGTGAATTTTCTTCTCTCTATTATTATATTTTCAACTCCAGAATTTCACTTAAGTTCCTTTTTTTCTTTTTTTCTTTTTTTTTTTTTTGCGTTACGCAGGCCTCTCACTGTTGTGGCCTCTCCCGTTGCGGAGCACAGGCTCCGGACGCGCAGGCTCAGCGGCCATGGCTCACGGGCCCAGCCGCTCCATGGCATGTGGGATCCTCCCGGACCGGGGCATGAACCCATGTCCCCTGCATCGGCAGGCGGACTCTCAACCACTGCGCCATCAGGGAAGCCCTAAGTTCCTTTTTATAATTTCTATTTCTTTAATGATATTCCCATTTTTTTGTACATTTTCCAGACTTCATCCATGTTTCATTTTAGCTCAATGAGCAACTTTAAGACAGTTTTAAAGTCTTTGTCTAAATGCCGGATGATATCACTTATATGTGGAATCTCAAATATGACAAATGAACTTATTTATGAAACAGAAACAGACTCACAGACATATAAAAAACTTATGGTTATCAAAGGGGTAAAAGGGTGGGGGAGGGATAAATTAAGAATTTGGGATTAACAGATACAAACTACTACATATAAAATAGATAAATAGGGCTTCCCTGGTGGCGCAGTGGTTGGGAGTCCGCCTGCTGATGCAGGGGACACGGGTTCGTGCCCCGGTCCGGGAGGATCCCACATGCCGCGGAGTGGCTGGGCCCGTGAGCCATGACTGCTGAGCCTGCACATCCAGAGCCTGTGCTCTGCAACAGGAGAGGCCACAGCAGTGAGAGGCCCGTGTACCACAAAAAAAAAAAAAAAAAAAGATAAATAACAAGGTCCTACTGTATAGCACAGGGAACTATGTTCAATATCCTGTAATAAACCATAATGAAAAAGAAAAAAATATATACATATATAAAAATTGAATCACTTCACTGTACACCTGAAACTAACACAACATTATAAATCAACTATACTTCAATAAAAATAAAATACAGAACTCTTGTATTTGGAGAACAAGGTTCTTATTTCCCACCCTGGCTCCAGCAAGCCATACCAGGAATATAAACATGACTGCCTACACAGGGTTGAGGAGTAGGAACGAGTAGGTGCTATCACACTAAAGGCTCACATTGACTGAAATTAACCTCAATTGACCAACCAAATTTTCCCCTGGAACATGCAAGCATTCAAATAGACTACAGAGTTCCAAAATAGTTACTTCAGTTTCTGCCAGTACGATTGTTGTTTAGGTAGAGAGATGGATTCCATGTTCTTCCTACTCCGTCTGAGGAACAGAAAAAAAAAGAAGAAATGTGAAAGTGAACAGAGCCTAAAGGATCTGTAGGACACTGTCAAGAGAAACAACATACCACTGTAAGCATCCCAAGAGGAGAAGAGAGAGAGAAAGGGGAGAAAGGATAATAATCTGACTGTAGAAAGCCAAAGAAAAGAGAGAATCCCAAAAGCAACAAGAGAGAATACTCATCACATAAAAGGGATCTTCAATAAGATTATCAGACAATTTCTCATCTTAAATCTTAGAGGCTGGAAGACAGTGGGTTGATAATATTCAAAGCAATGAAAGAAAAGGACTGTTGACAGATCTGTATCTAGCAAAACTGTCCTTCAAAATTGAGGGAGAAATTAAGACATTCTCTGATTTTAAAAAAAGCTAAGGGAGTTCATTACCACTAAAACCACCCTTCAAGAAATGCTGATGGGAATTCTTCACGTTGAAATGAAAGGATGCTCAACAATATTTAAAGCCATATGAAGAAATAAAGATCTCCGGTAAAGATAAATATATGGGCAATTATTGAATTATTATTGTAATTATTGTTTAACTCCATTTTTATTTTCTACATGATTTAAAAGACAAATGCATAAAAATATTAGTCTAATTTATTACACACACAATGTATAAAGATGTAATCTGTAGCATCAAGAACAGAAAGAGGAGACAGAGCTGCATAGGAGAGTTTTTGTATGCTACTGAAGTTGGTATCAATTTAATTATATTGTGATAAATTTGGGCTGTTAAATGTAATTCCTATAGCAACCACAAAGGAAATGTCCATAGAATATACCAAGAAGGAAATCAGAGATAAATCAAAACTTTTCACTACAAAAAATCAAATAAACACAGAAAAAGGCAGTAATGGAAGAAATGAAAGACACAAAAGCTATAAGGCCGATAGAAGACAAATAGCAAAAATGGCAGAAATAAGTCCCTCCTTATCTGTAGTTACTTTAAATGTAAATGGCATAAACTCTCCAATCAAAAGACAGAGATGGGCAGAATGGATAAAACAAAAACAAAAACATGATCCATCTATACGCAGTCTAGAAAATACTCACTTTAGATCCAAAGATATTAACAAGTTAAAAGTGGAAAAAAAAGAAAAGAGAAGATATTCCATGCAAGTACTAACCAAAAGGGAGCTGGGAAGGTTATACTAAGGTCATACAAAATGACTTTAAAAAGATTACAAGAGACAAAGAAGGTCATTATATATTAATAGAAGGTTCAAAAGAGCAAGATTATATAAAAATTATAAACATTTACATAACTAGAAGAGACTTTCAAAATATATGAAGCAAAAATGACCAGAATTAAAGGGAGGAATAAACAATTCTACAATAATAATTAGAAACTTCAACAGCCCACATTCAATAATGAATAGAACAACCAGATAAAGATAAGTTAGGCGTTAGAGGACTTGAACATCACAATAAACCAACTGAACCTAACAGAAGTGTACAGAACATTCCACTGAACAGCAGAATACACATTCTTTTCAAGTTCACATGGGACATTCTCCAGGAAAGGCCATACATTAGGCCATAAAACAAGTGTCAATAGATTTTAAAAGATAGGTATTATACAAAGTATCTTCTCCAACTACAATGGGATGAAGTTAGAAATCAGTAACAGAAGGAAAACTGGAAAATTCAAAACATGTGGAAATTAGAAACACATTCTTAAAGAACAAATGGGTCAAAGAAGACCTCAAAAGGGAAATTAGAATGTACTTGAAAATGAGTAAAAATGATAAAAACATACAAAACTTATAGGATACAATGCAAACAGTAATTAGAGAAATTTATAGTTGTAAATGGCTACATTAAAAAACAAGGAAAATCTCAAAATAATACCCTAACTTTATACCTTATGAAATACAAAAAAGAACAAACTAAACCCAAAGCTAGCAGAAGGAAGGAAATAAAACGGAATGGAAATAAACCAAAAAAAAAAAGAAAAAGAGAGGAAAAAAAAAAAACAATGAAACCAAAAGTTGTTTCTTTGAAAAGATCAACAAAAATCAACGTAGAAAACAATGCGCAAATTCCTTGAAACACACAAATTATTTATTATAAATGGATTCCAGAAAAATTAGAAAATCTCAACATATTTATAACAAGAGATTGAGTGTGTAACAAAAACCTCCAAAAAAGAACAGTCTTGCACCAGATGGCTTCACCAGTGAATTGTACCAAATATTTAATTTAATTAAAATATTTAATTAAGAATTAATACCAATCCTTCTCAAACTCTTCCAAAAAACTGAAGAAGAGGGAATGCTTTCTAATCTCATGAGGCCTTCATTATCCTGACACCAAAGCTAAATAAACGCATCACAAGAAAATTATATACCAATGTCTCTTATGCATATAGGTGCAAAAATCCTCAACAACATAAAAGGAAATCAAATCCAATAGCATACTAACAGGATTACTCCCCATGACCAAGTGGGATTTACCCCAAGAATGCAGGAGTGGTTTACCATAAGATCAACCAATGTAATATATCTCATTAATAAGAACTAAGGAAAAAAACCTCATGATCATCTCAATTGATGCTGAAAGTCATCTGACAGAATACAATGCCTTTTCATGATAAGATCTTTCAGAAAAGTAGTTACAGAGGGAAAATTTCTCAACATGATAAAAGTATCTGAAAAACCCACATCTAAATCAGTAGCTTACCTACGCCTCTAAGAACAACTCATGAACAAGTCAAGGATGCCTCCTTTCACTGCTGCTATTCAACACTGTAGTGGAAGTTCTAGCCAGAACTATTAGACAAGAAATAAAAGGCATCCAAATTGTAAACGAAGAGGTAAAACTATATTCACAGGCAACATAATCATATATATTAAAAAAAAAACCCCAAAGAATCCACAAGAAAGCTTGTAGAGCCAAAAAACAAATTCAGACGTGTTGCTGGGTAGAAGACCAACACCAAAAATCAGTTGTGTTTCTACACACTAGCAACAATATGAAAAGGAAATTAAGAAAGCAATTTCACTTATAATATTATCAAAAAGAATTAAATACCCTGAAGACTAGAAAAACACTGCTGAAAGAAATTAATGAAGACCTAAGTACATGGAAAGACATTTCATGTTTAGACAGGAAGACTTAAAATTAAGATGGCAATATTACCCAGAGTGATCTACAGATTCAACACAATCTCGATCAAAATTACAACAGCCTTTTTCTCAAAAATGTAAAAGCTGATCCTCAAATTCATATGGAATTTCAAGGGGCCTGGCATAGCCAAAACAATCTGGAAAAAAGAATAAAGTTGAAGGCCTCATACTTCCTCACTTACAAACTTACTACAAAGCTACAGTAATTAAAAGATTATGGGGGCTTCCCTGGTGGCGCAGTGGTTGAGAGTCCGCCTGCCGATGCAGGGGACACGGGTTTGTGGCCCGGTCCGGGAAGATCCCACATGCCGCGGAGCGGCTAGGCCCGTGAGCCATGGCCGCTGAGCCTGCGCGTCCGGAGCCTGTGCTCCGCAACGGGAGAGGCCACAGCAGTGAGAGGCCCGCGTACCGCAAAAAAAAAATATATGTATATATGGTACTAGTGTAAGAGCTGCAGTCACATGTAATAGAATAGAGAGCCCAGCAATAAATTCTCACATACATGGTTAGTTGATTTTCAACAAAGGTGACAAGCCCATTCAATGGGGGAAAGGACAGACTTTTCAAAAACGGTGCTGGAAAAACGATAACGACATGCAAAAGAATGAAGTTGGCTATAGCAGCGGTGATGGTTACAATATTGTGAATGTACTTAATGCCATGGAACTTCACACTTACAAATGATTAAAATGATAAATACTATTCATGTTTTACCACAATATCCTCCCTCTCCATCCCCTAAAAAGGAGGAGAAGCCAGAGAGCCATTGGACTGGCAAGATGGAAAAGGGCTCTAGAATGGTACTGAAGTTTACTGGTGGGCAGGACTGCGTGTATGATGCCGTTCACCAACACAAGGACTACAGGAGATAAGAAGCAGGTCTGCGGATGTACTTGAGTTCAAAGGTACATTAACACTGGACAACCAGTTGGAGATGTCTTCTAGGCAGCTGACCCTGGAGCTCAAGAGAGCTGTCCGGTCTGGCGAAAGAGATCTGTGAATAGTCAGCACGTTGTAGGTAACGGAGAATGCAGATCCTGGGAAACACCAACATCCAAAAAGCGAGGGAGGTAAACTTCCTTCCCTCCACTTTCTGGGCCCAACGCGGCGAGTCCACATCCCTAGGCGGGAGGGGCTTACCAACACTTTAAGTGCGGAGGCGCCCTTCAGGCCCACGCAGGCAGCAGACAGCCAAGGCGCAGCTAGAGGGGAGCGGCTGAGAAGGAGCGAAGCGCGCGGGGCCTGAGCCCCAAACGCTAGGGAGCCGCGGCACCCGCACCTCGGCTCGCGAGCGGAGATGCTCGCAGGAGTCTGGGGCACGCGCTTTGCACCCCGCCCATAGCGCCGAAAGTCCCTCTCCGAGCCCGCCGCCCTCCCAGCCTTCCGATTGGCGGAGAGGACCATAGGACCTGGAAGTTGTCTTTGTCCGGCGAGGGCTGCCCTTCCGGTTCCGTTGGGTCCCCCTTTGGCTCGGGTTCCCCGCCCCTCCCCCTTCCCGGAGCCCCGAGGGGCCGGAGCTCCTGGCGGTGCCGGATCCTGACGGTGGCCTTCCCCTGGGTCTGTAAGTGCGGAGGCGGCCGGAGCGCCGGGTAGGGGTACGAGGTCTCTCAAAATGGAGCCCCCTTGGGGCCCTGGATTGGCCGGGACCTGCCCTGGGATGGGGGCCGAGGGGCTGGCCTAGGCCCGGGGGGACTTATGGAGCCCTAGGTCCGGCCCATGCTGTGCCCCGCCCCTTTCCTTTCCCAGCGTCTGGAGTGGGGAGCCTAAGGATGCCCCCAGGGACCTCCTCCTGGGACCCTAGCCGAGGGCCCAGCAGTTTGCTTGAACGCCCGACTCTGGCATCTTGTAGGAAGTGCCAGATCTGGGCCATGGCAAGGCCTCAGGGCCAGCCCGCGAGAATCATTATGAGTGCTAAGCTAGGTTAGTCTTTTGCCACTGGCAACAGCACCTTTATATTTCTGGCGCTATGTCAGGCACTGGGAATTCGTAAGATATTGTTCCAAGTTTCAGGGTCAAGTTTGGGAGCCAGATAAAAACAAATGAGTGCTCCTGTGATGTATGAATCAGTCATATATGTATGAACTGTTCAAGCGGCAGTTGCTGGGGAGGCTGAAGAAAGAAAGTGACTTCTCAATTTTATTTGTTGGAGAGGATAAGGTGGAGAGGGGCTTTTCCTACAGGAGGAACAGTTGCAATGCTGTGAAGGAATGACTGAGCATAACTTGTGTGGGAAGAGGAGGAGTGGGGCGCGGGGCTCTTGTGCAAAAGATATGAGATATGAGGCTGGGAAAGTAGACCGAGGTCCAGAGAGTGAAGGTTTAATCCTAAAGGAGGTGGGTACTTTTTGAAGAATTTTGAGCAGGAGACTGGTATAGTCGGATTTGCACTGTAGAAAACCATCTTGTTCTGGAGGTCAGCCTATAGGATAGGAATTTCTATAAACTGATTCTGGACTCTTCAGCTAAAGTCTAGATGCTCTCATTGGAGATTCTTTTGAAGGAGTAGTGGGATCTGTCTCGTGAGAAGTAATGAAATCCTGAAAAGGAGTTATGGCAGTATTATTGGAAAGAAGGCAGGTAATGCTGTAGTGAATGCTGTAAAGACTCCAAAATAAATTGGATGTTGAGGGTGAAAGAAGTATCAAAGCTGAGTCTTAGGTTTTAGGCCTGTGGTATTTGAAGAATGTTAATGCCATTATCAGCAATAAAACCATAAGCCTAGTGTAGATGACAAATTCATTTTTTGGATATGTTGACTTGAAGGCCTAGTGAGATAGCCACATGGAGCTGTCCAGTATAGACTTGGAAATGCAAATCTGCAGCTCAACCTAAATGCTGTGGCTAGAGGTAAAGGTTTGAATCATCACAGAGCGTAGAGGTGGAAGCCATGGGAATAGCTGACATCAGGAAGGGGTTATTGAGAAAGAAGGGAATGTTTGGGGGGAATGGTTGCATTTACAAAGGAGAAAGAAGACTTAGAACTAATAGTGGTTGGTGTAGTAGCAGAAACAGAAGTAGATGATAAAATATAAGAAGTAGATGATAAATATAAGGGTTCTAGCGACCAAGAAGACTCAGAAGTCAAGAGAAGAGAATACTGGGGAGGGTCCACTGGGACAGTTGATGCAGAGCATTTGGAGAATGAGGGGAAAAAAAGATGGCATTTCTTTATCAAGAGATCATGAGTGACCTTTTACAAAGCGATTTTAATAGAGTGATGAGGTGATAATATATGAAATAATGCAGACCTCAAGTGGTTTGGTGTCAAATGAGAATGATAAAAAGGCCACATATGAAGGATTTCACAAAGAAAATTGACAGGCTTTATTTACTTACTTACCTAGCATTTGCTTATAGAGCACAATTCCAGGCACTAATTCTAAGTTCTTTTAAAAATTAACTTAAGTTAAAAAATGAATTTACTTTAAAATTAATTTAATTTCCCATAACAACCCTATGAAGTAATATTCTTTGACAGGTGGGAAAACTGAAAAACAGAAGTGGTTAAGTAACTTGCCCAAGGTCACACAGCTAGTAAGTGATGGAGCAGGGTTTTGATTCTAGGAAATATGGTTTTACCCACTGCACTAAGCAGTGATTGAATATGGGAGTCAAAAGAATGGGAAAAATTTAAGCAAAGATAGACTCAATTAATAAAAAAATGGAGAGGCTTGGAAGGAGATCCAGATTGAGAAGAAGGTAAGTAATGGATTTATGTTTGTGTTATGTATTTGTTTTTTATTTCTTTTCTTCTGTCTTAGATTCTCTTCCAGTCTGTGCCATTTTAGGTCAGTTTCATTCACAGTTAGGTCAGTTTATGTCATGCTTTCATCTATTACTTGTTAGGTATAATCAGGTCTCCTCTTCAGCTTCAGAGCTGTATCCAGCTAGCTAATGGATCTTCTCCTTAATGTCATGCAGGCTCCTCTGGTTAGACATTTTAACACCTGACCCATGGTCATCCCCTCCAATATTCCCTAGCTTATTGAATGACACTCTGTCAAAGATACCCAGTTTCTCAAACCAAATATCTTGGAGTCATCTTGACCTTTCATCTCTTGTTTCCCACCTTGGTCATCAAGTCCATCAGTTCTTTGTTTGAAGTATCTCTAGGATCTGTTTCCTCTCTCTATCCATATTATTTCCGCTCAGTTCCATATTATTCAGGCCCTCATTATTTCTATCTTGATCTGTTAAAGTAATAGCATACTAACAGGTTTTCTTGCTTCCACGCCTACTGTTCTCAGAGCCATTCTCCATAAGCTTTTATTTTTGACTTACTGAGTTTTAGCCAGTGTAAGAGTTTAGATATCATGCATTTCAAGTGATAGAGTAGTAGCCTAGGGCAGGTATTTTTGATTAGCTTGAATTGAGGTTAAGTTTGGTTAAGATTAGCCATGAGGATGGAGAGTTAGGAATTTTTTAAATAGAGAAGGTAATAAAACATTGAGAAACCAAGACAGGCTTTCTGAGGAAGTAAGCATTAAGAAAACAGCAAAAAGTCAAGGACTAAGCTTTGAAGAATATATTTACCTTTACACAATTTAGTGAACCCTTGAGGAACAGATCAGCAAAAGAATGGTGGAAAACTGAGGCCAGTAGTTAAGTCACTTGCCCACTTCTGTACAACAGTTTAAGAAGAATGAACTAGGTCTGTTTATTCAATATAAATAACCCTCAAAAGCAATAAATGAAAAAAAGTTGCAAAACAATATATATAGTTTATAAGTAAGAAACCTAATTTTATTTTTTATTTTCTGTGGCTAGAAGTGTTGTGATATAGAAGTGTTGTTTTAAAAATGGAGAGGAGGGGCTTCCCTGGTGGCGCAGTGGTTGAGAGTCCGCCTGCCGATTCAGGGGACACGGGTTCGTGCCCCAGTCCGGGAAGATCCCACATGCTGCGGAGCGGCTGGGCCCCTGAGCCGTGGCCGCTGAGCCTGCGCGTCCGGAGCCTGTGCTCTGCAACAGGAGAGGCCACAACAGTGAGAGGCCCGCGTACCGCAAAAAAAAAAAAAAAAAAAAAAAGGAGGGGAGCGAGAGTCATTAAGGAAGATACTTAGAACCAACTGAGAACTGAGTGGAGGGAGGCTGAGAAAGGGGGCTTGTACTTTACCTATATTAAAAAATTTTTCCAAGAAGGATATATTTCTGTAATCTTACAGTAAAACAAAAGAGTGAGACCTTGGAGAATGCAGTGTCATGAAAGTTACCCAAAAGAAGAAAATGATTGAGTTTTATAGAGAGAAAAGCTGTAGTTTATTACAACCTCTTTGAAAAATGGCATATGGTGTTAATGAAAGACGAAGAAAGATTTCCAAGTAGCTGTGAGTGCTAGGTTGAAAGATAAAGGCACTTTTATGAGGTAGATGAGGAAACAGACTGACATACAGCTTTGGAGTTTATTATACAGCATAGGAAAGTTTTCCTTATCAGTATTATTAGAGGCATTTTAGATAAGAGACATGGATATTTTTGCACTGCCCATCGCATGGCAGTGAATGTTGTTGAACGTAGAATATTCACTGATCCTTTCTGGTTACTCCTGTTTGAACAAAGGGAAATTTTCAAATCAGCTGGAACATTTGTTATGGAAATGATTATGGAAGAATTGTGTAAATATAAATAAAGAGAGAATGATCTTAAGTGAGACTATTCCTATTTCATTGATGTTTGAGAAATGGGTCATTTAAAACTTGCTGAGAGAAACTCAGCAGTATTTAGACTTAATCACAGTAACCTAGACAACAGATGATAAGGACCTGAACCATGCCAATGGTAGTAAGAATATATAGAGAGAATTTGGAAATCATTCTGAGGAAAGAATCAACAGAATGTGGGGACCAAGTCTCTATTCTACCTGATCAGATCTTTACTTTCTTTAAGTTACTAGAAGGTCTGCTATAATCTAGAATTATGTGAGAGATTTTTATGACAATTATCAATAATTGCTGTTATACTTATAAATTAACTATAGTTAGGGAGTCTGAAAATCAAATATATTCATAATTTTATTAAGTTTTGTTTGTAAATGACATTAAGTTTCATTCTACAAAGATAAATACACAGTATATGTATAGCTGATTCACTTTGTTATAAAGCAGAAACTAACACACCATTGTAAAGCAATTATACTCTGGTAAAGATGTTAAAAAAGAAAAGATAAATACACAAAAGATAGAAAAATAATATAAAGTTAAAATAAGTGAGAAAGGAAGGTAAGACAAGGATAATACATAAATGCTTTACTATTAAAGTCCTCTAGACTTGACACAAATTTGGCTTTAAGATGTACTTTTTGTTCTTAAACATAAAACTTTTATTGAAGCATAACTAAATACACAAAAGCATATCAATCATAAGTGTACAGCTGAATGGATATGAGCAGGGTGCTCTGAACAGTTACACAGTTAACAGCCATAAGATAAAACTTCAGCTAGCCTAGTTTCATACATGAATTTTGGCATCATGCAGCTTGGGCACAAGTTCTACCTCTAACATTTAATACTTTCCACCTCTCTTAAATTGAGCAAGTTATTTATGCTCACCAAGTTTGGGTTTCCTCATAGGCAAAGTGGAGATGATAATAATACCTACCTCATAGAGATTTTGAGGATTAAATGGGTCAACTTGGTTAAAGCACTTAGCACTATACCTGGTACTCAGCAAGGATTCAGTAAAGATTAGCTATCATTTTTCTTATTTCTAGATAAAATTAAACCAGTTCATATGAAACAAGTGTTCCTTTTTATTTTGACATTTTAGACATTTTGTTTAAAATTTGGTTTTATGTTGTTAAAACTATTTTTTGGAAACAAACCCTAGAAAGACATTTTCCCCAGGGCACTCAAAAGAGGGTATCATGATAATGTAGAGCATCTCTACCGTAGCTCAATAATAATTTCATAGGGAACATTAAGAGTTAATTATGGTTTTTGTTGAATGAGCTGTGTAAAAAACAACAGTTGGTCCTTGCCCTCAAATAACTAACAGTCTATTGGAAAGAGAGACTAGTGACAAGAAACAATTAAAGGATAAACTGTGTGGCCTGGAAATAAGAGTTTATCAAAGGGAGACAATACAGTGGACTGAGACATTAAGGAAAACTTCTTAAACAGAATAATTTTTCCTCATATTCTTGGACTACAGCAGACAAATCAAGCACTTTCCTGACATACCTGTTTGACTGCTTCTGTTGGTAAGTTTCTTGAGACTGATGCATAGGAAGTAAATGAAATTGTACTCCAACTCCTGTCTTTGGAACTTCAAGGAACAATCCCTGAGGATAGTCGTCTAAAGCATTGCAAGTACTGTCATATTATAGATGGAAGCAATTAATGCTCATTTTTCAGTGTGAGTAGGAAAATACTGACCTGTCAGTAAATTTAGGACAAGCTAAACCTCTAAGAAAGAATGCCCCTTTTGTTTGGCCACTTGAACAGCAGTCATTTATATAACTTCTAGTTATAAATTGGGACAGTCACTGTTTCCAGATCAAATACATTAAGCTACTGTAATTGCTAAAACTGACCACAGATAGATAATACAGTTGTGCCACTTTGTTTATTGATATAGTCCCTGTGTCTCCTAGATTTTTCCTTTTCATTTGATATTCACCACCTTTTCTATGACTCTGAATTTGCTTCTCTACATCCCTCTTCTCATCTTCATTGTGATTTTTCATTATCTGTACACTCAGAGTGCCATACAAAGAGAAAGCTTATAATTTATGTATAAATATACATTAATATACCTGTGCCATACCAGTTCCCCCTCCTAAATCTCACCTCTCTTTCAATGACATTTTAATTCGGCTGAAATCCTAAGTTTAAAACCTTTACATGTTACTTTTTTTCATTTTCTATCTCCAGTTACCAAGTTTTTTGAAATATCTTTTTGTTATTTTTCCTCGCTCCTTATTCCCATTTTCATTCCTTTCTAGGCTCTCATGGCCTCAGACCTGTAATGCTTATGCAGACACTGCATTGGTCTTCCTAACAGCAGTTCTTGCTTCTTACCACTGTCAAATGAATCGCATAAGTTCAACAAATGCAAACTGAGCACCTGCCGTGTGTTTAGTACAATATCAGGTGATGGGAATACACACCAGTTTGAACAGAAGAGGGTTTGGCCAGTAACATGGCTGCATTAAGGAGAATTTGAAGCCAAAGGAAAGAGTGTTTTGCCCTAGAAGATACAGGTTCCCAGCATTAGCTTCATTGTATAGGGTGGAGATTCTTCTCTCTAATGCCATGTAGCTTGCAGTTTGGGGGGAAGGAACAAGTATTGGTATCCTGAGTGATACGTTAGAAGCACTTAGTTATAGGTCCAGTAGAGACAACTGTTCTAAGGGGTTAGGGAAGGGCCCTCAGAGGAAATAAAGGAGTCAGAATTGGCTAGGAATAGTGTTATGGACTAAAGAAATAACTGCTAAGGTTTGGAGTCAGTAGAGTGCTGTCATGAACCAGACACTGAGCAATATGAGTGAGACCTAGATTCTGCCTTTATGAGCTGGTGTTCTATGAACCTTTGTAATTCAGTGTTCTAGAAGATAAAATTATAAAGATTGGGCTTCGGGGCCAGATGTTGCTAGGAACAGCTGGTTGTCTCATGATTCTCAACTACGGAGTTGATGGATACATAAAGTTCAAGGTGAATTTATTGATGCACTGAGATTGTAGAGCTGCTTCTCAGGGGTAGACCTGATATACCTACTGATCTCACAGAAGACTGCTATATAGACTGGTGGATTGTCATTGTAAAAATAATAAATGTGTTGACAATATCATGTTGACATGGCTAATTCATCCTTCCCTTTGGAGTGACACATGGGAAGCCAAGTTATCAGAAAATGGTTTGAAGAGTATGGAATCAGAACATGGAGACTTTCTCCAAAGGAATTGCTTCATAAAGGGACAAATACACGGAGTTTTGGCAAAGACACCTTCTCCATGGTTGAATGGTTTATGCTAATGTTTACCTTAATTATTCTTAAATTTACTTGATCAGTTTATATTCAAGAGGTTAGTCTTCATCCAGGAGACAATGGGAGGTCACAGAAGGATTTTAGGCAGGAGTTGTATATAATCAGATCTGTGTTTTTGAAGGATGACGTGTGATGGTGTAGAAGTTGGATTAGAGATAATAGAAGCTGGAACCAAGGAACATTTATGAATCAGTTCTAGTAGTCCGGTTGATGAGTAATGGATAAATAGGGATAAGGAAGAAAGAATAGAATCTAGTAAGGATTAACTAGATCCACCTTACTCCTACTCAGATTCCCACCAAGTGACTCATCTGGTTTTTCTATGTCAAATATTTACTTCATATATCAAGAAATGTTTCTTAAGAAAGAGTTTATTTAGGTTTGTCCAGAATGAACAGGATAAAGACCTGTGCCTTTGACACTGTCTAAAAGTTGTCCCTTTAGGCATGTGACTTTCATTTTATTGCAGAAATACTTGTATGAGTAAATTCACATCAGTTTAAACAGAAGAGGGTTTACCCAAGAATGGGGCAAGCAATGTCACTGCAGTAAAATACAAAGCGAAGGAAGAGTGTTTTGTCTTCGAAGAAGCAGGTTCACAGTATCATGCAAAATAAAGTAGTTATTTCATTATTACTTGTTTGTTGGGATGTTTCAGGTAGTTCTTGAAACCTGATAGAATTATCATTTGAGAAGCAAAAAAAATGCCCTTGGAATAACTCAAGCACTGTTCTTGTATTAAGCATCTTAAAAAGTTGAATGAATACCAAGCTGTTTACATGGATACCAGTCCACTCCTTAGGTGCAATTGACACTTGATGTTGGTAAGGTAATTTTTAACAGCCTTTGAAAGCAGTTATACTAGCTTCCTCTTTCAAGGAAAATTTTATTCAGATACATATAAACAGGTATGACAACACAAATTTGTTTCTGGAAGGAAAATCCAGGTTTTCTTAATTGTTTGTATTTTCTTAAATTCATCCTTTTTAACATTTCTGTTCTTTAGGTCTGCCAAAATGTCTGAAAGATCAGATCTCCTTCACTTCAAGTTTGAAAATTATGGAGATTCAATGTTACAAAAAATGAACAAATTAAGAGAAGAGAATAAATTTTGTGATGTTACAGTTCTCATAGATGATATTGAGGTACAGGGGCATAAAATTGTGTTTGCTGCAGGTTCCCCCTTCTTAAGAGACCAATTTTTACTGAACGATTCCAGAGAGGTGAAAATCTCCATATTACAGAGTTCCGAAGTGGGGAGACAATTGCTCTTATCCTGTTACAGTGGTGTGCTGGAATTCCCTGAGATGGAACTGGTAAATTACTTGACGGCTGCGAGTTTTCTTCAGATGAGCCACATTGTAGAACGGTGCACACAGGCCTTGTGGAAGTTTATAAAGCCAAAACAACCAATGGATAGTAAAGAGGGATCTGAACCACAGAGTGCTTCTCCCCAGTCAAAAGAACATCAGGGAGATGCCAGAGGCTCCCCAAAGCAGGACTCACCTTGTATCCATCCATCTGAAGACAGTATGGATATGGAGGACAGTGATATTCAGATTGTTAAGGTAGAATCTATTGGGGATGTATCAGAGGTTAGAAGTAAAAAAGATCAGAACCAGTTTATTTCTTCTGAACCCACTGCTTTACATTCATCAGAGCCCCAGCACTCCCTGATAAATTCAACTGTGGAAAACAGAGTAAGTGAAATAGAACAAAACCACCTCCACAATTATGCCCTGTCTTACACAGGCAGTGATAACATCATCATGGCCTCAAAAGATGTCTTTGGGCCTAATATTCGAGGTGTAGACAAAGGCCTACAGTGGCATCACCAATGCCCAAAGTGTACCAGGGTGTTTCGTCACCTGGAGAACTACGCCAACCATTTAAAAATGCACAAACTCTTTATGTGTCTACTCTGCGGCAAGACTTTTACTCAGAAAGGCAACCTTCATCGACACATGCGTGTGCATGCCGGCATTAAACCTTTCCAGTGTAAAATCTGTGGGAAAACCTTTTCTCAGAAGTGTTCCTTACAGGATCATCTTAACCTTCACAGTGGAGATAAGCCCCATAAGTGTAACTATTGTGACATGGTTTTTGCACATAAGCCAGTTTTGAGGAAACACCTTAAACAGCTGCATGGCAAAAACAGCTTTGATAATGCCAATGAAAGAAATGTGCAAGACCTCACAGTGGACTTTGATTCTTTTGCATGTACAACAGTCACAGACTCTAAAGGGTGTCAGCCACAGCCTGATGCGACACAGGTCCTGGATGCAGGTAAACTGGCCCAAGCTGTCCTGAACTTAAGGAATGATAGTACTTGTGTGAATTGAGTAGGGCCTTTATGCTCCTAACTAGAACTGACTGCAAACATGGCAATAGTCTGAGTCTTTTTAGGAGTGATTTTGTGAATTTGACTTCTCCAAAGCCTCTGTGCTCTGGAAGTCATAGGGGTGAGTCAAAGCACTAATAGACCAGGCAACTTGCCACTTGGAGTGGTCTTGCCTTCCTTTTGCCCTTTCCCATGTTCTGTTTTGAATTATTTATCCTGTGATGTCTGTTTTCCTTTCCCAAGGAGTATTCCACCTGTCTACCTAACATTGACTTATGTCTTAGACTGACACTGTTTTAGACTTGTCACTGGGCACATTCTGAAGGTACCAACAAGTTAATAATAACACCTCCAATCCACTAATAGATGCTATGCTAAGAGAAGCAAATAATATTTTTCATTGGCAGAAAATAAGCTGAAATATAAGGAGATATTGCTGTTGGCCTGAATATGTGATAGAATTTGTAGTTGCCTTGCCTACTGATAATTCATCTATGTCTGATAAATGAATGAATCTGCTTCCTACAATTTGTACTTGTCTTGGAGCTGGCTATAAAGTATTTTAGATTATTCTGTACTCTTTTCAACAGTATATAGCCCAACTTCACATCATTGAAGTTCACGTAGACCAGAGTACAATATTTTTAGCAACACCTGCAGACAGATAGTTAGGAATCAGCATGGGGAGCATAACCAACAAAGGATAGTAGTACAGTTGTACAACAGTACTTATTTGGGAGGTCTTCCCCAAAAAGAAGCCAAATGTTTATAAATAATCTGTAACTTACTTGGTGATGCTTTTGAAGTCAGGATTGCTCCAGGCACATTTAAAGTGTGCTAACACATAATGGTCTCTCTAAAAAGGGGCTATCTGGAGTCATTCTCTAGGCTTTGTTTTAGAAGTTAGCCATCAGTAAGGTGAGTTTGGCCTTCAGAGTTTTGTCCAATGTATTGTAATAGTCTCTGAATTCTCATTTCCTTGTGTACCTTAGCTTCTAAAATGGATGAAAAAAGTGGGTCACAGGAGTAATCAGGTTTTTGCATTTAGATATTCTTATAAAGGTACATAGTCCCACCTTGTCACCTCTGATAGATCACTAATACAAAGTTGATTGTCCATTATGGAAAAACAAAAACAACTGTTTTTCCTAAAGCACATGTTATAGTTCAGAAATAAAATTTTAAGTCTTATTAGCTTCTGACCCATGAGTTAGATTTAGGTAATAGGAGTGTTTGAGTCCATAGAGAATCTTAAGAGATCATTTAGTCCACCTCTCTTTTTTTAAGTTGGGATATCCAAAGCCCAAAGAGGTGGCCTGGCCAAGGTTAGCCAAAGTAGATAAGTAACTAAATATGAGCTACGGTCTCCTCACTCCTCACTGTCCCTTGGCTTAAAAAGATTTAGTACATGATCAAGAATACCTTAATAAAAAGTTCCTAGTTTGTGCTTCCCCTCTGTGAATCACTGTTTGCCTTCTGAGACATCCTGACTTTTGCAAATAAAACATCACAGAAGGATTTATTTTTGTAAGTTAATTATTTTTTGGTTAGGATGAATATTACATTTTTCCTAGGCAAGTGACTGATTTGCTAGGTGTTGATTAGGAAGGGCAAGGACCAGTAAGAATAATGTGAGAAGGATCCAAATGTGAAACTGATTTTGTCTTGAAACAGTGTTTATTTAGTTTCCATCAGGATTTTCTCTTTTTGTTTCTGAGCTATGAGAGTCCATGTACAGATAAACCAAAAATTAGTTTTAACTTGAGTAGTCAGAGGGAGTTCTTAAAGTTGTTATAATTTGATGCATTTATATGTGAATCTGATTTGAAGTATAATTTCTACCTTTTGTTAAAAGAGTTTAAATGAGAATAAAATTGAGTGATAAGACTAACAGGTATCTATGCCTAATGTCACTCATTATATGGTCTAATGATGCTGCCTAGCATTCTGGTTTTTATATGATCCAGCCAAAGAGTACCAATTCTATGCAACAGTGAGACACTAACAGGTTAACCAATGTTTCACTATTTTCTCTGAACATCATTTTATCACAGGGAGATTTCAAGTTGGAGTGCTTCCTCTGCTTACATTCATGTCCTGTTTTTGTTACTGGTTTGAAGACTAAAAGGCATGGGTTCAAATAAGATTGGTCTCTTTGGTTGGAGACTATTCCTGGATTCATTCAGACATTCAAGAGACATTTATTGAACACCTACTATTGCCAGGCACTATGCTAGATACTGAGGATATGAAGGTAAGATTGCTATGGTCCCTGCCCTCACAGAGCTTACAATCTCATGTAGTCTTAGTGAGATAAGGTGTCAATTTGGTTTTATCCTAGGAAGAATAAAGAAAACTGCCTTGCTTTCTTTGATCACTTTAAATTAGCCTCTTGATGGTTTTGTATCACTAAATCTTCTAGTTCTCACCTTTTTCAACTGCAAACTACTGACATGGTTTACAGTGTCTTCCATTTCTTGGCTGGAGAGGTGTTCTGTTTCTGTGAGACATTTTCTTAATTTTGGTGGTACTTGACTTTTCGCTTTCTTTGTTTAGACATGTTTCTTAGATTGTATTGCAAAGTGGTCAAGTTACTGATATCAAATATGTTTTACAGGGGAAGATGACTTTCAAAACTAGTCGTATTCTTGTAGAGGAGGAAGATTTTTTAAAACCTTAGACATTCAGCATTTGTATTTTATGGATCCCCAGGATAACTAAAAAGGAGAGAGGGCTCTCTTTACCATAGTTTGGTTTTTAAAAAATTACTGTGTCACAGTTATTTATTTATTATTTAATTTTAAAGGCAAACTCCAAACTGAAGTGGCTCTGAGGTAAATCAGATGTGGTTTTAATTTGTTTTAGTTTCCTTATTAGAAGGTCTATAAATGGAGGGTGACCAGTGTCACTACTTCTAAGATATTATCCTAAACAAACAACCCAGAACATTTTATTTCAGCTGGTGAATAGCTGTTCTAAATCCGTTGTATGTTAGACATACTGTGAACTACCTCTTCACTTATTATGGGGAAGTTTCCTTAATAAAAGTTTGACAATTAAAGCTCTGGTGTCAGTGGTTTATTTTCTCTCTCCCCTCCTGCTTCCCTTTCCAATTGCTTGAATTTGAATACAGGAATGCTTTCTTTACTCCTATTCTTGAAAAGACATTAATCAAGCACGCTGAGCTTGGCTTCAGAAGCAAATCTGGGCTAACCAGAAATTGTTACTAGGGTCAGTTACTTCCTCCTGTGCTATTGACTGAGGGGATGGAGCAACTGCTTTTAAGAATTAGCTGAGACATTCCTTCATTTGGCAAATCCTTGATGCCTACTAAGTTCTAGACTTTGGGAATGCAAGGAGCAGTAAGTCACTGTCCTAAATACCTCTGCCTAGGTGGGACACAGATTTCAATACAGGTACGATCATTGCCGTCATTAAGGCAGCCAAAGGGTTTACTGGTTCCCAATTGGGAGCCATGTAATTCACGGGCAGTTCAGGATGGCTTCAGGGATGATGTGGTTTATGAACGATGGATGAATGGGATTTTGAAGGATGAGTGGTAGGAGGGACAGGGCATGTTGGAGGAAACAGCCGGGCCAACGGTTCAGATAGAAGGCCTGGGTTTGCCAAGGAAGTGAGAGGGGTAGGGGCGTGGGGAGGAAGCGAGAGGTTGAGCGGTGAGCTGGGATCCAGATCCTGATGGGGCATTAGATAGGCAATTTCGAATACTGATCCCGATGGCACTCTCCTCTCCTTACCTCCGCCACCTTTTAAATTGTATATTTCAGGGTAAGCAGAGGACCTGGCCCCTAATAATCCGGGAGGGCCTCCCAGGGGTCCCGGTGCTGGGTACTCTGACAGACGCGCTGTACCCCAACTTCACAACCCGTCTGCTATTCGGATGTTGAAGAGAGCTCACGGAGGGGACCGGCTTGAGTACCGAAAGTGGGACAGGAGAGATGGGACTTGCCAGAATTCGGGGGCTTTTCTGTTATTCCAGGCGTGGGGGGAGTAAGGGAGACTGTCTCAGGATGTCCTTCCGGGACGCCCAGCGGGCCCCAGTAAAGAATGAAGCTAGTTGACACCGGATGTGTTTCCTCCCATGCTGACCCCCACCTTCCGGCCTGGGCCGCCGCTGCAGCGGGAAGCTCGGCTCTGGTTTCTGAGTCGGTGAGTGAGCGCGTGGGAAACTCTGGCAGGTAGGGAAGCCGGAGGAGGAGGCGGAGGAGGAGGAGGGCAGCAGCGAGGCGCGGCCCGGGAGTGGCTGGAGGGGTGCTGCAGGCACCTGGCCGTCAGGATCTTGGTCCTGGCAGGCTTGGCTCGGGAAGACCTATGTGGCGAACTGGAGGATCTTCCAGGCCACCTGGGGTCCGGATTCAGTTCAACAGATATTCCCGAAGCTACCCCTGCTCTGTGCCTGCCCCTGTGCTCGCTGCAGGAACTCAGATGAGCCAGGCTCCTTTTCGTGGTGTTCTGAGAGCAGCTGACTCTGTCCGGGAGACGGGTGGATAAATCTTACTTGATTGGAGCCTTCAGCCAAATCACTAGCTGAAAGCGCGAATGTAACATGTGCAAAGGTGTAATTGGGTCTTCTTGTCTGGCCAGTGGTGAAAATCTAAATATCAAAGAAGCGTCAGTGTAAAAGATAGAGGAAAGGTAAAGCCATAACGTTGGTGAAGGGCAAATAATGAAAGATCTTGTATTTGCTAAGAAAGTTAGGCTGTCCTGGAGGTAGAGGAGAGCAATGGAGGATTTAAAGCAGAAGAGGAAAATAGAATTTTTTTAAAAGTTAAAAAAGTTGTTAATCTGGTGGCACTTAGGAGGGTAGTTTGGAATGTAGGAGAGTGTGGTATCAAGGAGACTGCATTGGTCCAGGTGAACAGAAGGGAAGACCTGCAGTAGTGATGAGGAGTAGGAAGTTTGGAGGTTACATTAAGGTTTCTGATTTGGGAAACTGAGTTAAGTCCACTTAGTAGTGGGCATTAACAATGTCCTTGACCACAAAGCACATACAGTTTAGTCAAGGAGAAAAACATAGAAACTGTTGAGTACAATTCAACGTAATAAGTTTTGTAACAAAAGTATGAAAAATGTACCACAAGATCATAGAGAAACGCGTTTTATTTTTCTGGGTCTTGAGATGGTTATATAGGGGTTCACTCTTAGCGCCCAGATTAGAATTTGAGTTGTCTTTTACCCAGTTTAGGTTTAGGATTTTTTGATTGTTTGTTTTTACTATCACAGTGTAGGAAAGCATCCCCGATCCTTACATCAATGTTTGTTTTATTTTGCTTAGATTGTGACCATGGCTGCTGAGTCTGATGTTCTGCACTTCCAGTTTGAACAGCAAGGAGATGTAGTCTTGCAGAAAATGAATCTCTTGAGACAGCAGAATTTATTTTGTGATGTGTCAATTTATATTAATGACACTGAGTTCCAGGGGCACAAGGTGATTTTAGCTGCTTGCTCCACTTTTATGAGAGATCAGTTTTTACTCACGCAGTCAAAACATGTCAGAATCACCATCTTGCAGAGTGCAGAAGTTGGCAGAAAATTGTTGCTCTCTTGCTACACTGGAGCACTTGAAGTTAAAAGGAAAGAGCTTTTGAAATACTTGACTGCTGCTAGTTACCTTCAGATGGTTCACATTGTGGAAAAGTGCACAGAAGCTTTGTCAAAATATCTGGAAATTGATCTTTCTATGAAAAATAACAATCAGCATGCTGACCTGTGTCAATCCTCTGATTCAGATGTTAAGAATGAAGAAGAAAATTCAGATAAGGACTGTGAGATCATTGAAATTTCAGAGGATAGTCCTGTAAACATAGATTTTCATGTTAAAGAAGAAGAAAGCAATGCTTTACAGTCTGCAGTAGAGAGCTTGACATCAGAAAGAAAGGAAATGAAGTCACCGGAGCTGTCTTCAGTAGACATAGGTTTTAAAGGCAATGAAATTCGTATCCTCCATGTGGAATCTATCAGTACTGGGGGTGTAGAAAATGGGAAATTTTCACAGCCTTGTACCTCTTCAAAAGCAAGCATGTATTTCTCGGAAACACAGCATTCACTGATCAATTCTACAGTTGAGAGCAGAGTGGCAGAAGTTCCTGGGAATCAAGATCAGGGCTTATTTTGTGAGAATACTGAAGGAAGTCATGGTACAGTGAATGAGATTCAGAATCTAGAGGATGCTTTTTCCCTGAGGCACCAGTGCCCCCGGTGCCCTCGGGGGTTTCTTCACGTTGAAAACTATCTGCGCCACCTTAAGATGCATAAACTGTTCTTGTGCTTACAGTGTGGGAAAACATTTACACAAAAGAAAAATCTCAACCGGCACATTCGAGGGCACATGGGCATACGGCCCTTTCAGTGTACTGTATGCCTGAAGACATTTACTGCTAAAAGCACACTTCAAGACCACTTGAACATACACAGTGGGGATCGGCCATACAAATGCCACTGTTGTGACATGGATTTCAAGCACAAATCTGCTCTCAAAAAGCACTTAACCTCTGTCCATGGCAGAAGCAGTGGTGAAAAACTACCCAGGCATGATCTGGAAAGGCAAAATCGACTATAATTAGAATCACACCTTGCTATGTAAGCCTTACATCATTCTGTTAGGCAAGTCTTTCTATAGAAATGCAGCATTTGTAATATTGCATTTCCAACCCTATTTTTGGGTCTTATCTTTGGTCTACCTACACAAGCTATTCTTTCTGAACTTGTACTACCAGTTCCAAAGTGTGGGAGACATGTTAAAGCTGAGAAGATACTGTCTTATCTCATACATTATATATAAGTCCCAGTGGTTTACCTAGAGAAATAGTGTTCCTCTTAAATATTCTTGATTCTAGTGACAGAGGATCCAGCATTATTTCCAGATTCTGATTTTGAGTCTCTAGGTAATTGATATAAGTGTAAAATCCAACCATACCATAACTTCAATAAATTAGGATAATGGGAAGAGAAACTATATTTTAAAACATACTATTACCTATTATTAGTGATTTTAAAAACAGGACTGGTGAGTTTTTTTTTAACCAACTCTATTGGATTCTAAACTAAACACCAAGGTATCTATTGTTTTAAACCATAAAGGAGCACAATCCAAATTCATTTGGAAGTAGCAGACTTTCCTTATACATAAGCTAATATTCCTTATAATAATATTTCCATGAGTTGTTAGTATACATATTTTAGAAATGATTCATTGGGCCCAGGTTTCTTGATTTTATTTAATACGGTTACGTTTAATAATTTTGTGGCCAGTAGAATTATACCATTGGCATGAAGCTCTAAGATACTTTTTCTGTTTCCTTTTTGAAATTTATTTTATTTGTTGGTTAACGTACAGTAAAATTGACCTTTGTTTCTGGTGTACAGTTCTATGAATTTTTACATATGTACAGATTTATGCAACCACCACTGCAATTAGGATACAGAACATTCCATCACCCTCCAAAACTCCTTTATGCTTCCCCTTTGTAGTCAGCTCCTCATCCTAGCACTAAACCCAGGCAACAGTTCTCCATCACTATAATTTTGCCTTTTCTGAAATATCGTAAATGGAACCTTATAGTATGTTCCTCTTTATTAAAAAAATTTCTTTTATTTATTTCTTTTGGCTGCACTGGGTCTTAGTTGCAGCACACGGGATCTTTTAGTTGCAGCATGCGGACTTCTTGGCTGTAGCAGGCATGTGGGATCTAGTTCCCTGACCAGGGATCGAACCCAGGCCCCTTGCATTGGGAGCACGGAGTCTTACCCACTGGACTACGAGGGAAATCCGTAGCATGTTCCCTTTTGATACGCTTTCTTCACTCAGCATAATGCCTTTGAGACTCATCCATGTTGCTGTGTGTGTCAGTAGTTCATTCCTTTTTTTTTTATCTTGAATTGGCAATATATATTAGTTTTCTTACTGTCACTAGATGAGCAGTTTAAATATGGGTAGCTATTAGTATCCTCTTAATAACTTTTTTCATTTACATTAATGCAATTTTTGTAACCCTCCCTAGAGTTTTCTTTTTTCATTTTTCCTGAAGTGTTCTATTTGCCTTTTCCCCCTCAGTTTTATGAGATGTACTTGACATACATCACTTTATGAGTTTAAGGTGTATAGCATAATGTTCTGACTTACATATATTGAAATACTTCGTGCAATAAATTTAGTAAGGATCCATCATCTCATAGAGATACAATAAAAAGAGAAAGCAAAAAAACATTTTATTTTTCTTTTTATGAGGATATTGACTGAAAAACATGCACAATGCGAGAGTTGCTGTAAGGACACTAAAGATTAAGTGGTCATGGAGGTAGAAGGGGCAGAGAATCCATCACACCCCACTGCACCCTCTGGACTTCCTGTTAGGTGAGAATTATAAACCTCCTACTTCTGTATTGTTTTGTGAGGTACGCGGGCCTCTCACTGTTGTGGCCTCTCCCGTTGCGGAGCACAGGCTCCGGACGCGCAGGCTCAGTGGCCATGGCTCACGGGCCCAGCCGCTCCGCGGCATGTGGGATCGTCCCGGACCGGGCCACAAACCCGTGTCCCCTGCATCGGCAGGCGGACTCTCAACCACTGCGCCACCAGGGAAGCCTGCTCCTACTTCTTTTAGTCACTGTTTTCCAGTCACTCATAAATAAAAATTGTCTGCACAGGGAGCACCAGGGCCAGGGCAGGGGAGGGTGCTTCCCTGTACCATTAAAATGCTCATTTTAAGTTCCTGTCTTGAACAGGTTTAAGATAAAAGCGTACAGTTCTGTGGGCCACTTATGTTTCCTCCTAACAAGTTGAAAACGATTTTAATAAAAAGTTGTTTTTGCCAGCAGGTTTCTCACATGTCGTGCTCGTGAGGCTCAAGCAATTCAGTGGTTGGGAACTTGGGTCTCCAAGTGGTCGCTGTCGGGCAGTGTTTGGATATGGGATCATTTGTTTTTTGGAAGTTTACGATTTTTTTCAGCCTGTCCTCCCAATTTGCTGAGTCCCAAGGCATCTTGAGACGAGTTTTCTGTCTCTGCATTACCACCTTGTCATCACGATTCCTTGCCAAGATGTCCAGGTCGGCCCTTTTCTTGTCAGACAAGCGGCCGATAGAGGACTTGATGACCTTTTTCCTGGGGGCTTTGGACAGCGAGTCCTGGCTGCTCTTACTACTGCTGGGGTTGCTCACGGGCCATCCTGCAAACCTTTTGAGTTGTGCACATCCCTGGTGTTCTCGGGGCTGGCTGTGTGCAGCACCCCCTTGTGCATCCGGTCCAGCCAGAGGGACAGCGGGGAGGAGGGGGCCAAGGTTCCACATTTTATGGTCATCTTGTCATTTTGTACCGCTTCTCGGGAAGCTGGTGGCTTGGAAGTCTCCTCACTCAGCCCTGGCAGCCAGCCTTTCTGGGGGTGCAGCCACACCACACTGCTGCTGAAGGAGTCTGCGGGCCCATCTGCCACAGGGAACCTGACATCTGGGACGCTGCCCAAGTGGGGTCGGCCTTGGTGATGGAGCTCCTCTCAGCCTTGTCTGGTCCAGTTCAGCTCTCAGGACTTTCAGGTTTAGTCTTAGCTGATCCTTACCATGTTGCATTTCTTCTAACTGCGTTTTTGCATTCTCAACTTCTAGTAGGAGAGACTTCTCTGCTAGAGTAGCTGTTCTCTCTTTAAGATGAAGCTGAAGCCTCTTGTTAGATTCTGAAAGAAGCTTGTCAACAGTGTCCAATAAACATTTATTATGTTCTTCATTCATTTTCTCTCTGCCTTGCCTTGGAGAGTGCAGCCACACTCTGGGCCAGCTCCGCCTCCACCTTGGGGAGCACCTCTGCTATCTGCAGGGTCTGCTGCAGATTCTGCTGTGCCAGCTGCAGGCATTCTTGCAACTGGCAGTTTTTAGCCTCAGTTTCACGGACATCGTTTCAGTTTCGTGTTCATTTCCTCAGATTTAATGAGGTCTTCCCTGGCCGTGTACAGATCTTCCTCCAGCTCTGTCACGTGAGTAGAGAGGGCTGCCAGGCGCTCCTTCATCTGGCTCCGCTCTCTTGACTGCTTGTCTCTGATTTCCCGAGAGCTCGATCGATTTAGCAAGGTCTTCCTCGTGAAGATCTTCCTCAGAAGATCTCCACAGAGATCAGCTTCCTATAGGTCTCCACCATCACGTCCCTGTACAAGGCCCTCTGAGCAGGGTCCAGGTATTCCCACTCCTCTTGAGTGAACTTTATGGCCACATACTCAAAGGTCAGCCGTTCCTGAGAAAGAGCGATCCCAGACTCCAGTTCTTTCCTCTTTCAGGCATCTTCCTTAGGCTGTTGAAGCCAATCTTGAAAGTTTCAAAGATACTGTTGAATGCTTGGAATCAGCCTACCCTCTTCCTGTGCCACAACCACGCACACGTGGGCGACCTCACTACGTGGAATAGACTGCTGCCAACAGTCACAGGAGGGACTCCGCACAGTCATCTCCCACACAGAGACCGGCAGGTGAGGTTTCCCACACTTTCCTTCAGATCACGCTCACCCAGGAGTTCCCTGGTGGCCTAGTGGTTAGGATTCTGGGCTCTCGCTGCTGTGGCCTAGGTTCAGTCCCTGGCCAGGGAACTGAGATCCTGCAGGCAAAGAAACTTTCCAATATATGAGAAGAGAAGAAGAATGCACTCAGGCCTGGAATAAATCTGACCAGTAATGGCCACGTCCAGATTTACTTGGGGCAGAGGGCCGGGTGCTGGGATTTTAAGGTCCCTAGAGAGTCCCACACCAACAGGAAGGGTAGCAGGGTATGGCACAGCACAAATTTACACTAGAAAGAAGCCCTCCCTAGAGTTTTATTCTGTATTTCCAGAAATGTGCCAAAAGCAAAACCATGACTGTGTGGTTATCTAACTGAGCGCAATATTTCAAATTGTGTTATGAGCCATTGCTCTCTAACTTCCCTGTCCACATATAACACAAAGCTTTTTGTTGTTATAACAGGGTTAAAATATAGTGCGGGGCAAATCGTATTTTCTAAAACACAGGAGCTATTTGTAGAGAAGCCTGACTGGATACATCTTATTTCAAGATGTTCTGTTCCTCCTCTACTCACCTCAGCTTTATTTAGAATTTCTGCTACGTTTAGTTTCTGTGGAAGCCCTTCTACGTTTTAAAATGTAATATACTTTGTACCATTTAATGAATTTTGTGATGAATCACATGTTGATTGTTACAAATGTTAAATATCTTTTTTGTGATACTTCTGTGAAAAGTATGTTCTTTATAGATTTTTAAGTCTGGGAGAGATTTGAAGTAATCCAGCTCTAGTATTAGATAAGAAAAACAACTTCATAATTCCCAGGTCACTAGCTAGTGACATTGGGTAGGTCACCTCTCCTTGAGCTTTTCTTAAATTTATATGTAAAATAACAACTTTGATCTTGATCATTTGTAAGATCATTTCCAGGTCTAAAATAATATGATTTTATATTTAAATCTTCCTGAGTTTCTAAGAACAGAGGGAAAAGCAAGTGAGGAGAGTTTTGTGTCTTTATGAATGTTGCTATTTAGTACTCCATTGGAGACTTTTCTAAATTAAAGAGTGTTTTTCTTCCACTGGAGAATTTGATAGCACAGCGCTCAATTTTCTTTCCCATTTGACCTATGATTGGCCATTTGTAGGCATGAGAACATTTCCCTTTCAGAAATAGTTTGTGAGTGAAGTACTTTTCTTATTTTTGCTTCCTAGGATGAAATTTTGTGGGGGAGGGATGGAAATGGGAGGGGAGAGTAAAAGAATAGTAATAAACTGTTTTTTTTAGAAATTGGTATCTATCTTTGATGTTTGAAAAACTTACGGTTGTACTATGTTTATGTTTTATGTGTGCCTTGTAAGATTCTCGTGAAATTTTTTGTAAGCACTTTGAGATTTTTGCTTAGGGGGAAGGGGTGTTTTGTGAAAGTGATGGTTGTTATTTATTATTATTTATTCCTGTTCGGTAGCACAGAGGGATCTCAAATCATTCCTATGAGAGTGTCTGTTTGCATGATGTGTCTAAACAATTTCAGGAAAATGAAATCTTTTTTTTAAATGCAGGTATGGCAAAGTAGAGTGTTGAATTTATTCACTGAAAACATTGACTTTTAGTTCTTTGTGTTTCTGATATGATGGGGAAAATATGCAGCATGTTTTGGTTCAGCCTCTTCATTCACTGGATTTATGTATAAAGGATCTTGGAAAGACAGTTGTTACTTTGGTGTAAGAGAAAATCCTTGCCATTTTTCCCTGGATGTAACTATCCTGTATGTTTACATAAGAAATAATAAAGTGGAGACGGGAATGGAGAGTTTTGTCTTTTGTCTAATTTGTGAATTTTAAAGGAAACTATTTTTCCTGGCTATTCATTTAATCATTCATTCAACAAATATTTACAGAGTCTTTACAATATATACCTGTATTAGAAGTTAGGTAGACAGACAAAAATCCCTACTCTCAAGAAACTTGTTGTACTGGAGCGAGACAGACAGTAAGCAAGTAAAACCAATGTACTGTCAGATTTTGAAAATGGAGTTAGAAAAAATAAAGCAGGGAGGGAAGGAGAATTGGAATTGAAATTTTAAATGTGATCAGGTCACCTTTGAAAAATCTTATCACGTTATCACATACCACTGTCCAGTGGAATGGAATAAAGATATGTATATATCCATCACTATCTAGTGGAATAGAAAACAGTGAACCAAATGAATCATTGTTGGGAACCTTTCTATTGGGTTGGCATATATTTCATAAAGAGAAGTGACTGAAAGGGATAAAAATGCATGTCAGAAAATCTTTGATGTGGCCAATGAATATTTTTTTTAAAAACACTGATGTCTTCCTGCCATCTGGGTAGTAATAACCATACGTATATATATATTTAAACTCATTATAGTTTATAAACTACTTTTCCATATGTCTTCTAATTTGTGGTGGGTTTACTTCCATAAACGCTTTTGTTGGACATCCGGTTTCACATTGGAAAGTGACAATTAAAATTCATGGCCATTTTCTTAACCTGTGTTTTTCAGTATCATCAGTAACAGAGTACATAGTATCTGCCTTTTAGGATTATTTTGATGAGCATGTGAAACAAAATAGTAAAATTAAAAATTTTATTACATAACTCAGGAACTGGCACGTAATATAGTCCACTAATGTATTTCCCTGATCCCTATTCCCAGCCTGCTTCTTCATCTATAAAAACAATAAATTCTACCTTGCAGTTTACTATGAAAAGAAATCCTTCAACAAATATTTATTGAGATATTGACGCCAGAATTTGTGATTGAATTTTTATCCCTGCCAGCTTCTGAAGAGCCCAGAATTCTCTCTTTAACAAAGAGATAAGACGTTAGTGCCAGGCAAACGAATTTTTTTTTTTAATAAAATAGTGAGATTGCTTGACCCCTATGTGGAGAGACTGAGGGATCCTGTCAGCATTTAATTATGGGAGGGTGAGTACAATATAATACAGATGCCTCAGATCATGCTCAATCCATACCACGCCTTCCACAGTGGGAGTCAGACACTGGCTCAAACCAGTGTCTAGGAGGCTGGCTCGAGGCGCATATGAATGTACAGGGAGTTTCCCATCAAGCCCTTCGGCTTGCCCAGGCCTCCTAACAGCACCTCCCACAGTGCTCCAGAGCTCCCTAGTCACGTGAAAGGGTGGTTCTGTAGACCCGAGGAAAACTGATGCGCAGTCCACGGGGCGGGGGTTACTACGCTTCCCTTCCACCTCCCCTGCTCCCGGTCAGGCGTGATCTCGCGTGAGGTGGGGAGTATCTTCTCGCGAGAACTAGGTCGGGATCCCTCCAGGTCCGCCTCCTTGGTGAGGAGGAGGAGAAGGAGAAGGAGGCGGAGGCGGAGGGAGGAGGAAGCCCCGTCGCGGCCTCCGCCGCCGCCAACGGGGCTGTCCCTGTACCTCCCGATGGAGTTTGAGGCCGTGAAGCCGCCGCCGAGCTCTGCCCCGGCGAGACGAGGCGCCTCCGTCGCCGAGCCGCGCGGTCGCGGGGCTCCCGGGAGCGGCCCTTAGCGACCCCGCCCGGTCCCCCTCAGGTAGGGCGGGGGCGGGCACGATGCGGCTCGGGGCCAGCCTGGGTCCCAGGTCCCCGGCGGTCGGGCGGGTGACCGGTCTCAGCCCGGGGTCTGTGCGTTGTCGTCGCCGGTGCCCCGAGGGTAGGAAACCTAGGGCCGCACCTGACACCCGGATCGGGCCCGGAGTCTCGGGCCGGAGGAGGCCCCTCGCCCCGGTAGGGCTTTTTCAGTACCAAGCGCCCGGCGCTAATGGCCACCTCCGGTCGACACCGGCCGAGGGGACGCTTCTGCCCCTAAGGAACCCATGCAAGCAAAGACCAGGCTTCCCTCTCCCTTTTCTACACCAGTTAGTAAGAGTGGGGTTGGAGGAGGTCCTCGAAACCAGGTCCTTTCCTGGCTTTTCGGCTTTCTGCCCTGGGGCTTCCCGAGATCCTAAAGCAGGAATGGTGGAGGCGATCTGAGTGGTAAATAGGGACCCCGGCTAAACAATGCCCTGGGAGGGCTTAACCTCCTGGGAGGGAGAGGGCCGGACCAGAGTGGTTGCACAGTGGTTGTGACGGAGCAATGGCGTTGAAACAGCCAGGGAATTCTGCTATGGTTTTCTTTCCCTCCTTCATTTTTCCTTCTTGGGGAAGCCTCTTAAGGAGACTCTTCCACCATCTTAGAAGAATGGTAGAAAGCATCTTTGTTTCTCAGAAGCAGCTCTACTTTTCTCTGTTCTTAGCTTTCAGGAAGGAAGAAGATGGGGGTAGCTGTCATTTCCATCCTTGGAATCACAGAACAGTTTAAGATACCGGCAGATAGAACCTTGACATCAAAATAGCCTCAAGTAATCACTGACATAAAGTAGATCTAATTTCATGATTCCCACCCTCTTTTTTTTTTTTTAATAACTACCTAGTTCTCTTTTAATTCCTACTCTCCCCTTAGCTAGGCCCCTTCTTTTTAATTCCTACTCTCCTCCCATCACCTGTGTTAGAATGACTTTGTATCCCAAAAAAAGTGCTTAAGTAATCTTTTTTTCTATTTTTGTATTAGTCAGACTTTTAAGTTCCAATAGGAACTTTTGATTAACTTGAGAAAGTTAATGTTGCTACACTAAATTGATATAATTATACCCAAAAGCAAAGAAAGAAGTATTTTAGTTAGCTTTGTGCAGCCTGTTTATAGTTAAACATAAAAATTTAGTTGTGGCTTCTCGAAACATAAAGAAGACTTCATGGATTCTTTTATCTGTCTAAAAAGCTGCACCGCTGTTCTAACATAACACCCCTTTCTTATGTTATTTACTTCCACATTCAGTTCTTGAAGACATCGAGGCCATTACATCCTGTCAAAGACCATCTTTCAATATTGCCGTTTTTGTTGATTTGGAGATTGATGTTTTCCAAATTTTTAGAGTTTGGAAAATAGCTAGAAGGACAGAATGTCAAACGTACATTCCAGACATGTTTAGAAAAAGCAGATGTTATAATTCAAATTGGCGCCTATTTGAGGATTTAATTGCAGTCGTGTTCATTAGTGGATTCTTTGAGTTACTCCTGATCTGTTATTACTGTTGGGTTAACCTGACATGTAAGAAGACTTATGTTCTTTGTTCATATGTTTTCATTAATTCATTTTCTGCTTTTATAGTTTGCTGTGTCTTCCAGTTTAAAAAATGTCAAAAAAATTCTTTTGGGAGGGAAAGCATTTTTCTTTACACGGAATTTTATATTCAGAAATAGAACTTCCACATTGTATGCAATATCAAATCATGATAAATAAACTTACAATAAGATCTTATTATAATAAGTACTTGTTTATTGTTTTGGTTGGACTGGGTTGAAGTTTCATTTTCTATTGATGGAAAAAGGAAGCATGTAGTAAAATAAAGCCAGCTGAAAATTTAAAATAATGTTTTGCACCTAGTCTCATAAATGTTAAGTTACATCTTTATGATCGTCAGGCTTTTTAGTTTTATGAAAACCTTCCTAAGTGTAGATGTAACTTTAACCTCAGATTCTTAATAAAAATTAGTTTTGAGTATTACTTTATAATTTTAAGCACTCTAGAGTTGCACAGTCCAACACTAGCCAGTAGCCACATGTGGCAATTGAGCACTTGAAATGAGGCTGGTGTGAATTGAGATGTGCTGTAAGTGTAAAATACACACCAGATTTCAAGACTTAGTCCAAAATAAAAAAGAATTGAAAATATAATTTTTTATATTGATTACATGTTGAAATGATATTTTGGATAAATTGGGTTAACTAAATTATTAAATTAATTTCACCTTTTTTTCTTTTTTAATGTGACTACTAGATATTTTGTTTTTTCTTTATTTTTTTAATAGATCTTTATTGGAGTATACTTGCTTCACAATACTGTGTTAGTTTCTGTTGTACACCAAAGTGAATCAGCCATATGCATGCATATGTCCCCATATCCCCTCCCTCTTGAGCCTCCCTCCCAACTACTAGATATTTTAAATTACTTGTGGCTCACATTATATTTCTACTGGACAGCGCAGTTCTAGAGTATTGCTCTTCCAAGAAATAAATTATCTGAATAGAAGTAGATGCATGAAAACCAAAAATTTCCTAACAGAATGTCTTCTTATAATCAGAATAACCAAAAGGCTAAAGACTTTGATAATATGAAGGGTAAATTTATCCAGTGGCCATTATTTGATAGGCAGAAGTGAGTAATTAAGTTCTATCTCAAAAAAAGTATTTTTCAGGTAGTCATCACTAAAGTAGCAAAACTTTATTGGTTATATTAGTTAAAATAGAAAATTATCCCATTACTGTAGAAGACATTGAAAGTTAAATCTCATACTTATTAAAAAACTGAGTTCAACCCCATGGTGGATTTTAGAAGTAAAACTTGGGTCATATATCTTTCATAACATATACTGAAGCACGTATAATAGTCTTTAACATTGTAATTTAGTTCCTTTTTTCCAGTCCTTTTCATATGTTTGAATGCTGAGTTTTAGAACTTACAGATTATTTTCATTGGTTTTGTTTGTTAGTTTTATAGGTTAAGGTCTAAATTGTACCTATGATGCTTTAAATACAATTTTTTAAGTCCAAAACTAATTATTTTTAAGGTTTCTGAATTGAGAAGTACTGTTACAGTCCATTTCAGTAGCTTAAGTTTCTCACATGGGTGAACTAAAATGAAAACAATGTTTTAATTAACAGACCTGAGCCCTAATGTTTACATCTTTATAAAGATAATTGTGAAATACTGTATTTTTTTATTATACAATGGTGAACGGGGCATAAACCTTACTCTGACATTTTAAAATCAAGTTTCATAGTCCCGAACTGAGTGCATAATATCATGGTGGACTAAGAAAATGAAAGTACTTAGGTGATAAGCAGTTTGCCTTTAATAAAGCAATTTCTAATTTGCATCATGTAAGAGGTGTCTATTACTCTTCCTGTTTTATGAGTTACTATGCATTACAAGGAACTTATAGCCTGAAAAATTACTTGAGTAAAAATCTGTTTAAGGTCTCCTGTCTAATATAGCATTTCTCACTCCTATACTTTATCTTGTTATTCTTCAATTTTAGTAACTAGTAAATAAAATGACTTAATACAAATAATTTAATTTGAATGTTCTTCTTAAGTAGTCCCTTTATATATCTAGAGGTATGGCCTTTTTAAGCCATTTTATCTCAGTTTGAGACGTTTTGGGAGTATCTTTAGGATGGATACTTACTTTACTGTTAAATATAAATGTTATTAGCAATTTAAAACTTCCATAGTTTCAAGTAAGTTACTATGGCATGTATTAGTATAAACCTGCGAGTTTTACACATCAATATATATTATTAGCTTGCTATGGGTCATTTAGATGCTTTTTAAAAAATAAATTATAGAGTCAGTAGGCTATCATTTTTGATAATTATAAAAATATTTTCTAGGTAAACATTTACAAAGTGCCTTTGAAAGGAATGAAAGGTCAGTTTTGTCATCACTAATTAAACATTTCAGTGTTTCAGACAAAATTTTATTTTGTCTTTATCATAATTGAGGAATCTAGAATTTATCAACAGTGGTACTGAGGAAAAACATTTAAAAAAGTCAAACCGTTTCTTATATCTTACCAGGAAAGTTCAGTTTGTAATTTTCCTGTCAGAAAGTTAGAATCTGACACATAGCAGAAGGAGAATTTGGCAAATTTTTTTTTTCTTTCAAAGGTATTTATTTGATTTCTACTAGAAATTAAATGTCTCAGCATTAATTATATTAAAACTTCTGCTGTTCTTAGACCTAGAAACACATATGAGATATTAAAACTATCAAGTGTATTCCTGAATAATTTGAAACACTTCAAAACTAGTAGGCGAAAATATGAAAGACAGCATTTTTATGTTTAGTTCAAACTGAAATGGCTTTTCTCCCCCCACTGATTAACTTTAACGTAAAGCATTTCAGGATGATCTTGGAAAACTAAATAAGGAAAGAGTATTTGCTACTAGTTTCCTATTACCCAGTGGCCCATGGTATCCTAACCCACAGAATTAGCATTTCCAAACAGGTGGCCGTTAAGAAAAAAATAGATGCAGTGTCTTGTTTTGATAAATATTTTATCAGTTCAAGTTATTAACTAAATTAGGGCTCTCAGCACTAGATTTAACATGAAATTCATCCTTCCTTAAAGGTCTTTTCCTTGTATAATTTGGCAGCCTAGAAGACTAAACATTAAAAATGTTGAGTAGTTTCAAGGAGTGATGTGTTCACCTGCTCAGTGCTCATCTCTGAAGTTGGAAGCAGACTGTTTTTAAGATTGATGGCATTGACAGATGTGGAAATGTGTAAAATAAAGTAAACATAATTTGCAAGATTTGGGTAGTTTATAAATAAAGATATTAGATACTTTGCATCAGAGCTGTTTGAGGAAAAGTTTGTGTAGGTGCTTTTTACACAGCAAGTTCTGTAATTCATTTTTACCAAGGTATTTTTTAAAACCTTAGTTTTTTTGAACTTAAAAAGCACAATAAAGGCTAATAGAATTCCTCATTTGAGCGTGTGGTTGAGAATCAGTTACACACTTTTCTGTCCTGAATCTGATTACATTTTTAAACATCTAATTTCTGTGGCACTAATATATTTAGATTGGTAAACATTCTTATGAAATAAAGTATTGGCTGATAATTGCCCTAAATACCTAGATTTCTTGTTCACCAGAGAGCATCTGTCAGACTTATATAAGTTTTGAATTGGAAGATGCAGAAAATTTGTGAAATGTAGAGTGTTCAAGTTCGGGATCTAAAGATTTTATTTTATTTTTTATATATATATTTTAAATTAATTATTTATTTATGTATTTATTTTTGGCTGCGTTGGGTCTTCGTTGCTGTGCGCAGGCTTTTCTCTGGTTGCGGCGAGTGGGGCCTACTCTTTGTTGCGGTGTGCGGGCTTCTCATTGCGGTGGCTTCTCGTTGCAGAACACAGGCTATAGTCACGCGGGCTTCAGTAGTTGTGGCTAGCGGGCTCTAGAGCGCAGGCTCAGTAGTTATGGCGCACAGGCTTAGTTGCTCCGTGGCGTGTGGGATCTTCCTGGACCAGGGCTCGAACCTGTGTCACCTACATTGGCAGGCGGATTCTTAACCACTGCGCCACCAAGGAAGTCCCAGGATCTAAAAATTTTAAATTAGAGGTTTTTGTTTGTTTGTTTGTTTTGTTTGTGTTTTTTGAGGTACGCGGGCCTCTCACTGTTGTGGCCTCTCCCGTTGGGGAGCACAGGCTCCGGACTCGCAGGCTCAGAGGCCATGGCTCACGGGCCCAGCCACTCCACGGCATGTGGGATCTTCCCGGACCGGGGCACGAACCCATGTCCCCTGCATCGGCAGGCGGACTCTCAACCACTGTGCCACCAGAGAAGCCCTAAATTAGAGGTTTTGATACTAAATATTTTATTAAAAATTATGGAATGTTTTAATCTTAGGAATAAGAAAAGAAAAATCACTGTCATTTTTTTCCCTGTGTGCCTTTTAATCATATTCATATATAAAGATAGAAATTTAAACAGTTGACCCTTGAATAATGCTGGGGTTAATCCACATATAATTTATACTTGTCCATCTGTATCCATGGTTCCTCTGCATCTGTGGATTCAATCAGCCATACTCAGTAGTACTGTAGTATTTACTACTGAGAAATATCTGTGTATCTACCAAATGTAAAATGGATAGCTAGTGGGAAGGAGCCGCATAGCACAGGGAGATTAGCACAGGGAGATCAGCTCCGTGCTTTGTGACCACCTAGAGGGGTGGGATAGGGAGGGTGGAAGGGAGGGAGGGAGACACAAGAGGGAAGAGATACGGGGATATATGTATATGTATGTATATGTATAGCTGATTCACTTTGTTATAAAGCAGAAACTAACACACCATTGTAAAGGGATTATACTCCAATAAAGATGTTTAAAAGAAAAAGCATTATAAAAAAAAAAGAAAATTATATGTGTATAAGTGGACCTGGGCAGTTCAAGCCTGCGTTGTTGAAGGATCAACTGTATTTTGCTGTTTTTCTGCTTAGAGTTATTAGATAAGAATATTATTTTATTCTTCAACATCTTGCTCATTGGACCTGACAGTTTTTTGATATATATATATATATATATATATATATCACTAACTGATATGTTTTGTCAAAAGTATTGTAGGGAATTACATTCAAGATTTATATTTTCTTTTTTTTTTTCTTTTACTTTGGCACTGTATTTTAAGGTTAGCATCATTCTTTCATTTATGAACAAACGGCTCTATCATTAACAGTCTTCTCTCATACTTTTTCAATACCTTAGTTAGCCTCATAGTCAAGTCCTGACCAGAGATTTCCTCTTTTGTGGAACTGCCAAGGTGAACTATCCTTGACTGACTTGGTCATTCAAGTGGCAAAGCTGTTCCTTCACTCCTGACTCACTGTGATTTTGTTTGGATCAATATTTCCAGAGTTCACTAACTCTTAGGTCATATCTTACTATGCTTGGGGGTAGTAGATTTCCAAAGGAAACACTTTTTTTTTTTTAATTAGCAATCCAAAATAATTTGTTTTTCTAAAAATGAAATTGTGGAAAGTTAATCTGCTTATTTGATATGGTCATTAAGAAAAATACATGAAAGCTTTGATGAGCAACTGATATAAATATGTTTAGTCAGAAGGAGCACTATTAGGATATTGTTTCTGCACAAAAAATTTTCAGAAATTTAATTCAGCAAATAGATTTAAAGAAAAAGATGTTCAAAGCATATAGAATTATTCAGAATTGTTTTAGGTTTTGGGCCTCCCTGGTGGTGCAGTGGTTGAGAATCCGCCTGCCAATGCAGGGGACACGGATTCGATCCCTGTTCCAGGAAGATCCCACGTGCCGCGGAGGAACTAAGCCCGTGTGCCACAACTGCTGAGCCCATGCCTAGAGCCCGTGCACCGCAGCAAGAGAAGCCACTGCAATGAGAAGCCCGCATGCAGCAATGAAGACCCAACACAGCCATAAATAAATAAATTTATTTTTTTTTAAAAAATGTTTTAGGTTTTGAAGCTGTGATGGTTGACTTAAGCAGTTAACTCTTGAAAGGTGAATGATGAATATGTGGTTAATTCTTACTTTTGTCCATTTCCAGCTTACAAAACACTACCCAGCAAAATAATGATCTGCTAGACTGCTAACCCGAGCATCCAGCTTCCACAATGCCTGTGCAGGCAGCTCAATGGACAGAATTTCTGTCCTGTCCAATCTGCTATAATGAATTTGATGAGAATGTGCACAAACCCATCAGTTTAGGTTGTTCACACACTGTTTGCAAGACCTGCTTGAATAAACTTCACCGAAAAGCTTGTCCTTTTGATCAGACTGCCATCAACACAGACATTGATGTGCTTCCTGTCAACTTCGCACTTCTCCAGTTAGTTGGAGCCCAGGTAACCTTTCAGGATTTTACGTGTTTGGTATAAGTAATAATTATAGAACTTTGTTCATTAAGGGGTACAAAGTATGTTTAGGGATATTGGAGACATAAAAAATACTCAATATACCTGATTTTCATTATTGTATTCCACAAATGATTTTCTTTAGATAATGTTATAAATCCTTATGCAAAGCTGTAAATTGCATATAGTTATATACTTTTTTGTATTCAGTGCTGTGGTCAAAAGTTATGTTTTTAAGTGATTTTGGTGGATAAGAAACATTTTTATATAAGCATACATAAATATTTAGTCATTAGGGTGCATGAAAAGAAATGTAATCAAAGCTTTGGCCAGAAATCAACCATCTAGAACCCTTAAGTGGAGGTTTTTTGGTTTTCTTTTAAAACTTCACTTGATTTTTAGGATGATATAAATGAGAAAATAGGTCTGTATAGGTATATATACATATACAAGATGTATGTATAGAAAACCAATTTCTGGAGTGTCAGTAACAAATTCTGCAGTTTCTGCTTATGCTCATATGCTATAAAAATAGCATATCTTATTTATCATTTTACTGAATCAGCAAGACCCTAGATTTATAATAACTTTCATTTAATGAGGGCCTACTTTGTGTTAGGTATGATAGTAAGCAGTCCACATCTATTATTACTAGTTCTTGTCATAGTTCTTCAGGTAGTTATTATCCCCATTTTACAGGTGAGGAAGAAGATGAAATTCTGTACCTCATGTACTACATATTAAATCAAGAAAGTAAGGATTTTTCTGATAATCACTTCTCAGAAAATTCAATGAATAAAAATACTCCATTCCTTTAGTGTCTTGATATTTGAGGTTTTCCTTTTAAAGCACATTTCTTTTCAGTGTTCATAATCCAGTTAGACACTCTGAAATCCAGATGCATCTATTTATCAATAGTGTGGCATAAGTTAATTGGCAGTTTTTTCCTTAATGGTGCATAAAACAATAGTGCCTCTTGCAAACAGTGGCATCTTAGAGTCAATAAAATACTGTAGATTATTTGTAATAATACTAGCTATCATTTAGCATCTGCTATAGGTCAGGTATTGTGTTTTTTCACTTATAAATGTTCTCTCAGTTGGTCCTTAAATTATCTTGCAGGTCTTTACAATGTGACTTCTATTACCTTTTCAGCCTTATCTCCTGCTCTGTCCTCACTCTTCCTGCTTAAGCCACACTGGCCTCCTAACCAATTGTCAGATGTACCAAACTTGTTCCCACCTGAGGGCTTTTTCAGTGACTGTTATTTTGCCTAAGATACTCATTCTCTCTCCTCTTTCAAGTCTATATTCAAATGTCATGATTCCCAAGGAAGCCTATCCTGACCACCCCTGTTAAAATTGCAGTCCCCCTCCAACACTCTCAAATCCCCCTTATCCTTGCTGTATAATTTTTACTGACCACCTTCTATCATACTATATATTTATTTATTTAAAAAAATTTTTTTGGCTGCTTCCTCTTTACTAGAATGTAAGCTACACGAGGGCAAGATATTTTGTCTGTTTCGCTCACTGATAGATGCCTACTGCCTAAAACTGCTTGGCACGTGGTAAGCACTCCATGAATATAAATATTTGTTGAATTAAATTGAATTTTCATAATGGCACTGTGAAACAGGGATTTTCATCTTCATTTTGCAGATAGAGAGACCATGACTTGGAGCAGTTAAATAATTTACTCAAGATCATTTGTAGCAGTTGCAGAGCTGCCCAAGGTTTTACCCAAGTTTTGACCTTTCATTGAGAACAAGGGGGGACAGACATAAACAATAAGTATAATAAGTAAATTATATAGGAAGCAGGTGCCAAGTGCTAAGGGGAAAAAAGTTCTTGCCTTTTTTCCTACTTTTTATTTTGAAATACTTTTTTTAATTGCAAAAAAACAGTACACAGAGAACCTGTTAACTTTCTGCAGCTTCCCTTAATGTTAACATTTTTCAAAGTTATAGCATAGTTATCATCCCCGAGGAATAACATTGATACATTGTACAATTAACTACCTCCTTTTTTCCTCTCATTAATTCGCCCAGCCCATGCTATTAAGTATGATATCCTTGGTTCTTGGAAAGCAGACTGGCTAGGTGTTTGGCTTTAATTTTACTTAAACTACTTTGATTGTCTGTGTATTAGAAGTTTATACTCACCAAGATTATTATCAAATATAAAATTAACAATTGCATGAACTGGATGAATGTATTTCTTCAGTTTTTCTTTGTTTTTTAGGTACCAGATCATCAATCAGTAAAGTTAAGTAATTTAAGTGAGAACAAACACTATGAGGTTGCAAAGAAATGTGTTGAGGATTTGGCACTCTACTTAAAACCACTAAGTGGAGGTAAAGGTAAGTTCATAAAAAAGTATTTTTATGGTTGAGTAGGACTTGGTAATACATTAATTTTGGAAGACTTGATGTTGATACCCTATTAAATAATTTTGAGTTTTGATAAATGAGTTTGCTTAAAGAGATCATGGAAATCTTTTTGATTGAGAACATTGTACTGTTTTCTAGAGATAATCAATATTGTTATTAATTTAAGAATTCATCGGACATACTACATATTGAGATTTATACAATGTTTATATTCACTGATTAAACTAATGGTGCTATAGCAGAATATTAGTTTTAATGAATCCTACTAAGACAATGTCATGTATTCATTCAGTCATTTATTAAATTTTATGGAGCACTTAGAGTTAACTTACATAACTTACAGATTAAGGTCTTCATGGAGCCCACAGTCTATTGGGGAGATAGGCATATAAGCTCAGTAAGTTAAGTGCTGAGACAGAAATGGAATTCTCTTCTGTTTATCACTGCATCCTCAGTAGCTAGCAGGTCATAGATGTAATAAAAAGTTGTTGAGTGAGTGAATTAATCAAGTATTTATTTTGTATCTGCTCTGTGGTTTCCACTGTTGGATATTTTGGACACAGTGACTTCCTTGAGAAACTTATCCTATCTACCTCATTCATTCATTGAACAGATACTTAAAGAGCATGTCCTAAGTACCAGGCACTATGTTACAAATGATAATTGCTGTGGAAAGAAAACAGTATAGTTAAATGGATCAGAAATGTCAGAGTGAGGGGAAAAGGGTGGGTTGCAATTTTAAACAAGGTGATTAGTGTAGACCTTGTTAAGATGGTAGCTTTCGAACTTGAGATGAAAAAGGTGAGGTAGTTAACCATGTAGGTTCCTGGGAAAAGACTGTTCCAGGCAGAAGAAATAACAAAGTCCCCAAGGCATGCCTAGTGTCTTCAAAGAACAAAAACAGGAGAATATACCTGGAGTAGGGTGAGTGAGGGGGAGGGCAGTATGAGATAATGAAAAGAAATGGTGAGGCCAGATGATGTACAGATTTACAGGCCATTTTAAAGACTTGAGCTTTTACTCTGAGTGAAATTGGGGAGTTACTCTAGGATTTTGAGCCAGAGGAATGACATGATATGACTAATGGTGAAAGGGTCACACTAGCTGCTCTGTTGAGAATTCAGTGTAGAAGGACAAAGGGAGAACCAGGGTATTGGTTAACAGGCTGATGGGACAAGGTTAGTGGAAGTGGAGGTAGTGAGAAGTGGACAGTCTGGATGTTTTTTGAAGGTAGAATCAAGAGAATTTCCTAAATAATTGGATGTGGGTGTGAAAGAAAGAGCAGGGTCAAGTATGACTCCTGAGTTTTGGGGCCTGAGCACCTGGAAAAAGAAGTTGCCATCAACTTACACAAGGAATACTGCAGGGACATCAGGTTTAGATAGGAAGATCAGGAGTTCAGTTTTGGTCATGTTGAATTTGAGATGTCAGATCTTCACTTGGATGCTGTTAGGTAACCAGTGGATATATGTTAAGGAATGAGGTATAGGAGCTGTAAATTTGGGAGTCATTGACATACAGGTAGTATTTAAAGCAATAAGACTGGATGAGATCACCTAAGTAGTGAGTATAGATAGAGAAGAAAACAAAAACTGGGTCCTAGGCCGTTTAACATTAGGAAGTCAAGAAGAAAAGATGAAATCAGCAAAGAAGACTGGAAAGGAAGAAGGAAGGAAGAAAATTAAGAGACAGGGGTGTTCTGGAAGCCAAGTAAAGAATGTTTTTAAAGGAGTTAGGAGTGATCTGTGTTGAGTGCTCTTGACCGGTCAGATAAGATAAGGATTGAGAATTGACCATTGATTTAACAAAGAGGAGGTAATTGTTGTTATGAGAAGAGCAGTTTTGGTCAAGAGATAGTGGCAAAAACTTGATTGGAATAGGTTTTAAAGATTGTGAAGTAAGGATTTGGAGATAGTGAATATAGACAACTCTAGAGGATTTGCTGCAAAACGGAGGAAAGAAATGGGGCAGAGCAGGTACGGGAAAAGGGATGAATAAAAGGATTTATTAATTTTCTTGAGATGTATGAAATAACAGCATGCTTGTTCTTACTGTATGCTGATGCAGATGATCAAGTAGAAAGGGAACAATTGATGATGTGGGAGAGAGGGAAGAATTGCTGGAGCAATATCTTTGAATCTGAAAAGGGAATAGCATCTAAGATTTTGTCATTAAACCGTGTTCTAAATGTCTTATATACAAAACAACAACAACAAAAAAAGCCCCCAAAACTCGAGCTGTTGTTAATCATTACATTTAGATTTTTTATTTATTTAGCTCTAAATTTATCTTCAATAGTTTTAGTGAAGATGAAGAATAGACTAAATAAACCCAAATTACTCTCTTTTGTGGGACACACATAACCTAGAGAATAGGATACCCAAATAAAATTCGAAGTAACTAAAAATTAGGCTCCAATTACCACAGAGTAGTAATAAACAGGGACAAAATATTCATTGTTAAAAAATGAAAGTACCTTATGGGGACTGATTAGGAATTGTGGCTTAATAGTTAAATACTAGATATTTTCATTAAATAGATAATGAAATTTGACTTGTCTTTTTTGATTGAAAAAAACTGTAGTTTCCTTTTTTCCTAAAGGTGTAGCTAGTTTGAACCAGAGTGCACTGAGCCGTCCAATGCAAAGGAAACTGGTGACACTTGTAAACTGTCAACTGGTGGAGGAAGAAGGTCGTGTAAGAGCCATACGAGCAGCCCGTTCACTTGGAGAAAGAACTGTAACGGAACTAATATTACAGCACCAGAACCCTCAGCAATTGTCTGCCAACTTATGGGCTGCTGTCAGGGCTCGAGGATGCCAGTTTCTAGGGCCAGGTAAGATAGATCACTGTCTTGCCTTTCTTATTGGCTGTCAGAGCTAGAGGATGCCAATTTCTAGGAGTAGGTGAGAATACTCAGATTTATACATACAAATATTGACATAATTAAAGATAAATTAGTTTTTATTCATAATTTATATGAAAAACTGTGATAGTGTTTTAGAATAAATTTCTCATTTCTTTAAGGGAAGTGTCACAGATCCAATTTTACAAATTAGAAAAGTGAGTTAGAGGCCTAATAATACACAGGTAGTAGGTAAAGAAAAGTAAACCTTTTTATGAAAGAAATTAAAAGTTCATGATTGTCTTTAAAATTGGGAAACAAATTATTAGAAAAAATAAGAATCATCAGGGGATGATTCCTTTATAGTTACCATCCTCTACATTCTGTTTAAAAAATCTTTACCTGTACCCAGGTTATGAAGTACTTTCCTGTGTTATCTCCTTGAAGCTTTATTGTTTTGCCTTTCTGATTTAGAACTATAGGCTAGGAAGAATTTATTTTTGCAAAGGAAACTTTTTTACTAAGTGGCATTGGGACCACTGGATAGACATGTGGAAAAAGATAAAATTGGATGTAATTTTTTTTTTCTTCTTCTATTTCTTTTTTTCATGGATTTTTATAAAAAATATTTTTCTATTTATTTATTTATTTATTCTTAGCTGCATTGCATCTTCGTTGCTACACATGGGTTTTCTCTAGCTGCGGCGAGTGGGGCTGCTCTTCGTTGTGGTGTGCGGGCTTCTCATTGCAGTGGCTTCTCGTTGCAGAGCATGGGCTCTAGGCACATGGGCCTCAAGCAGTTGTGGTGCACGGGCTTAGTAGTTGTGGCTCGCAGGCTCTGGAGTGCAGGCTCAATAGTTGTGGCGCACGGGCTTAGTTGCACCGCAGCATGTGGGATCTTCCCGGACCAGGGCTTGAACCCGTGTCCCCTGCATTGGCAGGCGGGTTCTTAACCACTCTGCAACCAGGGAAGTCCCCGTGGATGTATTTCTTAATACTCCTTAGCTACATAAATTCCAAGTAGGTTAGAAATACTTATGATTAAAAAATAAATTGTATAGGTAATAAAAACAAATACATGAGTGAATTCCTTTATAACTTAGGAGTAGGAAACGCTGTTTTCTTTGGCTCCACATCCAGAAGCAATAACAGAAAAGATTGGTATTTGGCTATATAATTTTTTTAATTACATCATAATAAAACATCGTAAGAAAAGTAAAAAAAAAAAAGAGAAACTTGGGGAAATATTTATATTATATCACATACAGAGGGCTAATATAACTAATATATAAGGTACTTATAAAAACTCAAGAAAAATACCAACTACCCAGTTAAAAAATTGACTAAAGATGCACAGACAGACAACTCAAGGGAAAAAGTAATGTAAATGGTCCTCAAACATATAAAAATGTGCTCAGTCTTTCTCATATTAAGAGAAATATACATTAAAGTTATAGTGAAATACCATTTCTCACCTATCAGATTGGCAGAATTCAAAAGTCTGACAACTTTTGTCTCTTTTCAAGGCTGTGGGAAAACAGGTGCTTTCATCCAGTAATAGTGGGAATGCAAAGTGGTGCAAACTTGAAAGAGAGGGATTTATCAATTATCTAGCAAAATCACCTCTGCATCTACCCTTTGGCCCAAAAGTGCTATTTCTAGGAATCTGTCCCATAAATATAGCAAAAAATGCAGAATGCATAAAGTTATAAAGCACTGTTTATAACAGTAAACATCTGGAAGCAACCTGAATGTCTATGAATAGGAGACTGGCTTAGTAAACTGGTATATATCCTTCCAGTGGACTACCATGAATCTGTTGAAAGTAATGAGGAAAATGTATATATTCTGTTGGGTGTGATTTCTAGATACATTAAGTTAAAAAATAAATCAAGGTGCAGAATAGTGTGCATATTATAGTAAAGCACACTTTTAAATAGGGAAGAGAGAGAGAGACAACCAGTTTCTAATTATTTGTTTGTATTTTCCAAAGGAAGCAATGGTAGGAAAAATTAAAAAAAAAAAAAAAAAAAAAAAAAAAATGGGCCTCCCTGGTGGCGCAGTGGTTGAGAGTCCGCCTGCCGATGCAGGGGATACGGGTTCGTGCCCCGGTCTGGGAGGATCCCATATGCCGCGGAGCGGCTGGGCCCGTGAGCCGTGGCCGCTGGGCCTGCGCGTCCGGAGCCTGTGCTCCGCAGCGGGGGAGGCCGCAACAGTGAGAGGCCCGCATACCGCAAAAAAAATAAAAAAAAATAAAAAAAAAAAATAAACATGTAGAGTAGGGAAGAACCAAGAGAAAGCAGATGGAGACAGAAGCTAGATCTCGCTCAGTGTACGTTGATTTGTAGTTTGTACCCATGTAAATGTTTTATGTAATCATAAAACAATTCTTAGTAAATATAAGTTTTAAAATTGTAAATAAAATGAATAAAACAAAAAAACGCCTAAGAATGAAAAGCTAAAACATAAGTTGGTAGCATATTCATCAGGAATGAACTGTTTCAGGTGACTTTAGAACACAGTGTTTTTGATTTTTATATTCCTAGTGTGATATATAATAAATCCTAAATTGTATTCACTAGTCATATTGTTTATAATTCTATTGGTATTGTTATTTTGAAACTATTATACAAACACAGTAGGATAAAGCAAGTAGGTAATTACGTTAATGCCATCAGGAATCAAAGTTTTTGGCATTTAAAAAAAGAGAGATACAAGTATGAAATCAAAGAATTTATGTAAAAACCCTGCATTCTTAAATTTGAATTGGCAATATAAATACAGACTCATTTATTTTTCATTTTCTAGAAAATGACTGTTTCCTAGCTACGTCTACTTAAAAGGCTTGGAAGCAATGAATAGCCATAGCACCCAAATTGTGGCCTTTAATAAATACCATTTCCTACCAAAAAGAAGCAGGGCTCTTTTAATAAATTTCTTATCCCAGTTCTAGGGTAGAAAAGTACAAGATGAACCTGGGAAGTCTTGTGCTAGAAAGCAAAAAAGCTATTAAAGACCATCAGAATCTTGTCAAAAGGACAGAATTTGAAAAGGCTCCCACTGGACAAAAGTGGGACAATCTGAACCTCCAAATGAATAATGACTATAATGGATTGAAACACATAAAATGTGTAAAAATCCATGATCTTGTAATAATAGTATAGTACAGAAAAAATAAATTGGTTATCTTTGGCAGTTGCTATAGCACCAACACATTATGCTCAAAATTAGAAAAGGAGTGGGGGCTTCCCTGGTGGTGCAGTGGTTGAGAATCTGCCTGCTAATGCAGGGGACATGGGTTCGAGCTCTGGTCTGGGAGGATCCCACATGCCGCGGAGCAACTAGGCCCGTGAGCCACAACTACTGAGCCTGCACGTCTGGAGCCTGTGCTCCGCAACAAGAGAGGCCACGACAGTCAGAGGCCCGCGCACCACGATGAAGAGTGGCCCCCGCTTGCCACAACTAGAGAAAGCCCTGGCACAGAAACGAAGACCCAACACAGCAAAAATTAAAAAATTAAAAAATTTAAAAAAAATTAGAAAAGGAGTAGAAAAACATCAAGCATGTTTTTTCTGACTTTCCTTTACAAATTGCTTTCAAGGACAGTTTCTCGGGGTTCTGAGGGTAGGTTTCTCTTTTAGCAAAATTCCAGCTAATAAATTTAGAAAAACAATGTTAAGGTTAGAAAAATCACATAAAATGAATTAACGGGTCTAGGCAAGAATTATTATTGGCTGTTAAAACCAGTAGATGAAAGGTTAATAAATGAAAAAGGCCCAAACCCACTGATCAATCTTAACATTACTAAAAGTGAGACATCTAGGTCTTAAGTATCTCCTGATGTGATACATAGAATAAGGTGTATGCTTGCCCCCCCAAAAAAAACCCAAAAGCTAAAAACTCATTCTGAATCTAATCAAGTCTCTAGTTTACATGAAATAAGGAGGATAAAGGAACATCACAAATACAAAATTAGCCAAATCGAGGATGTGGGTGTATTGTTTAGAAAATGATTGTTTCTGCAAAAAATTATTTTCTTTTAAACGGGTGGGAGAGTGGGGGAGAACTAGTATAGGTTTTTTTTTTAAGCTTGAAGACATACAAATCAAAAGCAATATATGGACTTTATTTGGATACTTACTCAAAGAAGCGAACTATAAGAAGAAATTTTGAGACAGTGGGAGAAAATTCAACCTGAACTGGGTATTAGATGATACTAAGGAAATATATTACTCTTTTTAGATATGATAATGGTGTTACGTTAATTTAAAATTCTTACGTGTTAGAAATACATAATGAAATTTAAGGATGAAGTACTATGTTATCTTGGATTTGCTTCAAACCACTCCAGCCAAAACAAACTAGAAAAGTGGGTAATGAGTAGATGAAACCTTAGTGTCAGCCGCTGTATTATGGGTGCATGTTATCCCTACTTTTGTATATGTTTAAAATTTTCCATAATACAAAGTTAAATTGAAAAATAATTTTTAAAATCCATATTTATATATAATTTAAGAATGCTTACCTGTGGATGTTTCCTCTTGTTTATTTACCTTACCTAAGAAGCACTAGACTAGGTACCAAATATCCTTTGTTCTATAACTCGACAACAAAAAGATAAACAACACAATTTTAAAAATGGGCCAAGGGCTTAAATAAACATTTCTCCATAGAAGATACATAGATGGCCAAGAAGTACATGAAAAGATGCTCAGTGTCATTGGTCATTAAGGAAATGCAAGTCAGAATCACAGTGCGATACCATACCCACTAGGTTGGCCATAATTTAAAAAGTGGAAAATAAAAAGTGTTGGCAAGGATGTTAGAGAACTTGGGAATGTAATATGATGCAGCCTCCATGGAAAAACAATTTGGCAGTTTCTCAAAAAGTTAAACGTAGAATTACCGTATGACCCAGCAGTTCCACTCCTAGGTGTATACCCAAAGGAACTGAAAACAGGTAGTCAAACTAATACTTGTACTCGAATGTTTATAGCAGCATTATGCACGATAGTCAAAAGGTAGAAGCAATCTGGATGTCCATCAATCCTGATGAATGGATGAACAAAATGTGGTATATTTATAAGTAGAATATTATTCAGCCATTTAAAGGATTGAGAAACCAATACATGCTACAATGTGGATGAACTTTGAAAATGTTATTTTAAGTGAAAGAAGACAGACAGAAGGTCACAATATTCTGATTCCATTTATATGAAGCATCAACAAAGGTCAATCCATAGAACCAGACATCAAGCTAGTGGTTCCCAGAGACGGGGGCGGTGTGGGGGGTGCGGTCAGGGGTATGGGGTGTGACTGCTTAACGGCTATAGAGTTCCTTTCAGGTGATGAAAATGTCTTAGAGCTAGATAGAGTTGATGGTTGTACAACATTGTGAATTGTATACTTTAAAATGGTTAATTTTAGTTACGTAAATTTTACCTCAACTTTTAAAAAGTCCTTGGTTCTAATTATAATTTTGTTGCTAACTAGTTGTGAAACTTGGCCTAGTCACTTAACTTTTCTGGGCCTCGATGTCTTACTTGGGAAAAGAGGGGTTTGATTTTTAATCTAGATTCTAGATGATCTTTCAGTTCCATTGTTTTCATTGAGAGTCAGTGTATTTTTAACTTTTTAATTCTAAATAATTTCAAATTTACCAAAAAGTTACAAGAATAATGCAGAGAATTCCTATATACTCTTTATCCATATTCACTAGTTTTTAATATTTTGCTATGTTTGTTATATAATTCACTCTTTCTCTCTTCTGAGCCATTGAGAGTAGGTTGCATATTTCATGCCCCTTTACCCCTTGCACTTAAGTATGTGTCCTATGTAAAAACAGTACATTCATCAAATTCAGAAAACTTAACATTTGTACAATGCTGCAGTCTATAGTTCATACTCCAGTTTTGTTGGTTATTCCAAAAATGCCTTTTATGGCATTTATTTTCTTTCATTTTATGATTGAGTCTAAGATCATGTATTGTGTTTATTTGTCATGTCTCTTTTTAGTCTTCTTTAACATAGTACCATTCCTCAGCCTTTCTTTGTCTAATGTTGGTATTCGTGAAGAATGCAGGCAGTTATTTTATAGAATATTCCTTAATTTGGGTTTTTCTGATGCTCCTTCATGATTAGATTCAGATTATACTCTACCTCCCTGTCTGGAAAACAACATAAATGGATGCCTTCTTTAGGTATTGCATCCAGGGGCTAATATCACTTTTAAATTATATACAAAATAATTCTGACAGGCAAAGCAACAGTCTCATGCATTAAAAAATTACCATTTATCTTAAGACTACTATGTGTTCTCTACATGTTATTTAATTGTCATAGTAGCTCTGTGAGTTTTAAAAATGAGGGCTTTTTTTTCACTTTAACATTATCATTATCTAGTTGACTATTAAATACCTACAGAAGATATATTTTGTTTAAGTTCTGTTGACTTGTGTTCTATTTGGTTGTTTAGTAGGACGCATGTTTTCTTTTGCTTGATTTCTTTTTAAGTAAACTGTATTTGCGCACGTGTGATGGCCTGTTTTTCTGCTAAGTATTTACAGACCGCAGATAATGAACCACCATAAACTAATACCCAAAGTAGTCTGACAGGCATGATCTGCAGGTCTCTTCATTTATTATGAACTCATGTTCTTTACTTCTAGCTATGCAAGAAGAGGCCTTGAAGCTGGTGTTGCTGGCATTAGAAGATGGTTCTGCTCTCTCAAGGAAAGTTCTGGTACTTTTTGTTGTGCAAAGACTAGAACCAAGATTTCCTCAGGCATCAAAAACAAGTATTGGTCATGTTGTGCAACTACTGTATCGAGCTTCTTGTTTTAAGGTAAGTAGCAAGCAACCATCTAAACATTACATGCCTGGGTGTGAGATACCTGGAATGGGTGTTACCTGGTCTAGAGGCCCCAGAAATACAGAATGCTTACAAGGGTTAAAAGGAAACTTTGCCTTCTGCATTTATTGCATCTGTGATACTGCATATGTGTGATACTACTACGTGTGAGTGTAAGAACACATACGTGAAGGTGTCAGTAACACTGAGGAAATAGTTTGGTAAACTTGGCTCTTGGAATAGTAAAAGTGAACTAAAAAAGCCTACTTCATTAATGTTTACCATCTTAAAAGGGAGTCAGGAAGCATACTGAAAACTTCATAACAGTAGGTAATGTTTTAACTTCCCTATTATTATTTTTATCTGTTTCTCTGTGGTGATTAGATTAAAGCCTTTAATCTGAAGATGGCCCATATGTTGTCTTATGGATGACAAGAGAGTGAAAAGTTGAGGATACTGCCCCACTCTGCATTTAGATTGGTGGGGTTTTTGGCATAGAGGATAGGGATGAACCCTAAGTTATTTAGCAATGTAGTTTCATTGCCAAATAGGCTTATGGGTGATGACAGTTACTGAGAGATGTGGAAAGTAGGCTGAATCCTTGACATTTCTGCATGTTACAAGAATATAGGTTACTGGTGGGGACTTGAGAAGGGCCCAAGGACTTGGAAATAGAAAGACCCATTGGCTTCTATAAAGCAAAACATCTATAAAGTACTTCTATAAAGTAAAACATCTGAATTTGAAGCCAAAGCTTATTTAAGCTATTTTGCTGGTTTTATAGTCCAAGAATGAAAACAGTACAGGCAGAAGGGAGGTTTTCTTGGCACACTGCTTAGTTTGAGATAACAGGTTAATTGATGATGGAAATATGTTCAAATGAGTTCACTTATCTCCACAAGTGAGGGTTGGACACTATCTGCCTGATAGTTACAGTGCTTGATTGTGTCCTTAGGGCAACAATTGAAATGAATCTCTGGTTCCTCGAACATAATGTTTTTGGCTAAGCAGGCAAATTACAGAAATCATTTATCATCCTGAAGTGACTGGCTTGGTTCTCACACTGTGTATTGTTGACTTAATGTTGTTTCTTTTCCTCAGTGGTATCATACAGATTTGTGTTTTATGATTATCATACACCTACAGCTGCTCCTAACATCTGACATTTGAATAGCACTAAGTTTAGAAAGATTTCAATTTCATGCTCCCATTTCATCTTGTACTACTGCCCTGTAGTTTAAAATGTTAAAAGCAGTGTTTACATGAATAAAAGGATATCATGCTGACAGTTGCCAAAAGGCCTCTCTCCAGGGCATTTACTCTAATAAACTCACCATTGTTGCAGGTCTTTTCCTTGATTATAGGCTTAGAGACCTGAATTTTGGGGGTTCCTCAGGAACAGAATCACCACAACCAAGGTCACATACTACATATTATCAATTTTATAATTTTTTTTTTTTTTTTTTTTGTGGTACGCTGGCCTCTCACTGTTGTGGCCTCTCCTGTTGCGGAGCACAGTCTCCGGACGTGCAGGCTCAGCGGCCATGGCTCACAGGCCCAGCCGCTCCGCGGCATGTGGGATCTTCCCGGACCGGGGCACGAACCCGTGTCCCCTGAATCGGCAGGCGGACTCTCAACCACTGCGCCACCAGGGAAGCCCCAATTTTATAAATTTGTAATGAGGAGTGCGACTTTTAAATGACTTTAATTCTCACGTCGTAGCTGTTTTCCTGTAGAAGAGCATCAAACCTTTGCTTGCTTAGCATGGAATCAGAACAAGGGGAGTTAATGATTCTGTTGTTTAATACAGTGATTCTAAACTGAAGATACCCATCAGAATCACCTCTGGAGTTTTGAAGAGTATACATTTGTGGGTCCCATCCCTAGATATTTTGATTTGGTATATCTGATACCAGAATATACCAGTGAGACTTGAGCATTCATATATGCTTGTTAATTATGCGGTCCTTGAAACCAGGGATTCTGATTACCTGAAATTGTAGTTTTCAAAGCTTCATAGGTGATTTTGATGCATGTTTATAGAACTTCAATAGGACCAGGCTCTGTTAGCCACCTGTATACATCTTACAACTCAGGTGGATAGATGTTCATGCTGCCCAGGAGGCACCCTGTACCTTGGTGGTTGGATGAATGTTACCATCCTCTGGTTTTTTGGGTTTCTTTTTTCTGTTTTGGATTAATAATTCCTCCTTTTGTTTCCTCAGTGTTTCTTTCTTTTTTTTTAATATGTATTTATTTATTTGGTTGCACCAGGTCTTAGTTGCATCAGGCGGGCTCCTTAGTTGCGGCACGTGGGCTCCTTAGTTGCAGCATGAGAACTCTTAGTTGTGGCATGCGTGTGGGATCTAGTTCCCTGACGAGGGATCGAACCCAGGTCCCCTGCATTGGGAGCGTGAAGTCTTACCCACTGCGCCACCAGGGAAGTCCCTCCTCAGTGTTTCTTTAAGTAGATTATTTTGTGATTTCTAAGTTATACTCTGCTCTTTCTTAAATTCTACGTAAGACTGTGTTGATGAGAATTTTGGGTGTCCCATACTTTATAATGTATTCATATATTCTCAAAGAGAATTGTGAACTGATACTATTAAGTTAACTCTCAGATGATAACTTGATTTCCCCACCTTCATGTTCTTGGGGTCATATTACTTCTGTCTCATGTGCCAACAACAGCAATCAAGACTACCAGTGAGGTGGTCTAGGGAGATTTTCGTTTCCTGATGAGAAAATCATCAGTTTGAATAGTTTGAACTATTTGTTCAATCTAAGTTTCAGAGCCTGTACTAGGCCTAGGTATTCTAAATTCTAACCAGGTATCAAATTTCACTGTGGCCATTAGCAAGTTTTAATGGTTCAGAAATAAGTGTATATCATTTATTGTGGAAATTATCTAGCCACATACCTGCATGTTTAGATAATTAGACAGTTACTAGGACATGTGAAACTCTACCTTTTGAATTTATGTTTTTTATCACTTAAGTATAGATTAAAGCTATAAAAATACCCTAATAATTTTTGTGGTGGCAGAAAATTTCTTAATCATCACCCATAGCACTAATGTTTGCCTAACCATCATGTCCCTCTTCTACTTAAAAGTCCTCAGTGGTTTCCCATTCCCTACAGGATAGTATAGTCATACCTCAGATATTGCAGGTTCTGTTCCATACCACTGCAATAAGGCGAATATAGCAATAAAGCGAATATAGCAATAAAGCGAGTCATAAATTTTTTGGCTTCCCAGTATGTATAAAAGTTACGTTTACACTATACTGTAGTCTATTGTGTGCAATATCATGATGCCAAAAATGTATGTACTTTAATTAAAAAATACTTTATTGCTAAAAAATGCTAACCATCATCTGAGCCTTCAGCAAGTCGTAGTCTTTGTTGGTGGAGAGTCTTGCCTCAGTGTTGATGGCTGCTGACTGATCAGGGTGGTGGTTGCTGAAGGTTGGGGTGTTTATGGCAATTTCTTAAAATAAGACAACAGTGAAATTTGCCCCACTGATTGACTCTTCCTTTCACAAATGATTTCTCTGTAGCATGCAATGCTGTTTGATAGCATTTTACCCACAGCAAAACTTCTTTCAAATTGGAGTTAATCCTCTCAAACCTCACTGCTGCTTTATCAACTAAATTTATGTGATATTCTAAATCTTTTGTTATCATTTCAACAGTCTTCACAGCATCTTCACCGTTCCATCTCAAGAAACCATTTTCTTTGCTCATGCATAAGAAGCAACTCCTCAACCATTAAAGGTTTATCATGAGATTGCAGCAATTCAGTCACATATTTAGGCTCCACTTCAATTCTCGTTCTCTTGCTGTTTCCACCACATCTGCAGTTACTTCCTCCACTGAAGTCTTGAACCCTTCAAAGTCATCCATGAGGGCTGGAATCATCTTCCTCCAAACTCCTGTTAATGTTGATATTTTAACCTCTTTCTGTGAATCACGAATGTTCTTAGTGGCATCTAGAATGGGTGAATCCTTTCCAACTGGTTTTCAGTTTTCTTTGCCCAGATCCATCAAAGGAATTACTATCTATGGCAGCTCTAGCCTTATAAAATGTATCTCTTAACTAATAAGACTTGAAAGTCAGAATTACTCCTTGATCCATGGGCTGCAGAATGGATGTTATGTTAGCAGGCATGAAAACAACATTAATCTCATTGTATATCTCCATTGGAGCGCTTGAATGACCAGGTGCATTGTCAACGAGCAGTAATATTTTGAAAAGAATCTTTTTTTCTAAGCAGTAGATCTCATCAGTGGGCTTAAAATATCTAGTCAACCGTATTGTAAGCAGATGTGCTGTCATTTGGGCTTTGTTGTTCCATTTCTAGAGTACAGGCAGAGTAGATTTAGCGTAGTTCTTAAGGGCCCTAGCTAGGATTTTTGGAAAGGTAAATGAAGATTGCCTTCAATTTAATGTCACCAGCTGCATTAGCTCTCAACAGGAGAAGCTTTGAAGCTCTGAAGACAGGCACTGACTTCTCCTCTCTAGCTATGAAAGTCCTAGATAGCGTCTTCTTCCAATACAGGACTGTTTCATTTACATTGAAAAATCTGTGCTTTAGTGTAGCCTCTTTCATTAATTATCTTAGCTAGATCTTCTGTATAACTTGCTGCAGTTTCTACATTAGCACTTCCGGCAGTTTCTACGTTAGCACTTCGGGCTTGCTTCATCTTGTAATTTTATGTTACAGAGTCGGCTTCTTTCCTTAAACCTCATGAACCAACCACTGCTATCTTCAGACTTTTCTTCTGCAGTTTCCTCACGTCTCTCAGCCTTCAGAGAATTAAGGGGAGTTAGGACTTGCTGTGGATTAGGCTTTGGCTTAAGGGAATGTTGTGGCTGGTTTGATCTTCTATCCAAACCAATAAAACTTTCTCCATATCAGCATATCAGCTTTCTTATCATTTGTGTGTTCACTGGAGTAGTACTTTTAATTTCCTTTAAGAACTTCTCCTTTGCATTCACCACTTGGCTAGCTCTTGGCACAAGAGGCCTAGGTTTCAGCCTGTCTTGGCTTTCAACATGCCTTCCTCACTAAGCTTAATCATTTCTAGCTTTTGATTTAAAGTGAGAGATGTGACTCTTCCTTTCACTTGAAGCCCATTGTGGGGCTATTAACTGGCCTACTTTCAATATTGTTGTGTCTCAGGGAATAGGGAGACCTGAGGAGAGGGAAAGAGGCAGGGGAACACCGGTTGATGGAGCAGTCAGAACACACATTTATCAATTAAGTTCACCATCTTTTATGGATGTGGTTCATGGCGCCCCAAAACAACAATAGTAACATAAAATATCATTGATCACAGATCACCATAACAAAAGTAATAATAATGAAGTTTGAAATATCGCAAAAATTAACCAAAATGTAACACAGAAACATGAAGTGAGTAAATGCTGTTGGAAAAATGGCGCCAATAGATTTGCTTGACACAGAGTTGTCACAGACCTTTGGTTTGTAAAAGACGCAGTACCTATCGGTGAAGCACAATAAATTAAGTGCAATAAAACAAATTGTGCCTGTCCCCAAATTTCTCACCATAGTATACAAGGCCCTCTGTGACTCTTCTCCAGCCTACATCTTAGCCTTTAATTCCACGTGCTCTGCTCATTCATGTTTCTGTTTACCACTTGCTACTCTTTTTAGAATTCTGTTCCTCACCCTTCTTTGCCTGGGGAACTCCTATTCATTCTTCGGGACTCAGTTCATGTAGCCTTCTGCCGGGGGAAGCCTTCCCTGATACTCACCCTTCCCTCCCCCACCTGTCAGATTTAATTGCCTTTCCTTTATGTTGCCATAGAGTCTTACAATAGCACTTACACTATAACTTTCTATTTACAAGTTTCTTCCCTACCACCTGCTGAGCTCATTGAAGGAAGGCAGAACTATGTATTAGGTTTTGTAAGTTCTGCTTTGTTCCAAAAAGAATTTGTGGTGAGGACATTATTTTCTTTGTACCTTCTTCGTGTAGTATCTGATAGGCTATAGGTACCTCCCCCATCTAAAAAAAAGAAAAAGTTGTTTGGGGAAGGAGGAAGAGCAGAGTAATTCTGATGGGTTTTTCTCTCCTTTCTATTTTTTAGGTTACCAAAAGGGATGAAGACTCTTCCCTGATGCAGCTAAAGGAGGAATTTCGGAGTTATGAGGCTTTACGCAGAGAACATGACGCCCAAATTGTTCATATTGCTATGGAAGCAGGACTCCGTATTTCACCTGAGCAGTGGTCTTCACTTCTGTATGGTGACTTGGCGCATAAATCACACATGCAGTCTATCATTGATAAGGTTTGTGAAATTAGAGACGCTGATTTTATATCATTCTGCTACATTGAAGAGTATTTGAATCTTCTGAAGGGAGTAAAGAGACAACCAATTGGAGATTCCTGTTTTTACGTATAAGACTCTTATAAATATCTTTATTTTTTATTATTTTCTAACTTTTAAAATAAACTAAGGGGGGCAACAGGGAAGCAAATACAGGATGTTAGCATAAAAGCAGCCTGGCTAACCAAGTCTGTCATTTATCTATATTCTGACACCAGATAGCTAATAAATAAGTTTTCTAAGTGTCTAATGATGAATTTCATAGGGCAGATTCTGAGGTGAAAATTTAATTCATCATTGATACTCCTACTATGGAATCTGAAGACACTTGAAAACGTATTCAGTATGTTGACTGAATGAAAGCATTTGAATATAGACAGGTCATAAAAACCAGAGTAAAAACCATTCTGTTTTCTTTTTGTGTTAGCTGCAGTCTCCAGAATCATTTGCAAAGAGCGTTCAGGAATTGACAATTGTTTTGCAACGAACAGGTGACCCAGCTAACTTAAATAGACTGAGGCCTCATTTAGAGCTTCTTGCAAACATAGACCCTAATCCAGGTATGTGACAAAATAATTACTTATACTTTTTCTACCTTTGAGGTAAATAACACAAGAGACCTACTGCTAACAAATTCTTTTCCTCATCCCATCCCCTTGGTGGACTATACAGATGCTGTTTCACCAACTTGGGAGCAGCTAGAAAATGCAATGGTAGCTGTTAAAACAGTGGTTCATGGCCTTGTGGACTTCATACAAAATTATAGTAGAAAAGGCCATGAGACACCTCAGGTAAGCACATTTATTGCACTTCTGACTGCTGTTAATTTTTTTTTTTTTTTTGCGATACGCGGGCCTCTCACTGTTGTGGCCTCTCCCATTGTGGAGCACGGGCTCCGGACGCGCAGGCTCAGCGGCCGTGGCTCACGGGCCTAGCCACTCTGCAGCATGTGGGATCTTCCCGGACTGGGGCACGAACCCGTGTCCCCTGCATTGGCAGGCGGACTCTCAACCACTGCACCACCAGGGAAGCCCTGCTCTTAAATTTTTAACAGAGCATCCTGAACATCTTAACAAGCTGTTTGGTTAATGGACTCCTTATGTGACTCCACTCTCACATAAGTTTTTATTGTCTCTCTTCTTTTGAAAGAAACCCAAGTTTTAGTGCACCTGATAAATAATTCATAGTACAGCAGCAGTTTGAGGCGTATCTTGAATATGAGTTTACTGCAGGTTTTTTTGACCAACTCTAGATCTGATTCCTTCCAAATATTTTGTCTAAATTTTCTTCTAATGTGGGGAAATTGTCACTTTTTTCTCCTTTGCTGCCATACCAATGAATTCATGTTTGTGTATGTGTGGAAGTAAATAAATAAGTATTTTCAGTGTACTTTTGAAGGAATTATTTAAGGTAAAATCCTTCATTCTAGTAATAACGTCCATTTATTAAATCACTATGAGCCAGTCCCTATGTTCAGTATTTTACATATATTATTTCTAATCATCACAGCCACCTGCAAGCTAATTGCTGTTCCCAAGCTGAAGTTTAAAGAGGTTAAATAACATATGTAAGGTCATGGTGGCAGTAAGTGACAACTGGTATCAAATCTACTCCAAATTGATCTTTCCACTCTCCTGTCCTTTTTCTTTTTTTTTTTTGTGGTACGCGGACCTCTCACTGTTGTGGCCTCTCCCGTTGCGGAGCACAGGCTCCGGACGCGCAGGCTCAGCAGCCATGGCTCACGGGCCTAGCCGCTCCACAGCATGTGGGATCCTCCCGGACCGGGGCACGAACCCGTGTCCCCTGCATCAGCAGGCGGTCTCTCAACCACTGGGCCACCAGGGAAGCCCTCTCCTGTCCTTTTTCTATTAGAAGATATTACAATGTTCAAATCTTAACTGAAAGATGAATGTTTCATATTTATTAAGGTCATAGAAATAAGGTCATAGAAATAACAATGACATCTTAGATTTTGATGCAAATTATAGCACTTATGATGATGTTTTTATATTTTGCCTCATTATTTGTATGAACTTAGCTCCAAGCCTTAGAAGAAAGTTGTACTCTCAAATTGACAAATAAATTAGTATTTCTTAATTTTTAACTTCTGGGGTAAGTTGTATTCTCCCTTTTCCTGAGAACATTTAAGTGGACAAAGCTTATGACTTTTTTAATGCTTTTTGAAATTGGTTGCTTGATTTGGGTATCATAATTTTAAGACAGCAATGAATTGATGAGAAAACCTTTTATTTTCGTGGGCATTTTGTTGCCTGACAAATAAGTAACATAACATTTGAACCAGTTCCAGATAATCCTCAGAAGGAATATCTAAAATGCCAACTCAGGGTTATGCCACGTAACTCATAACAGGAAACAATGCAGTGGTAGTTGTGTCAGCACAAGAATTACTTATCTAACGTGAAAAAGAATTAAAGGTGTAACCATAAAATTCTGGAGTCCCAAGAGTGAGTGACAACTGGAATCTTCACTTTTCCAAACATTGATTTTCTTTTCATAGCCTCAGCCAAACAGCAAATATAAGACTAGCATGTGCCGAGATTTGCGACAGCAAGGAGGGTGTCCACGAGGAACAAATTGTACTTTTGCCCATTCTCAGGAAGAGCTTGAAAAGTAAGTTAGGAGAACTCTCTTTTATTTGGGATTAATTTTTGGTCATTATGAAAGTGTTATATAGAGTCTTAAGGTTTGTGATGAGTTTCAAAGATGCAATCAAGTTTGCATTGTGGAAGACTTTAGATTGAAGAATAACCTTTTCTTTTGAAACCACACCTTGTTGCTTCTGGCAGCATGGTTAACATAATAAGTGATTTAGAACCTTATTCAGGTGTCATATTTTAGACCATTGTATATCTGGAATCCATGTTTCTGCTAAACACCTGTGCAGAATGAAAGTATTCTTATGTTCACTGTTACTTGCTCAGGTTCCGTTGAAGGTAACAGCTGAGTCCCAGGTAAAATGGTAAAGCAGATACATTTTCTTTTTATGGTTTTTGGTCTTTTTAACATTCTTTTTTCTGTCTTTTCCCTTTCTCTTGTCCTGTGGGTAATCCCTTTTTCTATGTCCATTTACCCCAGACATAAAAGTAAATGGATATAAGCTGTAATATGTGTTTTCCAAGTTTTTGTTACTTTGTTTTTTAACCAAAACATTCATCATTGAGATCTCACCAAAAATTGATTCCAGCCTTTCTACTGAATAACTGGTCTTTATATCAACTCTTAATGGACATCTCTCTTTTGTTTTTAGACACTTTAAACCCAGTATGAGCTAATTTTCTCCTCTTGTACATCTTTTCTTGTAACATCTTCCATCTGCTATCCCCAAGTGTACGCTGTCCAGCCAGTTGTACGTGCCATGTTATAGGAGTCATCTTTGCCAGCTTTCACCTGCTTGTCTTAGTCACCAAGTGCTGTCAGTTCACCTTCCTGTATATTTCTTGACTCTTCCTTTTTCTTTCTATCCTTATAGTCTAAGCTGTCATCCCCTTTTCTTGATCCATAGTTGCCTCCTAACTAGTCATCTTACAGCTATGGTTGCCCACCCCCAATCCCATTATTCCCCACAAAATAGGGAGAACTTTACACATAAGGCTCATTGCAGGTAATGAGACTTGGACATCCCTGTGGATAAACATATAAAATCTACTCTGTGGCCCGCAAGACTCTGCGTCATCTAGTTTGTGCTTACCTTTTTTATCTCATCTCACAACGCTCCCTAATTTTATTGTATACTCAAGCCACGCTGACCGTTTGTCAGTGCCATGCTCGTTCCCACCTGAAGTCTTTTATATAATGCGGTTCCTTCTAGCCTTGCCTTTGGAGCTTTCCCTGTGCCTAGCTCATCCTTTCTTTTTCAGGGGCATCCCCCCAGTATTTCATACTAAGCCAGGTTCCTCTTTTTCCTGCTTGTCAAAATTATAATTAACTTACGGGGTCTGTCTTGGGGGTTGACAAACTTTTCTGTAGATGCAGATAGTAAATGTTTTCAGCTTGGTGAACCATTCATTGATCTCTGTCAACCACTCTACTCTGCCACTGTAGCGAAAAAGCCACCATAGACAATGCATAAAATGGGCATGGCTTTAAACTTTATTTACAAAAACAAGCAACTTTCACCCATAGGTGATAGTTTGCTGACCCCTGATCTATTTATTGAATGTTTGTCTGCCTTACTGAAGTGTAAGGTCCATGGACCATATCCATCTTGTTTATTATTGTCTCCTCTTTTCAGTGGCTAGCACTGGGCCCTGCACATAATGAGCTCTACAGCAACAGCAGTGTGATAGAAGATAAATGTGTGTGCATTAAAAAGAAGAGCAGAAACATGCTTCCCTTCTTACTATCCCCCTGCCTCCCCCAGAGTGGAAGATCCCGGAGAGGCTGCAGGAGTCTTAAGAAAAAAAGGGTGCTGTTTGCATGTAGTCTAGGCAGTTCTATATGATGTATACAGAGTTTTACATCAAGATGACTTTTTAGACTTGAGATATTTTGAACTTGTCCATACCTAAAGTAGAGCTTTTTAGTTAAAATAGAGCTTTTTAGGGGACCTTGCTTGGGAGCACTTAAAAAAGAGAAGAAACTGTGTGATTTCATTGTCATTCCACTCACAACTGGTGCCCACCTGAAAATCCATTTTACCTCTGACACCTTCAAATTGGCTTCCTGCTCTCCATCTCTAGTGCCTACTTCAGAACTTTATTATTTCTTGCCTGAACTTATAATGGTAGCAGTAAAAATAATAATAGCCAAATTAATCAGTCAAATTTTGTGCCAGGTGCAACATTTAATGTTTCACGTGTTTACCCAATTTGTCCATTCTACTGCTATGTAGCTTTTTTTAACTTAATTAATTGATTAATTAATTAATTTATATATTTATTTTTGGCTGTGTTGGGTCTTCGTTGCTGCACGTGGACTTTCTCTAGTTGTGGCGAGCGGGAGCTACTCTTTGTTGCAGTGTGTGTGCTTCTCATTGTGGTGGCTTCTCTTGTTGCAGAGCATGGGTTCTAGGTGCGTGGGCTTCAGTAGTTGTGGCTCGTGGGCTCAGTAGTTGTGGCTCACGGGCTTCGTTGCTCTGCGGCATGTGGGGTCTTCCTGGACTGGGCTCGAACCCATGTCCCTGCGTTGGCAGGTGGATTCTTAACCACTGCGCCACCAGGGAAGTCCTGCTATGTAGCTTTTTACATGCATCTCCCTATGTCTCAACCAAGATTTTCTTTGACAAATACGGGTTTAATCATGTCCATCTTCTGCTTTAAATTCTTAATTGGTTCCTCAGTATATCACTGGTTCTGGGCCCAATCTTGCTTTCCAGCCTTATTCCACTTTTTGCATTCTTTATTTTTTTAAGGTACATCCAGTTTAATACTATATGAATTCTTTCACTCTTCTTTCCCTTATGCATGTTCACTATATCATATGCTTTCCTCTTCTCTGTTTGGAGAGCTCCTGTTCCTGATTATACTCAGATAGCATCTTCCGTCTGAAAACTTCCCCGACTTCCCAGGCAGTGTTCGTTGCTTTCTTCACTGTGCTGCCATAGTACTGTGTACCTGGTAACTTTATAACTACCAGTTCTCTCACTGTATTGCAATTATTTATTTACTGGTGTGTATTTTCACTGGACTTCATTTATTTTATGTGTTATTCATCTTTATATTTTCTGCACTTAACAGGTATTTGACATGTAAACTCAGGATATTTATGTTGAAAGAGCAAATAATCTATAGTTCATATTTCCAACCAGCTTCACACTCTCTGTTGCTGTTAAATAAAAGAAGAAGAAGAAGAAGGAAAAACAGGGTAATACAAAGCATTAAGAAAATGGAAGCTGTCATTATCTCGTTGGTTAAAAAAATGCATGTTGCTACCCAACTCTGGACTTTTTGAGGGTGGAGCCTTTATCTTAGCTCCCGTAATGTACCAGAAGGAATTCAGCAAATGTTTGTTTAACTTAAATAAAGTTTATCCCAGCCTGCTTTCTCTACTATACATATCTCTAACCAAACAAATGCCCAGAATCTCTCTTAAGAATATTTGTGTGAATATATTTTAGAATTTAGGGTGTTGGAATCCTGTTCCCCAAAATTGCTGCATTCTGGAGAGTATCAAAAGCCTGAGGTGAACCAGCTCAAGAAATATTTTAAAAAGTGGTTGTTAAGTGCTAGGTACTATTTGAGGTACTTCTAGTGGGGAAAGAAGAACAGTAAACATGTAAACAGACAATTTCAGTTACTGATAAAATGCTATAAAGAAAGTGAGGTGGAAACAAGCTTGTCATGTTCAGGAACTAGAAAGAAGACGAGTGTGCCTGGAGAACGAGAAGAATGGCAAAAGATAATGTTGTAGAGGTTAGGCGAGGGCCAGACCATATTGGCTTGGTGGACACTGGCAAGGAGTTTGCATTTTATCTTGGAAGCCATTATAGGGTTTTATTCAAATGGAACAATGAGATTTTAATTTTGTCTTAGAAATGTCACTCTAGTGTCTGCATGATGTAGACCAGTTAAACTGCTGCAGTGGTCCAGGCATGAGATTAGTAGCTTGGTCCTAGGACTATAGTAATTGAGATGACGAAAAGTAGCCAGATTTGTAATATATTTTGGAAGTAGAGCTGATAGGACTGATAGATCGAATGTGGGGTATAAAGAAAAGAGAAGATCAAGGATGACTCCAAGGTTTGGGGCCTGCATAACTAAGTAATGTCTTTTACTGAAATAGGAAATGCTTGGGGGTGGAAAATCAGTACTCTTGGCCATGTGAAGTTTAAGGATTACTCCACATTCATGAGGCAAATATTTATGGAACACCTAACATGTACCAGGCACTGTGCTGAAGATAGAGAGATGAATAAGGAACGCAGAATTCTTGCTCTCGTGGGGCTTACATTGTAATAGAGAAGATCAACATAAACTAAATAAATAGAAAACATAATATCTGGTACTGATTGGCACTATGAAGAAAAATAACAAGGTAAGGAGAAGGAGATTGGGAAAGGGGAGATATTTTAGATAAGATTGTCTGGGAAGGGATCCCAGAGGATATGACATTTAAGCAGACACCTGAATGAAGTGGTGATGCACTAGAGAAGAAAAGATAATTATAGGAGTGAAGTCTTTGAGAAGGCAAATGGGCTTGAGACCTGGGGTGCAAGTGGAAAGATTGGCCTGAGTTAGGAATAGGAGCTCTTCCCCTCCTATTTTAGGTGGAGTGTGTAGTTACAGAAGCAGGAAGGTTGGCGGGATTGGTGATGGAAAGATAAGTAATTCTTCTCTGGTGTCATCTGTTTTCTCTGTGAAGTGGGAGGCAGCATGATCAGCTGTGGCGGGGCTCTGGCGAATGGAAGGGAAAAGGATGTTAGAGATAGGAAAGTGAATTTAGTAGAGAAGTGTATTAAGGTAGTGCTTAGCCATTTTAAATACTTGATCATGATTTTGAAGAGAGTTTAGTCAGCATGATTTTTCTCTAGCAGCATTCACCTACTTGAGCAGACACAGAATAAGAGAATAAGCAACAGATTGGATTGGGGTTTTACCAGGTGAGTTCAACAGGGTAATTGGACCAAGGGAGTTAAAGGTATTTACAAGGGAGGAATTAATGGTAGATAATGGATTCTAAGCTGGGTAAGGCAGGGAGCCAATACTTGAGGGAGCTCATGGATGACTTTAAAAGAATAGGAAGTAATTGGCTTTTTCAACTGTGAGGTCCAGATTCCAAGCCTAAGTCTTTAGCTGCCTAGATGCCAGGAGTCAAGTATGTATCCCTGTTTGTCCCTTACTTTACCTTACTCCTCTCTTTTAAGAGACTCACAATTAAAACTTTATTTTTTGCCTGCCAGAGCAATCTTAAGGATATTTGAAATTTATCCTTTGAGAATGGAAAGCAAGGAGCAGCTGGGCATTTTGTGCAAGAACCTTTGAAGTGAAGAATGAAGAGCAGGTTTCAGAGTAGTGTGTTGAGGAAAGCACTGGCCTCTCCATGCCACCAAACTGCCTTTCTAAAATATAGGTCTGCTCATAACCCTCATTCTTCAAGAAGTAATCATTGGTTCCCCAGATCTATAAGATGACATATATAAGCTGGCCATAACCTGTGGTTTTTTTGAACTTCATGTTCTATCACTCCACCTTTAGCCAGTCTCATCTGGGAATACTTGTCTTTACTGAGCTTTGCTGCTTCTGTCAGTGTGTGTGTATGAATGAGATGGGGAGAATTGAATGATGAAGCAGTTTATAGATACTGGAGGACTAAAAGGGAAACTGTTGTGAAGGCATTGCTCATCACTAACACTGTTTGTATTTAATTAGCATATGTTTGGTTATATATAACATTAATATCAGATTAATTTAGGTATATGTAATTATGAACCCGTATGTGCATAGTCGTCTTTCTATTCCTATAACATAGTTGTTCACCACTTTAAAATATTGGAGGGAACACTGACTAGGACTACATTGTAATGAAATTTTTGTTGTATGACTGGAAATAAATTTTCTTAAATGGAATCGAAGATCAGGTTGCTTCATATATTAGAGTATTATATCTGACCACCATAAATAAAACCCTGAATTTAATATCAGGAAATATCTTTAATCCTTTTACTTTTTGCTTTAGTCATAAACTAATCTGAAAAATAGAATACTAAATTTCTATATTTTGATGTAATGTTTAAGAATGAGTTTTGGGGTTTTTTTTAATCTCTTTAAAATTATATGATGCCTTAACAATTTGGTAACAGAATTCTTTCAACTCTTGCATACCTTTTCATTCTACATTCCCAAATAAATTTGGTATGGTTACTTTCATTTTTATATCGTGTACTTTCTATTCCAATTGTACAAAATTTTCAAGATCTCTTCCCACTCTCTCAAAATAGTTTTTTGAATACATTTGTACTTTTCTTGCTACATTAATTATGTGTCTACATACATAAGTATTGTGTGTACATATATATATTGTATATGGCAGATACATTTTCATGTGGCTATCATAGCAGAGTTTGATGTAGACTGTATTTGATATTTAGCTGAAGAAACTTTTAACATCTTTATTGGAGTATAATTGCTTTACAATGGTGTGTTAGTTTCTGAAGAAACCTGTTTTTCAAAGTTGTTCTTCCTTTTAACATTTTTTCCTATTGCTCCCTCCCCCCCTTTTTTTTTTTTTTACTTAGGGTAAGATTTAGTGAAATATTTACTGATATGTTTATTGTTTTTGAAACAGGTATCGATTAAGGAACAAAAAGATCAATGCAACTGTAAGAACGTTTCCTCTTCTAAATAAAGTTGGTGTAAACAACACTGTCACAACCACAGCCGGAAATGTCATTTCTGTCATAGGAAGTACTGAAACAACGGGGAAAATTGTTCCAAGTACAAACGGAATTTCAAATGCAGAAAACAGTGTTTCCCAGCTAATTCCACGTAGTACTGACAGTACATTAAGAGCTCTGGAGACTGTGAAGAAAGTGGGGAAGGTTGGCACTAATGGTCAGAATGCTGCTGGGCCTTCTGCAGAGTCTGTAACTGAAAAGTAAGTATTAGGTAAAAATGTTTAACGTGAGTAATTTAGCCTTTTTATAAGTACCTGAGTATTTTTATTTATCCTGAGGAAAAGCAGTTAATCAGAATTTTTATGCAGAATGTTTCATGTAGTAGAAAAAGCACTAAATACCAAAAAAGTTGAGTTCTAGTCCTGGATCTGCAATTGAATAGCTCTGTGGCCTTGGAAATTCACTTCAACTCTGGGTTTTGTTTTCTTCAACTGTAAACTGAAGAGGTTGGACCAGAATTGAGTTTTTCTCACCTTATTTCCTTGAACTTTAGGATTGAGTCCATAGAGGTGCCAAAAAGGAACTAAGTAGAAACCTAAGCAGGTGAGATGCTTGAGCCTCCAGCCCGTTTCAATTAGAACAGTTCCACTTTATGCTCTGTAATGATGTGTAGTTGTTAAGCGGGAAATCTTTAAAGCCAACTCTGGGTTCAAATTCTGGCTCAGTGTTACCCAGCTGTTTGATCTTAGGCCAGTTACTTAATCTGTCTTGCTCAGTTTACTTATCCATAAAATTGGTATAATAATACTACCTGCTTCATATGTTGGTTGTGAGGATTAAATGAGTTAATACTGCAATCTGCTTTGAACAGTGCCTGCCACATAGCACTCACTAAATATCTGCTGCTGTTATTATAACTACCATTATTATTATTACCATTATTGTTGTTTTGGGGTTTCAGCACAAGATTTAATTTGGCGGAAAGGTTTTGGTTCTTTAAGAAAAAAGTTTTTAGGGCTTCCCTGGTGGCGCAGTGGTTGAGAGTCCGCCTGCCGATGCAGAGAACGCGGGTTCGTGCCCCGGTCCGGGAAGATCCCATATGCCGCGGAGCGGCTGGGCCCGTGAGCCATGGCCGCTGAGCCTGTGCGTCCGGAGCCTGTGCTCCGCAACGGGAGAGGCCACAACAGTGAGAGGCCCACGTACCACAAAAAAAAAAAAAAAAAAAGAAAAAAGTTTTAAAACTTTCCAATTATCTGAAAAGTTACTTCCACCTCTAATATCTCAGGCTTTTGTATTCTTTTAGCGTCTTAAAATCTGAGCTAAAGCATGTTTAGATTATGTTGCCCATAAATAGTCTGTCGATGTCTATTATATACCTTTTGGGGAAAAAGTGTTATGCTAGGCACATAGTAAATTGCTGGGGATTTCAAATAATAAATGGATAGGTAGACATTTATATTCTTTATTTCTGCAATTATCATGTGATTGGGAAATTTGTTTATCAGAGGATTCTTATAATTTTTCCTCAGAGAGATCTTCGAAGAGATAAATCAGAGAACACTCTCTCGTTTAGCAAATGTTATTTACACACTAATACTGAGCTCTGATTTTGGCACTCTTGAAAATACATGAGAGTGCCGCAACTGAGATCTAACACAGCCAAAAAAAATAAAGAAAATTTTAAAAATAAATAAAGAAAAAAAATAATAAGATACATGAGATGTATAAGATATCTGTGCATTTAAGAAACTTATGAAGACATAGTTGGGGAGACAGCATTTACATAAATGAAGCAATATTGGAGTTGGATTAAAGAATAGGAAAATTTTATATTGCTGGGTGAAATATGATAAGATTTAGATAAGTAGGTTGGCACCAGATTATGGAGATCTTGTGTTAAATATTTTTAGGAAATGAGCTTTTGAAGGGTTTTGGCAAGGTAAAGTTGTAAAACCATTTTATATTCATAGTGAAATGTTACTCAGCCATTAAAGAATAAGGTACTAGTACATACTACAGTATGGATGAACCTTGAAAACATTATATTAAGTGAAAGAAGCTAGATACAGAAGCCACATATTGTAGAATTCCATTTATGTGAATGTCCAGAATACGCATATCCATAGAAGACAGAAAGTAGATTAATAGTTGCTAGGGCTGGGGGACAAGGGGATGGGGAGTGAATGCTAATGAGTACAGGTTTCTTTTAGGGGTGGTAAAAATGTATCAGAATAAGATAGCAGTGATGGTTGTACAGCCTTGGGAATATACCAGAAATCACTGAATTGTACACCTTACAAGGGTAGATATATCTTAGTTTTTAAAAAAATGATGGACTAGAGAAAACAACTTTCAAAAAAGTAAATCTCGGTAAATAAATCATTTATTCATTCAGAAATTATGGATCTTCTACTATGTGCCAAATACCAGGACAATTGGCATAGTTAATGAAAATGAAGTAGATATACTCCCTGCTTCTAAGAGTCTTCCAGTGTAGTTTGGGAGACAGACATAAACAGATATCATATAATATATTCTGAAAGGTACTGTAATGGAGTTGTGTTTCAAGTGTTATTAAAACACAAAAAATCACAATAATTCTACCTGGAGTTATTGTGGAAGGTTTTTTAGAGGTAAGGTGATGACACCTGAGCCATTCCAAAAGTATGGCTAGTTAGGAAGGAAGGGTCTTGTCTGTAGAAAAAGCAGGACAGGCAAAAGCATGTAGGTAAGAGGGCCTGCTGCAAAGGACAGCCTAGAATCCTAAATTCATCTAGAATCTAGCTGTCTGGCTAGAATGGGACTGAAAGTTAGCTTTTTCCTTGAGTCTGGATTTTTGGGATAGCTTGCATGATTTCATAAGGCTATGAACCTTGTCATGGATTTTGGTACCTTTTTCCTGCAAAGTCTAAGAATTTGTCATTTCAAAGTACTTATCTGAATTTTATGGTATATAACATTCTGCTATGGAGGACCAGATAATCTATGTAAAGCACTTAGAATAGTGCCTGGAATGCACTCATTAATTGATTAGTGTTACTTATTATTGTTAAGAGGAAATCCTAATCATTTTCCTTGTTGCCTTTATTGAACTTCAAAATATAAGCACAGCACTAAAATATCTTTAAACTCTAAGCCATTTGTACTTACTATTATTATCCACAGTTTCTTATTTTCTGCATTTTAATACACAATTACACATAGAAGTAAACATCTGCTAGACTAATCTCTGCTAGACTTAAAGGCAGCCCATACTCCTTGTTATTTATACTCTTGCTTTAAAAGAGCTTCTCTAGTTTGAGAAAAACCCTCTAATCTAGTTGAGATGCAATGTATTGAATTCCTGCATCATTAACAAGATCTTTTTCTTGCATCACCACATATCTCAGCTCTGCCAAAGTTTGACCTCTTCAGAGGGCCTAAGAAGCCATGGTGAGATCCTCTGGAGCTGATCGCCTGGTGAATCAACAAAGAAAATCCTTTGTGTTTTTTTTTTTAAAAAAAGAAAGCTTGTGTGTTTTGCATCAATTTAATGAGTAACCATTTCATTGGCATTCTGTTCATCTAGCAGATATTTACTGAGTACCTACTACGTGGCAGGAACTTTTCCATTTGTCCAACAAATATTTACTGAGTGCCTCCTGTGTGCCAGAAACTGTTTTAGATCCTGGGCATGTAGCAGTTAACAAAATGGACAAAAATGGCCTTTCTTCAATAAGTTTACATTTCAGCTAATCTAATGCTTAATATTTAGAGCAGTCCTTCCCTTTACATATGTCTTATTTGTGTCAAAAAATTCAACTGGTAAACTATATTGTTTCTGTTGAGAAGTTATTGAACAGGATTTTTTTTAAACTTCCAGTAGGAAAAATCTTTGTTTAAAGTATGAGTAAAAAGGGACTAGTGGGCCTCCCTGGTGGCGCAGTGGTTGAGAGTCCGCCTGCCGATGCAGGGGATACGGGTTCGTGCCCCGGTCTGGGAGGATCCCATATGCCGCGGAGCGGCTGGGCCCGTGAGCCGTGGCCGCTGGGCCTGCGCATCCGGGGCCTGTGCTCCGCAACGGGAGAGGCCACAACAGTGAGAGGCCCGCACACCTCAAAAAAAAAAAAAAGAAAAAAAAAAAAGGGACTAGTGGGTCACATCGTGCCTGGGATTTGTTTGCAGTTTTTTGTTTTGTTTTTCACCCTCACCAAAGTATGAGATCTGTTGCTATAATCTTGTGAAGTAACAGTGTAAGGTGGTAATGAAATTCATGACCTTATTTGTCACTGTGGAAATACCTGAAGCATTTGCTGTTAGTGGTCACTATAATTTTATGAACTATTCCTACTGAGAAAGACTTTTAACAGTCATAGATAGTGATTTATCATTTGCCCTTGTTAAATTTTCTCTCCAGTAAAATTGGTTCTCCACCCAAGACTCCTGTAAGTAATATAGCGGCTACCTCAGCTGGGCCCACTAATGTTGGAACAGAGCTGAATTCTGTGCCTCCAAAATCCAGCCCATTTATAACTAGAGTACCAGTATATCCTCAGCATTCTGAAAACATTCAGTACTTTCAAGATCCAAGGACTCAGATACCCTTTGAAGTCCCACAGTACCCACAGACAGGTAAGTAATTTTAGACAATTCTAAGAAAAAAAGAAACTACAATATAACATTTGTTGTAATAAGTTAGTGAATCATTTATATCTATCTAGAAAATCTACATTAAAAAATTAATCCTTTGGACTATATGACCCCTAAGTTTTCTTCCTGTCCTAAGAATCTGTGATTTTACATACCAGTAGTTTTAAGATTCTCATTCCTATGAATCAAATGTAGGGTCCATGGATGAGCTTTAGTGAGTTCTGTATGTCCTCTGAAATAGTATACTAAATGTTTGGTTTATATATACTTAAGTATAATTTTGGAAAGACAATGCGCAGCTTATATAGATTGTGAAAGAGGTCTTTAACCTCTGCTCCCCAAAAGGTTAAGAATCCATGATGTAACTAATTACTTAATCTAAAACCTGTGGCAATACATGGCCTAGAAGGAAATTTACCAGCCATCTGTTAATAGCTCATCAAGTGTTTTTAAGGAGCAGTTTAACAAATTATTGAACATTAATGATTTTCATATAGTGGTGTCTTGAAAGCGTGTAGTGTCTTTCTAAACCAGAGGTAACTAAAGTAAAGTTCAAAGCTTATTTTATTTTCCAACATTAAAGGCTGCTTTAGACTTTAAACCATTACAAAATGTTAAATTTTACTAAGATTACATTAAATATTCCTTTTTCCAATTTTCAAGGATACTACCCACCACCTCCAACAGTACCAGCTGGTGTGGCTCCCTGTGTTCCTCGCTTTGTGAGGTCCAGTAATGTTCCAGAGTCCTCCCTCCCACCTGCTTCCATGCCATATGCTGATCATTACAGTACATTTTCGCCTCGAGATCGAATGAATTCTTCTCCTTACCAACCTCCTCCTCCGCAGCCGTATGGACCAGTTCCTCCAGTACCTTCTGGAATGTATGCTCCTGTGTACGACAGCAGGCGCATCTGGCGCCCACCTATGTACCAACGAGATGACATTATTAGAAGCAATTCTTTACCTCCAATGGATGTGATGCACTCGTCTGTGTATCAGACGTCTTTGCGGGAAAGATATAACTCATTAGATGGGTATTATTCAGTGGCTTGTCAGCCACCAAGTGAGCCAAGGACAACTGTGCCTTTACCAAGGGTAAGTGATAATGGAAATAGGAATGCTGATATAGTGTAGTGGTTAAGAGTCTAGAGTCTGGTGTTAGACCATTCAGGTGTATATCCTGGCTCCTCCACTTACTTATTGTGTGACTTATGGAATTTTACTTGACTTCTCTATATCAATTTTTTTGTATTTGACGGAAATCATAGTAGTACCTACCTCATAAAGCTGTTGTGAGGATTAAATCAGAAAAAGCAAAGCTCTTAGAATTGGACCTGATGCATATTCATGCTCAATAAATGTTATGTTTGGATACGAAACTGAAGGGAAGGTAAAAAGAAATCTTCAAAATACAAAGACAGGGCCTATTTTTAGTATCCCCACGTATATACATATGATTTTCCTAAACCAGAAAAGTGAGTGCTCAGATTTTACTTTTAACATTTGACTAAATATTAACCCTTTCGTTTAAGTGTATGGAGAATAGGCTAGGGTGACTTCCCTACTGTATTTTTTTTTTTTGTCCCAACAATATAGTAAATGTTCACATTATTTCCACGGAGCATAGTTAAATTTATTTACCACTCCCTAGATGATTAAGATTGTTTCTTTTATCCCCCCTTAGGAACCTTGTGGTCATTTGAAGACCAGTTGCGAGGAGCAGATAAGAAGAAAGCCAGAGCAGTGGGCACAGTACCACACTCAGAAAGCACCTCTTGTCTCTTCAACTCTTCCTGTGGCAACACAGTCACCAACACCACCTTCTCCTCTATTCAGTGTAGACTTTCGCACTGATGTAAGAAAGGTTTTAATTACTTGATGTTGCAGGGATAGGTCAGACAACTGACTTCAGAGCACTCATTCAAGCCAGAGTTACCTATGTTGGATATTTTGCATTGGTTTGGTGGCAGTTGAGTTTAATTCAATAAACACTGAGTATGTAAGCACTATGGCTAGGCATTGTGATACTCTGAAGACCACTAAATCACAGTCCTTTTTCCACCAAGAATTCAAAAATCTTTCCAGCGGTATAGTTCTCATTATTTTTATGGCTTTTATTAATAATAAGATTTATGTCCACCATTTATTGAGCACCTACTTGTGCCAGGCACTGTATTAAGCAGTTATTTTATTTAATTCTTACAGAATCCTTAGGGGGCAGGTATTACCCATATTTTGCATGTTAGGAATCCTACTCAGAGAAGTTAAGTAATTTGCCCAAGTAGTAAATTCACCCTATAAGTAGCTTGGATTTGAATTCTGGTCTATCTGAGACATTCCTTCCCTACTTCACAGGAGGTGCAGAAATGCCTGCTGTATTATTTATGGTGTTTTAAATCACTGTTAATTATTGTTCTTATCATTTCAAAACAAGTTTTTGTACCAGGATTGTTTTAATGTACCCTGTTTTCAGTACTGTTACATTTAGAGCAAACCATTAATTTTTTTTTTGATTCATCTGGTTTATTTCCTATCCCTAGAGATACTAAAATAAAATTTTTTTCTAGTCTTCATTAGGAAAAATTTCAAACATATGCAAAAGTAGAGAGAATAGTAATAAACTCCATGTACCCGTTACCCACAATTATCAACTCAGCCCATCTTGTTTCATTTGCACCCCCTCTTCCTACTGGATTATTTTGAAGTAATCCTAGACATCATATTTTTCCATCCATAAATATTGAATTTTTAAAGTAGATCCAAATTTATCTCATCAAACTTGTACTTCTTCAAAGCAGCTAACCATCTTGACAAGAGTGATAAGAATTGCCACTTGCTTAATATAAAAATGTATTTGTATTAATCTGTGTATGTGTATGTGTGTGTTTTCTTTTGCTTTTTTTCATTTTTTAGAGCACTTTTTACCATGTTAGAGGCATGCTATAAATTGTTGATTGGTCTGTATAGTATCAGTCAGGGGTTCCTTATGATTTCTTAAAGGACAAAGTAAAAAAGAGAAGGCATTCTCTTTTCTATTAATACGTAATATAAATACAAATAATATAAATACCATTTGTTACTTGTTACAGTTTTTAATATTAGTTATTGAATGTTTAATTGTTCACTATAAAGTGCTGTGAATTCTATAATAGTTACTTTATTTTAGTTACAAGTTTGTAAATTTAAATTTCTTACCAATTGCCTGTGCCTTTTTTTTTTTTTTCTTTTTTTAATCAGTTCTCTGAAAGTGTGAGTGGCACAAAATTTGAAGAAGATCATCTTTCCCATTATTCCCCCTGGTCTTGTGGCACCATAGGTTCCTGTATAAATGCTATCGATTCAGAGCCCAGAGATGTAATTGCTAATTCAAATGCTGTGTTAATGGTATGATTTGGGGGGCAAGGGTTGTCGTGCATGTTGACTCAAGTTTTAGAATGATTGAATGCTTTCATCTTCATATCGTTGGTATGTTACTCATCTGTAAGCAGCAGAGTTACATTTAGGTAAGCCTGAAATAAATTGCACTTAATGTTTAAATTATTTGGGCATAGTTGAGTGTTTTAAAGTAGATGTTGGGTTATCATTGAGATATACAGCTAATGTTAAATTTACCAGAAAACTTAATTTAATGTCTTTTGAAAGCATGTACTTGTATTATTAGCTGAAGTAATTGCCAACAATCTTTTTATTGATTTTCTTTTATTTATGCAGGACCTGGACAGTGGAGATGTTAAGAGAAGAGTGCATTTATTTGAAACTCAGAGAAGGACAAAAGAAGAAGATCCAATAATTCCTTTTAGTGATGGACCTATCATCTCAAAATGGGGTGCAATTTCTAGATCTTCCCGTACAGGTTACCATACCACGGATCCTGTCCAGGCCACTGCTTCCCAAGGAAGTGCGACAAAACCTATCAGCGTATCAGGTGATCCATTTAACTAATACTTCACCTGATATGTTCTAGCACTGTGCTTTTTAATCCTCACTCTGTTAGATACAGAACATTTCTCTTCATTTAACAGCCACAGTAAACTCAGAATTAAATGGCTTAGCCAGGAGAACATGGCTAGTTGGATAAATATGGATTTTTTTGAAAAGTATACATTCACATCTATATCTGATCTTTCACTTTTCTGATCATTGTTTCTTTCTACATTTCTATAGATTATGTCCCTTATGTCAATGCTGTTGATTCAAGATGGAGTTCATATGGTAATGAAGCTACGTCATCAGCACATTATATTGAACGGTAACGTTATGCTTAATTCTTTAGGATTCTCTATTCTCAGAGTACAGATCCTACTCCCAGTTATTCATGAACTGTGCTTTGCTAGTTTTAGCTATATAACAAATTTCTGAAAAAAATTTTACATTTGGAATAATGACTGAAACTTTCAGGGTTGATCTGTTATGTAAAACATATATAGGACTTCCCTGGTGGTGCAGTGGTTAAGAATCTGCCTGCCAGTGCAGGGGACATGGGTTTGAGTCCAGGTCTGGGAAGATCCCACATGCCGCGGAGCAACTAAGCCTGCGTGCCACAACTACTGAAGCCCGCCTGCCTAGAGCCTGTGCTCCGCAACAAGAGAAGCCACCACAATGAGAAGCCCGCGCACTGCAACACAGAGTAGCCCCTGCTCGCCACAACTAGAGAAAGCCTGCGCACAGCAATGAAGACCCAACGCAACCAAAAATAAATAAATTAATAAATTAAAAAATATATATAGGGCCTCCCTGGTGGCGCAGTGGTTGAGAGTCCGCCTGCCGATGCAGGGGATACGGGTTCGTGCCCCGGTCTGGGAGGATCCCATATGCCGCGGAGCGGCTGGGCCCGTGAGCCATGGCCGCTGGGCCTGCGCATCCGGAGCCTGTGCTCCGCAACGGGAGAGGCCACAACAGTGAGAGGCCCGCATACCGCAAAAAAAAAAAAAAAAAAAAAAAAAAAAATATATATATATATATATATATATATAATATATAGTCGTTATATAGTCATTACTGCTTTAATTGGTTCATTTATTTCATTTTTATAACAGTAAACTTATTTTTCTTTAAAGGGACAGATTCGTTGTTACTGATTTATCTGGTCATAGAAAGCATTCCAGTACTGGAGACCTTTTGAGCATTGAACTTCAGCAGGTAGGCTCTGTGTCACTCTGCTTTGAATTTTTTAAAAAATAGAATGACATTTAAAAGTTATGGATGGAAGCTGACTTTACTTTTTTTTTTCCTCTAGGCCAAGAGTAACTCGTTGCTTCTTCAGAGGGAGGCCAATGCTCTGGCCATGCAACAGAAGTGGAATTCCCTGGACGAAGGCCGTCACCTTACCTTAAATCTTCTAAGCAAGGAAATTGAACTGAGAAATGGAGAGGTAAGGAAACTGAACCTCTCAGCTTCATGCCCAATATATTTGCTGTTTGCTGCTGTTGCATGTTATTTTATGCCATACTTAGTGCAAAATTTGGCTTTTTCTGGTGGATGAATGCTTTTAAAACTTAAGAGTAGAAATAAAATTGTAGTCCCAGATTTCTTTTTTTAGATCAATCATTGGGACTCCCATTTTAATTTAAAAGGGAAGCCGCAGTTTCCACAGATAGGAAATCACCATTTTTCTTAATTACAGAGTGATTATACAGAAGATGCAGCTGATACTAAGCCTGATAGGGATATAGAGTTAGAGCTTTCAGCACTTGATACTGATGAACCTGATGGACAAGGTGAACAGATTGAAGTAAGTACTGCAGTCACACATCTAGGAGGCTTTACTCCATTGGAAATTAAAGTACAGAATACTTTCATACTGAAGGATTAACATTTTATTTTCGTAGGAGATCCTGGACATACAGCTTGGTATCAGTTCTCAGAATGATCAGTTACTGAATGGAACAGCGGTAGAAAATGGGCATCCAGTCCAACAACACCAAAAGGAGCCCCTGGAGCAGAAGAGACAGAGTTTAGATGAAGACCATGTGATTCTGTGAGTGTTAGACATAAAATTCATAACCAGTGGGCATAGGGCATGAATAAAAATAAATAGATGCATTGTTAAATTCATTTTTGGTTTTATCCTATGAGGGGAAGACCTTACGTAATAAGGCAATGATTTGGTCAGTCTGGATTTTTAGGAGAGGAGAACTAAATTTGAACTAACCAAGTGGTCCATTTTAGTAGCCTAAAACTTGCTTTTGGTTGGGATAAAAGTTTATGTTTATGCTCTAGCATCAGGTTATACTTCCTCTGATAGCCAAACATCAAGACTACAAAATGGAGAACTAAAACCTAAATGAAGGGTTTCCCTTTTTAAAAATCTTGCTAAGATATTTTTGGCCCTTAGTATATAATTACTGCCAAAAATATGGGCTAATCTTGAACTTGATAGATTGTTGGCCTTAAATTAACCAGTGTTCTAATTTTTTATTATAATTTTTGGAAAATGGAACTTTTTTAGTGACCTCCAATACTTTTTAGTGAAAAAGACATGCCTTTGCTAGGGGCTCTTAAAGTGTGTTACAACTTTTATTCAGCGTGTATGGTTACTCTTAAAAGTTTTCACTTAAAGCTAATTTGTTTTCAATGTCATTTATTCTCTCCCAGGGAGGAGCAAAAAACAATTCTGCCGGTAACTTCTTGCTTTAGTCAGCCACTCCCAGTGTCCATTAGCAATGCGAGTTGCCTCCCTCTTGCCACATCTGTCAGTGTTGGCAACCTCATTCTGAAAACTCATGTTATGTCTGAAGATAAAAACGACTTTTTGAAACCTGTTGCAAATGGGAAGATGGTTAACAGCTGAAAAGAGGTTCATCTTTCAAATCTGTGACCATACCATGGAAGCATTTACACTAGCTTTTTATATATATAATATATATTATATAATGTATATTTTTTTTAAAAAAAAGATATTACTGGGGGCATCCATTTCCTGTGGACTCTTTGATACTTCAAGCCCTCTTGCATTAGCATTATGAAAAAAAAAAGAAAATTTACTTTACTAGGGTAACACGTTCACTTTCCAGAAGTGATTGGAATTTGGACATTTAACTTAAGCTTCAAGCAGCTTTTTATGAGTTTGTAGCAATCCGGTGCAGTAACTGAGCCATTTCCTATTTTAAATGGCTTCTATAGAAAATTAACAACTCAGTTATTAAACTAGCAGGATCCTACAATGATACATCTAGTGAAAGTAGACTTAATTAACTTATTTATTTCTATTTTATGTTTCACTGAGAGAAATTTCCATCTCATTCCAGCTGCTTTATTTATCTTTTTCATGGGACTTTGCATGGATTTTTTTTTCTTTTTTTTTTTTTTTTTTAAATTTTGAAGAGTGGAGTTAGATGTTCTTACCATAGAATTTTACAGGGTTATATACTAGCTTTCTTTACTGCATTATATGTAGGAGTGTGGTGCAGTGCTTTTATCTGTAGCATTTAATTTTTTTTCAATTTTCCATTTTTCAAAAATAGTTTCTGCTTTGTTAATATTTATACACAGGCTACTTGTTGAAGTAAGTAATTAAATATATAACCAAGTGCCTAAGTCTTTCAGCTGATGTACTAGATATTAAATTCTCCTAAGTTATGCAGAATCGTTTTTACAATTTTGATAAATTATGCACTAATGTAATGGCAGTTTTTTAAAATGCAGATTTAAGCCTGTACATTATGAATCTGATGACTTGGCAAAAGAATCAGGTGCTTTCAGCTTTCTTGAGAAAACCCTGTATGTAGTGTTTGCACTGACTAACAAGATGGTATTGCTGGGTTTTTAATTTAAACTAATTAATTTGGATGTTCATTGCATTATCTTGGTTAAATATCGTTTATTGTTACTTCATGTTGGGGTTTAATTTTCCTTGTTTTTCTGACTGTTAGGTTGATATGACTATGAACCATGTAATAATAGAACATTGGCTAACCTTTATTCATACTTAAAAACATGAATAATTTCTGCCCTGCTAAAATGTGACTGAAAAGTGTTTTGACTTGGCATCTGAAAGTATGCAGTATGTTCAACAAGCCAGGCTCCAGATTTGTGGGAGGTATTTTATTGAAACCTAAATTTCAGTCAACATTTGAAAACAAAAGCTGGGCATTCCTTCTGGGTGATCTTACCTATAGTTTGTGTCTTTGTTTTTCCCCCCATTTCTTTAAGATTAGTTTGACTTTTATTATTATTTTTAATTAACTTCTGTGAAGTTGTTTACTCTGAAAATTGTACTGGAATATTTTAAGCCAAGCTGATCTTTCACCAGGTGTACTGTATGTAAGGGCTTTTCCTGCTAGCAAGATGCTTAAACAGGATCATGTTATTGGTCGTCTGAGCTATTTAGTTGTTTTACAAAACCACAGCATTGTATCAGATAAGATTTTGATAAAAAGTTTTGTGCACATTTCCAGGGGCGGGAGGGTTGACATTTCCCTGAAATTTCTTGATCAGAATGAGTAAATACTGGTGTTTGATACCTGTCTTAATGAACATGCTCATAAGGTGACTGATAAGTTGTAAATATACCTGAGAAACAAAGGGGTAGTTTTGATATTCTGGTGTCAGTATGGAAGATCTTACACATTTATTTAATACTCAAATGTATGAAGATGTTTGTTTGTAGCATAACAGCACAGTAGCCTTGACTTAGTTTCCTTGGTTAGTACTGTACCTTTTTGCCATGGCCAGTGCCCCCATCCCTACAAGGACATTTTATTTATTTCACGCTGTAACCTGAAATGAATAGGAACAAGAGTTTTAAACCATGTTACATTAACTTATTTCCGACATTATAAATTAGCCTAGGATATTACAGGAACGTGATTGTTATATAATTTATATCAGAACCTTTCTATAAATATGCGCTTATTACATTTGAAATGCTTCCAATGTACTTTATTTGCTGTTTGTATTTCCAAAAAGGATATGCAAACCAGTATGTCTATTTCATGGATATTTAAATAGTGAGATCTTCCATGTTGAAGGTAATGTATTTTTTTTTAAGATTTTAAAATTGCTATTTTGTTACAAAATAGAGACCTATTAACAGTTTGAGAGCTCCTTATGTGCCCTCAGGGAAAGAACCCTCTGTGCAACAGAACTACGCAAAACATCTTCAGCACGTTCTGAGGGTGAATATATACTACATAAATTGATCTTGTGTATTTAACCTTATCTTTTTAATTTTAAAATTGAAGTTTTGAAACTTGGTTGTGCTCTGCTGGAGGGGGTTGGGATAAACTGCTTAGGTGTTTGCCTACTTGTCCAGTGAAATTACATTTGCATCAGTGTATGTATATACCTGCCAACTTATTGGTATGTCTCAGAACATTTATATTAAAATAATGCTTGTCTTGCAGCAGGTGATCCCATAAAACAGTAACTCCCTGTTCATAAAAACTTACTCTCTTCCTCACTAACAACATAGGAATTGTTTCTATGTTGGGATTATTCGGTATTGCATCCTTTATGTAGTGATCATCTTCTGTTTCTCGTGGTGTGTTGGATGTGAAATAAAGACATTGGTTCTCTGCCACTTGAGAAGGAAGAGCAGTTTATCTGATCCTTCTTATGAAAGGTACCTAATGATATAGAGGAAAAAATTACAAATTGGACCTAGAATGTGACTTTTTAAAATAGGGGGCATTCCCTGTCATTTGACCCTTTACCAACATGTTGTGATGCACATATGTTTGAAATCAAAGGATATAAAGCAATAGGAGAGGAAGTTTGTACTGTTGTCAACTAAACTGCATATGTGGTGTATGGTCTAATAAGGAAAAAGTAATCCGAGGTCTGGAAACTGGGAAAATGGTGAGGTTTTTGTTTTGTTCTGACTTTTTGTGTTTTTTAAAATGTCTAAGTCCCATTCTGAAGACCATGTGCCTCATTCAGATACTGTGATGTAGCATCAGTAGTTCTTTCTTTGTGGTCTCATTTCACCTTATGAATCCTGAGAAAGTTACTTAAGTATGTCATCTAGTTGGTAACTGAACAAAGCACATTTCCTTTGCCTTTCCTGCCATGACTTACTTTCAATACCATCTAGTAAACCAGCGTCATGCATGAAAGTTGTGCATCGTAATTTTCAAGAGAAGGTACTTCAGTGGGTCAGTGGCACTGATGTTTTTCCTAGTAACTGTTTACTCTCACAAGAGGATAGTAAAAGAAACCTATACTAGAACTGAATTTTTCCATTTGTATGGATCTGGTCACTTTCACTCAAGTTTCAAGTTGATTCTAAGTTTATAAAGTACATCCCAATTTTATATGCTGCCTTGAGAAAATTACCGGATGCACAGTGATTTGTAGGAATTTAAAATGGGATCATTTAAACATTTGAAAACATTGTTTTAAAAACCATCTAGCTTGCTTTTGCGTTTTACATGTTAAAGCCCATGTTGTCTTGTTAACAGGGGTGGCGTTTGTAATGATCAGATTCAGCATGTGATTTCAACTTTGAATGTTTCTTCCCTAGCTTCTAGAGTCATTTTCTGAGCAGACTGTCACCAGTATTGGTGACTAATCATTCAAGGGGAAAGTTGCATTGCAACTATGTATTAGTTTCCTGGAAGAACTTTCCCTGTGTTTTAGTGAATGAAGAGTGTTAATGGGATCACTTACTGTAACTCCTTCTACATAAGAACCCCTTCTGCAAGCAGACCACAAATGAACATGCTCAAGGAGTATCTCATTTTCTGGGTAAATTGAATAAATTTGCTAGTTACTCCTTTATACTAGTAGTGGTTTCTTTGTATCCCTTTGCTGGCAAGGGAATACAAGGAGTCAAGGCCACCAATCAGAACACCCCACATTTGAGTGGAGCCCTGTTTTTACTCCAAGAGCAGTTATTCCCCCAAGTCTGAAATTGGCAGTTTTTTTCTTTTTTTAAATAAAAAAATTTAAATATCCTTAAACCAGTGGAACACAGACACTGGCTGCACTTAGTACTGCCAAAAGCCAAGGTCATTTGCATATATTCCATCAATCTGTCAAGAATTAGGCCTCACTTTATAACCCAAGGCATGGAAGTGCATGCATTCTCTTAGCTGGGCAAACAATTATACTGTAGTTGTGATACAACACATGTGGCTTTTATTTGTACTGCACATATCCACTGTACAGCCACCTGGGAGTATCGTGGTTAGCTTGCAGCAACTGCTGTCTGCATTTATACTGTTTATTGCATATTCTTTTCCCTGGAAGTGAAAGAGAAATGTTTTTCTTGTTGCATTGATTACATTTTATAAATTTGCTTAGCTGGAAAGTTTGGGAAAAGAGGCCTGTTTGTCAATTGTACAACCGATTGTGAAGCTCTAGTGTGAATATTTTTACGTCTGTATTAGACATTTTCTTTGCAAATCTATTGTTCGATTGAAATGTAAATGAAATTAAAGATGGTGTACACCCATCATGTAAAAAGCAGGCACCATCTCTAAGATGGATTTAATGCTCATTTTTAAGGCATATACTCAGCTTCTATTTAAAACTATAATTTAAAATAATTCTGTACAATGAAATGGGGAATATATATGGGAATAAATTCTATTCCATTTACTTCAATTTGAATTTCCAAATTGTAATGTTTCCCTTTGTGCTATATAGGAATAGGATTAAATGGGGGAAGGCTAGGATTCATAAGGCCTGTATATGGGGGGAGGGCAGAGATGGAACAATGAGGGTTGTGATGATAGTGAATAGCAAAGAGTGAATTCTGTGTGTTTTTGCTGTAGCACTGAAGTGAAGAGATATTAGCTTTGGCTGTTCACAGAATAGAGCATCATGATTTTCAGTGTTTGAGAGAAAATTGATGGAAAAAGTTTGCAGTACTTGACATGTATTTGCATGCACAAAATAAAATTATTTGTCCACCTTAAAAGTTGTTTGTTTAGTGTCAATATTAAGTTTCTAGTGCATTTTAGTTATCTTGACTTCCTTGGTAAATTTTTTGGTTTAACTAAGCTACCAGGTTACTCCTTAAGATTTAAACAATCACCTGCCTCATGCATTCATCACTGGGAAGGATCTGAAAGAAATGAATAGGCTAGGGAGGTTGAAATAGTCCTCAATTCAATCAGTCACTTCGTTCATTCAATATGGAGTACTTTCTGTATGGGAGATGAGGGTGTAGATAATACTAGCAGTTCACAGTCTAATGGAGAAAATAGGACAAATAGATAAATAACGGATATGAAGCAATATATCACAGAAGTATGAAGGCTGTTCTGTTGAACCTCAGAGTGTAACAGAGAACGGCCTGAGTGATTCTAGACACCATTTTCACTGGGCCTTGAGTAGTTTTACTCATTCACTCAACTGATGAATTTTAAGCCCCTGTCTGTGCTGGTCATTAGGGTTGAAGGTCAGTGAAACAACAAGCCCTCTCTCTAGAAGCTCTCAGGGTGGGAAATGGGAAAGACAAATCTGAATAACCAGCTCAGTGAGCTATGTTCTAGTATAAGGTATATGGAAACTCCAAAAGGGAAATTATGGAGTGGATGGTAGTGATAGTGAGCCAGAGGAACTGCTTCTTTGAGAAATGACTTCAAAGAAGGGCATTTCTTTGTAGGCTGAATAATATTTCACCAAGCAGAGCTAAGGGGAGAAAACACCTGAGAACCTACTGTAACTTCACAACAACCCACTCGGTATCCTAACAGCCCTTCACTATAAATATTATGATCCCTGTTTTATATTTGAGATGTTAAGTAACTTGCCCAAGACCTTGTAACTAGAAAGTTAATGGAGTCAGATTTCTGATTCAAGTCTTATTCTACCTTCCAAAGATGGTGATGGTGATGGTTGGAACCTATTTTAGCCATAAGTGTTACAGTGGAAGGAGTGTTTGAGGAATAGCTTAACTAACTCTTAACAGCACTTAATATGTTCCAGACACAGTTCTAAGTGCTGTAGGTATATTATCATCTAGAACCATTATTGTCACCATTTTACACATGAGAAGACTGAGGCAGAGACCTTAGAGAATTTGTCCAATTTGTCCTATTTACCTCATCTAGCTGTGTGATCTGATCATTGCGATCAGATCACATAGCTAGATGAGGTAAATAGGGACCTCTGTGAAGGACACTAAATACTAAAGAGACTGTTAGGGAGTCTTGGAAGTTAGATGATCTGATTGATTTGGGGTTTTAGAAGATCACTTCGGTAATAGTGTGAGGTGAAGCTGGAGATTGACCAGCAGGGAGACCAGGCCAACAATCTAGGTAAGAAGTGTTTAGGGCATGGCCAAAGAGAGGATGGAGGAAGAGATGGATTTGAAAAGTAGGAGAGCGCAATTGACAGGATTTGTTGTAGAGGAAGCCTACCAGACATCTCCATTATCGTGGATTAAATTTGGCTTAGAATCCCAGACCTCGTTGCTGAAAACAGACCAATATTTGTGAAACAGGTGATCTTGTATAAGCCCTGGCATGATCATTGAGATCAGGAAGAAGAGGAAGAACCATGGATAGTTGATCCAGGCAAAGGAGAGGAAACTTAACTGAAGGAAATGAATCCCAGGAAGATTTTTATTTCCCTTATAATTGACACCTATTGGAGTAATGATCATGCACTTTAACAAAGATTTTTTATAATTGAAAACTCAATAGTGCAGTGGTTCCAAACTTACCTGCACATGGCAATCACCTAGGGAGCTTTTAAAAAATCCCAAAGCCCAGATCACACCCCAGACCAATTAAAACACACTCTCAGGAGGTGGGATCAAGGCATCAGTACATATGAAGCTCCCCAGGTGCTGCCAATGTGCAGAAAAGTTTGGGAACCACTGCCGTAAAGAATGAAAACGGGTTTGGGGCCTGTCTTAGCCCAGGTGCATTCAGTGACATCCATCATCAAATGTTCAGGCCTAGGTAGTTTAGAGAGACATTCAACAAATATACTTTTGAGAATCTACTGCGTACTGGGCATTAGAGAGACAGTAGTGAATTAGTCCCTAATTTCATGAAACTTACATTGTAGTTCTAAGTACTGTGGGCAGTTTTAGATAGGGCAGTCTGCCGAACATCTTCATTTGGGTCTCTAATGAACATTTCAGACGTAACATGTCCAAATCTGAGTCCCCAAACTGTACCTCCAGTCTTCCCCATTTCAGTTATTTCCCCCTTGACTACTCTTCGTAGTCCAGCAGCAAGTCCTGTCAGCTCTGCCTTCAAAATAAATGTTCAGAATTTGACCACTTCACCACTGAGGTCCAAGCCACAATTATCTTTCACCTGAACTGGGATGGCTTCCTGTTCTCCCTGCTGCTGCCCTTGCCTCCCTTCAGTTTATTCTTAACCACAGCAGCTACAGAGATCCTCTTAAAATGTCAGTTTGATCACTTCACTCTTGGCTCAAAACCCTCCAAATGTTTCTTACCTCACTCCGGGTGAAAGCCAAAGTCTTTTCTTTGATACTTTGTTCACTGTGCTCCAGCTGCACTGGCCACTGAGTTCTTCACCAGGCCAGCCAGGCATGCTCCCATCCTAGGGCCTTTACCCTTGCTGTTCTGTAAGGGTAGGAGGCTTCCCGACCCCTGTAAGAATCTTCATCACTAGCTCTCTCACATTCTTCAGGTCTTCACTCAAAAGTCAACTCAGTGAAAATTAGATGCAGAGTAATGGGGGTGGAGGGTCTGGGGAGTGCTATTTAAAATAGATGTTTTAACCCAAGAGACTGGATGAGATCAACTGAAGTTGTTTTTGTTCTGTTTTGTTTTACTTTATATTCTGAAATAATTATAGATTCACAGGAATTTGCAAAAATAATACAAAGAGGACCCATGTACCCTCATACAGTTCCGCCAATGGTAGTATCTTACATAACTATAATATCAAAACCAGGAAATTGACATTAGTAACAATCTACAGAACTTACTCAGATTTCACTCACTTTCACATGCATTCATTTGTGTGTGTGTGTGTGTAGTTGTATTCAGTTTTTATCACATGTAGATTTGTGGAACCACTACAACTTAAGATAACAGAACTGAAAAAAAAAAAGAACAATTGTTCCATCACCTCAATGATCCCTTGTGCTATCCCTTTATATTCATGTCATTCCCCTCCCTTACCCCCATTTTCCTATCCCTGGCCCCTGGCAACCACTGATTTCTTCTCCATCTCTGTAATTTTGTCATTATGTGAATGTTATATAAGTGAAATTATGCAGACTGTAACCTTTTGAGACTGGCTTTTTTTCACTCAGCATAATTCCCTTGAGACCCATCCAAATTGTTGCATGTATTAGTAGTTCATTCCTATTTATTGCTGAGTAGTATACCATGGTATGGACATACCACATTTTGTTTAAACATTCACCCATTGAAGAACATTTGGGTTGTTTAGATTTTTTGACTATTAACAAATAAAGCTGCTATGAACATTTGTGTACATGTCTTTGTGTGGACGTTTTTTGTTTCTGAAGTGTTTTTTGAGCAGATAAATTAGTGTACTTGGACAACCTCTGAAGGAAATGGATAAATTCGACTATATGGTCTTAACTTAAAAATGGACAAATTCCTTCAAAATACAATTTACCAAAACAGATACAGGATGAAAAGGAAAATTGGAATAACTCTTGTATTAGTTACCTATAATCACATAACAAAGTACCCTCAATTTAGCAGCTTAACACAATAACATTGTTTCACAGTTTCTGTAGGTCAGGAATCTGCATGTGACTTAGAGGAGTCCTCTGCTCTGGGTCTCTCACAACCTAGGCGTTAGCTGGCTCTGTAGTCATCTCGTGGCTCTCCTGGTGAAGGGTGTGCTTCCAAGCTCACTCCCCTTATTATTGGCAGGATTCAGTTCCTCCTGAACTGTTGGAATGGCAGCCTCAGGTTTTCATTGGCTGAAGGTTGCCCTCAGTTTTCTGCCACTTGACCCTCTCTAGGGCAACTTACAATCAATATGCTAGCTTGGCTCATCCAAGCAGCAAGCAGGAAGAACCTGGGACCAAGCAGGGGGTGGGGGCCAGGTTGCATTCACGCCTGCACAAAAGAGAGAAAGCACGCAATAAAGTCACAATCTTTTATAGCCTAATCTTGGAAACAATATCCCATCGGTTTTGTCACTTAGAAGCAAGTCACTAGGTCCAGACCCCACTCGGACCGATAAAGCTTCCAAAGACCCCTGCCTGGTATTCATGTCCTGGCATAAGCTCTCACCTGAGTGTGGACTGGACCTAGTGACTTCTTTACCCCCCATCAGGAGATAAAAACCATAGAGGGGGGCTTCCCTGGTGGCGCAGTGGTTGAGAGTCCGCCTGCCGATGCAGGGGACACGGGTTCGTGCCCCGGTCCGGGAGGATCCCACATGCCACGGAGCGGCTGGGCCCGTGAGCCATGACCGCTGAGCCTGCGCGTCTGGAGTCTGTGCTCTGCAACGGGAGAGGCCACAACAGTGAGAGGCCCACGTACCGCAAAAAAAAACAAAAAACAAAAACAAAAACAAAAAAACCATAGAGGGGATGTTTGACACAAAAGAATTATTAAAATTTAGTAGATGAGCGACTATAAGATTAAGGAAATCCCATATGGTACCCTATGGCTTAGGGAGAGTAACTAAGGAAGGACAGACTTGGAAAGGGGCCTCTTATCAAGACTGGGGTGCAGACCTCATTGGAGAAGGTGAAGTTCAGCCCACTGGGCAGCAGAGAAGTTTGCTGGTTTACCCAGGCTGGGACTGGTTGCCGGCAAGCAGAAAGCAAGTCTGGAAACACAGGCGAGCTGCAGAGGAGCCTGTGGAGGGAACTGGCGCCAGTGCAGACAGGAGGCCTTCAGGACACTGATTTCCATGTTGAGAGGGTCACAGGAAAATTATTGCTAGTCCAGACAGAGGTTGCAAGATCATCAAGGAACCACATGTGCTGGGCCTGTGGCTGGGGAAGAACCCACTGTATGTCCTTACAGCCTTACCACTGACCACAGCCCTCCTCCTCCAGTGCCCTCTAGTGAGGAAGCTTATCATTGTGCTCACTGCAAAGGAGAGATGTTTAAAGGAATTCAGTCCATTATTGCAAAGCAAGAAGGGTGAATTGAAGGCTGAGAGACAGATTATTTATTGGCACAGGGACCATTTTAGAAACTGCCTGCCATAGCGTTGTATCTACTAAACAAGTGAAATTCATTATGAAAAGCTTCCCACAAAGAAAACTCCAGGCCTCCCAATGGTTTCACAGGTGAATTCTATTAAACATCTAAGGACAAAAATAACCTCAGTTTCACAGAAGCGCCTTCAGAAAATGGAGGAGGAGGGAACTTCCTAACTAGTTTTATTAGACGAATAAAACCCTGGCATCAAAACCTGATAGTAAATTTACACAAAAATTACAGCTCAGTATCCCTTGTGAACATAGATGCAAAAATCCTTAAAGTGTTAGCAAATCCAGATATTTATATAAATTATAACACATGTCCAAATAGGGTTTATCTCAGTAATGTAAGGTTGGTTTAACACTTGAAGATCAACCAGTGTAATCCACCATATTAATCAGAATACAGGTTATATTTGTTATTATAAGGTCTCAAAATTTAATGAAGCTCCATTCTGATTGGCTTATAGAGATTAAAAATGTCTGTAAATAAGAGAAACAGAAATATTTCTAAAAAAGAAAAAATTTGCCTCTTACATTTTTAAGTGTGTGGGCTATTTAAAGAAAAATATTGTTACTAAGAATATTGTTACTAAAGCAATGAAAGCAGAGGTTTTCTGATTTTCTCAGATGCTTTCAATCAAAACCTTAAAAAGAAATGTAATTGCTTCTTAAAGACAATCCAACATCTAAAGCAAATTTCAAGTTACAAAATTAAAGCCTACACTAAAGATACCAATTAAAAAAATTTTTTTAAACCATTATATAAGGAAGTGGCCCTTACTGGTTTTATATTCATTAATACAAAAAGAAGTTTAATCTAACTGATGTCTAAAAGTTGTTTAATTTCTAAATAAGAAAGACGTGTTCAATTGCCACAAACTGGCCCCACACTGACAGGGAGGGAGGAAAAGAGAAAGACCGGTTATTTCAAACAATCCTCATACTGGTTGATGTCATCCAAAACCATCTTTAGACCTTTAATACTTGCATAACAAAAATAATCCAAGTGGCAGGGACAAATCTGTTCTAAATTTACAAAAATATTGGTGGAAAAAATTTTATCTGGGCAACTCAGTGGAGGACCAAATCTTGTTTTATCTCTAATTATTATGATCTGGGAAAACTATAAGGGTAGAGCAAGCCTTGGAACCCAGCTTCGAGGCATCTAAGCATTTCTATATAAATTTCATTCAGTTACTTCAAAACTTTAAATATGTTTAATAATAGTTTGTAAATCTTCTGGTTGGATCAAGATTTTCCCTTGATAAAAGGCAAATGCTTTAACAGCTTATTTTGGTTTTCCCACTAGGGAATACCTTCAATACTCTCTATGGATAAACAAAAACCTTACATTACAGGTAAAATACTTGACAAACTATAAATTACACATGGTACTCTCATTAAAAGGAAACTTCACTATCCACATCATCCCCAGATACTGGTAAGATAAATGGAGTGGTCCTGATGAATACTGTTAACTATCTCATGTACACAGTCATATTCCTGACAGATGCAAACTACACTCCCAGCAAGGATACCACTGGATAATCCCTCTATAATACACAACTAGGAGAATGAATATATTAAAAGAGACCAATAAAGATGAATCTTAAAACTGTAAATTTACATTTAGACTTGCATTTTATTAGTTTTCTCCTCCTCTTTCTCTTTTTACCTTTTGTTTATTCCTGTTTTCTGTCTCCTCAACTCTTTAAGCTGTGTAATTTACAATGACAGCTATCCTTTCTGGCTTTTAATTATGTTACCTAACTTCAAAATCCTCAGGACTTCCCTGGTGGCTCAGTGGTTAAGAATCCGCCTGCCAATGCAGGGGACATGGGTTTGATCCCTGGTCCGGGAAGATCCCACATGCTGTGGAGCAACTAAGCCCGCGAGCCACAACTACTGAAGCCCGTGAGCCTAGAGCCCGTGCTCTGCAACAAGAGAAGCCACCGCAATGAGAAGCCCGCGCACCGCAACGAAGAGTAGCCCTCGCTCACTGCAACTAGAGAAAAGCCCACAAGCAGCAACGAAGACCCAACGCAGCCTAAAAAAAAAAAAAATCCTCTAAAATATTATCAACCTAAATATGTCTCCATACTTAACTGGCCTTCAGTCCCCCTAAAGAGAGCTTCTGTGGTAAGTAGTTCATAGGATGGGCCCCTGAGCCTCTTGGTATGGTATTCATGTTCTTGTGTAATTCCTTCCCCTTGAGTGTGGGCTGGACTCACTGGCTCATTTCTAATGAAAATAATACAACTGAAGTGATTGGGTGTAACTTCTAAGGTTAGGTTATAAAAGACTGGTTTCCATCTTGGTCTTAGATTCCGTCTCTCTCTCTCTCTCCTTCTCTCTTACAATATACAGAGACAACCTGTTCTGTGTACTTCGACTTAACAGTTTTCTGGAGAATCTATAAATAGCTAACATTGTTTTCATTGATGCCTTGAGCCAGACAGCTCCAGGGCAGACTGCCTAGACTGACTGCTTTGCAAAATGCTAGCTTGTCAGTTTCCCTCTAGAAAAGCAGACAAGGCTCATGGTTTCCTGACATCCCACATTTCCCCCCTGTCTTTTATGAATCCATTTTTTAAACCCTCGTTGACAGTCACCTATTGATTCTCTCCTTCCTATGAGTAAATTTGTTTGCATATAATTAACTGCCTCCATGGTATTCTTTGACAGGAGTATATATAGAACGAGTATACACAAAGAAGGTGTCAAAAGTTTGAACCTGGGGCATTCCGTTATTTAGAGGTCAGAAGCAGAGCAGTTAATGAGGGTATCAACAAAGCTGGAGAAACTAGGAGAAGGTATCCTTCTGAAAACCAAGAGAAGAAAGGGTTTCCAGAAGGAGGAGTGATTAACTGTCAAATGCTGCTGAGTGGTGCAATTAAAGCAGAACCGAGACTTTACTGAGGATTTGGCAACTTGGAAGTCACTGCCTTCATAGGTGTGGTTTCAGTGGACTGGTGGGAACAAAAACCTAATTGAAGTAGGATGAGGAGGGAACAGGGCAGATCTATTAGATCTGGCTGTAAAGGAGATCAGAGAAATGAGATGTGGCTGGAGAGGCATGGTGAGGGAGGAAAGTGAGGGTTGACTCTAAAAAAATTGTTAACTTTTGGAGCATAATAGATAATGCTTTCACATGATTAAAAATTACACATAAAACATTATGTATAAAATGTCTCCCTTTCACTCCTGATTCCCATCTTAATTTATTATTTCTTGTATATTCATCAATTCTTCTCTTCATGCACACATACGAAAACATTATTCCTATTTTTTATTGCAAAAGGCAGGAAACTAATACATAATGTTCTCCATGTTCCTTTATTTTTAAACAATACATTCATGCAAGTATATCTATAGGATAAACTTCCAGGAGTGGAATTGCTGGGTTAAAGGCATATGTTTTTGCAATACTGATAGATATTTCTCAATTGCCATCCATAAGTGTTGTATCAACTTATACTTTCACCAGCCATGTATTCCCCACAGTCTGTTATCAAACTTTTTTTAAACAATCTGAACAGTGGAAAATGGTATCTGAGAGGATTTTCTTTTAGAAATGAAAACTAGGAAAATTTTAGAAAGAAAATAGAAAGTATTAGAAAGAAAGCCTGAATATGCAGGGGAGAGAGAGAGAAGGTAACTGCAGGCGCAGACTTCGTTACTAGGCTGGAGGAGCGGGATCCGCTGCACTGGTGATTCATTTAACAGGTACAGATGCAGGGGGTTGTTGTACGTTTTGAAGGTGCAGGTCTCTTTTGATTGCTTCTATTTTTCATGTGAAATAAGAATCGCAGTCATAAGGTAGGCGGGGAGAGGGTGTTGAACATTTGAGAGAAGAGATGTGAACTGCTTCGCCTAGAGTCGGGGAGTAGCCTGCCCAGGGCAACTACGATTGTTGAGCAGCTCTGAGGGCCCCCATGAGGATTGCAGCCTTAAATTTAAAGTGAATTTTGAAGGAAAAGGAGCACCATGCATGAAGAAGAACCCTGCTTCAGGGAGATGTGAGTAAAAACAAAAAAGCAAAGCATTTATCTAGTATTCATTTAACAAATATTTAGGGGGACTCTCCTACACAGGGGCACTTGTTGCTGGGTCCTGGCTTGTCACTTAACAGCAGATCACAAGCATATTCAAGTTGGCTGTTCACAGAAATCTGATTATTCATTATGCAAACAAAAAATATAAAAAGTTACCATAGGATCTCTTTATATGAATTGTTCTTAACTTTGGGGATGGGGGTTCTGACTCTTTTGGTAGCCTGAACAAACAGCTTCTCAGAAAAATATGCACATATACAAATTTGCAGACAATTGCAGGTGGTGTAGAACCACAAATTAAGAATCTCTCAAACTTTAGGGAAATAAAACTTACCTGTTTTAAAGAGTGTATTGTTTTAGTATATTTCGAATGATTCAATTTACACAAAGCTTTCCATGAGCTACTTCGTATTGTGTACTGGACATCTCAATAAGGGCTCAGAATTTGAAATTATTTTAGGTTTCCAAAAAGTTGCAAAAATAGTATAGAGTACCCCTATGTTCCTCACCCAGAATCCCCTAAAGTTAACATCTTACATAACCGTAGTACAATTATCCAAACTATTGATACAATAATATTATTACTTGATACACCTTGCTCAAATTTCGTCAGCTGTCCCATTCACGTCCGTTTTCTGTTCCAGGGTCCAATCCAGGATTTCACTTTGCGTTTAGTTGTCCTGGACTTGGTTTGGTTTTTTGTTTTTTGTTTTCCTTCTTCTTCTTTTTTTAATCCAAAAGGGCTATGTGTTCTTGGGCAAATTAATGTCCGAGTCTGTCTTCTGTCTTAATAGACGTGATGTGATTAAGAATCAATAAAAAAAAATACATGTGGAATGTTTTCGGAAACTTCAAAGGTAACGAAATTGTTCTTACTGCTCAAAGCTGGGCATATCTAGTGTGGCCTTTCGTTCAAATTAAAACAAAAATAAAAATAGAAGCGTATTATTATTGTCGAGATGTTTGTCCCCAAGTAGGACCCGTAGCTTCTCCCTTGGCCGCCAGGATACGCTTCCTCTAATTGGGCAGCGTATATCCGCGCTGACGCAGGAAGGCCGCCTCATTGGTCCGCGCAGTCGGGACTCAGGCGGCTTTTCTCTTAGTGCTCAAGGCGCCGACCCATTTCTCTTTCTCCAGCCGAGCGCTCCCTTCCTTCCGAAGTGCCAGCCTGAAGGGATCCAGACTGAGGTAGGCCGGGTAGCTGCACTGAGGTCAGCCGGGAAGAAGCGGCGGGCATAGAATACAGGTGGGAGGTGGTGGAATACGGGTGGTCGACGAGCCTGGATGAGACGGTCTTGTCGGTGCGCCCCCTCGACCCCCACGCTCTCCGCGACTTCCCTGCCCCGTCTCCTCCGCTGGCCCCACCTCCCTCGGGCTCCCCTAGAGCTTCCGCGCCCCTCCGCCGCGCTTCCGCTGGCCCCGCCCTCGACCCTCTAAGGTCCCGCCTCCTTCGCGAACCCTCCCGCTGGCCCCGCCCTCGACTCCTCCCCCGAAAGGCCCCGTCTCCTCCGCCGGCCCTCCCTCTGGCCCCCAGTCCGCCAGCTCTCCCGATGGCCCCCGCCCTCGACTCCTCCCCCTAAAGGCCCCGCCTCCCACCAGCCCCTCCGCTGGCCCTGCGCTCGCCGCCTCCTCAGCGGCCCCGCCCTCACCGAGCACACATTCCTCCCCGTCTCTTTCTTCCCATCTTTACCGCCTTGGTCTCTCCGCCTCTTTAAGTTAAGTTTAGTCCCCCTATTTCTCTCCACCTCCCTGCGCCCGGCCGTGTACCTGCACCTTTTTCTCAACCCTGCCACTTATGTACCCCTCTCCTCATCTGACTGCCCGGGTCACCGGATTCCCCCACTGATTCAGGCTGCCTCTATATGAGCTTGACAGATTGTGCAGAGGCCTCGTGCTGGGCATTGGAGGTCTCTGTTTGCAAGACCTCCCCGCCCGGTGGGAGAGTCACTTTGTAATGGAGTCTAACAGGCTCGGGGATGCCTTTAATCAAAGATGCATAGTATTGGGATGCTTAAAGGAAGGGGTGCTGGAGTTACAACCCCTCCTTGTGCGATCTGCAAGCAGGCCTGGCAGGGACTAAGCTGTACCTTTCTCCCAGAATGTACCAGGCTTCTTCTGATGCAGAAGCTTGGCTCTAACCATTGTCCTTTACGTTTAAACACTGGGGAATGATTAAAATCTTGTCATGGGCCCGTCTTTTAACCAAAGTTATTAGGGCTTCAGAGCCCATCCATCCTAACCCTCGATGTGCTGATTGCGAGGTGGAAGGCAAGAGACAGATGAATGATTGGCTTAGGCAAACAGTGAGTCAGCGTCCCATTCTTGATGCTGCTTTTTGGAATTTCTCCTGAGGATTCTTACAATTTTTCAATTACCAGCAGTCCTACTTGGTAGGTAGACCAAAGAGTATGTGTAGATAAAACCTTCAGTCAGTCAGTAGTTTCCTCCAAGCCACCACCCTACTTCAGTGTATACTATTCAGAAGATGGTGACTCACACCTTCAGCCTCTTGGAGTCAGGAATCCCTGGGGTCTGAGCCCAGCTCCACCATTTGCTGTAAAGGTTGGCAGAGAAATTTTATCTGAGCCTCAATTTTACCTTCTACAGAAAGAGCATGATAAACCCTATCATGCATGGTCATGGTATGGATTTGCTGAGATCCTGCTTAGGAAAACAGTCACTCTTACGGTCCTGTACATAATAGGATCTGAGCACAGGTGAGCCCTAACTCTTCAGATTCATGTCTGTCTGATTCAAGCCAGCAAAGAGCCTGCTGTGTCGCCCTCTCCCAGGCACCATGACAACCCTGGATGATAAGTTGCTGGGGGAGAAGCTGCAGTACTACTACAGCAGCAGCGAGGATGAGGACAGCGACCACGAGGACAAGGACAGAGGCAGGGGTGCCCTGGCCGGCAGTTCCACGCCTGCAGATGCTGAGTTAGCAGGCGAAGGCATCTCAGTTAACACAGGTACTGGAAATCCCTGTGCTCTGGGAACAGGTTTAAAAAATACGGGAGTTCCCTTGTATGTTATTTGTCATTTTCCCTTGGTGCTTTCAATAATTTTTCTTTGTCTTTAATTTTTGCCAGTTTGATTACTATGTGTCTCGGCGTGTTTGTCCTTGGGTTTATCCTGTATGGGACTCTCTGCGCTTCCTGGACTTGGGTGGCTATTTCCTTTCCCATGTTAGGGACGTTTTCGACTATAAGCTCTTCAAATATTTTCTTGATCCTTTCTCTCTCTCTTCTCCTTCTGGGACCCCTATAATGCGAATGTTGTTGCGTTTAATGTTGTCCCAGAGGTCTCTTAGGCTGTCTTCATTTCTTTTCATTCTTTTTTCTTTATTCTGTTCCGCAGCAGTGAACTCTACCGTTCTGTCTTCCAGGTCACTTATCCGTTCTTCTGCCTGTTACTCTGCTATTGATTCCTTCTAGTGTATTTTTCTTTTCAGTTATTGTATTGTTCATCTCTGTTTGTTTGTTCTTTAATTCTTCTAGGTCTTTGTTAAACATTTCTTGCATCTTCTTGATCTTTGCCTCCATTCTTCTTCCAAGGTCCTGCATCACCTTCACTATCATTATTCTGAATTCTTTTTCTGGAAGGTTTCCTATCTCCATTTCATTTAGTTGTTTTTCTGGGGTTTTATCTTGTTCCTTCATCTGGTACATAGTCCTCTGCCTTTTCATCTTGTCTGTCTTTCTGTGAATGTGGTTTTTGTTCCACAGGCTGCAGGATTGTAGTTCTTCTTGCTTCTGCTGTCTGCCCTCTGGTGCATGAGGCTATCTAAGAGGCTTGTGTAAGTTTCCTGATGGGAGGGACTGGTGGTGGGTCGTGATCACTTCTAATTCCAGCCCCGTGTCCAGAGATAACCTAATGTTACCATTTCACTGTGCGTGGTTCTAGCCATTTCACTGCACAATACGAATATGTATGCATAGCAACATGCTGATGATTAAAACAGACTTGCCTGCATTTGAATCCAGCTTCTCAAATTGATAGGTGTTTGATATCACCTAAATCATGAGTATGAGTATATTGGTAGTATAAATTCCGAGAAATGGCATATTTACACTTTTACATTTTATTATTTCCAAATTGCTGTCAGTTGAGTTGGTACTGGTTTATAGTTTAAGCAGGAGTGTGATATTTCCCCATATATGTGACCTTCTACTATGTTATCAGACTTTTTGATCTTTGCCATCCTCATGGATGGCAAATGGCAACTCACCTTAGTTTTATTTTCTATCTTTTTAGGAGTGATGTTGAGCCTCTTTTTATAATTTTAAGGGTTGTATTCATATCCTTTGCTCATTTTTGAAATTGGGTAGTTGGTCTTTTTCTTCTTAGGGAGCTATATATTAAGGAAATTAATCTGTGGTATGAGTTGCAAATATTTCTACCAGTTTATTGTTTGACTCTTGGCTTTTGTTCTTATCCTGGCAGAAAGTTTTTTTTATTGTTATGTGCTTGAAAGCATTATTTTATAGTTTCTTAGTTTTGTTTCTTATGTAAAGGCCTTTCTTCACTCCAGGATTATAAAAAGACAGTCCCATGCCTTTATTTTTTTTTTTAGTATTTTTATGATTTTTTTTTAACACAGCTATCTATCTGGAATTCATTTCGGTGCAAGGTATGTGGTAGGACTCCAACTTAATTTTTTTTGGATTGCTGCCCAGTTGTTTCAGCATCATTTATTGAATAAACCATCTTTTCTCCATTGTTTTGAAATGTGAGTTTTACCACGTACTGAATTTCTGCTTATATTTGCGTCTTTAGCCGTACTTTGTAGTCTCTTCCACTGATTTGTCTTTTACTGTGCTGTATCACACTGTTTTTAAGGATCGTGTTATAATATGTTTTAGTATCTGGTAGGTCTGGTCCCCCGCCCCATACAATACCCTTCTATTTTTATTATTATTTTCTTAACTTTTGCTTTCTTATTATTTTCTTAACTTTTGCTTTCTTATTTTTCCACCGCAAATTCAGGAGCAGGCACATGTGTGTAATCACATACTTTCATCAGAAACGCATTAAATATATGGATTAATTTGGGGATAATTGGTACCCTTGTGATGTTGCATCTTCCTAGCAAGGAATATGGCGTTGCTCCATTTATTCAGGTCTTTTGTAGTGTTTCTTGGCAGCATTTTAAAGTTTTCTTTATACAGATGTTTATATTTTTGTCTGTGGTAGCAGATGACCTCCTAGTCTCAGTGTCTTGTGACAACAAAGGTTTTTTTCTCAATCATGTTACATGCTGCCTGTTGGGGTCAGCAGCTGCCCGGCTTCTGCTTTGTATGTCCTGTCATCCAGGAACTAGGCTGAAGGAGCAGCCCCTGTCTGGGACATGCTGTTCTCATGACCAAGTATAGAGAGCAAGAGAGGGCTGTTGGAAACGTGTAGTGACTCGTTGCGTTTTTGCTCAGAATCCATTGGCCACAGCACGTCACATGGGCAAGCCCTACATCAGTGGGCTAGGGATACATGTTCTCATCCCACAGGAGGTATTGCAGTTCATGTGGTAAGGGGCAGGGCTATATAGCATGGGGACAGGGGGTGTGGGGGTAGCTTGACTAACAGAATAACCTGCCAGAGTCTTGTTAAAAAAGTCAGATAGAGGGGCTTCCCTGGTGGCGCAGTGGTTGAGAGTCCGCCTGCCGATGCAGGGGACACGGGTTCGTGCCCCGGTCCGGGAAGATCCCACATGCCACGGAGCGGGTAGGCCGTGAGCCATGGCCGCTGAGCCTGCGCGTCTGGAGCCTGTGCTCCACAACGGGGAGAGGCCACGACAGTGAGAGGCCCGCGTACCGCAAAAAAAAAAAAAAAAAAAAAAAAAAGTCAGATAATACGGAAGCATAGTAAGAAAAAAGTAAAAGTTCTCTCTCACCAGTCCCCTTAGATCTCACTGCCTAGAGACAACCACTGTTAACAGTTTACCTATTTTTCTATGGACATACAAATGTACATGCACATATACAAATATCTGTAAATATTTATACATGGACATACAGTTCTTTTTCTAAAAATTGAAGGATCATACCACGATACTGTTCTGCATTTTGCTTTTTTTTTGACCTAATATGTTTGGACATTTTTCATGGTAGGGAACATATAGCTGCCTCATTCTTTCTAAGAGTCACTTTGTTTTCCTTTGAGTAGATGAATCTAAATTTATTTCACGCATCTCCTAATGCTGGGCCTTCGTGTGGCCCTTTAATTTGCAAACCAGGCTGCCTTGGACATGATTGCGTGTAGACCACGCTGCCCTGTGTGAGTGTCACTGTGGTGTCGATGGAGCCAGCTTTAGACAGATGTGTGCTGGCCCATAATCCCTCGCTCATCCTTGGTCACCTCCACATTCACACCACCTCAGGTCCAAAAGGCGTGATCAACGACTGGCGCCGCTTCAAACAGCTGGAGACAGAGCAACGGGAGGAGCAGTGCCGGGAGATGGAGAAGCTGATCAAGAAGCTGTCCATGAGCTGCAGGTCCCATGTGGACGAAGAGGAGGAGCAGCGGAAGCAGAAGGACCTCCAGGAGAAGATCAGTGGGAAGGTAATTAGAAGCGCCCAGGCCTTTCTCAGAGGCTACCCTGGCTGCTGGGGTTAGTGATTCAAGCGGCGGAGGGGTTTGATTTGGCCTCCAAGAAGCGGTGCAGGGCTTCCCAGGTGGCGCAGTGGTTAAGAATCTGCCTGCCAATGCAGGGGACCGGGTTCGAGCCCTGGTCCAGGAAGATCCCAAATGCCGCAGAGCAACTAAGCCCATGCACCACAACTACTGAGCCCATGTGCCACAACTGCTGAAGCCCTCGCGCCTAGAGCCTGTGTTCCGCAACAAGAGAAGCCACCGCAATCAGAAGCCCGCGCACCGCAGTGAAGAGTAGCCCCCACTCACTGCAACTAGAGAAAGCTGTGCAGCAACGAAGACTCAGTGCAGCCAAAAATAAATAAATTAATTAATTAAATAAATTAGAAAAAAGATACTAAGAAGCGGTGCAGTGCAGGAGAAAGTGCAGTCATGTCATAGCTTGGCCACACCTGGGTTTGAATCTCAGCTGTGCCACTAGTAACTGTGGGGATGTCTCTTCCACTCTGACTCTGGTTTGTCGTTGGTTAAATGAGGTCAGTCTCTCGATACAGTGCCCATCACAGGCTGGTTGAAAGTGCTCAGGAAATGTGAGTTTCCTGTCCTTTCTCGAGGTCTTACCTTGAGCCAGAAATAAACCTCTGAGATTGGGAGATATTATCCCCATTTTACAGATGGTGAAACCAAAGCTGAGAGGCGGGAGGGGACTTGCTCAGGGCAGTGCAATTAAGAAATGCTAATAGGAACTAGGATTCTAACCCAGATTTTCCTGTTCTTTCCATGATGTTGTTCTGTTTCACCTGAAGCCTATTCATGAGAATTTATTTTAGTGAAGCAATACAGTAGAAGCAGGCAGACACCGTGGAAGATATTTGGAACTAGATCCCTGACTCTCTCTTACCTTCCCAAAGCGTTCTTCAAAAGGATCCTTTAATCCCCACCATGCTTTCTGACCACGGATGGATGTCTAGAAGTGCCTGAAATCATTTGGCTGTGGCCCAAAGCAGCTCTTGGCTGGAAATACCCGCCGGGGTTGGGGAGCAGACAAGAGGATTAAGTGAGGAGTGCCTTGACCAGGAGGATGATTTCAGGGCATTAGACTCAAGCAAGACCATAACAGGTCAGAAAGAACCGCTCTGGAGGGGGAGCAGTGAGAGGGAAAGAAGAACGGCTCTGGCTGTGATGCAGTAACAACACGTATCCTGATCTGGTGTGGCCTCCCAGCCGCCACCCTCTCCTCTGTGCCAGGGTAGGCAGAGCTGGGCTTCATCACAGGAGCAGGGATGTCTTGCTACACCAGGGCAGGAGAGGGAGAATGCTTTTGTAATGGAAGCTGGCTTCAGGACAACATGCCCACAGCTCACAGCGCTTCCTTGTGCTGCGGTGGAGACCAGACAAAGCCACACAGCACATGATCACATGGGGCAGTCCTGCTGGGTTGTTGCAATGAGACAGAACTGGAAACTGCCTGAATGCCAGAAGTAGGGGAGTGGCTAAGCAAAATAGGCCACATTATGTATAATTTTATAAAACATGTTTGGAAGCATGAGGAATAATTTATGATATAATAGTGCTAAGTGGCAAAAGCAGGCTATAGCTTAATTGGTACACCCACAGCTGCTGTTATAAAAGCAGAAATGGTTTTAGCATGTGACTGGTAATAAAAAGAAGAACAGATTTTTAGAATGTGTGTGGCTGTGTGTTTTGGCGTGGGGGGCAAGGAGGGCGGTGCAGGGCAGGGATTATGAGTGTTCAAGTTCCTTAATGTCCTGTTGTCTTTTCAACAAAAACAAAACAGTGGATAAAATAATTAATCCATTGTCAGGACTGACAAAAAGACAAAAGCTCACGAAGTGATGTTATCTGATGCTGCCTGTCTGGATGGAGAGGCGCTATGACACAGTAGTTGAAAGCCTGGGTTTTTAAAAAACTCTAGTTTGAATCCTGGTCTTATACTTGCTACCTATGTGAACTTATACAGATAATCTCAAGTCTCAGCACCTCATTTGTAAAGTGGGGGTAAAGAAGTCCCCTCCCGATGGCGTTACCAGCAGATTTCAGTGAGGTATAACGCATCTAGAGTCTCAGCGTGGCGCCTCATACATCTTGTGTCACCCATGTCACTGTCGGGTTTATGTTTCTTGCGCTCACTTGCTGGTCCTCCCGCAGATGACTCTGAAGGACTTTGCCGTGATGAGTGAGGACCAAGACGACGAGGAGTTCCTGCAGCAGTACCGGAAGCAGAGGATGGAAGAGATGCGGCAGCAGCTCCACCAGGGGCCCCAGTTCAAGCAGGTTTTTGAAATCCCCAGTGGAGAAGGGTTTCTGGACATGATTGACAAAGAGCAGAAGAGCACCCTCGTCATGGTCCATATTTACGAGGACGGCGTCCCGGGGACCGAAGCCATGAACGGTTGCATGATCTGCCTGGCCACGGAGTACCCAGCCGTCAAGTTCTGCCGTGTGAAGAGCTCGGTGATCGGGGCCAGCAGTCGCTTCACCAGGAACGCCCTTCCCGCCCTGCTCATCTACAAGGGGGGCGAGCTGATTGGCAACTTCGTCCGTGTCACTGACCAGCTGGGGGAAGATTTCTTTGCGGTGGACCTTGAAGCTTTCCTCCAGGAGTTTGGATTGCTTCCAGAAAAGGAAGTCTTGTTGCTAACCTCCGTGCGTAACTCAGCCACCTGCCACAGCGAGGATAGCGATTTGGAAATAGATTGAATGGCTGGGCTGGTGGCATGAATTTCTCATTGTTTGGGCTGGAAGACACATGTCCGTGTGTTTATTTTCGTTCTTTTCTGTGTCTTCTGGCTTTTCTGCTGTTCTTTGTAGTCCCTTTTATGATATGTCAAGTCAAGAAATTCTTCTATCAAATCAGAATGCTGAATCACCTTGTGGCTATCCATAAAGTGACCTAACATTGTATAAACAGGAAGCCAGGCTTTTGAACTGTTTACTTAAGATTCTCTAGCATGACATCTCTGTTATTGTTTCCAGTCAGTATTTACATAGCATCCTGAAGACAGTGTCCTGGAAATTGTCTTCACATGATCTCAGAGGTCTCTGCCAGGTCCGGGAATATAATTCTATAGTTAGTGTGTTATTTGCAACATAAGTAATACATTTCCTTCATCAAATGATTGTAAATTATATTTAGTTATAATCAGACTCATAGTCTTAGAAGGCAGTTAAATTTTTTCCCCCTAGACCATATTCTCTCCCAGGGTCTTGTTTAAAGGTTCCAGACCATGTATGTTTGCCCCATCAAGAGGGGGTGACGGGGCTTCCCTGGTGGCGCAGTGGTTGGGAGTCCGCCTGCCAATGCAGGGGACGCGGGTTCGTGCCCCTATCCCGGAAGATCCCACATGCCGCGCAGCGGCTGGGCCCGCGAGCCATGGCCGCGGAGCCTGTGTGTCCGGGGCCTGTGCTCCGCAACGGGAGAGGCCACAGCAGTGAGAGGCCCGCGTACAGCAAAAAAAAAAAAAAAAAAAGAGGGGGTGACCCTTGTCGCCAGAGCCCATATCCTGCTCAAGCATTATTAAGTCTACAGTAGAGGAAGGATCGAGATGGACTGCCCTCTTGATGCTGAAAGACCAGCTTGGCTTGAAAATTAGAGCTGAGATAGAGCTGGGAAGCCTTTTTAAAGGAAGATCTTTCAATTAAGATACCCCTGCTCATCTTTTTCTGTTTCTTTTTTATTTAACAAGGTAATTTTTTGGTTTCATGTAGCTTTTGTTAAAACTTTTTTGCATATTGAGAAAGTTAATATTCAATAGAATACAGAAAATACAGAAGCAAAACTAGGAAAATTAGAATAATCCTGCCACCTAGGGTAAAACACTATTAATATTTTGGGATATTTCTTTCCAAGGTGTTTTCTTTGTGTACACAGACATTTTGTTTGCTTATTAAACAAAACAGTGGGATCATTCTGAACATACTGTTTTATAGTATGGTCAGCTAATATAGCAAACGTTTTTCCATGTTATTAACTACTCTTACGACATTTTTAAGTGGCTATTTATACCGTTGTATAGGTGTGCTGTAATTTGCTTGGTGGTTGTCTCTTGAAAACAGCAAAGACTTTTTATTACAAAAGTAATTGATGTTCGTTGTAGAAAATGTAACAAAAATTAAGCTAAAAAGATTTAAAAGCCTCGTAATTCCACCAACCAAAAATAATCCCTGTTAATCATTTTTACAGGTATCTTTCTGCTCTTCTTTCTGTGTGTTTATAATAATGATTGTCTTTTGAGTTTTTTCCTCATGTTTTTTACTTTAAAATGTGTACATTGTAGGGCCAGGGAAAATGTAATCTGTAATTAAATGTTAGCTTTAAAGTTCAGTTTTGCTTTTCCTGGCTATTTAGGAATTGACTAACTGTAGAAGGGTCATGACAGTATCTCTTGTAGTTAATCAACAAAAAGAAAGTGCATGGTTTTTTAATTTAAAAAACTCATTGTAGAAAGTGTGTGGAAAGTATAGAAAATTATTAGAGGCAGAGACAACTGTTGTCAGTGTTTTTATTTTCTTCCAGTTTTTTCAATATTTTTAATACATTGAGAGTTTTTTGAATTTAGTCTGTGTTTTGTTTAATTTAATATTATATCATAAATGCTTTGACATGTTATAAAAATTCTAAATAAATAATTTTTAACAGCCTGATAATATTCCATCACTTGGATATGCTATACTTCATTTAACCAGACCCTTAATATTGGATATTTAGATTCCTAGCTTTTTGCTAAAACACTTCGTATTTTGGGCTATATTTTGGATTATTCTCTTAGTATAGATTTCTAGAAGAGGAATTATTGGGTAATGGACAGAAACATTTTAAAAGCTTTTACAGGCCATCTGCTGGTTCTCATTGGAGATGAAAATATATTGCTATTATACGCTCCCAGAACCTTGACTTCGCCTTTCAAGAGCAGAAATTCTAGGATAAAGTGAACAGACATGGAATGGGGAAATCTTAGAGTGTTAAATCTCCAACTCAGGGGTAGTGCAAACAGCACGGGCTTTGGAGTCAGATCAAATACTGTCTGTTTCTCACTGGTGGTGGAGCTTCCGTTGAGGCACCTAGCCTTCCTGAAACTCAGTTTCCTCGCCTTGGCAATGGGAACAACAGTACTTCATGGGTTGTTCAGTGGTTCTCCATGTGTGGTTCAAGAACAGCAACATGAGATACACTGGGGAACTTATTAGAAATGCAAAGTCTCAGGCTTCATCCCAGACCTAATGCATCGGAAATTCTGGGAGTGGCTCGGCACACTTTTCACAAGCCCTCTAAGTGATTCTGAGGCTGGTTCAAGTTTGATCATCACCAACCTGTAGGTTGAGGTGAGGACAGCAGCTCTCACAAAATAAGGGCTCACTGCTGTTGGTTTCCTTGTTTATTTGAGTAAGGGAAGGGAGGAGTTAAAAGTAGGACAGCATTCAGATCACTTCTCTTCCTCTTTGTTTATATGAATCTCCTTTTTGGTCACAGACTTGGAGGAGGTAACAAGAAGCTAATACTTGTCTATTACAAACTGTCTCAGTAGTTTTCCGGATTTCACTTCCCTCTGGAATGAAAGTTCCATGAAGCCGTGGACTTTATTTTCCTCCATGTATGGTATAACTTCTATGCACGCTGGGAATAGGCTGACATTTACAGCTTTGTGGGCAAGATATCTGCACTCCTCCATACCTCAGTCTCCTCATCCAAGGAGTGGAGATGAGTAACATAATACATGTAAAATACCTAGAATACAGCCTTCAAATAAGTGCTGTTTTTATTTTTATCATTTTTAAAAATATTTATTTATTTGGCTACACTGGGTCTTAGTTGTGGCTTGCGGGATCTTTAGTTGTGGCATGTGGGATCTATCTAGTTCCCTGACCAGAGATCGAACCTGGGCCCCCTGCATTGGGGGCGCAGAGTCTTAACTGCTGGACCACCAGGGAAGTCCCTTTTTTTTTTTTTTTTTTTTTTTTTTTTTTTTAGTAAGTGCTGTTTTTATCATCCCCAGGGCCCACAACTGGGCTTGGTGCTTGGTAAGAATTATTGAGTGTTTAATAATGAACATATGGGCACATTGAAGGCCACATCCTTTCAAGGTAAGAAGTAGTAACTTTTCAAAGATGAAGAAACTAAGACTTAGGAGAGTTAGGTAACTATTCCAAGTTGCATAGCTAGTGGGCAGGGCAAGGTTTAAAATCAGGTCTGTGTAGTTCCAAAATTTGTACTATTTCCATGACGCATGCTAGTTCTTGGTGGAGAAAGCACAATGATCAAATGTCAATAAAATGGTCAATTAGAAAAAAGGTAGTGGAGAGAACAGGTTGGAGGAGGAAAAACAGGGAGAGAATTTTAAGAAGAGAGAAAAAGGAGTGAAGCTGGGTGGAGACCTGGGTCTCCTAGGCTGGCCTGTGTTTCATGTCAGAACCGCTTCCGTCTGGACTGTGGCTGTGACCTGCAATGTACCCCCGAGGCATCCCCCTTTCCTCCATGACTCCACAAAGGTCCTTCCTCCCAAAGTCCCTTTATACCCCCCGCCCACACTGTCACCCACGTCCAGCTATGGGTGGCAATGATCGGGAGTACAGTGAACATGAACTCTAGCCCTCTCCCTGACCAGCTGTGTGCCCTAGGATAAGTCTCTTCCTCTCCCAGGGCCTCAGTTTCCCCACTTGTAAGATGATAGGTTGCATTAGATGATTTTTTTTTTTTTTTGCGGTACGCGGGCCTCTCACTGTTGTGGCCTCTCCCGTTGCGGAGCACAGGCTCTGGACGCACGGGCTCAGCGGCCATGGCTCACAGGCCCAGCCGCTCCACAGCATGTGGGATCTTCCCGGACCGGGGCATGAACCCGTGTCCCCTGCATCGGCAGGCGGACTCTCAACCACTGCGCCACCAGGGAAGCCCCACATTAGATGATTTTTTAAGACACAGTGAGCTCTCAAATTTTATGAATCAATGAATTTTAAAGGATCTACTGTTGCCATCACACTATCATTCTGTATTGATACTTGGTTTAATTTAATGAAAAATGTAAACTTTTTCCTTAGTTGTGAGATGTGAAAGTCCCGGTGACTAGAATGACCTTGTCTTCCTTTCCCGTAGGGTAACCCCATCTTCAGCATGGTTGCCCGAGTATTTGTTTACACATTAGACTATGAAGTCTTTGGGGAGAGGGAGCGTGTCTCATCATTTCAAGTCTCTGATCTGAGTTGACATAAGTGAATGTTTGATGCTTAAGTGGGGAAGATCGCCAAGGCTGGAGTAGGCTGGAATTCACCACAGTAAGGTAGAACACTATCTGTTATATAGCTTTTCCAGACGTGTTATGTTTTTTTTTCCAGCAGCATTTTTATTATTTTATTTTATCTTTTTTATTAGTTATACATTTTATACATATTAGTGTATATATGTCAAGTGTTATATGTTTTTTTTTTTTTTTTGCTGTATGCGGGCCTCTCACTGCTGTGGCCTCTCCCGTTGCGGAGCACAGGCTCCGGACGCACAGGCTCAGCGGCCATGGCTCACGGGCCCAGCCGCTCCGCGGCATATGGGATCCTCCCAGACCGGGGCACGAACCCGTATCCCCTGCATCGGCAGGCGGACTCTCAACCACTGCGCCACCAGGGAGGCCCAAGTGTTATATGTTTTTAATCAGAGGTGTACTACCTGTGCTCACTGAGACCCAGATAACAAATTCAAGTTAAGCTCCCAGCCCTGCCAAAGCCTGTGGAAATGCTGGTTATAACCGATATGACCACATGGTGGCAGCAGAGGAGAGGGAACGAATTTCTTGTGTGTCTGCTGTTAAATCAGCAGAGCCACAGACTTTGGGACCTGTGGGTGATGTCTAGCACCATATACGAATCCTTTTATTTACTTATTTTCTTTCTTTCTTTTGGGGGGCTGCTCCACGGGCCTGCGGGATCTAAGTTCGCCGACCAGGGACTGAACTTGGCCGTGGCAGTGAAAGCCCAGAATCCTAACCACTAGGCCACCAGGAACTCCCCGAATCATTTTAGAGAATTTGTTTTTAGGAAAGAGACCCGGAAAGTACCACATTCACATGCTTTATTAATGAGTAATGAAAAAAAACAAATATAGTTTCATGAATAAACATACATACACTTAACTTTCATATTATGCTCAGTTAAGGTGGAGGGAAAGTCTGGCCAGGAAGAGAAGAGGAAAGCAGTGGACACCCACCAGTCCCGAGTCCAGAGTCCCAAGGACCTCAGGTCAGAACACAGCGTTTGTGTCCAAATCCCAGTCCCGATGACTTCTTGTCTCTGTCTCCTCTACTTGTGGTGATGTGAGTGACCAACACGTATTTTGACTTACTTTGTGCCAGGTCATTGTTCTAAGCACTTGGTATGTATTTTCTTAGATAATTCTTGTAACAACCCCTGAGAGATATTATTACCCTCATTTTATAGTTAAGCCCAAGGTCAATCATCTAGTAAAGTCAGGACTTAAACCCAGAACTTGGAGTTCAGGAGTCAGGATCTTAGTACTGTTTGGCAGCCTTTCCTATGAACAGGCTTTAATGATGTTCACCCAGAAAGACTTCTGGAAAGAGATGAGGGGTGCCTGTCCAATGGTTGGTGTTATGGACTGAATCCTGTCCACCCTAAAGCCCTAACCACCCCCCAAATGTGACCGTAGTTGGAGACAGGGCCTTTCAGGAGGTAATTAAGGTAGAATGAGGTCATAAGGGTGAGGCCCTAATCTGATACGACTGGTGTCCTTATAGGAAGAGGAAAAGGCACCAGAGCAGGAAGAGAGCTCTCACCAGAAACCAAACCTGATGGCACCTTGATCTTAGATTTCCAGCCTCCAGAACAGTGAGAAATAAATGTCTACTATTTAAGCCACCCACTCTATGGTATTTTGTTATAGTAGCCAAAGCTGACTAAGACACTGAATCCCGGTAATTACTACAAATTCAATAGAGAAGAGAGAAATACGATACCTCAAACTTACTTTAAAGGAGAGTTGGCAAGTGTATGGCTGTTAGCAGAAACGATACCATCTCGGGCACTTACAGTTTCTCCTGTCCTTCTGCCAGCCCTACCCAGGGCTCTACTGTGCAGTGAATCGCTACTCTGTCATCAAGGGCTTTGGATGTAATAGATATTGTTTAATAATCCTTAGGACCAGGTAGCCTCTACGCTCTGTTAGTCCCCAAACAATGATGAAAAGCTTCCCTGACGTGTTCCCAGCACCCATGTAGCTAGTTACTCATTTATAAATCTTAACTTAGGAATGCACATCCTGTTTCCAAGCACCTACTCCCATGCCCTAGGTTAACTATAAATTGTCCTAATGGCCCTTTGGTGGTGCTGGGTTCAGCTTCCAATGCTTCTGGATCATTTTCTGCCCGATCCCACCCTATGAGTAAGTTACCCTACAATAAACTGTGTTGATTATTTGCAACGCCTTCCTCGTTTTTCGGTCTCAAGATGCCTTCTCAGTTTGGTGGGTACTTTTCGTTCCCTCTGTGTCCTCCAACAGTAGGAATCACAGGAACCTCTTCTCCCCAGTGTTCATCATAACCGTCCATGTTTTCCAGAGTTGTATATTTCCTACAGCCTTCATGTCACCTCTGAACACTTCCCAACCAGTTCAGACTTTTTAAAAGCAGAGATGCCATATCCCTTTTGGCAGTCTCAAGTGTTACATGATTTAGGTCAGTGATTCTATTGGAGTGCCCCGCAGACCACCTGCATTAAAATCACCTAGGGTGTTTATTCAAAACTCAGTCCCATCCCTGGTGGCACAGTCGTTAAGAATCTGCCTGCCAATGCAGGGGACAGGAGTTCGAGCCCTGGTCGGGGAAGATCCCACATGCAGCAGAGCAAGGAAGCCCGCGAGCCACAACTACTGAGCCCGTGTGCCACAACTACTGAAGCCTGCGCACCTAGAGCCCATGCTCCGTAACAAGAGAAGCCACCGCAATGAGAAGCCTGAGCACCACAATGAAGCGTAGCCCGTGCTCACTGCAGCGAGAGAAAGCCTGCGCACAGCAACGAAGACCCAATGCAGCCAAACAAAAACAAAAACACAATCCCAGCCCTCACCCAGGCCCTACTGATTCAGAAAGTTTGGGGGTGGAGAGTAGAATGTGCATTTTAATAAGCGTGCCATGTGAGTCTGTTGCGTGGTCAGTAGATTTGGATAAGAAGCGGGTGAGGGGAGGGCTTTTACTATTTTTCATTTCAGTCCAGGGACAGATCTGTGCTCAAATAATAATTCTACCACTTTCTAGTTTGGAGCCTTGGGCAAGTTACCTCCGTGAGCTGCAATTTCCTCATCTGTAAAATGAGCATAATAATGTGTGCTGCACAGATTTTTATGAGTATCAAATGATACGATGAGCGCAAAGCCACCAGCACCAAATCTGGTCTATATTTAGTAAACTTCCTATCTTGTCATTGTGGTTTCCGAGGTCTGTGGTCACTTGATTTCGTGATATGTGTGGTGATGGTCTTGGTCGTGGGTTCACCAACTCTCAGTTGTTCTGCGTTTCCTAGAGAGAGGAAGGGGTGGGACGGTGGTGTCTGTCTATGTGTGGGGTCTGGCTACTTGCCAAATAGGCTGACTTGATCAGTTGTGCTCATTTTATCCTTCCAGCCTTTGCCAATTTCTATTTCCCTTCCCAGGAGGGAAGAGCTGAAAATGTTCCAGGGAAGGTTGAATCTGAGCGTGGGAGTGATTACAAAGTCCCCCCAAGAAGGCAACCAAGAGATGACCCTGGCTCTCTACAAAGAAAATATTGATCTCGTTATGAGATCTGAAAGGGGGATGAATCTGAAAGGGGGAGGAATGGCTCTTACTTCCAGGCGCTCCTCCTCAAATGGAAAGACATGACTAATTTTCCCTCAAAGAATCCTCGGTAGATTGGCAGAGCCTTGAGGGCAGAAACATGCTCAGAACAAGAATGTAAATCCCCAAAAGCAAAGAGAGAAAGCGAGTGTGCATTGGCAGCTCAGTCCTCAGGGCATTGAAGGGGCCGGGATGTGCTCCACTGGAGACAGAGGCAGGTATCAGAAACGGTTATGGGAGCTTCATCGGCTTGCTGTTACTGTGTAACACATCACTCCCAAAACTCAGTGGCTTAATATTTTCACTCCAGTGTCAATGAGATAGCCTGGGTTTGTTCTTGTGTTTGCAGATCAGCTGGGGGCTCTGTTCTGTGCTGGTCTTGCCTGGGTCACCTTGACTGGAGCAGCTCTGCTCTGTGTGTGTTTTATTCTCTGCTAGGGACCAGTGGGCTAGCTGAGCACGTCCTTCTCATGACAAAGAGAGAAACACAAGAGAACAAGCCCAATACCTTAGCTTCTTTTAATGCCTGTGTCATGCCTCCTAATATCTTATTGGCCAAAGCAAGTTGGATGGCTGAACCCAGAGTCAGAGATGGAAGGCAAAGTTATGTGGCCAAGGATTTGGGGATGGGTGAACTGGAGCTATTAATGTCAGCTGTCAGAATTCTCAACTCTCCCTTCAATGACTCCCAGTCTCCAGTCATTGCTCCCTCTTTGATGCTTCTATAATCTGCATTGCAGTTATGTATGTGAGGGCAAGGACTGTCTATAGCCCTAGTGCCCAGTATGTAATCATAACAGAGAGAGAGAGAGAGAGAGAGAGAGAGCGGGAGAGAGCCAAAAGGGAAGAAAGTAGGAACACAAGCAACAAAAAAGAGAAAACAGGGCAGGCACATCAGGGTAAAGGGAGCTGAGGAAACAGGACAAAAGAGACATGGAAAGGGTAAGTTAGGGAAGCACCCCTGGTTCAGAGTGAGCTAAATTGCTTGCTGATAAACAGCTTCTTGGAATATTGATCCGTTCCTAGTATTGTAAAGCAGTCATTTTCACAATGAGAAAGAGTCTTTATGTTTTAATTTTCACGTCTAATGGCTGCATTTTCCCTGTGGCAGCCCTTGCACGAAAGTAGACTTGGGTTATAGAAATTTTTTTGGTGCCCTTAGGAGTAATCAATTTACCATTTATGATCAGAGCCTCTTTCACTGCTAAGATCTCTCCAATTGCTGTACCTCTGGAATGAAGGCTGAAACTTTATAATGCAGAAAGATTGTATTAGAAACGAGGCTGGAAAGGCAGACTCAAATTCTTTTCTTGAAATGTCATTGTTTATTTTTTCTGGATGACGTGGTTCCTACATATTATCGGAATAAACTGAAGGGTTGGTAATATCAGTGCTGGGAGGGTAGGCTAGATTGATTCTGAAATGGCGAGAAGTCATTTCAGGACAACGTCAGGGAACGACGTGGTGGGTGAAGAGAAGCAGATTTCCTTGTGCAGCTCAAAGTCCTTCTGAAGAGGGACTGCAGATTCCCTGGAGCTGAAGCAACCTCCCTGGGATAAGTGTCATCTCTTCCAAGGGAACCGCTTGGAAGTGAGTCAATCATTTGCATACCTTTGCTTAAGGTGTTAAAAATTATTCATGTGAAAAAGATGCAGGGATAATTCTTCAGTGGATTTATGAACTCCTTAGTGGTTTTTCTTGACTGGGGATGGGGGAAGGATTCCTCTTCTTGTCTCCAGGTCAGTATCATTTTTTAGGGCTTCCTGAAGTAAAACAAGAGGCCAGATCTAGGTGGGGGTGGGATGGGAATGGGGCCCGGGGACGCATAGGCCTGGTGACTGAGGCTATTTATGTGCCCACCATTCCCCTCTCTTGCCTGTCTTACTGGGAGTCTGGAACTGATCAGGCATCATCTAGCCCAGCGCCTGGCACATAGAAGATGGTCAATAACTATTTATTAACTTGAATTGAGTGACGGTTTGTGGTGTGGTAGAGAGAGCATGATACTGAGAGTCAGGAGAACTGGGGCTTAAATTGGCTGGTGGAGCAAACCAGGACAAGCCTCCTTTCTTCTCCGAGCCTCAGTTTCCCTACATTCAAAGTGGGGATTTCTCCCTGGGCCATCGTGAGACCTGAGAGCACTTGTGATGCTGGTCACAGTCATCCCGTAGAAGGCACTGACCATGCTGGGGCGGAGACCGCGTGCCTTGGTCAGAGGCCAAGGGCAGAAGCCAGGCTGTGCTACAACGTGGGTGGTGGGGACCACCCCCACAGAGCTGTGGCCTCTTTTGGGGGTTGACATCTGAGCAGGATGACCAGGTCAAGGCTGGCAGCCCAGAAGAAAGAAGCATTGACCATCCCCTGAGCCCCAGAGGGCCCCTTTCCCCTTACACAGAAATAGCACCTGGAAGGAGACCAGAGGACAGACAAGGTGACAGTATAAGCACATGCATATTCTCTGTCCAGGTTCTACAGACCCAGAGGGGACTCAGGCAAGGTCCCTGATGGCCAGCAGGTGACCCACATTATGCCATAGGGCGGGGCTGATGGTACAGGGGTTGAACGGGTGATAAGCATCACGACCAGTGTGTTTGTGAAACTTTAGAGAGGCGGAGGGAGGAAGCAGTTGCGGGACTATTGATAGAGTAGCGAGGATCTGGCGTCAACCTGGGCCTGCGGGTGTGGGTGGAAGGAAGGCGGACCGGGAAGGGATGGTCTCATGTTATTGCAGGACCAAGCGACGGGGTGCTGGCGGGCCGAGCCATTGACTCTGTGTGACCCGGGCAGGTCCCTTAACCACTCTGGGTCTCCGTTTCCCAATTTATCAAGTGAAGGGGTTGGCTTAGATCAGGGGCCCCTCAGGGCAGTGAGGAAGAGCATCGGGGAGGCTGAGAAGATGGGCTCCAGGCCTCGGACCCTTGTTCCAGCTACACTGTACAGCTTTTCCCCCTTCATTTTGGATAGTATGTTTCTGGGTAAGATTTCATTGAAGAAAAGAGTTGTGGTTTTCTGTTTTGTTTTGTTTTCTAAAGCCACTGGTCTAAAGACCTTTAAGTTTCCTTTCAGCCGTAAACAGCGTAGGATAGCAGTTCCAGGGCCAGGTGGTGGCAGCTCCTTAGTGGGAGCTGGTAGGGAGAGCTGACCCAGCCCTAGGACCTCTGCAGCCCTCCTCCTCTCTAGAAAGGGGGGTGGGGAGGGGAGGCAGGCTGGGGTGCTGGAGTGGGTACAGATTTCTGGGAAAGACGGACAGAAAAGCTCCTGCTTCGTAAACCTGTTTGGTAAAAATTTGGGCTCACTGTGAGGGCCTTTCAGACCCCAAGACGGGTCCTCACCCGAGACAGTGCATCTGCCCTGGTCTGGGGTTTCTTCCTGCAAGTTCGTCCACGGAGGCTCCCAAACCCGGGGCCTGAATTCTATGGGGCCCAGTGAAAATACAGCTGAGGGACCTGAGTCTGCTACTGACTAACTCAGCACCTTCAAGCCTCCGTTTCCTCACTCGTAAAGTGGCAATAAAAGTACCCGCGCTTTTTGTGGGTAAAAATAAGTGAAGTGCAGGGACTTCCCTGGCTGTCCAGTGGTTAAGACTCCGCGCTTCCAATGAGGGGGGATGTGGGTTCGATCCCTGGTCAGGGAACTAAGATCCCACATGCCGCATGGCCAAAACATAAAAATTAAAAAAAAAAAAAAAAGTGAAGTGCTGACATACTATAAAAACTTTAAAAATTACCTCTTCCATCTGCCCCTAATACCTGTGCCCCGTGCCTTCTCTGCCTTGCTTAATTTAATTCAATTTCTTGATTTACGGTTCATGCCTAAAGCATGCTCCTAGTACAGAAGGCCAGGGGTAGCTGCACGGGCAGCATCACAGCAAACAAGTGCAAGAACAAAGGGTTAGACAAATGGACGGCTTCTGAGGACTCATGAACATAAAAAATACAGTCATTTATTCATCTCAGATTCCCAGAGTGCCTCCTGTGTGCCAAACTGGGTTTACTAGGTGAGGTCAACCCCGACACATGGTTATGTGAATTTTTGTCTCTGTCTCAGACAGTTGAGAAGAAGTCATTGTTTTGAGAAAACATGGTGATGTGATGGAAAACAAAGTGCCAGTTCCCCAGAGCAAGACCTGGGTGGCATAGCCTCCCATATAGCTTTAAGCCCTATACAGCAGAAAATGGTAGCATGCTCCCCAAATGCCTGGGAGTGACTGTTAGAAGAGGGCATGATGTGGCCGAAAGGTCCCAGGTTTTGCCACCTAAAAATGGTGTAAACTTAGGAAGGTCAAATCTAACTTTGAGCCCCAGTTTCCTCATCTATGAAACTGGGTCATAAAATCTGCTTGCCTGGTTGTTGTGGAATAAAATCAGATCGGGGAAGGATCTGCTTTACGGTAGCACTTGGAAAGGGATCTCCATTATTACGGTTTTGGAAAAAGCACAGAGCGGATGATTGCATTCATGAGTGTCACTGTGGGAGATGCAGTCTGTCCTTGGTGGGGTCCAGGCCTCAGGAGTCACCAGCTGAGATCCTGTGCCGAGTGAAAAGGGCTCTGAGCACCCCCTGCACATCGCGATTCCGGAGGCTGTAGGTGAGAGTGTCCGGCATAGGCGTGACCACAGTGTACGTGACGCTGGCCACTCGGCCCCGCTCGGCCTCGTACCGGGACATGGGCTGGAAGTAGACTGCAATGACTGTCCCGTAGAAGAGGCCCACCATGGCCAGGTGGGAGTCACAGGTGGACACAGCCCGGAGGTTCCCCGTGGCTGAGGGCAGCTGGAGCACCACAGCTGCGATGGCCCCCTGGAAGGCGAGAATGAGCAGGAAGGGAGTGACTACCACCGCGGCACCCTCGGTGAAGATGACGAACTGGATGTGGTGGGTGTCGGAGCACGAGAGCCTTAAGACAGGCTGGTGGTCACAGAAGAAGTGGGGCGCTTGGTGGGAGGCACAGAAGGACAGGTGGGCCACAAGCAGGATATGCAGGAGGGAGTGGATGTGGGACACGAGCCACGCAGTCCCCACCAGGGCTGTGCACACAGCCCGGGACATCCTCGTGGCATAGTGGAGGGGGTGCCGGATGGCCACGTAACGGTCATAGGCCATGGCAGCCAGGAGGCAGCTCTCAGTTACACCCAGGGCAAAGAAGAAGTACATTTGGGTCAGGCAGCCAGCCAGGGGGATGGAGCGGTCATGGGCCATCAGGCTGGCCAACATCTTGGGTACAGTGACGGAGGTAAAGCAGAGGTCAGCAAAGGACAGATGGGCCAGCAGGAAGTACATGGGCGCATGAAGGGTTGGACTGGCTCGGATGATGGCCACAATGAGTCCATTACCCAGGATGCCCGCCACATACAGGACCAAAAATAGGACAAAGAGAGGCCGCTGCTGTCCAGGATTTGTTGTTAGTCCTAGTAGGGTGAATGGGGTTCCTTCTGAAGTCTCATTGGCGGCATCCATGGCTGGGCTGCTTCTTTGTCTGGGACCCCAAGGGTTCCTTTCTACTGCTGAGTCATCTCCCCAGTGTCAAAGGAAAAGGGTGAAGGGCCACTAAGTTGCTCAAGGCTTTCTGGCCATGCGGGAAATCATGGGTTTGGAGTCAGACAGCCGTGTTGCTACACACAGGTGTGGACCATGTGCAAATCATTTTTCCTCCCTGAATCTTCTTCCTTTCCAGGCCTTAGGTTCCCCATCAGTAAAGTAAGGGAGCTGAACCAGATTACCTTGAAGGCTGCTTCCAACTTGGATACTTTGTGATTTGAAGCAAAAACAGAACAAAAACATTGCCCAGGATGTGGACCAGAGAAGGAAGAAAACACAAAAGAAAAGATCAAACAGAGAGAGGATCAAAATCAGGGAGAGATTTGACCAATGGGCATTTATTTCAGGAAAGTCAGAGTGGAAAAGAAAACCCAGATGGAAGCAAGGAACTTACCAAAGAAATAAAAATTCCAAACATTAAGGGCACACATATATTGACATGAATGTAAACCTACAGTACCCAAATGCAAACATGATGTTTTAGAACACTGAGGGACAAAAGAAGAAACCATCACTCCCAGGGATGTGAGGATCTGATGATGTTCAGATACCCAGACTGCCATCCAATATGTCATCAACAGTGGATGATGGGACGCAGTCGAGCAATATCATCAAATTCTGAAGAAAAAAAAGATTTTGAACCTAGAATTCTATCCTAAACCAAAATATTAATCAAGTATGAGAAAGGAATAAAGAAATTTTCAGACTTGCAAAACAAAACAAAAAAACAAAAAAAGAACCAAAGAACCTGGATGACTCCCTGTATCCCTGGAAAACGCTTCCAATGAAATCAAACACTTACTGCATCAAACAGATGCACACCCTTTATGGGAGACTCATGCAGACAGATGGGTACACCTGCCAGATGAAGAGACTTGACTCTTAAGGACAGAGGCAACTTGTTTCAATGCCTCCATTTTTTCCTGTCTGAATCTCACTGCAGAAATCTTGGATGATTCTCCAAGAGGGGGGTCTTAAAAGGAGAGGGATTTTAGGATGGGTTTCCTGAAGGCTATGCTGAGGCCATCTCTGCAGGAGAATGATCTCTTAATTTCTTTTCACATCCTTCTCTCTATTAAAATAAAGACCCTTCCTACCCTATTGTCTTCCTTTTCCTCCTCCATTGGGTAAGAAGAATTTCTGGCTTTGGATCCCTGGAGAACATATTTTTCTCAAATTTACAATCGCGTCGCACTGTCCAGGAAGGTAAGAGGATCGGGGCGAGAGGGTAAGATGGAGTGGGAAAGCTTGCTTACGAATTGGCTTTTTCAGAAACTGGACCTACTCTGACCCGTGTTTAAATGGGTCTCAATAAACATTCACATACACGGAGCTGTTTGCAGAAACATTCATCTGTAATCACAAACACACCGGTGCAGGCATGCAGGCATGTGTAGCCTCCAGCTGTGCTCTGCAAATACACAGGCACGATCGATCACATACGGAAATGTGGACACTGACATCTGAGTAAGCAGACAAGTGTAACCACAAGACCCACGGACCCAGACCATCCTACACATAAACAGAGGGTCCAAAGCAATCACAAAGTAGCACTGAGGCCAGAGGGTGACGCTCATTTACAGACTCCTGTTCACAGGGGCTCCTGGCACCATCCATGCACAGCTACTGGGACATGCACGTTCATGCTTCCTCTGAGCACGTAGTCTGTGTCAGCTCTCTACCAGTGCCCGTCCACCCCATCCCACACACCCTGTCACACCCCGTCACACAATCACATCTTCCGGCACAGCCCTGGGGGCCCATGGCCTCGCAACTTCACACACATGGCTACACTCACATAGGCTCGTGCTGGGTCACAGCAGAGATGTGCCACCCTAGAGGAGCACGTCCATATACACACCACCTCCCCCTCCCCCAATGATGCCATCGGACAGTGATGGGGATGCACAGTCTCAGCCTCACACAAACAGCACCCGCTCTCACACTCACATGTACAGCTCATGCCCACAGCCACATTCAAGAGGACAGATTCGTACACTCTCCAGCCTGACCACTTGCCCCAAGTGTACCTTCTGGCTTCTCCACATCACAGGAGGGAACAGCAGCGCGGGCCAAGTGTACCCCATCACTGAAGAGTCTGGGGAGGGAGCTATTGGCCACACTTATGGGGTTTGGGGCCTTGGGAGCACCTTAGCTTCTCCCAGAGACAGTACCCTTTCCCCTGGCCCTCATTCCTGGGGTGGGAGGCAGCTTGGCTCTGGGGCTTGTTATTCTTTCTCTCTAGGACCCAGTTTGATGGAGGTAGGGGTGGTTGGTGCCACCTTCAACTTGGGGGACCCTGAGGAACCCCATGCGTCATGAAACTGTTGCCCCACCTCTCCTTGGAAGCACCTATCATAACTCCTGGGGTCCACTCCTGTCCTGTTCTTGCATGAAGGGGCTTCATGGGCAGAATGCAGTGCCTTGGGCCTTGCCCATGTGCACCTGAGTCAGGGAGACAAAGAAAATCTATCAAAATTGTAAACTCTGGGTATATAAAAATCCCAAGAGTACTGGATCTGAAGGGTCTAGCATGACCTGGAGCTCTGTGGTTGCCTTTGCCCAAGAGGTTTATGGAATTTCCTCTCCAGACCCCAACTCTGCCTCTGGATCTTGTAATCTTAACACAAAGCAGTCTACACTATCTGACCACGTGCTAATCTGAGCAAACTCAGAACCCTCAATGAAACTTAAATCCACCAATAATTAGCTCCTACTCTTAAGCTTTAAGAAACATCAACCATTATCCATAACCCTAAGTACGTCTTAAAGTGACCCCAAACACGTTGATTTGATACTCAAAATACTCTTCTTATGCCTTACTTTCATCTAGCTCTGAACCTAGGCTAACTGTAATAATAACTAGACTGTGACTTAAGCTTATCACAAATTTTATCCACATACCAACCTAACTTAAATCGAACAGAGCTCTAACATGAACTAAACTCTAACTCAAATTTAATCTAGCAATAAAAAAAGAAACCTGAATTCTCATCGTAAGTAGTCCTGCCCTTTAACACTAACTATAAAATATTTCTAACATTTCTTTTTTTTATATTGAAGTACAGTTGATTTACAATGTTGTGTTAGTTTCAGGTGTACAGCAAAGTGATTCAGTTACACACACATTCTTTTTCAGATTCTTTCCCCTTATAGCTTATTACAAAATATTGAGTATAGTTCTCTGTGCTATATAGTAGGTCCTTGCTGGCTATCTCTTTTATATATAGTAGTGTGTACATGTTATTTCTAATATTTCTAATAAGAGCTCAAATTTATCCAAACCCTTACTCCTAAATTTGTCCCCAATCCACTATTAATTAGAATCAATCCAAATTGTAAAATTTACATAATTTTAATTCAATCCTAAATTTGTCCATTTGTAACCTAACCCTGGCTTTACCCTAACTGTAACCCTAGTCTTAGCTGTAACATGAACGCTAACCATACTCTAACCGTAACCATAGTTCTGATCCTTTCCTAATCTCTATCACAGCCCTGAAATAAATTAATCTTGGTCAAATTCTAACCAACTATAGGATTTTAGGAATGAGCTCATGTATGTTCTGGTGCTGCTTAGCCATTGTCCTGAGAGATGGAATATGTAGGCTAATAGGGAAAGATATTTGCCTCACCAGATTCCATCCCATTCTTTGGCATGAGTGGGTACTGAAGATGTTCTCTTGGGGTCAAGGTGAGCAGAAGCAGACTCACTGGTCATGAAGGACCTCAGAAGAGCAAGAATCTAGAAACACTTGCAGCCAATACGGCTCTTATCTGGTGTTTCTGGGAATCATCCTCTTAGAAGTTCAAGTGGCAAATAAACTTAAGTTACTGCATCTGGTGACATGCAGGAACTTCCATGTTTTGAACATCGAGGAACCTAAGGCAGCTCAACAGCAGATTAACTTGATCTTAATTCTGGCGCTGGGTCTAGATTACTCCAGGTTCCTGTCTCCTGTATGTAAGCTTCAGTTTCTCCCCTTTTCTCCCCCTCAAACAATGACAAGACACACCCAGCCAGAGGAACCTCCACCTTTACCCACAGTGACAGGGCCCGGGAAGAGCTCTCCTCATCTCTTCAGAGTCAGTCCTAACCAGCCTCTCGGACCTCGCACTCATGCGCCGGCCTCGGACAGCAGCAGTGCTTCCAGTTCCTTCTGAGCATCTCCCTGACCTCTTTGTTGCAGAGGCTGTAGATGAGCGGGTTGAGAGCTGGGATGACAAGGGTGTAGAACACAGATGCTATCTTGTCAGTGTCCAGGGTGTAGCTGGAGCTGGGGCACAGGTTCATGAAAATGAGTGTCCCGTAAAGCACGGCCACGGCCGTGAGGTGGGAGCCACAGGTAGAGGCTGCTCATCGCCGGCCCTTGGCCAAGTGCATGCCGCTCACAGCTCTGGCAATGAACCCAAGGACACAGCAATAGCCAACACGGTGGCTGTCTGGATGAAGCCACAGACGATGAAGAGGAGGAGTTCACTGAGACTGGTGTCGTTGCAGGAGATGGCCAGCAGTGGAGGGATATCGCAGAGGAAGCTGTTCACCTCCCAAGAGCCGCAGAAGCTCAGGTGGAAGGTGAAAGTCGTGTGGACCACGGCACTCACTGCCCCACCCAGGCCTGATGCTGCCAGCAAGACCAGACACAGACGCCGCGACATGGCGGTGGTGTAGAGAAGAGGGTTTCCGATGGCCACATCGCGGTCATAGGCCATGGATGTCTACAGGCAACACTTGGCATCCACCAGCCCTGTAAACAAAAACATCTGGAGGGCACAGGCTGCGTAAGGGATGGTGATGCAGGGCAACAGCTGGTCCACGGGCATCTTGGGCCCGATGGCTGAGGAATAGCAGGCATCCAGCAGGGAGAGGTTGGCCAGGAAGAAGTACATGGGTGTGTGGAGCTGGGCAGCCACGTAGACTGGCAGCACCATGCCTACATTTCCCAGCAGGCTCACCAGGTAGACGGGCAGGAAGATCAGGAAGAGGGTCAGGTGCAGGTCCCAGCGATCTGTGATGCCCAGGAGGATGAACTCAGTAGGGGCACCCCTGGCTCAAGTGAAGTTCTCTGGCATCATCCTGCAGGACAGAGTCTGGGGAGATACAAAGCAAGAGGGAGGTGAGGGAAAGGTTAGGACCATCACCTGTGAGAAAGCGCTTTGTACTGGGAGACAGGTAGACTTGGGTGTGAGTCCTAACTGTGTAACAAAATAGCGGTGTGACCTTGGACAAGCCATATCACCTCTCAAAACCTGTGTTTTTAATGCTGAGAAGTCACTATCATTTAACCTTTATGAGAGCGGGAATCTTGCCTGTCTTATTCAATTTTGAATCCACAGTTCTGAGAATATAGCCTGGCACATAGTAATTGCTCAGTAAATACAGGCATACCTCATTTTATTGCCCTTGGCTTTATCATGCTTCACAGATGGTGTTTTGTTTTTTGCTTATGTTTTTGTTTTTTACAAATTGAAGGTTTTGGCACCATTTTTCTGACAGCATTTGTTCACTTCATGTCTCTGTGTCACATTTCAGCAATAATCACAGTATTTCAAACTTTTTCATCATTATTATATTTGTTATGGTGATCTGTGATCAGTGATCTTTGATGTTACTATTATGATTCACTGAAGACTTAGATGATGATTAGCATTTTTAGCAATAAAGTGTTTTAAAATTAAGGTACATACACTAGCATTATTTAGACATAATGCTATTGCACACTTAATAGACTACAGTATAGTGTAAACATAACTTTTATATGCACTGGGAAACCAAAACATTGCTGTGACTTGCTTTGCTATATTGGCTATATTGCATTTGTCTGGAACTGAACACACAATATCTCCAAAGTCTACCTGAATTTGTTAAATGCATGAATGATGAATAGGATAATAGTTGGTGTCTGGACAAGGATTGAAAACTCCATGACTCTATATGCATTCGCCTCTCCAGTTTCCCAAGGAGGAAAAGAGGCAATGAAATGGGCACAGTCTCCTGATCCAAAGGGTAACTATTTGCTGTGGGTCTTGAGGTTTTCTGGGAGGACATCTTTCCACTAGAGTAAGACCTGGGAAGGGAGAGTGCAGCAGTGGTTGGCCTCTGGGGGAGACGGCAAGAAGTAGAAAGAACAGAAGATTTGAATATATTCCAGGGCTGGACTTTTCACCTCCCCAGGTCTCAGTTTTCTCATCTGTGTAGGGAGAAAGAAAAAGCTTCAAGGATTCAATGAGATAATGCATATAAAGCATCTCACACAGAGCCTGGCACACAGCAGGCGTTTAATGAAGGATCAGTTAATTGAGTTGAGTTAGATGCCTTGCCTGGATACTAGAAGGAAGCAACTTTAAGGTAACCAGAAGTAGTGTAATTTCCAGAAAATATAACATTGTTTACACTCCTGTGCCTTTTCACTCCTTCCCTCTGCCTAGAACTCATTTCCTCTTTTTGTGTTTGACAAAAGCTATCTCAGATGTAAAGCCTTCCCTTGTTGACTCAGATGACTCAGAGGAAAATAAACTTCTCCCTACTTTGTGCTGGCTGCACTGGAGCTTACATCCATCACAGCATTTCATTATTCTTTTGCACATTTTTTAAAGTCTTCATTGAATTTGTTACAATATTGCTTCTGTTTTATGTTTTGGGTTTTGGCCGCAAGGCATGTGGGATCCTAGCTCCCAACCAGGGATTGAACCCACACCCCCTGCATTGGAAGGCGAAGTCTTAACCACTGGACTGCCAGAGAAGTCTCAACTGCACATATTTTTTATGTGTCCGTCTCTCCTGTGGGCTTTGAGCTCCTTGATTCAATATTTATTCAACAAATGTTTATTGAGTCCTACTATGTGCTAAGTATGGCCCTGTGATTCATTTTTGTACCTCCAGGGTCTGGTATGTAATCAGTGCTCAATAAATGTTAGTCGAATGTATAAAACAGTGAAAAGAATATGAACATTAACAGCATGCAGACCTGGTTTTAAATCTGGGTTCCACCACTTTCTGCTGTGTAACTTCAGGCAAGTCACTTCACCTCTCTCAGACTGTTTTCTTATTCTAAGGTAGATGTAATATCTGTTGGAGGGTTCCAAGAGGCAATAAATGTGCAGCACCTGGAACTGAATAAATGCTCTTTCTCTTTCATTTAAGAGAAGTTTAGATGTTTGGGACCTACCTGTGGCTAGTGAGGATGATGAAGGTCTTCGTAAAGTGCAACTTGGATGAAAAAAATTTTGATTATATCATATGTTGGTGAGGTTCTGCTGGTGGAAATGTAAATTGAAAATTTGGAGGACAATTTAGCAGTTAACTACAAACGTGTATACCCTAGTGTCTTAGTCTGCTTGGGCTGCTACAACAAAGCACCATAGACTGGGCTGCTTAAACAACAGATATTTATTTCTTGCAGTTCTGGAGGCTGCGAAGTCCAAGATCAGGGTGCCAGCATGGTTGGATTCTGGTGACGGCCTACTTTTAGACTTGCTGATGGATGCCTTCTTGCTTTATCCTTATGTGGTGGAGAGAGATAGAGTGCAAGTTGTCTAGTCTCTTCTTATAAGGGCACTAATTCCATCATGAGGACCCCACTCTTAGGACTTTATCTAAACCTAATTACCTCCCAAAGGCCCCACTTCCAAATACCATTATATTCGGGATTAGGGCTTCAACATATAAGTTTTGGAGGGACACAAACATTCAGTCCATAACACCTAGTAATTCTACTTCTTGGTGTTTTGAAAACTCTCACACATGTACACAAGGAGATATGCACAAAGGTGCATGCTCTCCTGGACTGTTTGTAATGGCCCAACATTAGCCAATGTCAATAGGCTCGTGGGTGTTAAACAGGAATAGATTTAACTTATATGTATCAATGTGGAGAGATCTTAAAACCACATTGAGATAAAAACATAATTTGTGGAAAAATGTACAGATTGAAGAAAGAGCACAAAACAATAATATATGTCTTTATGTATATGTATGCAGAATGCACTGATGGTTGCTCCAACCAGAGATAGGATCCTAGCTAAAGGGTCCCAGGACATCTCAAAGGTTTCATCTTCTTTACCTCATCTCTACATCCAGAGCTGATCCTCCTTATCTTTTAAGACTCAGCTCAGGGATCATTACTTTTTCCCAGGAAGCTTTATCTGAACATCCAACCGCCCAACCTCTCGTTTCTGGAACCCCACTTACTGGCATCTCTATGTTATAGTTCTACTCCATCATTTTATCATTACCTACGTGATGTTCTCCCTCACCTAACTGAGCATTTGAGACCATGCCTAAGTCTTCCCTTTATCCTTAGGGATACAGAATTTTAGGGATCTTCCCCTCTTCCTTGGTGGGATCACACTGGTGGAGGTTAGACAGCCTCCAGGAGTAGAAAACTGGGGGGTCCCAGCCCCACCCAACTATATGGTCTCCATGAATGAAGTCAGCTTGCCAGCTGAAGTTCTGCATCCAGAACCCAGTTGGTGGCAAACCCCGTGTGTATTTCTTGTCTGTCCACGTGGAAAGCAAACACCACTCACCTTCACAAAGTGAGGAGCAGACCTGCTTCGAGTGCCTTTCCACTTCTTCACCTGTAAAATGGGGGTAATGAAACGTCAAGGCTTTTAAATTGCTTTGAAATTTGGGGGTGCAAGGATCCCAAAACTTCAGTTAAGTGGTTAATCCGGAGTGTGTGTGTGTGTGTGTGTGTGCACAAAACATAGAGTGAATTCTCCATTAATTTCTCTCTGTTGCCTTACTGCCCATGAGGAGTAATCCTGACATTCAGGGAATTAATGTTTTTCCTTGAAGTTAAGAAAATGGAGTTCCAAAGAAGGAAAGAGACAAGATACACAGCTCTTAAGGTATAGAGTTGGGGCTTGAACTCAGATCTGGCTCCAAATCCAATTTTCTTTGTCTCTAGACAGAGGCCCTAAATAGTTCTCTTAACAGATTACCAAGCTAGTTGTCACTATCTTGCCTCAGTTCTCTCATCTTTAGATTAAGCAGATTGGACCAGATCAGGGGTTCCCAGTCTACTCTGCAGACTCTGTCATTAGAATTACTGGTGGAACCTAGGGGCAAGATGGGAATAAAGACACAGACCTACTAGAGAATGGACTTGAGGACACGGGGAGGGAGAAGGGTAAGCTGGGACAAAGTGAGAGAGTGGCATGGACATATATACACTATCAAACGTAAGGTAGATAGCTAGTGGGAAGCAGCTGCAGAGCACAGGGAGATCAGCTTGGTGCTTTGTGACCACCTAGAGGGGTGGGATAGGGAGGGTGGGAGGGAGGGAGACGCAAGATGGAAGAGATATGGGGACATATGTATATGTATAACTGATTCACTTTGTTATGAAGCAGAAACTAACACACCATTGTAAAGCAATTATACTCCAATAAAGATGTTAAGAAAAAAAAAAGAATTACTGGTGGAGCTTTGTGAAAAAACAGATGGCTATACCCAGTGCCCAGAAATTCTGGTTGATTTGATCTAGAGCAGGGCTCAGAAATCTGTACTTGTAGAAAGCGTTCCAGGTGATTCTGATATGCGGCTTGATTTGGGACCGTGAGCATCAGAGCTTCTCCATCTTGAATGTGCATAGGAATCATGTAGGGATCTTGTTAAATGCAGGTTCTGCCTCAGAAGGACTGGGGAGGGGCCTGAGATTCTGCATTTCTAACAAGCTCCCAGGTAACGCTGGTGCTGCTGGTTTGGGCACCATGCTTCGAGTAGCAAGAGCCTAGGTCATATTGGACAGCATTCCCAGCTCTGACATCTTAAGATTCTAGCTTTCTAGAGGGTTCTCTTAGCCCCCTCCTGCTCACTCCTTTCTCTCTGCTCAACTCTTTGCTTTGACTCATGCTCTCTCTCCAGGCCCCACTATACTCATGAACACATTTAACTTTGGTGAGGCTGGACTCTCGACATTTTTCCAGATGTGGCTTCCCCATTTCCTCCCAAGCCCCAGCTCTTGACGTGTTCCTCCTCAGCATGCCAACATTTGACATGTCTCTGTCCAGACACCAGCTGCTGTCCCCATGTTGGTGTGTGGTTATTGGCTTGGTAGGACATTCCTAGGAAGTGGAGGTGGTTGGGGAGTTCTTCCAATAGAGCAGCTTCAGTCCAGCCTTTGGGTGACACTGGCAGGTGGAGGGGTCGCAGGGACACGCCCCACCCCAGACGTAGGAACAGGGGGACTTCTGCTCTTCTTTAGCCCTGGGGGAATGTCCTCTTTCTGGTTTCCTGTTGACTCCTCTTTCCCCCTCTGCTGTCCTGGACTCCATGGAGACTCCCTCCCCACATCCTTTGGGGACTCCATAACAGCTGGTGGCAGGGGAATGCCAGGGATGACTCACTCTTTGGCGCTGGGGAAGCTGGAAAAGTTTGGCTGAGTGGGTCCCCAGGCTCTGTGTGGGGAAGACAATCACACTGCTTGTTTAGAGGAGTTCCTTTGGCTCACTTTCCTCCATCCATTCTTTGGGATTCAAGATTTTTATTATGCTTTATGATCTTCTGCACAAATACAAACTCTTCTTGTGGTTCTCCTAACATTTCACATTATTCCTCTTGCCTGGAATGTCCAGCCTCTTTCTTGTCTCTCTCGAAAACTCTTCCTTTTTTGTTATAGAACCAGTTCAAATATCACCTTCTGCAGGAATCCTTCCTGCCTGTGGGCTGGAGCCATTTTTCCCTCCGTGCATCTGGGAGATGCATATACAAGAACACGAATCCAAGACAGACCAGGAAACAAATGACTGTGTCTGATGCTGCGCCAGACTGGAAGCAACCTGAGGCCAGGACCGGGCATGAAGTCATCACTCAGGAAATAAGATCAGAACTCTTAGGGGTGGACCCAGGTTCTGGTGATTAAGAACCACTCCTTAAGAGGTGGGAAGGGGGCTGAGCCTGAAGGTAGGGCTGAGTAGCTCAGCCTGTGGAGAGTAGACGGCTATGGGGTGAGAGCAACCTGGAATCTCCTTGTTTCTAGGGTGTGTCTTAGAGCTAACCTGTCATTCATGTTAGCAGAGCGTTCATTAGCTCACATAACTAATATGTATTGCACTTTACTATGTTCTCAGCTTAAGTTTAAGGTCTTAATGATGAACCAAATAGCCATAGTCCCTTTTTTCCCTGGAGCTTGCAAGGAGTTAGAGTCAGAACTAATGAAATCAAAACACAGGGGAAAGTGTTTCAGGTGGGAGTGATTGCACGTGAAAAGGCCTGGAGGTGGGAATGCAAATGGCACGTTTGAAGAATTGGAAGAAGGCCAGTGGGCTTGAGCCCAGAGAATGATGGAGAGAGAGTTGGGACTGAGCCTAGAGCTGTAGTAGAGGCCAAATTGTGGAGCTTTTCAGGCCATGCTAAATATTTGTTTTTTTGTTTGTTTTTGTTTTTTATCCTAAAAGCAATGACCTTACCATGGATCAACATGCTATGCTGCTGAGAACACCAAGTCCTGTCACTCCTGGGAAAGGCATTATCTACTGGAATTTATGATGAGACATCCTACCAGGATGGGTGAGTTACTTTCACCCCTGGGTGAGGGGAAACTACTCAGTTTCCACTGGGATCCCATTGTCCTACTGCAAACTGGCCCTGTGGAAACACTCTATACCTGGAATGGAACATGCACCATTTAAAGAAGGGAGAAGTTGGGGGTCATTACCTGCTATATCCCTCCCCAGTCATCGCCTCATGCCTGACAGTGCTGTCTCCACCTGCTAACACGTATGGTACACACAACTAGGTCAGATTCCTAAAGCTGCAGCCACATTAACATCTAAGGATCAGATCACAGGTGTAATCCTTATAGAAAGGGAAAGCCTTCCCATACAAGTTCCTACTAAAAATATGTCTTTGGGGCCTTAGACTCGTGCTGCTCTTGCAGTGTCTGGTCATGAGATGGGCACCTGATGGAAATACCTTTCTACAGTGGGCCCATTGGTATGCCCGGCAAAGGAGTCAATCCAACTGTTGGGTATGTGGGCAGCTGCCCCTCTCTAGCTTGTCAGGATGGCCATGGTGGGTATCACCACTCTAGGAAGGGGATTGGAAGGCCCTCAAGCACTCCACTGAGAAAGAATAAGGTAGGACTAGTATTTTTTTTTAATGTATTTATTTATTTATTTATTTATTTTTGGCTGTGTTGGGTCCTCGTTGCTGTGCACGGGCTTTCTCTAGTTGCAGTGAGCGGGGGCTACTCTTTCGTTGCGGTGTGCAGGCTTCTTATTGCAGTGACTTCTCTTGTTGCGAAGCATGGGTTCTAGGCGCGTGGGCTTCAGTAGTTGAGGCACATGGGCTCATTTGCTCCGCGGCATGTGGGATCTTCGCGGACCAGGGCTCGAACCTGTGTACCCTGCCTTGGCAGGAGGATTCTTAACTACTGCGCCACCAGGGGAGCCCAGGACTAGTATTATTAATCCATCTGATATTACCAGTACTGATCCAGAAACCTGGCCTGTGGCACACACAATCAAAACACTGGGCATGGATGTTCCTTTTCTGTCAATCAAACTACACAGACAGCCCATCAACTATGGATTAGAGGGGTCCTAAAAACACCAGCATGGGTGGCTATGCTCAGATTTGGGAGGGGTTCATGTGGCTTATCCCGAGTTAGGAACATGTGAGCACCTTACACTCCTATGTTGGGAACAGAAAAATCCCTCTAAACAGAACCAACCAAATTGCACCAGAACCGTGAAGTCATTCTCTCACATTAAAGGATAGTTATTTGCTTGGCACTGACTGGTTACACCGCCCAGGTGTTTGTTTCTTGGGTGACCCCCAATGGGACCCAGTGGTTGTGTGGCACACATCTTTGACCGTGGCTTCCATTTGGATGATTGGGCTGCTGCACCCTGGGTTTTACCTGGACACAGGGTAGAATTTGCCACATGGTTAAAAAAACATTGCCAACCTCCCTCTTCTCGGGGCCAGGTGGACATTTTTGTTTTCAGTTGGACATGTTTTGTTTTCCATTGGTACAATCATTTGGCCACCATCTTCGTCTCCTCCCTTGGCCTGGAGAACATTATAGCGCACATAGAAGCCCTTACTAACGTCACCCAACAAGCCTTAATTGATAGCTGGCAAAACCTGTCTTTACTGAACACTGAATGTCTCCAATGAGAAAAGATGTCGTCTAAAATAGGATGGCCTGGACATTATTACTGCCTTGCAAGGAGACACCTGTGGCATTATTCAACCATCGTGTGTGTGTTCATACCTGATGAGGGTACCAATGTATCATTTTATTAAATCACATGAGGGCACAAGTGACTGCCCTGAGTGATCTGACCCCCCAGCCTCGGGAACTTAATAAATCAGTGAATCAGTGGTTCGGATCATGGGGCTTTTGGTGGAAAAATTTGTTACTTATTTTGGGAATCATTATCTTAAACTGTGTTTTCCCTTGCATGTGCCTATACTATTGCTGTGATATCTGCCTCCAAAGCAGCCAAATAGCCAGCGAACGAGCCACCCCCATGCCAGTGAAACCCCTTGCTGAACCCTTGCAAATGGTTCAAGGTATTTAGCTAACGCTCAAAAAACCTGAACTCTGTGATGGCTTTCAGGGAAAGGTTTTTAAAAGCAGGGTGAGGGAGAGGTGTCGCGGGGTGTGTGATCAGCTCGTGGACATTCTTCTGATTGGTTGGTGGTGAGGTAATTGGGAGTAAACATCATCAACCTTCTGGTTCCAACCCGTCTGGGGTCTACGTGCTTGTGGGCAGCATGCAGTTAACTTCTTCCACCTGGCGGGGGCTTCAGTATCTGCAAAACAGCTCAAAGGACGTGGCTCAGAGTGTTATCTATAGCCCTTCAGGAGGAAATAAAGGTCCTTGACTTTGTTTAATGGCTAAATTATTATTACTTTGTCTGGTTTGACTGTTTTATTTCTGCATTTTCTCACTTCTCTGATGAAATTTATTCTTTGGAACTCGAGGAAGGCCTAGGAGGCTAAAGTTTTTCTACAAACAAGAGGTAAGCGGAGGACGTGGCAGGCTGGGGATCTGTCCCAGGAGGTCCTGTTCAGTTACATTGCGGGAGGTCACGGAGAAGACTTGGCTTATGATTGACCTGTGAGTCGGACCTGGCTGATTGGAGTCACCTCACCCCTTCCTCTGTCCTTGAAATATACACTCTGCCCACGGAATGGAGCGGAGGGGTGCCCACGTGGGAGCCATTTTCAAGAGAACATTGAGAGAACAGTGTGCTGTTGAGACCATCTGAATGGCATGGGTGTCTGAACCCACTGAAGGCCTCTGTATAAGCTTTTAAGATCCTGACTGGTGTGGGGTGGAGATGTACTTGTGACCACCAGGACAAGCCTTACAAGTAATTCCCCCTGCTTATTCAGGGGATTCCTGCCCCTCTCCTCTGTGACAGGTGAACTATGCTTTCTATAAGCGGGGGGTGAGGGGTGGGGGTGGGGTGGGGGGGCTTGTGTGTGGATGACCTTCCTATTCCCCTTTATCTTTCACAATCATCTCCCCTAATATATTTTTTCTGCTATCTAATTATGTTTTGGTGTTTGTTTATCATAGACCCTGAACTGATGCTATAGTTAACAGAAAATGTTAAACATGTATTTTCAGATTGTTTTTGTTCTTTGGTTATTATGAATAATGCTACTATGAACATTCATGTACAGGCTTTTGTGTGGACATAGGTTTTCTTAGTTATATACCTAGGAATGGAATTGCTGGGTCATATGGTAACTCTATGTGTAAGTTTGAGAAACTGCCAACATTTTCCAAAGTGGCTGCATTATTTTACAGTCTTACTGCTAATGCAGAAGCGTTCACCCTTCTCTCATGCCTTGCCAACATTTTGATATTGTCCATTAAAAAAATGATTTAACCATCCTAGTGGAAGTGAAGTGGCATCTCCTTGTGGTTTTGATTTGCACTTCTCTGATAAGCAATGATGTTGAGTATTTTTCATGTGCTAATTGGCCGTTTGTATCATTTATTTGGAGAAGTGTCTATTTAAATCCTTTGTGCATTTAAAAATTGGGTTATTAGTCTTCTTATTGTTGAACTGAAAGAGTCCTTTATATATTCTTATACAAATATCTTATCAGTATGTGATTTGCATATATTTTCTACCTTTCAGTGGGTTGTCTATTCATTCTCTTGATGGTATCTTTTGAAGTACAAAACCTGGTGATTTTGATAAAGTCCCATTTATCCATATATTTTTTTCTATTACTGCTTATGCTTTTGGTGTCATACCTAAGAAACCATTGCCTAATCTAAGGTCACAAAGATTCATTCCCACACTTTCTTCTAAACATTTTGTAGTTTTAGCTTTCACATTGAGTTAATTTTTGTATGTGTGAGGTAAAGGTTCAGCTTCATTCTTTTGCATTTTGGTGTCCAGTCGGCCCAGCACTATTTGTTGAAAACACTATTCTTTCCCCATTTAATTGTACTGGCAGCCTTATTGAAAATAACTTGACTATAAATGTGAAGGTTTATTTGTTGACCCTCAATTGTATTCCTTTGATCTATATGTCTAACCTTATGCTAGAATGGCATTGTCTTTTTCTTAATTGAAGTATAGTTGCCGTACAATATTATATGTTACAGATGTACACTATAGTGATTCACAATTTTTAAAGGTTATACTCCATTTATAGTTATAAAATATTAGCTATATTCCCCATGTTGTACAACATATCCTTGTAGCTTTTTTTATACCTAATAATGTGTACCTCTTGATCCCCTACCCTTATCTTGCCCCTCCCCCCTTCCCTCTCCCCACTGGTAACCGCTAATTTGTTCTTTATATCTGTGAGTCTGCTTCTTTCTTTCTTTCTTCCTTTCTTTTATTTATTTATTTTTGGCCGCATTGGGTCTTCGTTGCTGCGTGCAGGCTTTCTCTAGTTGAGGTGAGCAGGGGCTGTTCTTTGTTGTGGTGCCTGAGCTTCTCACTGCAGTGACTTCTCTTGTTGTGGAGTGCAGGGTCTAGGCAAGCGGGCTTCAGTAGTTGTGGCACGCGGGCTTATTTGCTCCACGGCATGTGGGATCTTCCTGGACCAGGGATCGAACCCATGTCCCCTGCATTGACAGGCGGATTCTTAACCACTGTGCCATCAGGGAAGTCCCTGCTTCTTTTTGTTATATTCACTAGTTTGTTGTATTTTTTAGATTCCACATATAAGTGATATCATACGATATTTGTCTTTCTCTGTCTGACTTATTTTACTTAGCATAAGGCCCTCCAAGTCCATCCATGTTGCTGCAAATTTCATTCTTTTTAATGGCTGAGTAGTAGTCCATTGTGTGTGTGTGTGTGTGTGTGTGTGTGTGTGTGTGTATACCACATCTTTATCCATTCATCTGTTGATGGACACTTAGGTTGCTTCCATATCTTGGCAATTGTAAATAATGCTGCTATGAACATTAGGGTGCATGTATCTTTTCAAATTAGTGGTTTTGGGTTTTTTGTATATATACCCAAAGTGGAATTGCTGGGTCATATGGTAGTTCTATTTTCAGTTTTTTGAGAAACCTCCATACTGTTTTCCATAGTGGCTGCACCAATTTACATTCCCACCAACAGTGTAGGAGGGTTTCCTTTTCTCCATATCCTCACCAACATTTGTTATTTGTGTTCTTTTTGATGATAGCCATTCTGACAGGTGTGAAGTGATATCTCATTGTGATTTTGATTTGTATTCCCTGATGATTAGTGATGTTGAGCATCTTTTCATATGAAGTACGGCATTGTCTTAATTACTGCAGTTTTGTTGTAAGTTTTTATTTATTTATTTATTTTATTTATTTTTGGCTGCATCATGTCTTAGTTGCAGCATGTGGGATCTTCGCTGAGGCATGCAGGATCTTTCATTGCGGTGCGCGGGCTCTTCGTTGTGGTGTGTGGGCTTCTCTGTAGTTGTGGCATGTGGGTTTTTCTCTCCTCTAGTTGTGGGGCACAGGCTCCAGGGCGTGTGGGCTCTGTAGTTGTGGTGCACGGGTTCCAGAGCTTGTTGTAAGTTTAGAAATCAGGAAGTGTGAGTCTTCTGACTTTGCTCTTCTTTTTCAAGAATATATTGGTTATTCTGGTTCCCTTGTATTTCCATGTGAATTTTAGAATCAGCTTATCATTTTCTGCAAAAACGATAGCTGAAATTTTGATAGGGATTGCACTGAATTCAAATAGTTTATTATTTCTAATAGGTTTTTTTTTTGGTTGATTTTTTAGGAGTTCAAACGTATACAGCATCTGTCATTTGCAAGTAGAAGTAGTTTTACTTCTTTCTTTTCTGGTTGTCTTCTATTTCCTTTTCTTACTTAATCGTGCTGGTTGGAACCTCTAGTACAATGTTGAATAGAAGTGGCAAGAGTATCCATCTTTGCGTCATTCTTGATCTAAGAAGGGCAGGAATAGGAAGACTAGATAAAGGGATAGTGACACTCAGAAGAAAAACAGATAATGTCCAGGTGATTAGAGTGGACTGGTGTGAGAGGATACTTTTTGAAGATGACATGAGCCTTACCCTGGGTAGGCCTGGAGTGGAGGAACGTGCCACATAGGGAAAAATACTAAAAGGAAAGGCCCTGAGGGAAAATATGTGTGGTATATATCAGTGAGTGAGGGCTCAGACATAGTCAGCATCCTATTTTTTAATAATTATGGGACAGGAAATGGAGAGGAAGCTCTTGGAGAGGGTGAGAGATGTGAGGGAGAGAGCCACTTCAATATTTAATATCATTCTAAAGTAATAGATTGTTTCAGTAAAAGAATAACACACTGCATACTAAAAGCCACTGAATTATAGACTTTAAAAATGAATTTTATGGTATATGAACTATATCTCAATAATACTGTTATTAAAAAATAACATATACTGAAGTAGGAAAAAAACCAATTTATTATTCGCATGAACTCCACATAGAGAAGCATTTTCCAATGATAACAGTGGCTGAAGAGTCACAAGGAGGAATTTTTTTTTTTTTTTTGTGCCATGCCTCAGGGCTTGCAGGATCTTAGTTCCCCGACCAAGGATTGAACCTGAGCCCTCAGCAGTGAAAGTGCCGAGTCCTAACCACTGAACCACCAGGGAAGTCCCAGGATTTTTTTTTTATTGGTTTCATATATGTAAATTGAAAACCCATTTATGTCAAAAAAAATCAATAAGAAAACTGAAGGACAAAAATGTGATTGAGGAAAGTTTGCACTGTGAGTAGGCAAATGTAAAGTTTAAATGTTTAATATGAAAAGGACTTAACAGAAAGAGAAAAATAAATACCGTATGCTAACACATATATATGGAATCTAAAAAAAAAAAAAAAAAAAAAGGTTCTGAAGAACCTAGGGGCAGGACAGGAATAAAGATGCAGAGGTAGAGAATGGACTTGAGGACACGGGGAGGGGGAAGGGTAAGCTGGGACGAAGTGAGAGAGTGGCATGGACATATATACACTACCAAATGTAAAATAGATAGCTAGCTGGAAGCAGCCGCATAGCACAGGGAGATCAGCTCGGTGCTTTGTGACCACCTAGAGGGGCGGGATAGGGAGGGTGGGAGGGAGGGAGATGCAAGAGGGAAGAGATATGGGGATATATGATATGTATAGCTGATTCACTTTGTTATAAAGCAGAAACTAACACATCATTGTAAAGCAATTATACTCCAATAAAGATGTTAAAAAACAAAACAAAACAATGTATGTATTCATTGATTTCCCGGCTCTTGAAGAGGTCAGGATACTATCATATATTTGGATGTTTTTTGATATAATAATCTAAAATAGCTAGTCACTGCACATATTTTAAGCATATTTTAATTCTAAAAGCCATTTAAATTTCCTTTATTGTAGATTATCTGCTTATATCCTTTGCCCTTGTTTTATTAGATTGTAAATCTTGTACTCAGTACTTTATATATTAAAATATGCCTTTTATTTGCCAAATGCATTGCAAATATTTTCCACAGTTTATTTTTTCTCATTTATTAAAGGTATATGTTTTTTTCCATATGGGAATATTAACTTTTTATGTAATGAACATGAAGTTTATTTTAAAATTTGTTTCTGAATTCTTCTTTGTGCTTATAACTTTTTCTTTGTGATTTGGGTGCTTATATATGCACCAAAACTTATTTAACATGACTTATGTTTTATTTTAATGCTGTTATGATTTCACATTTTTTTAATATAAATTTATTTATTTATTTTTGGCTGCATTGGGTCTTCGTTGCTGCTCTAGTTGCAGTGAGCAGGGGCTGCTTTTTGTTGTGGTGTGCGGGCTTCTCATTGCGGTGGCTTCTCTTGTTGCGGAGCATGGGGTCTAGGCATGCGGGCTTCAGTAGTTGTGGCACGTGGGCTCAGTAGTTGTGGTGCACGGGCTTAGTTGCATGGGCATCCTGCGGCATGTGGGATCTTCCCAGACCGGGGCTTGAACCTGTGTCCCCTGCATTGGGAGGCGGACTCTTAACCACTGTGCCACCAGGGAAGCCCCCACATTTTTTTATATGTTAATCTTTTATCTCTTCAAAATTGATTTTGGTTTCAGGAGTGAGGTTGAGATTTAAATGTATTTATTGAGTTATGAAAACACCATTCCTTGTATAATTCATCTTTTCCAATTGATTTGAAGTGCACCTTGATTATATGCTGAATTCTCACATTCATTTGTGATTATATTTAGACTTTCTATTTTTTGCCTTCTTGTGTCTCTCTATTCATTACCCAGTACCAAACTCTTAACTAATAAATGTGGTATTTTTGTTTTTGGCCGTTCACAAACATTTCAGTTCCCTCTCTTTCCAGGCACATGGCAGGATTGTACTTGTCCATGCCTTTGAAATTAGATGTGGCCATGAGACTTACTTTGGCAATGAAGTTAAAGTGGAAATTATGTGTTTTGCTTATAGGTGGGAGTTTAAGATCTAGGATGCAATTTGCCATACTCCTTCTTTCCTGTCTTTGTAACAAGCAACATTCTGCATGGAGGCATTGTCAGCCTGTACTGCCAATCAAGGCTTATGCAAAGCAGAGTCCCTCTATCAACCTTCAGGGAATTTACAGAGTGACTGGAAAACAAACTCTATAGTTTTAATTCATTGCTACTTTGGGTCTGTTTGTTATTGCAGAATGATCTAGTCTATCTTTCTTTTTAACATCTTTATTGGAGTATAATTGCTTTACAATGGTGTGTTAGTTGCTGCTGTATAACAAAGTGAATCAGCTATACATATACATATATCCCCATATCTCCTCCTTCTTGACTCTCCCTCCCGCCCTCCCTATCCCACCCCTCTAGGTGGTCACAAAGCACGGAGCTGATCTTTATTGATGTAGAATTTGTGTCTAGAATGGGAGTGGTACACATAACCAAAACCTAAAAAGTAAGGTTTAGGGGAAGGGTAGGGGATGTAGGGAAGTTGTTATTGGAGACTGGAAATACGTCAATACAGATTATGGTGAAATATTTGGTAAAACTTTTGCCATTGACAACTTGAGAAGCAGATCATATTACTAATGAACTTCGAGCTCTAGAGGAAAAACTCAGGCATCTGAATGTTACTAGCATATGTTGGTGGATATTGGCTGCTTTTGAAAAAGTATGATAAGAAAGAGTTGAAGTCAGAAAAGTTTTGGCCAATTTGTAAATAGGTCTGGAAAGGGATAGAAATAATGGATGAATTCAGAGGCTTGATAGGGATGCATGAGACAAATGCTTTCAACATCAAACCGTGAAACATAACTAAGGAAGTCTTGGTGAAACAAAGGCCAATTAACATTCACATATGTGGGAAAGTTAAATTACAGGTGTACCAATTACTGAACCCTCTGAATTGATTAAGGTGTCATGGAGTAAAAATTCTGTGAGGTATCTGATAAATTCCTACAATGGACTAGATGGCTCAAAGGAAATAGACTAAGAATAGATTCTCCCAGGCCCTGAACCAAGATGGCAGAGTAGAAGGATGTGCTCTCACTCCCTCTCGTAAGAACACCAGAATCACAACTTGCTACTGGACAATCATCAACAGGAAGACACTGAAACTCACCAAAAAAGATACCCCACATCCAAAGACAAAGGAGAAGCCACAATGAGATGGTAGGAGGGGCACAATCACAGTAAAATCAAATCCCATAACTGCTGGATGGGTGACTCACAGACTGGAGAACACTTATGCCACAGAAGTCCACCCACTGGAGTGAAGGTTCTGAGCCCCATGTCAGGCTTCCCAACCTGGGGGTCCGGCAATAAGAGGAGGAATTCCTAGAGAATCAGACTTTGAAGGCTGCTGGGATTTGGTTGCAGGACTTCGACAGGACTGGGGTAAACAGAGACTGCACTCTTGGAGGGCACACACAAAGTAGTGTGCACATCGGGACCCAGGGGAAGGAGCAGTGACCCTAGGGGAGACTGAACCAGACCTACCTGCTAGTATTGGAGGGTCTCCTGCAGAGGTGGGGGGTGGCTGTGTCATACCGTGGGGACAAGGACACTGCCAGCAGAAGTTCTGGAAAGTACTCCTTGGCGTGAGCCCTCCCAGAGTCCGCAATTAGCCTCACCAAAGAGCTCAGCTAGGCTCCAGTGTTGGGTTGCCTCAGGCCAAACAACCAGCAAGGAGGGAACCCAGCCCCACCCATCAGCACTCAACCGTATTAAAGTTTTACTGAGCTCTGCCCACCAGAGCAACAGTCAGCTCTACCCACCACCAGTCCCTCCCATTAGGAAACTTACACAAGCCTCTTAGATAGCCTCATCCACCAGAGGGCAGACAGCAGAAGCAAGAAGAACTACAATCCTGCAGCCTGTGGAACAAAAACCACATTGACAGAAAGATAGACAAGATGAAAAGGCAGAGGGCTATGTACCAGATGAAGGAACAAGATAAAACCCCAGAAAAACAACTAAATGAAGTGGAGATAGGCAACCTTCCAGAAAAAGAATTCAGATTAATGATAGTGAAGGTGATCCAGGACCTCGGAAAAAGAATGGAGGCAAAGATCAAGAAGATGCAAGAAATGTTTAACAAAGACCTAAAAGAATTAAAGAACAAACAAACAGAGATGAACAATACAATAATTGAAATGAAAAATACACTAGAAGGAATCAATAGTAGAATAACTGAGGCAGAAGAACCGGTAAGTGACCTGGAAGACAGAATGGTGGAATTCACTGCTGTGGAACAGACTAAAGAAAAAAGAATAAAAAGAAATGAAGACAGCCTAAGAGATCTCTGGGACAACATTAAACGCAACAACATTCGCATTATAGGGGTCCCAGAAGGAGAAGAGAGAGAGAGAAAGGACCAGAGAAAATATTTGAAGAGATTATAGTCGAAAACTTCCCTAACATGGGAAAGGAAATAACCACCAAAGTCCAGGAAGCACAGAGAGTCCCATACAGGATAAACCCAAGGAGAAACATGCCGAGACACATAGTAATCAAATTGGCAAAAATTAAAGACAAAGAAAAATTATTGAAAGCACCAAGGGAAAAATGACAAATAACATACAAGGGAACTCCCATAAGGTTAACAGCTGATTTCTCAGCAGAAACTCTACAAGCCAGAAGGGAGTGGCATGATATACTTAAAGTGATGAAAGGGAAGAACCTACAGCCAAGATTACTCAAGGATCTCATTCAGATTCGATGGAGAAATCAAAAGCTTTACAGACAAGCAAAAGCCAAGAAAATTCAGCACCACCAAACCAGCTCTACAACAAATGCTAAAGGAACTTCTCTAAGTGGGAAACACAAGACAAGAAAAGGACCTACAAAAACAAACCCAAAACAATTAAGAAAATGGTCATAGGAACATACATATCGATAATTACCTTAAACATGAATGGATTAAATGCTCTAACCAAAAGACATAGGCTTGCTGAATGGATACAAAAACAAGACCCATCTATATGCTGTCTACAAGAGACCCACTTCAGACCTAAGGACACATACAGACTGAAAGTGAGGGGATGGAAAAAGGTATTCCATGCAAATGGAAATCAAAAGAAAGCTGGAGTGGCAATACTCGTATCAGATAAAAGAGACTTTAAAATAAAGAATGTTACAAGAGACAAGGAAGGACACTAGATAATAATCAAGGGATCAATCCAAGAAGAAGATATAACAATTATAAATATATATACACCAAACCTAGGAGCATCTCAATACAGAAGGCAACTGCTAACAGCTATAAAAGAAGAAATCAACAGTAACACAATAATAGTGGGGGACTTTAACATCTCACTTACACCAATGGACAGATCATCCAAACAGAAAATTAATAAGGAAATACAAGCTTTAAATGACACAATAGACTAGATAGATTTAATTGATATTATAGGACATTCCATCCCAAAACAACAGATTACACTTTCTTCTCAAATGCACAGTGAACATTCTCCAGGATAGATCACATCTTGGGTCACAAATAAAGCCTCAGTAAACTTCAGAAAATTGAAATCATATCAAGCATCTTTTCTGACCACAACACTATGAGATTAGAAATGAATTACAGGGGAAAAACCATAAAAAACACAAACACATGGAAGCTAAACAATATGTTATTAAATAACCAAGAGATCACTGAAGAAATAAAAGAGGAAATCAAAAAATACCTAGAGACAAATGACAATGAAAACACGATGATCCAAAACCTATGGGATGCAGCAAAAGCCATTCTAAGAGGGAATTTTATAGATATATAAGCCGACCTCAAGAAATAAGAAAAATCTCAAATAAACAATCTAACCTTACACCTAATGGAACTAGAGAAAGAAGAACAAACAAAACCCAAAGTTAGCAGCAGGAAAGAAATCATAAAGATCAGAGCAGAAATAACTGAAATAGAAGCAAAGAAAACAATAGCAAAGATCAATAAAACTAAAAGCTGGTTCTCTGAGAAGATAAACAAAAGTGATAAACCATTAGCCAGACTCATCAAGAAAAAGAGGGAGAGGACTCAAATCAATAAAAGTAGAAATGAAAAAGGAGAAATTATAACAGACACCGCAGAAATACAAAGAATCCTAAGAGACTACTACAAGCAACTCTATGCCAATAAAATGGACAACTTGGAAGAAATGGACAAATTCTTAGAAAGGTATAACCTTCCAACACTGAACCAGGAAGAAACAGAAAATATGAACAGACCAATCACAAGTAATGAAATTGAAACTGTGATTAAAAATCTTCCAACAAACAAAAGTCCAGGACCAGATGGATTCACAGGTGAATTCTATCAAACATTTAGGAAAGAGCTAACATCCATCCTTCTTAAACTCTTCCAAAAAATTGCAGAGGAAGGAACACTCCCAAACTCATTCTATGAGACCACCATCACCCTGATACCAAAACCAGACAAAGAAACTACAAAAAAAGAAAATTACAGACCAATATCACTGATGAATATAGATGCAAAAATCCTCAACAAAGTACTAGCAAACAGAATCCAACAACACATTAAAGGGATCATACACCATGATCAAGTGGGAGTTATCCCAGGGATGCAAGGATTCTTCAATATATGCAAATCAATCAATGTGATACATCATATTAACAAATTGAAGAGTAAAAACCATATGATCATCTCAGTAGATGCAGAAAAAGGTTTTGACAAAATTCAACACCCATTTATGATACAAAACTCTTCAGAAAGTGGGCATAGAGGGAACCTACCTCAACATAATAAAGGCCATATACGAGAAACCCACAGCAAACATCATTCTCAATGGTGAAAAACTGAAAACATTTCCTCTAAAAGCAGGAACAAGACAACGATGTCCACTCTCACCACTATTATTCAACATAGTTTTGGAAGTCCTAGCCACGGCAATCAGAGAAGAAAAAGGAATAAAAGGAATACAAATTGGAAAAAGAGAAGTAAAATTGTTACTGTTTGCAGATGACATGATACTATACATAGAGAATCCTAAAGATGCCACCAGAAAACTACTAGAGCTAATCAATGAATCTGGTAAAGTTTCAGGATACAAAATTAATGCACAGAAATCTCTTGCATTCCTATACACTAATGATGAAAAATCTGAAAGAGAAATTAAGGAAACACTCCCATTTACCATTGCAACAAAAAGAATAAAATATCTAGGAATAAACCTACCTAGGGAGACAAAAGGCCTGTATGCTTTTGCACAGCAAAGGAAACCATAAACAAGATGAAAAGACAACCCTCAGAATGGGAGAAAATATTTGCAAATGAAGCAACTGACAAAGAGTTAATCTCCAAAATTTACAAGCAGCTCATGCAGCTCAATAACAAAAAAACAAACAACCCAATCCAAAAATGGGCAGAAGACCTAAATAGACATTTCTCCAAAGAAGATATACAGATTGCCAACAAACACATGAAAGAATGCTCAACATCATTAATCATTAGAGAAATGCAAATCAAAACTACAATGAGATATCATCTCACACTGGTCAGAATGGCCATCATCAAAAAATCTAGAAACAGGGCTTCCCTGGTGGCACAGTGGTTGAGAGTCCACCTGCCGAGGCAGGGGACACGGGTTCGTGCCCCAGTCCGGGAAGATCCCACACGCCGCGGAGTGGCTGGGCCCATGAGCCATGGCTGCTGAGCCTGCGCGTCCGGAGCCTGTGCTCCACAGCGGGAGAGGCCACAACAGTGAGAGGCCTGCATACCGCAAAAAAAAAAAAAAAAAAAAAGGCCAAATTAAAAAAAGTCTAATGAAAGTAAAAAAGAGGCAGAAATGAGAGCAGTAGAACTGGAAACATTGTGAAGGATCTGGATATGCCACCCCAAAATAGGCTTCTTTGGCAACAAAATGATTTTTTTGTCCCTAGTTTTTGGGGTTTTTTTTCACTTTTTATTTTTATTTATTTATTTATTTTGCAGTACGTGGGCCTTTCACTGTTGTGGCCTCTCCCGTTGCGGAGCACAGGCTCTGGACACGCAGGCTCAGCGGCCATGGCTCACGGGCCTAGCCGCTCCACGGCATGTGGGATCTTCCTGGACCGGGGCACGAACCCGTGTCCCCTTCATTGGCAGGCGGACTCTCAACCACTGCGCCACCAGGGAAGCCCTCACTTCTTATTTTTACTTTAAAAATTTTTGATTGGAGTGTGGTTGATTTACAGTATTGTGTTAGTTTCAGGTGTACAGCAAAGTGAGTCAGTTATACATATACATATATCCACTCTTTTTTTTTTTTTTAGATTCTTTTCCCATATAAGCCATTATAGAGTATTGAGTAGAGTTCTCTGTGCTGTACAGCAGGTTCTTATTAATGATCTATTTTATATATAGTAGTGTGTATATGTCAATACTTTGGGATTGGGCATCAAAATGATTTTGAGCTGAATGCATTTAGTTTCTGAAATCCCATATCTGCCTAAAAGCAGAGCCTCCCCAAAGATCTCAAAAGTCACTAAATCTTCTTCTGCAAAGCAACTATAATCTTCTCATCACACCCAAACAGACTTTGTCACAAGACTGACATTTCCCCCATTGGTTCTTCTAAGGTCCCTTTGATCTTTCCAGGATGTCATTTGTTTTTCTATAAGTGCCCTTTCTCCCCTTCCCCTTCCCCTAGTGAATTAGGTCTACAGACCCCAAATTCCAACCATCCCTTTGATGTATCCATCTCTGAGTTCTCCCCTGTGTATGCTCAGTGCACATGTAAATGAATTTGTTTTTCTCTTGTTAAAAAAAAAAGTGGGACTTCCCTGGTGGCACAGTGGTTGGGAGTCCGCCTGCTGATGCAGGGGACATGGGTTCGTGCCCCGGTCCGGGAGGATCCTGCGTGCCGCGGAGCGGCTGGGCCCGTGGCCCATGGCTGCTGAGCCTGCGCGTCTGGAGCCTGTGCAGCCGGAGAGGCCACAGCAGTGAGAGGCCCACGTACTGCAAAAAAAAAAAGTGAACTCATAACAAATCAAAGTTCTTATAATTGTTTCCATTTTTCTTTAAATTGGAATGTACAAACTAGGAAAGATCTTTTCTTGCTAATAAGCTAATACATTCAGAAGAGTAAAAGTTGTGAATTAATTTCTGTCACACTAAATTGTTTTCTTAATGCTGTATCAAAGTTTCAATGACTTGAAAAAAGTTGACACTAAGGACTTATAAAATGTGTTTCAATTCGAAGAGTTTAGTCTTTAAACTTAAATTGTTCAATAGACATATTAAAGATGTTGGGCAATTATTTCATGCTTGCTTTGGGACAAGCCATTTTAATGGTATGTAGAATTCCTTAACAACATCAAAATTGGGTGATCTCATTTTTATGTTATTTTGTTGCAATTACCATGGTAAATAAATATACGAGTACAAGCTCTGGAATTTCATGAATTAGGCTTCTAAAAAGAGGTCTCCAGAGTCTATTACATTACTTGCTGCCAAAGATCAAACATAGGCCTGAGTCCCTGCCTCCCATGATTTAATCAGCTGATCACTGTGTTTGTTCTGTTTCACTTACATGAATAGGATTAAAACACCATAAAATTGTGTGAAAGCATATTTTATTATTATAAAAGATAATAACACATTGATCCCTGTTTTTTTATGGATTATGGGTGTTTAATTAGCCTAGTGATAAGATTGGAGAATGGGTTAGCTAATTGATTGTGTAAACAAAGGAAATAATGAGAAAAAAAAACCCTTAATCCCATCAATATTTACTCTTGGTAAACACTCTGTTGGAGAATGATAAGCAAGCTAGGACATTTCATTGGGTAAGGAATTAGGGTGAATGAGAGAAGGATTGTCACTTGTTGGCCATTTATCCACCCACTTTCTTGAGTGCTTGCTTTGTGCCAGACACCATGCTAGGCACTGGATACAGAGGTGAATTAACCACAGCCTCTTCCCTCCAGGAGCACATAGTCAAATAGAGGAATTGAGCTTTATAAAGTGCATCCTATCAACATCTGAAAAACCTGAACCCACTTTGGTTGTGTAATACCCACAGTGATTGTAGCAGTAATGGTGGCAGAACAGGAACAATTATTATTTGAGCCTTTTACTACACGGCATCCCTATAAGCATGTAATACTTAGCCAGTGTTGTAGACACATTTCAAATAAGAACACTAATTAAAAGACATATGATGTTGTTTAAATGAAACTAAATCATTTAGTGGTGGCATTAATATTGGGGATGTTAAATTCCAGTCCAGTTCTGAATCTTTGTTAAATTAAGACTGTGGAGAACCTCAGAGATCTACTTTTGAAATAGTCAACAGGAATAGCAATTCTTGTGTGCTTTTTCCTATGTATAAGGCCTGTTTTAAGCATTTTACAAATCTCATTTATAGGTATGAACTGTTATTACCCCCATTTACCAATGAGAAAACTGAGGTGCATATAGGTTAAGATTTTTGCCCAAGATCACATAGTTGGTGAGGGGGTGGAGGTGGGGTTATAACTTTCCAGTCTATTAGCCTAAACACTAAGCTATTCTGCCTTTCAAAGTACTAACCCCAAAGTGCTATTGTGAGCACAAAATGAACAAAGCATGTAATACTTAGCATGGTGTCTGTCACACAGTCAACACACAACATATATTAACTGGTATTTTGTCATCACTACCCTCGCATATACCTCCGAGCCATTTCCGTCCTTGAGAAATATGTCCCCTTTTCATCTTGGTCAACGTACAACATCATCAACCAGCTCTTCTATAGAACTTTATATATAATATTCTAATCCTTAAAGCAATCATTTATTTAAAAATTTGGTGTTATTAGCACTTTATACATAAACAGACTAGAAAAAAATAGACTAGAGCTCAGAGATGTTAAATAACTGCCAAATTCACAGAATTTGTAAGTGGTAGATCTCAGAATTATATTTACTTTTATTTGGCTCCAGAGCTATATATTGGGCCATTATATCATGCTTATTATTCCACAGAAAGAAAATAAAGTGATGACCGAGTGAATGATTTGGGTAATGAGACAGAAGTGTCTGCCATTTGTGATGTCTGGGCATTGATGAAGTAGTCTCCCATCCTATCAGTATCAGTGGCATGAAGTTGTTGCCAGGGACTTGAGGTGCATTTAAACTTCACTTGAGAGTATGTCCATACTTTCTTGCTCCTGCAATGGCAGGCATTGTACCTGACTTCCCCCATGTGGTTCTAGAGGAAAGATCTCAGGGACCCCACAATCTCTAAATCTCACCTCGACTCCCTAGTCCTGACTTCCAGCCCCATGCACTGATTTGTCCTTCAGCACCATGGCCAGATCCCTGAAATCTGACAGAAGGCTGGAGTCACAAAGTCCAGGGTCAGAGAAGTCCTTTCTTGCCAGGTGAGTGTGTGGGTAGGGAAACTAGACTTCATTCTACATCTTGTTTCCCCCTGACCAATTTTTATCTTTCTTGATCAATAACCTGTCTCTCACTCTGGATCCATCCTGTTTAACATCATCCTTTCTCCTTTAGGTCCTCACAGCCATTCCCCTCTCTTTCCTCACCCTAACAATCTCTCTCACCAGCCCTCCTTTCTGTTCCTACTCTGATGTTCCATTTTTCAAACCTGACCAGTTTTTTTTTCATTTACACCATATCATGACCCCCCATTCTATCAGATTCTCTAGAATCAGTCCCCAAAGAAAGAGCTTCCATCAGAAACTCACTATAGAACTTACTAGATGAGACAGAGAAATAGGAACGGTAATTGGAAACATGGGATATACCTGAGATTAGGGAAAAACAATTTAGGGAAACTTCTTGGCTCACTGGTTTCTTGTAGGTCTGACAGTTATAGTGCACATGTATTGTGACATCTTTCTTTTTTTCCATAAGGTTTTGGAAAATTGTTTGGAAGCTAAATCTCTGGTTCTCCCTGTTCTAAGGTAAATGTGACCTAATTTTGGATTCTCCATGATATAATGGCTTGAATGTCCTGATGCTGAGTGTGTGATTGAATTAACTGTGGTGGATGTTATTTTGAGCTAGAAAGGTGTGCTTAGCCTTATGAAAGAATAAAGAAAATATACGAAAATGCTCTTATATTTCAGTAGTTATCCTTGCCTTTACTGTTTATGTTTTTAATAGGAAATTTTCATAATGTAGATATAGAGACCAAGACAATGAAACACATATATGTAATAGTCAACTTTAACAAAACTTAACATTTGCCCTTTTTGTTTCAATTCTTATTTTGGAAAAATAAACTGCTACTGATACAATTAAGATCCAAACTGGGCTTCCCTGATGGCGCAGTGGTTGAGAGTCCACCTGCTGATGCAGGGCACATGGGTTCGTGCCCCGGTCCGGGAGGGTCCCACATGCCGCGGAGCAGCTGGGCCCCGTGAGCCATGGCCGCTGAGCCTGCGCGACCGGAGCCTGGGCTCTGCAACGGGGGAGGCCACAATGGTGAGAGGCCCGCATACCTCAAAAACAAAACAAAAAAAACCATACATTAAAAAGTGAACCCAAGTGGACTTTAAATACAAATATTAAAAAATATTAAAGATGAACCAAGAAAATTAAAAGGCAAAATCTTAGAGTAATATCTTTAAGAACTTTGGATAGACAAAGATTTCTTAAACAGGACACAAATAGAATTAACCCCATTGGAAAAATATACATTATATTAAGATTAGAACTTCTGTTCAACAAAAGATATTAATATAGGGAACAAGCAAGCTACATAATGAAAGAAAAAATTCTTCATACACATATCCAACAAAGGACTCATAACTAGAATATTTGAAGAACTCCTGGAAATTAATTTATAAAAGCAGACTACCCAGTAAAACAGCAGCAAAGGACTGGGAACAGGTCTTTTGTAAGAGAGGATACCCAAATGATCAACAAGCATAGGCAAAGGTGATAAACTACAGGGGTTATCAGACAAATGCAAATTAAAACCATAACACAGTTCTTCTACAAACCCATAAGAATGTATACAGTGGAAAATATGGGTGGTATAAGTGTCAGCGAGGAAGTGGACCACGCTTTTTCATATATTACAGGGATGATTGGTACAAACACTTTAACTTTCTGGTATTATCTATTAAGGCTGAAAATATGCATTCATTGTGAACCCCAAACTCCATTCTTAGGTGTATAGACAAGTCCCAAACTGGAAACAATCCAAATGTCAATCAAAACTAGAATGGATGAATACATTAAGGCATATAGACCCATTTGAAAATGATAAAGGCTTGAGACAGAGTTAACCGTAATGATACTGAACAAAAAAAAGTGGAACACAAAAAGAGTACTTACTGTATGCTTTATATAAGGACAAAAACATCCAAACTGGTAAATAGTGTAAAGATCAGGATAATGGCAATAAAGTAATCTGGTTAAACACACGGTTTTAAAGTCATACATATCTGAGATTAAGTCTTAGGGCAGCTACTTACCTGACCTCTCTGAGCTTTACTTTGCTTCTCTGCAAATTTGGAAAGTGTTAGCACCCTTATAAGAGGCTTGTGCTGAGGATTAAATAAATTGTACATTAAAATGCATAATTAATGCCAGCTGTGCTCGATACCATTGCATAGGTAAAGCAGTTTGGTAACTTCTTTGAATTCCTCACACATGAAATAAATGAAGGTTGGTGGTATTAAGAAAATTCATATGACTATGTGTTGATATCAGTACCAGACAGAGAAGTCTATTGAAGAAAAAGATGGAGATAGAAAACTAAAAGCTCAGGGAAGTAGGTTCAAAAGTCTCACGGGTTTGTGAACATCATAGGAGGATTTGGAATTCCACTGAAGAAACATTAATACACAGAATTCAGAGAGCAGGTGGGGAAAAAAAACATCAGGTGAAGGAAGAGATGAGAGGAAATGTAAAATGAGACTGAGAGAAAAATGGTGTCAGTGATAAGACTTGTCCAAGTTACAACTTTTAAAGGAGACATATTTCACAGCTCCATGAGTGTCCGTGAGAAGGAATGAATTAATGACACCAAGGGGTGTCCTTGGTCCTGAAAATTTTCTGAAGAGCACGTTTCATATCCTTATTCCTCAGGCTGTAGATGAAGGGGTTCAGCATGGGGGTGACCACCATGTACATCAAAGAAGCAATTATGTCCTTGTCTTTGGAGTTGCCTGATGAAGGGATATAGTAAATGCCTGCAATTGTCCCATAATATAAAAACACTACAAACAGGTGAGAACCACATGTAGACAAGGCTTTGAAGATTCTCTTGAAGGAGAGGACCTTCAGGATGATGGCTGCCATGCTGATATAGGAGCCCAAAATACCACCCAATGGCAGGGTGAAGATAAATCCCCCTTCAGTGAGGATGAGCAACTCATTGAGGGAGGCATCGGAGCAGGAGGACTTGAGCACAGCAGCAAGATCACAAAAGAAGTGGGGGATGACAGTCCCTGCACAGAAGGACAACCGGTCCACGAGGAGGGTGTGCAACAGAGCATGGGCACAAGAGGCGAACCAGCACCCAGCCACTAGGATGACACAAAACTCATCCCTCATGAGGGTGGTGTAGTGGAGAGGGTGACACACGGCCACATACCTGTCATAGGACATCACTGCGAGAAGAAAGCTGTCAAGGCAACCAAAGAATATAAAGAAATACACCTGTGAAATGCACCCTGTATATGTGATAGATTGGCATTGAGTCTGCATGTTCATCAACATCTTTGGGACAGTGACAGATGAAAAGGAGACGTCAGAGAAGGCCAAGTGGCTGAGGAAGAAGTACATGGGGGTGTGGAGGCGAGAGTCTAGCCTGATGAGCAGAGGATGAGCATATTCCCCAGCACCGTGGTTAGGTACATGCCCAGGAACAGGGCAAAGAACACGCCCTGCTGCTCTGGCCAGATGGGGAGCCCCAGGAGGAGGAACTCGGATGCGCTGCTCTGGTTCTCAGGCCTCATGCTGTGCTTTTATATGCTGGGGATAAAGGAGGGTTAGGAATATCAGAAAGAACAGTACGGATACAGTTCATACTGCAATTTTCTGAGAAACCAATGAATTTTTAACCACCTTCCTATTAATTTTTCACACCTATGGATGCATGCATCTTTGCTCTATCCCAGTCTGGATCCAGGAAAACATCACACCCAAAAGTAGCCAACAAGACTTCATTGCACAGAGGCAAGATCATGTTTCCCGTTTCATTCAACCATTATTTATTGAACATTGAGTCTGAACCCAGCCCTCTACTCAGGACTGAGAATGCAACTGTAAATAAGAAAGGCAAGGTCCCTCTCTTCTATGGCTAGATTTTTTATAAGCATGCTGGGATAGTTCATGACAATGAAACAGAGCTAAACCATAATACTTCACTGTGGCAGAAATAGTAGATGAAACTCTGAAAACTGGTCTCAGTTGTTTCCAGTGCTGAGGTGGTGTTGTTGGAACCTTGTCACACTCCTCCTGGGAACCTGGCCGGGTACCATTGACCTACAGCTGTAAACTCATCAGTACTCTAGAAATGGGTGGTCACTTAAAACCACTTGGTGCCAGAATAGTCCACAGACTATCTTTTATAATAATGATGAATATTTGGGGGACTATACTCTGTGACCAGCACTGTGCTGAGGGTTTTACATACATTTACTAACTAAATCCACACATTAGCCTTACATAACCAGGTAAAATCTTCATTGTTGTACTAAGAATTAGTGTTCTTTTCCCATTTAAGCTGTTGGGAAATGGAAATATACATGATATAAATTTCACAGGCATACAGCAAGCTGTCAGAGATGGGATACATAGATATTCACATATATACAAGGTGATATATGTATATATACACATACATAGATGGAATATATATAAACATACATGGAACATGGGATATATGTGTGTGTGTATATCCCATATATGTATATAGGGTGATTGAACAATAGCCATATAGATATACATATACACATATGACATATTGCATGTGTATATAAGAATATATAAAAAGGAATATACATAGGAATATACATATATTATGTATATAAAATTGCCATTTTCTGTAGGTTAAAAATGATCAAACGTTGGTTACTTCATGGAGTTCAATATAATACTATTGTGTGATCAGAATCCATGCCTTTAACATGGAACTCTCCCCTTTCATTGGTTATGAGTGTCAGACACTGTTATTTTAGGGCTGCAAGGAAACTGAAGTTGTCCAAAATTTTCTTAGTGCTCTGCCTAGATAATTCCTTTCATTCATATTTATATATTTTCCAATTGAGAGAACGCTGTCACATACATTAACTTCTATTCAAGCCAAAGATATTTATTGAGGGCCTGTAACCTTCCATTTTATAGATATATAAACTGAGGCCAAAGAATTAAGTGACTTCCCAAGGCCTTACTGCCGTTTGGTGGGGCTTCTGCACTCTAACTTCACTCAGCTGGGTGCCTAGTGTTTCTTTGCTGGGACGTTAAGTGAAAGCAAAGGAGTACAAAGCTCTGAGCACCTCAGTCACACTCAGGTATATGAAAGTGATAGCAGATCCTTTACAGGAAACAGTCACTTGGGGCATTGTTTATCTCAGTTGATGTTACCCCAGAAGGAGGTCACATAAAGAAATATTTGAGGTCATGGGTGCAAATCAGAAGCCTCAAACGCACATACAAATCTCTCTCTCTCTCTCTTTCTCTCTCTCACACAAACACACACACACACTGCTGATCTGAGGATTCCCGTCACCTGTGGCCCAGTCCCATTCTAGGAGAAGGATAACCAGTATGTGGTTCAGTTCATAAATACTTACATATATCCAAGTCATAAATAACACACAAGGTAAGACATATACAATGCACAATAACGTATCACCCACCAATACACTCACAATGCACCATTGACACACAAGTATGACATACCTGGTAAAACACACAACTCACATACCACATATACATAACTCATCACAATACATACACATCACCAAAAACACACAAGGCTACATACAATTCAAAAATCTCACAAGACACACACCAAGAACACACATGCACACCTAGCCGCACACTCACTGCAACAAGCAGCACACACACTCCCTTCACTGAGCAGTGTGCTTGGGCCCCAGGGTGAAGGCAGTCAGCGTGGGGCAGCTAAGCCTATTCACCACCACCAGCCTGTACACGTGGTAACATACACACAGACAAAGGCAAACAGCACACAGTCCTGCTCTCACACACGAGTGTGTCACCCACAGACACAGCTCGTACACATGCTAGCACACACCGCTGGGTGGAGGCTGAGCCCTGTCCGACCTCGGCTCTCTGGTGAGGTCCCAGCCCTGATGCCGACCACTCTTCCCCTCAGCTGTGACACCCGCCGGATAGCGGAAATGCCCCCATCATAACAACAGGAGACAAATACTAAGATCACAGGCACAACTCAGGAGTCCCTAATCGCATGTTAGGAAGCTGATAACTTGATCTACATGTGCTAAAACAGGACCTAGATTGGGTTTAACTCAGGAAAAGAATCAGGCTCTGAGTCAGGTACATCGTACACACACATACACACACAACCACCAAACAACACGTACACAAGCATACACAATACACACAGACACACACACACACACTCATAACACAGAGATACTCATACACAAACCCACAAGCTCACAAGCAGATCCATCGTCAAGTGCAGGTTTCTAGCTCCTTCTGACCTATGCTTGTTGTTGGTGAGTTCAGACACCTCTTCCAGACTGTTGCTCAAATCCTCAGCTTCTCTTCATAGTAAAGGAGGAGCCACCGTGGATTAATTGGCCAATTTCTTACTGCCATTTTGGGAGCAGTGTGTCCAGGAGCCAGAGGGGACTGGAGTCACAGGGGACAGTGTCTCTAATGCCAGGAATGACTTGGACTCCTTCTTTCTTGGGCATGGTTCCAAGCTCAAACTTAGCTTGGGCATGGTTCCAGCTGGGACTCAGATTTTTTTTTTAATTTAATTTTTAAATGATCTCAGACTTAGAAAAATGTTGTAAACATGATAGAATGAATTCCTGTATGCCCTTCACCCACACCCCAGAAAGGCTAACATTTTACCATGTTTTGCTCTATTGTGTGTGCGTGTGTGTGTTTATCGAAGATTCTGGCTGTACACAGTGCGTATTACCAGAAGACACATGATTTGGTTCAAGTGTCAGAGGCCGATGGCACTTCACAGGAAGAGAATTTAAGAGAAAGTTTATTATTCACACAAAAGACTCCTGGGGAGAGCTGGGTGGGTACAAGCAGATTTGCTCGGGCAAAGCAGAGGAAATGGGTTTGGGAATCTGCAGTGGTTAAGGAGTGGGACTGGGGAAAAGTTTCTACTGGAGAAACAGACCATATGCTGTGCTATCTGAGCAACTTTGTGTTGTTTATTCACACATGGCAATAAGTACCCTTCAGGGAACAAATGCCCCCTTGGCTGACCAGCAGATAAGCTAAGGCTTAGCGATTGTCAGCAACCATAGCTGCCAGGGAGCACTGCCTCTCACTCAGGGCTTCGAGGGCTGTGGCAGGCGAATAATATATTCAGATATTATTTTGGATCAATTATTTTGTTGTATAGTATTGTGGCTTCCAAGGCAACACTGATGACCCCCTACGTGGTCAGCAGAATAAAGGCAGTTGGCAAGAATATAACATACTTGGTGGTGAGAATAAAGTTGGTGTGCTTTGTTTGTGGGCAGGAACCCAAAATGCAGGTAGTGCAAGTCAAATCATAAGGAGCAGCCTGAGTTAGAGGCATAAATCAGTGCAGGAGTGAGGGATACTTGGGGAAATAAAAGAACCTTCATGGGCTAAAATCTTAGACTTAGCATTCAGCCTGGGCAACCAAGAACTAATATGTTTCCAGTAAGCCTTTTTTTTTTTTTTTTTTTTTTTTTTTGCGGTACGCGGGCCTCTCACCGCCATGGCCCCTCCCGTTGCGGAGCACAGGCTCCGGACGCGCAGGCCCAGCGGCCATGGCCCACAGGCCCAGCCGCCCCGGGGCACGCGGGATCCTCCCGCACCGGGGCACGAACCCGCGTCCCCTGCATCGGCAGGCAGACTCCCAACCACTGCGCCACCAGGGAAGCCCTCCAGTAAGCCTTTTGATCGGGAGATAATATGGGGTTATTCTGGATGGTTGGAGTTAGTATTTTTTTTTTTTAGATTTGAATTTTGTTCTTCCATTCATTAACTATATAAAGTCAGGAAACTACCATTTTGAGAAAAATAATAAATAAGTATATTTGAAATGTCCAGTGTTTAATTTAAAAACTTATCTTAGTTGATTTTATTTTACTTTATTTTATTTTATTTTTTTACATCTTTATTGGAGTATAATTGCTCTACAATTCTGTGTTAGTTTCTGCTGTATAACAAAGTGAATCAGCTATATGTATACATATATCCCCATATCCCCTCCCTCTTGTGCCTCCCTCCCACCCTCCCTATCCCACCCTTTTAGGTGGTCACAAAACACTGAGCTGATCTCCATGTGCTATGCGGTTGCTTCCCACTAGCTATTTATTTTACATTTGGTAGTGTATATGTGTCCATGCCACTCTCTCACTTCATCCCAGCTTACCCTCCCCCGACCCCCGAGTCCTCAAGTCCATTCTCTCCATCTGCAGAATGGTCAACAGGGACTGATTTAAACACTATAGAAAAAATTGCCAGCAAAGTGGGACTGCATTTATGATGTCATCTAATGGTTGGCTATGGCAGTGATGTTGAAGAGCCCAGATAAGTATGGGCTGCAGCAGGCTGAAATATAGCCTAGACGCTGCCATGTTGCCGGGTGGGGTCTACCCGTCAGCCCGCAGTGTGCTGGACCAAAGTTATTATCCAAAGTAGTAATATCCAGGCTATGAAAATCCAGAAGGCTAAGCAATAACCTTTGTACCATGTGGGTACTATGACCTGAGGCAATGGGGCTGGGGACACTGATTAATATGGTCATAGTTGTTTTTTTTGTTTGTTTGTTTTTTTTGCGGTACGCGGTCCTCTCACTGTTGTGGCCTCTCCCATTGCGGAGCACAGGCTCCGGACGCGCAGGCTCAGCGGCCATGGCTCATGGGCCCAGCCGCTCCGTGGCATGTGGGATCTTCCCGGACCGGGGCACGAACCCGTGTCCCCTGCATTGGCAGGCGGACTCTTAACCAGTACGCCACCAGGGAAGTCCTGGGCATAGTTTTTTTAAACTTTTTATTTTATATTGGAGTATAGTTGATTAACAATGTTGTGTTAGTTTCAGGGGTACAGCAAAGTGATTCAGTTATACATAATACATGTATCTATTCTTTTTCAAATTCTTTTCCCATTTAGGATGTTACATAATACTGAGCAGAGTTCCCTGTGCTTTACAGTAGGTCCTTGTTGGTTATATAGCAGGTTGTACATGTCAATCCCAAGCTCCCTAACTATCCCTCCCTGCCACCCTTCCCCACCGGTAACCATAAGATCATTCTCTAAGTCTGTGAGTCTGTTTCTGTTTTGTAAATAAGTTCATTTGTATCATTTTTTAAGATTCTGCCTATAAGTGATATCATACTATATTTCTCTTTCTCTGTCTGACTTAGTTCACTCAGTATGACAATCTCTAGATCCATCCATGTTGTTGCAAATGGCATTATTTCATTCTTTTTAATGGCTGAGTAATATTCCATTGTATATATGTACCACATCTTCTTGTTTCCCCAATTACAACCATCTTGTATTAGGTACTATGATTATCTCATTTTACAGATGGGGAGACGATCACTAGTAAGCCAGAAAACGAAGGTTGAAATGTATTTTTTGTCTGACTCTGGAGTTCATAACCTTACCAGCTTTAGTATCCTGCTTCTCAGTGCTAATGTTTGTACCAAGAGATGGATTCATATTAAGCTAATATGTTTATGCTGATGCCTACCATGTACCAGGCACTGTGCTATGCACTACTGGCAGAATGTAAAAAAGAGTAAGATACTCTCCGTGTCAAAACATGGTGGAGACAGACACATGTTCAGTTTGGTGTTCAGTCAGATGGTGATAGTTGCCATAACAAGTGTTAGAGGACAGAAGGAAGAAAAATAATCTACCTGAAGGTGGCCAGGTACAGTTTTACTCACACGGTGACATTTTATTGAGCCTTAAAATGTGAGCTCATTTGAACTCTTGAAGAAAAAAAGGTGACAATTCATAGGGACAGGTTATTTACTGTAGAGGTCATGCTAGTTCTTGGAGCCATTCCAACCCAACCTTGGAAATGTTTTGTAGTGGTTTTGTCCCTGACCGTGGGTCTTGCCTTTTTTTTTCCCAGTCTCATTTCTGTATAGTCTCTTGGCCAATTCTGTTCTTGGTGACTATCTCTCCCTATTTTTTTGTTGTTAATGTCTTTGAATTCTGGCTGCAGATTAGTATTTCCTAGAGGTCCAGAACTCTCTAGAGAAGAGACACTTGTATTTTTCATAAAAACAAAACAGGTAATTCTAGCGCAGCCAGGTTCATGAATACCATTGTGGGATTTCCTGCCCGGCAGCAAAAGGACAGAAGAAATAAGGTATGAAAAATATCTAGTTCATTCTTTACCCTATTAAGGTAAAAGTTGGTGGGTGTAGAAGGGGTTAACAGCACCCAGAAGTTCCTGAATACTTAATCCTTGTTCAATCCATTTATCCCTAATTCAATTTTTTTTTTTTTTTTTCCTGCGGTACGCGGGCCTCTCACTGTTGCGGCCTCTCCCATTGCGGAGCACAGGCTCCAGACGCGCAGGCTCAGCGGCCATGGCTCACGGGCCCAGCCGCTCCGTGGCATGTGGGATTTTCCCGGACCAGGGCACGAACCCATGTCCCCTGCATCGGCAGGCGGACTCTCAACCACTGCGCCACCAGGGAAGCCCCCTAATTCAATTTTTAATTCTTTGTCTGCTGTAATTCTCTGCCTCTCCAAAAAGTTCCTTTGGGACCTGCTACACACCATGTACGGTTCTATCTATGAATAACGTTTATTTCACTTTTATGTAGTTTTAAAATTATACTGACAATATTATCAGAGTGAGGCATTCCTCACTTCCAATGAGTCTATTTATATCCTTATCTTTGTGATTCTATTCCCATTCAAAAAAGATAAGCAAGAGGACTTCTTAACGCTCTGCCCATTGGAGGATTGCTTCTTTCTATGGTTCTTTAGAGTCCTTCCTGAGTGGAGTTGTATATGGCAATATACATCTTGGCAGTATATATACATCCTTCTGTAGCTCATCACAAAGCATCATGACAGTATCCATGAACCAGGTCCAGGTGTTTTCGTCCCTGGCCTCTGATACCCCAGAATAACTTTATTTCTGTTTACACCAGGGACCAAACTCCCTGTTAGCATTTCCTATCAGTTCTGTCCTAGGGAGGAGATCACCCAGGCAAATTTTGGGTGATTCTGTTGTCTTTCTCACCAGTATATCCTTTGTTCCTTTAATGAAGGGAGTGTCTTCTGACCTTTCTTGGGGAATGTAGTTAGCTGGTGAGTTCTCTGGTCTCATATAATAAATCCATTCTAACATGGTCAGATCCCTGAGATTCTGACCTCTTTCTCAATACTTTGCCAAGGTGTTCTGGCATGTGCATTCCATTTACTGTAGGTGACCATCATTTCCAAGCCTATCAATGGTCCCATCAGTAAATGAGAATTCATTTTAAGTGCTCTTGTCTCCTAACCCACCCTTATGTTCCATAACTTCCTTGTCCAGCACCCTGAGGATCCACTTCCATTTGTATTCCTCCAGTTACTAGTGGTATGTATTAGCCAACTCCTGCTCCCATTTCGATGAATTAGGTGAATATCCACATAGCTGGGGCTATGCTGAAATCTGTTCCAAGTTATTAGTCTATGGAAAATGAAGGAGGCAGGCATTTTGAAGGCAAACCTCATCCTGTGAGTCATTTCACCCACCTCAGAGGAGCTCTGTATCAGTTATCAAATACTGCATAACAAACTATCCTCAAACTTAGTGTTTAGAAAACAACAGCAACCATTTATTTAGTTTACATTTCTGCTGTTAGCAGTTTAGACTCACTCAGCAGGGTAATTCTTTTAGTAGTTTTGGGTGGGCTCACCAACATATCTGCCATCTTGCCTCTTGGCCATCAGTATGTCTTCTTTGGAGAAATGTCTATTTAGATCTTTGGCCCATTTTTGGATTGGGTTGTTTGTTTTTTTAATATTGAGCTGCATGGGCTGTTTGTAGATTTTGGAGATTAATCCCTTGTCAGTCGCATCGTCTGCAAATATTTTCTCCCATTCTGTGGGTTGTCTTTTCATTTTGTTTATGGTTTCCTTTGCTGTGCAAAAGCTTTTGAGTGTAATTAGGTCCTATTTTTTAATTTTCGTTTTAATTTCCATTACCTTAGGAGACAGATCAAAAAAGATATTGCTGCGAGTTATGTCAAAGAGTGTTCTTCCTATGTTTTCCTCTCAGAGTTTTATAGTATCAGGTCTTACATTTAGGTCTTTAATCCCTCTTGAGTTTATCTTTGTGTATGGTGTTAAAGAATGTTCTAGTTTCATTCTTTTACATGTAGCTGTCCAGTTTTCCCAGCACCATTTATTGAAGAGACTGTCTTTTCTCCATTTTATAGTCTTGCTTCTTTTGTTGTAGATTAAATGACCACAGGTGTGTGGGTTTATTTCTGGGCTTTCTGTCTTGTTTCATTGATCTATATTTGTTTTTGTGCCAGTACCATACTGTTTTGATGACTTGATCTACTGTAATTTTTGGTATGGTCAAGGTAGAGGAACAGCGGTGCTAAGATATTTAGTACAGTCTGGATTTTTCAGGACATATGTTTTTGATGCTAAAGATCATAAAATGCCAAGAGCACTCAAGGAAAATATATGGAAAAGAAGTTACCAGAAAGAGGGTAAAGTTTCCAATGGCAAAGATAATAGCCATGCTCTGAGTCAGCTGATAATAAGTACATGAAAAGATGCTCAACATCTGTTAGTCATTAGGGAAATGCAAATCAAATCCACAATGAGATACAACTCCACATCCACTAAGATGGCTAAGATAAAAAGGACAGACAATAACAGTGGTTGGTGAGAATGTGGAGAAATTGAAACCTACATCGCCAGTGGGAACATGAAATGTGCAGGCACATTTTTTTTCAATAAAAATACATTAGATATTTTATAATTTTTCTTTGTACACGGAAGAGGAACTTGAGGTTCAGAGGAGATTAAGTAAATTGCCTGAGGCCACCCACCACAGCAGATAGAGCTTGCAACTGAGATCTGTCTTTCCCAAATACTCTTCTCTTACACCTACATGGTTCTGAGTCTCACAGGCAGTTTTTTGTTTGTTTGTTTGTTTTGTTTTATTTTTGGCTGCGTTGGGTCTTCACTGCTGCACATGGGCTTTCTCTAGTTGCAGCGAGCGGGGGCTGTTCTTTGTTGCGGTGGTGCAGGCTTCTCATTGTAGTGGCTTCTCTTGTTGCGAGCATGGGCTCTAGGCACACAGGCTTCAGTAGTTGTGGCTTGCGGTCTTCAGTAGTTGTGGCTCGCAGGCTCTAGGACACAGGCTCAGTAGTTGTGGTACTTGGGCTTAGTTGCTCCGTGGCATGTGAGATCTTCCCGGACCAGGACTTGAACCCGTGCCCCCTGCATTGGCAGGCAGATTCTTAACCACTGCACTACCAGGGAGGTCCTCACAGGCAGTTTTGATCCTGTTTATCCTTAACTAAGTGCAGCCAGAAGAAAGAGAACTATATGGTCCTTCACTGATGCCAAAGAAGATAAATTACTTAGGCTCATAACACAAACCTGTGGTCACTAAGCTGAGTAGAAATAATTTTGGGGAGACAAATAATGAAGAGATTGAAAGAGACAGGTGCCAAATTCAGTGGGGGAAACAGAAGACTCCAGACCATGGTTGCTTTCTTTGTTTTTCTCACTCCAAATCTGGACTGAGCAGGTGTCTTCTTCACATATGTCTTCACATATTCATTCAGAAAACTTCATAGACAACTGGTCTGAGAGTGAACATCTGAGTGAAGGGCATTGTTGTCTATAAGAGGGATCAGCTTTCCTAAAATCAAGAAGAAGCCTCGAGTCCTCTCTGTTAAGTGAGGCAGCTGAACTCAGTAACAGTGCAGAGTTTCCTGGAGCTATAAAGGCTACCATACAGTTTATTCTCTGGACCTACCTTTGTTACTAATGACAACAAAAAAATAGGAGAAGAGAGCTGAATGGGAAGTGGGGAACTGAAAGGAGATACTTTACAAATTCCCATTCTGCAAACTTTCTATGCCAAGGGAGCCTTGTTAGCCAAGATCTTCCAATGATTCATAAGAACAAATAAATTCCCAACATCACCCCATTTCCCCCTCCCACCAGCCCCTGGCAACCACCATCCTATCCTCTGCTTCTGTGATTTGACCATTTTAGATTCCACATGTAAGTGGGATCATGCAGTATTTGTCTTTCTGAGTCTGACATTTCACCTAGCGTAATGTACAAAGTTTCAGTTATGCAAGATGAATGAGTTTTGAGAGCTAATGTACAGCAAGATGGCTGTTAACCGTACTGTATTGTGTATTTGGTATTTGCTACAAAGGTGGATCTTGAATTAAGTCTTCTCACCAAACACGCAAAAGTAAAGTGGTAGCTATGTGGAGGTGATGAATACATTCATTAACTTGATTGTGCTGATCATTTCACAATGTATACGTATCAAAATATCAAAGTGGGAGCCACTTTAAATATATGCAATGTTTATATGTCAACTATACCTCCATAAAGCTATTTTAAAAAGAACTAATAGATTCCCAAGAAATAAGACAGGAGACATAAGTTCTACTAATGATGTAATTTCTCAATTTAATAGACAAGAGCAATAATCAATAATATGAACTCAGAGTTCACAATTTCTACTAATGAAATGGAAGGAAATGAGAGAATAACTGTAACAGAATGCAATTCAGGTTATCAAATATCTAATGGGCACTTATTCCATGCTGGATTCAAGATTGGGGTGTAGGATCTGGGGTTATGTGAATACATGTGTCTGTTATAACGATGAGCAAGCGTCATTGAGAGAAGATTTTGCCCCGTGGAAGAGTTTCTCCAGGGCCCCCTTCATCTCCCTGTTTCTTAGGCTATAAATGAAAGATTCATCAATGGTGTGACCACTGTGTACATTGCAGAGGCAATTATGTTCTTGTCACTGGAGGTGCTGGATGAGGGGAAAAAATATAGCGCAATAATTGTTCCATAATACAGAGATACCACAGAGAGATGGGAGCCACATGTGGACAAGGCTTTGCAAATCCCCTTGGTGGGTGGAACCTTCAGGATGGTGGCCCCGATGCAGCCATAAGAGATCAAGATGCCTATTAGTGGGAGGATAATGACAGCCACTCCTGCCATGAAAATGGCTAGCTCATAGAGGGATGTGTCTGATTAGGAGAGATTGAGCAGGACAGCAAGGTCACAGAAAAAATGGGGAATGGTGTTGTCAGCACAAAAGGACAGCTGGGACAGGAGAAGGGTGTGACACAGGTCATTGGAACAGGAGAGAATCCAAGATACAGTTACCAGTAAGGTACACAGTCCCTGTCTCATGATGGTGATGTAGTGGAGAGGGTGACAGAGGGCCATGTACTGATCATAGGCCATTGAGGTGAGTAGGAAATCATCCAGATCAGTAAAAATAATACATCTGTGCTATGCACCTTGCATACAGGATGGATTGATCCTGGCTTTGCATGCTCATTAGCATCTTAGGGACAGTGATAGATGAAAAAGAGATGTCAGTGAGAGCCAAGTACCTGAGGAAGAAGTACATGGGGGTGTGGAGGCGAGAGTCCAGCCTGATGAGCAGAGGATGAGCATATTCCCCAGCACCGTGGTTAGGTACATGCCCAGGAACAGGGCAAAGAACACGCCCTGCTGCTCTGGCCAGATGGGGAGCCCCAGGAGGAGGAACTCAGACACGCAGCTCTGGTTCTCAGGCTTCATGCTCCTCTCTTGTCTGCTAAGGATGAAGGGGAGGGGGAAATGTCAGAGGCTTTGAAACTGTGATTATGGCCACCACACTAGGGTCTCTTAATATCTCGTGGAGAAAAAGAATAACTGCCCAATTTCCGTCATCACCTAGAGCTGCCAAAGCAAGTGACACCCTCAGTGTTCAACATGATTCCTTTCAATGGGAACTAGAGCAAATTCATTCTCCTGTTTTCTTTTTAATTAGCCATGTTTCTGGCACTAAGCTACTGATTGGAGACACAAGAATAAATAGGACAGGGACTTCCCTGGTAGCGCAGTGATTAAGAATCCACCTGCCAATGCAGGGGACATGGGTTCGAGCCCTGGTCCAGGAAGATCCCACATGCTGTGGAGCAACTGAGCCTCTGTGCCACAAGTACTGAGCCCGTGAGCCACAACTACTGAAGCCCACGCGCCTAGAGCCTGTGCTCTGCAACAAGAGAAACCACCGCAATGAGAAGCCCGTGCACTGCAAGGAAGACCCAACACAGCCATAAATAAATAAATAAATAAATAAATAAATAAATAAATAAATAAATAAATATTAAAAATAAAGAGTAAATAGGACATACAGGACCTCTTCCCTCTGGATACTGACCCTCTAGGGAACACTGGACAAGGGACCAACTAAAGGTGTGGACCTGAAGCCAGATTCCTCATGTTACAATTCAGGCCCCACAGCTTTCTAGCTGTATGACTTGGGATGCTAAATCTCTCTTGGCCTCATGTTGTGCCTCTGTAATGTGAAGAGACCAATACCACACATTCATAGAGTTAATAGGATTCTAATTCGATGCACATTAATATCTAAGAACAGTGTCCTGCATAAAATACACACAAAATTTTATCAGTTATTTTTATGATAGGATAAGTATCCAAAAAAAACCAGTATCAAATTCAGAAATTTAATAAAACAGTATTATGAGTTGCTCAGCACAAAAGACCAAGAGACTGATCTAAAATTTGTGTCTCTCTGAGCTCTCACATTCTTAAGGTGAGTTTCTGAGCTCAGATCCTATCACTGGGGTAAATTCCCTGGTGGAACTTGTCTTAATGCATGTTTATCTTCTTGCCAAGAAATAAACCTTAATTCTGTGCATGATCTCCATCTATCTCCATCCTTATCTGGTGTTTCATGCCTCAGATCTGGATATTCACAGGTACAAAGACACCTGGGATCTGAGATATGGGGGTCTGAGAGCTGGGAGATACTGAAGGATTGGAGGTGTCTATTTGAATTCAGTTACCTGATTGACCATCACTATCCCAATATTGATCTTCACACTGATAATAACTGACATTTAATGAACACTATGTCAGACTAATATATTTTTGGATTATAGCCTCATTACATTTTTCAACAGTCCTAGGAGGTAGGTGTTATTAAAACTTCATTGTCAACATGCTCAGAAGGAGTAGGAAACTAGCATGATCATACAGTTAGTAACTTCTATAGTCACAATTCTTTCCCGTGTTTTTTAAAAAATGTATTGGAATCTCTGCTCCTGTGACTCCACTGTTTCTCCCTCTCTTTAACTAGATAAAATAGGCAGGACATTAAGAAATATTATTTCAGGATTTGAAGGAGTCTTCCTGCTCAGATAACTGTCGACCTTATTCCTGCAACCCTTTAGTTTGCAAATGGTTTTCATATGACTTCAATTTCATTCAATCCATCAGTGTTTGTGTGTGAGAAGTAGAGATAACAGTAATTTTTTTCCCTTCATTTTACTAACAGGAGTAGTGAAATCACTTAAACAATCCCACACAGATACTGTATAGTGGAACCTGGTCTCAAAGGTTGATTTTCTGATAATCTTTTCGCTAGAAAGAGAATCCACCCATTTCTTTTTATGGGGGGTAGAGAGGCTAAAGTTAAATATGAAATGTGAAAAGTTAAGGTTAAAGTATGCTTGGGAGGGGAACTTGACATTAACATTGTGTAAGACCCTCTCAGTAGATGCTTGTTCCAGACCAGAGCGTTGCTCAGGGTCATTAATTGACTCAGCTCATGGGACACAAGGAGGGACCAGGTACTTGTCTCTTCTGCCAGGACTGGCTTCTCCCTGAAAGTTGCTAGGTCAGACTTAACCTAGGGTCTCAAAGATCTCCTACAGGAGAACCAGAGTACGTAATGACACCAAGGAGCTGCAATTCGAAGGGAAGGGAACAATATAGAAATGGCGCTTTGATTCCATCAGCACCATGTATGAAAGAGGTGGTGAAATTGCTCAGTAATGAAGAAAAGAAGTTGTGACCTGGGGGGTGCGAGAGGAGGGGTTTCTAGAGAGCCTATGGATGGGCCTAATTTTCCTGTCTTCATACCAAATTTTGTCTCCTGAGCAGTTGGGAAATGGCGAGTCAGGTGTCTTGGCCTCCATGAGGCTACAATTTACTAAGTGCTCAGGATGTGCCTAGTACTTGTGAAACACCTAACAGACAAGATCTTCAGCAATGATCATGATCCCATTAACAGTAGAGGATGCTGAGCATCACCAAGGCCAAACCCAAGGCCACAAAGCTATTAAGTGGGAAAAAGACAAAGATATGAGTGTCGATGTATGTGACACCAGAAGTGAGCATTTCATTTCTGAACTATATTACCAAAATTGAAGAAGCATGTCAAAAATATTGAGCTTCCAGGGGTCCTGCTGGAGCATTCAAATCAATGAAAAATGGATGCCAGTAGTGTTCCAAAGTGCTTCCTTTGGAACGGCCTGTGTGGATTCTGGTCTCAGGCAAGAGAGTCAAAATGTGATAATGTTACACACACACACAAATATTTGTATCTTCTGTGTGAAGGAAGTCAAAGTGTGGATTTGTTTTACAAAAGCACTCACTATCACAGACACACACTTGCCAAATGGGGATTTATAGATTTCTCTAGCTTATACTCAAAGTAGGTGAATACAGTCAGGGTGTGAGTCAGTTTCACACAAATCTATGCAAAACTCACAAACAAAATACACATGTACAACACAGCTACACACACAGAACTCTCAAGCATCCTCTGCCACAGGCATTGTAATTACAAGAAATCATACATATTCCAATCACAAGCAACGCACAAGGTCTTACATACAGTACACAAGCAACAAATGCAAGTAAAATAAGCACACTGAGAGGAAATTTCCAGCTTCTCTGACCGATATATATATTAGTATGTTTGTCATTCAGTGTGTTTGTCAGTTACACATACACGCATAAAGCCATACAACACAATACACCTGCAAAAATACACATAACATCTCTGATGGTCACACATACACACATTTACACACAGACATACATGCACGACTATGGAGATGTCTGGGCTTCTTCCGAGTTATACCAGTGCTATGAGTTCTGATACCTTCTGCTTCGTTCTGTTACCTGAATCCTCACTTTCTGTCCAGAAGACCCAGGATCCAAAGAAAGAGAGCAAACCTCAGTGGCCTGAGGACCTTTACAAACTCTCATGTCTGTTCACCAGCTTCAAAACAGCGGGCAAGAAGATCTCCTTTTGCTCTTCAGAAAGAGACCCCAGGGCTTCCCTGGTGGCGCAGTGGTTGAGAGTCCACCTGCCGATGCAGGGGACACGGGTTCGTGCCCCAGTCTGGGAAGATCCCACATGCCGCAGAGCGGCTGGGCCCGTGAGCCATGGCTGCTGAGCCTGTGCATCCAGAGCCTGTGCTCTGCAACGGGAGAGGCCACAACAGTGAGAGGCCCACGTACCGCAAAAAAAAAAAAGAAAAAAGAAAGAGACCCCAGAGGGAAAGAGCCCCAAGTCCCTGACTAGAGGAGAAGTCGACTGGGGCTAAGTGCCCAACTTCCTCCCAGTCCCTCGGAAAGGAGTATGTTTAGGGTCCAAAGGGACTGAGTTGTAGCTGGAGTCACAGGAGAAAGTGACCCTAATGTCAGTGGTACCTTGGGCTCTGGTTAAGTCTCCAGATGGGAAGTAGAAGTTACCCTATTTCCCGTGATCTCTACATCATGGGTTCAGCTTCTCTGTACAGCAATGTATGGTACAGGCAGTGTAAGGGCCTCAGCAAGCTTCTGCAAGCTCCCCAACACCTACACAGGCTTCCATTAAAGCACAAAGCCCCTTAAAATGTACAGGTCTCTCTCACTTCGTCCCAGCTTACCCTTCCCCCCAGCACTGACATATATACACACTACCAAATGTAAAATAGATAGCTAGTGGGAAGCAGCCACACAACACAGGAAGATCAGCTCAGTGCTCTGTGACCACCTAGAGGGGTGGGATAGGGAGGGTGGGAGGGAGATGCAAGGGGGAGGGGATATGGGGATGTATGTATATGTATAGCTGATTCAGTTTGTTATACAGCAGAAACTAACACAACATTGTAAAAAATTATACTCCAATAAAGATGTTAAAAAAAATGTACATGTCTCCCCACTCCTCTGTGAGGTACAGTCTGTGCTTTGTTCAGGAATAGGGGGATTGACTCTATCACTCTGGAAAAAAGACTCTGGGCTCTCCCCCTACTAAGAGAGCATACCTGAGCAATTTATCAAAGATCTCTGAGATTCAGTTTCTTCATAGTGGAAGTAATAATAATACTCTTCGTGTGAGTTTGAAGGATGGTAAGTGAGCACATAATGAAAGCTTAATAAACGTTAAGGTTTATTGTCAATGTCTTTGTATCACTAGGGATCAGCTATGGCTTACAACAGACAATTGTGATTGGTAATTGTTGAATGAATTCATCTGTTCATTCATTCACTCATTCACTTAAATAATTATTAAGGCTCTCATAAAGGTAAACACTGATATGTACTCTAGAGACATAACAGGGAATAATATAAACAGAAATCCTTCTTGTGGAACACACACGCAAGTTGGGAGAGGGAGGGCCAAAAAATTGTTAATGCAAAGCAAATGGCAGGTAAATCGTGAAAAGTGCTCAGGTATGATAAAAACCAGGCACTGGAGCTAGGGAGAATCAGGAAGTTCAAAAGATACCCAGTGTTACAGGATTCTTTTTCACAGAAACCCAGACTCCCCTCCAGTCAAGTGGCTCCAGGTCTGTAAACTGGTTTACATCACTGCACTCCTATTAGAATGGCTAAAATTGAAAGGACCACTGCTATTGAGTGTTGTTGAAGCTATGACGGAACTGGAACTCTCATACGCTGCTAGTGGTAATATAAAACAGTTTGAAAATATCTTTAAAAGTTAAACATATACCAAAATAGATAACTAATAGGAAACTACTGTATAGCACATGGAACTCTACTTAATACTCTGTAATGACCTATATAGGAAAAGAATCTTAAAAAAGAGTGGATATATGTATATGTATAACTGATTCACTTTGCTGTACAGCAGAAACTAACACAACATTGTAAATCAACTATACTCCAATAAAAATTTAAAAAAATAAAATTAGTGAAATGGGAAAAAAAGTTAAATATATACCTAGCATGTGACTAGATAAAAGAATGTATATATGTATACATTGACTTATACAAGAATGTTCATAACAGCTTTATTTAATAGACAGAAACTGGAAACAGCCCACATATCCATCAAAAAGCTGTGATATATCTACTCACCAATTTAAAAAAATGAATTGATAAACAGCACAACATGAATGAATCTCAAAATGTTTACACTGAATAAAAGAAGGCAGCAAGAAAAGAATACACACAGTATGATTCCACTTAAACTTCTAGAAGATGCAAACTAATCCATGTGACAGAAAGAGATTAGTGGTTCCCCTGAGGCCAGATGGGAGGAGTAAAGAGAGAGCAGTAGGGTAGGCATCAGGAAAATTCATGATCTTGATGGCTAGTGGTGATAGTTTCATGGGTGTATACAAATATCAAAACTAGTCAAATTGTGTACTTTAGATATACAAAGTTTATTGTATGTCAATTACACCTCAAAAAATCTGGGTGTTTTTAAAGAAACAATAAAAAAATCAAGTATGGTCATTTTATTCCTCTATTGGATCTCTTCCAATAGGTTCCCAAATCACTCAGACTGAAAACCAAAAATTCTACTATAATGGTTAATTTTATGTGTCAACTTGGCTAGGCTGCAGGACCCAGATAGTTGGTCAAACACAATTCTAGATGTTTCCACGAAGGTATTTTTTTGGATGAGATTAACATTGCAATCAACGCTGAATAAAGCAGATTGTCCTCCATAATGTAGATGGGTCTCATCCAATCAGTTGAGGGCCTTAAGAGAAAGACTGACCTCCCCCAAAGAAGAGGCAATTCTGATTATTCAAAAAGATACATGCACCCCAGTGTTCATTGCAGCACTATTTACATGGAAATGGAAATGCTAGGACATGGAAGCAACCTAAATGTCCATCAACAGAGGAATGGATAAAGAAGATGTGGTAAATATATACAATGAAATATTACTCAGCCATAAAATAGAACAAAATAATGCCATTTGCAACAAAATGGATGGACCTAGAGATTGTCATACTGAGTGAAGTAAGTCACACACAGAAAGACAAATATCATATGATATCACTTATATATGGAATCTAAAAAAAAAGAGTACAAATGAACTTATTTACAAAACAGAAGTAAAGTCATAGATGTAGAAAACAAGCTTATGCTTACCAGGGGATAAGGGAGGGAGGGATAAATTGGGAGACTGGGACTGACATATGCACACTACTATATATAAAATAGATAATTAGGGCTTCCCTGGGGGCGCAGTGGTTGAGAGTCCGCCTGCTGATGCAGGGGACACGGGTTCGTGCCCTGGTCCGGGAGGATCCCACATGCCGTGGAGCGGCTGGGCCCATGAGCCATGGCCGCTGAGCCTGCGCGTCCGGAGCCTGTGCTCCGCAACGGGAGAGGCCACAACAGTGAGAGGCCTGCGTACTGCAAAAGAACAAACAAACAAACAAACAAAAAACAAACAAAATAGATAATAAGAACCTGTTGTCTAGCACAGGGAACTCTACTCAATACCCTGTAATGGCCTATATGGGAAAGGACTCTTAAAAAAAACAAAGAGTGGATTTATTTATATGTATAACTGAATCACTTTGCTGTACACCTGAAACCAACACAACATTGTAAATCAACTATACTCCAAAAAATTTTTGAAAAACAAAAAGAAGAAGAGACAATTCTGTCAGCAGGCTGCCTCACACTCAAACTGCAACGTTTCCCTGAGTTTCCAGCCTGCCAGCCTACCCTGCAGATTTTGGACTTGCACGCAACTTTTTAAGAGGACATTTCTGACAAGGTCAGTGGGTGAAATAAGAACATGGCTAGCTGATCCTCACTTGGTGAAAAGTTGATTGTTTCTGAAATTGATTGTTTCTGAAAAGAATCCTCAGAGCTGATTTAATGTCTCTGTTCCTTAGGCTATAGATGAAGGGGTTCAGCATGGGAGTCACCACCGTGTACATCGGTGAGACAATCGTGTCTTTGTCGTTGGAGTTGCCCGATGAGGAGGAAAAGTACAGTGCCATAATGGTTCCATAGAACAGAGACACCACAGAGAGATGGGAGCCACAGGTGGACAGGGCCTTGCAGATCCCTTTGGTAGAAGGGACCCTCAGGATGGAGACCCCAATGCGGCCATAAGAGACCAGGATGCCAGTCAATGGAAGAACGACAACCGCAGCCCCTGCAGTGAATATGACCAACTCATTAAGAGAGGTGTCTGAGCAGGACAGCTTGAGTAGGATGGGGAGGCTACAGAAAAAGTGGGGAATCCTGTTGTCAGTACAGAAGGGCACCTGGGCCAGCAGGAGGGTGTGCAGAAGGGCACTGCCACAGGAGAGAGTCCAGGAGCCAGCCACCAGGAGCACACACAGCCTCTCCATCATGATGGTGGTGTAGTGGAGAGGGTGACAGATGGCCACATACCTGTCATATGACATCACCGCGAGGAGGAGGTTATCAACACAACCGAAAAGTATGTAAAACTACACCTGTGAAATGCACCCTGCATATGTGATAGATTGGCATTGAGTCTGCATGTTCATCAGCATCTTTGGGACAGTGACAGATGAAAAGGAGACGTCAGTGAGGGCCAAGTGGCTGAGGAAGAAGTACATGGGGGTGTGGAGGCGAGAGTCCAGCCTGATGAGCAGGAGGATGAGCGTGTTCCCCAGCACCGTGATCAGGTACATGCCCAGGAACAGGGCAAAGAACACGCCCTGCTGCTCTGGCCGGATGGGGAGCCCCAGGAGGAGGAACTCGGATGCGCTGCTCTGGTTCTCAGGCCTCATGCTGTTCTTATCTCTGCTGGGAATAAATAGAAACGGGGAACGTCAGGAACTTAGACACGCTGAGCATAGCAACTACCATATGGTCACATACGTTCCTCCACGTGGCTGTCACTGTACAGACAAATCTCACTGCATTGCACTCGCACGTTGGTGCCTCATCCAGTCTGGTGAGAACAGTGAAATGTGATTTGTCTGAACATTGACACAGTCACTTGGAGTCATCATTCAAACATCAATGAAACAAACATCAATCAAACTCTTCAGCTGAAATCAGGAAGAGCTCATTCTTTTTTTAACATAATGAAGACACTATGATAGACATTAGGGGGAGAGTAATAAATAAGATACAGTCCCTTCCATGGCTTTATAGCCAGACAGCTTATGTGCATGTGTCTGTCTTGCACACACACACACACACACACACATACCCCACTTAAAGCCTTATTGGGAAAGTAATGTACCATGTACAGAATAAGTGCTGAACACATAAACTTAGAATGACAAGAAAGAAGGAAGGAAGGAAAAAAGGGAACATACGGCAGTTCCTCAAGAACTTAAACATAGAATTACCATATGATCCAGAAATTTCACTTCTGATAATATATCCAGAAGAACTGAAAGCAGGAGCCAAAGAGATATTTGTACACCCATGTTTAAAGCAGCATTATTCACAATAGCTGAATGATGGAAACAATCTGTGTCCACTGACAAATGAATGGATAAACAAAATGTGGTCTATACTTACAATGGAATATTATTCAGCCTTAAAGAGGAAAGAAATCCTGACACATGATACAACATGGATGAACCTTGAAGACATTACGCTAAGTAAAGTCAGCCAGCCACAAAAGTGTAAATACTGTATAATTCCACTTATATGAGACTCTTAGAATAGTCGAATTCTTAGAGACAAAGAAATAGAATGGTGGTTGCCAGGGGCTTTGGGCGGGGGAGACAAATGAGGTGTTATTGTTCACTGGGTACAGAGTTTCCCTCTGGGAAGATAGAAGATTTCTGGAGGTGGATGGAGGTGCTGTTTTTACAACAATGTGAATGTACTTAATGCCACAGAGCTGTACACTTAACAATCACTGAAATGGTAAATTTTATCTTATACGTATTTTAGCACAATAAAAAATTGTTAATTTAGAAAATATGTCACAAGGGTTAATAAAGCACTGACTGAAAAGAAGCAGTCAAAAGGAGAGTGACCAAAAAGATAAATAAATAAATTGATTATTTAGGCAGGGTGAGGACAGTCTCTTCAATAAACAGTGTTGGCAAACTGGATATCCACATGCAAAAGAATGAAAGTGGACCCCCGATAGTGAAAATTATCTGTAACATCCCACCCTGGGGGCTAAACATGTTTGCCACCTTCATTGGCAACAGTGTGGCCATCCAGGAGCTGTTAAGTGCATCTCGAAGCAGTTCACAGCCGAGTTCCAAGGACATTGATGGATCTAGAGGGCACTATGCTATGTGAAATAAGTCAGACAGAGAACAATAAATACCATATTATCTCACTCATATGTGGAGTCTAAAAAACAAAACAAACAAACAAAATAAAACGAAAACAGACTCACAGATACAGAGAAGAAATCAGTGGTTGACAGAGGGGAGGGCACTGGGGGGAGGGGGGCTGAAATAGGTGAAGTGGATGAAGAGGTATAAATCTCCAGTTATCAAATAAACAAACCATGAGGATGTAATGTACAGCATAGGAATATGGTCAATGAAATTATAATAACTTTGGGGACAGACAGTTACTAGACTCATTTGCGGTGATCATTTTGTAATATATGCAAATGTCAAACCACCATGTAATACACCTGAAACGAACATAATATTGTATGTGGACTATATTTCAGTGAAAAAATAAAGCTGCTTGATGCCAGAATAGCTCCCAAACCAGAACAGTCCACGAACTATTGTTCATAATAAGGGTGAACATTTTGGTGAATATTTGGGTACTAGGCTAAGCGCTTTACCCATGTTTCCTAATTAATACCACACATCAACCTTACATTCCCAGATTTTTAAAAAATTACACAGCTTCATCAAGAATTTGTGTTCTTTCACCCATTTTAGCTTTTAAAAAATAGAAACATAGAGATACAAATTCCATAGGTACAAAACTGTACAGTAGAGGACAGAGATGACACACACACGTATGTGTGTATATATGTATCTATAATATATGATCTATAATATACATAATATATAATATATATTACTTTATATATATGTATCACAATTTTCTGTAATTTAAAATTTATCAAGTAGTAGCTACTTAATGTGATTCAATCTAATATGACTGTGTCCTCAGAGCCCATACTCTCAATCATTACACATGAAAACTTCCCCTTTTATCTGTTAGGGGAGCCAAGCACTCTATAATATTTTAGAGATGCAGGGAAGCCACAGTTGTCCAAAATTTTCTTAGTTCCCTGCCTAAGTAATTTCATTCATTCATATTCATATACTTCACAACTGCCCAAAGTTCTCACATACGTTAACTTCTATTTAAACAATAAATATTTACTGAAGGCCTGCAAGTTTCACAAGAAGTCCAATTCTTTCCATTTTATAGATGTGGAAACTAAGGCCAAGGAGTTAAATAATTTTCCCAAGATCTCCCCACTATTTGATTGATGGTGATTCTGCACTGTAACTTCACACAGCATGATGCCTAGAGTTTCTCTGTGTGGTCTGTTTCTTGAAAAAAGTACAGGGTTACCAAATCTGAGCGACTCAGTTACACTCAGGTATATGAAAGTGATAGCAGATCCTTTTTAGGAAACAGGGACTCGCTTGGAGCTTGGTTATTTTAGCCAATGGTGCTCCAGAAGATCACTTAAGGAAATATTTGAGGTCATGAATGTTAATCAGATGCCCACAAACGCACATGCACACCTAGCCACACACTCACTACAAGCAGCACACACACTCCCATTACTGGGAGGCATGCTTCAACCCCTCCTGACCCAAAACCTTCTGGGGTGAAGGCAGTCAGCGTGGGGCAGTTAAGTCTATTCCGTCAATGGCACAGACATTAAACCAACAACAACAACCCATGCACGTGGTAACAGACAAAAGCAAACAGCACAGGTTCCTGCTCTCACACACAGCTGTGTCACCCACAAACACAGCTCATACACGTACTAGCACCTACTGCTGAGCAGCGGTTGCGCCCTCTCTGACCTCGGTTCCTTGGTGAGGTCGGGCATCTGCTCCAGCAGCCCCGATGTTGACCGTTCATCCTCTCAGCTGTGATGCCCAGCTGGTGGGGAACATCCTCCTGTCATAACAACAGGAGGCAAATATTAAGATCACGGGCACGACTCAGGAGTCCCTAATCACATGTTAGGAAGCTGATAACTTGATCTACATGTGCTAAAACAGGGCCTGGGCTGGGTCTAACTCAGGAAAAGAATCAGGCTCTGAGTCAGGTACATCGTACACACACACTTACACACACACACAACTACCAAACAACACGTACACAAGCATACACACAGACACACACACTTATGAACAGAGATACTCATACACAAACCCACAAGCACACAGGCAGATCCACTGCCAAGTGCAGATTTCCACTCTGACCTCTGCTCAGCATTGGGGACCTCAGACACTTCTTCGAGACTGTTGCCGAAATCCTCAGTTTCTCCGCAGGAGACTTGGTATCCAGACAAATGGAAGAAATATCTGTGGCCTCAGGGCTTCTACAGACTTTCATGTTCCTTAACCAGCTCCAGATAAATGAATCAAAAGATAGCGTTTTAATTACCAACGAGAGAGCTGAAACAAAGTCCCCAAGTTTCTGGCCAATTTCTTGCTGTCGTTTGAGGAGCCAGAGGGACTGGAGTCCCAGAGGATGGTATCCCAGATACCAGGGGTGCCCTAGACTCCCCTCCTCTGGGACATTGTTACAGCTGAGACAAAGAATTTGTTAACTTTCTATTTTGAAATGATTTCAGACATACAGAAAAGTCGTAAGAATGATACAAGGAATTCCTGTATCCACTTCATCCAGATTGCCCAATGGTTAATATTTTACTATGTTTATTTTATGTATGTATATATACATGTATGTATATTTCAGGCTTAGATTTTCAGCTGGTATGCCGCAGTACATGTCATCAGAAGACTCATGATATCAATTTTTCCAGTTACTAGTGATTTTAACCTTGATCAATTTGTTAAGTTGTGTCTGCCAGCTTCTCTACAGTAAGCTACTATTTTAGCCTTTGTAGTTAAATAAGTATCATTTGGGTAGATATTTTGAGATTATGTAATCACAATATTTCTCTTATTACAATTTCACTTACTATATTTAAAATCCATTGGTGACTCTTATACAAGAAAACTATTGCAAATGTGGTGGCCAAATGGTGATTTTATAATTCTGTCGTTTCCTCCTGTGTTAGTTGTATTCTCCTACAAGAAGGAACTTCCCCTTGTTCCCCATTAATTTGTTTTTTCATTGATTTCATTATGGACTCATGAATTCTTACTTATTCTCTGAGTTCTAATCCATTACCAATGTTATTCATTTTGAAGCTCAAATTATTCCAGATTTGGCTAGTGGGAGCCCCTTCAAGCTGGCTCCTGTGTTCCTGTGATTCACCGAGCACGTTTTACTTTCTGGCTCAGCAAAATTTCTCTCGTCTTGTCAAAATTTCTCTGGTCTGGCCTTGATTCATAGCCCCAGCCCTAGAATCAGCCATTTTTCTAAGTAACTTTGGCTCTTTTTAGAGGAGACTGATATTCAGAGAACAAATTTGGCGTTAGGTGAGTTTGTTGCTTACAAGGCATCTAAGTGATCTTAGAGGATGCAGCTAGGAAGTATATATAAAAGAAACACAGGACATAGAAACTAGGAATGGTTACCCATAGGAGATGGGTCAGGAGTGGGACAGAAAGAATATGGGATGGGAACAAATCTTGATATATAATACATAAATTTCAATCTGTTTATACATATTAAAACCCATGAGTTCAAGTTGATATATGTCCAATTCTAGTTTGACACCATAGAGTTCTTTCCAGCCTCTCCTTTTCCATGTACATGCCACCTTTCCCCAAGTGAGGAGTCATTCCCTTTTCCAGAATAAGTTTATTATTTCCTAAATCTTTGTTTTATTTTTTTTAGTAGGTAAAAGATAACATAGTCAAAACTATACAAATAAATATACTCATCCCCCTATCTTTTCTATCCCATTCCCACCCACCTCCTGCAGGTAAAGTCTCATTTGTTTCTGATTTATTCTTTGTGTGCTTCTTCTTGCTCAGTGGGAAGTTACATATATATACTATTTTCCATTCATTTTTACACAAGAAGTAGCATGCTATAGATGTTCTTTTACACATTTCTTTTTTCCATTTAATAATATAGCTTGGAAATCTCTCCACATTGATTCATAGATATCTTTGTCATTATTTTTTCATAGCTGTGAAGTACTCGTTGCATTGATGCTCCATAGAGCTTCCTTTTAAAGTCCTAGAATAAGATAGCAGTGATGAATGTACCAAATGCCATCTAACTGTATATCTCAAATGGTTAAAATGGTAAATGTCATGTTGTATACATTATACTTCAATACATTTTTTTTAAAGAAAAAGCAAGACAATCTCTACATAAAGCACAGAAAAAGAATTATAAAATAATAATAATATATGATTAATAGGTTAATAGAGGGGGAAATGGAATAACAAAATATATATTTAGTTAATCAAAAGGGAGAAAGAGTAGAGATGATAAATATGAAATCAGATGTCTCAATTAGAAAACATATAGAAATATGGAAAATATAAATTCAAATACATTCTGATTACGTTAGATGTAAAGAGATAAATTCTCCAGAAATATAATGATTGTCAATCTACATAAAAAGAGCAAAACCCAACTTTACACTGTTAACAACTAATACTTTACAGATATAAGGATATAAAAAATTTTAAGTGATGGAAAAAAAGTAACGTGTAAACACTAACCAAAACTAAGCTGATATAGCTATACTAACATCGGAAGAAGTAAATGAGGACTTCCCTGGTGGCGCAGTGGTTAAGAATCCACCTGCCAATGCAGGGGACATGGGTTTGAGCCCTGGTCTGGGAAGATCCCATGTGCCACGGAGCAACTAAGCCCGTCCACCACAACTACTGAGCCTGCGCTCTAGAGCCCGCAAGCCACAACTACTGAAGCCCGCGCACCTGGAGCCTGTGCTCTGCAATAAGAGAAGCCACCGCAATGAAAAGCCCACGTGCCGCAATGAAGAGTAGCCCCCGCTTGCCACAACCAGAAAAAGCCCACACACAGCAACGAAGACCCAACGCAGCCAAAAATAAATAAATTTATTTTTAAAGAAGAGTTTATTATGATTCAGTAATTGGCTCAAGATCTACCAAAATCATGACTTCCAGTTTTCATATATCTGCCTCTCTCTTCCCATCTTCCTCTTCTCCAGGAAACCACATCGTTTTTATTCTAAGTGCTATTGAAACCTTTGTTTTCCCACAACATTTTCTGGAACTAATTTATATTTGACTGGTAACTTTTGATTCCCTTAATATCCTTCTGATTTCAATGAAATTTCTGTGATGAACTGGCTTTTTGAAAGTCACTGCAATGATTTAGAAAAAGAGAGAAGCAGAGAGACAGAGACAGTGACAAGATGAGACTCTTATAAAACTGAAACTTCGGGGCTTCCCTGGTGGCGCAGTGGTTGAGAATCTGCCTGCCAATGCAGGGGACACGGGTTCGAGCCCTGGTCTGGGAGGATCCCACGTGCCACGGAGCGACTGGACCCGTGAGCCACAACTACTGAGCCTGCGCGTCTGGAGCCTGTGCTCCGCAACAAGAGAGGCCACAACGGTGAGAGGCCCGCACACCGCGATGAAGAGTGGACCCCACTCGCCGCAACTAGAGAAAGCCCTCGCACAGAAACGAAGACCCAACACAGCCAAAGATAATAAATAAATAAATAAAATGTGACACCTTTATGTAAAAAAAAAAACAAAAACAAAACTGAAACTTCCACCAAGCAAGGAATTTGTCTGGTCCAACAGTTATGCAAGGATCATGCCTCTTCCTTCTTCCACATCTTTGACAGCAGAATGTTCCGGGCTCTGTAGTGAATAAAAGCCCAAGGCTTAGCCCTGCTTAGCCAAGTAACCTAGTAGCTCAACACACAACTGCCCCTATGATCAGGCCAGTGTGCACGGGGCTGAGTTGCCTCTGGGTCTCTACCCTGGTCATCTGGTATGTGCGCCTCACAGGCAATGGCTCCTCTTGTCCCCTCTCTTAGCTTCAATTCCCCTTAGGGATTCCCCAGTTGTCACCATCACTACCATTCAGATCTGTCTGCTTCCCAGGGAAAGATTTTTTGTATGTACTTAGAATTATTCTCAGTAGATTTTGAGGAGAGAATTAAAACTCATATGTGAACATTGAAGGTAGATATAACTAGGAGCTTCCAGAACCAGACAGAGACATATTGGGCTGTTCTGGGAAGTAAAGAGTCATCCTGTGCTCCAGGCAAGGACTTTATTCTGTTACTTTTGTTTCATCCTTTATTCTCTATTATTCACTCCGTGATTTTAGACTTTATTTTATGTATTAATATTTTATCATTTACTATTCGCCTACATTATTTCTGGAGGTATTATTCAGTAGGTCTTATGTGAGGCCTGCAAATCTGCATTTTAATAAGCACACCCTAGAGAAAACCAACCTGGTCTTTATGTGAGAAGCTGCATGATTGAAAATTTCTGATCACTCCTTATGTCCCATTGTTTGTACTTCTTGGATTCATGCCTATAGTAATACTATATGAGCTGTATAAAGCTACCTGTATACAGACACTCACTGATAGCAGCATTGTTTGTAATAGTAAAAAATTAGAAACAATCTAAATGTCCATCAAAAGGGAATTAGATAAATAATGGTGCAATTTTTCCATAGAAAGAAATAACATGTAATAATTACAAATAATGAGGTATATCTCTATCACTGACCTGAAAAGCCATTATGAATAAAGGGCAAATGTTTAAGAGTAAGCCTATTAAGGTAAACATATATATATATATGAATGTGTATATATACAAGTATATATGTTTGTGAATCTGGTGAGATTACGTACCCAGAAAGAAAACCTCCCATTTAAAATAGTTAATTCTAGGAGAGAACAATGGACTGGAGAAGAAGGAAATAATGTATGCTTTTCATTTTGTGCATATTTGTAATATCTGAATTTTTAAAAAGGGGACATACATTTTTGTATTATTAAAACACTAATCACTAAGAAAAGTGTAATAAAATCTATTGCTCTGGTGTTCATCAAAACTCACCATCACTGAGTTTTGTTTAAACAGCAATAATATCATGTCATGATAAGAAAGAGGTGATATAAAGGAGGTCAGATCAGCAAAGGGACCCTCCACTGAATATCCTCATTCTCATTTTGGAGAGAAACTAGATAAAGAGGAAACACTCCCTGCATGAAGCAGTCTCACCTCTACATAATGCAGAGTGGTCCTTTATCACTATCAACACTTTGGCTTGTTAGCCCACTTTATGGGTGGAGAAACTGTGTCCCCAGAGAGGTTAAGTAACTTGGCCTTGACCACTTACTTCCCTGGTGAGGACAGGAACCCGTACCTAGAAAGTGGGCCAGAGACCATGTTCTCAGCCTCCGCAACAGGCAAGGCATAACCTCGCTTCAGGGAGAAGCCAAGATGCCTGGGTTCCAGTCGTGGATCTAACAATAAAAATGTCATGATAATAAGGTCCTTCCACCCCCCAGGCCTCAATTTCCCCCTTCTTTAAGATGAGGGAATTCGACTACACGATCTCTAAGAGTTTCTTCAGCTCAGAGCCCCTCTGTGTCTGTTTTAAAGTTGAAGTAACGAGATATCAAAAAGCACCTTCCAGGAGTGAAGGCTCGTGCTATTCCTGCGTGGACTCTGCCCCACCCACACGTGGTGAATGAAATGGAATGCTCCTCTTAAGACAGCGACTTGATGTCCACTGCAATTCTTCCTTACATCTGTTCAAAATCCTAAATGACCATCCAGGCATTCTTCCCTTTTTCAAATATTTATCAGGGGACTTTTCTGTTCCAGGCACCACGCCAGGTTGGGTGGTGTAGCAAAGATCCAGACGCAGTCCACATCCTTGCACAGCTCAAGTGGGGAAGACAGCCTTGCAAGTACTGAGATTCAGTTCTGTGTTATGTGTGCCAAAGGGGTGCCTGATCCAGAACTGGTGGGGAAAGGACAGGCCAGGCTTCTGAAAGGATGACATGTCTATTCTGAGTGACCGCCAACCATCAGAGCTAACAAACAGGGGGAATGAGCATTTCAAACAGATGGAACAGTAAGTCCCCAAGGCAAGAAGAAGGAAAAAATGCTGGCAGGAAAAAGAACAGGGAGGAGGGCAAGAGATGAGATGCACAGCCCAGCATGAGCCAAGCCATAGGATGCTCAGTAAGCTTAGGAAGGAATTGCCCTTTAGTTTGTGGGTAATGGGGAGGCTTATGCAGCAGGAAGTGACTGTTATGGGTTGAATTGTGTCCCCCCAAAGAAAGATATATTGGAGCCCTAGTCCCCAGGCCTCAGAATGTGACCTTATTCAGAGATAGGGTCTTTACAGAGGTAATCAAGTTAAAATGAGGTCGTCAGGGTGGGTCCTAATCCAACATGACTGGCATCCTCATTAAAAGGGGAAATTTGGACACAGAAACACACGTGCAAAATGGAAGAGGATGGGAAGGGACACAGGGAGAAGACCACCATCTACAAGCCAAGTAGAGAGGCATGGAGCAGACCCTTCCCTCACAGCCCTCAGAATGAACTAACCCTGCTGACACTTTGATTGCTGACTTCTAGCCTCCAGAGCTGTGAGAAAATTAATTTCCATTGTTTATGCCACTCAAGGCGTGGTTCTTTGTTACAGTAGCCCCAGCAAACTAATATAGCGTCTTATCCAGATTTGCATTTTAGAATAATTGATCTGCTTACAGTGTTGAGAAGAAATTGAAAGGGGACAAGAATGGCTGCAAGGAGGCTCTTTTGGAGGCAGGAGATGATAAACGTCTCCGTCTGGGCAGTGATGGCAACAGACCCAGAGACGCTGACAGGCAACATCCCCCGGATGTGATCACAGGTTGGGTGTGGGAAACGAGAGGAAATGAGGAATCAAGGGCAGTGTCTGGTCCAGGTTAGTAGCTCAGGTAAACACGTGGCCAGAGCCAAGTCTAGTCAACCACCCCATCAAGAATGACAGGCACATGGGCTTCCCTGGTGGCGCAGTGGTTGAGAGTCCGCCTGCCGATGCAGGGGACACGGGTTCGTGCCCCGATCCCGGAAGATCCCACATGCCGCGGAGCGGCTGGGCCCGCGAGCCATGGCCGCGGAGCCTGTGTGTCCGGAGCCTGTGCTCCGCAACGGGAGAGGCCACAGCAGTGAGAGGCCCGCGTACAGCAAAAAAAAAAAAAAAAAAAAAAAAGAATGACAGGCACAAGTTCTACACAGACAGGCAACTTGGGGATACATGTCATTGTCACCTCCATCACCTTAACACCCAATTCTGACTTTTATCTTGAGGTGCCCCCAGGCTCATCAATGCCAGGAATGACTTCATTTCCTCCACAAACATTTCTTTTTTTTTTTTTTTTTTGGCTGCGTTGGGTCTTCGTTGCTGCACCCGGGGTTTCTCTAGCTGCGGAGAGTGAGGGCTACTCTTTGTTGTGGTGCGCGGGCTTCTCATTACGGTGGTTTCTCTTGTTGCGGAGCACGGGCTCTAGGCGCGCGGGCCTCAGTAGGTGTGGCACACGGACACAGTAGTTGTGGCCCGAGGGCTCTAGAGCTCAGACTCAGTAGTTGTGGCGCATGGGCTTAGCTGCTCCGCGGCATGTGGGATCTTCCCGGACCAGGGCTCGAACCCGTGTTCCCTGCATTGGCAGGTGGATTCTTAACCACTGCGCCACCAGGGAAGCCCCCACAAACATTTCTTGACCACTCACGATGTGCCAGACACTGCACTAAGCTCTGGGGATAGAATGGTGAGGGAAAGGAAACAGCTTCCTGTGTATTAGGTCAAGAAGAAGACATACATCAATCACATTAATAAATGAATAATTACAGACTGTGATAAGTGCCATAAAGGCAGGGAAAGGAATGCCATGGGAGCATAAAACAGGGTGATTTGACCCAGAAAAATTATTGGCTGGACTGATATCGAAAGGAAGATAGAGAGGAAAAGCGTGCTGGGCAAGGACCATAAAAGGCCAATGTAGGAAGGATCTTAACACATTTGAGGAATAGGATGAAGCCCTTGGGGAAAAGAGGCATGAGATGAGACTGGAGGGGAATAGGAACTCAATACATACTAAATGAAGGGAGGCTTTGTGCTGGATTGAGTAGCCTCTACCCAAAATTTATATTCACCCAAAACTTCAGAATATGACCTAATTTGATAGTAGGGACTTTGTAGAGGTAATCAAGTTAAGATGAGGTTATACTGGAGTCAGGCACCCAAAGGCTGGTACCTTTCTAAAAAGAGAGAAATCTGGACACAGACACAGAGAGGAGAAGGCTGTGTGAAGTCATGGAGGAAAGATGGCCATATGAAGACAGAGGCAGAGATTGACGTGATGCATCTTCAAGCCAAGGAGCACCAAGGATTGCCCGCAACCACCAGAAGCTAGGCAAGAGACCTGGAGCAAAATCTCCCTCAGACTCTCCAGAAGGAACCAACCCTGCCAACAACTCGATTTTGAATTTCTAACCTCCAGAACTGTGAGAAAATGCATTTTTATTGTTTTAAGCCACCGGTTTGTGGTACTTTGTTACATATCGTGTTTGTGGTTTACAAACTGCTTTCACACCCATGTTCCTTGCTTTTCTCTTGAGAGCAGGTTGTATTTTGTCTTATGGATGTGGAAAGTGAAACTCAGAGCTGTGAAGGGATTTTGCCAAAGACACTTTGTGAATAGATAGTGGAGCCAAGATTTGAACCCACATCTTCTGTCTCTATATCCTGAATATTTCCCTCTGCCCTGCCACAGATACACAGCTCCACAGATACACATCTTACAGTCCACACAAGGCTTGAGAGAGGTCCTATGTCTAGCAATTATGGTAAGAGACTACATGTAACACTGATTTTGCAAGCCTGTCATTACTGGAATAAAGATGTTATGGTGGAAAATTCCACAGTGAAAAACAACACCCCTGCACATTTCTTTCTGGCATAAACTTTTGAAGCTTTATGAAAGCATTTTGTGTTTCAAACCATCCTGATTGGGATCCAGGCTCTGGCCCTTCTGGGCTGCGTGATCTTGAGGAAAGCACTTAACACATCTAACTTCAATTTCCTTTTTTTTTTTTTTAACTGGGAATACTGTTTTATTAAGTTAGTTAGTGAAGGCCTATCCAATAACAGCATTTAATCAAATTATAAACAAAAGAAAGCTAATGTTGCAATAGTCATTTCACTCAAGATATTATATATGGCAACATACTAGGAGTAAAGAATAATTTCACAAAAAGGTAAAAGGAACAATCTAAAAATAAGATACAACAGCCATGAACTATCAACAGAGATCCTGTTATGGAAGTTGCATGATTAAGAAAGTGAAATTCCATAATTAACCTCAATTTTCTTATCTGTTAAAAGGGAATGTTGTTGAGAACCAGATCAGAGAGTTTTTTTGTGTAATATACATAAAGTATTTAGCTCACTGCCTAATACATAGTAAGGCTTAATAGGTCTTAGGCATAACTATTATTTCTCTTAATTGCATACTCATTTTCAAATCATACCAAGCACAAATAAATATTTCTCCTACAAAATCTCATAAACTCAGGTGAAGGGTGGTCAAACAATGAAAAAATATGAAGGCTATGAGATTTTTGCAAAGAAATACAGAATAATTGTTTTCAAGAGCATCCAAGCACACCTGACAGAGGAGGGGATTTGAGCAGGAAGTAAAGGAAGAAGTGAAGCGGGTGGTGGAGCAGGAGAAGGGGAGGCGGAGAAGGGAGGTATTTACTATCCCAGATTACAGACAAGGACACCAAGAATCAGAGATGTTAGGTAATCAGCCCAAGACCACACAGCCAGAAAGTGAAGGAGCTGATTTCAAAATGCTGCTCTTAGCAAAGACACCACATGATGCTTGTGGCTTTCCAGTGCCTCTGTCACTACACCTGTAGCATTTTATTACACTTATTTGTTTAAAAGTTTGTCTTTCCTACCAGACTCTAACCACCTTAAGAATAGGAACTGAGAATTTCTCATCTTTATGATCTCAGTGTTGGGTTCCCAGTGAGTGTTTAATACAATGATGCTGAATAATTGTGAGAGCATTAAATCCTCAACATCTAAGAACGTTTTAATACATAGGTTCATATATAATATAGCTTTTGGACCAGGTTTGAATTAAAATATTGGCTCTGAAAGGGTGACCCTAAACAGTGTGCCTATGTCAGCATTCATCTTATTTATGATTCACTGAGTTGTTTGGTTTTTTATTTATTTGTTTTGTTTTGTTTGCAAGGATGGTAGAGAGATGAGCTTCAACCTGACATATCTAATACGTATTTGTGGGGAACTAGAGAAATATGCATCGCTGAAGTACACCTGGGATTCTTTCTGAAAGGAAATCCACTCTCTAATGCCCTTGCATTTAACACAGGTTAAACTTTATTGTTCAAGTTATTTTTGTGGACTGTGGAAAGGAAGACAAAACCATGGACCCTTTATAGGAATCCTAGGAGAGCTAGGAATACATTGAAACTTGTTGAATTGAAAAATCTAGGATATTTCTATATTCATTTGTACATGCAGGACCATGGAGAGAGCTAACCAAGCCAGCAGTGCCTCTGAGTTCATCCTCCTGGGACTCTCCCCCCGGCCCGAGAACCAGAAGCCACTCTTTGCCCTGTTCTTCATCATGTACATGGTCACCATGGTGGGAAATTTTCTTATCATCCTGGCCATCCACTCTGACACTCAGCTCCAGACACCCATGTATTGTTTCCTTAACATTTTATCCTTTATTGGTGTTTGCTACACAACAACCATCATTCCCAAGATGCTGGTGAACTTTCTGTCAAAGAAGAAGTCCATATCCTATGCTAAGTGTATGACCCAGATGTATTTCTTCTTGGCTTTGGCCAACACAGAAAGTTACCTCTTGGCAGCCATGGGCATTGACCTCTGTGTGGCCATCTGTGACCTCTTCCACTAGGTCACTACCATGAGCTACCGCCCTTGTGTCCTACTGGTGGCCTTCTCCTGATCCATCTCTCACCTCCATTCCTCTTAGTGGTTGTCCTGATAAATCGTCTTCTCTTTTGTGACTCCAGTATTATCCACCACATCCTCTGCGACATCAACCCTCTGCTGAAATTGTCCAGGTCCTCTACATTTGTCAATGAAATTGTAATGAACACAGAAGGACTGATAACCTTGGTGACCCCCTTTATATGTGTTATCATCTCTTACCTATGAATCTTCATTGCTGTTCTTAAGATCCCCTCAGCTGCTGGGAAACATAAAGATGTCTCTACCTGTGGCCCCCACCTCGCCATGGTGACTCTCTTTTATGGAAGCATTATTTATGTTTATTTCTGACCCCTGTCTTCCTACACCAACAAGGGCCAAGTGGCAATAGTCATCTACACAGTACTGTCCTCCATGCTGAACCCTTTTTTCTACAGCCTGAAGAACAAAGACATGAAGAGGGGCCTGAGGAAGCTGATGAGCAGGAGGATGTCCTAGGTGGCACCCCCATGGGCATGCTCAGGGCACCCCTGAGGGACCTCATTTCTGATGATTCCTGGTGTGTACATCAAGCTACTGGAGGTTAGCATACCTAAGCCAAGAGTCCATAAGAAATGGTGTAAATGGCAAGACTAGAATATTACACCCAGTCTTATTTATTTATAGTATAAATATATAAGTATATGATATATATTAATATATATCTTATATAGATACCCACCAATCAGCTGAAAACTAATGTTTTTCTTTAATTTCTCTTGACCAGGTATCTCCTTGTTCAATCAATCATGGGCACAGATGGCAGATTACATGGGGATTTATGAAACCTAGAGAGAGGTAAGGGGAAAACTTTATCCTTCCAGAGCTCTTGAGAGGCAACTGGGCTCTGACCATAGGCACGAAAAGGCCTCCATATCTAAGAACATGAAATGTCTTGGTCCACGTGGAGACAAGCTAGCAGCTGGCCTGATGGGTAGGAAAAGTTAGGGCCTGTGCTATACTTGGAGGTTAGTTTCTATGGTATAGTTCTTCAATAAGATATTATTAACAGAGCCTTTTCTTTACTGTACTCTGACCACCTGGGGAAGATTCTGTGCCCATGTCTGACACAAAATGGAATAGGGTGCAGCAGTGTTTCCTTCCTTCTGGCCAGACTGGGAGGTCTGCAAAAGCTTCTGGCCACATCAGAGCCTAGCAGCAAAACTACAAGGGTCAGCTCTTTTTTTTTTTTTTTTTGCGGTACGCGGGCCTCTCACTGCTGTGGCCTCTCCCGCCGCGGAGCACAGGCTCCGGATGCGCAGGCCCAGCGGCCACGGCCCACGGGCCCAGCCGCTCCATGTCATGTGGGATCTTCCCAGACTGGGGCACGAACCCATGTCCCCTGCATCGGCAGGCAGACTCTCAACCACTGTGCCACCAGGGAAGCCCTTAACCACTTTTTACTTCTCTGCCCAACCTCTACTGGGCCACTCGTTTTAAGTGCAAACTGCCCAAAGACCACACACTCTATTATGCCCTGAAGAAAGGTGAGCATTTATAAAAACATGACTCATCATAAAAGTCAACTTACATGCAATATGTACTCTTTCAGAAGGAAGAAAAACTTATAATTCATTTAGAAAGATTGTTTACAAAAAGATGGTTTATGTTTATCCTCAGGAGTAATTAGGAAAATACAACTCAGAACCATGGTGAGATATTATTTCACACACGACCGATGGACAAGAAAAACAATATTTCTGGCAATTCTGAGGGTGAGTGTAGGGAACAATGAAAGACTCTTGACAGTGCACAAAGGAGTATACAAAGGAGTATAACTTGATTTAGTCACTTTGGAGAGCGATTGCCCTTATTTTTCATACTAAAATTTAATATGTACATTCCTAGTGAGATGACAGTTTGAGCTGTAGGTATAACAAGGTAGTTTCACTGCTCTAAAAATGCCCTGTATTTCACCTATTCATCTCCTCCCACCAAAAAAAAAAAAAAAAAAAAAAGCCAAAAAATGAAAACAAAACCCCTCTGGCAACCACTGATATTTTTAACTGTCTCTACAAGTTTTACCTTTTCCAGAATGTCATATAGTTGTAATCATAGAATATGTAGCCTTTTAAGACTGACTTCTTTTACCTAGCAATATGCACTTAATGTTCTTCTATCTCTTTTTGTGACTTGATAGCTCATTTCTTTTTATTGCTCAATAATATTTCATTGTATAGATGTACCACAGTTTGATTATCCATTCACCTATTGGTTGTTTCCAGTTTGGGGCAATATTATGAATAAAGATGCTGTAAACACTCATGTATAAGAACATTTGGTTTTTAATAGTAAAAAACTGGAAACAGCCCAACTGTCCATAGCAGGCAGATGGACAAAAAATTGTAGTATAGCCATTTATATGAAATATCCAGGATCTCACCTTATTGTGATTGTGAATGGGATCATTTCTTTAAATCCACACCCACTGCACAATGTGAAGCACCATTCAAGTCCTTATAGCAAGTATCTTGAATTATATAGAAACCAAGATGGCTTTGCTTTATAGAGCTAGAAGTGAGCCATCAAGATATTATCTGAGATCTGGGCCTCTATAAATTCATGTACCAAGTTCATGCCTCAAATAATGCAATGGACTGAATGCTTATGTTCCCCCCAAATTCATATGTTGGAATCCTAACCCCCAATGTGATGGTATTTGGAGGTGAGACCTTTGGGAGATAATTAGGTTATGAGAGTGAAGCCCTCATAAATGAGATTAGTGCCCTTATAAAAGAGAGCCCAGGGCTTCCCTGGTGGCGCAGTGGTTGAGAGTCCGCCTGCCAATGCAGGGGACACGGGTTCGTGCCCTGGTCCGGGAAGATCCCACATGCCGCGGAGCGGCTGGGCCCATGAGCCATGGCCGTTGAGCCTGCATGTCCAGAGCCTGTGCTCTGCAATGGGAGAGGCCAAGCGGTGAGAGGCCCGCGTACCGCAAAAAAAAAAAAAAAAAAAAAGAGAGAGAGCCCAGAGATCTTCCTTCCTCCTTTTACCATATGAGAACACAACAAGAAGACAACCACCTATGAACCAGGAAGACAGCCTTCACCAGACATCAATCCTGCCAGCACTTTCATCTTGGACTTTCCAGCCTCCAGAGCTACGAGAAATAAATATTTGTTGTTTAAGCAATCCAGTCTATGGTATTTTTGCTATAGCAACCCAAATAGACTAAGAAACATAAGTATCTCTAGAATCTGTCCATATCCTTGTTTCTGTCTAGGATGAAAAGAGACTGAAAAGCTAAGGAAGAACCCACCACACACTGCCCACTTCAACAGGCATAGGTGCGCTGGGTCTGCTTGAAGTTCTTAGGAAAGAGCAAAAGAGCTAAAATAAACCCCACATTTAGTCATATCCCAAGCCATTCTTGAGGGAGTAGTAGTCATGCCTTCATATCATTTTAAGCCAATAGTAAACTAAATAGTAAATAAACTAAATAGTAAACTATTACAATAGTAAATAGTAATAAAAAACTATTACAGGGACTTCCGGGTAAGATGGCGGAAGAGTAAGACGCGGAGATCACCTTCCTCCCCACGGATACACCAGAAATACAGCTACACGTGGAACAACTCCTACAGAACACCTACTGAACGCTGGCAGAAGACCCCAGACCTCCCAAAAGGCAAGAAACCCCCCACATACCTGGGTAGGGCAAAGCGGAGAGATCCCCACACAGAGGATCAGTGCCGAGCGGCACTCACCAGCCCGAGAGGCTTGTCTGCTCGCCCGCCGGGGCGCGCAGCGCTGGAAGCTGAGGCTCGGGCTTCGGTCAGAGCGCAGGGAGAGGACTGGGGCTGGCGGCGAGAACTCAGCCTGAAGGGGGCTAATGCGCCACAGCTAGCCGGGAGGGAGTCCGGGAAAACTCTGGAGCTGCCGAAGAGGCAAGAGACTTTTTCTTCCCTCTTGGTTTCCTGGTGCGCGAGGAGAGGGGATTAAGAGCGCTGCTTAAAGGGGCTCCACAGACGGGCGCGAGTCGCGACCGAAAGCGCGGAGCCCAGTGACGGGCGTGGGACGCTGGGGCTGCTGCTGCTGCCGCCAAGAAGCCTGTGTGCGAGCGCAGGTCACTGTCCACACCGCCCTTCCGGGAGCCTGTGCAGCCCGCCACTGCCGGGGTCCCGGGATCCAGGGGCGGCTTCCCTGGGAGAACGCACGGCGCTCCTCGGGCTGGTGCAACGTCAGGCCGACCTCTGCCGCTGCAGGCTCGCCCCGCACTCCGTGCCCCTCCCTCCCGCCCGGCCTGAGTGAGCCAGAGTCCCCGAAGAGGCTGCTCCTTTAACCCTGTCCTGCCTGAGCGAAGAACAGACGCCCTCCGGCGACCTACACGCAGAGGCGGGGCCAAATCCAAAGCTGAGACCCAGGAGCTGTGAGAACAAAGAAGAGAAAGGGAAACCTCTCCCAGCAGCCTCAGAAGCAGCGGATTAAAGCTCCACAATCAACTTGATGTACCCTGCATCTGTGGAATACATGAATAGACAACACATCATCCCAAATTGAGGAGCCCGGAGTCAGTGCTGTGCCTCTGAGGTGGGAGAGCCAACTTCAGGACACTGGTCCACAAGAGACCTCCCAGCTCCACATAATATCAAACGGCGAAAATCTTCCAGAGATCTCCATCTCAACACCAGCACCCAGCTTCACTCAACGACCAGCAAGCTACAGTGCTGGACACCCTAAGCCAAACAACTAGCAAGACAGGAACACAATGCCACCCATTAGCAGAGAGGTGGCCTAAACTCATAAAAAGTCCGCAGACACCCCAAAACACACAACCAGACGTGGACCTGCCCACCAGAAAGACAAGATCCAGCCTCATCCACCAGACCACAAGCACTAGTCCCCTCCACCAGGAAGCCTACACAACCCACTAAACCAACCTTAGCCACTGGGGACAGACACCAAAAACAACGGGAACTACGAACCTGCAGCTTGCAAAAAGGAGACCCCAAACACAGTAACATAAGCAAAATGAGAAGACAGAAAAACACACAGCAGGAGAAGGAGCAAGATAAAAACCCACCAGATCTAACAAATGAAGAGGTAATAGGCAGTCTACCTGAAAAAGAATTCAGAATAATGATGGTAAAGATGATCCAAGATTCTATATCCCAGATCCAAAATCTTGGAAATAGAATAGACAAAATGCAAGAAACAGTTAACAAGGACCTAGAAGAACTAAAGATGAATCAAGCATCGATTAAAAACACAATACATGAAATAAAAAATACTCTAGATGGGATCAATAGCAGAATAACTGAGGCAGAAGAACGGATAAGTGAGGTGGAAGATAAAATAGTGGAAATAACTGCTGCAGAGCAAAATAAAGAAAAAAGAATGAAAAGAACAGAGGACAGTCTCAGAGACCTCTGGGACAACATTAAACGCACCAACATTCGAATTATAGGGGTTCCAGAAGAAGAAGAGAAAAAGAAAGGGACTGAGAAAATATTTGAAGAGATTATAGTTGAAAACTTCCCTAATATGGGAAAGGAAATAGTTAATCAAGTCCAGGAGGCACAGAGAGTCCCATACAGAATAAATCCAAGGAGAAATACGCCAAGACACATATTAATCAAACTGTCAAAAATTAAACACAAAGAAATCATATTAAAAGCAGCAAGGCAAAAACAACAAATAACACACAAGGGAATCCCCATCAGGATAACAGCTGATCTCTCAGCAGAAACTCTACAAGCCAGAAGGGAGTGGCAGGACATAATTAAAGTGATGAAGGAGAAAAACCTGCAACCAAGATTACTCTACCCAGCAAGGATCTCATTCAGATTTGATGGAGAAATTAAAACCTTTACAGACAAGCAAAAGCTGAGAGAGTTCAGCACCACCAAACCAGCTTTACAACAAATGCTAAAGGAACTTCTCTAGGCAAGAAACACAACAGAAGTAAAAGACCTACAATAACGAACCCAAAACAATTAAGAAAATGGGAACAGGAACATATATATCAATAATTACCTTAAATGTAAACGGACTAAATGCTCCCACCAAGAGATACAGATTGGCTGAATGGATACAAAAACAAGACCCATATATATGCTGTCTACAAGAGACCCACTTCAGACCTAGAGACACATACAGACTGAAAGTAAGGGGATGGAAAAAGGTATTCCATGCAAATGGAAACCAAAAGAAAGCTGGAGTAGCAATTCTCATATCAGACAAAATAGACTTTAAAATAAAGACTACTAGAAGAGACAAAGAAGGACACTACATAATGATCAAGGGATCGATCCAAGAAGAAGATATAACAATTGTAAATATTTATGCACCCAACATAGGAGCACCTCAATACATAAGGCAAATACTAACAGCCATAAAAGGAGAAATCGACAGTAACACACTCATAGTAGGGGACTTTAACACCCCACTTTCACCAATGGACAGATCATCCAAAATGAAAATCAATAAGGAAACACAAGCTTTAAATGATACATTAAACAAGATGGACTTAATTGATATTTATAGGACATTCCATCCAAAAACAACAGAATACACATTTTTCTCAAGTGCTCATGGAACATTCTCCAGGATAGATCATATCTTGGGTCACAAATCAAGCCTTGGTAAATTTAAGAAAATTGAAATTGTATCAAGTATCTTTTCCGACCACAATGCTATGAGACTAGACATCAATTACAGGAAAAGATCTGTAAAAAATACAAACACATGGAGGCTAAACAATACACTACTTAATAACGAAGTGATCACTGAAGAAATCAAAGAGGAAATTAAAAAATACCTAGAAACAAATGACAATGGAGACACGACGACCCAAAACCTATGGGATGCAGCAAAAGCAGTTCTAAGAGGGAAGTTTATAGCAATACAATCCCACCTTAAGAAACAGGAAACATCTCGAATAAACAACCTAACCTTGCACCTAAAGCAATTAGAGAAAGAAGAACAAAAACATCCCAAAGTTAGCAGAAGGAAAGAAATCATAAAAATCAGATCAGAAATAAATGAAAAAGAAATGAAGGAAACGATAGCAAAGATCAATAAAACTAAAAGCTGGTTCTTTGAGAAGATAAACAAAATTGATAAACCATTAGCCAGACTCATCAAGGAAAAAAGGGAGAAGACTCAAATCAATAGAATTAGAAATGAAAAAGGAGAAGTAACAACTGACACTGCAGAAATACAAAAGATCATGAGAGATTACTATAAGCAACTCTATGCCAATAAAATGGACAACCTGGAAGAAATGGACAAATTCTTAGAAATGCACAACCTGCCAAGACTGAATCAGGAAGAAATAGAAAATATGAACAGACCAATCACAAGCACTGAAATTGAAACTGTGATAAAAAATCTTCCAACAAACAAAAGCCCAGGACCAGATGGCTTCACAGGCGAATTCTATCAAGCATTTAGAGAAGAGCTAACACCTATCCTTCTGAAACTCTTCCAAAATATAGCAGAGGGAGGAACACTCCCAAACTCATTCTACGAGGCCACCATCACCTTGATACCAAAACCAGGCAAGGATGTCACAAAGAAAGAAAACTACAGGCCAATATCACTGATGAACATAGATGCAAAAATCCTCAACAAAATACTAGCAAACAGAATCCAACAACACATTAAAAGGATCATACACCATGATCAAGTGGGGTTTATTCCAGGAATGCAAGGATTCTTCAATATACGCAAATCAATCAACGTGATACACCATATTAACAAATTGAAGGAGAAAAACCATATGATCATCTCAATAGATGCAGAGAAAGCTTTCGACAAAATTCAACACCCATTTATGATAAAAACCCTGCAGAAAGTAGGCATAGAGGGAACTTTCCTCAACATAATAAAGGCCATATATGACAAACCCACAGCCAGCATCGTCCTCAATGGTGAAAAACTGAAACCATTTCCACTAAGATCAGGAACAAGACAAGGTTGCCCACTCTCACCACTCTTATTCAACCTAGTTTTGGAAGTTTTAGCCACAGCAATCAGAGAAGAAAAGGAAATAAAAGGAATCCAAATCGGAAAAGAAGAAGTAAAGCTGTCACTGTTTGCAGATGACATGATACTATACATAGAGAATCCTAAAGATGCTACCAGAAAACTACTAGAGTTAATCAATGAATTTGGTCAAGTTGCAGGATACAAAATTAATGCACAGAAATCTCTGGCATTCCTATATACTAATGATGAAAAATCTGAAAGTGAAATCAAGGAAACACTCCCATTTACCACTGCAACAAAAAGAATAAAATATCTAGGAATAAACCTACCTAAGGAGACAAAAGACCTGCATGCAGAAAATTATAAGACACTGATGAAAGAAATTAAAGATGATACAAATAGATGGAGAGATGTACCATGTTCTTGGATTGGAAGAATCAACATTGTGAAACTGACTCTACTACCCAAAGCAATCTACAGATTCAATGCAATCCCTATCAAACTACCACTGGCATTTTTCACAGAACTAGAACAAAAAATTTCACAATTTGTATGGAAACACAAAAGACCCCGAAGAGCCAAAGCAGTCTTGAGAACGAAAAATGGAGCTGGAGGAATCAGGCTCCCTGACTTCAGACTATACTACAAAGCTACAGTAATCAAGACAGTATGGTACTGGCACAAAAACAGAAAGATAGATCAATGGAACAGGATAGAAAGCCCAGAGTTAAACCCACGGACATATGGTCACCTTATCTTTGATAAAGGAGGCAGGAATGTACAGTGGAGAAAGGACAGTCTCTTCAATAAGTGGTGCTGGGAAAACTGGATAGGGACATGTAAAAGTATGAGATTAGATCACTCCCTAACACCATACACAAAAATAAGCTCAAAATGGATTAAAGACCTAAATGTAAGGCCAGACACTATCAAACTCTTAGAGGAAAACATAGGCAGAACACTCTATGACATAAATCACAGCAAGATCCTTTTTGACCCACCTCCTAGAGAAATGGAAATAAAGACAAAAATAAACACATGGGACCTAATGAAACTTAAAAGCTTTTGCACAGCAAAGGAAACCATAAACAAGACCAAAAGACAACCCTCAGAATGGGAGAAAATATTTGCAAATGAAGCAACTGACAAAGGATTAATCTCCAAAATTTATAAGCAGCTCATGCAGCTCAATAACAAAAAAACAAACAACCCAATCCAAAAATGGGCAGAAGACCTAAATAGACATTTCTCCAAAGAAGATATACAGACTGCCATCAAACACATGAAAGGATGCTCAACATCTTTACTCATTAGAGAAATGCAAATCAAAACTACAATGAGATATCATCTCACACCAGTCAGAATGGCCATCATCAAAAAATCTAGAAACAATAAATGCTGGAGAGGGTGTGGAAAAAAGGGAACACTCTTGCACTGCTGGTGGGAATGTGAATTGGTACAGCCGCTATGGAGAACGGTATGGAGGTTCCTTAAAAAACTACAAATAGAACTACCATATGACCCAGCAATCCCACTACTGGGCATATGCCCTGAGAAAACCATAATTCAAAAAGAGACATGTACCAAAATGTTCATAGCAGCCCTATTTACAATAGCCTGGAGATGGAAACAACCTAAGTGTCCATCATCGGATTAATGGATAAAGAAGATGTGGCACATATATACAATGGAATATTACTCAGCCATAAAAAGAAATGAAATTGAGCTATTTGTAATGAGGTGGATAGACCTAGAGTCTGTCATACAGAGTGAAGTAAGTCAGAAAGAGAAAGACAAATACTGTATGCTAACACATATATATGGAATTTAAGAAAAAAAATGTCATGAAGAACATAGGGGTAAGACAGGAATAAAGACACAGACCTACTAGAGAATGGACTTGAAGATATGGGGAGGGGGAAGGGTAAGCTGTGACAAAGTGAAAGAGCGGCATGGACATATATACACTACCAAACGTAAGGTAGATAGCTAGTGGGAAGCAGGCGCATAGCACAGGGAGATCAGCTCGGTGCTTTGTGACCGCCTGGAGGGGTGGGATAGGGAGGGTGGGAGGGAGACGCAAAAGGGAGGGGATATGGAAACATATGTATATGTATAACTGATTAAATTTGTTATAAGGCAAAAAAAAAAAAAAAAAAAACTATTACAAACTATTTACAATAGTAAACTAAATAGTAAACTAAAGCCACAAAAAAGTCCAGACCCTGTTCAACTGTAGATTAGATTAACTCCATTTCCCACAAAAAACAGGTTGTCTTTTTGGGGACAGAAATATTACGTATTTATTCTCTACAGTCATTTTGCACATGAGCATGACGGTGTCCCAATAAACTTTTATAGACACTGAAATTTGAATTTCATATAATTTTCATGTATTACAAAATATTAATCTTTTGATTTTTTTCAACCTTTTAAAAATGCAAAAACCATTCTTAGCTGGAATACTGAACAAAAATTAAAATGGGCCAGATTTAGGACATGAGTCATAGTTTGCCAATTTCTGATCTATTGGCTCAATGCAATCTCAATCAAAATTCTAGCATGCTTTACGCCTTAAATATATACCATTTTTATTTGTCAAAAGTAAATACATAAAAAATATTAAAGGCCCAAAGCTATTTTAATTCTACCAGTCTTTTTTTGTAGAAATTGAAAAACTTATTCTAAAATGTATATGGAAATGCCAAAGAACCTAGAAGAGCCAAAATAAATTTGAGAAAAAATAAGGAGGAGGGGGGACTCACACTACCTAACTTCAACACTTACTAAGCTACAATAACTAACACAGTGTGTTTTTGGTTTTATAGATCAATGAAACAGAAGAGTTAAGAAATAAATCCACACATATATGGGCAACTGACTTTTGGCAAAAATCTCACAGCAATTCAATAGAGAAAATGTGGGGTTTTTTTTTAAAATAAATTTATTTATTTATTTTTGACTGTGTTGGGTCTTCGTTTCTGTGCAAGGGCTTTCTCTAATTGTGGCAAGTGGGGGCCACTCCTCATTGCAGTGCGCGGGCCTCTCACTATCGCAGCCTCTGTTGTTGCGGAGCACAGGCTCCAGACGCGCAGGCTCAGTAGTTGTGGCTCACGGGCCTAGTTGCTCCGCGGCATGTGGGATCTTCCCAGACCAGGCCTCGAACCCGTGTCCCCTGCATTAGCAGGCATATTCTCAACCACTGCGCCACCAGGGAAGCCCGATGTGGGTTTTTTTTTTTCAACAATTGGTGCTGGAACAATTGGATACCCATATGCCAAAAAAAAAAAAAAGCTAAAATCCTTACTCACACCATATACAAAAATTAGTTCAACATGGCTTAAAATTAAGAGCTAAGTATATAAAACTTCAGAAGAAAACATAGAGAAGAGCTTTGTAACCTTGGATTAGGCAAAGCTTTTTTTCAATAAGGAACAAAGAGCACAAAACATAATAGAAAAAAATTGATAAAATCAGTTTCATTAAATTTTAAAACATCTGCTATTTGAAGGATACTCTTTAGAGAATGTGAAGACAGCCACAGGCTGGGAGAAAATGTTTGTAAAAACACATATCTGATAAAAACGTGTATCCAGAATAGATAAGGAGCTCTCAAAATTAAGACAACCTGATTAAACAATGGACAAAATATCTAGACAGTTAGCCAAAGAAGACGTATAGATGGCAGATAAGCATATGAAAAGATGTTCAACCTTATTAGTCATTAGGGAAATGCAAATTAGAACCACAATGAGATATCACTACACATCCACTATGGCTAAAATTTTAAAGACTGACAATACCAAGTCCTGAGCATCTGGAAATCTCATTCATTACAAAACAGAATCGTTGCTTAAAATGGTTTGACAGTTTCTTTAAATGTTTAACATACCCCTACCATACAACCCAGAAATCCCACTCCTAGGTATTTACCCAAAAGAAATGAAAAATGTGTTTACACAAAGAAATGTATGCCAATGTTTTATAGCATCTTTATTTATAGTAGCCAAAAATTGAAGACAGTCTAGGAACTGATGAATGGATCAACAAAGTATGGTATATCTATATAGGGAATAATACTCAGCAGTAGACAGGAATGAACTATGATCATGCAGCAACTTGGGTGAATCTCAAAAGCAGTATACAAAGTGAAAGAAGCTAAACAAACAAACAAACAAAGCTATATACTGTATGATCCTATTTATATGACATTCGGGGAAAAGAAAACCAGGAAATCAGATTAGGGTTTGTCTGGAGCTGGGAGTGAGAGAAGAAAAATGACTACAAAGGGGTAAGAAAGAAATGTCCAAGGTGATGAAAATATTCCATATCTTGATTGTGATTGTTACATAACAGCATACATTTGTCAAAACTCATCAATAAAATACTTAACATGGGGCTTCCCTGGTGGCGCAGTGGTTGGGAGTCCACCTGCCAATGCAGGGGACACGGGTTCATGCCCCGGTCCGGGAGGATCCCACATGCCGCGGAGTGGCTGGGCCCGTGAGCCATGGCCGCTGGGCCTGCGCGTCCGGAGCCTGTGCTCCACAACGGGAGAGGCCACAGCGGTGAGAGGCCCGCATACAGCAAAAAAAAAAAAAAAAAAAAAAACTTAACATGGATAAATTTTATGGTGCATAAATTATACTTTATGTACAATAAAACCTCACCTTAAAAATAAAACACTGTAGAAAATAAAGATAGTCATATTTTAGACCTTGATCTAGAGAAATGTTTCTTAAGTAAGATCAAAATGCATTGACAACAAAACATTGATAAAGCCAGCTCACCACTAAAGTCAAAAGCTTTGCAATGGTCTACAAGGTCCTACATGAACTGGCCCTCTGACCACTCTGGTCTCATCCCCTGCCTCTTTCTGCTCATTCAGTCCAGTCCATTTGCCATTTTATTATTCCTCAAACACATCAGGCACACTTCTGCCTCAGGGCTTTCACCAATCCCATCTTATAATTGCAGGTCTCCTTCAACACAAAGGAAATTAGAAGGGATGACTACAGCCATGCAAGACCCACCCTCCAACTTGATGCCTCAATTCCAGATATAATTCCAGACCAGACCCAGATAGGCCCGACTTGTCCAATTGGGAAATGGGACAGATGAACCTGAGAAAGGATCTCTGTCCCTGCAGTACTTTGAGTTGGTGATGAGCAAAGACTATGTTTCCACTGAGACACCATGCTTAATTCTCAATCACCCACTCATTTAGGAGAAGCCAAACTTTTAACTACCGATGTCTCATAATTAAACCACAAAGAACTTCCCTGAGTGGCTAATTAGTACAGAAGCAAGGTAGCCAGGGGATTTTCAAATGGAGTTTCTCTGGGGCCTTGTTAACAACGTCATAGAATAGACCAGGCCCCACAGAGGCAGTCCCAAGAGCACTGAAACTTTTCTGATATTTCACGTTCAAATCCTCTAGTCTTCCTCAAGAGATTATAATCACCAATGCCATCATCAAAAGCAACTTCCCAGCCTGGTTCCTGACTAACTCCCCAGCATCATTACTCTTCATGACTTATAATTCTCCCATTCCCAGAATAACAAATAGGTTTCATCTCTTATGTCACCACTATTTAATTAAGAGTAGTTGCCTAGTATGCTAATTTGTGAAAGGTTCAAAGCCTCTGCTCAATTCCAGTGAGAAATAACACTCTGTGATAGATTAGCTATGTCTGCTATGGATATGGAATGGGGGAGACTGCAGTACATGAGCTATGTATTCCCATCCATGCCCTATATCAAATTCTGAACAATGCTGCATTCCCCAGATGCTTAACACTTTTTTATACCTCCACGTTTTCATATGGGACTATAATATCTTTGTCTCTTTTTCCATTTAGTTAATGCCTATTTGCCGTCCTTCAAGGCCTGATTTCTCCTCTATAGCTTTCTCTGAGCATTATTCCTTATCCTTGGGTCCAAGTGGGATTAATAACTCTCTCCACCATGCCTTTAATATTGGATTATCATTGCAAGTATCGCACTGATCTGGGTAATTGTGATGCTGTGCAAGAATAACTTCTAGAGAGAAGATCTTGGTGGATGGGCTGAGAAGACAGACCACAAAAGAGACCAGTAGTGACACTCCAGTGGGAAAAGGAAAACAAAAAAAGAAGAGATGTTTGTGGGGGGAATAGGAGACAAAAAATAGAACATATAAGAATAGCTAAAACAAAAATTCAAGAGACCTTCTCCCTTATAGATACTAGTAGCTACAAGGTGTAGCTACAGAATATTCAGAGCAGAGTGAGTAATCAGTGAAAAGAAAAGCATAATCATATATTGCTAGAAGTCCCACACTAAAAGGAAACACTGAAGGGTGAAGGAAAATGATCCCAGAGGGAAGCACAAAATGCAGGAAGAAATAAGACACCATGTAAAGAGTAAAAATATACGTAACTTGAAAGGGATATTGCCTGTTTAACTCAATAGTAAGGATGTCTTATGAAGTTTAAAACACATGTTGAATTAAAATACCATACAACTAGAGCTTAAAAAGCAAGAGGAAAGGAAATGGAGTTCAAATATTCTAGGGTTCTTGAATTTACCAGGATATGGTAAAAAAAAAATTTTATATATGGGATTTTAATAAGTAAAGGATGTACATTGTAATGTCTAAGGTAAGCACTAAGGGAATGGTTTAAAATATAGAACTCATAAGCTAACAGATGGGCAAAATTAAATAATAAAAAATAATTAATTGAAATGAAGACAAGGAGAGAGAGAAAAAGGAACAAAGAACAGGCAGGACCACTAGAACATATATAGCAAAATGTTAGCATTCTTATCCCAGCAGTGGCAAAGCAGCTTGTCTCAGACTGACCCTCCCATATTAATAATAATGTCATTATTATTAAAATACAATTATATATTATATTATTAATAGTTATAAATTACTCAGAAGGAAACTGGGGAAAAAAATCTTTGTTTGAAGGCTTTGGAATGTAAACAAAAGCAGGTAGAAAATGGAGAGAAATTAATCTTGCAAACAAGGACACAGTGGATGAGTTTCATTTTTTTTTGAATTTTATTTATTTTTTTATGCAGCAGGTTCTTATTAGTTATCTGTTTTATACATGTTAGTGTATATATGTCAATCCCAATCTCCCAATTCACCCCCCCACCTCCCCACCCCCCTCTGGGTGAGATTCATATTTAATTAGCTCTTCTCTTAAGAACACCCTCCACATTACACAAGGCAAGGCGGCTAAAACTAAGCAAAAAGCCAATATGTCAACATCCAGAATGACAGAGAGGGACATCACTACATATCCCACAGATATTAAAAGTATAATAAAGGAATATTATGAACAACTTTATGCTGATGAATTCAACCTACATATGGATAAATCCCTTGAAAGACACAAATTACGAAAACAAACTCAAGAAAAAAGTGTAAAATCTAAATAACTTTGTATCTCTTTTAAATGTACATCATGTAAAACTTCTCCAAAGCAAAACTTCCAAGCTTAGATGGGTTCTTTGGTAAACTCTATGAAACACTTAAAGAATAAATAATGCCTACTTTACATAAAATTTTTCAGAAAAAAAAAAAAGATGTAACCACTTCCCAATCCATTTTCGTGAGACCAGTATTATTACCCTGATTTTAAAAACCAAAAATATTACAAGAAAAGAAATCTGCAGACCAATATCTATTATGAATATAGACACGAAATCCATTTAAAATATTATCAAATGGAATCCAATACTATATAAAAAGGATATGACCTCATGACCAGGGGTGGTTTACCCTAGGAATGCAAAGGTGATTTAGCATTAAAAAAATCAACCAATGTAATTCACCATATCAACAGAGTAAACAAACAAACAAAAACATGATCATCTCAATAGATGCAGAAAAAGCATTTGACAAAAAAAAAAAAAACAATAAAAATGAATTCTCAGTGAGCACAGAATAGAAGGGAAATTCCTCAGACTGATGACAATCATTCCACAAAATACTTACTGCTAACATCACACTTAATGGTAAAAGACTAAATGCCATCACTCTAAGATGGGGACAAGGGAAGGATGCCATCATTTGCCAACTCTATTAAATATTGTTTTAGAAGTTCTAGTAATGCAACATGGCAAGGAAAAGAAGTAAAAGGCAAATATATTGAAAAGGAAGAAGTAAAATTGTTTCTACGTGAGGATAACACTATTAGCTACATGGAAAGACCTAAAGAATCTGCAAAAATATCTCCTAAAACCAATATGTGAATTTAGTAAGATTATAGGATCCAAAAATCAATTGTATTGCTGCTATATACTAGGAAAAAGAATCAAGCCATACCTTTTCATTCTCTTTTTTTTTTTTTTTTTTTTTTTTGCGGTATGCGGGCCTCCCACTGCCGTGGCCTCTCCCGTTGCGGAGCACAGGCTCTGGACGCGCAGGCTCAGCGGCCATGGTTCACGGGCCCAGCCGCTCTGCGGCATGTGGGGTCCTCCCGGACCGGGGCACGAACCCGCATCCCCTGCATCGGTAGGCAGACTCCCAACCACTGCGCCACCGAGGAAGCCCCACCTTTTCATTCTCTTAATGGTGTCATTTGACAGACAGAAATTCTGAATTTTAGTGCAGTCCAATTCATCAATCCTTGTTTTGTGATTGTTTTTTTAATCTTTTTTAATTAATTTATTTTTTATACAGCAGGTTCTTATGAGTTATCTATTTTATACATATTAGTGTATACATGTCAATCCCAATCTTCCAATTCATCCCACCACCATCACCCCCACCGCCCGGCTTTCCCCCTTTGGTGTCCATATGTCTGTTCTCTACATCTGTGTCCCTATTTCTGCAATGCAAACCGGTTCATCTGTACCATTTTTCTAGATTCCCCATATATGCGTTAACATACGATATTTGTTTTTCTCTTTCTGACTTACTTCACTCTGTATGACAGTCTCTAGGTCCATCCACGTCTCTACAAATGACCCAATTTCATTCCTTTTTATGGCTGAGTAATATTCCATTGTATATGTGTATTGTGGTTAATGTTTTTGATATTATATTTAAGATAGCTTTTCTAATTCAAAGCTGTATTGATTTACCTGTCCTGGTTAGATCTACAATCTACCTGGGTTTATTGTTTGTATGTAGTGTAAGGTAGGGGGAAAGTTTCATTTTTTCCATATGAATATACAATTGTATATTTGTCCCAGTATCACTTATAAAAAATACTGTCTTTTTACCACTACTCTGTAGTATCATCTTTGTCATGAATAAAACATATATGCATAGGAAAAAATCCAAGCCAAATTAAATTTAAAAAACAATTCTATTTACTATAACATCCAAAACCTTTAAATACTTCTGAATGAATTTAACAAAATCATGCAAGACCTGCACACTGAAAACTACAAAACAGTGTGAGAGAAATTAAAGAAGATCAAAATAAATGAAGAGCTCCAGCAAGATCATGAATTGCAAGGCTCAATATTAAGATGTCAGTTCTTCCCAACTTGATCTGTAGATTCAACACCGTCCCTGTCAAAAGCCTAGCAGGTGTTTTTATAGACATGGACAAGGTGATTCTAAGATTTGAATGGAAATGGAAAGGACCTAGAAAAAGCAAAAAATAATCTTAAAAAGAAAAACAAATTTGGAGAACTTGCACTCAACAATTTCAAGACTTATTAAAAACTACAAGCCAGTGTGGTCTTGTCATAAGGATAAATAAATCAGTGAAACATAGCAGAGTCCAGAAATAGACCCATGCACATGCAGTGGCTTAACTATTTACAAAGGTGCCAGTGCAATTCAGTAGGGGAAAGAATAGTTTATTCAACAAATGTTGCTGGAGCAACCATATGTCTAAATGCAAACCCTCACATGATACACAAAAATTAGTTAAAATGGAGTTTCGACAAAATCTATAATGCTTCTAGAAAAAAAATTGGAGAATATCTTTGTGACTTTGCAGTAAGCAAAATTTCTTGGCTAGGAAAAAAATAAACACTAACCATAAGGGGAAAAAATGGTAAGTTGGATTTTATCCAAATGTTTTAAAATATGTGCTTCAAAATTATATTACAAAAATGAAATGGCAAACCACAGATGAGGGGAAAATATTTGCAACACCTATAGCTTGTCATTAGAAGACAAACAACCTAATAAAAAGTGGGTAAAAGATTTGACCAGACGCATCGTAAAAGAAGATATGCAAATGACCAACCATCCTCAACATCATTAGTCATCAGGAAAATGAAAATTAAAACCACAGTTTTAATTAATACCCACCAGGAGAATGGCTAGAATTTTATTTATTTATTTATTTATTTATTTATACTTTTGGCTGCACTGGGTGTTCATTGTTGCGCACGGGTGTTCTCTAGTTGTGGCGAGTGGGAGCTACTCTTCATTGAGGTGTGCAGGCTTCTCATTGTGGTGGCTTCTCTTATTGTGGAGCACAGGCTCTAGAGTGCACAGGCTTCATCAGCTGTGGCTAGTGGGCTCAGTAGTCGTGGCACACAGGCTTAATTGCTCCGTGGCATGTGGGATCTTCCCGAACCTGTGTCCCCTGCATTGGCAGGTGGATTCCTAACAACTGTGCCACCAGTGAAGTCCCCAGAATGGCTAGAATTAAGATGACTTATAATAACCAAGTGTTGCCAGAAATGTACAGCCACGAGAACTCTCATACTTTGCTGATGGGAGTGCAACAAAGTACAACCACTTTGGAAAACTATTTAGCAGTTTCTTATAAAGGTGAACATGTATTTATCATATGATTCAGAAATTCTATTCCAAATATTTATCTAAAAGGAATGAAGCCATATATCCACAAATGACTTGTATCAAATGTTCATAATTGTTGTGTTCATAATAGCTAAAACTAAAAACAATCTGAAAGTTCATCAACAAATAAAAGGATAAACAAACTGCTGTGTATTTACATAGTGGAATGCTATCCAGGATTTTAAAAGAACAAACTACTGAGAAACACAACAACATGGGTAATCTTACAGGACATTACACTGAGCAAAGAAAACGAGAAACAAAAGAGTACATATAATATGATGCCATTCATATGAAGTTCAGAAAAATGGGCAGAGGGCATGAATAGACATTTTTCCAAAGAAGGCATACAGATGGCCAACAGGCATATGAAAAGATTGCTCAACATCTCTCATCAGCAGGGAAATGCAAATCAAAACCACAATGAGATATCACCTCATGCCTGTCACAATGCCTATGATCAAAAAGACAAGAAAAAGTATCAAAAAGGATGTGGAGAAAAGGGACCCCTCTGCTTGACTGAATGATAAGGATGGTCAGATTCAGACCAGTGAGGAGAATGTTACCCGACAATGTTGATGCAGGATTATCCAGAGAGGCCCACAAACCAGGGTAGTCAGTAAACCCATGGGCACAGTGCCTGACTTGAAGGGCTTATGGAATTTTAGTTGCGACTTAGGAAAAATAATGTATTGTCCAAAATGCTAAAATAAAATGGTAAAATTGAAATTATAAATGTCTAAATGTCTATAAAATGTAATATGTTAACCAGTCAATTAAAACCCATATATGAAAACTACACTTATGTAAATTATATTAGATGTGGTATATGAATGCATTTTAATATGTTTGGTAAGATATAGGTATAAGTATCCAAAAAGTATCTGCCTTAACAGCACAGAGGCCAGGAAAATGTTGATTGCATGTCAATTATAACTTTTTGTTAAATCTAATAAAGCCCCCCATTCTTTTTGTGCACAAGGAGATTGCAATTTCTTCTTGCATTTCTGGAACCACAGGAGAAGTCAATCTACATTGTCCTGGGAACCAGGAGCCCAAGCTCTTGAAGAGAGATTCCTAAGTGACCAACAGACAAGGACTAGGCATCAGGCACTTGTTAGAGCCTTTCCCTTCATGGAACCCCTCAGCCTGGCGCACATTTGGAGTCTCTCCATTTCTTCTTCTTCTGCTGTCTTGTGTGCCGTCCCAAGATTTGCAAAGGCAACCAATAATGTCTTGGGTCACATTATCTGGGATCTTGCCACTGAGCTACTTCCCTTAAGCGAGCAACCCAGATCCTGGAAAATTCCTAAAGCCTAAGTCATTTATTTGAACATGTGCTTACTGCATTTTTTGTGACCGCTGACCTTCAGAATGCAAAGAATATGGGTTTAGGCGTTCGTCAGAGGAAAGGCCACATTGCCACATTCGTCAGAGGAAAGGCCTCAGATCTTGGTCCTCAGTTAGCAGGGGTTGGACACAGCACTTGGCTGTGGGTTCTGGTCCTGGTTCTGCCATTCACAGGCTTTATGACCTCACAGAAATCTCTTCTTTCTGAGCCTCAATCATTTCATCTGGAAACGCAAGGAAGAACCCCAATTTCACAGAGCTGCTTTCATGACAATTAATAAGATATTGTGTATGATGGGATTAGAGCAATGCCAGGCATGTAGTGAGTGCTCAAAACACTGTCAAACAGGGCTTCCCTGGTGGCGCAGTGGTTGAGAGTCCACCTGCCGATGCAGGGAACACGGGTTCGTGCCCCAGTCCGGGAAGATCCCACATGCCGCGGAGCAGCTGGGCCTGTGAGCCATAGCCGCTGAGCCTGCGCGTCCGGAGCCTGTGCTCTGCAATGGGAGAGGCCACAGCAGTGAGAGGCCTACGTACCGCAAAAAAAAAAAAAAAAAAAAAAAGAAAACACAAAAAAACCCCACTGTCAAACAGGGAGCAGATTTGCAAGGCAGAAATGAGACACAGATGTAGAGAACAAACGTACGGACACCAAGGGGGGAAAGCGGAGGGGGTGGGGGTGGGATGAATTGAGAGATTGGGATTGACATGTATACACTAATATGTATGAAATAGATAACTAATAAAAACCTGCTGTATTAAAAAAAAACAAAACAAAACAGGGAGCTGATTAACATTTGTCAGGGCAGGGTGGGGCGGAAGAGTAGGGAATGGAGAGTGACTACTTAAATGGGTACAGGGTTCCCTTTGGAATGATGAAAATGTTCTGGAGGTAACTATTGCACAACACTGTGAATGCACTAAATGCCACTCAGTAGTACACTTTGAAATGGTTAAAGTGGTCAGCTTAATGTTTAAAAAAAAAAAAACAACACTGCCCGACACCGCCCCCCTCCGCCACCCTTCTCTGCCTCATAGAGTGAGTGGGGAGGAAGTAGAAACCAGGATCTGTCCTGAGTCCCTCCTACAGAGGCAAGAACTGAGAACCAAGACAAGAGCAGGCACTTGAGTATCCCTGTAGTGGGGGGAGGGAGGAGGGAGGAGTTGGAGCTTCACCCAGCGTGGCCAGAGGTGGGGAAGAAGGAAGTCAGCAGCAGATGGGAGATACGTGGCCACAGCTTTTCAGACTTCAGGGAACCAGTTTTCAGTGAATATTATCATGATGTGCAGAGGGCAAGTTACAGATCAGAAAGGAGATAGCAATCCTGAGCAAAGTGAGTCACGGGGAGAAGAAAGAAAACCCACTCATCTAAAGAGGAAATGAATGACCAAGAGGCAGCCCGATAGGGTGCAGAGGTCTCCATCCAAGGCTCATTAACAGAATCATCTGGAAGTATATTACCTTCACCAACGCCCACTACATCACCGCACCCTCCACCCTCCATCCCCCACCCTTCCCTGCTGGGATCCTGGTTATGGAGGTCTTGAGCCTTGGGGCATGTGATGGAAATTGACCACACATTGGAATTTCACTGTTGCCTCCCATGACTTTCTAGCTGTACTACTCTGGACAAGTAACCTGATTTTTCTGCATCTTAGTTTCCTTGTTTATGAAACAGGAAAATCTACTCATAGGCTGTTGGTAAGAGTTCATGAAATAGGTAAAGTACATGCCACAGAGTCAGCTCTTAATAAATATTTATTTATTCCCTTTCCCCTTCTCTAATGATGCAAGTCACACTCATGAATCCATTCTCTCTTTCCATCAGGCCATAAAGCAAAAGAAAGAACAGCAGGGGATTTTAAATAGAGAACAGGAACCATTTCCTGTAATATATGTGTTTAAAAAATGACATTTTTTAAAGAGAGCCCTTGTGTAAGGGTTAAAATCAGCCCTAGAGGCAGTTTTATTCACAGTCGTCAAAAAAAAAAAAAAAAGAAGAAGAAAGGAAAGAAACAACCCAAATGTCCACGGACAATTGACTCCATAAGTCAAGTGGGGTATACATTAAATATTTACACAGCAATAAAGAATATAAAACAGCTGATACACACAGCAACATGGATGTCAGCAGACATGGTGAACAAAGAAGCCAGACACAAAAAAGCACATTCTGTATCATAGCAGTATTCTGTATACTGTGTGCCATATCTCTGCTCTTCTGTACTTCCATAATTTCACTTGTTAAGTTCTTTGCTTGCAGTTGTATTGAGATGCTGCCAGGTCAACAGTTGTGCCATTGTGATGTTCTTTTCAGTGTTCTAGGGCTAGGGCCCTCAGGGGCAAAACAGAACTAAAAACTCAGATCCACCGAGGTGGACCGTCCCTGCTTCCCAGCCCTTTTGAACACCCTTCCCGTGTATGGAGAATATCCCACACATTATGGGTCCCTCCTCCCCAAGGTACAAGCCAGAAAGCTTACTTACCCACCCTCTCTTGGAGCTGGAGTGCAGGCTTGTGAGCTAGGCTCTATGCATCAGACGTGAAATAAAAGTGACTTCAAGGCTTCCCTGGTGGCACAGTGGTTGAGAATCCGCCTGCCAATGCAGGGGAGATGGGTTCGAGCCCTGGTCCGGGAAGATCCCACATGCCGCGGAGCAACTAAGCCCGTGTACCACAACTACTGAGCCTGCGCTCTAGAGCCTGCAAGCCACAACTACTGAAGCCCGCGTGCCACAACTACTGAAGCCCACGCGCCTAGAGCCCGTGCTCTGCACCAAGAGAAGCCACCGCAATGAGCAGCCTGAGCACCACAAAGAAGAGTAGCCTCCGTTCGCTGCAACTAGACAAAGTCCGCATGCAGCAATGAAGACCCAATGCAGCCAAAAATAAATTTAAAAAATAAAGTGACTTCAATTCTAAGTAGAGAAAACTGGGCAAGCAGGCACTATGCAGAATGAATCCATTTTCTGGCAAGCGTGGCTGTAGAAGCTGCCAGCTTTCAGGGGCAGCAGTGATGGGGTTTTGTCAGCTGAGGTGCAATCTGAGACGCCTGTGTCTGATGGCTGCAACAGAGACACCTCACTGGAGCAATAGCTGCTGTTCCTGGGCGTGAAGCCTCTGAGCCTGATTCTCTGGTCCAGCCAGTGTTTCCATGAGCTACATAATGTCCTTTAATAAATTCCTTCCTGCTGAAATGGACTAGAGGAACCTATTAGTTCTGTTCCTCTAGAGAACACTGACTGATACAGTGGGTGATCCACTCAGGGCTCTTAGCACAATAGGACATGTGTTTATGTATGTACATATGTATATAAGGGAGATAGATATAGATGAAGATATAAATAGCTTTAGTTTTAGGTGTTCGCTCCCACGATTGTCAGGGTTGGAAAGTGTAAAGTTTATAGGGCCGGCCGGCAGGCTGGAAACTCAGGTAGACGTTGATTCTGTGGTCTTGAAGCAGAATTTAGGAGTTTGGGATTAACTGATACACACTACTATATATAAAATAGATAAACAACTAGGGCCTACTGTATAGCACAGGGAACTATATTCAATATCTTGTAATAACCTATAATGGAAAAGAATCTGAAAAAGAATAAATATATGTATATATATAACTGAATCACTTTGTTGTACACCTGAAACTAACATAACATTGCAAATCAACTATACTACAATTTTTAAGATTTAAAAAAAAAAGAATTTCTTCTTCTCTCAGAAACCTCAGTCTTTGCTCTTAAGGCCTTTCAACTGATTAGATGAGGCCCAGCCACATTATCAAGGGTTATCTCCTTTTCTAAAAGTCAAGTGACTGTAGGGTTAACCATGTTTGTAAAATGCCTTCACAGACACACCCAGATTAGTGTTTGATTAAATAACTGTAGCCCAGCCAAGCTGACCCAGAAAACGAACCATCACACCCAGCAAATTCCAGAAATGAGCATTCATATAATGAGCATTAAGATGCTTCACTCTGAAGAAGACTTCATGGCACATTTGCCATAGTTTCTATGTACAAAAGTTTCACACACAGTTGTCCATACAAAACAAAGTCCACCTAATCTAGGAACCTGCATTCAAGAGGAGACTATCGGGCTTCCCTGGTGGCGCAGTGGTTGAGAGTCCGCCTGCTGATGCAGGGGACACGGGTTCGTGCCCTGGTCCAGGAAGATCCCACATTCCGCGGAGTGGCTGGGCCCATGCGCCATGGCCACTGAGCCTGCGCATCCGGAGCCTGTGCTCTGCAATGGGAGAGGCCACAACAGTGAGAGGTCCGCGTACCACAAAAAAAAAAGAGGAGACTATCTCTAGAATCCATCCCATCCCCCCATCCCCACAGCCCTTCACCTGGCCCCCAGCTGCTATACTCACTCACCTGGACCACAGTCACAGCCTCATCACTGTTCTGCCACCCTCCAGATCTTCCCGCTCTACTCGGTCATCCACCCTACCCGAGGGTACTCTTTCTAAATCTCTAGACTGATTGTGTCTCTGCTGATTCAGATTCCTTCCAGAGCCATCCTACTGCATCTGTCACCCCAGGTCAGCAGCTGTTAAGGTTTGGTGGCAAGCAGCAGACTCCCAAATCTGACCAATTTAAGTGACAGGGGAATTCATGGAGCATCCCTCCAGGATGGAAGTAAGAGTTAAAGTCTTGATTAAGAAGGTCAGGAATCCAGGTTTCCCTGGTGATCTTGGAAGCTAGAACGAATGGACAGTGTTTTCAGAGCCCAGCTGTGGGGATAAATCAGAGTCAGTCATCTCAATCTCCATGCAACTCTACTCGGGGACCAGTGTATAAGAAGAGGGTGTTTAACCATATTAACAAATTGAAGGAGAAAAACCATATGATCATCTCAATAGATGCAGAGAAAGCTTTTGACAAAATTCAACACCCATTTATGATAAAAACCCTCCAGAAAGTAGGCATAGAGGGAACTTTCCTCAACATAATAAAGGCCATATATGACAAACCCACAGCCAACATCGTCCTCAATGGTGAAAAACTGAAACCATTTCCACTAAGATCAGGAACAAGACAAGGTTGCCCACTCTCACTATTATTATTCAACATAGTTTTGGAAGTTTTAGCCACAGGAATCAGAGAAGAAAAAGAAATAAAAGGAATCCAAATTGGAAAAGAAGAAGTAAAAATGTCCCTGTTTGCATATGACATGATACTATACATAGAGAATCCTAAAGATGCTACCGGAAAACTACTAGAGCTAATCAATGAATTTGGTAAAGTAGCAGGATACAAAATTAATGCACAGAAATCTCTTGCATTCCTATACACTAATGATGAAAAATCTGAAAGTGAAATTAAGAAAACACTCCCATTTACCATTGCAACAAAAAGAATAAAATACCTAGGAATAAACCTACCTAAGGAGACAAAAGACCTGTATGCAGAAAACTATAAGACACTGATGAAAGAAATTAAAGATGATACAAATAGATGGAGAGATGTACCATGTTCTTGGATTGGAAGAATCAACATTGTGAAAATGACTCTACTACCCAAAGCAATCTACAGATTCAATGCAATCCCTATCAAACTACCACTGGCATTTTTCACAGAACTAGAACAAAAAATTTCACAATTTGTATGGAATCACAAAAGACACCGAATAACCAAATCAATCTTGAGAAAGAAAAACAGAGCTGGAGGAATCGGGTTCCCTGACTTCAGACTATACTACGCAGCTACAGTAATCAAGACAGTATGGTACTGGCACAAAAACAGAAATATAGATCAATGGAACAGGATAGAAAGCCCAGAGATAAACCCACGGACATATGGTCACCTTATCTTTGATAAAAGAGGCAAGAATATACAATGGAGAAAAGACAGCCTCTTCAATAAGTGGTGCTGGGAAAACTGGACAGCTACTTGTAAAACAATGAAATTATAACACTCCCTAAAGTGTTTTTTATACACAAAAATAAACTTAAAATGGATTAAAAACCTAAATGTAAGGCCAGACACTCTCAAACTCTTAGAGGAAAACATAGGCAGAACACTCTATGACATAAATCACAGCAAGATCGTTTTTGACCCACCTCCTAAAGAAATGGAAATAAAAACAAAAATAAACAAATGGGACTGAATGAAACTTAAAAAAGCTTTTGCACAGTAAAAGAAACCATAAACAAGACGAAAAGACAACCCTCAGAATGGGAGAAAATATGAGCAAGTGAAGCAATTGACAAAGGGTTAATCTCCAAAATTTACAAGCAGTTCATGCAGCTCAATATCAAAAAAACAAACAACCCAATCCAAAAATGGGCAGAAGACCTAAATAGACATTTCTCCAAAGAAGATATACAGAGTGCCAACAAACACACGAAAGGATGCTCAACATCATTAATCATTAGAGAAATGCAAATCAAAACTACAATGAGATATCATCTCACACCAGTCAGAATGGCCATCATCAAAAAATCTACAAACAATAAATGCTGGAGAGGGTGTGGAGAAAAGGGAACCCTCTTGCACTGTTGGTGGGAATGTAAATTGATACAGCCACTATGGAGAACAGTATGGAGGTTCCTTAAAGAACTAAAAATAAAACTACCATACGACCCAGCATTCCCACTACTGGGCATATACCCTGAGAAAACCATAATTCAAAAAGAGTCATGTACCACAATATTCATTGCAGCTCTGTTTACAATAGCCTGGACATGGAAGTGTCCATCGACAGATGAATGGATAAAAAAGATGTGGCACATATATACAATGGAATATTACTCAGCCATAAAAAGAAACGAAATTGAGTTATTTGTTGTGAGGTGGATGGACCTAGAGTCTGTCATACAGAGTGAAGTAAGTCAGAAAGAGAAAAACAAATACCATATGCTAACACATATATATGGAATCTAAAAAAAAAAAAGGTCATAATGAACCTAGGGGCAAGACGGGAATAAAGATGCAGACCACTAGAGAATGGACTTGAGGACACGGGGAGGGAGAAGGGTAAGCCGGGACAAAGTGAGAGAGTGGCATGGACATATATACACTACCACACATAAAACAGATAGGTAGTGGGAAGCAGCCGCATAGCACGAGGATCAGCTCGGTGCTTGGTGACCACCTAGAGGGGTGGGATAGGGAGGGTGGGAGGGAGGGAGATGCAAGAGGGAAGAGATATGGGGATATATGTGTATGTATAACTGCTTCACTTTGTTAGACAGCAGAAACTAACACACCATTGTAAAGCAATTATACTCCAATAAAGATGTTAAAAAAAAAAAAAAGAAGAGGGTGTTTAATTGGCCAGGGTTGATTCACAGGCCCACCTCTTGGCCAGGAAAGGGCCACTGGTGGAACCACCAAGACTAAAATTAACAAGAGAGGGAAGGATTCTCAGCAAAGTCAGGATATTAGCAGAAGAGAGGAAATAGAGACCGGTCCAGCAAGGCCAAGACACAGCCACGCAACACCCACTTCTGTCACTGGAAGGATCCCTCCACATCAGCACAGCTAGGGGAGCAAGAAAGGATTGTATTCTCTGAATTCAACAGGGCCAGGGAGCAATGATGGAAGTAGTCCCCAGCCAACTAAGGAGAAACAAGGGCTTTCTGGACCATAAGACAGTAGACACAGCCAGGGACCCTCAGCCTGGACCCCAATTTCCCCCACTGTTTCTGTGCCATGGTTCTTCACAAGGAACTCTAAGCCCAAAATGGGGGCATGAAGCACCGTTCCCAATCTCTTACCTTATCCCCCTGTCCTCTCCTCTCTCGTAGCTGGCTATTGGGATCTGTGTGGCTGGGCAAAGTGTCTCAGGGCTCTGCAGTCAAGCAGGGGAGGACAGGGCAGCATGTGTTAGAAGGGAGATCACACTTAGCTGAGTTTCTCTCCTTTCATTGTTTTCTTCTTTATTGTCTGCTCTACCCCTACTGGAATGTGAGCTCCATGTGGGCAGGAGCCCATCTGTCTTTTTTGAGTTTGAACTCTATTGAAGATTTTTTTTTATTGAGGTATAGTTGATTTACAATATTCGTTTCAGGTGTACGACATAGTGATTCATTATTTTTATAGATTATACTGTATTTGAAGTTATTAGAAAATATTGGCTACATTCCCCATGCTGTACAATGCGTGAAATACACTACAGTGATCTGTTGTGCAGCCTTATCGGTCTTGATCGCTCCCTGCTGTAGCCCCAAGCATATGACAGTAACTGGCATGTAGTAGGCAGTTAGGAATATAAATATTTGTGACTGAACAAATAGCCTGCAAGTAAGGCGGAGGCTACAGCCCACCTCCGCCTTTGACCCTGAGCCAGACAAGCAAGATTAGGCCTGGAAGGGAGTCAAACCAGGAAGCAAGAGGAAGCTGGATGGAGGAAAGAGCACAGCTCTAGATCCAGCCAGACCTGGGTCCTAACCTGTCTCTGGCACGCATGGAGCACGTCACTCAACCGCCCCGAGTCTCGGTATCCTTGGTTTTGAAACGTGGATTATACCACCTATTTCACACTGTTGGGTTGAAAATAAATGAGAATGAAATGTGTAAAATTGGCACAGAGTAAATGCTCTCCTCCCCAGATGCCTTTCATCTCTGTTGTATGCTCAGTAAGGGAGGAAGTTGTTTTAATCAGATGGTGGGAACTGAACGCTACATTTCCTGGGGCTGGGGAGTTGTGCATTTTAGGAGAGCACCCTGGAAAAAGCAATTCCTAACCCACAGGATGGGAGGGGAGAGGGGCATGAAACATCAGCAGTGAAAGATCTAGATCATGACAGGCCCAGGGATCCCAGTGGAAAGTCTCCTGCTGCAAACCTCCAGCACATCTAGCCTGTGGCTAGGAGAAAGATCACTTCCGTGTCACCTCTGCTTCTGGGGATGGTATCAAAAGCATAGCAGGGGGCTTCCCTGGTGGCGCAGTGTTTGAGAGTCCGCCTGCCGATGCAGGGGACACGGGTTTGTGCCCCGGTCTGGGAAGATCCCACATGCCGCGGAGCGGCTAGGCCCGTGAGCCATGGCCGCTGGGCCTGTGCGTCCGGAGCCTGTGCTCCACAATGGGAGAGGCCACAACAGTGAGAGGCCCGCGTACCGCAAAAAAAAAAAAAAAAACATAGCAGGCAATTTGGAAAAAGAACTTTATTAACTTCATGAAAAACAGCTGCCGTGAGTCAAGATCTGGACAAAGACAGAGCTCTGGTGGCTTCCAGTCAATGGCCTGGAAAAAGCCACCTGTTCTCTCTATAGCCTCAGACCAGGGTCTCAGTTGGGGTCCCAAGAAGAACACCCCACCTCCTTGCCTCCTCTGTGCAGGCACAGATTCAGGCAATGCATTCTCATTAGACATTAGAGTCCCCTGCTCTGTGGATGTCTCACTGAACAGGAAAATGAATCATCCATGCTCCAGACATTCAGGACAGGACAGACCTAGCACACCAGCTACTGTTCTGGATCAGCAACCAGGAACACCACATTCTGAATAACCAATCAGAAAGCCAGCACTCTGGAGGACCACCCAGAATTCTAGAATGCAAAATAAGAACCCCTGAACTGTCTAGATGATTCCATCAGGAGTCCCATATTTTAGAATGCCTGTATTCTGGATCAACCAGAAATCTGACATTCTAGGTGATCAACCAGGACACCAGTGTTCTGGCATTCCGAAGGAGAACCACTCCTAACATTCTAGATGGTTCACCAGGAATTCAGCATTCTAGATCGACAAACAAGACCACAGTAGTCCAGAGGGTGGTGAGAGACCCAGAGTTCTAAATGTCCACCCTGATGCTCTCAACACCAAATCAGAAACCCAACATTGAAGACTATCAACCCTGGCCTCACCACTCTGGAATGATGAGCAGTAAGGTCTACCCTCCAGAATGCTGCTGCCCTGTCCTCTCAGAGCTCTGTGGATGGCCGCCCCACGCCAGGCCCGTCCTCCTGGCGGGGGTCCGGCACGTGGAAGGAGACGTAGGGACAAGTCTTGGTGTTGAGGCAAACCAGCTTCCTCAGCGTGGCCGTCTTGACAAGGTTGAAACCCATCTCACCGCCAAATGTGCTCGACTTCCAGTACTCCGGAGAACAGATAGGATTCCCTAAGAGGCCCTTAAGGGAAAAAGGAGCCCCAATTTCTATCATACTCTCCCCAAAGATGGAGTTTGGAGGACACTTCTCAAGAAGCAGCCCTGGGTAGAACTCCAAGGCATCGATGTCTCCATACAGCTCCTCCAACTCAGCTGCCATCTCCTTCTCTCCTACAAGGGGGAGAAGCCAAAGTCAGAATCATGATGCCATCCATTACGGTTCATCTGGGGAGGGAATCTTCTAGGTCCACCTTTTTCTGGGGGAGGAGAATGGACTTCAGAAGAGCACCTTGAGCAAATGAGCACATGCCCTAAAATCTGGCCCGGCTGACTGACCCTGCTCCAGGGCTGCATCTAGGGAAGGAATTTGCTACTGCAGATGGAGTCAAGGGCCTGGATCTGCCACCAAACAGCGTGTGACCTTGAGCAACTCACCCCACTTCTCTGTGCCCTAATTACCTGATCATTACAACAGGCAGAAGCTACCCATCTTGTTTCCTTCACAGGCAGGTTTCAAGGCCTTATCCTGGTCCAAGACCCTGCATTCTACCGGAGCTCAGAGATGCAATGTCACTTGTCCAAGATCACATAGAGACTTAGCAACAATGTTCTTTCTGTCTCTCTGGACTGTCATGGGAGACAGACATGGAGTGTCCCTACCTGTCTTCTCAAGTCCACCCTCCACAGGGTACCAGTACACAGTCAGGGGTCATGTCACACCCTGGTCAAAACCTTTCAGTGGCACCCCCATTGTCTGGGACAGGGGTCCCCAAACTTAGCTGCCCAACAACTAGGTATCTTGAACAACAACAAATTATATATATATATATATATATATATATATATATATATGACATACAGACATATATGTTACATATATTTATTATATATATATTACACAATTTGTGTTTTATATATATATATACACTTACATATACATACATATGTATATACATACACATACATATATGTATGGAGAGATATATATATACACACATACAGATTCTTGGGTACCACCTAGGTCTACTGAATCAGAATCTCTGGAAGAGACATCTCAGATTTGGTATTTTTAATTAGTTTTCTAAGTGATTCTCAGGTAGCTGGCCCATAAATGGGACTTAGGAACCACTAGACAGAATAAAACCCAAAATCTTAGCGTAGAATCCAAGATTCCACACAATCTGAGCCAGCCTCCTGTCCCTAACCTCCACCCAGCCACACCTAGGACTGTTCCCCTGAATAGGCTCACTTTCTTTTTTTTCTTTTTTCTTTTTGGCTCATTCTTTTTAACCCCTGTGCCTTTGTACTTTCTGTTCCTCCACCTAGAATGTTCTTCCCTCTATCCTTCACCTGGAAAATCCTTTTATTTCTTTTTTGGCTGTGCCATGTCTGTGCCCCCTGCAGTGGAAGTGCAGAGTCTTAAACACTGGACTGCCAGGGAAGTCCTGGAAAATCCCTTTCTATCCTTCAAACCCAGCTGAGAAGCCACCTTCCCTCCCCAAGCAGAGTCATCTGCCATCCCTCACCACCCCTGGCACTGTGCTCCCACACCCCTCAAATCCTACAGTCACAGTGCTGGCCATACGGATCACCCCGTTCTGTTTCCTCAATGTCTCCTTCACTTCAGCTCAAGCCCCTCAAGGGCAGGAGCCATGGCCGGGAAACAGCTGCTCACCTGTGAGCTCCTGGAAAGAGGTGTAGGGCTTCATGCCAAATCTCTTGCGGTACTCATTGAAGGGCTGCAGCCGTAGCTCTCTCGATTCCTTGATGACTTCCACAGCCACGTAGAGCACATGGTGGTCTGTGTTCCTACCCCCGCCGATCTGCCAAGAGATAAATACAGCTGTGCTCTGAGAGCCAGGCCACATTGTCCTGGAGAAGAAATTCAGGTCAGGAGTCCTTTCTGAGCAGAAAGGATGGCTCAGCCTAGCAGCCACCAAGCTGGGAACCTGGCCCTAGGTCTGCACTGCCATGCTTTCTCAGGGACCCCCTCTGAGGCTCAGCTTCCTCATCTTTAGAGTGTGGAGTGGGCCAGGAGGACTTCTCTAGTCACTCACCAGACACACTGTTCCCCAGCCCTTTGAATTTAGGTGAGAACGCACAACATTCTGTTAAGGAAGGTTCTGGAACTATGAGGTTCAGCAACTAGGACTCTGCAGAGGAGATGGCCAGCACGGCCACAGTCCAGAGCTCAAGCAGAGGGGACTGGCATTTCAGATCTGGAAATAAAAGGCAGAAAGTTTTCCGAGCTTTCAAATGATGGAAACAGACGGATGGACAAATGTTAGTTTGAGGGGCCAAAACTTTATGGCTTTCCTAGGATATTTTTTAAACTCTACCTGGCAGAACTGACATGTGTCTGTCACTCTCCAAATCAGTTTTTATCATAGAACAAAGATGTTTAATCTTTTAATGGATTCTGCTAAGGAACCTATTTCTATTGCTTTCCATTCTCTATATCACAGAATTGAGATTAAATAAAATTTACTGAGCATCTAGTATAAAAAGTGAACCCTAGGGACTTCCCTGGTGGTGCAGTGGTTAAGAATCCGCCTGCCAATGCAGGGAACATGGGTTCGAGCCCTGGTCCGGGAAGATCCCACATGCCACGGAGCAGCTAAACCCTTGCGCCACAACTACTGAGCCTGCGCTTTAGAGCCCGCAAGCCACAACTACTGAGCCCACATGCCACAGTTACTGAAGCCCATGTGCCTAGAGCCCGTGCTACACAACAAGAGAAGCCACCGCAAAAGGAAGCCCGCGCACCGCAACGAAGAGTAGCCCCCACTCGTCTCAACTAGATAAAGCCCGCGCACAGCAACAAAGACCCAACACAGCCAAAAATAAGTAAATAAACAAATTAAAAAAAAAAAGTGAACCCCTAGTAACCAGCCACCACTAGAAAAGAGAAACTGAGCTAGAAGGTAGGAATACAGCGTATCAAGTCACTCCATTCAGACCAGATAAAGCTACACACAGGGACATGTGATTACATCTGTTTCTCCTTCTTTCTGCCAAGCCTCCTGGGAGAGGAATTGTCATGAGCTAGCAGGGAGGGAACTAAAATCTTGCCATGAAAAGTGTAATATATAAACACATTTAGTTTAACTAAACTTGTAGTTTTACTTCAAGACCAAGGGGGTGGCGTAATATATCCTGTGAAAGGAGGGAAATAGGGTTCAAAGCCCAAGTAACCTGGTGAGATGAAGGCTCCAGAGGGAATTCCCTGGTAGCCCAGTGGTTAGGACTCTGAGCCTTCACTGCCAAGGGCCCGGGTTCAATCCCTGGTCGGGGAACTAAGATCTCACAAGCCACACAGCACAGCCAAAAAAAAAAAAGAAGGCTCCAGAAAAAAAAAAATCTGATTCATAACTGTTAAGGAGCATAGGTCTACTACTGTATAGCACAGGGAACTCTGCTCAATATTATGTAACAACCTGAATGCGAAAAGCATTTGAAAGAATAGATACATGTATATGTATAACTGAATCACTGTGCTGTACACCTGAAGCTCTCGCAACATTGTTAATCAACTATACTCCAATATAAAATAAAAGGTTTAAAAAGGTATTCTTTTTTTTTTTTTTTGCGGTACGCGGGCCTCTCACTGTTGTGGCCTCTCCCGTTGCGGAGCACAGGCTCCAAATGCGCAGGCCCAGCAGCCATGGCTCACGGGCCCAGCCGCTCTACGGCATGTGGGATCTTCCCGGACCGGGGCACGAACCCGTGTCCCCTGCATCGTCAGGCGGACTCTCAACCACTGCACCACCAGGGAAGCCCTAAAAAGATATTCTTAATGCAAAAGAATTGTCAAAAAAAAAAAAAAAAGGAGCATACATCTAAAGAAAGATCTATTGCTCAGGGTGAATTGATAATGATAATGCTAAAGAAAGAGTTCTGTTTGGTAGAACAAGGACAATTGGGTGAGAAAGAGGAAAAGCATAGTTGGGTGAAGCTATACACCCTGGGGCAAAGCCAGAGGAGGCTGGTGCCAATCTCAGCTGAACCATTTACAAGCTGTGGGGCCACTGTGGATTGACTTGCCTGCATCCGTGTTGGAGTCCTAACCCCCAGCACCTGTGAATGTGACCTTATTTGCAAATAAATGTAATCAAGGTCATACTCCACTAAGGTGGCCCCAGATTCAATGACTGGCGTCCTGATAAAAAGAGGAAACAGAGACACAGGGAGAGCACCATGTTGGAGTGATGCTTCTACAAGCTAAGGAACCCCAAGGATTGTCAGCCATCACCAGAAGCTGAGAGAAAGGGAAGGAACAGATTCTCCCCTGGAGCCTTCAGCAAGAGTACGGCCCTGCCGACACCTTGATTTTGGACTTCTAGCCTCCAGAACTGTGCAACAATACATTTCTGATTGGTGTTAATACCATCTGGGGGAGTTAACCACAAGGGCTTTCTAGAGAAATGTTTGAGGATTGATCTTTTTCATGGCCTAGATGTTAGTAATGTGTAGTAAATGTTTAATGGATGCTTGGATGGATCAATGAATAAATGAATAAAAGGTGATAATTCTCATATGTAAGGTGGGAATATTTCTTTCCTTTTCTGGATGTTTCTTTGTCTATGGAGGAAACCCCAGTAGCCTAACACTCTTAGCATCTTTTTCCAACCTCTCCCCCTCACTCCTTATTAGAAGAAAAGGAGTAACTTAGCATTATTGGCGAGTTTGAGCACAGTAACTAGGCATGTGTTGTTCAAGCTGTCCTCTCTACAGTTCTTGAATTCACTTGACACCAGGGAGTATGTTTTCTCTCATACTCCTTGTTCTGAGGGGACAGGGGGATGTTGGGAGAGACTTTCCTTGTTTCCATGCTTCCATGTCTTGGTAGCCAAGTTTGTCTATGTGGGGGTTTATTATTAAAAAGCCTGTTTTAGGTTTTCTAGAATCAGTTTTATCAGTAATAAAGGTGATATTTTGTTTTGTTTTGTTTTGTTTTGTTTTTCGGTATGTGGGCCTCTCACTGTTGTGGCCTCTCCCGTTGCAGAACACAGGCTCTGGACGCGCAGGCCCAGCAGCCATGGCTCACAGGCCCAGTCGCTCTGCGGCATGTGGGATCTTCCCGGACCGGGGCACGAACCCGTGTCCCCTGCATCGGCAGGCGGACTCTCAACCACTGCACCACCAGGGAAGCCCCTAAAGGTGATATTTTGAACTTCCAAAAAAAATAAAAAAGAAAAAGAATAAATGTCTGCTGCTTAAAGCCCCCTGGTTTGTGTTCCTTTTGCAGCCCTAGGAAACAAATACAGGGACTGTAGGCAAATTACTTATGCTAAGCCTCTGTTTCTTCATATGCAACAATGAGGAAGGTAGAAGCATCAGTCTGATATGCTTGTGGTGAAATCATCGAGATAAAGAATACAAAGTGGTTATCACAGCGTTGGTCAAACGGTAACCCCCCGAGATGGAACCATGGGTGGGGATTATCAGGGGAGGCCCTGTTTTATCACTTCTCACATTCTCTTTGATATCCTGAGAATCCACACACTTCTGTGACCCTTCTGCCTGGTACCAGGAAATATCAGGGCTTTTCACACATGTCACCAGGGACATTGCTTGAAAATTCTTTGGAAACCATGAAGCCCCGCACACGAGTTATTGCCTCTGTTCATGTCTGTGTCCCCACAAAGAACAGAGGCCGTAAACCAGCCAGCAGCTGCCCATTGGCGGCAGCATACGCTAATTGCAGTCAAATTACCAGGGGGAAACCTAAATCCATATGGTGCCACAACTTCATGGTAGGGCTGAGGGTTAAGTATGAGAGAGAAGCAGGGGCTGAGGGGAGCTAGGGAAGGAGATGGAGCTTCCAAACACGGGGAAGGGAAGATTTAGGAGGAAATTAGTTAGAAGTCCCAGAGGGAAAGGCTGTATCATTTTGCTAGGGCTGCCATACCAAAGTGCCTAGGTGGCTTAAACAGCAGAAATTTATTTCCTCACAGTTCTGAAGGCTAGAAGTCCAAGATCAAGGTGTGGGCAGGGTTGGTTTCATTCTGAGGCCTCTCTCCTTGGCTTAGAGATGGCCATCTTTCCCTATGTTTTCCCTCTATGCACATCTATATCCTAATCTCCTCTCCTTATAAGGACGCCAGTCATCGTAGGGCTCACCCAATGACCCCATTTACCTTAATTAACTCTTTAAAGACCCTAGCTCGAAATACAGTCACATTCTGAGGTATTGGAGGTTAGGACTTCAACATGGGGATTTGGGGCAGGGGGCAATTCAGCCCATAACAGAGGCCTCTAATGTAATAAAGACCTACTATGTGCAGGCACTTTTGCATATATTGCCATACCCTGAATGTCTTCCTGGTCCTCAAATTGCCATGCCCTCTGACCTCTGGGCCTTTGCCATGCTGTCCCCTCCATCTGGAACACAGAGACCCCGGGCCACGAACGCTACCTCTTGCCCTGGGAGACCCCTATCCATTGTTTGGACCTCTGCTCAAACATCACTTCCTTATCCACAATCCCCAACTCTGGGCCAGAAGCCCCTCTCTGAGTTCCCAGAGCATGGTGGGCTTTCTATATTGTGGTTCTTAACATGCTTTTATAATTCTGAAAACATCAGAAAAGCCCTTGGTACAGTGCCTAACATGTAGTAAGTGCTCAAACGATGTTAGCTGTCACATGACTGGCGTTCCTTTCTAGGGTGTACGCACCAAAAATAGAAGGACCCAAGAACCACATTGACCTGGTTCACCACTGTATCCCCAGCACCTGGAGTAACGCCTGGTATCGTTGAATGAATGAAAGAACGACAGAATGAATGAAGGAACGATCACGACCTCTCTGTAGGGGTGACACTCTCCCCCTTTCACAGAAAACTGGGGTTTGGATCCCAGAGCCCAGCGGCCCTCCCCAGCGCTCCTCCAAGGCTCACCTGGCCCGCGGGCTGGCGAGAGAAGGCGTCCACCAGGGCCTCGACCCCGTAGTCCACCAGCATGGAGGTGTTGAACAGGAACTGCTCATAGCTGTAGTTCTGGGGGCCCACCCGGAAGGAGTCGGGCATGAGCGGGTGCCAGTGGTAGAGCTGGTTGAACTCCATGGCAATCCGGTTACGGTACTGGAACTGGGTGCCTAACAGCAGCTCCGGGTCAAACTTGAGCTTCAGGAAGTAGCCACTCAGCTGCTGCACGTACTCCTCGATCACGATCTTGATGGTCTCCCCTGGGACGAAGGATGGGGAATGGGGTCAACAGAGCACAGGGACTTAGCCATCAGGCTTGGGAAGTGGGCCAGTTCATGCAAAGGGCTTGGTTTGGCCTCTTTATTTATCATTGTAATGGTTGTTTGATTTTATTTGGCCACTTTCACTTTGCCTTTTTGTCACGGGGCGTGAAAATGGAACTTTCTGTCTCAGGCTGCACTGATGTCCCAAGACAGGAGCCATCTGCTAGTCCCATGTTCCCTGGGGAGGTCACAGGCCGGGCTGAGCAGGACACGCAAAGGAAGTATCTGAGGATGGGTTTTGTGACCCTCTGGTGGCCACCTTCCCACAGCCCATTAAAAGAGGCTGGAGGGCTTCCCTGGTGGCACAGTGGTTGAGAGTCCGCCTGCCGATGCAGGGGGACACGGGTTCGTGCCCCGGTCTGGGAGGATCCCACATGCTGCGGAGCGGTTAGGCCCGTGAACCACGGCCCCTGAGCCTGTGCGTCTGGAGCCTGTGCTCCGCAACGGGAGAGGCCATAACAGTGAGAGGCCCACATACCACAAAAAAAAAAAAAAAAAAAAAAAAAAGAGGCTGGAGACACCACAAAAGATGGGCACGTAGAGATTAACTCAGTGACGGAATCTCGGTGTGCCTAAGATGATGGGGGTGAGGGGAGCTCCCAAGAGACCATTCGAAGAGCTGCAGCAGCAAACAAGGGACACTGGAGACATAAGTGAATCTTGTGCCAAACATAATCCTCCTATCTTCCTATGGGTCAAATTCCTCTGCCCCCTCAGGAACAAGCTGCAGAGCAAAGAGCCAGGGAAGACACAAAAGGAACATTCCATAACACAATGAAAACTGGTCAGCTAGATATTAGAAGAAACTGATATTTTGGCCAACTAACCACTAGACAAATTGACTTGTAGCAAATTGATCTGGAGCCACTGGAACTGCAATCAGCAGACCTGGGTTTAAATCTTGGCTTCACCGTTTCTAGCCACCCGAGCTGGGGCTGTGCTACTTAATCTCTCTGAAGCTCACTCTTCTTATCTGTAAAATGTGTACTAGAATCATACCAGTATAACAATATTCACAGGGTCGCTGAGAGGAGTAGACAATGAATGCATCTGAACTGCTTGGTACAGGGCCTGGCATAACACGGAGGGTCCGTACGTGTAGAAGTGGGAACACTACGTGGAGGTGTGAGAAGAGAATCCCCTCCCCATACGCACACAAGAGTAGACGAAGGCTCACACCCCCTCCCCACTCAGGAAAGCACTCCCCTCAGGATGTGGTGGAAGCAGCATAAACTCTGGTGGCAGCCAGACCTGGTTCAAGTCTCTCTGCACTGAATGGCCTTGGAGAATTCACTTGCCCTCTCTGCCTCTTAATTTTCACAACAAAGGGTAATCCTTTCTGGGCCATAAGGCTGTCGGGGAGGGTTGAATGCGCTGGAGGTGCAGGGCCCTAGGAGTCCCACCTCTGGCCACAGCTTCATCACCAGTCAGTATGCTGGGCAGCCTGCAGACACAGACTTGCCCTCTCTGATCAAGGTCTCTATAATACTGGGACTTCTCCATTGTAAAGCAATTATACTCCAATAAAGATGTTAAAACAAAAATACTGGGACTTCTGAACCAGCCCCTTCTCGGTCTTTAGGCCGTTCCTAACCCCAGTGCATGGCTCTTCCGGGCACCAGTGAATCAGGCACTATAATTGGGAACAGTCACGCCCAGTGAGGCTCAGAGGCGGGGGCAGAGGCTCACTGGTGACACAGAGCGAATACGGTCTGGACAGGGGTGTCGGGGGCCAAGCTCCCAGGCCAAAAACCATCTGACATTTTAGGCTGCAGGCTCACCCCTGTAGGGGACACAAAAATATCTTGTCCCTGAGGCACCCAGAAGCTACCAATCTCCAGGAAGGCAGATGCATGCAGGGCAGGAAACATAAGGATTCCCGAAGCCCAGGCAAGCTGGGGTATTTGCTGAGGATGTCCCTGAGTGCTCCTGGGATGATGGGGAAACTGAGATTTGGGGTGGCTAATCAGATTTGCTGCTAGTCACCCAGCTAATAATCAGTTACCGCAGCCCTCCATTTTCTGAAGGCCTACTATGTGCTAAGTACCTTCCCATTCATCATCTCAACAAATCCTTACAACCATCATTATTCCCAATGTATAGATTTGGAAAGTGAGGCTCACACAGGGAAAGGACCCTGTTCAGAATTCTAATCTCTCTGTCCCCAAACCCTCCACTCCGCTTCTCAGGACAGAGGGCGTGACCTTCCAGGACAAGGCTGGCTTGGAGTCCTCACCGATGAGGATGAGGCGGGCCGTCTGGAAGAGCTGCTCATCGCCCCAGGTGGGGTGCTCAGCCTTCAGCAGGTCACACACTCGGTTGTGCTCACGCAACCAGAGTGTGGCGTAGAGCATGAGGCCAGGAAGCAGCCCGAACACCTCCTGGCCCACTGCCATCTGGCTCTGGGGTGGGACGCCCCGGGGGTAGTGCATCAGCACGGGCGCCTCTTCCACCGATGGCGGGTACATCTCTCCGTCCAGCACCTGCAGGATGGGGCCACCTGGTAACCTGGGGAGGGGCCGGGTGCCTGCACCTGCGCAGCTGACAGCCTTCCGCTCCTACTGACAGCTGCCTGTAACACGCAGTGTGGCCGCCCGGCCTCCCTGACCAAGGCCTGTGGATTCTACCTCCTAAAGTGAGTCCCTTTCTCTCTCCCCTCTGCTACCACCCTCTTCCAACCCACCCTCACCTTCCACCCTGACTCCCCTCGTAAGGGGCTCCATCCCCCCAGACAGTCCGTTCTCGGCTCTGCAGCCAGAGCAATCCTTTAAAACACCTAAAATCGAGCATCACACCCTGGCTTAAAACACTTCCAAGTCCTCTCTCTGCTCTTGGCAGAAATCAGAAATCCTTAACGCGACGCTCGCTCATCGGGAATCACTCAGGTGTCCAGCAGCATCTCCCTCATTTTACTCCCTTGAGTTCACTCAAGCTGACTTCCCCTCTCCAGCCTTGATGCCTGATAACCTGGCCTGTCCTGTGCCCTTCTTGGCCTCCCTAACTCCTCATCATCATTCATGCAACTCTTGGTTTCTTCGTACTTCCTAAGGAAGCCTTCCCCATCCTCTGCACACTCTCGTGGCTTCTCCCTGGTGGTAGCTATCACAAGTGTAATTAATTATATGGCAGTGTCATCATTCACTCAATAAATATCCACCGAGGACCTACCATATGCCAAATACTGTTCTGAGCCCAAAAGATTCAGCAATGAACTTTCTGTCTTGGTTTTCGTTTGTTTAGATTTGCATGGTCCAGTATGGTAGCCACTAGCTACATGCAGCTACTGAGCTCTAGAAACGTGGTAGGTGCGAATGAGGAACTGGATTTTTAATTTTATTTTCTTTAGATTTAAATTTTAAAACAGATACCTCAGCTATTGGGAAGTCTTTATGCTTAGAACAACTTGGACATGTGAATCTACTTTCTCAACTGTAAATTTTATGAAATCTAAATGCAGATCAGAATCTCCAACGAAAATCTGGCACCCAAATTGAGATGTGCTATACGTGTAAGATACAGGTCAGATTTTGAAGATTTAGCACAAATAGTGAGATATTTTATCGACAATTTTTGTGTTGATTACATGTTGAAATGATAAGATTCTGGATATATTTGGTTAAATTAAAAATATATTATCAAAATCAATTTTGCCTGCAGCATTTTACCTTTTTTAATGTGGCCATTAGAAAAATTCAGATAACTTAGATGTGGCTCACAGCAATGAAATAGGGCAAATGATACCTACTTTATGCAGTGGATTTGATAAGTGCATGAGATAATTACCTGTGTGACTCTAACACCACTGAACAGTGCGAGTTCAGATGAAAAGTCCTCATGGAACGAGCACCCTACTGTTTGTGTCTGTGGTCCCTGAGGAGCTTGAGGGTAGGGCCCATAACTATCACGGCCACTGCTCCCCTGTGCCAGGCGCATCATAGTGTCCAATTAATATTGTAGAATAATTAAATGAATAAATGCAGGCTGGAAATGTTCATCTCCTGTGGAGCCCCCAAATCCACCTCCCAGGAGAACATGAGAGGCTACGTCTGCTCCTTGTCTGCTTCTCTTGCCTGGCACCCTCTCCCAGGGTTTGCTGTCTCTCCTCCGACCACACACCTCCAGCTTCTGCAGCTCGCCATCTCAGGACACCCTGGAGGCCCCCACCAACAGCTTCTGCCAGGGAAGACCGTGGAAGGTTCTTCCCAATGCCCCATCCCACGACCCAGTGCTACCTGGTACTTGAGTTTCCCATCCTTAAAGAGCCGCAGGTGATACTGACGTTTCAGATTGTCTCCATAAATGTGGCCAAGGTCGACCTGAAGACAGAGAGAGGGTCCACTCAGACCTCTGGGTCCTGCCCCACCTGTAACAACCTCCATGTGCCAAGTGCTGCCCAGAGAAGTCCCGAGCCCCTCCCAGGTACTCACCCCATGGCCCAAAGCCTTGGTGAAGCCAGGACCCAGCTTGCCAGAAGTTTTGAAGAACTGATGTGTGAAGTGTTGTGCAAAGAAGGCAAACATGAGGTTGCTGCCTTGGGGGTCAGGGATGAACTTCTTCCTGAGCAGGAAGCGACGGCTCAGGAGCTCGGCATCTGGCAACTCCTTCTTCCCTGGTTGGGGAGGTGGGAAAAGAGCAGTAGCTGCTTCCTCTCTAGATCTTCCTGCCTCAGGGCCTTCCAGGCTCGCCAGACCGAACTGGTCCACGCAGGAAGCCCAGAGTGGCCTCTGCAGGACCACCTCCCTCCCACCTGATGGCCCCTTGCACCTTCTCTACCAAAAGACTCTGGAAGTATTTATGGGTGAAATGGCATGATATCTGGAATCTGTTTTTTAAAACTCCATAAAAAGTAAGGTGAAAGGGGATAGATGAAATAACCTTGGCAAACTGTGGACAAATCTTGAAACCCAGAGATGGATACATAGGACTTCATTATACTTTTCTCTCAACTTTTGTGTATGTTCGTTACTTTGTACAAGTTAACCCTCCTCCCCCTAAAAAAGAAACAAAAAACAAACAAATGGAAGAACTTGGACTCCCCAGCCGTGGAGCAAGGTAGCCTGTCTCGGAAATGGGTTACGCCATTTACTAACTGTGTGAACATGGAGAAGTCATTCCATCTTTCTGACCCTCAATTTCTTCTTCTATAATATAGGGCAAATGATATCTATTTTATGCAGTGGATTTGAGGAGTGCCAATGTCACTGGCAGAAAACTGGTGAGATGGAATCTTTTAAACCAAGGGTCAGCAAACTTTTTCTGTACAAGTCCAGATAGTCAATATCTTAGGCTCTGCCAACATGTGGTCTCTGTCGCATCTGCTCAGCTTGGCTGGTGCAGCAGGAAAGCAGCCACAGGTGATACCTAAGGAATGTGACTGTATCGTCCTGTGTGTACTTGAAACTGAATTGATGGCTCTAAACTGAGTAAAACCCCCTGTCTGAGGACAATCAGGAGCGGATAAGGAAGAAGGTCTTGGGAAGAAGACCCCTGCCAGTGAGACCAAGTGGGGGTCTTGAACAACGAAAGAAAAAATTTGACTTTATGTGTAAACTGCGCCGATGAAGCACATAAGACTGTTTACATGAGTAAAGACCCAAACTCAGAGTTAGCACCCAGTAAATAGCTCACTATTCTTTCCTTCCTCCATTTCAACTTTAAAGTCACCCCCATCCCAGCAGGATCCCACCCATTTAGTAGACGAGGTTCAGGCAAAGAGGCACCCTGGAAATATGGAAGCGCTAGTCTGACTCTGCCACTGACCTCAGGCAAGACTCCTCCACAACCTCTCCCTGTCCTCATCCCTGGTTCTGGATATGCATATGTCTTGCCTTGGTCCACCCATCTGTGAAATGGGTCAGTAACTGCTCTTCTGCTTGTTTTTTCCCAAACAGAAGAACTAAGCATCTCCTGTGACACACCCCCAGGCCCAGCCCCCTCATCCCATCGCCATTACCTTTGGTCCCCATGGGCGTGGGACAGTCTCGGGGCACAGAGGGCAGAACACGCGTGTAGTAGCTCACATTGGAGAAGGACTCCCAGCTGATGTAGTCATGTGCTACATTGTAGGTGGGGGGGCTGGGGATGAGGTTGGAACGCACTGCAGAGGGCGAAAATAATAGTGACAAGGGGTTCCTGCCCCCAGTTACACACCCCCTTCCCCGCCTCTTCTTGGGTTGTTCTATTTTTGGTCCCCCCATGCAGCCAAAATCTTACTTCCCCGACCAGGGATTGAACCCGCGCCTCGGCAGTGAAAGCACGGAGTTCTACCCACTGGACGGCCAGGGAATTCCCTGGGCTGTTCTTTTTTTATTTGGCACCCTAGAACCCCCCCCCCCGCCCCCAACCCCTGCCCTTATCAGATGCCAAGAATTCCAGGAAGTGGCAGGATTTCTTGCTCCCCTAGATTAGGAGGGTCCTGCCCCCACCCACCTGTGAGTACCAGACGCATGAGCATGTCCCGGATGTAGGTGGCATTGATAAACTCCCAGAACCAGCGGCCATGCGTCAGCAGGAAGTGGAGGAAAGAGGGGCTGGGCCGCAAAGTAGTCCGGAGCCAGGTCCATAGCTCAGCTGTGAGGGCAGGGGGAGCCATTCAGTCAGGCCCTCCTGGCAGGACCAGAAGCAGCCAGAGTGGAAGATGGGAACGGGGGATGAGGGCCAGGACGGAACAGCGTAGAACCTCTGGGGCAGGGGTAAGGATGGAACCTTGGGAGTGATGACACATGACAGAGCCAGAACCAGACGTGAGGACAGGAGACAGGACCAGGGACTGAGGTCAGTAAGGCCGGAGCTGGGCAGTGAAAACTCACTACAGAGCCCAGAAGCAGGGAGTGGGGTGTGCCAGGAGTGAGGGCTTGTGCTGGAGCCAGGTCAGGGGCAGTGTCAGAGGTCAAAGGCAGGCAAGAAAAGAGAACAGGGTCACGGCCGGAGGTGAGGGTAGGAAGTGGGGGTCTTGGAGGACGAGCCCAGGGGAGAAGGATTGGGGCTGGAGGCCCAGCTCACGGATGGTGCAGTTGGGGCCGGAATAGCCCGTGCGGGTGCAGTCACACTGGTAGCGGTCAAGGCCGAAGCGGACACAGATACCCTGGTGCTGGCATGGATAGTAACAACAGGGGTTCACTGTGGGGAGAAACAGAGATCAGAGACCACTCCAGGGCGACCTCTCACTGGGGCCAGAGGCGTGGAGCCCAGTCACAGCTCTCTCTCCTAACTTACTGGACTCCTGTGTTCCCCAAGGGTCCTCTCTGTCCCCACAGCTATGAACAGAAAGCCCCTGGCCCTTCCATTTCCAGACCTTGCTCTGGGTTTCCAGTCTTCCCCACATCAGGCCACCAGGGGAAGTCCCCCCTCCCTCCCTGCTGCCACCAAAGTGGGGCAGGAGAAGAGTCCAGGCCCCAGGCTGTGACATCAAAGGCTAGGAGACAGCTGACAAGACACTGCAGCCACAGGCTTTTCTAGAGCATTCACTTTCTGCCAAGTCAGAGCTCAGCACCAAGGGCAGAGTTTGTGGGGTTCAGTAAAGGGAAAAGGATAGGGGTTCTCAGACCAACCCCCAACCTCTGGGCACCAGGACCTACCATCCCTTTATTTTTGCAGAAGGGAAGGAAGAGCAGGTATCACAACGCCCAGTTATAGGCAGATGGGGTGACTGAGGCCAAATAAGGCGAAACCCAGATGGGTCACCCAGCAAGTGGCACCAGACCAACTGCCCATCCCTTCACTTCCACCCCACCCCCAGACACTCAGCCGGCAAGTCCAAGGAAAGACGTTTCCCAGAACCCGGAAGACAGAGAATGGGTTTGAGGGGAGTCTCAGCTCCCGTCCTGATAGGCCCAGCCCCGGCTCACATCAGGGTGGAGTATGGGCTCTAGGATCTTGAGGGAGGTCAGGCACCACGAGAACAGGACAGATGTGGCTGGAAAACTCTCTCCAGAGGGTGAGTGGAGCTCTAGCATCACCCCCACCAACCCCCTGGAGAAACGCCCCCCCGGAAGTCCCTCCTTGTGTCTAACCCAGACCTCCCCAACCACAGCTTCAACGATTCTCCAACAGCAAGGTCAGAGACTCCTCGGAGCTCCCTCAGTGCTCGTTCACAGCTCAGCGAGGGACACCGAGGCTCGGGAAGAGGTGGCGACTTGGCCAAGACCAAGGAAGAGAGCCAGGCCTCCTGCAGACCCAGGGCGCCTGGCTCCTGGCAGCAGCTCCTTCCCTGGCCTTCCACAGAAAACACCAGATCCCTCCTGCAAACACACTTCCTTAACTGGGCTCAGAGCCAACGTTACAGGGAACTCTAATTCTTTGTGCATCTGATTATAGGGGGTCAAGAGGATAGCAACAGGCCGGAGGAGGCTGAGAAGCCACCGCAGGCTGACCACCCGCTGTGGTCACAGGGCTCCTCACATCGCAGAATCATGCAAATAGTCTTGCTTAAGCCCTGGCAACTCCCCACAACCTCACAATAGCACCTCTGTGACCCTTGCAGGGTATAAAAAGAAGGAACCCACGGGAAGAAGTCTGAACAAAAAGGCCTTATCAGACCAATGCCGGCGGACCGGCAGGTGGGGCCCAGGGCAGGGGCCTGGCAGGACCCCCCTCCCCTCCTACATCCACAGGCCCAGAAACGCCAGGGAGCTCAGGCTCAGCCATGCAGCGGGCTCAGGGACCTGGGATCTCATCGATCCCTGCTGCTCAGGACACTCTGCTGTTCTGCCCAGGAGCTCCCGTGGGGCCACACTGCCCAGCTCCCGACCCTGGCGCAACAGGCCCTCTGTCACCAACGGGTCGCCCTACCACTCAGCGAGCACAGGAGCTGAGGCGCAGCCCTTCTCTGGGCTGTTTCCCCATCCCTCCCCCAGTAGGGATCCCAAAAGGAACTCGGTTTGCTCTGTGGCAGCCCGTCCCGCGGCCCCAAAGCCGAAAGCTCTGCTTCCTCCTTGACCCAGGCTGCGTCTCCCCCCTAGTAACTTCCCTCCAGAGCTACCTGGCCCTGCCCACTGCGCGTGCACCAGAAAGCCGCCCCCTAAACGTCCACACTCCGCCGCTGTCTCTCGCCCCTGCTCCACGTTCCAGCTCGACCCGTTCTGCTCCGCCACAAGCCTCCAAGGAAAAGGGCTTCCCCTGACTCCCTCCTCCCTCACAGAGGCCGTGCACACAGCTGGGGATCCACCCATGTCCTGGAGAGATCCAGCCGCCCAGGGAATCCAGATGCGGTGGCCAGAGCTTACATGCTTGTGGAATTTAAACTGTAGCGAGGAGACCAGCCAGCCCAAGCTTGGCCAAAGGGACTCCCTGATTTCCCCAGCACCCCCGCAGCTGGCTCTGAAGTCTGGCTTGAGGGCTTCAGCAGGCAGCAGAGCTGTGTCCCCAGACACAGAAGTTCCTGCCCGCATCCCTCTTCCTCTCCAGTCAGGAGAGTCTGTGTGCCAGGCGGGGGCGCGGGCCGGGGTCCCTCCCTCCCAGACCTGCTGCTCAACTTTCCCTCCCTCCTCTTCCGCTATCTTTCCATAAACACCGGCGGCCCCAGGGCAGGGAAAGTTCATCCCAGCAAGGATAGCAGCTGCCGCTGGCGGCCCCAGGATGTCAGGGTGGGCAGAGAGGAGACTAGGTGCTGCTTCCCTCGCTTCCCCGGGGAGGGGAGCCTAACCACAGCTGGATGGTCACGATGGGCCAGGAAGCCAGGGCTCTGGCTGAGCCTCCAGCCTTGCATATCTACCTCGTTTATCTGCTCAGCACTCCCTGGTGGGTGGGTGAGACTCCCCCTACCCCTGCCACAGATGAGGAGACTCTCCTAGGCCCCACTGCTTCAAAGTTGCAGGGCCAAGATGAACTCCCTTCTCTTCCCTGTCCTTCCTCCTCCTGGAGGTGCCCAGGCCTGGATTTGGGGAAGGGATGCAGAGGGAGAGTCACTTTGTTCCACAGGCTGGGGATGACCCAAGGTGAGATAGGTTTGTCACCTTTCCTTCAAGGTGGACCTGAAAATCCAGAATGAATGAAACCAGGACCCCAGAGGGAGCGCCATCCCCTACCGCAACCAGAGCTCTGGGAACTATTCACAAAGGAAGGCCTTCCTTCAGTCTAACTTAAATCCCACATGCTTTCATGTGCCCAGCGGAGGACACCCTGTATAATAAAACATCAAGAAAGAGAACTAGGGAGATGCAGACACAGAGTCTAAAGTGCCTGAGTTCCCACACCCAGTACAGGGCGAGGCACCAGGTAGGTGCTGGGTGAAGATCTAGGGGAGAGTGACTGCTCTTTACTGGCTGTGTGTCCTTGGGCAAGTACCCTGTACCCTCTGGGCCTTATTTTTCAGTGCTTTCCAGGAAGGGGAGGGAACAGACAGGCTCTAAGGAAAAACCTCCCTCTCTGCCTCCCCTTCTATTTCAACTCTGGACGAAGCCAATCTATCTCCAAATATCTGGGTTATTTGCATCAATATGATTCCCTAGCCCCATCAGCAGAGAACCTTGCAGCTTGCTCCCACTGCGTCTTCAAGCCAGCCCAGAGGTGGGGTTGATCAGCAAGCCCACACTGCACACATTCCCACCGATGAGGAACTGTTTAGGACTTCCCAGCTCCAGAACTTTCTGAGAATCCGGCAAGGAAATGTCCCCCAGCCCAGGAGTCAGGGCTCCAGGCACAGTGAGGGAATACCAAGCTGTCAGGACTTGGAAGCACCGGGCAGCAAGCGGGCCCGTTAAAGAAAGAGGCTGCACTGAAATTCCCTAAGAATAATATTTAGAGAAGCTCCAGGAGCTTGGCAGCCAAAGAGAAAAAAAGGGGGGGGGCCCTGACCAGCCAGACCTGGGCCCCAGTCCCTACACCCTACCAGGTCAGCGGCCAGCTGCCAGGCACCACCGCAGCAGGCCCCAATGTCTAGAAGAGGAAGTCCTCTCCCAGCCCACAGACTCCTCTGGTGCTGCAGATAGGAGGCTTCAGGCAGCAGGAAGGTTTGGCCCAGGCGGGGTTCCTGCCCCACGTGCCAGGGTTAGCTGGCCTCAGGCCCCTCTGCCTGGCATGGAGCTCCGGTTGCCAGGTCATGCCCTATCCCTAGCCAAAGAGAGAGCACTAAGCCAAGTCCAGGAACTGGAGGGGATGAACTTGAGCATTAAGGAAGCCCTGGCACGTCCCTGTCCTCCAAGCCGGACTCCACCTCGTCCGTCACAAGAGAGGCAGAAGCAACATTCTCTCCCGCCACCTGCCCCCACGTAAGCTTGCAGCCCTCGTCTCCTGGGGGAATCAGCCTTTGCTGCCGCTCTGGGGACAAAACACAGGCTTTGGCTTTCCGGGGCAGATGCCTCCCCTGAATGTCCAGGCATCTCGGACCTCAGTTCACCCAGAGACTTGGAAACAGGAAGGCAGCCCAAACCTCCTGCCCCAACACACGACGGGTCCTCCGTTCTTTCCTTGACCCGTGCAGCAGCCTCCTTAACGGTTCCCCAGCCTCCAGTCTCACCTCCAAGTCATCCACCCAATCTCACTCTCCTGTTCCCAGTTACCCTGAGGCCCCAGTCCCTCTCCTCATTCTGCATCCAAAGGCCCGTGTCCACCAGCAGCTGCCTCTGTCCTACTGCTCCCTGTGCACCCTTCCACTCCCACAGTTCAGACCTTTAGGCTTCAGCTCATGCCCTTGCTTCTGCCAGGAAGACCCCTTCCAGAGTTTCGTAGTAAAACCTCACAGGATTTCCACCAACTCACCACCTCCTTCGGCGTCCCTGTCAAACGTCACCACCTCCAAGAAGCCTCCACGAAATTCCTCATATGTAAGGGACGAGAGATAACTGCCCCCCACCCCCGAGCCCCACACACCCCTGTGCTTCCCTCAGTCACGGCCCTGACCCCCTTGGATGACAGTCTGTGGGCATGTCTATCTCCTCCACCAGACGGCGAGCTCCTCCCAGCTCTGTCTCCAGGCTGCAGCCAAAGACTGGCATAAAGCAATCCCCTGGGGATGTTTGTGGAGTGAAGAAAACAATTCTGTTTAAACACAATATAAAGATAAGTAGAAAAGGCTAAAAGCAAAATGGCACAGACCGTGGCTCACTAAGTACTGGTGAACAGACACAGGAGGACAGGCAGGGTGAGCCCTGGGTACCCTGGGGGCCTGGATGGGGCTGAATGGGGCTTCAGAGGAAGTGCTGGGCTGATCCAGGGGCCAACAAAAGGGGCCACTGGGTCAGCTTAGTCAGCCTCGGCTCTGCTACTGGGGTGTCAGACAAATGGGCTCACCCTTCTGGGCCTCAGAGTTCCCTTCTGTAGAATGGGACTAACATCTCCCTGGCAGGGCTGTTGTGAACACCAACAACAGAGATGCCCACAGCCTGGTTTTGTAAACTGTAAAGTGCTGGCCACATGGGTCTTCCTCCTCTTCTTCCCACAAACTAGACCTTTGCTCGTGCCCAGCATCCTCCATCCTTTCCTTGACTTCCCCAAATGCCACCCTCTCAAACCCTCTCCTCCAGGAAGCCTGGTCTGATTCCCAGTTCACACAGGTACCCTTTCTCTCTCCTCTGAGCATCACAACAGAAGGCTCAGATCCTCTCCCCACCATCCTCTGTTGACCCCATTTTGCAGATGGGAAATGGAGACACACACACACACACACACACACACACACACACACAAGCAGTAAGCTGGGGGTGGGAGGCGGTCCGAAGGAGGAACTGCAGTCCTTCACCTGGAACCTGGTACATGCATGGTGGAGGGGGAGGAGGGTGGGAATTTTACAGGATCTGACTTTCCCCATCTTCTTTGGGGTGATGAAACCAGGGTCCATTGGCAGGGGGTGAGGAGGGCAGGGAGGACTCTGAGGAAAGACCCTGCAAAATGCCTAGAGTCAGGTAGATCCAGCTTCCAACCCTGAGCCCACCATGCACTGTGTGAGCTTGAGAGGGTTATAGCCCCTACCTGAGCCTCAGTTAACTCAACCGCCCAGTAGGGACCTCACAGGTGAGGATTTAAACCTCAGGGGAAGCAACCCAGCCCCGTAAGTGTATTTCCACCTCCACTCTCTCCGGAATGGCTGGTGTTCCCTGGGTCCTCACCGAGGGAGATCTTCTCCACTGGGGCTGGGAATCCGGAAGGGTACCAGAAAGTTAGAGGCTGGAGAAAGAGAACTCGCCAGCCCGCCTTCCCCTGGAGCCTGCTGCTTTCTCCGAAAGTGGCCCACAGGGGAAACAGAGGGAAACAGCTTGGACCGCTGGGGGCCCAGAACAGGTGAGGGCCTGGAGAGAGGCTGTCCCTTTTCCCAAAGCCGGCCTGACATCCCAGTCTGCCCTTTCCCCCCGAAAAGAACCCAGTGGCGTCCTAGCCAAAGCCACACCCCCCGGGGGTCTGCAGAGAGCCCGCATCCCACCGACAGACTCAGCCCCCTCCCCCCTCCCAGGCACCGCGAGCCGAAAAGGGGAAGCTGGGCCGGCCGGAGGGGAGAGGCGGGTGGGGGCCAGGCCAGGGACGCAGGACCTGGGGCTCTTCGGGGGCAGGAAAGGGGCCGCCTACCCGGCGCGGGTGCCCCGGGGGCCGCTGGCAGGACGGGGGATGGCGGCAGCAGCAGCAGAAGCAGCGGGAACCGGAGCGAGACACTCTGCCCTGCAGAGGGAGAGAGATGGAGGGCTGAGCCCAGCATTCAAGGCTCCACCAGGAGGCAAAGGGGATTCTGGGGCCACCGGGGCCGGACTTACGGCTCATGGTGCAGGGCGGTTGATGGATGCGGGATGCGGACTGCGTGCTCCTTGGGTGCGTCTCTAACTGTGCCCCGGAGCTCTGGCCCGGCTGGCCCGCCCCTCCCCACCCATTCCCTGGCTCCACCTCTCTAGCCAGCTGTCACCTCGGCCGCCGCCCACTTACTTCCTCTGCTCCCACTCCAGCCAAGACACTTTATTAATTATTCTATGATGGACACTAAGGTGTTTTTTCACCCGAGATCCGTGAGAAACTTGAGCCTTTAAAACCCAGTAGCACCAGAAGTGTGTCCATTTGGTTGATAAGAAACTGAGGCCCGGAGATGATGTGCCATGCCGAGGGCCCCCAGGGCTTCAGGGCAGAACGGCTGGTATCTCAGCCTAGAAACGTCCGCTCAGAACCACATACCCTCCCCCCATCCCCACCGCCACCCCCAAGCGGAAGGAGGATGGAAAAGGAGCAGTCCAGGCGGGCCTGCACACAGTCTCCGGGATGGGAAACCCACTACCCTCAGATCCAACAGGGAGGACGGGCTTCCGCCAAGGGCTGGGCTCTGCCCTCTAAGGTCACGTGTCTCTGCCTGAGCCTCTACTGCCAGAATGAAGAGCACAGACTCCAAGTCCAGGAGACCTAATTCAAATCCAGCCTCTACAGCTTACTAGCTGTGTCTCCTTGGACCTGGTACTTAACCTCTCTGGTTCTCAGTATTCTATTCTATAAGACGTGGATGCTAATAAGACCCATTCCAGGGCTTCCCTGGTGGCGCAGTGGTTGAGAATCTGCCTGCTAATGCAGGGGACACGGGTTCGAGCCCTGGTCTGGGAGGATCCCACATGCCGTGGAGCAACTAGGCCCGTGAGCCACAACTACTGAGCCTGCGCATCTGGAGCCTGTGCTCCACAACCAGAGAGGCCGCGACAGTGAGAGGCCCGCGCACTGCGATGAAGAGTGGCCCTCGCTTGCCACAACTAGAGATAGCCCTCACACAGAAACGAAGACCCAACACAGCAAAAATAAATAAATTAATTAATAAACTCCTACCCACAACATCTTAAAAAAAAAAAATTGACCCATTCCAGAGAACTGTTGTAAGATTCCATAAGGTAATGCACACAAACATCCTGATGCAGTGCCTGGCACAGAGTAGGTGATCCGTTATCAGGAGGCATTCTTTTCAAAGATCTCCTGACTCAGATTCCAGGGTGGCCAGGGTTGATGCTCCAGGTGGACTCACATCTATCTGCCTACTTTACAGAATCCCAGCACCCAGCTCCTCTTTTTTTGTAGCTGGGGAAACTGATCTTCGAAGGGGGATGCGCCCTGGGTCACACAGAGTCTCCTGGTCCCCACGTCCACAGATTTTCTCCCTCAGTTTCCCCCCCACATCCAGCCATCCTGTGGGCCCCAGAGAGTGGAAGGGCAGGCAGGAGGGCTCAGAGGTCCATATGTGGGCTCCCAGACATCCTTGGGTACAGAATGGGAACCATGTGAGATGGGAGAGGTGAGGCCTACTGGGGAGCCCCTCCTACGGCCCCACCCTAGCTGTTCCCATGATCCACTGGGACAAAAGCCAGCTGCCCCGAGGAGACAGAGCAAGCCAGGGCAGATGCGGGAGGGAGTGGAGCAAGCGGGCGGCCTGGGGCCCTGGGGTGCTGGGGAAGTCTGACCCGCCACCCAGATCCAGAGCCCCCGGTGACCACCCAGGCAGGGCAAGGAGACATAAGGCATGGATTATCGGCCAGAGGGATGGGGGCAGGGTGAGATTCGGGGGTCCAGTTACCCAAACGAAAGGGGGATTTCTGGTGATGAAAGAAGAACAGTTTGGATGAGGCCCCATCTTCACTCCCAGGTCCTCCCTCCCTTCAGACCCTGAGCCCAGCCATTTCCCAGGCCTGTGCCTCCTGCTGACTGCTCACTCCCAAGCCACCCTCCTGAACTCAAAGGAACAGCACCTGTGTGGCCCTGGCACTGAGAAAAAGAGCCTGCAAGTCAGAAGAACCAAGTTCAAGTCTCTCCCGCGGTTTGACCTCAGACAAGTGTCTGCACCTCTCTGGACTTCTGCATTCCCATTTGAACAATGTAAAGATCAAATCAGATGGTTTCTGAGAACAGGCATGGAGGGATTGAGCCCTCACTGCGGCCAGGCTCTGTGACCAGTGCTGGAGACCTCACAAAGGATGCAGTGAAGGAGAGGCCAGAGGCAAGATGGTAGACAGGGTGCCTGTGCAGCCCCCCAGGGACAGGACCGCACCAAGAGGGGGCATGGGGGAGGGGAAGACACGAGAAATGGTGGCAAGAGCCTGGTGACCGATTGGCACTAGAGCTTCAGGGAAAAAGAGGTGTTCAGGAGGACACCTAGGTTCCTGGCTTGATGCTGGCGATGATACGCAGGGAGGGAGCGAGGGATGGGGAGCAGGCTGGGGTAGGTGGCATTCAAATTTGACTCACTGTGTTTGGTCTATCTCAGTGGCAGGGTCTGCGTGCAGCTAGATACACAGAGAGGGGTCCGGGCCAGCCCTTGCCCCAGCCCTGGGAAAGGCCATAGCATAGGGTCACTTTCCCTGTCCCTTTACTCCAAAGCCTATAGCTTCCATATCCAGGGAGTTTTCCTAACCCTCAGAATGGTGAACGGCCATTCATTGCTCAAGGCCCGGCTCTGTGTCCCCAGGGAAGCATCCTCTCTCTGACACACCTCTTCCTCTTTCTGTCCTCTGAGGAAACTCCTATGCCACCCCTGGACACAGCAGGCAGCATGCTGCATTGTGTGGTCCCTCTCTCCCCCTTAATTAGGCTGCAAGCATCTTGGTCACTCACATATCCCCAGGGCAGAGTGCAAGATCTGGCATATAGAAGGCACCCAGCAAATGTTGGTTCATTGAATAAACAAGTGAATGAGTGCCTATATGAGTGATTGAATTCGTGAAAAAATATAGACCTTCTATGAGTGAGTAAGGGTCCAGGGCCAGCCTCATCAAGGTGACTGTCACCCCCATCCATCTGCTGTGACAACTACAAAAAGTGTCAGTACTCTGCCTCAGTTTCCCTGACCTTCCCAGCTGGGCCCTTGGCCAGCACCCTCAACACCCTCACAGGCCCAGCTCCACCCCAGGCCCTGAGCCCCTCCCAGCTAAGGTGGCCAGGACCCCCTTCCCTACACCCTGCTCCCCACACCCAATCCCCCTGACATGGGGTGGGGTTTCCCTCTGCACACCCCCCCACCCCAGGCTCCACCCCAATCACATGCTCTCCTGGCAACTCTACCGGGGAGTTAGATTTTAAAGCTCCTGGAGCGCTCTCGCCCCTGCTGTGTCCCACCCACTATTTGGAAATCCAGAGATGACTCTTACCTGAATCACTCAGGGGCCCAGCCCCACCCAGCCCCACCTCTGGAGGCAGCTTCACAGCCAGACAGGAAAGCTCTGGAATCAGCCCAACATCTCTTCAAATTCCCCTCCCCATTTCTGACCAGTTTTCAGTGTGACCTTAGGTAGCCAACTGCCCTTCTTGGGTCTCAGTTTCCCCATCTGTAAAATGGAGTTCATAATTCCATTCTCCTAAGAGTTATTGTGAGGACAAAATAAGATTACGTGCATGATTCTGAGCAAGATTATAGGCATGACCCACCTCCAGTAGGAACTCAATATTAATTCTTTATCTGCTCTCCCTAACATTCCCTATCTGAGCAGGAGGGTTTCATGCAAAGTTCACTTCCTCCTCTTTACCTCCTCAGTGTCAGACTGAGGTTGGGCATTGGTGGTAATAATAATGATTGTTAATATTTCAAGTACCTACTGCGGGCCAGGCAGCATGCTGTGTATTTCACATGCACTATCACATGTAATTTTCTCAACAGCCCTACACAGTATTATCACCTCCATTTTACAGAGAAAGAAACTGAGGCCCAGAGAGCTGACATGACTTATCCAAGGTTGCACAACTAGTAAGGGATAGGATTCAAGGCCCAGTCACTTTATTCTGAAATACCAGGTACCACATAACCTAAGCCCCAGCAGAGCTAGCCAGTGTTTGGAGTTAGTTAAGAAGAAATGGGACTTCCCTGGTGGCGCAGTGGTTAAGAATCCGGCTGCTAATGCAGGGGACACGGGTTTGTAGCCCTGGTCCGGGAAGATCCCACATGCCGCGGAGCAACTAAGCCCGTGTACCACAACTACTGAGCCTGTGTTCTAGATTCCGCGAGCCACAACTACTGAGCCCGCATGCCTAGAGCCTGTGCTCAGCCACAAGAGAAGCCACCGCAATGAGAAGCCTGCACACCCCAATGAAGAGTAGCCCCCACTCGCTGCAACTAGAGAAAGCCTGCGTGCAGCAACGAAGACCCAATGCAGCCCAAATAAATAAATTTATTATTTTTTTAAAAAAAGGAGGAAACAGAAATGCACTGTTGGGGCGGCAGTGTGGGGGGTTGGATGGGACAGAGATGGGGGAGGCTAGGGGGTCCAATTTAAGCAGCATAATTCAGCTGAGAAGCTAAGCACCTAGAATCACGAAATGTTTTCACATTCCTCACGTTGAAATCCTCACAACAGCTCCAAAAGGAAAGTATTAAGCATTATCCCCATTACGCAAAAGAGGAAACTGAGACACAAAAATTTCCCTAGACTGTGCGGTGAAGAGCACACACTAAGGGGTTTTGGTGCAACGTCTCCTTTATAACTTATAACAGCTCCATGAGATAGATTTTCTTCTTGTCCCCGTTTTTGTAAACAGGAAAACTGACCGCTAAAGGTCACGGGCTAGTAGATGGCAGAGCTGGAATCAGAGCTCTGGTCTGTTTGATGTCAAGTCTACAACGTAACTCCCTGCTGCACTCCATCCCTGGCTCTCTTGGATCCCAAGCCATCTGAGTCATCTTTGAGGATCAGACGTCAGTTCCTGGGATCTGGGGGCCCAGCCGCCTGTGACTGAAGAGCTGGAGGAGCTGGGAAAGAACCACTGTCTTGTGAAGGGACAATAAATGCTCTGGAGGTTGCTGGGGCGAGAAAATATCAGTCCCTGCATCCCCCTCCTCCTCCACCACAGTTGAAGGGGAGCTGTTTCCATGGTCCTCCTTTGGTAGTGGCATACTCTCCTAACTCTGCTGAGAACCATCAATAGCTCCCACTGTCCCCAGCCCTTAGCCTGGCCTTCAAGTCTCATCTTTCCCTGAGTAGCAGGACGTCATAGAAAGAGCCCTGGAATGGAGGCCCCGAAGGTGTGGTCCTTGGGCAAGTCACTCTTCTCCCTCCTGGAACTCAGTTTCCCAACTTACTAAATAAGCCTGTTGAATTAGATGTGTTGAAGGAGGGGAACAGGAGTCTCGGAGTCAGGAAGCACTGGATTTGGAGCCCAGCTTCCATAGTCAATATTGCGGCCAGTCATATGTCATCTCTGAGGCTCAGTGTCCTCATCTGGAAATAAGGACCATAGTAATATCTATTCCCTGGGACCATTGTGAAGATAAAACCACTCAACTCAATCTCTGGCACTCGGGAGATACTTGGTAAATGATGGTTACGGGTGGAATTATTATTAGTAGTAGTATTAAATAATTAATATTAATTAATAATTAATTTGATTCAGTCAGTGTGGTCCTAGATGTGAAAAAAACTTGTTCTGGACACCAAAAAGGAGTTAAGAGAGAATGGTTGCAGGCAGGTGCTAGCTTAGCGTACTAGGAATGCATTTGCCTACCCATAGCAAAGTCCCAAATATGGAAGCTTAAACAAAAAAAAAAGAAAGGAAGAGGATTCTTGTTCTGGAATGACAGGCCCAGAGGTAAACCGCCCAGGCCCCTTGGCTGCTGGAGAATGCCGTCAGGAGGCCAGGCTCTTTCCATCTTTCTGTTCCGTCACTCTCAGAATGCGTTGTGTCCGCCAGCCTGTGTTCCAGGCAGGAAAGGATAGAAAGGGAAGAGGCAGCCCCAGCTGAGTTCCACCCGCATCTCTTTCACCAGAACTGTGTCATGTGACCTCGCTTGCCCGCAAAGGAGATTGGGAAATTGAGTTTTGGGGATTAAGCAGGGAGGGATAGGGAGTTGGAAATGGAGATGGGGCCAGCTGTGTCTGCCAGACTCAGAAGAGTCTCTTTCTGGTGTGGGCTGTGGTTTCTGACGTGTGGCTTCTCCAGAGAACCCAAGAACAGGTATGTGCTGCCGACTCCAGAGGTGAGCAGGCCTTGCTTGGCCCAGAAGAGGGTCTGAGAGTTGCAGAACCACAGCAGGTCAGAGACAAGCACTCCCTGAGACAAGGTCCAACCCAGCACCACTCAGTGCCAGACTCGGAGGGTCAGAGCAAGGCAGGGGCTTGCCCAAACCGGCCAGTCTCTTTCCTCTGTGTCCTATGGCCTCTCATAAAATGACCAACCTTGGAACAAGTCACCCATGAAACAGTGGTGCCCCAATGCAAGGACATCTCATCCTCTGAAGCTCTGCACCCAATGAACTGAAAACGTAGGGGGCAAGAATTCACACTTCCAACCAACTCTTCAGTTCTCAGGCAAGAGCCTTAGAAGTCCATTTTCTGGAGCCTTTCGGACAGAACTTGACTGGCTCATCACTCGTGTGGCATGTGTGCTCCTGCTTTAGCACCTCAGGAATAACTTACCGTCATTCAGCCATACACAGTTTAGAAAAACATTTTCACTTACATCATCTTCTCTTTTGATCCACACAGAAAGCTTCTGACGTAGGTGTTTTAGCCCCTGAATAAGCCAGGGTTGTCTCTATGACAACCGACACACACTCAATTCCAACTGATTTTGGCAAAAGAAGGAGAAGAGTTGGCTCCCAAGCTGAAAAACTGGGGACAGGTATGGCTGCATCCAGGTGTCAGGCTTCCCCTCTCTCTGTCTCTGTCTGTCTCTGTCTGTGTGACTCTCTGTCTCTCTTTCTTTGATCTTCTTTTTCCTTCTTATTGGCTTCACTCTCAGGCAGGTGCTCCCCAAGCACTCGGGCAGCTCCAAACTTACACGGTCCTAACACTGATCCCATATGAAAAGAGAATCTCTTTCCTGGACACTTCTGATTGCTCCGGCTTAGCTCACGTGCCCATCCCTGAACCAAATGCTGTGAACAAGAGGATGGAATATCCTGATTCTAACTGGCCAGTCCTAGACCATGTGCCCACATGAACTGAGAATGAGAGAAGGATGTTCCCCCAAAAGAAAACTGGGTACAAAAGAAGAGGGAAGGGATGCAGGCCAGGCAGAGGCAACTGACGTCCACCAGCATTCCGCTTCCCCATGTGACAAACGAGGAAGCCAAGCCTCAGAGAGGTAAGCGACTTTTGCCTGAAACCTCAGGGCTGGTAGGAAGGGAGGCTCTCTTGCCTTTGGCCGTGAGCCTGGATGGAGAGAAGAGGGAAGGGCTATGGGGGTGAGAGGTCCCCTGCCTTTCCGGAGCCTGGCAGGCTTCAGAGCCGCCCGGAGAGGGAGGGAGAAGGGTTTGGAGGGATGCTGGAATCCAAAGCTGCTTCTCCTCTGTACTTCCTGGTGTTTGCTTGAGCAGGAAAGGATGTTCATGTTTGTTGAACAACCAAGGCTTGCCAGATACCTCTGGGCACTTCGCAGACCATATTTTTCAGAGTTGAGGCTCGCAGAGGTGAAGCGACTTGTCCAAGTCACAACGTCTTGGAATGGCAGGGCTGGGACTCAGTCCAGGTCTGGAATGACTCCAGAGCCAGTACTGTTTTCTTGAGTGTTTCTCAACAGGGCACTATTGACATTTTGTGTAAGATTTCCCCACACAGGGCAGGAAGTTTAGCCGGCTAATGGTAAGCTCAGGCACGGCAACAACCAAAAGTTGCTCCATGCATTTCTAACCTCCTGCGCTCCCTCTAGGAGTCTACATCTGCCTCTGGATGAGAACCAGAACACCACGCTGACCGAGCCTGGTGCTTTTCTGTGGACTCAGGGCCTGACACAAAGAAAGCACTTAATAAGTGTTTGATGAATGAACAAATGAAACATTCTGGAGTCAAAGAGGACTAGGTGCGAATCCCATCTCTACCACTTACTAGCTGTATGGTGTCGAGCAAGTTACTTAACCCTTCTGTTTCCACATCTGTAAGATGGGGAGAACACCAGCACCATCTTCATAGGGTTGTTATAAGGATTCAGCAAGTTAATTCTTATAAAATGCTTAGGACATTGCCTGAGGCTTAATGAGCTCTGTATCACTGTTTCTTAAATAAATGAGCTAATAAATGAATGAATGAATGAATGACTATCGCTTATACACACACACACACACAATCAGGAGTATACAGTCTACAAATACTTTCATATTTGTTATCTCATTTAACTGTCTCTCTTACTCTATAAAGGAAGGTTATGCACATTTTACAGATGAGGAAACTCACTTAAGAGGTGAGGCAACTTGGTTAGGGTCTTCCAGTTGTTCAGCTGTAGCTCTAAAATTTCAAACTCTGGCTTCTCTGTATTTTCCACCCCCCTGCAAATACACACTTTTAAGCCATGAATGAACGCATGAACGCTCTCAGAGGGCCTGGACAGGCAGGGGCCGACCTGCCCCTGAAGCTGTGAAGAACCAATTTCTCGTCTATCCAACCTGGGGTTCTCTCATGGGGCTGTCCATGCTCTGCGTGTGTGTGGTGGGGGGGAGGGTTGCATGTGACTCACCAAGGGGTTGGGGAGCGAGGAGGCCCAGCCATGCGGCCAGGACTGCAGGACCACAAGAAAGAACTGGGTGGTGAGTGAGGACTGGCCAACTGCCTGCCCACAGCCTCCCACTCTCTGAGGAGAGGAGCATTGGCTCTGAGGACACCCCAGAGCCCCCAAATCTAAACCCTCAGGACAGGAACTGGGTGTCTCCCAGGGTATCTAGCACCCAGCACACAGGAATGACCTCACTGCTCTGTGATTCCTTTCAAATTCACTCCAGCCTCATGAGATGGCATCTTGGCCAACCTCCAGATGGGCTGCTGGAGACTTCTGCTCTCAAGGAGATCTCAGATAATGGGGTGAGCCTCAGAGGCACAGAAGACAGAGAATGGGGTACTGCTGGGGATATACACACACACTTGGGCTCATACATCTATGCAATGAGATTCCGTCCTTTCCACGCCAAGATTCAAGTCACAACTTTAGTGAGCCTCCATAGCAGTGGAAGTGCAGAGCGGTAGAAAGCTGGAGAAACACTGGGATGGACCACACCCCAGCTACTTCCCTTCACCAGGTCTCTGCTTGTTGGTATCTCACTTCACCTTTCTTCCCTGGCAGCAAAACTTACATTATGCTGGATCTGGATTCCTCCTTACTCCTGTCCACTTGGAATCTTTCACTTTCTTATCCAGACCAACCCAACCTAATTCAGCTCAACCCACCTCCATTCTCCTAAATTCAACTCAAGTCAACCCAGCTCAACTTATTTCCACCCAACCCACCCAAATCCAACACAACCCAATTCAACCAAACTCCGCTCCACTCCACTCAGCCCAAACCAACCCATCTCAACACAACCCAACTCGGTTTAACTCTACTAAATTCAATTCAAGGAACATGAGCTCAGCTCAGGTCCACTCAGCCAAACCCAAATCCAGCTCTCTTCAATCCAACCAAACTAAACTTTATTCAACCCAACCCACCCCAGCGTGACATAACACAACTCTACCCCACCCAAACCCAACTCAACCCAACTCACCACAACTCACCTCAACTCAACCCTTCCCTACCCAGCTCGATGCTTCTCCTTTTGCATCTCCTCTTTCTGTCTGACACGAAATACTTGCTTCCCAATCCTCCCCCATTGGCAGATTCCCTATCCTTCCCTAAATAGTGAGACACTGAATTAATACCTGATCTCAAAGAAGATGGGAAAAGTTTCCTTCGGACTATCTACCTCCTTGCTTTTCTCCCTGTGCTAACCACATCCCCCTACAGATAATAACCTTCATCTCTGACTCCCCACCACTTACCCCTCCCCTTTCATGAAACCCCGAGGACGTGAAGCCTCAGAGACATCAAGCCTGTGTGGGCTCTCAGCCCTGCACACCCTGCCCCCAGGGAGGTGAGGTCTGGCAGACATGTAGATTGGGCAGCAGGGAGGGTCCCGGCCCCAGAAGAAATTTGGTGGGCAGAAGAGGGACCACCAGACCTGGGCACCTTGCAGGCAAAAGTAGGATCTGGCTTGACCCCCAGGGAGCAGAGGTTCTGTCGCTGGCTTTTCTGCCCCATCCACCGAGCTCTCTTGCCACTCCTTTATGGTCCTGCCTTCCTTTTCCTGCCTTATCGCTCAGTCTTCGTCTCTGTCTCTCTGTCTCTCTCTGTCATTCTCTCTCTGTGTGGGTGGCCCTGTCTCATCATCTCTATCTTGGATGCTCTCTTCCTCTTTTACCATCTCGTGTGGCTAGCCTTCCTCTTGCTGACTCTCCTCCTGTCTCTGTTTCTATTTCTGGTACAATCTGCTGCATGTACTAAGCTGTAGCTGGGGAGTTGTTTCTCCTTCCATCCCCTCTGCCTCTTCCCGACGGAGAGAACCATAGTCACCCCGGGCTGCCTGGGAACCACTCAGGCTGCTGAGCCAGGCCTGAGGCTTCCCATGCATGAGCTAAAACTGCTTCCCTTAGAAGGAAAGAAATCAGAACCACACACCCTAGAGTTGGAAGGGAATTTAGGCCAATCTTCCCATTTTATGGATGGTGAAACTGAGCCCTGGAGGCTGCAGGGGGCTTGCTCAAGATCATTCAGAGTTAGTGGAGTGAAAATGAGGCCCTCCTGAGCTGGAGACCCCAGACTCTGAACCTAGAGGAGGAAGGTGGGGGACCAGACTGGCTGGGAGGTGGGTGGGAGGACAGTAGCACCTACCCCGGAAGCCATCTCCAAGACCAAGAGAATTATGTGACTTCGCACAGCATCTCAGAGCAGTGCCTCCCTGTCTGTCAGTCTGTCTGTCTCTCTCTTAGTAAAGTGTATTCCCTGGGGGCGGGGAGGGGTAGAAAGGAGACAAGAGGCAACCGGGTTACCCCTCTGGTGAGGGTCATTCACCTCTGACCCCGACATTTCCCACCTCTTGAGGTCAGGACCCAACATGGCACAAAAGCACAATTCTGAGAGCACAATGGGGAAGGCTTCATGGGCCCAGGGGAGAGGAGGAAGCCAGGCTTTGGCCTCCTGCAAGAGACCCACAGCCTGTGAGGGTCAGGACTGGGGTTTTAGCCAGACTGAATCCAGAATCCAGCCATTGGGTCCTGGGCCACAGGCTCCCCGCCCAGCCAGGCACAGCCCCCCAAGACCGTCCTGGTCTCCGTCAGGGTGAGCCTACAGGCCCAGCGCCAGGACCGCAATCTCTGGCCACACCCCCCATCAGCCTCCTGGTCAGTCCAGGCTCCAGCAGGAAGCAAGCGAGGCCCAGCCAGGGAGACGGCCCTGCTCCAGCCCAGAAATGAGGTCCCAGCTTTCTCCTCCTCAACCATGACTGGCTGTACCTCTAACTGCTCTGAGATGCTCCCTCAGCAGCTCAGAGTTCCTGGGAAGGCACTGGCCAGTCTTCCTCAGAATTCTAGGATGTCTGAAAATAGAAAGGAGAAGTCTGTGGTCTGTGTGGTGGGCAGAGAGAAGCTGGGAAGGGGAGGCGTCGGGGAGGGATGAGTTTCTAGGCACATGGACAGAGGCCACCAGGACTGGCTCTGACCTGACCTCCAGGACCCTCCACCCTCCTCCTGGAAGCCCCCGCTTCCTGCCTCTCTGTAGAAAGGGCCCAACCCTCCACTGAACAGATCAGGAGACTGCGGCCCAGAGGGGGAAGCAGTTTGCCCGAAGACACATAGCAGAGAAGCAGCCAGAATCTGGGGCTCCTGGTCCTTAGACCCGGCTCCTTCCCCAGCAGGCTCTCGGGGTGGAGTTTGTTATGGGCTCCTAGCTCACCCCATCAGCACAAGAGGCCAAATTCAGGCAGGTCACTCCCCACATGAATTGTCCCAACTCCAGGAATGCCCTGGTCCTCAGAACCCCCAGCTCGGCCTGGTCTAGCTCCCTCCCAGAGGCCTTGGGAAAGCAGGGCCCTCCTCCTCCTCTGCTGAGCTCCGCCTGGGCTGGCTCTTCCTTCCCCTTTCCCCAGCACCCCTCTCCCCACCCCAACCCTGGGCCCAGCAGAGCTGGGGGGAGACAGAGGGGGAATCTGAGCCCCTGCTGGATCTCAAGGCAGGCTACGTCCCCGGCCCAGGCACAGAGCTCAAAGGGCTGGAGCACATGCACTCCCACCCACCAGGCAGTCTGCATCTTGGAAGGTCCTCGGGCATGTGAAGCTGAAGTCTGCTTCCCGGCTTCCCCGCTGGCCCTGCCGCTGCCTCTGGATCTCAGGCACAGATCTGCCTGCTGGCCCCTCGGAGGTGGACCAGCTGCCATCGCCTTCCCTGGCAGTAAGTTTGTTTCAAGAGGCTACGAGTGCCAGTTCCTCCATGAGGCATGAGCCCTGCCTCGGCCCTTACTGGCTGGGGGACCTGTGTGGCCGCCCTGTGTACCTAGTCCTTAGACTGATCTTCATCTGTATCCTTTCGTCTTTGTAGTGGATTGTCAAACTTGAGGGCACCTCCTGAACTCGCCGTTGGTGTCAGAAGTGAGGCAGGTTTGTGTGCAGACTATGACCTCTGACCTTGTAGTTGGCCCCACCTTACTGCAGCTTCATTCACTGACTCCTCACGATAACCCTCTGAAGTAGGGACAGTCACCATCAAGGCTGTTTTACAGATTGGGAAACTGAGTTAAGTCACCTGACCAAGGTTGCACGGTTGGCAAATGAGAGGCGGGTGAGATCTGACAGCAGGCAGCCAGGCCCAACGGGGAGAGCCAGAGGGGGATCAGAGGGGGGCCGACAGGAGACAGTTCCCCGAGAGGGTTCCCCAGTAAAGAGGCTGAACTTTGTCCTGGGGTCAACGGGGAACCATTGATGGCTTTAAGCAGGGAGCGACGTGTGTAGTTGTGGGTTTTAGCAGGGTCCCTCTGGACACAGCATGGAGAGTGGATTGCAGACAGGTCCGAGTGAGAGAAGAAAACATACGTGAGGCCACTGCAGCAGACCAGGTGAGGAAGATGGTGGCTGGACCTGAGCCGTGGGCCTGGGAATGGAGAGCAATGGACACGTTCCTGGTCTACCTAAAAGGTAGACTTGACAGGATTTGGGGACGGACTGAATTTAGGGCGTAATAGAGCAGGGAGAGCCGAGGGTAACTCCCAGGCTTCTGGATTAGACAATTAGTGTGCTAAGTCCCCGAGACAGGGGAGAACAGAGGAGGAACAGATTTGGGGTGGGTCATACCACTACTAATGGTCCTAGAGTCTTGAAGAGGTTAATGACCCAGAACAGGGCCGTCCCTTCCCCATAACACAGGGTCCCTTGTCTGGACCAGGACTGCGGCTAGCTCCAGAGCCAAAGTGACACCTGCCCCTACCCCAGAGTTGCCACCAGGTGGTAGCAGAGGCCGCCTTTTTCCGGGAAGGCTGTCTAGCGGAGGAAAAAGGGAACTTCTCTGCTGGGGATGCAGACCCACTGGCAAGACCTGGGAAAATGGGCCAGGGGCCTCATCTAGGGGGTTCTGAACCCGAGTTCCTGCAGGTACAACATCAATAGAGCCCTGATCTAGGAGGCAGGAATCCTGGGTTCTAATACTGCCTGTGACCCACACCTGCCCCTCTCTAAGGCTCAGGTTTCTTGCCTGTAAAGAGCGCAAGCCCTTCAAGGGATCCAGAAGCTGGCAGAGGGACTTCTAACTCCTTCTCTGGCTTCTAACCCTAATAGCTATGGCTTCCAAACATATCTGTAGAGGCAACATCTTTTTTTTTTACAAACAAAATCCTAAGCTCCTCATCCACCCCATGTACAAAACAGAGAACAGATTTATACTGATCTACTCTAGTTGGAATAGAGGTTGGGGACCCTCCCAAGCCACACAGAGGACAGTCCAGGCCCCTCAACCTGGCACTCGAGGCCCTTCACTCCCTCTCTCTCCAGTGCCTTCTTTCACTCCCCTCCCCTCCCCCATTCTGTGTGATCCTACTGTGTGGAGGAACAGGACTGGCTGTGTCATTTGCAGGGCCCAGTGCAAAATGAAATAGTGGGCCCTTCGTTCAAAAAGTTTCTAAAATTTCACAACACTTACAGTAGAGCATTAAACCAAGCACAGGTCACACATCCACGGAGCCACTTGTGAAGTCTGCGCACGATGCGAGGTGTCTGAAATCCAGCCAGCCTGTGCCCACATGCAGATCTTCGTCTGCCAAGATAGTCACCTTTTTCTTCACTCAAGGGCACTTTCTGTTGTCAAGCTGGGGTCCAGCAAGGCTGCATGCGCCCAGAAGGGAGTGTCTTTTCCAAGGTCACATGAAGGTATCGTAGTGGTCAGTAGCCACCCTGCCCAAATCCTCTAAGATGTCACGGCCCTGGCACGTGAAATGTGCTCCCAGACGGCTTGTTGAATGAGGGAAGGGGACCAGAAGTTGGACACAAGACACTGGAGAGCAGAGATGAGCACAAATCCTGGCAACAACTGTGGCCCATTCATGTTTGATGAATGGATAAACAAATGACTAAGTGAACGCTGAAGACCGGACAGACAGCTAAGTAACGGCATTGTGGAATTATGACACTAAAAGAGACTGAGAAATCATCGAATCTGGGGTTTTCAAACTACAGGGTTCTTCAGAGCTGTAGGGAACTGCAAAGTTGTGTTGGGGACAACAGGAGGGCACACGACAAAAGCCAGGAACACAGGGATCAGGTCCCCTTCCTGCCTTTCACCCTTTGTCTCACATTCTGGGCTCCTATGTAAGCTTTTGTTTGAAGAAGAATCCTGCTGGCTCAGGAAAGGCAAGAGACTTGCCCAATGTCACACAGCAGAGGCTGGGGAGGGGAGAGCAAAGAAGAGGGATCAGAGGTGTGAGGTCAGAGGTCAGCTGGGAGCTCCCAGATGGGAGGTAGAGGCAGTCAATGCAGGCAGCAGAGTGAGCATCAGAAGCTGGAGTTTTGTACCAGAGAAGTGAGATTCAGACACAGACAAACCAGCTCAGAGCAGAGATTCAAGGTCAAGTTCCAAGCTCAGAGGCCAACAGCAGGGGTTCAATTCATTGCTTTTATTTACTGAGCGCCTGCTATGTCCCAGGCAGAGTTCTCGACCCCAGAATGCCATAGTGAACAAGAGAAAGTCCCTGCCTTCACAGGGCTCACATTCTGGTGGGGGGGAGAGGGGGGGAGGAAATAAACATTATTATAAGAAAACATATGACCCCACCAGCTAGAGATAAGTGATATGAAGAAAATTCAACGGAGTGACAGGGGGAGACTTCCAGTAAGTGGGCTAGTTCATATAGGGTGGTCAGGGAGGGCCTCCTTGAGGAGGTGACATTTGAGCTGAGCTCTGAATGAGATGGGGCCTGTCGGTGCCCCTGCTTGGGGTGAGGGGGTGGAGTTGTGGAGTTGCTGGCCTGGAGAGCCTGCAGATCCACACTTGCAAGTTGGGCCGGCTGGGCAGGAAGTCTGGCCCCCTGTAACCGTATCCCCAGGAAGGAGGAAGCCAGGAAGGCGCTTTCAGCAGTCGTATTCATCAAGGCCGGCTGCACTAACCCCCAGGCAGCACCAGAGGCTCCTCGGGGCCTCTATCCACCTTCAGCCGCCTGGGGAGGAGGCAGTGAGGGAGGGAGGGAGGGAGGGCGGCCTAGAGTGGGTCCTGGACTCTCTTCCAGACAATAAATGCTTCCAGGTTCCTGGGGAGCATTCCGTGGGTCACTGCCGCATCTGATCTCAATTACCCCCGGTGTAGGATTCCCGGGCTGGGCGGGGGCAGGGGTGGAGGGAAGGCCGTTTCTCCATAATCAGAATCTCCTGGCCCAGAGGGTGAAGGCACCCCAGGACAGGTTTCCAAGATTTCAGGACTCAGGGAGAGGGTTCTCCCCAGAAAGAGAGGTCTGGCTGTGAGTGAAAGGCCTCTGCATCATAGCCATTTGGCTGTGTGACCCGGTGCAAGTCACTTAACCTCTCTGGGCCCTTGTTGAAATGAAGATTTCACCTTTTCCTTCAAAGAGGCAAGAGGACTATCCAGGCCTGGAGGGTAAAACTCAGTGCTGTGGGCTGCGGTGGGCTGGGCTGGAACGGGGTGGGGTTGCTAATCCCTTACTTTTTCTGCCTTGATTAGATTTTAGCCCTTCCGCAAATACATCCCCACCCAAGAGTATGGTGCCAGAGTCGTAGGGATTAACATCTCCTAAAACAGACCAGGGACAAGCCCCTCTCCCCCTCCCCCAACCTGCTTGTGCAAGACGCTTCACCTCTCTGCGCTGCAGTTTACTTCTGCCCACCTCGAGGGGATGGGAGGATCAGATGAGTAGCAAATGGAAAGCCGCTTTGAAAAGATACACGCCAGTAACTCTGTTCAGTTCATCAATCTTACAATCAACGACAATCACAAAAACGGCCGTCCTGGTAAGCACTAGGAGAAAGACCCTTTATTTGTAAGAAGGCTGCTGGATGCTGACTCTGTAATGATCCTGAGCGAGTCTTTCCCCTCCAGGCCTCAGTTTCCCCATCAGTAACAGAGCCTGCAACCCAAGTTCCATCCTGAAGAGGGTCTTTTCGGGCCTTTGTCATGGGCAGCGCCTTTTGCACAAATGGGTGTTGCTCAAGCTACACTGGTGGGTGTTCTTTAGCAGGTAAAACATTCCCCGTGCAGCCCGGATTTCACCGCGTACCTTTTCTTCTCGAGGGACTGCGGCACAGGGCTAGGTTTTTAGTGGGACAAGCCAACTGGAGGGGTAGCGGGCGGGATGCAGGGAGCGCCTGGGGTGTTCACGGAGGTGGGCTTCCAGGGGCTTGTTTTCATTCACACGGGAGGAAACGCAGGCTCGGGAGGCGGCGGCGAGCTGGGATTCGAACCCGGGGTTGGCGGGCCGCAGGGGCGGGGCGCGTTCCCCGGAGCGGATGCCGGGGTCAGCGGAGCTCGGGGCCGCGCTTCCTCCGGCCGCCCGGACCGCTGGCCGGCCGGCTGCTCGGCGGGCGCTGCTTTCTCCTTTTATGTCCGCGCGGGGCCGGGAACTCCCTGCCCCGGGCCGCGGCCCGCGAACAATGCGCCGCTTCCTGCTGCCCGGCCCGCCGCGGCCCCGCGCCTGCTCCCCGCCCCGCGACCGCCGGGAAGTGGGCCGGAGCCCCGCCGGCCGCGCCGGTACGGCGGGTCGCGCCCCGGGATACGGCGGGGCCCGGGGAGGGGCCGCGGGCAGGGGCGGAGGCGGCCCGGCGCTGGCCCGGCGGCAGCTGGTGGGCGTTTGCCCCTTCAACGCGCGCAGAGCACGAGGCTCCCGTGGGTCCGCAAAGGTGCCCGGCCGTGCTGTGCATTCCATCCTGCACAGGCCCCCACGGAGCTGCGCCGCGGGCCTCCAACGCCCGCGGGTCTCCAGCCCGCCTGGCCCTGTGCTAGGCGCCGGGATTCAGCAGTGAGCAAAACCCAGAGAAGCCCTCGGCCTCCTGCAGCTAAGGCTTCAGCGAGGGAAAAAGCAGTGAACATCACACATCACTGAATCATATTGTGTATTTAAAAGTGAGACTTTTTGGGGGAAAATAAAGAAGGGACTGGCATGGGAAATAGGGTCTGTTTTAAATGGGATGGTTATAGATATTTCACCAAGGAGACGACATTTGAGCAAAGATGCACAGAACATGAATCACAAACAAATGTATACCTCTCAAAAGGATATGCAGTATACTCCCAAGTCTGTGCATTACACACACACGCACTGTTTACATCGATGAGCCTATATATACACCATGTGTAAGCACTTCACATACATGTGCACGTACAAGATCACACTGTGTCTATACAGTATGTATGTCTACTACATGCATATCTGTATCTATATGTATCACCTCCCTGCACACACAAATGTGCGGTGCTGTGTGCACAGGTACACATCTACCACCATGCCTGGACCCAAATAACCATCATTACACCATTCTACATATATTCTTCAACCCCCAAATAGAGGGTCCACGTTCATGTACAGGCTCATATATATCACACACCTCAAGTATGTAATTTTTCTAATTTCATAAGCCACTTGTCAATATCATAAGTCATAACACATTTATTTACGCCTTGTGTTCATTATGTAAAATATACCACATAAGCATATACCCGAGTACATGTATCGTAAACCTTGCGTAAATGGATGCCTATACTATCCCCTTTCACAAACACACCTACACAGGCCTCTCCCACAACAAGTCTCTCCCACACAAATATACTGTATGCACATTTCCCATATATTGCCTTGTACCTGTTTATACATCCAATACACATGTATCGTGTGCAAATAATAGTAATAATATTTACAGGATACTTACTATGTGCCAGATACAGTGCTAGGTGTTTTACTTGGATTATCTTAGGACAACCCTACGAAATAGGTACTATCTGTTTAACCTGGCAGTTAAAAGCTCACACTGCAGTCAGATTGCCTGGGTTTGAATCCTGGCTTCACCATTATTTAACCTCTGAGAGCCTCAGTTTCCCCATCTGTAAAATGGGGGCACTAGTAGTACTTACTTTGAGGGTTATTGTGAAACGTCAGTAAGATAACAATGCATGAAAATAATAATGCCGTACCAGGCACATAGTAAGTGCTCAGTGAAAGTTTGCTGTGTTTATTGTTATTATCCATTTTACAGATGAGAAAAGTCAGGCTCAGAGAGGTTCAGTGAATTGACTGAGATCACACAACCTGTAAGTGGAGGAGGCAGGCCTGGAGCACAGGTCTGTGTGGCCACACAGTTCAAGTTCAGGCCCTCGAAGTATTCCACCACTCCTGCCCCCATATCACACAATGGGGACAAGTAACGCACACAGCAGGCACACACACCATGCAGACTCCATCTGCTCCTACTTTTAATACATGCATCACACATCTCCCATGTACCTATCACACAGATGTGAATTCATTCAACATTTATATAATCAACACCTATCCACGCAGCCAGGCAGCCAGCTAGGTGCTAAGGGTCCAGCAATCAGCAAGGCAAATTTGATCCCTGCTCTCGTGGCACTTATAGACCAGCACATACAACTGTGAACACACACCACAGCCCTGCTATGTGCACATGTCCACACGGGTATCCTGTACACACAGCCCACATGCATGAGTCACCCACACACCTCGGTGCTGGATCAGCTGCATGTAATCCACACAGACACATGCATCATTTACACAGAACCAGGATATCCACACTACCTGTTCCCTATCCACTTCCTGCGCACGTGTCATTCACACATGGCCAGTGTACACACCCTCCTTAACCTGTGTCCAGGTTATTACACACACCCAGCACGTGTCACTCACGTACCTGTTCCTCTTTCTGCCTCGCACAGGCAGCTTGGGAGACCCAGGCCAGCCTAAGGTCTCTAAGTGGGTCTGGAGGGGTGGAGGCCAGAGATGCAGGACCTGGACCCCCATCGCAGAGGAGAAAAGGTGGCCTCTGGCTTCACGGCTGGTGGCCAGGAAATTATAGTCGACACCAAACCAAAGCGGCCCCTTCTCGGGCCAGGTAATCAGGCCTTTCCCGGATTCGGCCTGACAGCTTAAATGTTCTAATTCCGCTGCCAGGGGCCCAGCTCCCCACTCCGTCCACGGCTCGGGCCTCGGCCCTCCACCATAATTGGACCCATGTTTTCATTACCCTGAGATTAGACAGGTCCCCTCCGGGGCCTGGGGGGACGCCTGCAGCTGCACGGGAACCATCCCCTGCACGAACGCATTTACCTGATTATGAAGTTTATTTTACAACAATTGTCCAGAGTGCTGGAGGCCCCTTCCCCCCGCCCCCTGCTCCCTGGGCTCCAGAGGCCTCTACCAACCCCGGACAAGTGGTTTCTGCCTAATGTACTGAAGCCGCCTCCCCCCCAGCCCTTCGATCCTGGGGGCCCTGCTGGCCCCCGGCATGGATTGGGTCCCTTTTAAAAAAATCATTTAAGAAACCTGGATGGGTGGGGGAAGGGAAGAACATTCCAAGAATCTTCTCCTGGGGTACATATGGGGGTGGGATCCTCCCTCCAGAGCTGTGTTTCATTTATTCATTCAGCAAGCACGTATTCAGTCCCCGAGTTAGTGGCAACACCATTGATGGGTGAGGAGGTTCATTCATTCACACAAACTGGATGCCAGAGAAGAATGTGCACATGGTCACTGCTTTCCCAGACATCACAGCCAGCAGAGGAGACTGGCAGTTCTCCTGTCATGTGACTTCTGCTTAGGTGAGGCTGTAAGACTTATAGGATGAAACAATTAAGAAAGGGTGTTTGTAAGGGGGACATTTCAGGCAGAAGATACAGCAAGTGCAACAGCCTGCAGAGAGAGAGAGCCCAGTGTGTATGAGGAACTGAAAAAAGCTGATGAAGCTAAAGTTTAGGGTATGCAGGGTCTGCCCTGAGGCTGGAGTTAGGGCTCCAATCACAGAGGGCCTCCCTCGAAATTGCTTGCCCTTTACCCTGAGGACATGGGAGCCATGGGAGGGTTTGGAGCAGGGGAGGGACCCACTGTATAGCATGTGTGAGCGCTCACGTGTTCCAGGCATGGTTCTGAATACTTTGTGTGTAGTAACTGATCTTATCCACACGTCAGCCCCGTGAGGCAAACACTCCAGGCCCACAATCCCTTCTCCACAATGTTGACATCCTACAACTTTCAGTGATCAAAAGATTTTACATAGGTTTGGCGACCTGAACTAAGGAGAAACTATTTTGGTCTTCATTTCACTACCTGGTATGAATATTCACACATTTTGTTGAAAAAAAAATGTGAATAAATTTCATCATAAGAAATGCCCCAGACCCCATGGGGAGGTTGTACAGTATATGGGGGTGTGTTCTGTAATAGACTTTAGAATCAGAAAAGCTTTGAAACCCTCCGACTTCACAGGTTTTAGATAAGGGCTTCTGGGCTTCTGGTATAATCTTTATTTTATAGATGAGGAAACTACAGAACTAGGTGAAGTATTCAAGTGCACCTTGCAAGAAAGAGGCAGGCAGTCTGGCTTCAGAGTCTGACCACAGCAGCACACACCCTGTCTTTTGGCTTTTGATGCTCTGAATTGGGGGTCTGGGGCTGCTCTAGGGGTTGGGGGCCCTGGGGAGGGGGTCAGCAGCTGACATGGCTCAGCACTTCCTCTGCACCTGGCCCTGTGCTAGCTGTGCCCGTGTCTCTGACCTGCAGCTGCACTCAGCTTGTGGGCACAGTTACTCCCATTTCACAGGTGGAGAAAGTAAGGAACAGAAAGGGGAGGCATCTCAGCCAAGGCCCTGCAACAAGAGGGTAGCAGAGCCGGGAAGGGGGCTCGGGTCTGGAGTAGTCAGAAACCTGCCCTTCCCACTCTCTCGGGACTAGCAAGAGGAGGGCCCAGCCGGGCCAAGTGGGACCAAGGACACGGACTCCAGTAGAAAGCAGATCCCGGTCAAGAGCCCCATGCTGTCCGGTAGCAGAGCCCCTGTGCTCTAGTGTCACCCCTGTGTCAGCATGCCCACACCCCCAGCAGGGCCACCTCAGTCTCACTTCTGGGCCATGACTCTTGCCTCTGTGCTCAGCTCCTTCCAGGAAGTCTTCCCTGATTCACTGGCACCAAGCATCTATTTTCTGGATATCTGGGCCCTCCGATTATGCCTTCTTTACTCTCCTTCACTAACCAAACGTGTTTTTAAGCCTTTTTATTCACCTGGCCTCACCAGGCAAGAGATTGTAGGGGGCGGTCCTTCCTTTGGAAGGGGCCTAGGGACCAGCTTCGGAGGCAGACTAAGCCACAGTTCAAATCCTGGTGGGGACTTGATACAGCCACTATGGAGAACAGTATGGAGGTTCCTTAAAGAACTAAAAATAGAATTACCATATGACCCAACAATCCCGCTACTGGACATATACCCTGAGAAAACCATAATTCAAAAAGAGTCCTGTTCCACAATGTTCATTGCAGCTCTATTTACAATAGCCAGGACATGGAAGCAACCTAAGTGCCCATCGACAGACAAATGGATAAAGAAGATGTGGTACATATATACAATGGAATATTACTCAGCCATAAAAAGGAACGAAATTGGGTTATTTGTAGTGAGGTGGAGACTGTCATACAGAGTGAAGTAAGTCAGAAAGAGAAAAACAAATATCGTATATTAACGCATATATGTGGAACCTTGAAAATGGTACAGATGAACTGGTTTGCAGGGCAGAAGTTGAGACACAGAAGTAGAGAAAAAACGTATGGACACCAAGGGGGAGAAGCAGCGGGGGTGGGGGTGGGGGGGCAGGTGATGAATTGGGAGATTGGGATTGACATGTATACACTGATGTGTATAAAATGGATGACTAATAAGAAAATAAATAAATAAATAAACATTAAAAAAAAAGAAAGTTAGGGCTTCAACATATGAATTTTGAGGGGACCCAGTTCAGTTCATAGCAAGGAGTATTAAAAAAAAAAAATCCTGGCGGGGACAATTGTTAGCTGTGTGACCCAGGAAAGTCACTTCTCCAGGTCTCAATTTCCTCATCTGTAAAGTGGGAATAATAATAGCATCTCCTTCACAGGGGTGTTGTGAAGATTAAATGAGCTGATGCTTGTAAATGCTTCAGCCCAGGGCCTCTACTCCTGACAGCTGCTGCTACAGTTACTCTTAGCTGCCTGGTGCATCACTGACTCTCAGCAAGTTCCTTATCCTCTGACCATTCCCGTCCCTGCTACCTGACACTTCCCTTTGGGGTTTTGGACTTTGCATCCGTACTGAGCACTCATGGCTCCCTGGTCCCTCTCCAAGACCTCTTACCTCCATGCCCTTGCCTGTGCCATTCCTGACACCTGGCATTCCCTCCCCACACCCCACTTATACAGGTCTCAATTCTACTATTCATTTGTTATTTACACATTTGTTTTTTCACAACAAATGCTTTAGCACGTGTCTACTTTGTGCCCAGCTCTGGATCAGGTACTTTCACATAAATTATAAGTCCTCATGCCAGCCTTGCAAGGGAAGGAGTGTTATCTGCATTTTATGGAGGAAGACACCGGACTCAGAGAGGTTAAGTCGCTTGCTTGAGACAACCCAGCTGGCAGGTGGCAGAGCTGGGATTTGGCACCGACCTGCCAGCCTCTGGAGCCCAGCCTTTTCCTCTCTGCCCTGCATGTACCGAGGCACAGAGTCAGAAAGCAGGTCCATCAGAGGAAAGCACTCCTCTGTGCCTGGGTGAGACAGAGGTGAGCAGGGAAAAGTGGCAAGGTGGGTACAAACCAGATTTCCACTGGGTTGGTGGACCAGGTACATTCTGCCAGGAGGACCTGGAGGGAAGATGGGTAGTCATGGAGCTTCCACGGGGGGGGCCCACCAGAGACGGCAGCTGAAAGTTGGGGGCCTGGATAGGATGACCCCCACCTGACTGCGGAATCAATGGGAGCCCTCTTCAACACTGCCTAGCCCACCTCCCAGCCCCCTCTCCCAGGCTGGCGTGAGAATAGCTCTGTGATGAAAGAAGGATGGCTGCTTTCCTGCTGTCCTTGCCTGGGAGAGAAAATGAATGGCCCAGTGCTGGCCACTGCAGGAAGGCCCCAAAGAGTTCAGACACCACCACCCTCCCCCAACCTCCTCCTTCCAGGGACCACAGATCTCAGGGGGACAGCCCAGGGGGTCTCAGATCTTCCAACCCCAGACAGAGGCCAGCTCTGGTCACACAGCAGCTGAGAGCAAGGAGCAGATGTGGCCTGGCAAAGGGACCTGGCAGTCAGATGTAGAGAGATGGGAAGAGGGATGGGGGCAGAGAGAGAAAGGGGAGGAAGGGACATAGAGACAGACTCAAGGATGAAGACAGAGAGAGACAGGGAAAAAATGCACACAGAGATGCAAACAGAAAGAAGAGCCTGGGGAGACTGAAAAGCAGCAGACGGCAGATGGACAGGCAGTGAGGGGTGGATCCATTCAGCTGGGAAGAAGGGCCCTTCGTGACTGTGCACAGGACAGAATGGCAAGGGACTGGTCCTCAGGAGCAGCCAGAGGGAGCAGGGAAGCAGTCTCAGACCGTGTCAGGAGGCTCTGGCTTCATGCTGTGTGGCTCTTTGCCTGACCTTCCCCTCTCTGGACCTCAGTGGTCCCACCAGCAACATGGGAGCAGTACAGGGCTCCCCTGCTTCTGTTCAGACTCCTGGATCTCTCTAACCCCACTCTGGGGAGTAGAGGGCAGTGATAGGCAAGGGCCTGAGCCTGGGGCTGTGGTAGCACAGATGTGTCCCATCCATGCCCACGGGTGTGGCTCTGGCTCTATCCACTTCGAGGTTCCATCGTGTCCATGAGGAAGACTGAAGCTTGGGTCACATCCCTGATGGGATGGGAACCCGACCACTTGTGCATCCACATGCCTCTCTCTGGGTCCCTGATCGTACACTGTCTGTGCCATGTCTGTGTACATGGGAGCTTTGAAAAAAGAACCTGCCTGAAGGAAGTTAGGTTTGAGATGCACAGACCCCTGTCCTGGCCGACCCTCAGGCCCGAACATCCTGTTCCCTTCCTGCTTCTCCCCTACCCCCAGCCCGCTCCCTGAGAGGTGCACAGCTGTTGGCCCTGGGTCCCCTGACCACACACAGAGCTTAATCCCCACGTTACCCTCCAGCCTCATGCCTGGTGTTGAGTCCAGGCCTGGACTATGAACCCTGACAGCCACCAGGAGCATCTGGAGGACAGACCTGGTAGGAGGCTGGAGGCTACCTCCTGGGAGGAGACACTGCAGGAATTGAGAAGCCCAGCCCTAGAAAAGGTGACTCAGCAGAGCACAGTCCGCACTGTAGACCTCAGGGGGTGCCACGGGTCAGAGAGAGGAGGGAGCAGAGGTGGGCTGTGGGCCCAGGGTACGGGGTCAGGTTCACCTGGTCAGCAAGGAGCTGAGAAAGCTGGACCAGGCTTGCTGCAGGCAGGGAGCTCCTCAGCCCCAGGGGAGAACAAGCACAGGCTGCCAGATGCGTCCACAGGCAGGTGGTGGAAAGGATTCCATCACCAGATAAGGGAGAGACTGGGAGCCTTCCCAGGCCCAATTCCGAGAATATCCTGCCCCTTCACCCAAAAGAGAAGGAGAGAAATCAAGGAAGTGAGGCAAGGGCAGCTGCCCCAGGCTCCCAAGTTTCCTGTGTGCCTTTTTTAGACTTTTGCTGATCGCCCGCCCGCAGGGCAATAGCTCGAGGCCTCCAGGAGAAATGATGATGATGACTATGAGGATACTATGACAACCAGCAACAGCAGCGGCCTTCGTCGGGTCAGAGCTGACATTCAGCTGGAATGCACTGTTAAGGTCCTGCCAGTTGTAAAAATATTGAAACACGTCCACACCAGTGGTCAAGTAGACACCTCCCCAAGCATCCTGAGGGCACGCCTCCCCGCCCAGACGCCAGGCCTGAAGCTCCACATTCCATTCTTTGCCCGGCTCTGAGCATCCCAGTGCCTCAGTTTACCTGCAGGAACATCATCCGAAGGGGGTGCCCCGCCTTGGCCGCGGCGGCATCCCCTCCCCCCAGGCCCCTTTCCCAAACCTGAGCCATCCCAGCTCCCTCCCGGCTCCCTCCCGGTCTGGTGTGAGTGCCCCGCCTCCTGCAGGCCCCTCTCCGCGGCTGCAAACCCAGCTCATTTGCATGTGGATCGTGCCTGCCACCATGGGTGCTGGGGTCAATTGAAACTCAAGAAAAGAGAAGAAATTTATGCAAAACTGTTGATTGCATTTGTATGTAATGAAATCATCCAATATTCATCTGACTATAGAATCTAATCTGAGAAGAGAACTGAAGGACATGAGTGTCACTGCAAAACCGTAATGAGCCACTGTAGTGATTAAAAAAGCTCTTGAGCCTTCTGAAAATCCAGGCAGAAATAGCGTCTAATCAACTCTGAATATAGGAGGCGAGATTGGGCTGCCGCGTTGCGCACGGCCCGCCGCGGGGCTGGCGTGCGCGGTAAACCCTGGCGGCCGCGGTCTGTGGGTGTCAATCGCCTGGCCACAATCAGCCAAGTCCTTGGTGCACAAAGCAATCGCCACCTCTCGCCATGCAGAAAGAGCCCAATCATGGCTGTTGTGAAGAGCAGCTCTGGGCTTCCACACCCGCCTCAAAACCTTGGCCAAAGTCCTCTTCTGGGTTCCTTTTGCTTCCGCCCTTGGGAGGCAGGGAGGGTTTGGGGATCTGGGACTGTCATGCCTGGACACACCTAGGGCCCAGCCTGACCAAGGGAGGCAGAGGCTCTGTGTTTCTCAGGAGCCCTGGCTCAGCACTGAAATGTCACCTCCTCCATGCAGCATTCCCTGACTACCCCATCGAAACTGGCAACCTCCCACCAAACCTACACACTGAGTGCTTTCCCCTTACCCCTGCTTTATTCCCCTTCATAGCACTTATGCCTGGCCTTGTGTTACTTCTTTATCTCTCTAATGTCTGCCTCTTCCAAGTAGACTGTAAGCTCCATGAGGGCAGGGACTTTGTGGTGGTTTATTCACCACTGTGGGGTGTGGAGAACCATGCTTGACACGTAGTAGATGCTCAATAAATATTTGTTGAATAAATAAATCAATTTCAACAAAGAGCCAAATCTACTTTTTCAATCATTCATCAAATACTTATTGAGGACACAGCGTGTGCCAGGCTTTGTTCCGGCACTAAGCCGGGGCTGGTGAATAAGACAGACCCTGCCCACTCGGAACTCACAGTCTGGGCAGAATATAGGCATTGAAGATGTTAGGTATAATCAAATGGGATGGTGCAGTGCTGGGGACAGACGACTGGCTGTGGGGAACCGCCAACGGAGAGTATGAATCCCATCTGGGGAGGTCAGGGAAGGCTGTCTGGAAGCGGAGACATTAGGTTGAGATCTAAAGGATGTATAGGAGTGAGCCAGGTGGCGCAGGGTCTGGAGTGCCCCAGGCAGGAGGAATGGCATGTCCCTGAAGCCACAGGCACGTGTGGGCACCTGAGAGAAGTCACAGCCAGGGCCAGCTGGAGCCAGAGGAAGGGAGAGCCTGCTGTGAGGTGGGATTGGAAAGACGGTCCAAGTCAAACCTTGCAGTTAAGACCTGGGGGTGAGAATCTGGGGCTTTTGTCTGGAGGTTATAGGGAGCTGTGAAGGGGAGCAGCATGATCTGCATTTTGAACAGGTCACTCTACGGACAACGGGTCGGAGGGGCCTCCACCGTAATGAAGGAACGAAGGAGGTGATTCAGTTATCCAGGCAATGGGGAGCTATCCAGCTCTTGAGCAGGGCCACGTCATGGCAAAGGCTGGTTTAAGATGATTAATCTGACAGAGGAAGGAAAACCAGGCGGGAGGCAGAAATCAGCCTGGCAGCCATTCATTCATTCATTCATTCATTCATGTATTCAGCATTTAACAGATATCTCGGTGTGGACGATGCTCTCCTCCACATTCTAGTTTATAATTTCCAAGCTGCTCCGGGTTTGGCTACCAAGGTACCGATTATTAAAGTGGGCTTTAAAGTTGGGGTCAATATGTTCTGAGAACCCAAGGGACTCCGTGGGTCAGGAGGCTGGTTTCTTTGGCCTGGACTTCCTGACATCAAAGAGGTCCTGTGAGTCACTTGCCTTCCTTCGGCCTTAAATTCCTTATCACGACAAAGAGGGAATCAAACAAGATGATCTCCAAGGTCCCTCCCTCCTCCCCCAAACCCTACAGTTTTATGTCCCATGAAGGCATAATGACACTGCCAAGCCCAGTGGATTAAAAATCCTGCTATAGGGCTTCCCTGGTGGTGCAGTGGTTGAGAATCTGCCTGCCAGTGCAGGGGACATGGGTTCGATCCCTGGTCTGGGAAGATCCCACATGCCGCGGAGCAACTAGGCCTGTGAACCACAACTACTGAGCCTGCGCATCTGGAGCCTGTGCTCCGCAACAAGAGAGGCCACGACAGTGAGAGGCCCGCGCACCGCGATGAAGAGTGGCCCCTGCTCGCCGCGACTAGAGAAAGCCCTCACACAGAAACGAAGACCCAACACAGCCAAAAATCAATCAATCAATCAATAAATTAAAAAAAAATCCTGCTATATGGTAGACTCCACTGGGCAGCCTGGGGCAGGTGAGCGGGTAAGCGGTCGCAAAATCTGGAATCAAGTCCCAGCTCTGGCATTCACTTATGCTGTTAATGCATGAGTTCTTCCCTCTCTGGGCCTCAGTATTCCCTTATACAATGTATCCCTTATACAATGTATACAATCCCTTATACAATGTATCCCTTATACAATGAGGGAGCTGCCTAGAAGTAAGGAGCCCTGCCACCCAGACACGAGACTGGAGTCTCAGCTCTAACCCTTACTGCCATCCTGTGACCTTGAGCAAGTCAGCCTTTCTAAGGTCTCTCCTGTAAAACAGGGGTTACTGTGAGAATTAAATTAGATAATGTAGCTCGGAATAGAGGAATCGCTCAGTAAATGGCGCTGCTGTGATGGATGGGCCCATGTCTGCCCGGGTGAGTGGTCCAGGACTGGGCCTTCCTGCCACCTCCACAATGGCTCCATTTTACCAGCAACTGGGATTCACTGGGTTGAATTCAGGGGCTTAGTGGGTAGATTTGGGTAGAAGGAGCCAATGCGTTTATGCCCCACTGGGGATGTAGGGGGGACTCTGCTGGGACTCTAGCTTGAGGCTCTGTTAGCAATGGTGCCACAGTCAGCTGACCAGGGTGGGAAGATTTTCTGGTCACAGTAAACGAGACCTCCTCCTTCCTCCGTGAACATTTTTGAATGGCAGCTGCTCCCCTCCCTAGATCCACATTCTGGAAGCCATGTTTTGACTTTCAGGACCCCCCTCCCCCACCAACACCAACTGTGTGTTGGGTCTAAGATGTGAGCAGAGCTTGGTGGGCTGCCTCCTATAGCAGTGGGAAGGAGAGTGAGTTTCAGTCTCACAGGCATCCCTGGGCACTACCTCCGCGCCGGCCTTGTGCTGACAGGAGCCCGGTGCAGAAGACAGTCCATGGGAAACACAGTCACAAAGGGAAACACAAGAGGGAAAGTGCTGTGAGCCTTGAGAGTTTGGCACCGGGGCAAAGGGAGACCACATCTGATTGGGAGGTGAGTTCCTGGAAGGCTTCCTGCAGGAGGTGGCATTGAGCTGGGTCTGGAGGATGGCCAGGATGTCTCTGTCTCTGTCTCTCTCAAAAAAAATTTTTTAAGTATAGAAAAAAAAAAAAGATAGAGAAGAAGGTAACAACCACTTCTATATTCACAACCCCAAGTTACCATACTGTCAAGTGTTCAGCTATATTTATATATGTGAGATGACATTAAGTATCCTTTAAGCCATCCCCCCACCCTCCAGTAGCAATCTACCATTATGAATTTGGAAAGTATCCCTTCACAACCCTCCCTTTAAAAAGACAATTTTATAATGCAAAATAAAGACAGGCATAGTTTAAAAAAGAACTGCTTTGTGCTCCAGTCATTCTAATTTACATAAGTGGTGTCACACTGTTTATATGACCCCATTTGCTTTTTCCACTGCCCGTTAGAATATGTTTCGGGAGCCCTCTTCTTATTGAAACATATGGCCCTGACTCATCATTGTATTGGATGGATGCACCACATTTATTTATCCCTGGAATGGGTAGGGTTTCCAAGGATGCGGATAATCAAGGGATAACACTCGAGGTAGAGAGAGCAACAGCAGCAGAAGCATGGGATACGGAGGCTGGGGCCACCTCTGGGGGCTGGCAGGGGTCCAGGGTGGGGGAGCACAGGGCACTTGGGGGGGAGCTGGGGGGGGTCCCATGCCTCAGGCTGGGAATCTGCAGTTGGCATGCTGGACATCTGGGACTGTGGGGACAGGCCCCCCCCTTAGAACCACCCGCTCGGCCTTCACAATAACTCCACTTATCCACTCTCCAAGTCCTCCCTGGGGAGGCCTCTGTTACGCTTTCCATTAATTGTCTCATTAATGACCCACTGAAGTCAAGTACCCATTGTTCTCCCGGGCCTGGGGCAGCCTCCCTGGCTTTCTCCCCCCCGGGGGTTTGTAAACGTCTTTCCTTCCCCTGCTTTCTTCTGGCGGGCGTCCTTATCTGGTCCCTGCAGCCCTGGCCCGGCTGGTGCTGCCTCTTCCTCCACCCACACCCTGCGCTGCAAACCTGGGACCCCCGCACGGCAAAGCCGCCCGCCTGGCTCACTCTCTCCCCGTCTCTGTCTCTGTCTGCCTTGCTTAGCCTGCGTCTAGGTGTGTGTCTCTTTCCATTTCTCTTTTCTTTCTTTCCTTTTTATTTTTTTTAAACCATCTCTCTGTGTTTCTCTCCCTGGCTTTCTGTCGCCTTCTCTCTTTGTGTGTATTCCTCTAGCTCCCTGTGTGTCTCTCTCTGCCTATCCAGTGTCTCTTTTTAGGAATACTTGTTAATGGTCTCATTGTCACCGTGTGTTGCTGTTTCTGTGACCGTCTCTATCTGTCTCTACCTGCCGATCCCTGTGCTGTACACGTGCACGTGTGCACGCGGGCGTGCGTGTCTTTGTCTCTGATTCTGCCCCTCTCCCTCCCTCCCTCTGGCCCTGCGTGCATCTCTCTGTCTCTCCCTGTCTGTCTCTGTTTCCCTCTCTCCTCTCTCTGACTCACCTCTCCCTGCTCATCCGTCCTCCCTGGAGGGTCTCTGAACCCTGCTGATTGACTATTGTCCTGTGCTAACCCCTGCCTCACTGCCACTGCTTGCTCACCCACCGGGTCCCTGACACCCACAAAGGTCAAACCGCCTCCCTCCCTCGCTTCTCTCCCAGGTTACAGCTAGGGCTTCCCTGGGATGACAGCCTCGGGGGTATCAGCTCTAGGAGTAGGCGGGAGGTCCCACAGCTCCCAGACTTTGGAATTCATGCATCGGTATTGTTAAAAAAAAAAAAAAAATGGAGGGGACCAACAGAAGGTGACCAACTGTTGAGTTTTCTAAGCGAGGATTTTTTTTTTTAGTATTACCAACTTCTTACCATTCCATTAGAGAAAGAATATTTTAACACCAAAAACAAAAGTAGGAAGAGCAAGATGTAAGAATACAGAATAGTCCTTTAAGTTAAATAAATTTAACTTCATGGAAACATTTGCTACATTGCCTTTGTCTTACTTATTTTGCCTCAAATGGGTGCAAATGTTGTCAGGGGGCAGCAGCGGTTCTCTGGCTGAGGTGGAAACCACTGATCTTGTCCAAGCCCTTCCTTGGTACCCATAGGGAAGTGGCAGGACCTTTACTGACGGTGGAAAGGGCAAAACTGGGACAGCCCACGAGCTCTCACTGGCCACTTCAGCACCTCACAAGGTCCTTTCTAGCCCCTCTGGTCTCTTACTTAAAATAATGTATTGAGGCGGGCAGACACCAGACTCCCTGTGTTCTAAGTCTTCCTCTGGTCTGTGTGTCTTTGAACAAGTAACTTAAGCTCTCTGTGCTTCATGTTTCCTCATTTCTAAAATGAGCAAACTAATAATCTCTAGAGTTGCCTAATACATAGCAAAAATCCAGGACTTGTTATTCTTAACAGCAAAGAGGGGGTGATTTCAGCTGATCCCGAGGGCAGCCTGGGATTAGGGAAAGAAACTTCTCCCCCTTTCTTCAGAGACCCCACCTAACATGCTCAGGCATCCCAAGCCCGGGAGCCAGCACTCTTGTCACTGAAGCTGACACTCCCAGTAGGAGCACAGGCGAGCCCGATACAGTGGCATTCGTGGCCACAGGCGCCAGCAAGGCTAGCCTGGGCGGGAGAGGAGTATGGTGGGTGCCGGGGATCCTGGACGCTTGGGAGGAAGCCGTTAGGAGATGCCCAGAGACTCCCGAGGCCTACAGAGCAGACGAGGCTGGAGGGCTCAGCAAGCAGGTGAGAGTAATTAGAGAAACTTTGGGTTACTGATATAAACTCACTTCATTTGTATTCAAGGCCTGGCAGGCCCGTTACAACTGGACAAACATCTCCTTAACACCTGCTCTGCGCCCAGCACTGTGCTAGTCAGGGGACCGAAGGTTAAAAATCAGGGCACTTCCCTTCAGGGGACTTACACAAGGCTCATCTAGTGCCAGCGGTGCTCTCAGAGGCAGGGCCAGAGACCCCAGCAAGGCCCGCCTGGGACACGTGCCACATCTGTTCCCGGGGTCGCCCCACTCAAGGGTGGTTCACACCACTCAAGGGTGCACCCAGAAAGGAAAGCAGAGCGCTTTGCAGCCAGAACTGACAGGACCTGGTGACTTAACTGGATGAGGGGGTGAGGGCCGGGGAGCACAGGTGGCTCCTGACGTCCCGGCTCGGCACCTGGGTGGAGGTGATGCCACTCCGAGGAAACGCAGGACAGGGAGCAAGCCTGGGGGCACGTGCCATCCAGGCAGGGCCGGCGGAGTTCGGGTGCATAAGGCCCATCCAAGTGGAGATGCTCAATATGCATACGTAGGTGTCAGGATGAGGAGGAATAGTTAAAGAAATGGATGGGTTGGTGCAAGGAAGGACGTGGGACCAAGGCCTTTAAAGGTTAGATAGAGGGCTTCCCTGGTGGCGCAGTGGTTGAGAGTCCGCCTGCCGATGCAGGGGACACGGGTTCGTGCCCCGATCCCGGAAGATCCCACATGCCGCGGAGCGGCTGGGCCCGTGAGCCATGGCCGCTGAGCCTGTGCGTCCGGAGCCTGTGCTCCGCAACGGGAGAGGCCACAACAGTGAGAGGCCCGCGTACAGCAAAAAAAAAAAAAAAAAAAAAAAAAAAAAATAAAGGTTAGATAGAAATTTTGCCTACTGGGTTGGGCAGGGATTTAAAGGAGCACACACCAGGCAAAGAAGGCACTAGCTGTATGAATAGAGTAGTCGTGGGAGGTGTATCACAGCTAAAGAGAGAGACCGCAGAAGTTACTGAATGCCAGGGAGAAGAGTTTGGACATAATTCAGCAGGCAATGGGGAGCCATGGAAGGTTCTGGGGTAGAAGAGTCACATCATAAAGGCTATGTTTCAGGTTGATCTAACCTAACAGCACAGGACGGATTAACACAGAGACCAGGGACTTCCCTGGTGGCGCAGTGGTTAAGAATCCGCCTGCCAATGCAGGGGACACGGGTTCGAGCCCTGGTCTGGGAAGATCCCACATGCCGTGGAGCAACTAAGCCCGTGCGCCACAACTACTGAGCCTGCGCTCTAGAGCCCGCAAGCCACCAACTACTGTGCCCGCATGCCACAACTACTGAAGCCTACGCACCTAGAGCCCGTGCTCCACAAGAGAGGCCACCGCAATGAGGAGCCTGCGCACCGCAACGAAGAGCAGCTCCCATTCGCCACAATTAGAGAAAGCCTGTGAGCAGAAACAAAGACCCAATGCAGCCAAAAATAAATTTTTAAAAAACCCCAAAAAACAGAGACCAGAAGAAAGGAATATAACAGACAAGGATCATCACTGCTGTATTCATTCAACAAACAGTAACTTCCTCTCTGCAGAAGCAACCCTTCTCAACCTAATGCTAATATGTATAAAATAGATAACTAATAAGAACCTGCTGTATATTAAAAAAAACTAAATAAAAAAAGCAAAAAACCCCCACCAAGTCACCTAGTGTTAATATTGCACAGAAAGAAAGAGTAAATGGGTTCTACTAAACATATCAGTATTATCAGTAAATATAAACGGGTTGAAGTCACCTATTGAAAGGAGTCTCATATATACAGACAATAGAACATTTTTCAGCATTAAAAAGGAAGGATAGGGGCTTCCCTGGTGGTGCAGTGGTTGAGAGTCTGCCTGCCGATGCAGGAGATACAGGTTTGTGCCCTGGTCCGGGAAGATCCCACATGCCGCGGAGCGGCTGGGCCCGTGAGCCATGGCCGCTGAGCCTGCGCGTCCGGAGCCTGTGCTCCGCAATGGGAGAGGCCGCAACAGTGAGAGGTCCGCGTACCGCAAAAAAAAAAAAAAAGGAAGGATATTCTGACACATGCTACAACATTATGCTAAGTGAAATAAGCCAGTCACAACAAGACAAATACTGTGTGATTCTATTTATATGAGGTACTTAGAGCAGTTAAATTCATAGAGACAGAAGATGGAATGGTGGTTGCCAGGGGCTGGAGGAGGAGGAATGGGAGTTGTTTAATGGGTTCAGAGCTTCAGTTCTACAAGGTGAAAAGAGTTCTGGAAATTGGCTGCCCAACAATGTGAATGTACTTAACACTCTTAACTGTATACTTTAAAATGGTTAAAATTGGCAAATTTTATGTAATGTGTATTTTACAATTAAAAATAAAGATAAAAATAAGAAAGGAGTTTTAGAATGGTTGATAGAACAAAACCCAACTCTACAAAAGAAATACACCTGAAACACTGATTCAAAAAAGCTAAAAAGAAAGGAATGGGAAAGATACACCAAGCAAACTTAAACAAACCGAAAGCAAGGGCTGTGATCTTGATATATGACAAGACAGAACTCAGACTCCTGGCACTGAATGGGGTGAAGAAGGTAAGAGTCAGACTATCTCTGCAGCACCACAACACACCAGCGCTTTCACAGAGCAGAAATGATAGGAAATGCAAGAAGAAATAGAGATGCTCGTTAACAGAAGGCTAAAACATACCACTTTCAGTCCAAGTCTCATCCGGGGTCAAAAAATCAGTAAAAATACAGAAAATCCAAACAACATAATCTATAAGATACATTCCCTGTAGATGTAACAAAACTTGTACTCCCCTACCAAAATAGAGAATACACCTTTTCATACACATCATGAAAACTGACCATTATTAGAGCGAAAGAAATTGCAAAGCTTCGTCCAATGGTTTCTATGGGATAAAGGATGTAGAAGAACTTTGAAAATGAAAAAGCACCTAGCCAACATTGGTTACTGATGCTGTCAATACGATTATTGTTGTTATTATTATTATTCACTGCTGGGTGGTCGTTCCGCGTTCTCCCTGGTTCTATGACACGTTCTAGAGGAGTCTGTCAAACAGGGGAGGTATAAATGTGTAATCTTTACTGGCTCCATAAGAGCTACCATTTCTTCATTGTTTACTATGTGCCAGCCACTGTACTGTTTTACATGCAGTCCTTTACTAGAAAGAGCTTTCTGTTTTATCAAAGCGAGCTTTCTGCTTCTCTTATATCACCTTCAGGGCCCAGAAGAGTGCTGGGTGCATTCTGAGTAAGTGCTCAGTGAAGACTTACAAACCGAAGCACACTGATCAGGAGCCCACTTTGAAGTCAGATCTGAGTCTCAAACTTCACTTTGGCACTTACTGTGTGACCTTGGGCAAGTTAAATACCCTTTCTGAACCTCAGTTTTCCAATATGTAAACACAGATAGGAGTAATACCTACACCAGCTAGGATTGTTCTGAAGTTTAAATGTAGTGATGCATGTAAAGTGTTCAGCATGGTACCTGGTCCACAGAGACACTTAATATACATTAGTCTGAGGCTGACTAGAATCTAGCAAAGAGATAAAGAGCAGAACTTACCAAAGAGATAAACTTAGACTAGGGGTTCTTTTTCCTCAAAAAAAAAAAAAATTTCTTTTTAAAGTAGAAACATCTTCCAATGCATGTGAAATTATTTTTTAAAATATCATATGAGTGATAGTAAAATAAGTTACAGTACATCCTTATTGTGGAATACCATAGGAACACTGTATTACAATGAAAAAGGATGAATTTTATCTACTTGTTCACACACGGCTATGATATGGCCATGATATGTTGGGGGAAAAAAAAAGCAAGCTTCAAAATAGGAACAGAATAATTCCCATCCTTGTTTTTTTAAAATTATACATGCATAGAGAAAGGTCTGGAAGTATACACATCTAATTGTTAAAAGGGAGTACGATTCAGGACTTGTGATAAGTGTCTCTTTTAACTTCTCACATACCTTTCTTTTGTAATTTTAACACACACACGTAGAAGAAAGAAGAAAAAAATAAACAGAAAAAAAAAGTTCTCAAATTCTCTTTGGCCTGTATTTTTCATGGGACTTTGAAAGCCGTTGAACTGAATAGAGGAGGTGGTTTGAACTGAATAGAGGAGGTGGTTAATTCTTCTGGCAAGTGTGAGAATTTCCATAGCCAGCTTTCCTTTTTGAAAGAGAGAGACTGAAGGAGGGAGAATGAATTGCTCCAGCATTACTCATTCCTCAGCCCATCGAAACAGGTAGTCTCACTCTTGTCCCTGCCACCACTGCAGGCCTGACACACAGAGTAGCAGAGAAACTCTCTGATAAATGTCAACTGAAATAGAGCAATCAGCTGAAAGCCATTTGCTGAGCTGTCTGACTGCCCTGGGCTCCAGGTTTTCCTTTATTCATTTATCATGATATACGGCTTTGGCCAACATACACACAGGAGAGAAATTGTTGACATGTGGAACCCAAGTACAGAAAATCTTTCATTCCCGCCTCCTCCCACCCCCTTACCCCCCTCCCCGGTCTGTTCACCAAATAAGTTTTTGTTTATTTAAAGACTACAGAGGATTTGGCTGTTAAGAACCAAATGCCTTTGGAGTGGAGTTACAACATAATTTATCATTTCCTCTGTTTATTAAAAAATCCTGCATCTTTGAGAAGCACATTTGCAGTGATTGGGGGATTTCGGCCACTCACAAAAGACTGCTGCAAAGCCCCGGCCATGTGGCTTACTCCAAAAAAGGCTCCTTGATTGCTATTTCTATCCCTGTCCCTCCCCCAGCTGACTTCCGATCGTGTGATGGCTGCTCAGGGCGGGTGAATGGGGTTGGACTGAGGACAGGTAAGAGGGGCAGGAGATTATGGTTCGCTTCTTTCATCTTTGACCTAATTCTGACCTTGAATCCCGCTGGCTGTCCTGCAGCTGCTCTGCCAGTACAAGCAGAGAGAGAAGTGCAATCCTTATTACCTCGCGCACAGGACAGAGTCTGAGAGGAGTCAAACAGCAATGATATCTTGGATGCTGCTTCGAAGGAAGGCAGCCGGGCCCTGCTGCTGCCAGAGTGGGTTCCTTTCTCAAGGCAGACATCTGGCAGAACTGGAATAAACTTCCTACCTTCCACCCAAGACATCATAGACAGCAGCTCAGGCCAGTGACCATGCACCTCTCAAAGACAGGGGTCAGGGTCACATCTCACCCATCTTTGCATTCCCAGCACAGAGCACAGTACCTGGCACAAAGCTGGTGCTCACCGTTTGGGACAGCAGGACGAAGTGGGAGGAGAACGACTGAGATCAGGCCTCAGTGTGACCCCAGGTCTGCCAGCTGCTAGCTGTGGAACCCCAAGCAAAAAAAACGTAACCTCTCTGAGCTCTCCCCTCTCTGTAGAATGAGACTGACGATGAATCATGAAACCCTCTAACACTGTGGGCAAGTTATGTAATATTGTCAAGTCTTAGTTTTCCTATTTGTAAAATGGAGATAATACGCATCTTGTGAGTTTACTGTGAAGATTAAAAATATTACCTAGGGGCTTCCCTGGTGGCGCAGTGGTTGAGAGTCTGCCTGCCGATGCAGGGGACACGGGTTCGTGCCCCAGTCCGGGAGGATCCCACATGCCGCAGAGCGGCTGGGCCCATGAGCCATGGCCGCTGAGCCTGCGCGCCCGGAGCCTGTGCTCCGCAACGGGAGAGGCCACAACAGTGAGAGGCCCGCGTACGGCCAAAAAAAAAAAAAAAATTACCTAGAACTGTATCTAGCTCATGATGGCTATATTATGAATGAATGAATGAACAAAAGAACAAAGGAAAAAAAATGACTGGGGGGGAGAAACTAACTTAACCTAGTACCCAAAGATGAGCCACAATAAACCACTTGTCCATCAATAACAGGTAGGCCCTGGGGACAGGGATCTCATTACCAAGTAAATGTTTAGGACAAAGGAAAGAGTAGAAAATGACAGAATAACTGTGTTAAGACCAGAAAGAAAGGAAGAGAAGCCAGCATTTGTTGAGTAGCTACTATGTGCAATTCATTCACAGCACATTTGAATGCCTACTATGTTCCAGGCATTATGCTAACTTCTAAGGAAACTAAAAGTATACAGACTGATTATCAAAAAGAACAATTAAGGTTCAGATAAAAGCAGTGGACAGTGCTAGAAGAGCCAATAACAGGCGTCCTAGGTTGGGGGAAAAATGAAGACTTCCTCAAGGAAGTGCTATCCAAGCTGAGAGCCAAGGATGAACAGGACCAGCCAGGTGAGGAGTGGGAGAACGGTCCAGGCAGAGAAAAGAGCGTGTGTGATGACTCAGAGGCAAAAGTACTGCTCTGGATGCTTTACACACAGGTACTCAGAGATCAGTAATTCAGACTGATGCCATCCTTTCCTTTGCGGTTGTTATTCTTTCCAATCAATTTATTTAGATTTTATTGTTTGGTGAAAATGGGCCTCTAGCAAAGGTATCCAGGCACAGGTGAAGGCCCACATTGGCCCAAGCAGAGTTCAAAGGTGGGGACAGGGCCTGACTAATTGTTTGAAAAGGAGGCTACCAAGATGAGGAGCAGGCAGGGCTAAGCCTGCCAATGGTCCTGACAGCTCGGTGACGTCACAGTCAAGGCAAATGGCCCAAGTAAAGACCCTCTGTCAGCAACAGAGACTCTCTGAGGGCCACCAAGGCCAGAAGGTCCAGAGCAGATGGGGTGGACAGGGGACAGGAGGAAGAGAATCAACAGTGTCCCACTGGAAGGCTGGGCCTTCCAAGGACTGACAAGTGCATGGTGACGGCCTTCCGTGTGGATGGGGTAGAGAGGTGCCAATTTGCCACCCATGGGATCCACTAGAAACTGGGCTTGGGAGCACTGCTGGCCCCTGGGGGATTTTCATCCAAGGAGTTCTTTGGTTTTCACTGCCAGATGTCTGTCCAGCTCTGCAACTGTGTCGTCGGCCATTTGGCTGATCTGCAGAAACACAAAATGAGACAACCTGATAACTGGGGCTGAGAAGGGGAGGGGAAGAGATATTCCAGAACTATGAAAGGTTATCTGGGGAATAATAGTGGTGACAAAAGCTCACATGAATTGCCTCCCAGCCAGGCACTGTACTAAGAACTTTGTATACATACTCTTATTGACTCCTAATGGCAAGACATAGATACCATGAGATAGTATTATCATTCCCATTTCACAGATGAGGAAACTGAGGCAGTTAAAATCACTTGTTCAGGATACACAGCTAGAACGCAGCAATGACAGACTTTAATCCCAGGCAGTCTGACTGCACAGCCCAAAATAGTTAACTATTATTACAGAGTGCAGAGAAGCCAGTCTTATCTGTCCCTTAATGAACATCTAGAATTTCCTACACCTCAGACACTCTGCTATATAAAGCCCTCATACCAATTAATAAGGAGAATATTAAGATCCCAATAGACAAGCAGAAAAAAAGTACTGAAAAAAGATGAAGTACCTCTGGTTAACAAACATGGAAAATTCAATAGACACTGAAGAAATGCAAATTAAAACAAGATATAATTTAGTTATCATAGTTAACAAAATTTGATGTTGTGGTTTTTAATTATAATATTCAATGCCAGAGCTATGGTGAAATGGATAAACTCACATATCACCGAAAGGAATTCAAATTGATGCAAATGTTCTTATTACCATTTTTTAACCCCAAACTCTCTCAACTGGGAAATTACCACATAAATGGAATCCGAGAAAATGTTCTTAAGTTCTATATGCAAAGATATATACCAAAGCTTATAATCATAAATCAGAAAATTTAAAATGACAGCACATGTAATTGAATACATAAACCCTTAAAAAGGGTTAAGACTGTCTATTTCTCATGGAGAGGGTATAAATATAAATAACATTCCAGTATATACCTCTGAAATGTCTGTTTTATAACAAGCCTGGATTGCTTTTGTAATCAGAGAAAAAGAAATAATGTTTCAAGATATTATTTATAATATCATGGAAACACACTCATGTTACCCTTGAATTAAAGAAAAAGCAGAATATAAAATGTGCATATACATAGTAGAAATGATCTCAAATACGTTAAAAATACACATATTTTTTAAACTAAAAGAAAATGTGTCAAAATGTTAATAGTGATTATCTTTTAGTGATGGGAAAACAGGAAATGTATTATTCATGTCGGTATCTGTCACATTTAGCATAAAACTTAGTACATAGCAAGTGCTCAGGAAATATTTGCTAAATGAATAATTATTAGTTTTCTGTGCTTTTCTATATTCTCCACATTTTCTGCAATAAACATATACTCCCTCAAAGAATGAAAAACAAAACACAGTACAAAATTTAGTGAGTGTTGCAGCCTCCCTCTCATGTCTAAAGGGACCTCAGGCAGGAAGCCTCAGGCAGGAAGCTTTGAAGGGGGCTGCGTGGTGCCCAGGATCTGTGTGCTCAGCAGCACAGCGGCTGTGTGACATCTTTATTTGCAGATCACAGGCCCTGGCCAGGAACTGGGAAATAAATGCACTGGAAAGGATTTGGAGCAATTGGTTCCAGGCAGGGAGACAGCCAGGTTCTTGCCATAGCAGCAGCTGCATATTTTGTAGTGGGGAGAGCAAGGCTTTCCACTGGGGCTGCTGGGCACTCCAGAACAGGACCAGCTTGAAACAGCCGCTTGGGCCTCCTCACTCAGCCGACACAAACCCTTGGCAGGCTTCTTGTGCCCCCACCCCAGCAGCCGCCTTGCATGGGGTGTGGCGTGGTGCCCAGCAGTACTTCAGCCCCTGCCGGATGGCAGCCTGGGATGGCCAGGAACAAGGGCTGCAAGCCTCCTCTGGAAAAATGGTGTTTGGGGACAGAGACTGGGACTGGGGGGAGGAAGAGTACCTACAGGAACAATCTGATAACATGCGTCATGGGTTAAATCCTCAGTGGGGTGACAATGTGCAAGTTCCCACTCTGAGTCTCAGTTTCCTCATCTCTCAAATGGGGATGCTAGTCCCTTCCTCAGAGAGTAACTGTGAGGGTTAAACAAAATCATGAATATACAAGTATGTTTAAACTGGTTATTTGCTATGCAAATGTTGCTTGTGTTACTCTGATTTTTACTATCACTTTCTGACTTCTTTTCAAATTAATCCATTGATGAAAATAGTGACTAACCCTCTGCCATATTATAGGCACAAAGTGCCCTTGGGACAGTCCACCTGCAAGTTCATCTTTTCCATCTTACAATAAGGATGATTAACAACAACAAGGACACGAACAACAGCATCTATTTACTAGGAGCCACACAATGGGCTAAAAACTTTACATGCATTATTTCACATAATCCTCAAAATGTATGAAATATTATTATTCTCTCCCTTTAATATACTGTGAATATTAATGATTTCACCTGACAGCTGCACAGTAGTAGTTCACACTATGCAGAAATGTTTTGTCCTCTGTTACTTCGTTCAAATCCAACAACGTTACATACCTATACTATAAGGAAGGTGGGACAGGTATTATCCCCATTTTACAGAGGAGTAGATCGAGGCATAAGATGTTAACTAACCTGCCCAAGATCACATAAGAAGTCAGTGGTGTGACTGAGCCGAGAACTCACCTACCCCTGATTGCCAGTTTAATGCTGCTGCTCCCTTTGGGGAGCCCACAGAACCTGGCCTAGTCCTTTCTCATTCAAGGGAGGCTGTGCCAGACTCATTAAAGCAGTTAATCCCATTCCCATATTCAAAGCCATAAGGCTGAGAGAGAGAGGAGGAGGATGGACAAAGAGGGCAATTACTGAAGACCAGCAACCATACTAGCTGCTTTAAAGTATGTTGTGTCATTTGGTCCTCTTACCAATCCTGTGAGATAGGCATTACTTCTCCCACTTTACAGATGAGGAAACAGGCCCAGAAAGGTGAAGCCATTTGCTGACCTTAACAGCTGAGAAGTGAAAGAGCTAGAATTCGAACACAGCCCAGTCTGAGTCCAGAGCAAGAGCCCTTTCCATTACAACATGCTGCCTCATAAAGATGACAATGTCACCATCAACATCATCATCACCGTCATGGTCATGATCATCATCATCATCACGCTGGCTCCTTATATGTTCAGGAAAATGAAAGGCAGAGACAGAAAAGGGAGACCGTTAAGAGCACACAGTGCACCCCTGGGGCAGGCCTGGGTAGCAAAGCTCAGAACGCCCACAGTGCCAGGGGGTGCTGCTCCCACCCACTGCCTCCCTCAGTCCAGCCTTCCTGCCTGCCTGCCTGCACAGTCTGCTAGGAGCCCTTCAGCCCCACTAGCACCCAGCTTCACTTCAGAGCAGCTCTGTTTCTCAGAAAAAAGCGGCAGTGAAAGGATCTTGGCCAGATTTACTGGTGGTTTCTGCCAAGTGCTTTAATGTTCAGCAGACCCATTTATAGCAAACCAAAGTGAAGGTGAAACAGCAGGCTGACAGATGTCAGAGTCCCAAGTGGGAAGACCCCGGTCCTTCTTCAGCAGAGCTGGCCTGGGCTGGGGGTTGGGAAGGCTGTAGAGGAGAGGTGGGGATCAGACATGACTGCAGGAATAGGACCTGCAACTGAATCCTTTTATTCTTATATACCAAAGATGAAACACTTTTATAATACAGTTTAAAAATATCTGACTCAAAAGAATTTTGGAAATTAAAAGAAAAAGAAAATTTCACAAAGAATAAAATTACAATTGTTCATAATCCAAATGACCACCATTAACATTTTTTTTTTTTCCGGGTATGCGGGCCTCTCACTGACGTGGCCTCTCCCATTGCGGAGCACAGGCTCCAGACGCGCAGGCCCAGTGGCCATGGCTCACGGGCCCAGCCGCTCCGCGCATGCGGGATCTTCCCGGACCGGGGCACGAACCCGCATCCCCTGCATCGGCAGGCGGACTCTTAACCACTGCGCCACCAGGGAAGCCCCACCATTAACATTTTGAAGTAAATAAGCTGCCAGCTTTTTCACATACATGATACTTTTTCATTATAAAAATGGGATAGTATAGTGTAACCTACCTTAAAAAAATACATTCCAAAAGCATTTACTGTATCTGTAAAGTATAACTGTCTATATATAGAGATTCCAGCAAATGGATGTAAAACAAGCTATTTTCCTACTATCAGAAATTTAGACAGTTTCCAGTTTTCTATTATACATAATACATCAATGGACACTGCTGTAGATAAGATTCTCGATAACTTATTTTAAATAAATCCCTAAGTCAACGAATCAGAAATTGTATGGGTTTTGGTATATACCACCATATTATCCTCTAGAAAGGTTATGGATTTATAGAAAGAATAATTAAATCTTTTCTGCAGAGTGTGGAAGTAAAAACAATACTTCTAAGATGAGTAACATTTTAAGTTCACATTAAAAATTCTAGGTTCAAATGTTAGGGATTAGAAAGGCAAAAAATTTTTTAAATACACATATTCTAAACACCCTGCAAGTGATTTAGACAGCATGTATCAAGAACCTTAAAAATATGCGTTCCCTTTATGCCATAATTCCACACATGAGACTCTACCCTAGGGAAGTCATTTCAACAAAGATTTATCTATAAAAATATTCACTGCAACCTTATTTATAACAAAAAATGTTTAAACAAACTAAACGTTCAACAGGAGGGCTTATGAAAGTGAATTATGGTATAACCACAAGATGGACTGTTTTGCAACCATCAGAATGCGGCTGTTTACAAAGAGTTTTTTGAAGGAAAAGAAAATGCTAATAGTCAATGCTAAACAGAAAATAAAAAGCTGGATACAAAATTGTATGTAAACTATAAGTTTTCAATCATGTTAAAAACTATGTAGTTAAGAAAGGGGGGGGAAGGAGAAATATCCCCAAATGTGGGACTATGGGGTGAATTTTTCTCTATTTTTAAGAACAGTCTTTTGAATTCTCTACATTTTCTACAATGAGCCTACACTGCTCAGAAACAAAGTAAACAAATACATTTTAAAAAACTTTTTGATAAAGCAACAATCAGCAACAATCAGCCCCTGCCTTGCTTATTTAAAAAAAATAATAAATAAAAAAACAAAAAAAAATCACACCCAAAACTCCAGATTGGTGCCTTCTGTTGGGGAAAAAGAACAAAATGAAGTGCACAAAAAGACAATTAATATTTACTTTACTCAAGCTTTTCTGTAAGAAGTTAAACAAAATGATCCCCATTTGAAGGCATTACCAAAAATGTTAACATTGTTTCACATACCCCTTCAGTGTGGGATGAAGAAAACACTTATCTGAATGAAAGAATAAGAATGACCATCATTAGAGTGGCTTTACTCAGATACGTGGAGAAAAAAAATCCATAAAGGTTAGGCATAAAACAGTAATAGTATTTCCTCCCTCCCTCCCTCCCTCCCTCCCTCCTTCCTTCCTTCCTTCCTTCCTTCCTTCCTCCCTTCCTCCCTTCCTCCCTCCCTCCCCCCCTCCCTCTCTCTTCCCTTCCTTTCTTGGCCACACCACATGGCTTGCAGGATTTTAGTTCCCCGACCAGGGATCGAACCTGGAACCTATAAGTGAAAGTGTCGAGTCCTAACCATGGACCCCCAGGAAGTCCCAACTGAGTATTTTCTCGTGCAAACTTTTAACTATATGATAGTAAGTAAAGTTATTAACAACAATGGTAAGAACTAATATTTAAGTGATAATATCTTAAATAATAAAGATTATTGCACTGGATATATCATGTAATATATATAGTATGATCCTTTTTCTTGTAATATTACATATGTGTTTACAGAGATAACTTGAAGGCCTGCAAGAAAATGTTAACAAGGGTCATCTCTGGGTGATGAGATTGCAATTACTTTCTTCTTAATTTTTTAATGTACACTAAACATCTATTAGTTTAGTATAAGAAAAAAACTAATAAAGTTGTTTTCATTTTGGAAAATAATAATCATCAACAGTAATAAGCACGGAATAAAAAAGTCTAATCTGAAGAGGAAGGTGAAAAGGCAGGTGCTAATGAGTGAAGGCTTTCGGCGAGACCTTTGTCAAGTAGGTTTTATGAAGAGTGCTGGTATAGGGGCTTCCCTGGTGGCTCCGTGGTTAGAAATCCGCCTGCCAATGCAGGGGACACAGGTTTGAGCCCTGGTCCGGGAGGATCCCACATGCCGCAGAACAACTGAGCCTGTGCGCCACAACTACTGAGCTTGCGCTCTGGGGCCCACGAGCCACAACTACTGAAGCCCGCGTGCCTAGAGCCCGTTCTCCACAACTGGAGAGGCCACCCAACGAGAGGCCTGCGCACTGCAACGAACAGGAGCCCCCGCTCGCCGCAGGTAAAGAAAAGCCCGTGCGCAGCAGCGAAGACCCAACGCAGACAAAAATAAAAATAAATAAATTTAAAGAAAAAAAAAAGAGTGCTGGTGTAAAAAAATAATAAAACTAAAAACCCAAAAAACAAAATCAGCGAACAAATCAAACAAAACAAAAACAAGCACACAGATAAAGAGAATGGATTTAGTAGTTACCAGAGGGAAGCGGGGTGGGGGAGGACAAAATGGGTAAAGGGGGTCAACTGTACGGTGATGGGTGGAAACTAAACTTTTGGTGGTGACCACACTGTAGTGTGCACAGAAGCCGAAATATAATGTTGTATACATGAAACGTATAGTATTATAAATCAATGTTACCTCAATCATTTTTTAAAAAGTACAAGAAGACAGATTACAAAAAAAAGAAAAAGGAGACTGCTGGATATCTGATCATTCTTCCTTTTTTCAAGGAGCGTGGGCTCTGGTCCCTGAGGCAGATGCCCAGACTTGCTGAGTGAGGAGTGCCTGACAGGGCCCAGAGGTCCACAGGCTCACCACCAGGAAGCAACACAAAGGCCAAGTGTCAACTGCAGCGATGGAATCCCCTGGGAGACAGACAAGGAGCTGCCCCAGCTAGACTCTTACAAGGCCTGGGCAGTGCTCAGAAAAGGCCGGGCTAGTCTCTGAACCTCTGTGAGCTAATGCAGGCAAAGAGGTGGGAACAAAGAGGTCAGGAAGGGCGCTCCGAGGGGCTAGGTGTCACCTACTCTAATGGTGCTTCTAGCATCCCAGGGCAACCCTTCAAGGGAAGAATTACGAATCCCTTTGTACAGAACAGACTCCAAGGAGTCAAGTAACTTCTCCAAGGTTATAAGACATCAGTGTGGAACCCCCTCTTTCTAACACTGGTGCCATTACAGGGGTATGCTGCAATGCTTCCAGGTCACTACCTTTCCTGTCTGCTTTCACGTATCTGGGAGTTCTTTAAAAATGCACATTCCTAGGCAGATCTACTGAATCAGAAAATGCAGGAGCGGGCCGGGCATCCATCTAAAATTCTCCCCTGGGTGACTGCTGGGCCTAGTCGACGACTAGCATTCTAAGTGCGAGTCTAAGAGAAGGGAGTAGTTAGCCAGTTTACGGCCTCCTCCTGATGAGCCCCGAGTGGCTCTCCTAGCCTCCCGCATCTTCCCTTGTTACTCCCCATCCTGCCCACACTCCTCTTCAATCTTCCTAAGATAATGCTTTTATTGTGGACGAGGAGGCTTTGGGAAAGCCCTTTATATTATGCTAAACATTAAAAATTCTATCTCCTCGGGCTTCCCTGGTGGCGCAGTGGTTGAAAGTCCTCCTGCCAATGCAGGGGACACGGGTTCGTGCCCCGGTCTGGGAGGATCCCACGTGCTGTGGAGCAGCTGGGCCCGTGAGCCATGGCCGCTGAGCCTGTGCGTCAGGAGCCTGTGCTCCACAACGGGAGAGGCCACAGCAGTGAGAGGTCCGCGTACCGCAAAAAAAAAAAAAAAAAAAAAAAAAATTCGATCTCCTCAAGACTGGTAAATTCATCTTCCTGTCTTAATTCCACTGGTACCACTCAAGTTCAGGCCACCATCATTTCCTGGTTGGATTTCTGCAACAGCCTCCGGGCCTCCGGTCTTGCCCTTTACCATCCGTTTTCCACCCAGCCACCGCAGTCATCTTTTGAACACAAGTGTGAGGTCCCACTGTCTGAAAAAATAATTGTTCAAGGGAGCTCCTGTTTCAGAATTACCTGGGGAGCATTTTAAAAGGCATACCCCTAGGCCCCACCCCAGAATCACTGACTCAGTCTCTGGGAGTGGAGGGGGAGGGGAGGGGAGGATATACATATTTTTATTAGCTCCTCAAGTGACTGGAATGCTGTGATGATAGATTAGATTAGATTATTGTTCAACAAGTATTCACTGCTTCCCCCGGACCTCCATGAACATACTTCCCTGCCCCAGTGGTGCTGGGCTTGGCCCGTGAGATCTGCTTGGCCTGTGGGTTGTGACAAGAGCAGGTGCTTAAAATGTACTCGAGGAGCCGGGCTTATGCTCTTGGCATCTGCTGTTGCCATGAAAAGATGCCCTGGGAAGCTTGTTGACTCCAGAAGATTGGAGAGATGTACAGCAGACTTGAGCCCCATCCAAGATCTGAAGGCAGGTACACTGAGCCCAGCCTAGAACAGCTACATCCCAGCTGACCCACAGAAACAAGAATAAGAAATGATGCTTGATATATAAATCACTGAGTTTTGAGGTACTTTGCTACATGGCATTCTTGTGGCCACTGTGTCTTCTCTGTCCATTCCCAGCGTCATCCCGGGTCCAAGCCTCGGTTATCTAACTGAATGGTGTTCTTTTCCATCACCATACCTTTACACATGCTGTTCAACATTTCCCCCTCGCCTCTCACTATTTTACTCCAGTAGCTCCTTTAAGACGTGTTGAGGTGCCACTACTCAGCACACTAAGAACAGTGCCAAGTCCCGAACTCTCCACACCCAGACAACCAAGCATAGACAGGAGAGCATCAGAGTATAGCCTCTGAGATCAGTCTGCTGGGTTTGGATCCCACTGCTGCCATTTACCAGCAGTGTGACCTTGGGCAAGTTATCTACCTTCTGTGGACCTCCGTTTCCTCTCCACCCACCTCACAGCTTTGTAGTGACGAGGATGAATGAAGTGCTGTAAAGCGTTCAGCTTAGAGCGTGGAACACAGTGGAAGGTCAGCAGCTTCCTCTCCTCCTCCTTAATCCCAGGGTCCAGTGAAGGGCCAGGCCCAGAACAGAGACTCAGCCAATACCGACCACATCAGTGAAAGAACTAGGAGTATTCCATTTTCATTCTCCTCACTTCAGACATGAACGAGGGATCTTCTGGGTCAGATACATAAGCACTACATCTGTTGGCAACAGTACCTGTTTCTCTATGAGCCTAATGGTGTCCTCCGAGGCCTTGTCCTTTGATTTCTTCAGCTTATTCATTGCGTTGGTACGAACCTTCCGTAAAGAGTCTTTGGCCTTGTTGGTGTTCTGTTTAGCCAGTTTCACCAGCATTTCCCTGTGCTCCCTGGTTACTCTGATAAAAGAAAAAAGAACGTTCAACAAAATCATCCCACATGTTAACAGCCAGCCAAGAATTCAACATCACTTTGCCCACTAGCTCAGCAGTTTGTAACTTTACTCTCTGCCGGTGGAGGGTCTTCACGTTCCTGACACATGCCCATGGGGATGCTCAAGGTCAAGGAAAATTCCTGCTGAGATAGCTGATAACAGCCAGTAAGAAGAGTGTTGCTTAAAAGCATGAGCCAGGGAGTCTAGGCAGGTCTGAAGTCAAATCGTGGCCATGTCCCTTACCAGATGCATAGCTGACTTCCCCTCCTCAGAGTTCCCATCTGTACAATGGGGATAGTCAGTACCTGACTTAAATGGGTGGTGTGAAGATTGATTATGCGATGATGTGTGTATATTGTTTAGCACTGACCTTGGCACATTTTAAGTGCTCAATAAAAGGAAGTAACTATTAGCTATAATTCCACCCCTTTGTCTCCAGCTAAAGAAAGCGGTGCCAATGGATGATGATGCTACAGAAATAGCATCATCTCTATACCTCTAAATCACCCAAAACAAATAAGCAGCAACCTTCAGAATCTTAACTATTATTATAGCAAATTACTTGTGAATCACCTCAACACTGACCCAGACACAACATGTGAGAACCACTGCACCCGTTAACTTCCATAAAGTACCCATGAGAGTGTCTGGCACATTAAAAATGCTTTATGTCAGTTATTTTTACTGTTAATATCCTCATCATAATAACAAAGAGCACATTGAAGGCCTATTATAAACACCTGCGACAGGCACTTTATAAGTTTTTGTAAGTTGACCCTTACAACAACTGTATGAAGCAGTTATTATTCCTATTTCACATTTAATCATCACAACAAGCCAGCAAAGTAGTCTAGCATGTTTGTCCTGCCTTCATTTCTTGGTCGTGTACGCACTGAGCGCCTGCTACCTGTCAGAGTGTTGGTTGTACAGAGTGTGCTACGATGAAGGTGACAGACCTCTGTCCTGTTCTGAGGGAGCTTAGCTAGGGAGAGAGTTAAGTAAACAGACCTTTACAATAGAGCGTGTCTGAGTTCGGGAAGGGGTCAGTTTGGAGAGGGAAGACTTTCCTGAGGAAATAATATCTAAGCATGGCAGTCATTAGGTTTGTTCACTAATATCCTGGTTCTTATTCCTTCCAGTAGGAATGCACTTCCCCATCCCCTCTGAAGTTCGGTGTGGCTGTGCAACTTGCTTTGGCCAATGAGATGTGAGCAGAATGGCTGTTGCCTCAGGGAAGAAGGTTTATAAGCCAGCGTGCACTGCACCACATTTGTTTCTGCTGGCTGCAGTGCAAGTTGGGAGGGAGCTTCCATCAGCTTAGGCCCCAGAGAGACTAAGATGAACAGTGCCCCATGCATCATGAGCAAGAAATAAATTTCTGTTGTTTTAGCCATGGAGATTTGGGGGTTGCTTGTTACTATAGCACTGCCCATCCTATTCTGACTAATATACCACAAGGATCTAAAGAATGAGGGCAAAGTTGCCAGTACAGGTAGGGATCTCCAGGGGGAAGAAAGAGCATTGTACAAAGGCTTTAAGTTACCACGAAATCACGTTCATGTGAGGAACTGACTGGAGCACAGATAACAGAGAAGGGAGTAACAAGAAAAGAGGCTGGAGAGCTGTATCACAGAGGGTCTTGTAAGATCATGAACTCCATTTTATGGATGAAGAAAATAAGGTCCAAAGAAGTTTGGTTATCTTACACAAAGTCAAACCTAGGCTGGCCTGTCTCAAAAGCCAATGGTCTTGGGCTTCCCTGGTGGCGCAGTGGTTGAGAGTCTGCCAGCCGATGCAGGGGACGTGGGTTCGTGCCCTGGTCCGGGAAGATCCCACATGCTGCGGAGCGGCTGGGCCCATGAGCCATGGCCGCTGAGCCTGTGCGTCCAGAGCCTGTGCTCCGCAACGGAAGAGGCCACAACAGTGAGAGGCCTGCGTACCGCAAAAAAAAAAAAAGAAAAAAAAAAAAAGCCGATGGTCTTAGTATGAAAAAAATTCCCCTGCCTCCTGGGTCCTGAATTGGAGATCACTGGCATATGGTTCCTGATCCTCATATCTACGTGGTTTTGGTTTAGTAAGGATAATCGCAAGTTCTGGGTATATGTTCCGTGTGAAACAGTGACAAACAGGTGTTAAAGATTTAGTGGCATTTACCTGGTATTTTTTTCCTGATAGGATGAGAAAAAAAATTAAAGAATTTTGAGAAAGAATAAGCTCTGAGGACAAAGTGGACAGCTATATGATAAATAAATCCTTCTGGATCCAGCTGTTTGAATTCTCAAAATTCTCAAATTCTTAAAGCATTCTCAAAATAAAAATAATCCTGATTACTACCATTACTGAGCCCCTCAATGCCAGATGAGCACTTTACCTCACTGAGCCTCACAACTTATCAAACTAGATTCTAAAACCCCCATTTTCCAACGAGGAAATGGAGGTACACAGATGGGCTTGAGTGACAGAACTGGGATTCAAATCCAGACTTTTCTAGCCTGTATTCTTCCCACTACTCCATGCTGCCTGCGCCTTGCAATCTATTTCAAATAAATTATGCGCTGTTGCCGTAACTTCTGCTTCCAGGCACAAAGCTTTTTTCAAAGTCAGTAATACGAATCTTGGGACTGAAAAGGACAAAACCACCATGTCAGGAGTTTAGGGATTTGGATCAGATCTTGTTACTTTTATGGTTTTTAATTCATTGAACAAAAATCATGCTGACATGTTTAGGTCTCTTTTTTGTTCTGCCAAAGCATATGTCAGTATAAGGAAGGAACAGGAAAATTAAAACTTGATCCACTGATTCAAAAAACTTAATCCTGCTGAAATACTAGGAGAGGCAGAAAATAAATGCATCTAAGTCTGTAAGAAACCTTTTAACTTCTCTACAGAGAAGTATTTCAATCTTATATTTCATATGTAACTTGAAATAGGTAGCCTGCTTTTTAGATAATCTTTAATAAAATAAAAAAATTATCCACCAACTTCTTTTTCAATACATTGTTATATTTATATTTTACATGGAGAAAAAAAAATCACACATTCAAAAATACATAAACTGGGGGCTTCCCTGGTGGCGCAGTGGTTGAGAGTCTGCCTGCCGATGCAGGGGACACAGGTTCGTGCCCCGGTCCGGGAAGATCCCACATGCCGCGGAGCGACTGGGCCCATGAGCCACGGCCGCTGAGCCTGCGCATCTGGAGCCTGTGCTCCGCAGCGGGAGAGGCCACAGCAGTGAGAGGCCCGCGTACCGCAAAAAAAAAAAAAAAAACCACATAAACTGGGACTCAAAAAACCCTTAAGAATAAATGGCTATATAAAGAAAACAAATTCATAATATAAGTAATTTGGCCTTAATAAAGTGTATTTTTTATATTTATTAATGTAAATGTGACCTCACTACACTATTAACACCAGTTTCCATATATAATAGTATTCAATTATTGACACTGACAAAAATATTTCAGTTTCAGGATGCAAATACAGAGGCAATATTCTAAGGAAATGGAGAGGGGAGTGCAGTAGCGGGTGGGGGGGGGACGGCGGGGGGGAGGAGGGGGAGGGGACGCCAGGCACAGGAAGGGCTGAGAAGAAGAGAGGCATCTCTGCATGCAGGTTCCGGGTGTTGAGCTGAAGGTGTCCAAATTACAAGATCAGAAGCGGTCAGGATGATGGAAAGGCACTGGTTCTGAAGTCAAGACAGACATTTTATTCCTGTATCTATCACTCAGAAGCTGACTATCCCTGGGCAAGCTAATTAATCTCTCTGAGCCTCAGTTTCTTCATCTCTAAAATGAAGATAATAAAAGCACCTTACAGGGTGATTGGGAGATGCACACACACAACATTATATAAAGTACCAACGATAAAGGTAGCAGCATATAGTAGCCTTGAATAAATTTGATCGTGTTTATGAATGTTTTAATCAAACACACTTAATTACTTCCTCATGAAGCAATGAGGGCACATCTGTTTTAGAAAAGAAACATACTATATTACGGAAATATTTTAATTCCTTTCCAAACCAGTGATTAATACATCTGATCGTCTCCCTCTCGCACTCACAGGGTTCTGTGAGTACAGGTTAGCTGTATTCCAGGCTCTGGGCTCAGCCGGTTGGTTCTGAGCACCGGCTCTGCACTTGGCATGCATTCACTCATCAAGCACTGGCTGAGGCCCCGGAGTTCCCTGCCAGATCCCGGGCTGGGCTGAGGAGCACCAGAGACGAGGCAGGCCTGGTCCAACTTCTCCAGAGGCTCAGTCCAGCAGTGTAGACAAACTTGTCAACCTCTACTTAGGAAGAGCACGACTGCTGCTAGGACGTATGGACAGGCCTTCAGCAGGAGGAGCATGCAGAGAGTACAGCTCATTCTGTCTCAAGGTTTGGAAAATGTCCCAGAGACGCAGAATAACTCATGAGCTGCAGAAGAAAGGAAAGGGCACTCCAGGCAGAAGCACAGTGGGAGATGTAATGGCAGGAAGGCATGAGGCTGAAAAAAGTGCATCAGGGTCAAATTTGTTCTGTAGACCTGGAGTTTCCAAATTCTTCTTTAGCCACAAAACCGTGACTTCAAAGAAAACCAAGGCAGACGCCCCATTTATAAAACAGATAAAAAGCTCTTTCAGTTAATGAGGGGAAGGGCACTAGGGGAGGGGATGGTGCTCCATCCCACCCTGATGCCCCTCCACTTCTGCACCTGCCACTTACTGGCTGAGTGACCTTAAGCAAGCGATTTAAACTCTCTGAGCCTTGGTCCTCTCATCTGGAAATAGAAATTGACAATAAACAAACAAAACCCCCAGCATCTACCTTTCAGAGATCTTGTGGGGATTAGGTGAGATAATATATGGAAAGTACACAGTACAAAGCCTGATAGAAACAATCAGAAAATGTAAGCTGCCTCTGCTGCTATTCTTGTTTATGTTTTGGCAACTGTGGAGGCATCTTCAAATAATGAACAGTTTATTCATGGAAGTTTTTATCAACAGAGAGATGACAGGGCAAACAATCTGTGCTCCAGCAAGATGACTTTTTGAGATCTGACTAGTAATTTAACATCTTGTGTACATTTAAAAATCCAAATGTTCCCAGCGTATAGCCATGAATTTTTCTCTTTCTGGTATTAATTCATTCACTTCGTTTGTAGTTTCATTCAGCAGCTATTTACTGGGCACCTACTGCAGTCCAGTCACTATGTCAGAGTGAGTTTACAGTCTGGCATGGAAGGCAGTCATTAAACAAACACATGCACAATTAATCAATAAGTTACAGTGGTAAGAAACCTAATAAAGACATGTTGAGCTCTATGAAAATAAGCAGGGGAAAGGAGGCTAAGCAAGCTCTCCTGTGGGACTCCAGAAGAAAATGTGAAGATACTTAAGTTAAGGGATATTCAAGTTAAGATGAAGAAGAGTGGAGAAGCCAGGGAAGATCATTCCCACTAGAAGGAATGGCCCGTGTAAAACGAAGGCCTCTTTCCAGGTAAAGTTCTGGGGGAACTGAAGAAAGGCAGCATGGCCGCAGCACAGAAAGCAGAGGAGAAAGACTGTGCCCAGTGAGGAGGCCGGCAGGGCTGGCAAGGGCGAGACTAGTACGCAGGCCCTTCAATGCCGTATTCAGGCTTAGTAGATCCACTGATGGATGAATGGACACATAAATGGGGTAGGTACACACAGTGGACTACGATTCAGACTTAAAAAGGCAGGAAATTCTGGTACATGCTACATCATGGATAAACCTTGAAAAGATTATGCTAAGTGAAATAAGCTAGAATCAAAAGGACAAATACTATATGATTCTGCTTATATGACGTACCTGGTATAGTCAAATTCATGGAGACAGAAAGTAAAATAGCGATTATCCCGGACCTCGGGGATCGGGGAACAGGAAGTTGTTGTTTAATGGGTACAGAGTTACCGTTTTGCAAGACGAAAAGACTTCTGGAGATTGGCTGCACAACAATGTGAATGTACTTAATACCACTGAACTGTACATTTAGAAATAACTGAAACGGTAGATTTTTAATGTATATCTCACCACAATAAAAAGAAAAGAAAAAAAGGAGAGAAAAAGAAAGAGTCTTAGTAGATTGTTTCTAAGAACAACGTGGGATATCACAGACGTCTGAGTGAGGCAGAGGAAATGTGATCAGACTTGTATTTTGTGCAGAAACCAATGTACAAACCAGATCTAAGGATATGGCGAAAGTCTGCCCAGAAGCCTCTAGGCCCGCGAGTGGGGAGCTCAGGGCCTAGCCTGTAGCGGCTTCTCGGCTGGGTGATGAAGACAGTAGCCTTTTCCGCCAGGGTCAGAGAGCCTCCCCGCATAAGGCAGGGGTTTTGGCTGAGCTGGGAGGGTCACACTTTGTTTGTACAAACTCCACCAGGCGGGTCTTCCAGTAACATCCTGGATGGGGGCTTCTTGTAAGATTCCTTGAGCATGTTCCCGTGAACAATAAGCCGAGGGGCATGCCCCTCTGGTAACTCACAAAGCAGAGAGTCCCCCGACTGAAATGATACTTCCTATGGCTTCAATGAGAATGGGACATGTGCAAAGCCATGCATCAGGCATACATCAGAGGAAGCTATGCTCAGCGTGGCAAGTGCAGTAAAAACCAGTTATTGGGCTTTGCCAAAAAGTTTGGTTGGGTTTTCGTTAACATCTTACCGAAAAACCCAAACGAACTTTTTGGCCAGCCCAATATAATATGTCAGACTTCAAAAGGATCTTTGGTCACTTAAAGGGGACTTAAAAAGGTAGAAAGGACACGTGTTAGAGCCAGGAAGACCTAAGTTGGCATCTCTGTTCTGCCACTTGTTAGCTTCAGACCCGTGAGCGTGCTGTTCAACTTCCCCTGACTCAGTCTCCTCATGTGTAAAACAGAAGTAAGAATGTTACTAAGAGGGTGGAAGCAAGGATTACATGACATGATGGTGGCAAGGGCTCGGCACATGGCCAGTGCGTATGCACTGCAGCAGCTCAGTGCGGGGTGGCCACTTTCCTTACTACAGAATCTCCAAGGCTGGGGGACGACAGGATGCGAGCGTTCGGGGAGAAGGCAGTCAAAATGGATTCAGTCACTAGGAACTTAGGCTACTGAGTGGCTGGTGGGCAGCGGGGGGCAGAACAGGAAGAGTGAGGGCAGGCATGGGGGCCACGGGAGGCAGGAGGCTGAGGGAGAAGGGTGCCTCACTTCCAGGGAACAAACAGCCTGTGGAAGCGCATCTCTGACAGCTCCACCAAGAGAAAGGCTGCTGCCCACCTCCGCGCTGGGCTGCTGGGAGACTCCCTGCCAACAGCGCATCGGCCTGCAATCAGCAGCAGACACATGCCCTGCTTTATTGTTTGCTGGTGGGCGCTGCCCAGTGCCTTGGGGCCGCTGGCCCCGAAGGAAATGTTTTTGTTTGTGTAGCCCAGCCAGACTTCCTATGCTCCTAGGGACACAATTCTCCCTCCCCTCTTTCCTCACCACCCCCCATCCCCACCCTACCCCACCCCCCCAGCTCACCAGCCTGTCTTACATGTCTCATAAAGACACGAGATGTCCTTCTAGCCCAAAGGAAATCATACACACACTTTGGAAGGACTTCTACCATCAGCAGTACCTTCGGTTTTCTCTGGGGACACAAGTGGGCACCACCTGCTTTCAAAGGCCTGTCCTGTGACTGAGGCCTGGCTAAACCAGACATGCCATCCTGAAATACAGCCCAGCATGATGGAAAGAGAGATGAGGTTGAGGTCAGGGGTCACAGCTCCACATTCCCAGCTGAGTGACCTTGATGAAGTCACTCATGTTCTCCTTCCCTGTCACCACAGAAGGCTGGAAACCCAAGTCCAGGGATATGTGGAGGTAACTCTTACCTCAGCTCTCGTGTACAGGACAAAGAGCACAGGTTTGGTGGTCAAGGCAGACTTGACTTCCACTCCCAGCTCTGCCACTTAGAGGCTGGGTAACTGTGGACAATTAACTTATCCTCCCTAGATCACAAAGAAGGGTGTTTACTGAAGTGTTTAGGAGAACAGTCTCTGAAGCTAGACTGACAGGGTTTGAGGCCCAGATCTATCATTGCTTAGACAATGGGCAAGTACTTTTACCTCTTTGCCTCAGTGTTCCCATCTGTCAAATGTGTATAATACCACTAAGTTAATGGGATTGTTGTAAGGATTAAAGGAGTTACTAAATGTGCCGGTCATGGTGATGCGCTCAAGAAACACTATCTGTTATTGTTTGCTCACCTGTAAATGGGGGCGGGGGGGAGTAATAAAAATGTTACCTTTCTTCTTCCACAGTTCGTGTTAAGAGCGAATGACAGATGCTGGTTAAAGAATTCTGCATGTGTAGGTACTATTTTAAAAGCTGTCAATCAGATCAGTAATAAAAATAACAGTGAAGTCTCCCACTGGAGAGAGAGGGCAGAGCAGAGTGGCTACAGGCCCAGGCTCTGAGCCTGTCCTTCCCCTTACTAACCGAGTAACACTGGGCACGAAGAACCCCCCTCCCCTGTGACTCAGCGTCTTCATCTGTAAATCGGGGTAATGACATACCTACCTCAAAAGATTGTTATGAATAGAGCAGTCAGTATACCAATAGCACCTGGAACCGCAGTGGGCACACTGACCGCAGTACTGTCCTCACTACGCACTAGCTCCTGTTTCAGGGTCTAGGGATACAGCGATGAACCAAACTGACGAAGCTCCACCTACTCACATTCATTTTTTTTGTTGTTTCACAAACACACACTGTATTTTTTTTTAACAAGAGATAAATAAACTTGCCTAGTCGCATTCTAGTGAAGGAGAGAAAGAGTACACGTAAGTCTATAAGCCAACACATAAGTGCTATGAAGAAAATAAAGCAAGATAGGGAGAGAAGGAGGAAACATTATGATCGCAGCAAGGGCCCGCGGGTAACTGCCTAGTCCTCTAGCCCCAGTGCCATCCGCTCCCCTTCAATCAGATTAACAGTGACTAACATTTGCAGAGCTCTTCCCACGTGCCAGGCTCTGAGGTGACGCACACTTTGTGCATTAGCTGAGTGAACCTTCACATCATTCCTATGACATGAGTGGTCTTATGACCTGGTGTTTGCAGATTAGAAAAGGAAGGCTCAGACACACCAAGTAACCTGCCCAAGGCCACACAACAAGTTCCTGGTAGACCTGGGATCTGAGGCCAGTGCAGCCTGACTCGTGAATTCCAGGTCTCCCTGCTGGTGCTAGACAAATCTAAGCAGCTAATCTTACTAGCTGCAGTGACGGGGAGAGCACTGCTCGTTCACTAAGGCCTGCTTAGACACACAGTTCACTGCTACTCCGCCAGCTTCCTTACAAGTCTAAGCACAGCGGGGAGAAAGGAGAAAGCGAGTCCCTACAGGTGAGCAGTAGAACAGTGAGCTGATCTCCAGCGGCCAACCGCCAGGTTCTGTAAGTAGGTGCAGGACACAAAGGGTGACAACAGAAGAGGGGCAGGGGGAGGAGGAGCCTGTCCTTTTGGGCGCAGCTTCTGCACAGGTGTTGATGACAACTTTCTCCACAGCCCATGCTCCACTCTTGATTCCTGATTGCACTTTCTTGTGTGTTTCAAACAGAACATCTGTGCACGGAGGGGGCCCTCATTCCACACACTTGGGACCTGAACAGTAGGAAGCTCTCCTAAAAAGCCACAGGCTGGGTGAAGAGAAAGCAGCCATCCTAAAACTGCACGGAGGCTCGCCAGGCTTGGAAGTCGAGAGAAACAATGTACTGTGCTGGAAGTCCTCCAGCAGAATGAATGAATGAACGGTCCTGGAAAGCAGCGATGGCGAACAGGCAGCGGGCATGGAAAGGGCTGGAAAAGCAGCTACAGATGCTCAAACGCAGTTGGTGGCTGCCCCAGCCCAAATGAGGTCATTGGGCGGTCTCCTCTGATTTTTTTTTCTTTCACCATGGCTAAAGGTTTATATGTATGCGACTTATGGAAGAAAAGGGTATTATCAATATTTCCTAGAATGTGCACCTTATACACACTATCCCTGGTACGAGATCCACAGAGCGATACAGCAGCTAGACAAAGAGGCCACTGAGCTAGGAGGAGGGAGGTTCCAGGTCAGCAGCCCGAAAAGCAATGTGATAGTGTGGCAGGAACGTGGGCTTTGGAAACAGATTCGATTTGAATAATGACGCCTCTGCTTTCTAATCTGTGACCCTGAACAAAGTACTTAACTTTCTGAACCCCAGTTTCCTCATCTGTATTATACCCATGTCAAAACGGTACTTCTCTGCAGGCACAAAAACAGTGAGATCGCCATGAAAAGATGCATAGAAGATTCTGTTAAGACAAAAAAAGCAAGTTGTGGTACTGCAGATACTTAATCCCATTTATGTAAATTAAATATGTGTGTGTGTGTGTGTGTCTGTGTGTGTGTGCATCTTTTCAAATCTGGAAGGATATATATTAAACTTACCGACAGTTACTTCTGGGAAGAATATTTGGGGAACAATAAAATAACTTTTTATTTTTCTGTAGGATTTGAATTTTTGCAATAAATGTGTATTATTTTTTATGATTAAAGAGATGAAAATCATATATCTGATAAGAGTCTAGTATCCAGAACATATAAAGATCTCCTACACCTCGACAACAAAAGTACAAACAACCCAATTTAAAAAGTGCGCGAAGGACTTGAATAGACATTTTTCTAAAGATGTACAAATGGCAAACGAGCACATGAAAAGATACTCAACATCATGAACATTAGGGAAATGCAAGTCAAAACTACAGTGAGATACCACTTCATAGCCACTAGCCTGGTAATAATAATAACAATAACAGTAACAACCAGAAGTACTGGCAAGGAGATGGGGAAATTAGAATCCTTAAAGATTACGGGTAGGAATGTAAAACGTGTGGTCCCTGTGAAACAGTTTGGCAGATCCTCAGAAAGTCAGACTTATCACATGACCCAGCAATTCCACTCGTATGTATATACCCAGGAGAACTGAAAGCATGTTCACAGCAGCATTATACCTAATAGCCAAAAAGTGGAAACAACTCAAATATTCATCAGCTTATGAAACGATAAATAAAATGTGGGCTTTTAACTGTCATCTGGTGAAACTGCCTGGTCCGATCCCAAGGAGAATTCTCCTCCATGCTGTCACCTTGGGACAAAGTCTGAGGGCAGGAGCCTGGCCTAGGCATAAGGTCTATCATCACGGACAATGCCTGAAGGAAAAGTGGGAGCCAATGATGGCAATTATCCAACAATGGTGAGGCCTTGGGGAGCAGTTCAGTGGGCTGAGGGTGTCAAGAAGAGCCAAGGTCCCTTGGCCTTTCCAGAAATACTATGCAAACCTCACACCACAGGCAGGACTAGTCAGGGGATTTGCTTCTTTGGGATATATCTTCCAGGAGGTCTTGGTCACCGTAATTCATATTCAAAGAACAAACCAAGTACTCATTAACAAACAAACTACAGTGTGTTCCTGAGCAACTTAAATTCCAAGATAATTACAACATAATGACTCAACTCCTCCCACCCCTAAAAATGGAGGAAAAGATAGAAAAAATGAACATGGGGCTGGGGGAGGGTGTTAGTGAGGAAGAGAGGGAAAGAGAGCGTTAAGGACTGAAAGAGCAGTCAGCAAACAGAAAGAAAATATCGTTGGTTTTACTCCCAAATAATCAGAAAAAGAATGTTTCCAAGAACTCCTTAACCAGGAGAATTACATAATAACAAATACTATAAGAAAAAGGAATTAAAGTTTATGACACACCAGGCCTCACACTAGGAGTATCACATATAACATCCCATTATTCTTCAAAAGAATCATAGAAATAATGCCCATTTTACAGATAAGGAGGCTGAAGCTTCCAAAATTTACTGACTTGCCCAAGGTCACCACAGTGAGCACATTCCCCAGGCCACTGTCAGCCAATGGCCACTCGTGGCACAGGGACTCCTTTGATGGGCAATCTTCGCTCAGGAACGCCCCATCAGCCCGGCTGACCTTCTCAGAAATGCACTGCAGTGTGAGGCGTCTTCTACCCAGTCCTCCTCTTTTCCTTTCTTCACCAGTGGCAGACCCGCACCCTGTCTCTTTCACAGGCCTTTCTGCCCATAAATCTCTTGAACATCTAATTCTGTCCTGGCATCTGTTTTCAAAGGACCCAAGCTGATATACCCAGAGAATGAGAGAATGGGGATTTGAACCTAGGTCTGTCTAACCCCAAAGCCCTTGTGCTTTCCTTTATACCCAGAGATTAACTGATAAATAAATCATGTTGCTAAATCCAATGATCAATTCTTAGACCTTCTCTTCCTTGACCCGTCAGCAATATCTGGTGTAGCTGATGAGTCCTTCCCCTTTAAAACAATTCCTTTGTTTCCAGGACCCCACACTCTCCTAGTTCTCTGGCCACTTATTCTCAGTCTCTCTTGCTGGTTCCTCCTTATCACCCTGACCCATAAACCTTGATGTGGACTGTCCAAGGCTCAGTTCCCAAACCCTTCTCTTTGTTATCAGTATTTACTCTCTAAAATAATATCATCTAATTTCATGGCTTCTTCTACATGTTCATGCTTCCCAGATTTCTCTCTTGAGCCCACACCTGTCACCAGAACTCTAAACTTACATAGCTAACAGCCTACTTGACCTCTCCACTTGAATGTCTAGTAGAATCTCAAAATAAATATGGACAAAACCTGCTCTTCCCTCACACCCAGCCTGTCCTCCCACATCTGCCCTATCTCAGTAAATGGCAACTCCATCCTTCCAGTTGCTCAGGCCAAAAACCTTGAAGTCATCTTTGAGTTCCTTCTTCCTAAATTTACAACCAATCTGTCAGCAAATCCTGGCAGCTTTTCCTTTAAAATGTACCCAGAATCTGACCACTTCTAACCAACACCATCACCACACTAGTCCAGGCACCATACCTAGATTACTACAATAGCTCCTAACCAGTCCCTGCTTTCACCCTCGCCTTCCTACAGTATAATTCTCAAAATATCAGGCAGAATGACCCTTTCAAAACCTAAATCAGATCATGTCCCTCCTCAGCTCAAAATCCTCCAGTGACTTCCCATTTCACTCCAAGTAGAAGCCAAAATCCTTTTAAGGGTCTATTAGGACTATGATGGTTAATTTTATATGTCACAAGTGTGCCTAGATATTTGGTCAAACACTATTCTGGGTGTTTCTATGAGGGTGTTTTGGATGGGGTGAACATTGAAATCAATATACTGAGTAAAGCAGACTGCCCTCCCCAATATAGGTGGGCCTTGTTCAATCAGTTGAAGGCCTGCATTAAAACAAAAATAATAGGGAATTCCCCTGAATAAGAAGGAATTCCTCCTGCCTGACTGCCTTCAAGCTGGAACAATGGTTTTTCCCTGCCTTCGACTCAAACTGAAACATCAGCACTTCCTGGGTCTCAAGCCTCCTGGCCTTTAGACTGGAACTACACCATCAGCTCTCCTGGCTCTCAGGCACTTCAGGCTCAGATCAGACCCACACCATCAGCTCTCCTGAGTCCCCAGTTTGTCTCCCAAGACCGCAGATCTTGGGACTTGTCAGCCTCCATATTCACATGAGCCAATTCTTTATAATAAATCTCTTTATGCACACATACACACACACATATACATCCATCCATCTATCTATCTACATATATGTATGTATATATGTGTGTGTGTGTATGGATATATATATATATCCTGTTGGTTCTTTTTCTCTGGAGAACACTGACTAATAGAAAGACTTTACATGATATTGGCCTCTCCATTTCACTCTGACCTCATCTCCTGTTTCTCTCCCCTCCCTTGCTCTGCTACAGACACGAGTGTTCTCACTATTCCCTGAACACCCTAGGTGGACTCTCACCTCAGGGCTTCTGCACTTGCTGCTTCCTCTGCCTTAGTGCTGAGTATAAGCCTAGTCTGCTCTCTCATGTCCTCAGTTCTCTGCTCAGTTATCACCTTCCCCCGAAGCCTTCCATGAACACACTACTTAAAACTGCACCAGCTCACTACCCCCATCTATGACATCCTTTATTTTTTTTCACTGCCTTATTTTTCTCCACAGAGAGAAAACTATGGCCAGCTGACACACACACTGCATGTGTGTGTTACTGTCCATTTCCCCAGTAGAAGTTCCACAAAGGCAGAGGCTTTGTCTAGCTTATTCACTGCTGTGTCCTCCCTGTCTAGAACTATGCCTGACACATAGTAGGTGCTAATAAATATCTGCTGAATAAATTTACAAATACCCTAGAAGTTTCACATTTCAGCATAAAAACTTTATATTCTCATAAACACAGTTAAGTGGTCACCTGGGGCCAGAGGACTTGCAAAGGGTCATGGGGAACTTTCAGGACGACCGAACTGGTCTATATCTTGACTGAGATGGTGGTTACAGTCAAGATATATATTTGACCTATATTTGTCAAAATTTATCATCATGTACACTTGAAATGGGTTCATTTTTTATATGTAAGTTACACCTCAATAAAGTTAACTAAAAAAAAAAAAAAAAAAAAAACAAATACTTTATATTCCAGAGTGCTTCTCACACCAAAAAGTGGCACATAAATTTACTTCAGATTATGCATCCTGATTTGAGCTTTGGCAATTTATGCTCCACATGCTTTGGGTTGGTATATAATTAAATTTTAAAGTACCAATTACTGCCCCTTATTACAAAAAGAAAAAGTGCTCTCAGAGGTCCACAGACGTTAAGAATAGACTTTGATGTCAAGCAGACCCATATTTAAATCCTGCACAACTCTATCCTTACTAGCTAAATGAACTTGAACAAGTTATTTAACCTCTCTCAGGCTTACTTAGCTCATGTATAAAAAATAGGGAATAACAGAATGACTTAAATAATATAGCATAAGGCCTAGAATATAGTTTGCACTCAGTAAGTAGTCACTTTGTTTAATATTATTATTGCCATGCAGTGAGCCAGGAAGGCCCTTCAAATATCAATGGGGTTTCCTAAGAGACTGACGTCAAGTTTGGCTCTGAGGACCACTGGAGGGGTCACTCAGGTGTGCTGCAGATGGTTGTCTGGCCCTGAAGTGTCCATGCCTCCAAGAAGCTCAGCAATATGCAGCACACTGGTGCAAACAAGCACTGAGACAATCAAGGAACAAAAGCTACACCAAGGCCCCCCACATTCCATTCACTTCTTCCCCAGTTATGGTCCTGCCTCTACCACTTCCCACTCCCAGCAGAAGAACAGGAAGATCCTTAGGAGATCATTATGACACTGTTAGTAAAAGAGAAAAAAATTTAAACAACCAAGATATTCAACAATTGAGAACGATTTAATGTTATACGTAACATGCAAGCACTACGTATCCCTTAAAAAGAGTAAGGAAGAACTCTCCTCAGAGAGAGCAATGACGCATTAAGTTAAAAAAAGGAACTGCAGGGACTTCCCTGGTGGCACTGTGGTTAAGAATCTGCCTGCCAATGCAGGGGACACGGGTTCGAGCCCTGGTCCGGGAAGACCCCACATGCCGTGGAGCAACTAAGCCCGTGCGCCACAACTACTGAGCCCACGTGCCGCAACTACTGAAGCCCAGGTGCTTAGAGCCCATGCCCTGCAGCAGGAGAAGCCAGTGCGATGAGAAGCCCATGCACCGCAACGAAGAGTAACCCCTGTTCACTGCAACTAGAAGAAAGCCTGCGTGCAGCAACGAAGACCCAACACAGCCAAAAATAAATAAATAAATAAGTTTTTTAAAAAAGAAAAGCAACTGCATAAGAGTGCATGTAATATAATCCCATACCATTATAAGAAAGATGGAGAAGGAGATTTACACATGTCTGAAGTTGCACAGAAAAAAACCTGGAAAATCACGGTGCTAAAAGTAGTACCCTATGGAGAATAGGATGGAGGTACTTTTTTATTTAATCCTACTTAAAGTAAAACCAACGCAGACACTGACGAGAAATAATGAAAGAGGAGGACAATCCAGGAAGGATGCAACTTCACTGGGGAATGAGCCAGTCTTAAGCACTTTCATTTCTTTGGTGAATTCATGATTCCTTACAGCTTTCTTTAAAGCCAGACATGAACCCTCATTCTACTTTGTGTGGTTTTCTCATCGATACTTGGTAAAACAGTAAGTAAGGGAGTATTTGTTTGTTTGTTTGTGGGCATAATAAAGATGTGAATGGGGTGGGGCCTCTGATCAAAATAAACTGCTCAAAACGTTTCAGGGTCCCTGATTAAGAAGTGCAAGACTGATATACCAGAAAAAGCTGCTATCCGGAGAAAAGAACAGGGAAAAAGGCAGTAAATAAGACCTGAGTTCCATCATGCTTCTTCCCCTTGGTAGCCCTATGACAGCGGGCACTGACTCCTGGGAGCTTCAGGTCTTCCATCAGGCAAGTAGGCAAAAGAGCAGTCTCCCAGCCTCAGAGCGGTGGTGTGAGAATTCAGGGAGAAACCCTCAAGCATTCAGCACAGTACCTCCAGGCATTATACCTGCAGCGCAGGAGGTTTGTAAATAGGACCCAGAACTTGATTACATAAATAAGAAAGAAAAATAGAAGAAACTATTTCAGTGAATCTTGATTAACAGGAATGTTCAAAGAATCCGTCCAGTTGACGGACTGCTCTAAATGGAAGAACACTGGCCAGAGAAGAAAACAAAAGCTATGTACAGTGTCACTGCGGATGAATGTAACCCAGAGCCTGTAAGGTCCAATGTCATTTTACTGAGGACAGCCAGGAGAAAAACTTGCACACAGCCCCACACACAGCTGGATTTGCAGAGGCTTTGAAAAGAAGGCTTGGTGATATGCACCACCCAGGCTCCAAGTTTGACCTGTTACGGCTTTAGGATTTATTCTCCGCCTACCTCCCAAAATGATCAGAGGCAGATTATAGGAAGAGTCACGTACTCAGTAGACTCATTTAAATAAGAATATAAGAATCAGAGGAGTGTGATGAGGGTGAGGTACCAGCTGAGATCTGTTGCAACTGAAAATACAACTTAGCTCTGGGCATCATCCAGAGTGAAGGCAAAAAAGCAAACTTGCAGACTATCATTAGGCAGAGGAAGAATCACAATCAACCAGGAAAGGTAAATTTTTTTTTTTTAGATGTTGGGGGTAGGAGTTTTTATTAATTAATTAATTTATTTTTGCTGTGTTGCGTCTTCATTTCTGTGTGAGGGCTTTCTCTAGTTGTGGCAAGCGGGGGCCACTCTTCAATCGCGGTGCGCGGGCCTCTCACTATCACGGCCTCTCTTGTTGCGGAGCACAGGCTCCAGACGCGCAGGCTCAGTAGTTGTGGCTCACGGGCCCAGTTGCTCCAGGGCATGTGGGATCCTCCCAGACCAGGGCTCGAATCCGTGTCCCCTGCATTAGCAGGCAGATTCTCAACCACTGCGCCACCAGGGAAGCCCAGGAAGGGTAAATTTTTATAGAACTAAACTTGAAATTTTAGCATCAGAAACTGATCATGGGAATTTATGTTTCTGATTCCCTCCCACCTCCCAAACTCCTAACATAAGCTTTAGTGTGTTATTTTCCTCCTTGCAGCTTTGCCAATTACCAGCTGCGTGACCTGGAGCCAATGCCTTACCTCTTGGAATCTCAGTTTCCCCATCCTTTGAAGGGAGGGATGCACCTATCTATTTATGAAAAGGAATGAAGGAACATTTGCTAGCATTAACTGGGTGCTTGCTAAACATCAAAAGCTTTGTGCACATTATCTCACTGGAATCTCCCAATAACTATATAAGGCCAGTCCCATAAATATTTTACAGAAGAGCTCTCTGAGATTCAGAGAGGTAGAGACAGTTGCCATTGTCACACAGCTAAAAAGCAGAAGAGTCAGAACTCAATTTCATGCTTTTGTGATACAAGGCACAAATTTAACCGTTAGACTTTTCCACTTTTCCTGTATATGTCAAGCACCTAACAGTTCCTGGCACATAGTAGGTACTCAACATATCCGTCCCCTTCCTCACTCCTTCCTTTTCTCCTAAAGTCAAATTATGTATATATGGAAAAATTTGTCTACTGAGATAGTATTAGTATCTTACATTTATATAGCTTCTTTCCTCTAAGGAGATCACGCTACTTAATCTATTTTCTCTGCTAATCTCACCAAAGCTCTAGCTATCATTATGTATTATTTCATTTATTTTACAAATAAGGAGCTAGAAGGCAGCAAGCTGTTAGGGTGACGTGCCCAGAGTCATATGGAAGTTACTGCCAAAACCAAATAAAAACCTTGGTCCCCTTTACATCTAAATCAGCCTTTATCCTCTCACATGACACAGCCTCCATAATAAAGAACAGATCATTCATTTTTTATCTGGAAAACTACCAAACGTATAATTCAGTGAGGGGCCTCATGACCTTACCACCTTGTCAAAGGGAAGAAAGTATATAAAAAATGAGGTTTGCAGGAGCAGGCGGTTTTGGTCCGTCAACTTTCTCTTGGATTACACCCATTAACCAACATAAAATAATGCAAAATATAATGTAACAGATCCCCGTGTCTTTGGAAATTCAAGTTAAATTCACTGATCTTTCAAACTTATATACAATGCACAAGGGCAATCATTAACTCATGTGGGGCTGCAGAGGTGCACGTTATATCAACGAGCTCTTTGAAAGAAACATATGATCTACAATGGGCCACTCTAAGAAGAATCCAAGTCAGCAACGAGCATTTAGTGGCATAAATTCACAGCATCACAGCATTCTGGAGCTCCAGAAGGGACCTGGCAGACCACTGAGAACAACCCCTCCATCCTGTGCATCAGGAACCCGAGGCTCAGGGAGGTTAAGTGGCTTTTCCAAGATTTCACAGACAGGAGAGCAAGAACGAAAAAATAAAGCTGCTGACTACTATCCATTCCACTTGCAAGTCTTGCTTCTGATGTCCATGAGTACACTTGGCACTTTCCAGAATTACCCATCTATATATAGAGAGTGCAGGAGAAAGAGCCTGGACTTGGTAACAGAAAAACTCAGGATTCAAATCCTGACTGCTACTAACTGGCCATGTGATCTTCAGCAAGTCTCTTAACTTCTCTGAATTTCAATTTGTTCATCTATAAACTATGGGTAACAGTAAAGTCCACAAGTAAGCTGCCGGTAATATAAACGAGCGGCCCGGCACAGCCTTGAATTCCACAAAGGCAAACATCAGGTCCACGTACATCCCCAGCACCCAGCACAGAGGCTGGAACATTACACATTTGTAGAAAATTTGCTAAGCAAATCAATGAACTAACCAAGCAAACAGGTACTGGACTTGAACTCAGGTTTATCTGCTTCTTAAACACTAGGTTATATTGCTCCCAAATAACATGATTTCAAAGCAGAGTGTTAATTCTGACTTACAGAGTACCGAGTACACAATGGAATAAGGAGGCCATTTTCTGGCCATAAAGCAAGAAACAAGTTCAGTGGGAAAGTTCCTGGGCTCTCAGTGTTGGTATTAATTCTTGTTGCTAGCACGGGTACATCATGAGGCGTTAGAATCAACTAAACCTGCATTTAGGCCTAGCTTCAGCATAAGCTGTGTGACCTCAGAGATATTACTTTACCTCTCTGAGCCTAAATTTCCACACCTGGGGAAAAACCTACTTTACAGAGACTGCGTGACAAATGAGGCAATCTATATAAAGGAGTACGGGATGATGTGTGGCACACAATGACTCAACAAGTGTCACACTCCACTTCTAGTTATTTGGAAGCTTCATTCATTCATTTCACTTAGGTCTCTGCTCCAACGTCACTTCCTTCCTGAACCTTCCTGCCTACAATAAAACCCCCAACTCTCTCTATCCCCTTAGCCTTATTTTTCTTCATAGTCCTTATCATCACCTGACATTACATTACGTAGTTATTTGTTTTTCTTTTTACTGTGCCTACTCGACAATAAAGAAAGCCCTGGGAGGATGGGGACTTCTTGTTGTTTGTTTACTGCCCTATCTCAACAACTAGGAAAGGGCCTGGCATGTAGTTAGTGCTTAATAAATATTTGTTGAGTGACTGAATGAATGAATTCAACACTTATTTGGGACTTGCTAGATGTGGGGCACTGTGTAGGAACAGGGGTTTAGAAACAATTAAGAAATGAGATTACAGAAGGAGAAACTGATTCTGCCTGCTATGGAACGTGAGAAGATTTGTATCTCACCTGGACTACTGCAGTGGCCTCCCGACTATGCTCCCTGCGTCTGCCCTGTCTCCCTACATTCCACTTGTTAATTGGCAGCCAGAGAGACCTCTGAAAAGTCAACATCAGATCATATCACTCCTCTGCTTAAGTGCTTCCAATGGCTTCCCACTACAATGAGAGCACAGCCCACACTCCTCACCACAGCCTGTAACGCGTGAAGCACCGTCCGCTCACCAGCCCATCACCCCCAGCCCCACTCTTTCCCTCCCTCACTGTGTTTCAGACACAATGGCTTTCTCTTCATCAAATATACCAAGGTCTTATCATTTCTTTTTTAATTTAAAAATAAACGTACATTTGATGCATTTGAAACTCTAAGTTCTATATATTTACGTAATTAACAATATTCTGTTCTTATGCCTAAAATTCTTCAACAAGTGAGGATTAATGGGAAAATGACTCTTCAAGGAACTTGGGTTAGAGATTACAAGTGTCGAGATCTTTCGGACTCCGGGCCTTTGGGCTATCTGTTCACTCTGCCTGGAAAGCTCTTCCCCTAGGCTGGCTCTTCCTCATTATTCAACTGTCAGTAAAAATGTGACTTCCCTTAGAGTCCTCCCCAGCTAAAGCTGTCCCTGCCACCATCACTCTCATCAAGGCACTCTCTACTGGATCACATTGCCTTTTCTCTCCTCACAGCATTTCATTATTTGGAATGACTTTCTCTATTTATGTGTCCTATCTTCCCAATCAGAATGTAAAGTACATGAGGACAAGAACTTTGTCAGATTCACTGCTGCATCTGAATAAGTAAACCGGATCTCAAAAGATGCTGGAGTCTGCCAGGATGAGACGTACAGGTAAAGTACGCTATCAGTCTAAAGGATCATGGAGTGTTGGTTTCCTTCCAAAGACAACTGCCCCATTACGTCAAAATATGTGAATTTCAGCCAGACGTACTTGGGAATGGGTACCCGAATTAGCGTCTCTTCCACTTCTGGGTTCAGATTCATTCCACTTTCTCTTATAGCCTTGATAGCTGCAGCTGTACACTGAAAACCAGATCAAAAGGTAAACAGAATTAGTAAATAATTATTACCAGATGCAAGCCCTCCATCGATAACTGGCAACCCATCTTGGCAGAACATGGAAACATTTAGTTCTGTTACCAGTAAGATCAGGAAGTTACATTGGTGTAGAGTGCTTTGATCAAGCTGAATAGCAAACTATGTCCACTCCTGGTACTAGTGTACTGCGGGAGGGAAAAAGCAAAGAAAAAGAAAAAGAAAACAGCTCTGCTTCTTTGAAAAGATTTCAATGGTTTGAGGCAACACAAATCAAAACCACAATAAATCCTCAAGGGAGGAGGGCTGATCTGTGCAAAGACTGGTGTAAAGACAGCTGAAAGATTTTATACATTAAAAATTCCAGTTGACATTTTACACTCAAAATATACCAGTGCCGATTTGAAATGAGTAAATAAATTTAACTCATTCGCATCTATGCTCACACCAACCTCACTCATGTTTTGGCATGAGCAATGAATCTCTGCTGGTGTGTGCACCAAGAAAGGTAGCGTGAAAGATCTCAGCTCAAATTCCAGCTCTGCTAACCATGTGACCCTGGGCAACAAGCTTGACTTCTCTGAGCCTCCATGTTGTAATCTGAGACCCTGCGGTACTGTACCTCAAAGAGGAATAAATGAGGTAACGTGAGCCATGCATCTTGTTCTGTGCCTGGGTGCCTGTAACACCCAGGCAAGGGGCGCTATTATATAAACGTATTCAATAAATGAAGAACGCACAAAACCCCCAAATAACGACGAGCTGATATCATCACTTAGCTGATGCACTGCTATCTTTTTTTTTTTTTTTTGGTGACTGCACCACGAGGCATGCGGGATGCAGGATCTCAGTTCTCCGAACAGGAATCAAACCCATGCCCCCTGCAGTGGAAGCGCAGAGTCTTAACCACTGCACCACCAGGGAAGTCCCTCTTTTTTTTTTTTTAATTTATTTTATTGAAGTATAGTTGTTTTACAATGTTGTGTTAACTTCTGCTGTACAGCAAAGTGATTCAGTCATACATATTCTTTTTCATATTCTTTTCCATTATGGCTTATTTCAGAATACTGAATATTATTCCCTGATGCACTGCTGTCCTGACATCCTCCAGGGTCTCTCTGACACAGCCTTGCTCTCTAACGTGCCAGGTGGCACACTGGTACACTGATTTCCCCCAAGTGCCTCATCTCACCTCAAGCAACATTATAACCACACCTGGCTTGCAATCCTAAAGCATAAAAGAAAGCAGTGTGGAAGACAGATAATTTCACTGGCATGACAATGTGGAATTCATGAAAACAAGGCCTCTGACATTTTCAAAAGAATTTTAGGTTTGACAAGAGCCAATCCACATTGCTTGGATTCACAGAGCCAATTCCCAGCCTTGAGCTCCTCCCTAGACTTTCTGGTTTAAATAAATGGGGTTTGCTGCACACCTATTTTACTTTTCCAGGTTTTGTTTTGTTTTTTAAGGGAGTGCCTAAAAACCACATCCATTTCATTTTTAAATGACCTGAATTCTACAGGGACATGACATGTTATCATAAGGGCAAAAAGACAAACCGGCATTCCACATGCAGACAAATCATCCCCTCGGGCTACAGAATTTAATAGTGTGTCCACTGCTTAAAACTGTAAATTCTTTTTTGCGGTATGTGGGCCTCTCACTGTTGTGGCCTCTCTCGCTGCGAAGCACAGGCTCCAGACACGCAGGCTCAGCGGCCATGGCTCACGGGCCTAGCCGCTCCGCGGCATGTGGGATCCTCCCGGACCGGGGCACGAACCCACGTCCCCTGCATCGGCAGGCGGACTCCCAACCACTGCGCCACCAGGGAAGCCCAAAACTGTAAATTCTTAAAATGTACCTCTGACCATAGACTACTGGAGCTGGAAGGGACCTTGGACATAACCAGGTACAGTCCCTTCCTTACGAATGCAGAGACCTGCTGGTAAAGGTCACATCCCTCATACAAGAGATACAGTCCCTGAAAACCAAGAGCAAGGGAGTGAAGACCTCGCCCATCATGCCTCCAGTTACCTCTCCATCCAGTGATGTTACTTTCTTTGTCTCTGTTACCTTCCAGATCCCCTAGTTCAATGTATTCAGTAATTGTGGCACAGGGAATTTGATTTTTTTCTAATAGCCAGAAAGAATTTGGAACTAGGTCTGGTGTATAAAGGGTATGGCCAAGGTAAATAAAAGAGCTGGATGAAGAAATGAAATTTTCCTCTGCAAGAAAACTGCCATCTTCCATAATAAAATGAAACACAGATTTCTAAAGTTAACAATAAAAGGAGAATGACCACTTTGAAGGAGCGGCCTGATTTCAAGTCTCCTAATCTTCCTTTTCTGAAGCTTCTCACTGGCTGACTGATAACTCAGCTGGATCATCCCACCACCACCACCCTCCTTTCACCCTCTGACCCAAGTGTTGCCACACAGCCTTCCCAGGCAAGCAAGGGAGTACCCACTGCTGCTTCCAAGCTGGGCAGGAACTATGTCTCAGTATTTACATATTCCCAGTCCAAGGCTCAGGGCCTAGTGTGTGGTAAGTGCTCAGTAAAAGCTTGTTGAGTAAGTACATTAATGCACTGACTCAGACCTGCTAGAAAAGCTCATCTCCTTACTTTTACTTCATGTTTATAACCCCCCCACACACAAAAAAACCCTTATTTTATACTATTTTATACATGTTCTGTGTCCTTTCACATGCATAAAAAATGTGAACCAAGAGAGGTTTCATTTGCAAAGAAATCTACTAAAAGAGGTAGTTCTAAAATACTCTAAACATGTATATTTTAGTTTGATATGGAAGGATACAGAAACTCAGGGAATTACAGTCATTTTCCCAACATGACTTCTGAACTACTCGTGGTTCAGACAAAAAGGCATATACTTCTATCGCATTTCCCTCTCCTAGCTTTTATCCCCTCACTGAAGGGATGCCCACAAGTAGGCTGTTCTCCAGTGATCACACTGACTCACTGGTTGCAGCTGCTTGGAGTACTGGGTCGAGAAAGATCACAGACCCCACCTGGGGTCAGGCAGGCAAGCGTGCTGCGATCAATTAGCAATGTCTGCTATTACTGTTCTTAAACTAATAAATCTAACTCATTCGCGTCTATGTGCTTGTCTACGCTACAGGACAAAAGACGATGAAACTTTTGTAGACAGCTGAACAAATCCTTGACAATCTGGGTTCCAGTCAACAGCTGACTTGCAGGGACTCAAAAAATATTTGTGGAATTAACCAATGGATGGTGAAAGGAGCACAGCCTTTAGAGTCCAACAGACCCATGCTCAAATCTTGGCTCTACCACAACAGCGTGAACCTGCAGAAGAGGTTCTACTTCTCTGAGCCTCAGTTCCCTCATCTATAAAATGGAATAAACTTTAATTTTAAAGAGTATCCGTAAAAGCTTTTGTACAGCAAAGGAAACCATAAACAAGACGGAAAGACAACCCTCAGAATGGGAGAAAATATTTGCAAATGAAGCAACTGACAAAGGATTAATCTCCAAAATTTACAAGCAGCTCATGCAGCTCAATATCAAAAAAAACAAACAACCCAATCCAAAAATGGGCAGAAGACCTAAATAGACATTTCTCCAAAGAACATATACAGATTGCCAACAAACACATGAAAGAATGCTCAACATCATTAATCATTAGAGAAATGCAAACCAAAACTACAGTGAGATATCACCTCACACCAGTCAGAACGGCCATCCTCAAAAAATCTACAAATAAATGCTGGAGAGGGTGTGGAGAAAAGGGAACCCTCTTGCACTGTTGGTGGGAATGTGAATTGGTACAGCCACTATGGAGAACAGTATGGAGGTTCCTTAAAAAACTACAAATAGAACTACCATATGACCCAGCAATCCCACTACTGGGCACATACGCTGAGAAAACCATAATTCAAAAAGAGTCATGTACCACAGTGTTCATCGCAGCTCTATTTACAACAGCCAGGAAATGGAAGCAACTTAAGTGTCCATCAACAGATGAATGGATAAAGAAGATGTGGCACATATATACAATGGAATATTACTCAGCCATAAAAGGAAACGAAATTGAGTTATTTGTAGTGAGGTGGATGGACCTGTCATACAGAGTGAAGTAAGTCAGAAAGAGAAAAACAAATACCGTATGCTAACACATATATATGGAATCTAAAAAAAATAAAATGGTCATGAAGAACCTAGGGGCAGGATGGGAATAAGGACGCAGACCTACTAGAGAATAGACCTGAGGACACAGGGAAGGGGAAGGGGAAGCTGGGACAAAGTGAGGGAGTGGCATGGACATGTATACACTACCAAATATAAAATAGACAGCTAGGGGGAAGCAGCTGCATAGCACAGGGAGATCAGCTCGGTGCTTGGTGACCACCTAGAGGGGTGGGATAGGGAGGGTGGGAGGGAGGGAGACGCAAGAGGGAAGAGATATGGGAATATATGTATATTTATAGCTGATTCACTTTGTTATAAAGCAGAAACTAACACACCATTGTAAAGCAATTATACTCCAGTAAAGATGTTAAAAAATAAATAAATAAATTAAATAAATAAAACCACTTTTTAATGATAAAGATAATAATAATAAAAAAATAAAGAGTATCCGTGTTGATCACATGAAGCAAAACATGAGAAAGCAGTGCCTGGTCACACCGTAGACGCTCAGCACACATTTGCTTTCTTACTGCCACAAGAGCAATAAGGGAGTCTGCAGAATTTTTTTTTTTCATTTGCCTTTTCAAATTATGCTGTGGTTTTTTTACTCCCTTCTTTTTTTCCAATCATTAACTCTAGCTGCAGGCAAGTTTATGGAAGGCAGCAACTGCATCATTTATCAAGCAGGACACATGCTTAACAAATGCAACGCAGTTTTCTGTCCTTGATGCATCTGAAAAGATTCTGCATGTAAATCTTCATCATGTCTCTAGGGCATGACACAGAAATGCTCAGGTTTGAGAAGAAAGCCAACCACATATGAAACAGAAAGGAATTATATAAACACAGTGAGGATTAGCTCAGCATTTTGAAGCTATAAACCTGGGTACTGCATGGACAGCTTCTAAACTGGAGGAAGGAAATGTTTAGTTGGAGCTATTTGTTTAATATATACACCAGATGAGATAAAGGAATTCAAAAGACAATGTAACTCACACTTCCTCACTCTGGCCTTGGAAAGAACCTCTCTAGTGAGATGACTGTAAATGTTTTTTTTCAAAACCCACAGAATTTCAACTTGGAGAAATGGCAAAGATGCTTTGCTTGAAAAATGAAGATATACTCCAACTTCCTAAGAAAAAATTAAGCTGTTAATACCTCCTCCTGCCTCATAAGATGCTCTGGTGGCCAATCAGGTGCTTCTTCTGTGAATGCCATTTGCTATTTAATAACAGAAGTGGCTGGCTCTGAAAAGCAATCTGCCTGATGAGGTCTTCAAACTGTGTAATTAGGAGGCTATTCCCTAAATTGGCCCGCAGTGCCTGTGGGATTAGATGAACAAGGCAGAGAGGCCTCAGTGGTTCAGAGGGGCCAGAAAGGGAAAGAGCTGACAGTTCCCTTTTTGTCCATTACTCTGTTCCTGGGTGACACCAGGAATGAGTGTCTCCCTTCCATCAACCTAATGACACATATTCATCCATTTGAGGAAAATTTACTGAGTGCATCCCTGTGTCAGGCACAGTGCTAGGCGTAAGTTAGAGCAAGTTAGATATGAGTCCTACATTCCAAGCTTACAATCTAGTGAAAGTGAGCTGGAAAATTAAGATGTAAATAACGGTATAACTATTGATAATGACAAGTACAATGAAGAAAAAGAACTGTGCTGTGTAAAAGTGGTGAATGTGGAGGAATAATTGAGATTGGGTAGATTAGGGAAGACTTCCCTGAGAAAGTAATATGTAAGCTCTGATCCAAAATATGAGTGGCAATTAGCCAGACAAGAGCGTTCCGAGCAAAGGAAAGAGCATATGCAAAGGCCCTGAGGATGCAAAGGGTTTGAGGAGTTGAAAGGCTAGTGTGGCTAGAGCCGTGTGCAAGGGTGGCAGTGGCACAAGACTGGAGGATCTGCAGAGACAGGCAGGGGCCATGTCATGCAAAGCCTTCTAGGCCACAGTCATCTTTTACTTAAAGATTACTTGAAGCCACTGATAAACTCGGTGCCTGGGAAGGACATAATCTGAGAGACATCTTTACAAGTTCGCTCAGGCTGCCGTATAGAGAACAGATTGGTGGAGTAGTGAGTAATACCCCTCACAAATGTGCCCAGCACATCAGCTACAAGAGCCCTTGTATTTGAAACAGCCTGCTCATAGCAAGGGCTTTCTCTTACTCATGTCTCTAACCCAGTTTGTCAAATCCAGCAGTTTCAACTTTGGTCTCTGTCTTTGGGCTAGAACTACTGAAACAGACCGTCGGAATAGGGAGAGACTTCAGATTCCTTTACCTCATATTAACAGATGAGGAAATGGGAGACCCAGAAAGTGATGCAACCTACACAAGGTCAAACAGCCAGCTGGCGGGACAGGTGGGACCCGATTCCAGGTCCTCAAGGATTCCCAATCCAGGTCAATTCTTACTGGACCAATAAGGAAAAACCCATTTACCTTCCTCAACCAGACTTAACATCATAGCCTCCAGGTTGCAATGATCTAATGCAACCCACCTTCCAGCCTTGGAAGCACTGTGCTCTGTGCAATATTCTGCAGTGGTCAGTCCAGTTTGAAAGGAATGTGAATTCCTGGAAAGGTGTGCTCCAAATACTAATGCAAAAGTCACAGACTGGTGGCCCACAGAACAAACGTGGCCCATTAGGTTTTGTCATAGTCTTAAAACAAAACACACAAAAAAGGGAATTAGTTATCAACATTTAACAAAGATCTTATATAAAAATTGGGGTTACTGGCTTCTTCTGTAAACAAACATCTTAACGCCTGGTAATATCTAATTACCAGGCCTGCATTTCTGCCTGGGAAGGATCAACAAGAGCTGGGCAAAGGCTGCTCCCTTCAGACAGGGCACGGGAGCTACAGTTTACCCCGGCCCTTCCCATCACTGCACTGCCACTACCGTTTGTCTTAGGTGGGGCCCGTGTCAGTATCCCAATTACTCGCCTGGCCTCTATAGTGTTTGAGTTAAACAGAAAAGGAATTTACAAACAGGAAGAGAGCTTTTCTTATCCTGAAGTTCCCTTTATTATGCTTTCTCTCTTGTTTCATCCCAAACTAGAGGGAACACGTTCTCCTGACGACTCAGCCTCCTGCATTCCAAAAGAGACCATGGAGAGGGACCCCTTTAGCAAGGCTACCTTACCTCTGGGAAGCTGGCCATATTCACCAAAATCAGCTGTGGCGACTTCATGGAGATCTGGCCAATCTGGTTTAGAGCAAGTTTCCCATCAGCAGTTACCACAGTGATATGATCAAGGGATCCTAAAAGAAAAATGAAATAAAGGGTCTTCGAATTCAGAAGGACTTTAGTAGCCCCATATCTAAGTCTCTATCAATTCCGATTCAACTGATGGTTAGGGATCCCTTACTAATGTGGCAAGATGGTTCAAGGGGCTTCCACAGGAGCAGTGGCATCATGTGATGGAAGGAGCTTTGAAAGGTTGACAAAACTAGGTTGCAACTGCTTACCAGCACCAGGGCAGCCAACAGTCCCGCTCTGCCTGGCCCTGAGCGGTTTCCTGTGACACGTGACTTTGAGAGCTGAGACTGGAAAGGGCTGGTCACCCCTCCAGCAACACTGCCGTTTACTAACATGAAACCTCAGGCAAGTTAGTCATGTTCTCGGTACCTCGGTTTCCAACTCAATTAAAAAATACTTTACAGGATTAAAGTGAGGATTATAACTAAATATAAACAAGCAAGTATACCATAGGCACCAAAAATAAACATAAAAATAGTCACCACTTATTAGGCCTTTTAGTTTTCACAACTAGTCTGTAACACTATCACTGTCTCCACTTGACACCAGAGAAAGAGACTTGGGGAAGTTAAATGGGCCAAATCACAGAGCTAATGAAGGAAAAGGAGCGAGAGCCAAGCTCCAGCTCAGGTGTGCTTGCTTCCAATTCTCATCAAGGCTCTTTCCCGTATCAGTGGAATTCAAATTTGGTTGTGCGTCAGAATCCCCAGGGAGCTTTTCACGTAGATTCCTGGGCCCCACCCCCAGACAGCCTGATTCTGCAGGGGCTTGGGAGCCTGTGATTTTGGGGGAGCTTGTAGCTTTTTAAAGATTACCACATGATTCTGACATGCAGCCAGGTTGGGAGCTGCTCCCTGATACCACCTTGATTTCGGCACTTAGATTCCCTTTAGGAAGAAAAACAAACAAAAAACATAAAACAAACAAAAAAAACCCCTACCAACTATGACCACTTCTCTGTTATCCTGGATCTGATCTTTGTCTCTATCTGAATTATGGAAAACCCTGGGCAAAATTTTCTTGTCAAGAAGGCAAGTATATAGTTACAGATGGAAAAGGGGTGTTATTCAAACTCCCTGATTTCCTATGCAAATGAAAACTAAAAGGAAACATTACCATTCACTTTAAGAACCACTCACAGATGGCTCATTCTGATACACAAAGAGTAAAGGGTCGGGGGCTGGAGGTCAATTTTTTTAAACAAATTGGGAGTTGTCCCAGCAAATTGTTGTTAGAATAATGCAGTACCATACCACGGTCCAAAGATCTGATTTGAAGCACAGTACTCAATTCACCATCACAAGATAGAAGGCTGTTGACACCACTGGCTTCAATCTGGAAAAGTCCATGATTCTGAAAACCAGTGACCTGGGTTCAAATACCAACCCTGCCACTTCCTGACTGTGTGACCTTAGGAAGGTCCCTTCAACCTTTTGGGCATCTGTTTCCTGATTTCTAAATGGGGCATTAAAATCATACTTCTCTCACAGAGTTGTTATGAGGGTTAAATGAAAGAGTTTATGGAAAGCACTTATAATTGTGTCCTGGCATATGTAAGTAATAGCCCAATAAATGCTAACTATTATTATTACTTTTCAACTTTCTCCTATATTTTAACCAAACTAACCTACTTACAATTTCTCTAATACAGCCTGTTCTCTCTTGCCTCAGGATCCTTCTACTGAGGATGCCCTTCTCTGCTCAGGTAACTCCTGCTCACTCTTTAACACTCAGCTATGATTGTATCTAATCTCAGAAATCCTGTCTGACCTCCTAGGCTGGATTACAAACCCTTTATGAGCTCCCGAGGATCCTATGCATACTTCTACAATAATGGCAACCAATATTTACTGAACACTTCCCATGGCAAGACATGGTGCTAAATGCTTTCTGTAATTTATTTGCTTTCATTATCACAATAACCCTATGAGACAGCTCCACCATTTTACAGATGCGGAAACTGAGGCACAGAGTATAACTTGTCCAAGGTCACAAGAGCTCTTAATAATGGAGCCTGAATTCAAACCCAGGTGTGATCAACTCCAAAGCCATGGTCTTCACCACTCTGCTTTGCTATATGGTTTTACACATGTTGGTTTACTTGTCTATCCCTTCACATTAGGATCTAGGCTCTTGGAAGGTGGGGACAATGTCTTTTCTCTCTGTATCTACAGCACCTATTAGTCAGCACAGAATAAGTGCTCAATAATGCTTTGATGAATAAATGAATGTATGGATGGATGGACGAATGAATGAGAGGACAAGAATGAACAAAGAAATAAACCTGTATTTTAGACAACTATTAAAAGCAATCAACTATCTTGGAGACAGAAACTGCTGGTAGATGGACATGTAAGAGGGAAAGTGCCTGCTGGTTCAGATAGTAATGAAAGATGGTATGGAAGAATCTGGCAAAAAAATAAAATAAAATAAAAGACTGGCTAAGTCTTTAGCCAGTCTTTAGCCTGTTTCACCCAAGTCTCTTCATGGCCCAAATTTCTACACAGAACATTGCACAGACATAACCCTGAAGAGAAAGAAGCAAAGAGGAAATACCAATGGGAGGCCTTCTGAAAACGGATCTTAATTCAGCCTTCCTGATTTGCCATAAGATCCTTTGCCACAGAAGTCCCAACATGGGCTTTTCAGTACGCAGTTGTGGTGGTTCCCATTCCCTAAATCCGTATCGACATAATGCATCAAATCCTTTTCCCTCAATCTGTCCCCAGCGAGAATCTCCCTCAGCCTCATTCCTGCCCCTCATTTTCGCAGAGGTTAACATTTAACAAATTACACTCCCAACCTCTTTCCAGGCCCATCATCTTTTTAAGTTCAACAAGAGTGGAGCTTGCTGGCTAATTTTAAGTATCACATTTCTCCCCGAGCTCCTCTCAAACCGCTCTCTGGTTTCGGCTGCAGAATGTTAACAGGGCAGAAAGCACAGGGGAGACAAAGCACTTTATCAGCTTCATACCTAAAATAATAAGCAAGTTTAAAATAAACAGTTGGGAGAGATTGAATGGCACGCTCTACTGTCAGCAAAGGCAGAAATGCCCCAGTCCAGGGCTGACAAATGACGGAATGGTCTTCTGGTTTCACACTGGATCTCGTCTCTGAACTCTGTATGTTTCTGCTGGTGTTTATAAATGAAGCCGTATACTTTTCACTTGGTTTTCTTAAGAACAAGTTCATGAAATACCTTCTAGTTTCCTTGTGAACTACCCCAAGCAAGATGTGAGTGGGAGCAGTATCCCACAGATACTTTCCGAGGGGGTCCCGGGCTTGACTCTAGGATGATGACAATTTCCAAAAGGCCAATTTAACAGCAATTGGATTTTTCCTGCCTGCCTGCACCATTAGCTGACAACTCACTTCTTCCATCACATCTGCAAACAGTTCTCTTAGACAGTTCTGACATTTCCCACTTAGGAAAGCCACTTTCAGGAAGTTATTAACCCAAACGGAATCTTCCTGGTCAAGCTCAGGGGTACAGAAATGCCTCAGGTGGGCAGGTCTCCAGCCAGTTGGTTCCCAGTACACGATAAGAACGGCCAAATAGGACAAATTGGAAAAATCAGACCAAAGATGTCAGTTACTATGAGACTAAATACCTACAAGTGTATAGAGTACAGCAATAATAAAATTTCCATTTTTTGAGAGTATTATTCCATGAGAACAAAGACCATACCTATTTTGTTCACTGTATACCAGCACAATGCCAAGTTCATAGCAGGTAAGTATTTGCTAAATGGATAAATGTAGTGTTAGTATGTGCTGGACACTGTTACCTGGACACATGTTACCTCATTTATTTACCCATCCCAAAGCTAGAAGGTAGGAATTAGACAAGGAAACTGAAAACCAGAGAAGTAAAGTAACTGCCCGTGGTCACCAATTAGTAAGTGATAAAGCTAGGACTAAAACCCAGCTCTGCCAAAGCAATGTTTTTGCCACTATGCCCCTCTCCAAAACACAGGTTCAGTCACTAACCTGGTGAGGTCCTTATATTGACAGTCTTATTGAAATTTTCCTTGAGCGCTTCTATCACCGACTTCATTTCTTCATCCACCTCTTCCAAGCTGATTATATCTTCAACCAAGGTACTGTTAAGATTCATTCTGGTTTGGGACTGTCCTTTCCCTTTGGCTAGAAAGTCAACATTCAATGAACAAAAAAAAAACAGCAGCATAAACAGAGACAATAAACAGTGAGTTAAGAAATACCTACTATGTGCAGGGAAAAAAGCCAAGTGCTAGAAAATTACAGAACACTGTCACTAAGTGTAGGCCCTAAAAAAGAGCCTACACTTACTGTCAACCTGGGACCCAGCATCACACAAAGCACTTTCTCAGATATTAGTGAAGGCACAGGTTTTATAATGAGACACCCAGGTGAAAATATGGGCTATAATGCATACGACCTTTATGACCTTGAGCAAGTTACTCTATTTCTCTGATATCAGGTTCCTTTCCTATGAAACAGGAATAATATCTATACTGCCAGGTTGCTGCAAGGATACAGATTAAGTAATTCAAATACCTAAAAGAGCACTATCCACATGGCAGACACTCCATAAGTGAATGAATTCCTTATTTTTCAGAAAAATAAACAGAAGATGAGAAAGGTAGAGTGACTTTGCCTAATGTCACAAGGTCATGAAATAGTAAAGACAAGGTTTGGTCCCAGATGTGCCTAATTTTAAACCCATGAACTTTCCATTAAATTGTCTTCATAAAATGTAATTGGAGATACATAAAATATATTAATTCATTTAAAAACGAATCATAAGACAAGGATATGCAAAGTATCTGACGGCTGGTACAGACAATAAAAACAACAGTGGTTTAGCAACATTAAACACCGCTGGTAGTAGTGACAATGGCGTATATTTTGGAAAGCAACAATACTGAGAACTGAATAAAATTCTAATTTATATCTAAACCAACATAGCGATTTTTCATATGCATCTATAATGTGTATATGCATAGATCACTCCCATGAGTATTACAAATAGTCTTGCATTTCTTTAAGGAGGGTGTGGGAAGGAGAAAAAGAATAAAAATATTTAAATAATATTATCCTACACTAGTTTATTTATTAAGTATTCAACAAACATTTATTGAGATCATTCACAACAAATTTTATTGAACATCTACAGTGAGCTAGATCCTGAGCTATTTGTATACCATATTACAATTTGCAATGCAATTTCAAGTACATTCTTCTTTTAGCTATTCAAAGCAGCTCTCTGACGGAGGAAAAACAGAGATTATTATTGTCCCCGTTTTACAGATGAGAAATTTGAGGCACAAGACATTTAAATGTTTTGCCCAAAGTAACCAACCAGTTAGCAGCAGAGTGATTTATTTTTTTGAACATTTATTTGCTTGTATCACCATCTTGCTTGAAATCTCACTGGTCTTAAGTTAACAGGCTAATGGCTTAGAATTGTCAGAACTGATGAAAGAGGTGAATCTTCAGATTTAGAAACACAAGTTCCAAACAGGATAATAAAAGCAAATTCATACCTAGACATTCTGTGAATGCAGAAAACCAAGGACAGAGATTGTGAAAACAGCCAGAGAAAAGACAAATTATGCATAAAGGATCAAAATTTAGAATAATAGCGACAATAGAAGCTAGAAATAATTTCCAAGAGCAACAACAGAAGCAAGAAACAATGGAAATAATATCTTCAACTTTAGTGTTAAACCAAGTATGCATGTTAAAAATTTTAAGTTATGCCCATCAATATTAGAATGGATAAATATTCTTTATGAATGAAATACTATACAACTGTAAGAGGAAAAGATCTACAACTACAAAGAAGAATTTAAATGAATCTCACAAACATGATGTTACGCAAAGAGGCTAGACACAAGAATCCAGACTGTACAGTGCAAAATCCATATACAATAACATATACTAAACAGTATAACAGATAAAACTATATCATTAGTAGTTAGAATAATAGTTACCTGCAAAGGGTAGAAGGTGGTAAGTTACTAAAAGGGAGCAAGAGGGCACTTTTGACATGCTGGGAATGCTCTGGTTTTTGGTTTGGGTGCTGATTACATAAGTAAAAATTATATAGGTGAAAATTATCAAGCTATTTTCTTATGATAGCTGCACTTTTCCATAGGTGCTTTTTTAAAAATTTTATTTTATTATTTTTCTTTGCAGTACGCGGGTCTCTCACTGCTGTGGCCTCTCCCATTGCAGAGCACAGGCTCTGGACGTGCAGGCTTAGCGGCCATGGCTCACAGGCCTAGCCGCTCCATGGCATGCGGGATCTTCCCGGACTGGGGCACGAACCTGTGTCCCCTGCATCGGCAGGCGGACTCTCAACCACTGCACCACCAGGGAAGCCCTAGGTGCTTTATTTTTATAAAAACATATAAAAGAAATTAAAAGTAACCACCAAAACAATAATAGAATGTATACCTTCCAAATCAGCAGAGATGAAAAAAGAATAAAGAAACTTGATTAATCCAATAGAAAGGAGAAAAGAAGAAACAAAGAAAACCTCAATAAAGAGGTAGTATAGGGCCTCCCTGGTGGCGCAGTGGTTGAGAGTCCGCCTGCCGATGCAGGGGATACGGGTTCGTGCCCCGGTCTGGGAGGATCCCATATGCCGCGGAGCGGCTGGGCCCGTGAGCCATGGCCGCTGAGCCTGTGCGTCCGGAGCCTGTGCTCCGCAACGGGAGAGGCCACAACAGTGAGAGGCCCGCGTACAGCAAAAAAAAAAAAAAAAAAAAAGAGGTAGTATAAAATAACAGAAATACAAGTACCCAGACCAAAGAACCAGTTAAAAGTTAGAGACTCTCAGTAAGATTTTTTTTTAATCTAGTCGTATATAATATATACAAGAGATTTTACAAAAATATAAGATCACAGAAAGTTTAATGTATGGGCATCAGAAAATTATAACCCTAGCAAATATTAATCAAAAGAAGGCTGATGTAGTTATATTAATTTAAGACAAATTGATTTTACAACAAAATGCATTATTAGAAACAATGAGGAGCACTTCATAAAAACAGAAGAAATTCACCAGAAAAATATAACAATTCTGGGCCTCAAAACTACTTATGGACTGAAGAAAAATGCACAGTGGAATTTAAAAATATTTAAAATGACAATAATAAAAATACTACACAACAAAAACTTGTAGGAAGTACCTAAAGTTGTATTTATAAATTTACAGCCTTAAATGCTTACAAGAAAAGAAGTCGAAAATTAATGAACTAACTGTCCAGCTCAAAGGATATAAAAAGAACAAGAACATGGGAGGAAGTAAACAATATAGAACAGAAGTCAATAAAGTTTTTTAAAAGAGAGATCAAAAAAATTAACAGCTCTTTTCCTAGAAAGGTGTATAAAATTGACAAACTTCTGTCAAAAATAATTGATTAAAAAAGGGAAGTAGGGACTTCCCTGGTGGCGCAGTGGTTAAGAATCCGCCTGCCAACGCAGGGCACATGGGTTCGATCACTGGTCTGGGAAGATCCCACATGCTGCAGAGCAACTAAGCCTATGCGCCACAACTACTGAGCCTGTGCTCTAGAGCCCGCAAGCCACAACTACTGAGCCCACGGGCCACAACTACTGAAGCCCGCGCACCTAGAGCTCATGCTATGCAACAAGTGAAGCCACAGCAATGAGAAGCCCGCGCACCGCAAGGAAGAGTAGCCCCCACTCAATGCAACTAGAGAAAGCCCGCGTGCAGCAATGAAGACGCAAGTCAGCCAAAAATAAATAAATAAATAATTTTTTTTTAAAAAGGGAAGTAGACAAATAAATAATACTAAGAAAGAAAAAGGGGACACAGTCATCAAAACAGTAGAGATTTTAATAATCTTAAGAGACTATTATGGACAACTTTATGCCAAGAACTTCCTATAAACATATAATTTACTAATACTAACTCAAGAACAAAGAGAAAATTGGGGAGTTCCCTGGTGTCCTAGTGGTTAGGATTCTGGGCTTTCACTGCCGTGGCCTGGGTTCAATCCCTGGTCAGGGAACTGAGACCCTGAAAGCTGCATGGCACGGCCAAAAAAGAAAAAAAAAAAAAAAGTATTCCTATTCACCAGCAACCAAATAGAACACACAATTTTTAAAAAGATATAAACTTAAAACAATGAATCTTGTATAAAATAATACAGAATATATTTATGACCTTAAGGTAGGGGGAAATTTCTTAAAAAGGAAAAAAAGAGCACTACTCGAGAAAGATTGATAAACTGGTCTACATTAAAATTAAGAACTTCTGTTCATTAAAAAAACACTGTGAAAAGGCAATTATTATCAGCAATACATATATATATGCAGAAGTCTTATCTTTAGAATACATTAAAATTCTTACAAGTCAATTTTTTTAAATGGGCAAAAGACTGGAAAGAGGATATCCAAATAACCAATAAACAAATAAAAGGTGCTCACCATCATTATTCATCAACGAAATATAAATTAAAACCATAATGAGATATAACTGCACACCCATCAGAATGGCTAAAATTAAAAAGGCTGACCATACCAAGTGTTCACAAGCATACAGTGGGTATTTAGCAAATAGAAAGCTAAAACACTCTGGGAAGGAATGTAACCTGACATGACTACTTTGGAGAATTGTATGTTCTGAAACTGAACTGAAACTTAATATATGCATAACCGAAGGCTCAGCAATCCTCCTCTTGTTATACACCCAACAGAAAGTCATACATATGGGCACCAAAATGCATGTTCATAGCAGCATTATTTATTTTAGTTCAAAACTGGAAGCAATTCAACTATAGAAAACACACATAAATCGTGGTGTACGCATTCACTGGGGTACTATAAAGAAATAAAAATGTACCAACAACTACTACAGGCAACAACATGGACAAATCTCACATGTAGATTGCTATCAAAAGAAGCCAGGCATGAAAGAATACATCTTGAGTTCAAAAAGCGCAAAACAAATCTGTGGTGGTAAAGTCAAGAGAGGGGGCTGTCTTTTGAAGGGTGACAACTGAAAAGGACACGAGGGAAGATTCCAGAGTACAAGTGACATTCTATATCTTAATCTGGGTGATGGTTACATGCTTGTGTTCACTTTGTGAAAATTCACTGAGCCATACACTTACAATTATATATGCACTTTTCTGTGTACATCACTCAAAAATTTACTTTAAAAAACATCATATACAAAAGTGACAAAAATGATGATAGCCTAGAAATAAACCTGATTAAAGAACTGTGCAAGATCTTTATGGAGAAAACCTGACAATATAAGTTTCATAGAGAAGAGCAAAAGGCCAAGAAGAAGAAAAAGAAAAAGATAGCGTGTTCTGAGGGGAAAGATTTGTACCACTAGATTCAAGACTTGTGATTCAGGCATTAAGGAATTTAGTGCAGGGAGAGATGAGTAGTTCAACACATCAAGAACTCAGATATAAATCATACACATAAAGAAACCTGACATATGACAGAGGAAGCATTACAAATCTGGGAGTAAAGAAGGGCCACTCAATAAGTGAGGTTGACACACTTATTACCCGTTTTAAAAAGAAATAAAATTAGATTCCCTGCCTCACATCATATTCAGAAATAAATTCCATATGGATTAAAAACCCAAATGTGGAAAGTAAAAACCTTTAAAAGATTTAGAAGAAAATATAGAAGAATAGCTTTATGACTTTCAGATAGTTGAGGGTTTGTTAAATAAGACAGAAAAAGCACAAATGATAAAAGAAAGAACTGAAAAATATGACTACATTGAAACTTATATTCAATGAAAGACATCATAAAGTAAAAAGGCAAAGTAGATACTTGCAACATATACAGTCAACAAAGGATTAGCATTCCTAATATAGAAAGAATCCAATAAATCTAAAGGAAAAAGTCAAACAACCAACTTTTTAAGAGGCAATCAAAGAAGACAAAAACTGAATAGCCAATGAAATATGAAAAGATGCTGCTTATGTGCTGCAGCTAAAGTCTAGTGCACTAGAAGACTTCAATGCTGTGGACATCAGGAGACCTGGATTCCAGTTCTGCCACTAACTCGATATGATCATGGGCAAATGTCTTACATATGGACCTCAGTTTCCTCATTTGCAAAATGGTGAAATCTGTGCTTCACTAGGTAATTAGAAGAATTTCTTCACTGGATAATTACAATTCCTTCAATGGATAATTATAAGGATCAAATTAAATTATTAAATGTATGTGAATTTAAAAAAATATAATGCAACCTATAGATCAAAAGTTATTAACTGACTATAAGGCTTCTATGCATTAAAGCTCTTTTGGCAACTTGTTAATTTTCCTATTAACAGAAAAGGAAAAGGTCTGCATGAAACCATAAAAGAAAAGCAGTGGGAAAAATATTCAGTAGGGTATTTCAAGCACCGTCCTTAAGAGTGGAATCCCTGACCCACCACTGCAAATAGCAGGTCTGCTTGACAATTTTCTGTCACTCATTCATTCCTTCAACAAAATTTTTTGATACATACTATGTGTCAGGCTCTGTTAGTTGCTAAACAAGAAAGACATAGACCTCACAGGGTCCAGTATGGAAGACATAACAAACAATAATTAACTAATTAATGAGTGCTGTGCTTAAGTACATTAAAGGTAAAGTAACAGTGTGCACAAATGCATGTAACAAGGGACCTGACCCAGCCTAAGAGGTCAGGGAAGGCTTCCCTGAGGAAGCGACATATAAGCTGAGACCTGAGTTGTATCAAGGTCTCATTCTTGAATGACACAAGCCATTAAGATCATCCATCTAAACCCATGGCTCTAGTATCTCCTCACCCAACAACCTTCTGCTTTTAATATTATTTCCAATGCAGATCTTCCTATAAGGAGAAGGCAGGTTGATCCCTGCCACAAGTATTCTGATTTGCTTGGCACCTATACCTGCAATTCTAAATCTAAAAGAAATTAGGCATTTTCTGAGCCATAATAACAAAAAGGTGGCATGGCAATGACAAAACAGGTTCTAATACCAACTCTGTCACTGTGACCTTTTAAGCTAATCAACTGAACCACCTGAGATACCATTTCCTCATGAGGCATGGGGAGAAATTCAGAACATCTCTGAGATCCCTTCCAGCTATGATAATTCAAGGGCTAAATATAAAACAGGGGTGAGGAGGTCATGCCTCTACCTTTGGCTTTCTTGGTAGCGAAATGCCGGATTGGTACAGCTGGATAGGCCAGGTGTTGCCCGTGGTCATTCTGTCTTCCACTCACTGTCTTCAGCGTCACTTCCGCAACAGGTCTGGTGAAGGCTGCAAGGGAGTTGCAAAAGGCAGGGTGGACCAAGCGGAAGCACCTTAAACCCAAGGCCATGACTGAAGACAATTCTTGTGAACACCCACTAAAAAGAACAAGACACAAAGGAGATCAAAGTAAATCAGACCCTATTACAACTTCAGAAAATAATCGGTACCAGTTAGCAAGCAAATCCTCTCGAGTCTATCAATCAGTTTTGAGTATGTGCTAGGTAACTTAAATACATTATCTCTAATCCTCCTCCCAACATCTGTACAACTTAATATGATTAGCCCCATTTTATACTACGAAGAAACTGAGGCTCATGGAGATTTAAGTAACTTGCTCACAGTCTGTAGGACTCCAAATCGCCATGCTCTTTCCACTACAGCAAATGCCCCTTAGCACACAGGGAACAGAGTTAAGTAAACGTAGAGCAGACTAAATCCCTCACGATGGTAATTAAACCCTTATAGGAGAAAAAGGCACAAAATCTTGATAAAGTTATACTATAAAGAGGAAAGGCAGAGCACTGGAAGACTTTAAATGAAATAAAATCATTTCAACAGGCATAAAATGACTGGAAAATTCACACAACAGCATTGAATTAAAATTTTCTTTGGTTCCTTATGCACCGATTACCAATTAGAATGCACTTTACTGTGAGTCTGAAGCATGGCTGAGGTTTGAGGTCTTCCATGTTATAGAACTAAAGCTCTGGGAGATGCCACCCTCCTTTGGTGTTAACACAAGTTACACATTATACTTCTGAGGGCTCTGACCATGGAAAAGATGCTAGAGCCTACAGCTACCTCTGGGATAGAACACAGTTCTAGCTTACTGGCAAATGTAGTATTAATAGCTTCTGCCAGAAACCTGGCTATTATTACTCAGCTAAAAATTAAGCACGCTTAGCATCAAATACCTGGAAGATACCGTCTCTGAGAAACAGCCCCACACTTCATTAAAAAAATTAAAAATCTCATCCTAAAATTTTGATGCAGTGTAACAGACGGAATAAGAGCATGGGGTTTGCAGCCAGAAGGCCTGGAATCCAATCCCACCTCCACCACTGACTAAATGCCCCTGAGCCTCTCCGCACCTTGATTTCCTCAACTGTAAAACAGAGATAATTATAGTTATTCCCTAGGTTTGGGAAGAATAAATAGGTTAATGTCAGTAAAACGCTTGGCACAGTCTCTAGCAGACAGCAGGAGTTTCCCAAAAGGGTACCTATTGACAGCTGTCACCTTTCCTTCCAAAGACTTCCGTGCCAGGGTCAGACACAACAAAGAAATCGCACAGGTCATTACTAAAGTACAAGGAAGCCTAGAGTCAGTCACATCTAGATATAAATTTCAACTTTGGGCAATTCATTCCACTTACTGGGCATCACGTTCCCCATTTGCAAAATGAGAACAAAAATCCCGTTCTTAAAGTAAAATGAGATAGTGAATGCATATTAAAAACCTAGTAGAGTGCCGGGAATATAGTACCTGTTTAATAAAAGCTGGCTATCACTATCACTATTTTTTAAAGAAAAGCAAATGAGTTGCACAAAGGCAAATAACTTCTCCTGATGGAATTTTTAATAGCAAGAGATGCTAAATGTCAGTGATCAGTGCGTGGACGTCAGTAAAGACAGAGCTAGATAAAAAAATAAAAAATTTCTCCCCTTTTACATTATTAATACCTACTATTAATGGGCTGCCTGCTTTACCCATATTATTCATTTAATCCGCTCAAAAATGCCACAAAGAGAGTATAATAATCTCCTTTTTATAGATGTAGAGGCTGAGGCTCAAAGAGACTGTCACTGACCAAGGGCATGGAGTTAATAGTTCTGCCCTGTAGCAGCAAAACTGTTCACAGAAATGTGCCTCTAAGTGAGGTTTCTATATCTAGTTTTTTGCCTAATACAGCCAATGGCTAACCCACACTTATATCCAAATATGGCTGTATAATATAGTGTGTTTTTTTTTAATCTACAGGGTCTCAATCTGGCTGTTTCACTAAGACAGGTTTCCTGGTGTTCCTGTTGCAGGTCATAATACCAATCCACAAAGCAACAGGAAATCAAAATGGGTTAGAAATAAACAACCTTTGACAGAAAACTCACCCAAAAGCAGACCCGGTACACGTGAACCGGAAGACGACTCTATAAATAAACCACACTGCTGAAATGCTTAAGGCGTAGATTTTAATTGCACAGAAGTCAGGAAACTTCAAAGTGGAAGGTCAATAAAGGCAATCCCTTGGACCCTTTACCTTAAGAACATGCATATTAACACTCAGTTCAGCAGAGAAGTAAGGTCGAGGAAAGGAACCATTATGGGAGCCCAAGTATTATACAACAAAATTAACCTACACTCAGAAAAAAAATATGCAGCAGGAAATATCTGACCTTTGGATGCGGTCTTGAACTGGAATCTCAGTTTGCCCATTTACTAGCTGTGTGACCTTAGGGAGATCATCAGCCTCTCTGAGCTACAGTTTCCACTGCATCTTTCTCATGGTGATATTAATGAGCCTTTAAAAAGGTAATTATAACAATAATAATGAAACAATAGCTTATAATCATATAGTGATAACTATGTGCCAGAAACAATTCTAAGTGATATATTGCATATATTAATTCATTTGAGCTTCACGATAACCTACTTATTATTATACTCATCTTACGGATAAAGAAACAGAGGCACAAGATAAATAATTCGCCCAAGATTTTATTTCAGGCACTTCTGTTCCAGAGTCTGTGCTCTTAAACACTATCCTAGATTGTGTACATAAGGCAGTATAATTACTGGCATTATTTTTCCAACTGTTGAAATATTTTTTAAAACCACTTGAAGCACATATTCTTTATCCAAAGTCGAGGTTCTCAAAACTTGAATTTTCCTGTTTTTTCATAGAAGGTGCACTTTAATTTTGTAACGAAATAGATGAGGAACACAAAGTCCTAGTTTATCCACTGTCCCAGCAACCCCTACCAATCCAGCTGTATATTAGCTTATGATATGTAGACTTTTATAAATGTGGGTGTGCACACACGCAGGCCCTTGCTGTTTATAAAATACTTTCATGTGTTACCTGGTTCTCACAGTAACCAGGGTTGCGATAATCACCCACATTTTACAAATAAGCAAATTGATCTTTCATTTCCTTGAATACTCTTCCTGCTCCAGGGTCTTCAAAAATACTGTTGAATCTACTTGGAATGATCTTTCCTCACCTCTTTAATGAACTACCTCACACTTTTCTTTCAGATTTCAGCTTAAGCATCAGAGGATGCCTTCCTTGGCTATCTCCTCTAGCTCAATAGGTCAAATGTCCTATAGCCCACTTTCATAGCACCCTGTACTTTTTCATAGCACTTACTTTAACAATACCAGTTAGTATTTGTGTAGTTATTTGACCATTGTCTAATTCCCTCCATAGGACTATAAGCAGTACAAGGACTAATCTATGGTTGTCTTGTTCACGGCTGCATCCCCAGTCCCTACCACAGTCCTGAACATAGGAGACACTGAATAAATATGAAGAATCCATGAGCGAAAGTCTAAAAAGATTAAGTCCTTCCTCGAGGTCACAATGCTGGCACCAAAACTGAAATCTAAGCCTCAGACAGTAGGTCCTAGGCTCTACTTCCCACTGCTTCCATTAACTCTTGGTTTGCCAGATTTTTCACTTACAGATAATAGGGCATGTTCTCTAAATCCAGTGCCATGTGAAGGCATTTATAGTATCTGACTCTATGCAGGATCATGTCCCTGGCACAGCCAAAGGAAGGATGAGACACTTTAACAAGTGGAGAAAGAGCTTTTGCCTAAGAGCTAGGAGGGCTGGATTCCAATATTCCTATCTCATCACTCCCTGCCAGCCATCCTTTTTAGATTGATAACTACCCTGTATTCAAAAAGCATTTGTATAAGCTCTGCTGATGACCTGAGACTTGTATCAAGTCATTTTTTCTACCTAGGTTTTCTTTCCTCAACTACAAAACGAAGGGTCAGACTAGGTTTTCCTTCTTTCTAACTATAAAGCTCTCCAAGATTCTGAGAATGCGAGAGAGTGGGGTGACAGGAAAAAGGCATCAAGCTTAGAGAAGACCTGGGAAAGAGTGCTGATTCCAGCACTTCCTAGGTATGTGACCTTCGATAGGTCAAAATCTCTGGGCCTCAATTTCAGCTGTAGATGACAATAATATTTATCAGGGTTATCAGGACGATCGAATAAGATAAGAGCTGCAAAAGCACTTTATAAATATAGAAGGGCTATTCAAATGACAACTGTTTTGCCACTGAGCCGCACAGAGTAATGGTTAAAAGTTGAGGCTTTGGAATTTGGGCGCCATCACTCACTAGCCACGTGACCCTGATGAAGTTATTTCTCTGAGCTTCCCTTTCTCCAGCATGGGGGATTAAATATACCTACTCCCCTGGGAGTAAGGGGCGTGGGTTCGATACTTGCTTGGGGAACTAAGATCCCACATGCCACGCGGCCAAATAAATAAAGGGTCTGGACTTAATTCTATTAAAAAAAAAAACCTACCCCTAAAAGATTGTTATGAAAATTAAATGCTCCAGCCAGGTGGCAAGCTACTAAGTAGCTGCCCCTATTTAGTAAGCCCCGCCTCCCATCCTGGAAGTTCCTAGCTGATGAGATGAGCCCCGCCCCCAGCCGTAAAGGTCAAGCCGGAACGAATGGAACGCGTCCGGGTGTTCAGTCCCCCAGAGGTCCTCGAGTAGAGATCTCTGGCACCCGAGCCCCGCGCGCGCCTCGAGGCCGTGCCGAGGCCACTCACCAGCTAGCGCCCAGTCTACTAGGAAGACTCGCACGACCGCAGCGACGGCGGCGTCGCGGCGTCTTGACGTCACGGGGCGGGGCGGCGGCGCAGGCGTAGTGCGTCACGGGCGGCCTGGCAGCTGGCGGCGCTGAGGTGGACGCGTCTAGAGGGCTGTCTGACCGCGGAGTCGGGGCTTGCTTTGGGGGCATGAGCCGAGGGGACTACGCCGAGGTGACGAGGTGAGTCCGGCCGCGACGCGCCTCTGCATTTTAGCGCCGGCCCCGCGAGGGACTCCCAGAGGAGGCTGCCCTAGAGAGACGGCTTTTCAGGCCTCGCCCCGGATTGTCCCGCTCCTGGCCCGGAAATAACAATCCGAGTAATGACCCATCGCATCTGGGAATTCGCGGCCAGGGATCGGAAAGCCGGGATTCCAGGCTTGACCCCACCGTTACCCTTAGCTTTTAGGAACAAGCGCCTGCTTCTCTGCTCCTCAGTTTCCCCAAATGACTGTTCGTGGCTTCCAGGGTCGTTGTAGCTCAGCGGGGGAGGGGGTGTGGGCGGGAGCGTTTTGTGAATTCTGTGACTATAAGAGGTTGTCGCCATTGCGAACCCAAAGGATTTTGATTGTCATATGGCATCTTAATCACTTACCACACTTTACCGTTCCTCAAGAAGTGCTGTGCCGAGCTGTCACGTGTATTGTCATATTTAAGCCTCATAATAACCCTTGAGATAGGGATAATTATGCCCTTTGTAGAAAGGAGGAAGAAACTGAGGCTCCGAGTGGGGAAGTGGCTTGTTTCATTCATTCATTCAGTAAATACTGAGTACCAACCAGGAGCTAGGCAGTGTACTAAGTGCGGGGAATAGAATCATCAAAATGGGTAAGGCCCTGCCCTCCAGTAACTTACATTCTAGTGAGGGAAACAGAAGATAAAATAGTATGTGATACATTGAGCTGGTATTATGTGTAAAGAAAAAGGTAGCTGTCATAGAGACTAACAGGATGCTGTGCTCTATTAGGGAAAGCTTTTCTGAGGAGGGGACACTTAAGGGGCAATCATGACTTTCTAAAGTCACAAAATAACTGGGTGCAAAAGCCAGGATTTGAGTGCCTCTCTTTTGGCCCCATATCCTGCACTCTTCCCACTAAAAATGGCTCCCTCGTGTGATACTATTTCCTGTTGGCATGAGTATCAGAAGATTTTATCATTCAAGTCTCACCTCAAATGTCATCTCCTATAGGTCTTCCCTTTCCACTAATTCTAAAGTAGCCCATCCCTAGACTTTGTCAAATCCCCTTGCTTAACTGTGTTTGCAGCACTTATCACAAATTACATCTTGATTATTTATTTTGCTTTTGTCTTGTCCTGCCCCTCTTCCAAGTATAAGCATCCAGAGGTCAGAGACCTTGCTTGTTCACTGCTCTGTCCCCAGTACCTACACACTGCCTGGAAAATAGAGGTTCTATAAAAATTTTTTGAATGAATGATCTGTAAGTAGAAGGGAAGGACAAAGTATTTCTCCTCTCCAGTTTCCACACCTGGGATTCTTTTTATGCCTGTTTTACCTTTCTCCCAGGAAGTAGGAGCAAGAGCTATGGCTTGTTCATCTCTCTATTTTCAGCACATTGCCCAGGGCTTAGCAGTTATTAGTTGCTTGTCTCACATTATGGAACAGATTGAACATGTGAATGAGAGAGGAAGAAAAATACCCTCATGTGTGGAGGTAGATAAACACATTTAACAAACAATTACCTTAGGGGCTGCTGTGTGCTAGCCTGTATAAGCTGTGCTGAGTTGAATAAGAGGTAATGGCAGTGTTCAGTATGTCAGCTGTTGTTACTAAGACACAGTTCCTGCAACACTGATCTCGGAGGCACTTCTGGTTTTACAGAACATGTTTTCTCTAGCAGAGAGTTCTAAAGTCTGTCACAGCCTGCCATCTTCCCAGCCCTTTTATTTTTCTTCCTCTACCACATCATACATTAAAGCTTTATTTTACATCTGTTGTGTCATTTTTGGTCTTCTCAGCAACTCTGAGTTATAAGCAGGGCAAGGTTTATTATGTAGAGGTGAGGAGACTGAAGCTAAGAGTGAAGTGACTTCCAATGGAAATGCCAAAATTTGAAACCAGGCCTTCTGACCGCAAGGTTTTTGGTCTTTACGTTACTGTCTGCATCGTAACCCTCATCCTCCTTTTGTGGCTGTGAGATGAAACATTTCAGGACCTAAGTCGGTAATAGTTTAAGCTAACATTAATTGAATGCTTCTTAGGTGCCATGCATTTATTGTTCTTCATGTTTTTGGTGTATTAACTCAGTGAATCTGCATAGCTCTTTATTATCCCCATTTTACAAATGAGGAAACTGAGACACAGAGTGGTTAAGTAACTTGCCCACCGTTACAGAACTAGTAAATAATGGAACTGGAATAACTACGGAGCAAGTTAGTCTCTTCTTCCCAGTGTCTCCCAAAATATTAGACATGATAATAGCTAATTGATTACTTATTATTGTTCTTCCCCACCCATACCCTTAAGTGTCATTAGGACTCACTTTCTGGTGGTTTCCAAGGCTTACTTTGGGTGGCGGTTGTTGAATTGGAGTACCATGTAGTAGTAGAGACTTTGGCCTCCTGCCCAGTCAGCCTCTGGCTTCAGAAGAGAAACACTAGTTTCTACACACAGAACCACACCCCTTTCACCTTAAATGGAAGCTTTTGCTCTCTGGCTGCTGGAGGAGCTGTCCCAAGGGAACTGGTGCTGGGGCCCTGTTTGTGGAATAACTGAAGCCTTTGAAGGACTGCCCAGGGCATGCCCTCCTTGAATAAATGTTTGTTGAATTGAATTTGAAGTCTCATGTTCACAACATGTTGCTCCTTTCCTGTCTGAATGTTCACATTTCCTTTAGTATTTCGTAGAGATTGATGGAAGCAGAAACCAAAACTCTTCCCCTGGAGAATGCATCCATCCTTTCAGAGGGTTCCCTACAGGAAGGGCACCGGTTATGGATTGGCAACCTGGACCCCAAAATCACAGAGTGAGTCTAATATATTTTAATTCATTACCTACAAAATTGGGGTGCTTGTGGTGAGGATGTTCAGAAGAATTTTCAAGGGATATAGGCTATATTTTGGCCCTTTTATTTACGTTTTAATTATCTTTGAAGGGAATATGTTGTTTTAGCCTGTCATCTTGTCATTTTTCTTACATTTGGACTCTTCTACTGCATAGACACGGACTTGGATACCCTTTAAACCACATATTACTTGTTTTTCCTGCTTGCCTAAGGTGTTCTCCTAATTTTCAACTCTTTCGAATCCTTGTACCCAGTGACTAGGAAATTATTTCCTAAAACCAGCCATGGGCATACTTTCGTTCCCCAAAATGAAGGAACAAGCAGAAGAAGTATCAGTATTTTCACAAAAAGGCAGAGAGGTACCACTTGTCTCTAATTCATGTTAAGCAGCCATGGAACCAAGGAAAGTCAGAAGGAATCTTAGAGATACCCCAGTCACTTTGGTTTTCATTCATTCATTAAATGATTTGAGTGCCTACTCTGTGCCAAGTGCCATGCTAGGCAGTTTTCAAAGTTTCTAAATCTGAGGAGCCTTGTCTTATTAAAGTACAGAACCTAGGTATAAAATAAAAGCTCAGAGTTGCTCTGATTAAAGGGAGGACAAGATGTACCCAGTGCCTTTGGGCCGCAGTCACCCTTTCTTTGGCAATCACTTATAGGACTCGTGGAGCACCCTTGAAAGACTCTGATATATTCCAGCTGTTTTATCCTACAGCAGAGGAAACTGAAGCCCAAGAGATAGAAGTGCCTTGTCCATGGTGACAAAGCTCATTGAATTGTCTTGACTCCCCACTCTTTCCTTAGTGGAGTGAAATTTCTTAGCAGAGAGAATTGAGAGGTTTTTCCTTCCCCCAGTCGTTTGGTAGGGGCAGGTGGTGGTTGGTGGCAGGATAGCCAAGCGTGAGTGGATTGAGCCGTTTGGGGTCAACACTTAAAGCAAGCATGGGTTACAGCCTCAGTCCTAGAAGTTACTCCCTGTGGAATAGTGTTAAAAGCAAGGAGAGAGGAAACAAGGGAATCTGCTTGTTGGAGTCTGGGGTGAGAGGAGGTGTATAACGGAGTTGGGATTCTGAGAGAGGAAAGAGATGTAAACTAACATATCAGGATCATGACAGAATGTTCAGTTGCTTAAACCTGCTCAGGCTCAAATTGGCTAAGTGTAGACACTGTTGGGTCCTTCTAGAAATTATGATGGTATTTAAGGTGTGTTGCCCCCTAATTATGTTACCTTGGTCACGAGGGCCCTTAAATATAGACTGTGCATTTATTTCGGCTCTCTTTATGGCTTACGGCTTTGAGGATGAATGTGTGAACCTGCCCGAGCTCTCAGTTAATGAGGGAATTAAACAGAGAAGCTGTTTCCATCATCTAAAACCCAGGCTGTGAGAGGATGCTTCCAAGAGTGGTTTCCATTCCCACCTCTTCTTGTCTGAATGGAAATCTGGAGTGTGGAAACAATGTTCATTGTTTCAGCTGCGGTTCCCTGTAATGATACTCTTGTTATAATTGTATCCTGCTGCTTGACAGGAAGGTTCAAATGGGCATCTGCCACCTCAGTTTATGTCATAAGTGGGAGTATGTGAATGTTTTCTTTAGTTAGAGCATTAACAGGAACATTGAATCAAAAACTCTCCCACTGGTATCTCTGCTCTTCTCATACCAGGACAAAGGTGGACATCCAGTACTAGACTACAGATCAGGGCCTGGCTGGCTCCACCTGTGACTTCCCGCCTCTGTATTACCAGAGATCATTTCTACTGTATTTCATCTATGGATTCCTTGTCTTAAAATATTTTCTCGATAAACAAACTGATTTATTAAATACCTTCTTAATGACATAACTACCAATTGTAGCTTATGGTTAGCATGAAATGCATAGTGTTACTTCATTTAATTTACTTAATTACAGCAAAGAAACCTAACATTATAGTAAGGTAGGTCTCATCTTGTAGAAATATGTGATTTTCTTCCAAGTTTTTGAAATACATAAACTTCTAGATCCTGTTCCTTTCAAGATGTAGGTAACGATGGACCTAGACTAATTTTTTTTTTTTTTTTTTTTTTTGCGGTACGCGGGCCTCTCACTGTTGTGGCCTCTCCCGTTGCGGAGCACAGGCTCTGGACGCTCAGGCTCAGCAGCCATGGCTCACGGGCCCAGCCGCTCCACGGCATGTGGGATCTTCCCGGACCGGGGCACGAACCCACGTCCCCTGCGTCGGCAGGCGGACTCTCAACCACTGCGCCACCAGGGAAGCCCCTAGACTAATGATTAAAATACAGTCATTCCCAAACATTGGAGGGCTGCATGATGAAACTTGTGTGAACATGTGGTACCCAGCTTATAGTCCAATCTCAGAAAATATTATTTGAATCCAAACCTCTAAAGTTCTAATGACTCTTGACAAAAGTTTTTTAAAGAAAAAAACCTTTTCCACTCAGTTTTTCAAAGTTTATTTTATAATAATTCTATTCATCTTATGTGCGTGTGTGCCTGTTACTAATCTGAGTTGTGTTCAAGTTATAGTAGGATGTCCATCAGCCTCTTCTCAACAGAATACGCATTGCTGACCGACTGTCTAGCACCCTGGTACTCTGTTCACTTTGTAGTTGCAATACTGACCATTTTAGGACCATGTTACATGCCAGGAATATCTGTATGACTAAATAGATCTTAGAGATCTGGATTTAAGGGAATGATGACATACTCTTATTTATGGAGGTAGCAGATTCCAAGCCTATGTTCTTTCCACTATATTTGGATTCCTCTCAACTATGTTGTATCTCATAATTCTTACCTATAAAGTGAGACTGTTCAACTAAATGCTCTGGAAATGTCTCTTAGCTCTAATATTTCATTAGTTCCTCTTATTTAAGCTTGCAACAGTCTTGTGAGGCAGGTAGAACAGACAACATTTCCCTACTTTATAAGTAAAGAAAGGTAGAGGGAGTTGACTCAGTTCACTTAGGTAGTTAATGATAGCACTAAGTTCCTGGCACCTAATAGAGGGCTCTTTGCACAAATATTCTAACAACCCCTGTAACTGGACAGTCATAACCTAAAGTATTCTATTCTAAATTTTTCATTGTAAGGACTTCCTTTAAATGTTATGCGACCCAGTCTAACTGTAAGAGTAAAAACAACAACTTTAAATATCATTACTAGTGCCTTCAATAGAAGAGCTGAACAAATTAATGTCTTTAGACATCTATTTTCCATACCATGGTTTCTTCTGAGAGGGTTAATACTGCTTTCTTTTTTAAATATTAAATGTGCTGTATAGAAAGCCAAATTAATAGCCACTGCGTTATGCATAAGGAGAAGCATGAGAGAGGACAAAGCCAGTAGAAATTCTAAAAGAAAGAACATTCTGGATGGAGGGTGAATCATAAATAAAGGAATATAAGTAGGAATAAGGAGTATTGTTACGGATGAGTCGAATATCGGGAAGACCTTTTTGACTAAAGGGGAGGTTGAATACTAAACGATAATGAAAATAGTAGTTGGAGAGAGAGAATGCTATCAGATTAAGACAGGATCTATAAAATTTATTCAGACAAGTTTGAATTTCACGTAGAAGAGACTCGTGGGTGTTTGGCGGGAGACCAACGTCATGAAAGTGATGTTTTAGTAGGCAAATCAGACATCAGTATTTAGGATGAATAGGAGAGGCAAAGACTGAAGATGAAGATTAGCTGCGGACCTGCCATTAATATCACCTAGAGAGAGACAGTGAGCTTGGAGGCCACTGGGTGGAGTCAGCGAGATAAAGAAGGTGACTTAAGAGGAGCGGAGAGCTAAAGATGATCCTGACGTTTCTTGCCTGAGAAATGGAAAAGAATCATGTCCACACGGGCCAGCGGAATAGCTGGAAAGAGGCATAGTTTGTGGAGAGGAGGAGGTCAGGCCTGGCGTTATTAAGTAAACTTAAAAGCAATGGAGAGCCACCTGGGTGGGAATGTCCTTCTAATGTAGACTTTCAGAGCTAAACTCAAGGGATTATAAATGCATGAGCATGTAAGAACAGAGTGTTTCCCCCTGAAGACACGCCCGCTTCTCTCTCAGCCCACTCCTTGTTTTTCCTCCATGACGTGTGCTGCTTCTCATGCTTTGGTTTGCATAAAACAGCCTTTACTATTTGCTTTTTAAAATTTGAAACAAAGTAAGACCATTTATAAACATATCAGGCATAGAACATAAAGACCCACCACATAATAATTTCTGTACGTTTATGAAACAAATTGTCTCCGAAACAAATTGTGCATTAAAACGAATCTTAAATGTCATTTCATTGGCTTCCCAGTGCCTACTGCATCACGTTGAAATTCCCTCCCGCACACGACATCTCTCCCAACCTGTCGCCTGCCTGCCTTTCAGCCTCTTCTCTTACTGTCTAAGAGCCCCCACTGTCTGCCGTTGGGTCAGTCTTTATGTCTTTACACAGGGTATTCACTAACTGCCACCTTCCCTGCCTAGTTGCTCCTCTTCATCTGTGTCCTCACATACATACCTCTGTGTGCAAGCTTCACGCTTTTAAAATTGTTTGATTACGTCTCTTTCTCCTCGAACCAGAATGTCAGGTCTTTGAAGACAGAGACTCAGTTGTATTCATTTGGATAGTCCAAGTACCTGATACTACAACACTTGACACGTTTGTAGGTGTCTGTCTTAACCTAATCTAATTCATATAGACTAATTCCCTCTGTGCCATTAGGCAGGAAGGCCATTTTAAAGACCCATTACAGAAAACACTAATTATGTTGCAGAAATATGTATGGGACTGGTGTACTAATTCTCCGGCTCCCGAAGGCTGCAGGGCCCACATTTCATTAAGTGAAGCAAGGCTCTGATGAGTAGCGAGCTCTCCCATACTTCAGCAGCAGATGAAAGTGCTTGCAGATGTGAAAGCAAGATTCTTCAGGCTTTTTTCACTATCAGAGCTTGCAGTCTCCATCTCCAGGAAGCAAAATAGTAAACATTTCATTCCTTTTGTTTCGGTGTTCCGATAATTTCAAGAAATTATCAAACAAGGAAAGAAATCCTGGAGAAGTTGAAAGACACGGACCTAAGCAGATGTTCCTGGAATCTTAAGGTCGCACTTCTCGGGCAGAACGCATTTGTTAGCTTTTCAAAGAATAATCTGTCGGAGTTTTTTTTTTTTTTTTCCCTGAGTAAATTAAAATTCATTTCCTAGGAAATGCCGATCGCCTTACCTTCCTGCTATTAAGCAGAATGGAGTTAATGAAAAGATGACCGGCCCACAGTAGCCCTTAGGTTGTTTTTTTAAAAACAGATATGACCCACCATTTATGGCAACTGGTGCAGTGTTGAGGTTTGAATGGGTATAGTAAGTGGAAGATGCAGCTGTGAATTAAAGACCCTGAGAGAGATTCTTCTAGCCCATCTGTGCACTTGAGAGACCCACCCTTGCTGTAAGCATATTCAGAAAACCAAGTAAAACCAGAAATTTGTACTTTAGGTGTCTCCCTTTCCCCTGAAGAATCACCTCATTCATTCTCACCAGCAGTTGAGGTATCGTGATAGGATTTGAGAGTTTGGAAACTAGAGGGTTATGGTTGTTTTTTCTTTCAAAACAGATCTAAAGACCAGATTAATATCCACTGTATGCCTTGGGATCCTTGCACCCTGCCCCAGTATAAGACCTGTGTTATGTCTTCCTTGCTCCACTGTGTCAGGACCTGATCCAGGATAATGGGCTTGCTTGTTGATGTGCATTAGTCTCAAATTTAGTGTAGCTTATGATCCATTTCATATCTTTCTGCCTCCCAAAGGAGATTCTTACTCAAGAATAAAATCTTGATGAGTTTTCTCCTAGAAAACAATGTGAATATAAATGTGGCTGTAAAGACAGCTTTACTGACTCCCTGTGGGGTAGAATTCCCAGTAATAACAGATTTAGCATGTGGGCTGATACCTTTTTAGTATCACAGGGACAGCATTGTTTAGAGAAAGCCTTGACTCCATTTGAATAGCGTGGAGGATGCCAGGAGGAAGGCCAAAGGAAAAGGAAACGGGAGAGCTGTTGGTTTGTCTCACCCTTACATCAGATGACAGGAAGTCGGAATTGAGATTGGCCACAGCAACCTGTTAAGGCCACATCTGTTTGAATAACTTAAAAGCTCTATAGAAACCAAGTAAGTTTTAGAGAAAGGAATCCAAGAAGAGGGTGAGGGGCAGAGTGGCAAGCTAGAGCTTGGGATAAACCTCCTGTCGGGAGTAAATGCCTTCCTTGGCCAGCTAGATTCTTTTTTTTTTTTTTTTTTTAAGAAGATGTTGGGGGTAGGAGTTTTTATTAATTAATTTATTTATTTTTGCTGTGTTGCGTCTTCATTTCTGTGTGAGGGCTTTCTCTAGTTGTGGCAAGCGGGGGCCACTCTTCATCGCGGTGCGTGGGCCTCTCACTATCACGGCCTCTTGTTGCGGAGCACAGGCTCCAGACGCGCAGGCTCAGTAGTCGTGGCTCACGGGCCTAGTTGTTCCGCGGCATGTGGGATCCTCCCAGACCAGGGCTCGAACCCGTGTCCCCTGCATTAGCAGGCAGATTCTCAACCACTGCGCCACCAGGGAAGCCCCAGCTAGATTCTTTATTCAGCCACACTCCAGAGCATAAATCGTATTGAAGCAACTGAGGTTGGATAGTTACCTGCAGTGGGGTGATTTATAGGACCGGCCAGGTTCCCCTGCCTGTGTGAGACCAGCCTCCGTCACGTTGCGGTTCCACGTGGTCCTGTCATTCGGTCACATCAGGGATGGAAACTCTCAAGCACTTATGGAAGTGCCACTAGCTGTGGTTTGGCTTTTGGCAGAATTTGTCTCAAGTGCAATTTGGGGCTAATGATTAACTGTGAAAGCTAATGGGGAAGTCTTCCAGGATTGTTTTTTTGTTTGTGTGAATGTATATGTGTTACTTTGTTTATTTTTGAGGTAGGGTTGGCTTTTGCATTTGGAGTGTGGGTGTGTGTTTCTGATGGAGTTGTAGTTATTCACAAATACTATTTCATTGCCAAGAAATTGAAAATAAATAAATCGACACTATTTTTGAGCTGTTCTCCAAAAGAAAAACAAATGGTGCTTGTGGGCCAGACAGCTGTTTGTTAGGTGTGGTTTTTTTGTTTGGTATTTTTGTGTTGGACAGACACATAGCCATGACAATTCTACTTCCCATTCCAAATAGAGGCAAACAACTCTGTTTGCCAAATAAACTAACACGGCAGTTTGGAGGAAGGCAGGGGGCAGTGATGTGAGATTTTATCACTGGGGTAAATTATCTCCTGCTTTTATCTCGCAGGCTGACCAAATTCCCAGAGTGTCTCAGGGGCTGTTCTTTCTCCATAGATACCACCTTCTCAAGCTCCTGCAGAAGTTTGGCACGGTGAAGCAGTTCGACTTCCTCTTCCACAAGTCAGGTGCTTTGGAGGGACAGCCTCGAGGGTACTGTTTCGTTAACTTTGAAACTAAGCAGGTAATTGAACTTCTCCCCCTTTCCCAGTACTTATACTCTCATAATTATCTGTGCATCCCTCTTGACTACTAGAATAGTGGTTCCTTGTGGGCAGGAGCCATGTCTGATTCATCTCTGTGTGCTGTGCTCTGAGTCCTAAAGGAGATCCTCGGTAAACAACTGAATTAGTGAACAGCTTTCAAGGTCTACCCTCCCCAGGCTGGCAGTCTCAGGCAGCTGACCTACTTTTCTGTCCAGATGCTTTGGGATGCCCACATTAAGCACATGGACATGCCCCTCCCTGTTCTCTTTTGTTTGTTCCTTTAGTGGCTGGCCAACAAAGCCTCCTTTTCTTTCAGTAGTTTTGTCCCGTGGTGCAGAAGCCCTCCCTGTCTGTGGTGAGCCGCCCACAAACTCTTTTATTTTTATTTCTTAAAAATGTATCCTTCTTCTCAATGTCTCAGAATAAATGTGGACAAATTTGAATTTATACAGAGAAAGAGAACCTCCAGCTTCAACCATGATGTATCCATGGATCCGTATTAAAATTTAGTCCTTGGAGGGGACATGCATTGATAAAGGAATTGAATTTGAATGTTATTAAATATGGGGACAGTGCTTATAGCTCTATAACTTTATTAGTTATGTGTGAGAACATTGCCTAGTTATTGTTTTATTAATAATAATTGTATTTGGATGTTTTTCTTACTGTAAAAGTGATACCTGTTTCTTACAGATGAAAATATAGATAAGTAATTTCATTTATTAGCCTAAAACCCAGAAATAATCAGTTTTTAATATTTAGTTGTATATCTTTGTAGTCCCTTCTTCTTTCTTCACATTCATACACACATACACACACACACGCACACAAACACATGTACACAATTTAAAAAAAAAAAACATGTGCAGCTTATAACACAGAAACAGAATCATATCCTATTTACCACTGAAAGAAAATTAAAATTTTTTCTGTCATCTAATACACATCAAGATAACATTCTGTATCATATTGTGGTTTCACTGGTGTAGCTGTAGATATATGTAAAAATTCACTGATATCTGTATCTATAATACATTTTATTATTTAGACCTCAGTTTAAGAACTAACCAGTGGGGCTTCCCTGGTGGCGCAGTGGTTGAGAGTCCGCCTGCCAATGCAGGGGACACGGGTTCGTGCCCCAGTCCGGGAAGATCCCACATGCCGCAGAGCGGCTGGGCCCGTGAGCCATGGCCACTGAGCCTGCGCGTCTGGAGCCTGTGCTCTGCAACGGGAGAGGCCACAGCAGTGAGAGGCCCATGTACCGCAAAAAAAAAAAAAAAAAAAAAAAAAGAACTAACCAGTGTCATCTTTGATGACGGCATAATATTTTATTCTGTGAACATATGGGAATTTACTTAACTAATCTCCACATGTGTCAGCAGTGCAGTGAACATCTCTTTAGCTCTATGTACATATTTACTATATTCATGGAAATGGAGTGGTGTCACATAGGCCACAATTTTTTTTTGTAATATGACTGCCAAATTGCCGTCAAGAAGTGATGTGTCAGTATGTTCTGAAACTGAGAGTGTCATTTGTCCTTACCGGTGCTGGGGATTTTTTTTTTTAAATTTCCCCTAATTTTTGCAAATGTGATAGGCAGTAAGTGATTCATTATTGTTCTAATTGTTCAAGGTTTGTTTTGAGGGAACTGAAAATGTGCTCTATATAGTTAGCATTTTTAAATACTTTATTCTTTCCTAATTGAGGATTATTCTTTCCACATTGAGGATTCTTACAGACAGCTAAAATCAGTGGTCATGTTGAGGACAGGTGCCGGTTTAAAGACACTAAACTCGAAGTCACAAAGCCTGTTATTTCTGACTCTTTTATTTATTAACTTTGGGCAAGTCTCTTTAACTTATTTTGACCTCAGTTTTCATCTAAAAATGGGGATTAAAAACACACACCCTCCTTACCTTTTAGGAAGTTGAGAGAACAGGTGAGGGTTTATATGAAAACACATTTGGCATTTAATAATATTGTTGGATACATGAATTTTGAAACAAGTTACAGAGACGGGAAATTATTTTTTAAAACATTTATCACCTGCTGGCATCTTAGGACTGTTGATGCTACAGAATTAATGGAGAGTGTCACGTAAACTCTAATTCACTGAGTGAAACTTAAGAATAAAATGTCTCGGGCTTCCCTGGTGGCGCAGTGGTTGAGAGTCCACCTGCCGATGCAGGGGACATGGGTTCGCGCCCCGGTCCGGGAAGATCCCACATGCCACAGAGCGCCTGAGCCCGTGAGCCATGGCCACTGAGCCTGTGCGTCCACAGCCTGTGCTCCGCAGCAGCAGAGGCCACAACAGTGAGAGGCCCGCGTACCACAAAAAAAAAAAAAAAAAAAAAAAGAATAAAATGTCTCATCTGTCCTAACTTTGCATGCCATAGTGAGGCAAGGATGCCAGTGGTGAACACTTGACGCATAGTAGGTACTCAGGTATTTGTTGAATGTCATGCCGGCAGGATCCAGAGGAATAAGAGAGTCACTGGGAAAACCAGACTGGAATGTCCTACACTGAGCCTCAGACTCTCCTTGTTCCTCTTCCTGTTCCTTAAGGGCTTCTTCACTCCCAGTAAACGTGGGTTACACTTGGCCGAATGCCTCATGGATACAAATGGAGCAGAGAAGGCTTGGCAGGATGGAAAAGTACAGCCAGGCTTCCTGGGAATGTCCTAGAGTGCCTATTACCCAGCCTCAGGAATTCCTTTCAACCTCGTTGCTCCTATATCTGATGGGGAAAGGGTCAGGGAAGTTGTGGCTCTGAAAACCAGGTGCAGAGATTAGCCCACAGAGGTACCTTGCTCGTAGTCTCTTTGACTCACTCCTGCTTTTTCCGGCCTGGTTTCCTTCATTCCCATATCCTTTGAAGCCATTACTGTTTCTCACTTTGGATTCAGGGAGTATAAGCCCTAGTCCAGGATATAGTTTCAGAGTCGCTGGGGGAGTACAGTTTCTTGACATAGTAGGTGCTACTCTAACTAACAGAAGTATGTAGAAAAGTATCACCCAATAGGCAACACAATGGTCAGCTAATAAGCTGCCGTTGGTTGAGTGCTTACCATATGCTCCATGCTCTACATGTGGTCTTTGACTCCTCACAACCACTGAGGAACAAGCAATGTCCATATTTTACAGGTGAAAAAGATAATATCCAGAGAGATTAACTGACCTGCTAAATATTACGCTGCCAGTAAGTGGCAGAGCCAGGATTTGAATTTTTGTTTGACTGAGATTGCAAAAACTCATACCCTTTTTACTATTCTGCCTTTTTTTTTTCTTGTAAACCCTTTGCCCCTTGTTTAACAAAACAGTTAGAAATTCAGCCATCAAAGCTGGTGAGGCATTTGAATCTTTGACTAACATTAATCCCTTTCCTGAACAGGAAGCAGAACAAGCCATCCAGTGTCTCAATGGCAAGCTGGCTCTGTCTAAGAAGCTGGTGGTGCGATGGGCACACGCGCAAGTGAAGGTAAGTCTAACAGGCTAGAAAGACAGCATCAGCTCATCCTAAATGAATCTTCCGAAAGACAGTTGTCCACTTGCCCATTTGCATCCAAGCCTCTGCACATCTGGAACAGTCATACTCTGGTCTCCTACTTGTATTTACCATGTGTGTTGCCAGATTTTTCTTTTGAGAAACATCTCAGGAGGGATTAAGTTCCTTCGTCGTTTCTCTCCGCATACCCACAGATTCTGTTTTTGATTGATTCTTCCATATGACTGATATGTATACTCAGACCTCTATCATTTTTTTGGTGGGGGTTGTTCTTTGGAGGAAAAAATGTATTTATTTTTAAAATTAGTTGCTTTAGGCATTTTTAGACTCTTCCCAGCCTCTCAGTTCTTTGGAGAGTTTAAATTGTTTATTCTAAATGCTTGCGAAATGGGTAGTTTGTAAGAGTGCTTAAAGCACTGACATTTCCTTACTCCAGAGATTTTAAGAGTTATTTGTGGGACTTTGCAGTGTCTGTATTGACTCCAAGGCCCAAGCAGTGGTGAACTGCCGTGTTCATCTCCTAGTTGTTCTTTTGGGAAAATGCACTGGAAAAGCTACAACCACTTTAAAAAAAAAAAAAAAAAAAAAAAGAGTCTTCTGTTACAGCCAGCACAGGTGAAGTATGTGCACTGGAGTAATCCCCAAAGTTGATTCTTTTCCTCCTGCAGTGTGGTCTTTACAGACCTGCCTGCAAAAAGATTTGTGACAACTGGATTTGGAGCCTCAGTCTTTAGCTAAATGAGCATGAGTTTTGATCAGAGACTGTACCCAACAAGCTTCCCAGTAAAGAGTCACAGAAATAAGACATATGAGTTCAGTGTCCAAGCTGAAAAACAGAGCTCAGACCCTTTGGATCTTTATGAGTATTCCAGGTAATCACAGAGCCTTCTCAATTTCTAGGACCCATTGCCTTAAAAATAGACACAGCAAAGAGAATTACCAAATGCTTTTTTACTCAAAAGAAAATCAAGTCTCATTTGCCAGACTGGCTGTCATTTTCTCATTCTGCATCTCATTGAAAAGACACGCAAGAGAAATAAATCATCCTTCGTTCTGTCTTTCATTTGAGAATCTCTGTGCCCTGCAGTTCTCTTCTCCTACACGTCTTTTCGACCAGAGGCTCCTGATTGCTCTTTAATATTGTATTTACCTTTTAAAAGAAGTATATAATTACCTGACATCAAATAAACTACTCTTCCTGGAGAATGGTTTCTATATCAGTGGCTGAAAGCTGTTACTACTTTTCTTCTCCACTTAGATCTGTTAAGAGTTGAATGTTATGGTTGGTACTTTGCAAAAATCTAGCAAAATTGTAAAGTGCTTGGAATAAAGCAAAATAAATATTGTAAGAGGTGATGTATGACAGAGTAAGAATGTGAGAGGGCAATCCTGCTGTGTGTCTGTATCATCTGCAAATCTAAAGGCTGAAATTCTTTCCCTACCAAATAAGGAGGACTAATGGCTAGATGGGAAGCCTCTTCTAAATTTCTCAGTTTATAACTTTTAGGCCAAACCTGTCTGGACGTCTACATTAATTCTAAACATAGAGCAGTCCTAAGATTGTCGAAAAATAATCTAACGATACACCGATGGGATTAGGATTTCTGAGCACATGCACTGCAGTAGAGGGCTGGTTTCTGCCCAGGTGAGGTAATTTGCCTTTTTCTTACTTGCAGAGATACGATCATAACAAGAATGATAAGGTCCTTCCAATTAGTCTTGAGCCATCCTCAAGCACTGAGCCCACCCAGTCTAACCTAAGGTAAGAAAGTGTACTCTAAGAAGACGCAAGCAGGTATGCAAGAGCTTGAGCCATCTCTTCATTCTAAGCTTCATTCCCGTTCTAGTAAACCTTCGGACTCTTAATTTAGAGTGGAATCTACTAACTTTTGACACGCTGAGAAGTGTGTTCAGTTAGTCTCCAGAATATATACATTTCACCTCCTCCCGTACCCCTAAGAGTGTGTACCAGCCATTTACAGAATTCATACACTCAAAAGAGGCTGGGTGTACTTACCATGTACCTGCCATTATACTTGGCACTGGGAATACAAAGGTAAAGTAGATTCAGTTCTTGCCATAAGAACAGGCATTTTAATAAGGCCTTGATTATCTTCAGCATTTGTCATTATACACGAATTCCTCCCCAACTATGAGTTCCTTTATACACAATTTGGGTTTGTAGCACTTTAATTTTATCTACCATTTCAGCAAATATAACAGTTTTGGTTCTAGTAAGTACAAATTATCATTTCCTTCCTTGGAGTTAATTCAAAACAGAAGGAATTGAGGGTTGAGTAGAGAAAGCGGAAGTTAAGTAGATGGGTGAGCAGAAGTAGAGGGGTTTACTTTGCATCGTAGCCTAGGGAGAAATGTTAACAATAACAAAAGCCAGGAGTTATTGAGCTCACTGTGAAGCAGGCTCTGTGCTAAACACTTTACATGCCGTATGTCACTGAATTATAAAAATTCTGGTAAAAGTACAGTTGTACTCATTTTACAAATGAGGAAACTGAAGTTTAGAGAGGTAAAATATCTTGGCCAAGATCACGCAGGTAGCAGATAGCAGAGTCCAGATTCAAAGACAGGTTTACTGGACTTAAAAATTCAGTCTTTTAATTACTGCTTTAAAGAAACTCCAGGCTGTAAATGCAGGACTACTGTTCTAAAGCCTGTTCCAGGGGAGGGGAAGAAGATATGTGAAAGATCATCAGTGTTCCATAAGGATCAGAGATCAACATGTCTATATGGGGAAAGAATCTAAAAAAGAGTGGATATATATATATATATATTTGTATAACAGATTCACTTTGCTGTACACCTGAAAGTAACACAATATTGTAAATCAATTATACCCCAATAAAAATGAAAAAAAATCAACAATGTCATAAAGTCAGGAAAATGATGCCTATTCGGACAGAGGGCCAGACAGGAAAAAAAAAAAAAACTTTCCTGTATATTTGCACCAAACAAAACAGATGTACAAGCATCTCATTAAACTGCAGGGGAAGGTGATCCTGAAATGTTTTCAGGAGGGATAAAATTGGTAAATTAAAATTAATTTTATAGTTACTAATTTGTCTAATATCATTGATATTTCTTAATTTCGTGCTGCTTTATTTTATACTCCCAATTTTTTTTCCCCCTAACCAATGACTTCTGTAGATTCATTGGGAACTTACTTTGGCTATCCTATTTTCCCCATGAGATTAAACCTCCTTGATCACAGATTGGTTTCATGGAGGTTTTCATAAATCTAACTCCTGTTAGGAAGGGACGACTGCATCTATGCTTGGTGATCTCCGTGGTACAGTGAACATGTCTTTAGTTTCTTATTTTCACTGTTTGCTCTTTTTACTAGATAATCTAGCCTGGTGTTTTCCATTTATTTTTTAATCCAGAGAACCTCAGTTTACATCTTTCGATTAACATCTATGCCTAATTAGAGAAGGTTGTTTTCCCCATGACTCATACAGAATGAATGGTTGGCTGTTAATTTTCCATTAATGGAAAAAGGTGCTGGAATGCATCTCAGTGAGACCTCAGGGTTCTTTTTTTTTTTTTTGCGGTATGCGGGCCTCTCACTGTTGTGGCCTCTCCCGTTGCGGAGCACAGGCTCCGGATGCGCAGGCCCAGCGGCCATGGCTCACGGGCCCAGCCGCTCCGCGGCATATGGGATCCTCCCAGACCGGGGCACGAACCCGTATCCCCTGCATCGGCAGGCGGACTCTCAACCACTGCGCCACCAGGGAGGCCCTCAGGGTTCTTTTTTATTGCAACTTAGTTTTTTAATTTTACGTTGCCGACGTAAAGTCATGAGTATGTGCAGATGTATGCCTTTTGAGGATCTCTAAAAGGCCATGTGCACATTCCCTCCCAAGTTTCTGTCCTGGACTGTAGACCATTGACAGCATCAGAATGGAAAATAAAGGGAGTCGTGGGCCAAAAAATACTCTGCCTAAGTGCTTTGCATTCTGGTCCAGGGATAGCAGTGACCTTGATCAGAAGGGAATTCCTCACAACTTCTGCAGTGTCTCCTCACCCCTTCTCTCTAATACATGGCTACTCAGCTCCCAACCTAATGGAGAGGAAAAAGCAAGGGCTTTGATGATAAACTGGACTTGAATCCTGGCTCCACAGTTTCTTAGCTGTGTGAACCTTGGGTGAATCCCCACCTCTGTGCATTTATTTATCTGTAAAATGTGGATCAAAACCCTTGCAATATTGTTGCAAGGATTAGAAACAATATAAGTAAAATGCTGGACCACTGCCTGGCTCATTGTAAGCACTCTAAATGATAGCCTAAACACACATTTGTCAGTAAACAGGGACTTTTTAGGAGTTCCAGGATTTTTTTCCCATTATTATTTAGTGATTCAGAAGGTGGTACAGTATAATAACTCATAGTATGGCTCTGGAGTCCAGTTGTATTCAAATCTCAACTCTGCCACTCACTAGCTAAGTTAACCTTTCTATGCCTTGTTTTCTTTATCTGCAAAGTGAAGAATATAACGTACATGAATCATTTCTTCCATTTTTTCTAATTGTGGTAAAATATGCATAATATAGCATTTACCATCTTAACCATTTTTAAGTGTACAGTTCAATGGTATTAAATACATTCATAATTTACAACCAGCACCACCATCTGTCTCCATAATTCTTTTCCTCTTGTAAAACTGAAGCTCTACACCCATTAAACATTAACTCCCCATTCCCACCTCCCCCAAGTGCCTGGCAACCACCATTCCACTTTGTGTCTCTGTGATTTTGACTACTCATTTAAGTACCTCATGTAAATGGAATCATACAGTATTTAACTTTTTAACGTTTGTTTAACTTAGCGTAATGTCCTCCAGGTTCATCCGCATTGTAGCATATGTATATACCATATTTTGCTTATCCATTCATACTTCGATGGACACTTGGGTTGCTTCCACAGTTTATTGTGAATAATGCTACCATGAAAAAAACAATGCTACCATGAACATGAGTGTACACATCTCTTCCAGACTCTGCTTTGAATTCCTACACAAATTATTTTTGAGTGCCTACTATCTACAGACACTAAGGTGCTGATCAGTGTTGGTGTCTGAGGTTTAAATGTAGCAATATGCAAAGTACTTCTAACAGTGTCTTACAGAAAAAACTTAATAGATGGACCAGACTTGATCTCTTTCCTAAAATGAGAACATTAATTGTTTTTATATGTGTTTTCTTTTTTTTTTTTTTTTTTTTTTTTTTTTTGCGGTACGCGGGCCTCTCACTGTTGTGGCCTCTCCCGTTGCGGAGCACAGGCTCCGGACGCGCAGGCTCAGCGGCCGTGGCTCACGGGCCCAGCCGCTCCACGGCATGTGGGATCCTCCCAGACCAGGGCACGAACCCGTGTCCCCTGCATCAGCAGGCGGACTCTCAACCACCACGCCACCAGGGAAGCCCTTGATATGTGTTTTCTATGAAATGCTTGCATGTTTGTGTTTGAGTATCTTGTTGCTACTCTGATATGCTTAAGAGGCACAAAGAAGATGAAAGACACAGGTATTCTCTGAATATACCCACTCTGATCCTCTGCTGTCCTTTTTCCAGTGTCACTGCAAAGATAAAAGCCATTGAAGCAAAGCTGAAAATGATGGCAGAAAACCCTGATGCAGAGTATCCAGCAGCACCTGTTTATTCCTACTTCAAGCCACCAGATAAAAAAAGGACTACTCCTTATTCTAGAACAGCTTGGAAATCTCGAAGATGATGGTTATGAATTACCATAACAGCAAAAGCAAATTGGTCTCCACACCTGAAATCCTCTGCCTTTGTGCTTGTAGCTGTGAATGGTCCTATCCGACAGAGCACAGTCACGTGTTAGAATTTGGTAACATAACGTCTTTGGATGTTCTTATGGATGTTTCTTCCCTGAAGTATGTGTGGAATTGAGCATCATCCAGAATAAATAGGATTGTATCCAAAACTGTGATTTGAACACTGGGATGCTCTAGTTGGCTGGTTTGTTTGGATTTGTAACTCCAGAAACATTATATAGTGTGCCAGAGAGAAAGGCAAGCATAAAAAATGTTACTATTTAAATCAGGAAACTTAAGTTATTAATATCCGTCTTAAAAAAAAACAAACAAAACATTTTTCTGTACTCAAGTGTCTTTACAACATAAAGAAGAAGTAAAAGACAGGGAGGGAAGTGAGAGATATTTGAATCATGTTCAGAACTGCTGTTCCAGAATTCTCTATGGAAATCCCTCCAACTGGACTAAAAGAAAAGGTTCTTGGCAAAAAGAGCTGTTTCTTTGAGCAAATGTTGTGGTAATTTGTTTAAGAATTATGCTTATTGTTTCAAAATCCCAACTAGGAAAACATGGTGTATATCTTAAAAAATTGTTTGCATTGACAAAACTGTAAAACGAAATTTAGCTTTTTTTTTTTTTTTTTTTTTTTTTTTTGCGGTACGCGGGCCTCTCACTGTTGTGGCCCCTCCCACTGCGGAGCACAGGCTCCCGACGCGCAGGCTCAGCGGCCATGGCTCACGGGCCCAGCCGCTCTGTGGCATGTGGGATCCTCCCAGACTGGGGCATGAACCCATGTCCCCTGCATCGGCAGGTGGACTCTCAACCACTGCGCCACCAGGGAAGCCCCGAAATTTAGCATTTTATACCACAACGGAAGTTCTGTTTGGAAATCCAGTTTTTCTACTGGGATCATTTTTTAAGAATCTAAATAATCCTGCCTCTATAATACCAAACGTCATTATTAATATGGGACTTTTAAAACTGCATTTATTGCATGAGATTGTTTTTAATAGCATGAGGGTGTTCTATTTGGAATTGTATCATGGTCAATCTAAATAGAAAAGCAAAATTTCTTTGAAAACTCAAACATTGCTATATTGATCTCTAACAAACATATTATTTATGAATAATTGTGTAGAGGTCTGAGTAGAAGAAATCAAATTCTCTTATGTGGGGTGAGGTGGGGACATGCAGTGGACACAGAAAGTCAATGGAGCAGGCACTGCTCTGGCACTGAGATTGTAATGACCTCATGTTTTATGTGGTTTTTAAAGGCTTGAAAGACTGCATGACTTTAGAATGATTCTTCATTTTTAGAACCTCCTTCTCCCCAGATATTTTTTGCCTCTGTGAACATTTTAAATATAACAATAGAGAAAGAAAAAGAAATCAACAGATTTGGGAGTGTGTTTCTGTCAGCAGTGTTGGTTGGTCATTTGGGTGCAAGGTTGACAGACTGTTTCACTGGGCAGCACCATTGCTTCTTTACCAGGTAAATCATTTTGTTACCCAACGTGCCACTCTTAGTGAGTACAGACCGTTTACCGTCATTTTTCCTAGCAAGAGGAAGCCTTCATTATAGGAACTTAAGTCTTCCTATGAGCATAAATGAATTTAAGACACTTGAACCAAAACTGCAGCATAGTGAGGCTTCAGAATTCACAGAACTGGTTCAGAGAAATTCTTATCACCTTTCCCAAGGTAAAACTTTTCAGATATCTTTAAATGTTAAATACTTCCTGCGTTTATGAGCTCAGTCTAAGATGCAAGTAATTCTCTTTCCATTTGGGGGATAGGTCAGGGAGGTAGGAGCATTATCTCCCATTTTTCTGGTGACTTCTGAGAGCATACAATTCACCATTTTATCCTTAAGTCCTCAGAGAGTTATGGTGGAGTAGGACTTATTTAATGCAAAATGTCTTCTATTTTTAATAGGAACTTAGAAAATACTTAACATTGAATTATCTAGAGTTGTTTCCTTTAGAAACCAGAGCTATTTATTTGTATTTAAAGCAATGTTTGTTATTTGTACCGATTCTTATTCCTCTGTGTGAATAAATGCAAGACAGTGTCTGCGGTTGTGTCTTCTCTCGTCCACCTCCTGCGGTGAAGACCAAGGCCCTCGGGGAGGCTTGTTTCCCCTCAGGACGTGGGCCAGTGTGTCCAGGCGGGGTGCTGTTTCTAAGTGCCTTCTCAGACCTCAGAGGCAGTTCTGTCCCCCTTTTCTGCCTGCCTACTTCTGTTAGAGATGAGAAAAGAGACTAGCTGTTCTCACTATAAATCTATTTGAAAAGAAGTTGTTAATGGAAGTCCCCTGAAGTGTGATAATGTGCTTAGGCCCTCTTTCAAAGTAGGGGTTTCAAAAGAATAAATGTGTGTGTCATAAATATGCTGAAAGCGGTTTGATGAAAGGCTTGTAAAATGTAACTGTTAACTTGGTCAACTGTTATGAAGTTACCTGTACTTTAAAATTATTTATTGGTTTACTGTTTTGCTAAAATTAAGTCACAATTTTGATTTGTACAAGAGTGAAGAAGTGAGGGAAATATCTTCTTAATCTCAGCTCCTATTTTATCAAATGCAAACTATAACCCTACCCTGTTGATTTTCTATAATTGGCATCTCAGTATTAGGGAAAAGAATCACATGAGGAAAGATTCTTCAAAGCATATCAAAAATCAACAGCCAAAGTTTTTAAAACCATATATTCTAGAGCTGTCCCTTGTCTATTAAGGTATGTACGGTTAATTTCTAAATCACCAAGTACATCTGTGTTTTTTTAATACTACTATATAAAAGAATAGGATTAATTCTTACCTTACAAGTTAATGTTAAATATTTCCTTTATGTAATCATTATGTTCCTGAAATATGATTTGATTCCATCATATTTTTCCTTGATTTCGCTTTTCCTCTTCTGCTCCTCCTACCCAGTCCTCCAACAAATCCTGCCAAGTCTACTTTCAAAATACATCTTGAAAAAACAAAAAATCTTGAATCCAAGCACTTTCACCACGTTTCAGTGCTACCATTTTTGTTCAAACCATTGTCATCTCTTGCCTGGGCTGTTGCAGTACCTTCCTAATTATCTCCCTGCCTCCACAGTAGCCAAAGCTATCCTTTCCAAATCTGAGTGTGCCATTCCCTTCTCAAGGGCTTTCCATCACACCTAGAATAAAATCCAAAGACCTAAATCCGAAGGCCCTAAATGACCTGTCGCTGACAACCTGCCTGACCCTACAGCATATTTATCCCTTTTGTTCACTGTGCTCCAGCCACACTGGCCTTGCTATTCTTTGAATATAGGGAGCTCCTACCACGAGGCCTTGGCATTGGCTGCTCACAGAGCCCACACTCCCTCATTTGTTCAAGTCTCCATTCAAAGGTCAATGTCCAAGAGGCTACTTGACCTCCCTTTCTAAAATCACAGCCCTGTCACTTCCTAATCCTTTTCCCCTTCTTTATTTTCTAAATAGCCCTTACCACTGCCCAACATCATATACAAACTCATTTTCTCTCTTTTTCTTTTTCTTTTTTTTCCGTTAGAATGTAAGTTCTATGGGAGCAGGATTCTATTCACTGCCCTGTCCCCAACATTGAAAACAATGCTAGGTATGTATAGAGGCTTAATAAATATTTGTTGATGAAAAATCAGAATTGTGGTACTTGAGAATTGAAGGACCTTGAAAGGCCATCCCAAGTAGCCCCCTCACTGTCCAGATGGAAAAAACACAAACCCAGAGAGACAAAGTGACTTGGCCAGGATCATGTAGTTAACGGAAGAACGTTAGGTCGAATCCTAGTCTGGTGTTCGTTGCATCAGCAAACTGGGCTGTGCCCTCTTCATACAGCCCACAGAGCTAAGAATGGGTTTTACATTTTTAAATGGTTGAGGAGAAAGTCAAGAATACTATTCTGTGACACATGAAAATTAGATGAATTTTGAATTTCAGTATCTACAAGTCGTATTGGAACATAGCCATGTCCATTCATTTACATACTGTCCATGGCTGTTTTCCCACTACAGTTACAGAGTTTAGTGCAACAAAGACTGTATGGCTCACAGAACCTAAAATATTTACCATCTGGCCCTTCATGGAAAATATTTGCCAACCGCTGCTCTAAAGTATATTCCATTTGTGGAAACGTCTTTCTAAACCTTTGCAGTGTCAACAGTTCCGGTGTTAAAAGCAGAGAATAAAAGCAGCACAGAGGCGAGAGAATGGTGTCAGTTCCTTATCACATCTCTGACCCCCTAACTGGCCGTCCAAGTCTAGTAGCATCACTACTGAAAAAAACTATACAAGCGCAGGCTAAATTCCCTCACTGTACAGGAGGAAACTTAAGACCCAAAGAGCTTTGGTGTTTTAGCCCCAGCTGTGCAAGCAGGTTAGTCAGGACTCAGTTCAAGTGACAAAAACCCTACTCCAGCTACCTTCTGGTAGGAAATTTATTGGCTCAGGGAACTAAAAAGCCCAGGTGTTCGAATGATATGGTCAGGAATCTGTCTATCTCTTGATTGTGTTTTCCTCTGGGTTAGTTTCGTTCTCAGGCAGGCTCTCCTTAATGGTCTCTGGAGAGAGACTTGAATCCCAAGTTAAAAAAAACCAGACGTCTCAGAATTTCTCCCAGGACATGGGGCTGCATCTTCCTTCCCCTGCTTTCAGTCTTACTTGGCTAGGATTTCTGATTATACAGAATGGCATTTTATTTTTGATATGCCCTGTGACCTTTCTAAGGTAGAAATAGAATCTAAAATTTAGCCTTAAAAAACAAAATTAAGTTTACCTTCGCTGAAAACAGGCCTCTCCCCATTAAAAAATTCTGGCCAGCGACCTCAGCAAAAGGAAAGTGGTTCATTCCTCAAACATCTACACACGGCAGGCGTGGAAGGTGTAAAGATGAGGGGAGGCATGGTCCCTGTGCACTATCGTGTGCCTTGAGAAAGGGAAGATTTGGGAGCTGCAGGAGCGCAGAAGGCGGGCACTTAACCAAGCCGGAAAGGGAGGTGAGGGCAGAGGTGACTTCCCAGGGGAAGCCGCAGGTGAGCTGAGCGCTGAAGGGTGTTTCAACACTAGCCAGGCAAAAGGTTTAAGAAGAGTGTCGGAGGGAGAACAAAGCCCAGTGAAGTGATCACAAGAGCTAATTATAAGGGGAGTTAAGACACTTCTACCCACAGGATAAGCCAGGAGTATGCGGCCTTCTGCAGTGTGCCCCAATGTACATTCTCCCCCTAACCAGACAAAACTGCTTGTACACCCCAACACCATAAAACCTCCAGTTCCCCGTGTCCTTGTACAAGATGTTCCTTCTACCTGCAAAGTCTCTTCCGTGCACCCCGACCCCATTTGTCTATCAGACACCTCCCTACCCATCCTCGCACACCCCCCACAAAGGCAGTTCACTGCCTTTCTGCTTCTTAAGTGCCTGGTTCTGCTTTAGGACTCATCACTCTATCTATATAGAGATTTATTTATTTATAATTTAAAAAATGATTCTCACTGAAAATAGACGAGCCTTGAGGACAAGCTGCTTCCCTGTGAACTCGGAAAGTACACCAGTCGACTCTCTTCTGTATGTGGAGTTAATCCTGGATGCTGGAAATTTTCAACTCCTTTGGCTTCAACTGCCATCCCTGCACTGATGTCTCTGAAGTTCCTTTCTCTCTTCTGAGCTAGTCCCAGCCTCTCCTCTGAGCTACAGACCCATCTGTCCGGTTCACCCCTGGGCACCTCCACCTGAATATTCCCCTGGTACCCGAACCAAAACCGAGCTCGTTACTCCCCCTTGCCGCTCCCCAATTGCTCCTGTGTTCCTTGTCTTTGGGAACAACATAATGTTTATTAAAAATAAATTAAAAATTAGAAACCTGTGAGTTTTCTTTGACATTTTCCTTTCCCCCACTCCCCAAATCCAGTCTCCTAAACAGTCAACTTTATATATTAAAATTATATATGATGTTATATAGAATCATATATTACATCAATATTTTATATAGGATCCTATGTAATATCATATACAGCTTAAATATATAAAGATTAGGAAACTGGATGTGTTACTGTTATATGTATAGTTATAAATGTATATAATATATGATCATATATAACATAATAAAGTGACATATGATAGTGAGCTTTTCATTATATGCCCTTTTTCCATCCTTGTCCCTGAAGCTGCCTCATCACCTCTCCCTTAGATTATTGCAGTATCTTCAGGACTCAGGGAAGGACTCATTCCCTTCAAATCTGTCCTCAAGCCACTGCTTAAGTCATCTTTCCAAGGCCGCAGTTTGACCATGGCCCTTCACAGTTTATATTTTGAAGTTGAAATGCCTTAGCATGTTATACAAGACTTATCCCAGGCTAGCCTACTTTTAAGCCTCATCTACCCTCTGCTGGAAAAAGATTAATAAGAGAGATTCATTTTGAACAGTGTGGCCAGGGCAGAATTCTCTGAGGAGGGGACATCTAGCCCCTTGAGGACACCCCAGTTAGCTAGAGCCTCCTGTGCCCCATTACATCCTCTTCTTACAATGACTATGGCACTCGGTGACTGAGTGCTTACTGGATGCCAGGCCAGTGCCAACCTCTCAACTCAGAGATTCATCTTTCTCTCTTGGAATCATCACAGCACTTGTAAATCGGTTCTCTGTTAAGGCCTATTTTGTGGTTGAGGAAACTCAGGCTCATGGAGTTTGTCACCCACCTTAGGTCCCGCAACCAGTGTGTAATAGACTCAGGTGTTAACTCAGGCGACCCGGCTCCAAACCCAGATTCCCTAACCACTGCACCATGCTGCGTCTGCAGGGACAGGATGCTGCTTCCTGTAGAACTGTTGACTCGTAGACCCATAGCTTTCAAGAGGAATCCCAGCTCCTCCACTCAGTGCTCAGCCCTCCCCGATCTGGCTCCTAGCCACCTCCCCAGCTCATCTCTCAACATTGCCCCCGCAAACCACTGTCTGGGCTCCCACCCTCCATCCTGATCCAACCCCTCCCAGCCCTAGCCTGCCTCAGACTTACTCATCCCTTAGGACTGCACTGAAAGGTCACCCCCTCTAGGACGACTTTTCTAATCCCTACCCCGTGAGCCAGTTTCAATGCCCCTCCTCCTTGCTTCTCTAGCACCTGTGCTCCCCATTGTGTAGCACCTGTCCTACTACACTGCAAATGCTGGCTCTCTTCTCGCCCTGCAGACTGGGCTCCTCATGGTTTACTGTTCCCTGTGCTTCATCTGGAGCCTGGCACAGAGTCAGCGCTTCATAAATGTCTGCTGACTTGAATTGACACAGTGGACGTCAGAACTGAAAGAGGACTGAACAACTTTGTGATCACAGCTGCTCACATTTGCAATATACTTTGAAGTCTAAAAGCCCTTGCACACTGATTATCTCATGTACCCTCTGAGGTTATTATCCCCAGAGTTTAGGAAGCTGATAAGTGACTTGTCCAAGTTCACTCAGCCAGGAAGTGACTGGGCTGGGATTTGACCTCAGGTCTATCTGATTCCAAAGCTAGTGGTCTCTCCATCACTTCCACAATCATCTGATTCAAATAACACACACACATTTTACCGATGAGGACGCCGAGGCCAGGAGAGGTCAATTGCTTGCCTAGGGTCATGTGGTCCGTACCGCATCCTGTGCTCTTTCCTCTACTCAAACAGGAAGTGCCCAGGAAGGTGACAGGTGAGGACTGGGTCCTGAGCCAGGGAGGGGAGCTCTGCCCGTGTCTTTTCCTGTCACCTCCTCCCATTTGTCACAACCCGTATGTTTAAATATTGTATTTAGTATTTACTCTGAAATGCCTTTCATCTGATGTCCCCCCGTGCTCACCAATTTAGCTGTCAGAGTAAATAAATGTGAAGTTGGGTCTCCAGCCTCCCCCAGCTCACATTACCTTCCTAGAATTACTCCCCGGTGGGGCGGAACCGCTGCTGGGGGCGCTCCCACAGAATTCACCAGTTACTAATGAAGCCTCTTTTTAAACCCAAATCTTGGACTGTGACTCAGGTGGAGGAGGATTGCAAAACTCACCCCAGGGGATGGGATGACCACATCCTATTTCATGACCAGGAGAAAGACTGAGGTGAGAACTAGAAGACATTATACATGCAGGGTGCTTAGGACGTTGTACATGTAGGATGCTGATGACATTATGTATGTGGGCTACTGATGGCGTTTTACACGTAAGGTACTTACACTGTGCCAGAAGTAGAGGCAACACTTTTAAAATATTAGTTTTTAATATACGGCTAATTGTCACCACAATCCTGAGAGGTAAGTACTGTTATTCCCTTTTTGCAAGTAAGGAAACTGAGGCTCAGAGAAGCTAAGTGACCTTCCCACAGTCTCCCATAGGAAGAACCCCAGGATTCTGATAGAATGTACTGAATTTGCTAATCCTGGTTTTGCCAAGGTCACTCCTATCCGGACTCTCTTTCCTGCTGGAGTCAGGAGTTGCTGGAAGAGATTTCTCTTTCAGATCAATTTCACTTCTGTCCTCTTTGAAGTCAGGCAAGCCCTGGGTTGGAATAATGGTTCTGCAGTTATTCAGGAGAATATTTGATTCTTTGGTTGACTTATGCCCTGCCTTCCTCCATAAAAATTTTCTTTGATGTGGCACCTACTAGAATAACAACTGGAAAAGGCAGCCAGTCCATAGTAAAAATGGCTAATATTTACTGGTTGCTTTCTGTGTGCTAGGCACGGTTCTGAGCCCTTCTACATGAATCATTTGCTTAATTTTCACAAGCATAAGAAGTGCACTCTGCTATCATTCCCACTTTACAGATGAGGAAACTGAGACTGAAGAGTGGCTGAATAACTTGTCCAGGGTCCTCCAGGTAGTAAGGGGCAATGTCAAGACTGGCACCATGGCAGTTCGACTCCAGAGTATTTGTGCTTCCCTACTGAGTTTAATGCCTGTTATTCTAGTTTTGATTTTCTGGGTGCCATATCAGAATTCAGGAGCAGAACTGCATAGTAGGTAAGAGTTTGGGTTCTGGAGTCTGAGTGCTAGAGCTTGAAATGAGGCTTCTGTAAGCTTGTTTCCTCAACTATGAAATAAGTATAATAATATAACCTCCATGGAGAGTTATTGCAAGGGGTCAAGAGGATAATGCATGTAAAACAGTGCTTGGCACATAAGTGCTCAATAAACAGTTGTTTTATTATTATTATTATTATTACCATAATAATAATTATGGTGTGAATCCTTCATGTTCCTTCTCATAGGACAACAACAGCTTGTTTGTCCAGCCTCTGAATCTTGGCTGTCATCTCTCTACCTGGAATACTTTCTTCTCTCCCATGAATGCATCCATATTTCATCTGCCCTTTCATTTTAGCTCAAGCCTTCTCCGCACCTCTTGCCTGCAAAGCCAGTACCATCCTCATGGCCTCTTCTTTCCTGGAGTCCTTCTGCACTCACACATCTGACATATGTGCAGCTTCATATAATGTTCAATGACCTCCCGCCTTCCCCAGCTACCCAGAGGGGAGGAGAACAAGGAGATAAAGTCGCCCGACCATTATTTCCATTTTGAAGATGACAAAGCAAGCTTAGCCCATAAATGATGAGGCCAGGAGTCATATCCAGGTCTTTTGACAGATAATATGGAAAATGTGTGTGTGGGGGGGGGCACATGTGTGTCTGTGTGTATGCATAGAGTGGACATGGTCATGTATGTAGCCTAGAAATCAGGAGCATAAAGTCTGATGTCAGATGAATCTGGTTTTGAGTTCTTGGACCTGACAATTATTAGCCATGTGGCACCATTTTGGACATATCACATGATCTCTCTGAACCTCAGTTTCTTCATCAGTGAAATGGGTACAAGAAGAGACACTACCTCATAGGGTTATTGTGAAAAAAAATAATAAAATCATGACTGTAAAATGTTAAGCCTGTCCTGGAGTAAAGTACCAAGGAGTGGCTGCTGGGTTTATTATGTTCAAAAAAGATATTTGAGGAGGAGGATGTTGTTCGTCTGTGGTCATGTGGATGTTTGAGGGTGCGTGTGTATGTGTGTGCATATGCACCAGCTTTCACATTGCAATTATGCTCTTAGTAGAAAAGATTAGGGTCCAGGGACTTCCCTGGTGGCACAGTGGTTAAGAATCCACCTGCCAATGCAGGGGACACAGGTTCGATCCCTGGCCTGGGAAGATCCCACATACCCCGGAGCAGCTAAGCCTGTGTGCCACAACTACTGAGCCTGTGCTCTAGAGCCCGCAAGCCACAACTATTGAGCCCTCATGCCACAGCTACCATGCCTCAGGCATGCGTAGAGCCCATGCTCCACAGCAAGAGAAGCCACCACAATGAGTAGCCCCCGTTCACCGCAACTAAAGAAAGCTGGTGCACAGCAATGAAGACCCAACGCAATCAAAAATAAATAAATAAATAAAATAAATTTATATATTAAAAAAAAGATTAGGGTCCAAAGAGAAACTTTTCACTCTGAATGTCTGTATCTGAGAGCAATAAATGGCTGGAAATGCAGCAGTGGGAAAGGCCATTGGCTGAGGCTGGGGCCATTTTCGTGTACCTTGGTGTCTGTAAAAAAACAGATATTTGTCTCTTTCGAGGATACAGGTGTGAGTCTCTAGTATTACACTGGAGGGAAGATACCCTTGTCTGCCTGTGTCTGTTAGGAAGTGCCTGTGTGTGTGCATGACTGAAGCCGTGACTACTGGGAATCCTGTGTCTGCAGAGGTGTGTAGGCTGTTTCTTTTTGTTTGTTTGTTTGTTTTGTTTCTGCCTATAAATGGTTACCTTGCCATCTGTAGGGATATGTGTGTATATCTGAGGGTGTCTGAGTCGAGGACACGGGGTTTTCCATGGGTTTGGAGCTCCATGGGAGTCTGTGCTCTCTTAACTATGGATGTGTGTACACATGTAAGAACAGTCGTGTGGGGAGTTTACATTTGTAAATGAGGGCAGTTAGGGAGGTGATGGTATGTGCGACTTGGCAGAGGTGGGGTGTGTAGTGTCTGTAGGGCCAGATCTAAGTGTGCATGTTTGTTTTCAGAAGATGATGTATATTTACATGTCTCCCTAAGCTCAGTTTGTGTGGGAAGGGCATTGAGGCTGTGAGTGTCCACTTGTGCATGTATGTGGTATGTTAGTGTGTGTAAGGCCTTGTCTTTGAGTTTGAGGCTTTTGTGTCTGAGTCTTTGGGGGCTGTGTCTCCTATCTAAATGCCTGGGCCTCCTCGCTTTCCCCACCTCTCTCACTATCAGTAGAGCCCTAGAGAAGGCGAGATGGCATTAGACTGGATAGCTCAGCAAATTCTGCAAAGAAGGGGGTGTCCCAGGCAATCCCTCCCTGGAGAATTCAGGGGAAGCCCCCCCCCAACCGAGCCCAATCCCATTTAGGATGGGATGTAGCCCAAGCCCTGAGGAACTGGTGTGCTCTTTAGTTGTTATGGAGCAGAGGCAGCTGCGCAGGTGTGTGAGTATGTGTAGATGTCTTGTGATCCTGTAAATGATGCGAACAGGTCATCATTTGCATCAGATGTACACAAACGTAGGAGGCATGGATTGCATCAACGGAGTATAATGTGTGACTTTATATGAAAACCAACTCGGCCCAAGGTGTGACCATGGGTCCCTCTTGTACAGTAAGTGGGGCTGTGCCTGAGGTCTGTGGGTGCCCCTTGAGGGAGGGGCGGTGGTGAGAGCTGGGTGCGTGTGTGCCTGAGGGTGCCTTTGTATGTCAGCGTGTCTCTGAGTCTCTCCGTCAGCAGCTCTGAGTTTCTGTGTGTCTATATGTCTGTGTGTGTCTCTGGGTCGCTGCCTCGCTGTGTCTCGCTCTCCCTTGGCGGGGAGGGGATTGGTCACGCATGACTCATCTTGAACCTAGCGGGGCTCCAGCGGCAGGGCAGCCGCCGCCGCAGCTGGAGGGGGAGGAGGACGAGGAGGAGGGAGAGGAGGAGGGAGAGGAGGAGGGAGAGGAGGAGAAGAAGGAGGGGGCGGGGGCCTCTCTAAGTTTGTCGGGACCTTCTTCCGAGACCGCGGCGGAGGCAGCCAGGGAGGCCAGGGCTGCGCACCGGCCGGGGATCGGGGCGGGGGCGGGGGCTGCGGCTGGGACCGGGCCCGGGGCGGCGGGGCCCGCGCCTCCGCTCTCCTCCAGCTCCTGCTTCAGCCTTTGCTCCCGCTGCGGCCGTGGCCCCCCTTGGCGCGGCTCTCCGCGCTGCGCGTCCGCTGAGCCCGCCGCTCCCCGGCCCATGTACTGGAAGCATGAGAACGCCGCCCCGGCGCTGCCCGAGGGCTGCCGGCTGCCGGCCGAGGGCGGCCCCGCCACCGACCAGGTGAGCGAGCGAGAGAGCGAGTGGGTGAGCTGTCCGGGCCGGGGTCGGACAGGGGCCGAGACCCAGCCGGGCCGGGCCGGGTGGCGGGCGGCCGCAGAGCGGAGGGGTGCTGGGGTGCGCTTGGGAGTGTGTGTATGTGAGTGTGTGAGCATGCAGGAGCGCGGGGGGGGGGCGCGGAAAGCGGGAACACATTATGCAAATGTTGAAGGAATTTCTCAAAAAGCGATTTAGCAAAGACACAGGCGAATCAAGAGGAGGCGAGGCGGGTATTGTCCGTCTGAATAGGCGCTGATAGCGCCAATGCGCCGGGGGTTGTGCGGGCGCAAGGCTGAGAATCTCGGCGCGGGGCCGGTCCCGGGCGCTCCGAGGGGCTGGAGGGTGCTTTTTCCTCTTTTTGGACGCCTCCGTTTTCTCTTTTTGGTCCCGTTTCGGCCCCGATCTAGCCCCTATTTTGCTCTGGGTTTCCCTCCGACTGGCCCGCGAAAGGCTCCTGGATCCGAGTCGGTATCGCCGCACCAATTTCGCCGCGCGCGCGGGGTGGACGGGCTGATGCTCCCAACGCTCCCGGTTTTATTTTCCTCAAGCGCCCACCCCCCCATCTCTTTATTTTTTTTCTTTCTCTCTTTTCTCCTTTTTGCATTTTGTGTCGAGAGGAGGAGAAGGGAGCGAGGAAGGGGGTGGGTGGAGGGAGAAAAAATTCGATTTTTAATTACTACCATTAAAAAATCAAATTTGCAATTCTTTGGGCGGCCTGATGGATCTCACTGATTGACAGTTGGAATTGACACTCTGGCTACCTCTTATCTTGGGCATTCACGACAATTTCTAATTGCAGGTAGTTTGTATGTGTGCGCGTGTTTTTTTTCCCCCTCAGAGGCTTGTATTGCAAGGGAACTAAGCGATTACTTCAAGAGCCACGGGTTAAGTGCAGGGAGAGGGGGAGAGAGAGGGAAAAAATCCAATCCAAATTCAAATTGCTTCATTAGAGAGACACCGCTTTTGTGGGGAAGGGCTTTAAATGCCCACTACAAAGTTAGGACTCATTGTTCCGCGCCGGTTTATATAACAGGCGCGGGGAGGCGCTGGGCTCAGGCTGCGCGGAGCCAGTTCTGCAGCCGCCGCCGCCTGCGTTCCCTCCCCCCTCCCCCAGGTGATGGCCCAGCCAGGGTCCGGCTGCAAAGCGACCACCCGCTGCCTTGAAGGGACCGCGCCGCCCGCCATGGTGAGTTCGTTCGGCCCTGCTTTCGGTCCCCGGTCTCCCGGCGGCCGGGCCCTGGGGAGCTGACCCGGCTTTCCGGCCCCGAACAGCTGCCCGTGCGCTGGGGGACTGCCGGAGGGCGCCGCCCCTCTCTGAGCCTCGGTTTTCTGGCCGGGAAGGTGAGCTTTGACCGCTCCTGGCATCTAGGAAGCGCGTGCTAAAAGTTGGAGCCGTCCTGTCCTCTCCAGTAGGCCCTTCCATTCCTGTCCTGTAGCCCGTGGCTTGTCGTTTCGGGGGCATTTCGTTGTTAGTTGGTTCTCTGAGGCCCCAGATTTGTCTCCGAAGCAGCAGCAACGCTGGGCACCAGGCTTAGCCCTCAGCTCAGAGCGCGGCTCTCCCTCTTTCCCCACTGCAGGCTCAGTCGGACGCTGAGGCCCTGGCAGGCCCTCTGGACAAGGACGAGGGTCGGGCCTCTCCCTGTACGCCCAGCACGCCATCTGTCTGCTCACCGCCCTCTGCCGCCTCCTCCGTGCCGTCTGCCGGCAAGAACATCTGCTCCAGCTGCGGCCTCGAGATCCTGGACCGATATCTGCTCAAGGTGAGACAGGCGCGGAGTGTTGCGTGTGTTGGCGGGGTGTGGGTTGCAACCCATAGGACTGCAGGGAAACGATGCCGGCGCCAGGTCCACTAAATTCGAAACCTGGCTCAGCCCTGCCTGACTGCGTGGCTTCGGGCAAATCGTAGCGTCTCTCTGCGTTCCCGGGTTCCTGTCTGAAAAATGGGCAGAGTTGATTTCTACCTCCCTGAGACTGTGTTACAGAGGAAAAGTGGGGAAGTGCCGTGTACCTTCAGAGCTCCGCGTATCTGTCTGCAAATGGGGCCGGGGAGGCTGGGGCCGGGCGTGAAAAAAGGCCCGCGCTGAGCCGCCCCCCATCTCCACCCCCTCCCCAGGTCAACAACCTCATCTGGCACGTGCGGTGCCTCGAGTGCTCCGTGTGTCGCACGTCGCTGAGGCAGCAGAACAGCTGCTACATCAAGAACAAGGAAATCTTCTGCAAGGTGGACTACTTCAGGTAGGCTGCGGCCGCTGGGCCAGCAATGTCGCCGCAGGCAGGCCACCGGCGCGCGGAGGCCGCCTTTGCGACGCGCCGTCTCTGGCTCCGGAGCCCCCGCGTCCCGAAAGCTCTGGCGCGCCGCGAGGGCCCAGCCCACCGGCTCTCAGCGCCACGAACCAGGAGCTCCAGGCCGAGCGCGGGTGCCAGCACAGGTTCGGGCCGGTGATCCGCCTCCGGTTGCTGTGGCCCACTCGGGTTTGGTCGCGTCTCTGGCTCGGTCTCGGATCCTGCCCGAGTCTCAGGCTCAAGTTCCGACTTCCAGCGCGTTGGTCGAGCTCTGATGTCCCCGTCTTGCCCCGATCCGCTCGTATCCCAGCCGACCTGGCTGCATCTCCGGTGCGCTCCGGCTCTGGGTTCCAACCCTACTCCTACTCCAGCCAAGCCGGCGTCTCTCCCGGGCAGGACCCTGAGCTGGGCTCCAGACTCTTGCCCTGGCTCTGGTCTCGGCTTTTACCCCGGCCGGGTTCGAGGCTGGATTCGAGTGTGGTCCGGCCCCAAGCACTAGCCTCGCATCGGTCTCGGATCCGAACCCATATTCAAGCTCATCGATCTAACTCCCGACCTCGGTCTCCGGCTCCGCCTCAACTCAGACCCCGGCATCGCTCGAGTATAGTGTTTCGAGTCTGGGTTCTGCCTGCATCCCAGGCGCCTGTTCCAGTCCCAGCTCCGTCGTCGTTTCGGGCCCCGGCTTCAGCCTCTCTGGGGTCTAGGCTCTGACTTTGGGCCGCCGGAACAGGAAGGGGGAGTCGGGCGCCGTAGCCAGGGCCCCGAGTAGGATCACCCTGGGCTGCGCTCTCTGTGCCGCGGTGCCGCGTCCCGGCCGCTCAGCTCTCAACAGCAGCCCGGCTAGTCCTCCTGCCGCTTCTCCGCCGCTTGCGCCAGGCTTCTCACCGCGCAGCTCGGGCCTGACCCGGTCACGGGGTCGAGGTCACTGCCAGGTCAGAGGAGCAGCGGCTGCCGGCCCGATCCCGGCGGGAAGCGTGAAGCAGGCCTGAAGCCCGGCCAGCGGGCCTACAGAGTCCAAAGAGAGTAGAGTGGGATTGGTTCCTGGGCCGCATGCCTGTTCCCAAGGGCTTTCTCAGGAAGTGGAGAAAGCTACTCCCCTATAACTACCACCCCCACCTCCCCAGTCCGCCGACATCCTTCCCATCCTTGCCTCGGGAGAGGTCATGGCTTGTCTTCCTGGGAAGACCCCAGCCCCAGAAAGATCCCCTGAGTCAGGGGATGCAGTAGAAGGCAGTGCCGCCCCCTTCCCCGGCATTGAGTCTCTGGGAACTTGGAAAGAGAGGACCTTGAATCTGGGAAGAAGCTAGCAGCATTGGGAGCTGGGGTACTCTAAGGAAACCTTAGGAAGCCTGGTTCGAAAAACGGACTCTTCCTGGTGCATGGCTGTGAGTGGCAGTGCAGCTGGGGTGTGCATGGGGAGGGGCGGCTCTGCCAGGTGGCCTGGGATTCATGGGACTCAAGGATGCTTGTGTGTCTGTCTTGTCCGGATCTGTGCAGTGGCGCTGGGGGAATGTGTCACTGAGCAGGGTGAGGGGTGTGTGGACAACGTAGGTGTTCCTTTACAACAAGCATTTGTCTTTTAGTTTATGTGTGAGTGTAGAGAGTGTGTGGCTGTGTGAATGTCGGGTGTGTGTGTGTGTGTGTGTGTATATATGTGTTGTGCAAGGTGGTCAGGACAAGTTTACACCTGGACTGGGATCTGGAGGTGAGCAGGTGAGGATTCTGAAATCCCTTCATTCCCCATCCCGCCACACAGCCCCGCTCTGAGGGAGCATTTCTGCTTATGCCTTAACCCAGGCATTGGGGGCTCAACGGTGTGAGGTGAATGTGGATTTGTGGATGTGGGCTGTGGTGTGTGTGTGTATGTGAGAGCGGGGTTATCATTGTGTGGTGTGTAACCAGAGTGTGATGTCTCCCCTCCACTGTCCCATCTGACACTTAGCTGGCCAGGGCAGGAGAGGGAGGTTAGGGTCCCTGTGTAGCCAGTGCCCTGCTCTAGGCCTGACTCCAGTTGGTAAAAAAAAAACAAAAAACAAGCCAGCTACTCTTTCAGGGCTCCTTGGGTTCATCAGCTATTCAGGGACACGGCTGAGGCCTGGGGAACCCAGCAGGCCTCTTCCCGTAGAGTAAGGCAGGCCTGGCCCCCTCTCCTTGCTCTCCTGGTGGGGACAGACCTGCCACCCTGTGAGCCACATGTCCTTGCTGCATCTCCAACCCCAGCTCATGCCCAGGCTGGACCAAGCCCCCTTGGTTGATGTGCTTTCCTAGACCTTCAAGGATTAGTCAAAACTCAGATCCTGATCTCACTGTTTAGCACCTCACTGGCTGTGGAGTCCCCCTTCCCACTGCGGTGGGGTGGGGAATGGCATGTCCAGCTGTTGTGGAGACACTGAGACCAGGCTCCATCATGCCAACCCTGGATCACTGTGTGACCTTGGGCAAATCACTGCATCTTTCTGCCCTCAGTGTCCTCCTATCAGGGTTATCTCTCTGAGCTGCCAAGGAGGCCAGTGAAGGGAGGAAGGCTCAGTAGAGGCTCCCTAAAGTGTAGGTGCTATGGATGTCACCACTGTCACCATTGGTGACAGGATTCCAGGCATAATCACCTGATGGCGTTTCCTCAGGCAGTCTGGGGAGCAAGGATGGGGATGGGCCATTTCTGGGCTGCAGGTTCTGAACGCTAATCCTTTTCCAGCAGTGACAAGAGCCCTCAAAACAAAACTAAAACAGATTTTTGGTTAAGAAAATGGAGAGAATAAAAGCTCACATTCCTTGGGATGAGAGAAGAGTTGTGGCTCTTCTGATCATTTCTCCCCCAGCCAGGTCTCCCTGCAGGCATAACTCATCCCTGGCAGTCCCACCTGTAACAAAAATAATAAAACCCACAGAAAGGGAGAGAAAAAAGCAGGTGGAGTGCCAGGCAGGGACTACTGAGTGCCTGGCGTGGCAGCCCAGGCTCTGGGAGGCTGCTGTGAAGGAGCCCTTCCTGGAGAGAGCAGGAATGGCAGCATGGGAGACAGAGCCCCTCTCTAGAGCTGGGGCTCAGGGAAGGGCTGAGCGCTCAGATCCTCTAGCCCTCTGTTTCCTGAAGCCCAAGGTCGAGAGTCTGATGGGAAGTGGACTGGAGCACTCACCCCAAAGAGAGGCCAAGATCTCTGGACAGGATGCAGGGAGGGAGGAAGTGGCCAAGACCCCCTGGAGGGGGCACTGGTAGCTTCCGAGGTCCTCTGGCTCTGGTCTTATTCCAGGGAAGAGTTTCCTCTCAGTTCTATCCCCTAACTTGCCCCTCCTTGACACTGGCCTGTAGACCCCTCTTCCATCTCCTTTGGCAGAGCTGGCAGCGTTGGGGACTCAGGAAGCTAGAAGTTAGGAAGGCACTCCAAACTCATCGGGGCAGGAGGCTGCAGAGCCTGGGTGGGGAGGTGGTCCAGAGGTCCATTGATGCTCTTGGCTTTGCACTGTTGGAAGGGGTTGGTTTTCCACTGGCTGTGTGTCCTCAGTGAGGTCGCTGGACCTCTCTGCCTCAGTTTCTCCATTTGCCATCCAAAGAGGGACCTCACCAGCCTTCGTGGCTTCAACCAGATTCCCACCTCCCCTAACCCCGAGTCCTAGCAGAAAAAAAAAAAAAAAAAACTACCACCAAGAAAATGTGTATTGCTTTTAATTTCTTCACTTTTTTGGTTTAAGACTGTTTTTTCTTTTTATTTTCTTCCAAGAAGTGAAAAAAAAAGTCCTGGGGGGAAAATAGTGTTCCTTTCTGGGGCATTCATGTCTCCACTGCCCTCAGCAATCAAAACCCCAGACAGCTGCCTCCTGCCCACCAACCTGTGGCTGCTGCCCCCCAAAGGCAGGCATGGACTGACCTGCAGTGCCCTTGCAGCTCCTGGCCTCCTGAAGCGTCTTGCCTATTGTAGAGTGGGGGAGATGATGTCCTGAGAGAGTGGAAAGTGCTGTACCCAGGGTCCCACCAGCGAGAGAGTGGAAGAGGGACCAGACAGGGGCGAGGACGCTGTCAGGAGACTGTACAGAGCTCTTCTCTAAGCCAGGAACTGTGTTAACCCTTTACATCTCATTGTTTTATGTCATTGACTCCTGAGATCCCCCCTGTGAGTAGGCTACTGTCATAATCCCTACATTATAGGAGGGGACACTGAGGCCCTGAGTGGTGAGGTCACACAGCTAATAAGCGGCAGAACCGGGATAAGCCCCGTGGCTGCCTGACTCACCATCCCTGCGTCTAGATACTCAATACTCTTCTCCTATAGCCGAGACATGTCAGCAGCCCCCCTGTGCAAGATGGGGCCCATGCAATGGCAAAGGCCCCCTCCCCCCACCCCCCATGGCCCTAGGGCTCCCACAGGGAGCACCTGCTGTGCTGTGTGACTCTCCATGGGTGGGCCCTGGGAGTACTAGGGCTGGAGTGAAGTGACCTCAGAGTCCCAGTGACTGGAGCAACTTTGCCAGGATCGGGTCACCAGGGTCTCTAGCCCTCTTGCCTCCTGACCCTCGGAGTGGGGAGTAAGGGGTTAACTGCCTCTCCTTGTGTTTATGCGGGTGGGGTTCAGAGAGTGCCCCGGGCTGGGCCTGGGAGGGGCCCTGCCTACTGCTGTCCCCAGCTTGGCGCGAGACACTTAGGGCAACCCGCAGCCTTCTTTCCCTCCTGCCCCCCGAACCCAAGCTCAGACCGCGGACCCCAGCGGGAGAACCCCACCCCCTCCCCCGGAGCGAGGGTACCCCGGGAGGCTCAGAGCTGGGAAGTCGCCCCCCACCGCGGCAGAGAGCAGCCCAGCGGCCGCCAGCTGTTGGGGGACAGATGTTGGGGGAGCTGAGAGAGGCGTTCGGGAGGGGCCTTGCGCTGGGACCTCCGAGGAGTGGAGTGGGCCGTTTTAACCTCTTAGTTGCTGGTTCTGTTGTTTCTGGCTTCTTCTCCGAACGGTTTGCCGGGAAGGGGAGGAGCAGAAGGAATAGGAAGGACTCCACCTCTGATCCCCCCAGTTTGCTTCGTAGACTCGCTCTAAGGCCCTCAAGCGAGCGTCCCGAACGCAAAACAAGGGAAGCCTGGTTTGAGTGTCAGCGCCCTGGCTCACTAGCTTCTTAATTAACACTGGCCTTCCCACTCTGAGCTTCGGTTTCCTCATGCAGAAAAGGGGTAGCTTAGTAATGGGCAGGGGTCGCAGTGAGGTTCCGATGGGCTCTTTCGTTGAGGCTCATTCACCCAACCAATGACTTCCGAGCTCTTACTCGGTATCCAGGAGAGGTAGGCCGGGAGAGCGAGCCTGACTTGGTCAATGGCGCACAGCTCGCTCCGCAGAGCCACTGGCACCCAGGTGTCTCCGTTCCCTGCTCCGGGGAGAGAGGGCAAGGCGGTGCGCGTGGCCCACTCCGCTCCTTTCGGCAGTTGCCAGGATGCGCAGCCTCCGTCCAACATCTCTCCATCATCCTCAAAGCGCCTCTGTGCTTTGAGCCTTTGCCCCGTGGCGCGCGCGGGGACCCAGGGAGGGGCGCGCACAAGGCTGGGGGTGGCGGGCGATGGCCGCGCCCCCTAATCGCTTTGGCGCTCCCTTCGCAGCTCCCGAGCACCCCTTTCTTGAAGTTTCGTTGTCTCCGCCGCCGATTTCGCTGCTTCCGGAATCCGGCGGCTCGGGCCTCGCAGCCCGCCTGGGAAGGAGTCTGTCGGTTTGTCAGAGCCTGGATCTGTAAGCCTCCTCGTGCCCCTTGTTTGTGCCACTGACCCCTTCCCCGGGTGGGGGACACGCTTCAGGAGCGGCCCGGAAACTGCAAAACGACCCCCCAACCCCATCCAAGGATCCAGCGGGAGGATGATTTCGTTGACTGGGCGGAGACACGGCGAGCGCAGGGAGCTCCGAGAGCTGGGGACAGCTCCTGGCATTTAGGGTGACACACGGAGGGTGACAAAGTTGCTGACGGGTCGCTAGCGGCTCCCGCCTCAGAGCAAGGGGATGAGGGCACTGTGAGCCGCCAACGTAGGCGCAGAACGCGCCCGGGCGTCAGGGCTCGTGGAGCAGGAAGATCGGGGATGCGCGGGGAGAGTCTTGGATGCGTCTTGGCCGAGAACGAGGAATCCCGCAGAGCCAAGCGCCAGGATCCGAGGTGTTACACTCTGGCTCAGCGCACTGATCCCGGAACACGACAGGCTGGAGACGCAACGGCTCCTGCCTGCCTCTGAGGGCCCGGACCTTCGCCTCCCGGCTCTTTCAGCTCCCTGGCAACGCACTCCCAGCTTACCGGAGCCTGAGGGTTCCTATGCCTTGCGCGCGGGACTTTCCAGGTCCCAAGGCCCGGAGTGGGGACGCGACTCGGTCAGACCAGGCCCCTTTCCTGTTCATACGCCGGGATTCAACTCTACGCATCTCCCGTCCGGGCTGCTTTCGCAGGTTCTAGGGGTTTTTTTGCACTTCGGAGGGGATCTCAACCCCTGCCCCACACTCCGTGTGGTCTTGGCGAAGTCACTTGTCCACTCCGAACCTCCGATTCCACGTGTGCAAATTGGGTGCCAGAGTCCCCATTTCACGCGGTTGCGGCGAGGGGGACGCAAAGAAGGAGTTGCGCCCCGGGACCCTGGAGCGCAGCGAGGGTTCTGCACCCGGCTGGCCCTTCTTCCTCCCTTCAGAGGCCCGGAAGTTCTCCCAATCCTGAGCCGGACCTCGGAATTTGGGGTCGGCCCCTCGGCGGAAGGAGGCTCGGGTGGGCAAAGCGGTTTCCTCTCCTTTTTACTGAGAGATTGGGAACGGAGACCGCGGGCTGTGCTGGGGAAGCCGAATTTCCAGGGTCTGGAACCACTTCTGTTTGGGGGGCAATTGACCGAACCCGCAAAGGTGCGCAGCGCTGCCTGAGCGAACCGCGCCGCCCGCCGACAGGGTCCCCTAGGGCTCCTTGTCCGACGGAGCGGCATGGCACTGGGGGTACGTCTAGAGCCGGGGCTGGCAGAGCCCTCCGCTCTGCTGCACTTAGTTCGACCCGAGACCGTTTATTCAACCGGCAGTTGCTTGCATTTGCCAAGGCAGGCGAGGCTGTAACCGGGGCGCATTTGCTGGGCTGGTTCCTCCACGCACTCGAAGGCATTTCCGAGTGCTCTTTTGGGTGGAAATGTGCCTCTGGGGACACAGAGGCAAATCTTCTAGATCCTTTCCCAGGAATGCCAGGGGTGGAGGGGAGAGCCAAGAAACCTGACGTTTACAGACCGGTGTGATCACTGCTGAGAAGGTGGTGCTGGGAGCCGTGGGACTGGGGGTGTGGGGGGACGGTGGGAAGAGGGAACAGCCTGTGCGAAGGCCTGGGGTGGGAAAGTGCTTCAGAGGGGGCCATAAGACCTGGAACCAACCTTCCATTGTAGCTGACTGGGGCTCATGCTTGAGTGTAGGGTGAGGGATCTTGAAGGTTAGGGAGGAGAGGAGCCAGAGAGGATGTGGTCTGTTGAGCTTCGTAAACTCCCAAGGATCTTGGACCAGATCCTGAGGGTAGAGTGGAGCCACCAGAGGATTTGAAGCAGGGCAGCGGACAGGGTAAATTGTGCATGCTGGAAACTTCCCTGTAGCCAGTCTGTGGAGGATGGGTGTGGAGACTGGCAGTGAGGGGCGCATGGTGGGAGCCTGGTTTAGGAGGGCAGTGGTGGCAGTGGCGAGGAGGAGATGGGTCCCAGAGATACTTAGGAAAGGGAACCAACAGCGCCTGATGATTGGTTGGATGGGGGATTGAGGAGAGGGAGGAGCGTATGATTTAGGTTTCTAAGCTTGAGAGGCTGGATGGGTGAAAGCACCATTCCCTGAAACAGTGTGCACCAGGGGAAACTGAGGCTCAGAGGGTCCGGACAGGGTCACAGAGTGAGTCATTCACTTCAAGAACAAATTTTCCCTGGTGCTCTGGGGACAGGCCTTGGGCTGACTTCTGGGACAGGGCAAATCAGACTGCTGCTTCCTGGAGGGGCTCCCAGTCTGGTGGTGGAGGTAGCCACACCCAAATAGCCACAGCACAAAGGGGGAGGGAGACGGGGAAGAAGCAGAATCGAGGAAGGCTTAAGGGAGGGTGGGGCATTTGATCTGGGCTTTTTTGTCTTGTTAGAATGACACAGGACTCCAGGGTCTGGGACTAGCTGGTTACTTAATAGACTACAAAGCAGTAAACAAATAGCCGTACCTGCTGTTGTCACCTAGTTCAGCCCAGGGCAAGGAAAATGAGAACTCAGAGAGGTTGAACAATGTGCCCAGGGTCACAAAGCTAGTAAGGGCATATCTGCCTATGCTTCCAAGAAACTCTGAGCTTCTCTACAGCTGGGTTACAGTTTATTCATCTCTGGAGTCATACTGGCTAGGAGTTCTATCCTTGCAAGCTGTGTGACCTTGTGCAAGTTACTTTCCCTCTCTGGTCCCCGTTGTCCTCATCTGCAAAATGAAGATTACTTGGCACGATCAGCATGAAACACTTAGAATCTTGCTGGTCAAGTGGTTAAGTGCTCATAAATCTGCCTATATTATTACTACTATTAAAATTTCCCTAACACTTATATTTTAATGAGCAGTTTAATACTATATACGAATGTTAAGTGATCATTGAAGAAAATTTGGAAAACTCAGAAAAGCACCAGGAAGAAAATAAAAACCACCTACCAGCTTGCCTTCTAGGTAGGACTTGGCTGCAGGGGGTGGTGAATCCAGGCAAAGGGAAATGCATGCGTGAAGGCCCTCAGGAACCTGGGCACGGCCGGGCCACTAGGATTTGGATGGCCTGTCTGAGCCTCGCCCCCCCTCCCCTTCGCCCCCCCTCCCACCCCGTGTCCTTCAGCCGATTTGGGACCAAGTGCGCAAGGTGCGGCAGACAGATCTACGCCAGCGACTGGGTCCGGCGGGCACGCGGCAATGCCTACCACCTGGCCTGCTTCGCTTGCTTCTCGTGCAAGCGCCAGCTGTCCACGGGCGAGGAGTTTGGCCTGGTCGAGGAGAAGGTGCTCTGCCGTATCCACTACGACACCATGATTGAGAATCTCAAGAGGGCCGCCGAGAACGGTACCCAACCCGCCCTGCCCAGAAACTGGCTGCCCCTCGGCTCCCCAGCCCTCTCTGACCCGCCCCCCCCAGCACCCCAGGGACTGCCCACACTCCTCTAGAGCCAGTTGCCCCCTTTATCACCTGGAGGCAGCATGGGGGGCGCTGCACACGGATCTGGCCGCTTCTGGCTCCACCATTTGCTTGAAAGTTGGAAGTCACTTGCCGGTCCTTGCAAATTATGTTTCCTCATCTGTAAAATGGGGCTGATGGTAGGACACCTCAAAGATAGATGAGCCGATGTGCTGTAAAGCCGAGAGGCACTCAGTGATCCCTAGAGATGATTCTCATAATGGGGCAGCCTACTCCACCTTTGGACAGCTCTGGTTGGCCTGGCGGCTCATCCCCTCCAGTTTCCTGGAACCAGGCTTGGGCCCGTCTGCGAGAGATGAAGTGACCCTCTTCTCCCAACTCCCACCGCAGCAGCTACAGGCCAGAGATTTGGGGGTGGGGTTTCATCCTGGCCTGTAAGGAGAGAGGCCTTTGAGTCTGGAGACCCAAGCTTCAGTTTTGCTTCTGGCATGTTGCGCTGACATACAAAGTTTCCTTTTCTCTCTGGGCCTCAGTCTCCCTAGTTTCAAGATGGATATTGGACTAGAAAGATCCCTAAATCTCTTCTGGCTCTGATACTGTGATTTCCCAAGACACTTAGGCTCAGGGACAGGGTCCAGGTCTTCCTGGGATCATGGGGGCTGAGTCATAAAGTGTCTGCCCCATCCCCAGTGCCTCTGAGGAGGAACTAGTCAGACGTCCCCAGAGTGTTCTTGGCCATGGCCACAGCAGAGCCATCACTTTCTCCAGCCAGGATCAGGGCTGAGTGGGTCTAGGTGGGGAGCAAGTGAAGCTGGGGTGCTCTGAAGTTACCTGCAAGTAACTGGGCAAGTCAGTTGTGGAGCTGGGATGGAAGTCCAGGAGGTAGAGGTTCCCCCACACCATGGCTCAGGAGTGACTCCAAGCTCCTTCCATACCTGGACCAACCAGGACTACTCCTAGTCACAACCTTGCCAATTACACTCCAGCTCTCACAGTCAGGCCTGACTCCAGACTCCTACCACGCAGGGAACCTGAAGGCTTATGGTCTCAGAACTCCTTTACTGACCAGCCCTCAGTTTTGGCTACTGGTTTACTTTTTAATCTTAAACACACACATGCCCATTATAGAAAATTAAGAAAAGATGGTTAAGCAAAAAGAAGAAAATAAAGACCACTCTGAACGCCACCACCCCTCATATTTTAGTGTCTATCTTCCCAGATTTCGTTCTATGTATGTACGTTGGAGCGTTTGTTTAGTGTTTTTCCTAATTAAAAAAATTATGAACAGTGGTGGAATTCCTGGAGATTTTTATTTTCTTCTTTGTGCTTATCTGAATTTTCTGAGGTTTTGGCAAGGAGCATGTTATTACCTTTGCATTCCAAAAAAGGAGGTACTAAAAACTAAAATGGGAATACATTTAGTGTGATTATAAAAGTAATGTAAATGGAAAGAGAATAACTAACATATACTCCAGTTAACAAAGTTAAACCTTAGAGAAACAAGGTGATGAGACACGTGATTGCTGAAAAAACTTCAAAAGTTGCAGAAACATTGAAAGTAGAGTCTTCATAATTGCACTCCCTCCTGCTAACACTTTGGTGTATATCCTTCCAACCTTTTTTGGTTTCCCCAGTTTATCAAGGAGCGAGCCCAGTTTGGGGCGCTAGAGTCAGCCCGCTGTCAGAATACCAGTCGAAAGGTCCAGAGCTGGGATTTTCTTCCCTCTGAACCTCAGTTTCCTCCGCTGTAACACGAGGATAATGTCGCTCGTTCTCAGGGCTGTGAGACATAAAGGGCACACCGAAAGAGAAGAGTCTGTTACTGAGCAGACGCTCAGAAGTGGAAGCCCCTTCCCCAAAGACTGAGCTCAGGGACTAGGACCCTGGGATACCCCCTCCCAGCCAACTCCGCTCCCGACACTTCCAGGGACCAGCTCCCCACACCCCGTCCTTTCCAGGCTGCCACTAGAAGAGATGGGGACGCGTGGTCAGCCACTTCTGTCGCCCTCAGGGAACGGCCTCACGCTGGAGGGGGCAGTGCCCTCGGAACAGGACAGTCAGCCCAAGCCGGCCAAGCGCGCGCGGACGTCCTTCACCGCCGAGCAGTTGCAGGTACCTTGGCGGGCCGCGAGTGGCCGGGTGTGGGCCGGGCCTCGGAGTGGGCGGGGCTGAACGGGCCTCCTGACTCCGCCCCTCTGCCCGACCCGCGGGTGGCGGGGAGGGGCTGTAGCTGTCTGGGGCGTGGCCTCCGGGCCGGAGCCTCTGATTGGGCCGGGGCCTTGGCGACCTCGGCGGGCTCGTGCCTCACCGCCCCGCGGCGCCTGGCAGGTTATGCAGGCGCAGTTCGCGCAGGACAACAACCCCGACGCGCAGACGCTGCAGAAGCTTGCGGACATGACGGGCCTCAGCCGAAGGGTCATCCAGGTGGGGCCGGGGGTGGGCGGGGCCTTCGGGTCTGGGGCGGGGCCTAGGGACCTTGGGGGTGGGCCCTCGAGCGCGTAGCTGGGCTGCGGAGCCGCGGGTTCGGGGCGCACGTGGCCGCCCTCCCTCAGTTGGCGACGAGGCAGCCCCGCCTGGGGTCCCCCGGCGGCGCGTCCGGCTCTTTTCCGCGAGGCTGAGGCTGCTGAGGCTGTCGTTCCAGGTGTGGTTTCAAAACTGCCGGGCGCGTCATAAAAAGCACACACCACAGCATCCCGTGCCGCCCTCCGGGGCGCCGCCGTCCCGCCTCCCCTCCGCCCTGTCCGACGACATCCACTACTCCCCGTTCAGCAGCCCCGAGCGGGCTCGCATGGTCACCCTGCACGGCTACATTGAGAGTAAGTGACCGCCACAGCCCGGTCGCCCGGCCTGTGGGAGAGGGGGGTGTAGATGAGCGCTCGTGGGCGGCGGAGGCGTGGGGAGGCCTTGATGAGCCTCGTGCGTGCAGACGAGGGTTCCGCAGTCCCTCGGACCTAGTGGTTGTGGAGAGGAGTTAAGTGCCCCGGCTCTGCCTTAGAGGGGCTCGACCCTTAGTAGAGGCAAGCCATTAAGCCGTTCAAAAAATATTGATACTTTCCAAACATCCACTCTGTGCCAGGCCCCGGAGACTAGGGAGAGAACAAGATGGCTAAAGTCCTGTCCTGGGGAGCCTGGGTTCTGGAGGGAGAGACATGGAACAATACGAGATAGAGGAGCGTGTGGTGTTAATTGTGGTAATTCCTGTAGTCAAGATGCTGGATGGGAGTGTCTGGAGATGTTGCCTGTCAGTGGGCTGAGACCAGAAGGATAGGTAGGAATTAGTGAGACACAAGGAGTGGGGAAATAGGGGTGCAGGCAGCAGAGGAACCGAATATAGGCAGAAAGCGTGGCATGGGTGCGTTTGGGGTTGCAGAAGAAAGCCAGGGTGGCAGGAGTACCCAAGGTTGTGAGGCCGTGGGCAAATCACCTGACCTCTTTGAACCTCAGTTTCCTCATCTGTAAACTGGGACATTAATAATGCCTACTTCACAGGGTTATGAGGATCCACTCATGTGTTCAGTAAATATTTTTTGAGTGCCTTCTGTGCCTTCTGGGATACAACTGAAAACACAACAGACCAAAGCCTGTGTGCTCCCAAGGCTCACGCTGCAGGATGGGAGAGGGGGGAGAGAGAATAAAGGATGGAGGGCAGGCATGTCAGTGGGGACTGAGCACTGTGGTGGAGAGGGGGTGGCAGATTGTGGTGGAGTGACCTTCGAGCAGGAACCTGGGGGAAAGAGAGAGAGTAGCCTTGTGCATTTCTGGGGGATGGACATTCAGTGAATCTGCTGTTGAGCACGTGCTTATCACAGATTTTCTTTCCCTTTGAGGTTGTTTCTATTGATTGTTTCCTCAAAGCTGGGCATGACCAGAAATATAGCAGTGATGACAACATACCCACAAACTCAAACCCTCCCTCTCTGGCTCCAAGGGAAAGAGAAGGGAGGTCAGGGAGAGCACAGCTGTGTCCTGAGTCCCTGCCATGTGCCAGGCACTGTCCCGCCACATGTTTCTAAACATCACCATCCCATTGTACAGATGAGGAAACCAAGGGCCAACAGTAAGTTAGTGGGAGCCAGGTTCCTTAATGATCGAATGTGGGCTTTAGCATCAGACTGTGGGGCTTCAGATCCCGTCCCTGTCACTTACTAGCTGTGTGACATTGGGTAAGCTTCTTAGCATCCCTGAATTCCAGTTTCCTCATCTGTAAAAAATGAGGACAGTAAGAATCCAAGCTCTTTTAAAAAACGGAAAGAATACCTATCTCAAAGCAGTGTTGCGAGCATCATATGAGATCATTGACTTAACATCCTCAGCATTTAGTAAGTGCTGGATGAATACTAGCTGCCCTTGTGGTGATGGCAGTGGCTCTGGTTGGTGGAGCTGAGAGTGTAGAGTCCTGCTCACCGCGCCAGGCTGTCAGCTGGAAACCATGTCTCTTTGTTCTGTTCCATTTCTGAACCATCTGCTTAGTAGGAGGGACTTTTCCCCCCCTTTCTTTTTGAAACAATGACATGTTCAGGCTGCAGAGAGCCCACTGACGATCTAGTTCATCTGTTAAAGGAGCCAAGGACCAGGGGCTCTCTAGGTACCAGGAGTCTGGGCCACCAGCCGGCAGTTGCTGTGGAGTTGGTAATGGATCTAGGTGGCCCCGTGGGGAGTGGGGCCATGGCCTCCAGAGCTGTGCCAGGACTCTGCCCACACAGTTTGTTGGCCAAGTCTAGAAGTGTCTTGGACACCTAGAGAAGGGGCTGAGGTGCCCTTTCCTCTTCCCCTTAAGGCGAACCCAGCTCAGGGCAGGAGGCATCAAGGGTGTGTGGACCCGCTGCCTCTTGCTGCATGACTGAAGGTCACCCTAGCAGTCTTCTTCGCCATTCACTAAATTCACAGGTTCCTGAGTTTCCTGGAGACTTCAAACTTGTTTTTTTTTTTTTTTTTTTTTTTTTTTTTTTTGCAGTATGCGGGCCTCTCACTGTTGTGGCCTCTCCCGTTGCGGAGCACAGGCTCCGGACGCGCAGGCTCAGCGGCCATGGCTCACGGGCCCAGCCGCTCCGCGGCATGTGGGATCTTCCCGGACCGGGGCACGAACCCGTGTCCCCTGCATCGGCAGGCGGACTCTCAACCACTGTGCCACCAGGGAAGCCCCCAAACTTGGAATATGATAAAAAGCTTTGGAATCAGATTCTAGAAATATGTACACACACACAGTTTCCCATGTAATCTCAGGCTGTTCGTGGACCCCTAAAACCCCCCAGGTTAAGAATCCCCCATCTTATACAACCACCTTATTCTACAGATGAGGGAACTGGGGCTCAGAAAGGAACAGTGACTTGTCCTAAGTTACATATCAATTGTAAGTCTCTGTACAGAGCTCTTTCCCCTCTGACCAAAGAGGATGAAGTGCAGAGAAGAGCAAGGCCATAGACTTCTCCACTGTAGTGGTAAAGAGGCTGAAGCATGAGAGATTTGGGTCAGGCATAAGGATGGAATCCCCCCACCCCCGCCACCGCCATTTTAGATGTTGTACAGAGACCCATTCAACAAATTAGATGCCATGCCTCATTCTAGATCCTGGAAATCCACAAAGATCTAGAATCTAGAAAACAGACAAAAATTCCTGCCCTCTTTGGAGCTTGCATTATAGTTGGCAAAGACAGATGATATCAAATAAAAAATAAAAATATACAGTAAATCAGATGATGGTAAGTGCTAAAGAAGAAAAATAAAGCTGAGAAGGAGGACAGGGAGGGTAGGGTTGGTGTTGGGTTGCAATTGTAAATAGATGGTCAGGGAGAGCATCATAAAGAAGGTGACATGAGTGCAGAGTCCTCTAAGGTATGGGGGTAAAGCCTTGGTGATTCTTGGGAGATAAGAAGGTACAGTGCACCAAGGGAGGGTTCTAATGGATGGGATACAGCCTTGCGTGTAGGAGGTGTTCTGTACATATTCGTTTCTTTTTCTTTTTTTACTTTTTTAATTTCGATGTTGATTTACAATGTTGTGTTAATTTCTGCTGTACAGCAAAGTGATTCAGTTATATATATATATGTGTATATATATATATACATATATGTGTGTATATATATACACACATATATATGTGTATATGTATATATATATATACAGACACACATTCTTTTTTTATATTGTTTTCCATTATGATTTGTTAGAGAATGTTGAATATAGTTCCCTGTGCTATACAGTAGGACCTTGCTGTTTATCCATTCTATGTATAATAGTTAGCATCTGCTAACCCCAAATTCCCACTCCACCTCTCTCCCACCCAGCTCCCCTTGGCAACCACAAGTCCGTTCTCAATGTCTGTGAATGTGTTTCTGTTGCACAAAAGTTCATTTATGTCATATTTTAGATTCTACATATAAGTGATATCATATGGTATTTGTCTTTCTCTTTCTGACTTTTTACTTAGTATGATAATCTCTAGGCCCATCCATGTTGCTGCAAATGGCGTTATTTCATTCTTTTTTATGGCTGAGTAGTATTCCATTATATATATGTACCAAATCTTCTTTACCCAATCATCTGTCGATGGACATTGAGGTTGTTTCCATGTCTTGGCTATTGTGAATAGTGCTGCTATGAATATAGGGGTGCCTGTACATACTCATTTATGAGTGTTTATCAGTGAGCTAGACAGTTATCGTGTAGCACTTTATAGCTCATAAAGACTTTCATGTAGAAAAATGGTACCCTATTGAAATTTTGCCCAGGGCCACCCAGCTGGTAAGTGGTAGAGGTGAAACTGGCCCCAGGGCTCCAGCCTACCGAGCCTGGGGCTGGTGGGATCCTGCATGGAGGCTGGGGGATGGACTCCAAGGCATCCTCTCGTCCACAGGTCAGGTACAGTGTGGGCAGGTGCACTGCCGGCTGCCTTACACCGCGCCCCCCGTCCACCTCAAAGCCGATATGGATGGGCCACTCTCCAACCGGGGTGAGAAGGTAAACGGAGCCGGGTTGGGTCGGGTGGGTCAGAGCCACCTTGCCAGGAATGGCTTCCTGGCAGGATTCTCATTGCTGAGCAGGCACCATGCCACTTTGTGGCAGACCCTGTGCCCAGACACTCAGGCCCCCACTGTGCCCCCGAGGTAGTGGTCCCTCAGGCAGGCGCCAGTGTGTTCAGTGCGCATGGACAGCCTCCTCGCAGCGCGCCCGCCCACGGCTGGCCTTCTCTTTTTCAGATTTGTGGATTTAGTTACTTTGCTCAAACTTGGCGGTCCCGAGGAGGGCTTATATCACACACCACCCCGCCTCCCATGATCTCACGGGTTTCTCCTACTTCCTCCTTTGTATTCCTGTCTGTTGGGAGTGACTATCCCGAGCTGGTGGGGCCCGGGGACAGCAGGCCAGCCAGTGACCGTGGTCAACTGGTAAGGCCTCCTTTGTGGAACCCGATCTCTGGTTGTCTCAAGCATCAGGACTGGACACCCAGAAGGGTGCTTGGACATCGCCCAGTCCAGTGGCTTGAAAGCTTTGTTTTAAGCCCATTTGTTTACTCTTTTCCATAACACAAGATGGAGATGAAAGGGGGTGGAGCTGCTCTGGGTGAAACTGCGAGTGAGCAGGGCCCTCACCTCCGGCTCAGCTCCCAGACACTTCCCAGTGAGCCTTGAAAGCCACCGCTCTCAGACACCCTCTCATTTTAGAGACGGGGAAATTGAGGCCCAGGTGGCTCAAGGTCACAGAGCCTGAATGAGAACCTGTGCCTTGATTCGTGCACTTATTCAGCCGACATTCACCATGTACTGACTGTGCCCGCGAGCCCCGAGTCAGTTGCCAGGAGCACAGAGATGAGGAAGGCATAGTCCCTGTCCTCGAGGAGGCCAACAGTTACAACAAAGGGTGATCAAACTGCGACGCAGAGGCCAAGGGAGCTGGGGGGTGGGGCGCAGCTCGGGAGAGACACAGGAAGGCTTCCTGGACGCAGGCACGTCTGAACCTCAGTGTTCAACCGGGAAGGCATGAGCCGCCACGGCTCTCAGGCAACCCAGAGCAATCCAGTGCTGCTGGCACACAGGCTTGGGAGGAAAAAGAGTGAGAGGCGGGGGCCTCGGGCTGCCAGGTGAAGGCACATGGACCATGGTCGGCCCTGGAGGCCTCTTTTAGAAGCATCACTATAGTGGTCCTCGGAGAGACAGGGAGCCCCGGGAGTCATTGGGTGTGCTGGGCCAGGGAGACAGGGCCAGCCAGGCCTTTGAGCTGAGTGCAGTCTTCATGTGCCTCAGCATCATTTGGGCAGCTTGTAGAGATGCAGATTCCCCAGCCTCGCCCCTAGAGAGCTGGTGGGGAGTTCTGGGATGGGACCCCGGGATCTGCGGGTGTGATACCCAGCCCCAGTGATTTTGGCAGGCAGACAGGCGTGGGACTACTCCTCCAGGACAGCCCCTCTTACTCTGCCTCCTAATTAAACACCTGCTGTGTGCTAGGCTCTGTGCTGGGCTCTGTGCTGGGTACCGTGGGGCAAGTAGATGGTGCGGAGGTACGGACAGCCCAGTAGGACCAGTAGGTTTATAAGTCAATGGTAGTACATATTCAGCCCCAAATCCCGCAGACCCCAGTGGCGGGTGAGCACGCCCCAGGAACGTCCCCTCCGAGACAGTCATACAGGAAGGGCTGCTTTTGGTTGAAGCACTTTACACGTGTTGTCTGATGCCACCCAATCACCCTGTGGATATGAGGATGGCGTCATCATGGTAAAGATGAGGAAACAGAGGCTCAGAGAGGTGACACGACTTGTCCGGGGATGCAGCAAGTCTGTCAGACTCTGAAGTCCGCCTGGTTCAGTAGTGACCTCCTTCTGTGCCGCACTTTACAGTTTACACAGCGCTCTCTCTGACCTCACCCTTCACTGTCTCCCTGGGAGGATGACTATGGTTGACGCCATTTCATAACTGCAGAAACGGGGTCTCAGCCAGAGCAGCAGCTTGCCCAGGGTCACACAGTGAGCGTAGGTACAGCTGGCCTCCATCCTAGGACTGCCTGCCTCGGAGCTGCCCTCGTCCTGTGGGAGAGAGTTCATGCTGTCAGACCTGGCCCCGGGACTGCGGAGGCGAGCTGGCGTGGCCCCTGTCCTCAGGGAGTGGGTGGGTGGCTTAGAGCAGGAGGCACGCAGCCACATCCCAGCTTGACAGGGCAGTTGCGGTGAGGGATGCACATGGCCTTCGAGGATTCAGAAGAGGGGATGGCCAGCTCTCGGGAAGAAGCAGGGGACACGAGGAGCCCATGCCGAGGCAAGGAGGCTTGCAGGGACCTGGATTTGAGGGATGGTGGGGGGTTTAGTGCAGCTGAGGCCTTGGGTGGGGTGGGAGCTGACAGGAGGTCACATAATGAAGGCCCTGCACCTTCAAGCAAGGGGCCTGGGCATTATCTGGAGGGGAGAGGGGAGCCTTGCAACAGATTAGGGCTGGGCTCAGCTCTTGGAGGCGAGCCCTCGTCTCCTGGTTTCTCAGCTAAGCCTGTGGTTATGTCTGGTTCAGCCTGAAGGATGAGCCGGTCTGGGGTCTGGCAGCTTTGGCTGTGGAAGGTTTCTGGCCCCTGGGTTTGGCTGCTGAGCCAGAGTTTTTCTCTTGCTGGGCCATATCCCCAACTTCGTGTCCAGCGGCTCTGCAGAAAAATGTCTCCGCCTCCTCCATGACCTTCCGCCCTCTCACTGCCAGACCTTCCTGCCAGCGGCCAGGGACCTTTTCTGTCCACATCTTGCCAGCCTGGCGGGCTGTGTGTATGGCCAGTCAGTGCAGAACTGCATGGGCTTTCTCCCAAGTCCCTCCGGGCCTGAGCCAGCCTAGCGAGGAGGAGACTCAGGGCCCCCCGGGGCCGCCCCTTGAACCCACTCATCAAGACCAGCACTGGCCTGGCCGGGAGAACAGTGCTCTGAGCGTCTGGGGTAGCACCCTCCGCCTCCACCACATCATCATTTGGCCGCACCTGCCTGTGAGCTTCCAGAACCACATTTTTTTTTTTTTTTTTTTGTGGTACGCGGGCCTCTCACTGCCATGGCCTCTCCCGTTGTGGAGCACAGGCTCTGGACGCGCAGGCTCAGCGGCCATGGCTCACGGGCCCAGCCGCTCCGCGGCATGTGGGGTCCTCCCGGACCGGGGCACGAACCCAAGTCCCCTGCATCGGCAGGCGGACTCTCAATCACTGCGCCACCAGGGAAGCCCCCAGGACCACATTTATTCCCGGTCATGGGCCCAGATCCCCCAGTTCAGAGCTTGGAAGGCTCTTAGAAATCAGGGCCCGGCCGTCATCGATCAGATGGAGAGACTGAGGCTTATGGAGGGGAAGGGTCTTTCAGAGTCATCCCTCTTGAGAGAGCTTCTGTTCAGAAGAGTCCAAAGTCAGGCAGGCATCCCAGAGACCAGAGGAGAGCACGGCCCAAGGTAGGGTGAGTGGGCGAGGCCGTGTGACGTGGGCTCCGGAGTCAGGCAGACCGGACCCCAGCTCAGCCACCTTTTCTCTTTGAGACCTGGGAACACACCCACTGTGTGTCAGGCACCTGGCGTGTCTGAGCCACCTGCCTGTCAAGGTGCTTGGCTGCATGAAGGGCTTGGCCTGTTGCCTGGTGCTTGGTAGGCACCGCTGGTAACTGTCAGGGTGGCCTGGAGAGGAAGAGGCAGTGGGTCTAATGAAGAGAGCTTGTTCTAGAGCCTAGGCCTGGGTTGCAGTGCTGGGTCCACCTCTTCCTGGCTGTGTGATCGCAGGCTCACTGATTTTCACCTCCCCGGCCTCAGCGGCCTCCCCTGCAAAGAGGAGATGATGGTGGGACACCCTCGGGCTGAGATGAGGCTTCTGTGAAATCATGCAAGTGTGCACTGTACCCAGTGCCGGGTACCGTGCCCAGGAGACACTTGCTGCTGCTCTTGGATTTCACCAGATCCTCCCCATTCTGAGAGAGAGGTGTTGTCATCCCCATTTTACAGATGAGGAAACAGGCTCAGAGAGGGGGAGTGAGTTGCCCAGGGCCCCTCAGCAAGTAAGTGTCTGTGCCAGAATTTGAACCTAGATGTGGGCCCTGGGCCCCCCTCCTTCTCCATGCCTTCGAGGACTTCTGGGGCGCTACCAGGCGGGGCAGGCCCTGGCTCAGTCCCCTCCCACGCCCTCCTCTTGCAGGTCATCCTTTTTCAGTACTAACGCTGCCGGCACTTCCGCAACTGAGCATGGGCGCCCGGCAGCTGCCCCTCAGCCGCTGAAATCCGGAGTCCGAGCCGCTGCCAGGGATCCACCCGCTCTGCCTCCACCCCTCATCCGCCATCCTGCCTACCACCAGCTGGGCCCCTGGGCCTGGCCTTCCCCTCTCCTGCCGAGAACCAGAACCCGCCAGGAGCACCGCGGAGCCCTCCTCCCTGAAGGCAGAGCTCCCTGAAATTTGGAGCCAGGGTGAAAACAACAGCCTGTGTTTCCCATTTAGACAGGAGTCGTCTTCAACTTAAGCTGATTACAATAGCAAAAGGCCGAATTGAATCGCACGACGCCAACAGCCTTCCAATTTACAGGTTTTCTTTCCTTCCATATTGGCCTTTATTTACTACTTCCTTGGAACCATCTCTGAATTCTGAATAGCCGACAACCCCCAATGTTATCCACTCTGTTGCTTTTGTTTGGAAGACTCTACAGTGTTTGTGGGGTGTCCCCAAAGGAAAGCTATGTTCTAATTTTATCATTTCCATCTGTCTGGTTATGTCAAGTTAATTCAGAGAGAGAAGAGACACTGACCAACCCTGAGAGGCCCAATAGGGCACAGATGGAGGCCTTCCCAGACCAAGAGGCAGGGGGAAAAGTGGGGGCCGGGGGTGGGGTCGGGCAAGGACCCCCATTGGTTTGGAGGCCCAGGAGAAGGATGCGGCACACTGGGCTGGAAGAAGCACTAGCCATTTTAAGGAGAGGAAAGAGGAAACTCGGGGTGTGTGTTGGGGACCCTGCTTTCACCTAGTTATCCAGCATATGTGCAGGAGACATAGCAGAGGTGGTGTTTGATCTGTGTGGTGACATTTCTGAACTCTTGGAAAGTTAGAACTGGGGACCCTTGTTGGCTACTTGACTCCTGATGGGGGTGCTTGGGCCACGTCTTCTTTGGGGGGACCTCTCATGGGGGAACTGGGGAACAGAGCCCAGGGAAAGGGCAGAGCTTTCATTCTGGACCCACCTCTGAGTAGAAAGAGGGTGCCTGCTGCCTAGGTGAGTGTACCAAGCCCGGGATTCTAGCTGGCACTTCTGGGCTTCCCCACCAACCCTGCCCAGAGCCAGTCCCACTCACTCCTGAGAACGCAGGCCAGACACAGCTGTGCTCCCATCCACCCTGTCCTGCTGCAGCTCTTCCACCCCAGACAAAAGGGCTTGGGCTCCACAAGACCATGATTTTTGTTTTCAGGGGACCCCGTTTGTCCTAAGCTAATCGTGTAATTTGAGAATGACTTGGGTGTCCTGATGCATTTCCCACTAGAGGCTGCTAGTAAGCATATTTCAGGCCAAGTCCTCCTTCCGGCTTTGATTAACCTGATACGTTGCTTTCGGAAGGAGACTCTAGGACAGGGGAAGCAAGTTCATGGTACCTAGGTGTCTGCTGTCCCGGCTTCACCCATGGCAGACATCACTCATCAGTTGCAGCACTCTCTATCTCGCTGAGTCTGGATAAGGGTTTGGAATCCACATGCTTGAAGTTGGCACTTAAAATGAAAAACGATATGCTGTTCTTGCTCTGGGACCTGGCGGAGGGCTGGGCCCGGGTGCAGCCCAAGAAGGGAACTTGCTTCTTTTCCCTTTCAAAGACAGTTCCAGCTGACTCAGGGCAAAGGAAAGACACCCCTCAGAATGTGATCCGTGCAGCTTGGTTCAGAACCCACCCAGTGAACAGAGTGTGCCTGGCCCTACCCTTGGAGCTGATGTTAACCGGAGCAGCTTGGGCCCAGTTCCTGGTGACTGGGGAGCTCTAATCTTTCCTTTGACGTGGTGAGCGGCCAGCCGAGCCATGCCCAGGGTCACCCAGTACCCACTCTGCCTTGAGCCTCCCCCCAGGGTCTGTTCCTTGCGTGGATCACACAGTCGTAGCATGCTGCGGTTCAGACACGTCTCCACTAGCCTATTAGAACAGCCTGGGAACGTACAGGCCATCAAGACTATTTATTTAAATACAAAACAAAAGGAGGAAAACACACACACGGAAAAAAATTGTAAGCACTTTTTTGTAAAACCAATGTCTGTTTTGTTACATACCTTTCCCGTTGTGCTTTGTAAATGTCTTATTTGTGTAATAAATAAAGTTAATGCAGGTAGAAGTGCTGGCACTGACACCCGGAGCACGATGGGATTCCATTTCTTTCCTGCTCTCTGGTTAAGGGCTCAGGCTCAGGCCTGGCCCCCAGAATATCTGGGCTGCTAGACAGTGAAACCCCTTCCCGGAAGACTGGTTCTGTTTCCCAGCTAGGAAACTGAGCGTTGTAAAGGCATCATGGTGGGCTTCTTCTCGAATCTGAGCTGTGTAGGAAATCAGGCTGGCTGCTGTCCTCCGTCCCACTCCTGACCGCGCTCTGCTGGGCCCCGTGCCAGCCCTGCAGGCTCAGAAGGGTCCAAGGGGGGCTCTCAGCCCAGCAAATGCTGGAGACAGACGGATCCCTCCGACGTGCTGTCAAGATGGAGGGGGGCATTTGAGCTGTATCCTTGGATGAGAAGTTCACGGAAATAAGTTCAAAAGAGGAGATGCTGGGGGACCAGGGAGGGAGGCACAGAGGAGCCTGAGTGGGAGATGGGGGAGAATCCGATATGGCGGAGTGAAAGGGAATATGCCATGGGAGACAAGGCCACAGGGCTCCAGCTTCCACACGGGTCTGGGTCTCATACTGGCCTCATGGGGTTCCAGAGCCACCCTGTAATCTGGGGAGTCAGAGAGCGCATCCTTCTGCCGGCCGCCAGATGTTCTTGTAGCAGCAGAACCTTTTGTTCAAACCAGAGCGCACCAGGAAGGGAGTGGAATGGCTCTGCCTGGCGCAGAGGCTTCCCCAGCACCCCAGCCCCACCCTGTGGCCCCGCACAGAGCCACTCAGAAGCCTCAGCTCAGGGTGTATGTGGCCATCGCCCCTGCAGGGCCCCCCGCCCCCCACCCGGTTAGTTGTTGCATTCTCCATCCCTGACCCCACCCTTGTCCCTCCCCCTCCACTCTTCCAATCCATTTATCATTTAGATATTTAGAGATTTAGATATATGTGTATTTTTGAAAAGGAAGTTTGTGTGTGTGTGTTCCTTTACATGAATATACTTTATTTATTTTCAAAACACAGTTTGGAAACCCCCAGTGGACATCAGTCCTGTCATTCTACTGAGGTGAGTGACTGTTGCCTTGGCGGGGAAAGGTGATCCCGCATCCCTCTGCGGCGCAGCTGAGCGGGCCCAGGTCTCCCTTGACTCCTGGCTGTGCCCCAGCAGGCTGCTCATGGGGCCCTGGATCAAAGGCTAGCTTCCTGCCCTTGCGACCTTGGCAAAGCCCTCCCAGGCCCGACTCCCTCTCCTGAGCAGCCCTTGGTGAGCCAGGGGACAAGGCGCAGGAGGCTGCAGGATTTGGCAGCCTCTAAGGAGGGAAAGCTACGCAAAGATCCAGGTGATCCAGGTTGCTTGCGGCCCAAGTATAGCCCTGGAACATGTTACCACTTCCTCTGCTGGTTTTCAGCTGACACATGAGATCCCTGGGGGTGATTCTGAAGAATAATTACTCTGTATGCACAGCTAACGAATTAGTTTTTAAAGCAAGCACATACTGAATACCTGCTAAGTGCCAGCTCCTTTATTTTATTATTTCTTTCAATCCACATAGCTACCCTATGGGTTTAAGCATCATTATACATTTTACAGATGAGGAGACTGAAGCTCAGAGAAGTGAAGTGACTTGCCCAAGGTTGTATGATACCCTGTGATTGAGCTGGGATTCACACCCAGGTGTGTATGATGCCAAAGCTGCATTCTTTCTGTGGCACCCCACCGATTCTGTGCTTAGGGTAGGAAGCTCAGATAGGGAAGCTTCAGAGAGGAAGAGGCAGTCCTGGGTAATCATTTCTGGGCTTACAGGAAGATACCAGCTGTGAGCCGGGGCACAGTCATCCTGTCCTACTGCCCTGTGAAATCAAGACTGGTAAGGCAGGCAGCTTGTAGTAAACAAACAAACAAACAAACAAAAAACAGCTGGGCTTTATCTTCAGGAAGACTCGGATTCAAATGCTGTGTGACCTAGGGCAGGTCACTCAGTTTCTCTGAACCTCAGATTTCCTATCTCTAAAAGGTAATGCTAAGCCCTTTCTTACAAGGCTGTTGTGTGGAGCTGAGATAACCACACTGCCCGCACACATGGGTTGCTCATTCAATTATATTTGTCTATCATTATAAGGTGATGGCTCTCAAACTTCCATAAGCGTAAGAAATACCTGAGAATGCAAACTGCTAGACCCCAATCTCAGCGATTCTGATTAGCAGGTACTAGGGTGGGGCCCAGGAAGAGCTAGTTCACAATTTTGCCCAGGTGATTCTGATGCAGGTGGAGTGAGGGTCCCACTCCAAGAAATAGTCTAAGGAAAGTACACTTAGGGCCACTGATGGCAGAAAGCTTTTATTCCCGAGTCAAAAGTCAGGTTCTAAAACTACAGCCTGCCCCCTGGGCCAGCCAATGCCAGGGCACAGAAGGAAGCTTGTGACCGAGGGGGCTTAGCACTCACGGCTTGGGCTTAGGACCCATGGTCTCGTCCCAGCCCTTCCGACACGTCCGGATGATCCACTCTTGCTCGTCATCATCTGCAAGAGAGGAGGAGGGAGAGCTGGTCATGCTCTGCCCCGGGAGCCCCCAGGCAGGGTCTTAGGGCTGGGGTGCATGTTGGAGGTGGACCTTGCTGACGGAGCCAGGCACAACATGGATGGGCCGCTCTGAGCTGGGCCCGTGCCCAGTGTGACATCCACCAACGTCACCCCCGGGACAGCCGGTCGAGGCCTTCGTTTCTTTTCTGGGCTTTCCATTCTGGACGCTTCAGAGAACCTGTGGTTTCCTAGGGGGCTGACACCCTCTGTTTGCCCAGGTCCTTTCGGTGGGGAGAGGAGAGGAGGATCTGGGGGTCCTGTAGGCCCACATGCATTTATCTCCCTTAACTTAATCCTCGTGACCACCTGATGGCAGCAAGCCCGCCTTTCTGCGGACGGACTAACAGGCTCAGAGGATGAGTCGCTAGTCCACAGCCACAGGGTTAGTACGTGGGAGAGCCCAGAACTTGAGCCCCGGGGCTGTCTGAGTACAAGGCCTGTGCTGTTTTTAAACCTCAGAGAGAGAGAGTTGAGTGGGACACATCCCTTAGTCCACAGCACGCTCTCTGTGCCAGGCCCCTCTGCGGGCTGACTCTATTTTCATTTTTCCTCTTTATCCTCCAAAGCCACACCCAGCCCCTCCCCCCATCACGCCAGAGACCCACTCCAATGGCGGGGATATATACCCCCAAAAATGCACATAGCTCTGTAAAATATGTACTGTTGTTTTGTGTGCGAATGTGGTTTCAATTTACGTAGATGGCACTGTGCTGTGAATTTCATTGTGCCTCACTTTTTTCCCTCAGCACTACATTTTCAAGATCTATTCTCGTTGCGACGCGGACATCTAGTTCTTTGCCCCTGACTGCTGCCTATTATTCCACGGTGGGCTTCCGTCATGTTTTACTACCCATCCTCCCAGGGGGGGACACGCAGGTTGCCTCCACCTCCTGTTACTGGGAATGATGCTGGGACAAACGTTCTTGGGTCCATCCCTTCGTGGATACGTGGGAGAATTTCTCGGGGATTATATTCCAGGAGGAGGGTTACGGAGCCGTGCACATACTTCATTCCCCAGGACTCCCAGCGAAGCCCGTGTTTTTTTCCCCAGCACCGCAATGCCTGCCTGCGGCCCTTCCCTCGTTCCTGCCTTCCCTCTTCCTGGGGACAAAGAGCACCGGCCCAAACCCCTGCCCTCGAGCAGTTGTCCTCAGGGCGCAGCACCAGAGTCTCTTGCTTCCTACCCTCACCCCCTGCCTAGCTCAGTGCCTCCCGCCCAAGAGGTGGGAGTATGGAATTCCTCATCCTCCTTGGGTGCCAAATGGCAGAAGCTAGACATAAAAGACACTCCTTGAGAGCTGAAACGCACAGGGTCTGAGATATCCTACCCTCCGAACCAGAGCCGCCTGCAGGAGCCCTTTCCTCTTCTGTGACGGCACCACTCCCCGGCCCAGGGAGACAAGGCTTATTGTCAGCCTACTGTGTGCTCTGTAATTTACAAGCGTCGATCTCACTGAGTTTTTTGTGAGAGCCCAGTAGGGTAGGAAAGATTACCTCCACTTTACAGAGAGGACGAGCCTTACCTCGTGCCCACAGCCAGCGGAATTTAAGCCAAGGCTCATCAGACCCCAAAGCCTGACTTTTCACCCCAGGGCAGCCCCGACGGTGCCAGAAGGCGAGGCTGCCCCACAGAGCTGGCCTCCTCCGTCCCGCCCCCCCCCTCCATTAGTTCTTTGTCTGTGACCTCAGGAGAAAGGCTCTCTGCCTGCACGCTCTGGCCTTTGAGGACTGCCCTCAGCAGCCGGTGGGACTCAGTTTCCCCCGGGGAGGCTGCGGGGGAATCCGCACCTGGCTGTCAACCCCGGGGGGTGGGGGGGACGGTGGGCGGGGAGAGAGGCGGCACACAAGGAGTTAAGTGCTGGTGAAGCCCACTTTTGCCACACCGAGAGCAGCCTGGTTGATAATTACAGTTCTGAAGTCTCTGGGCTATTCGAATCAGTGCAGCTGCAACCTCTTCAGTGGTAACCCTGAAACCAGACCAACTGGGTTTATTGTGCTGAACCAGTCCTCAGGCCCCTCCCTGATGGTTACAAATTGACAGCAATGGACTTAACAGCCCTCTTCACTACCCCTCTCACTCTCTACCTGGCCGCTCAGCCCCCAATTTGAATGACAGATGCCTCCCCTCCCAGCAGCTGCTCCCCAACCCTCCCCTCCACCTCCCCTGTGCCGCGAGGCGGCTCCCCTGTCCCTGCCATGCCAGGGTGAGGCTGCCCAAGCACATTTCATCAATATTTAAAATGGAATTAAACCTGCAGCTTTGATTAATGCCTCCCAGATCCCCGCAGTTGTGATTACTATTTTGCAAATTGCGATTGTTGGAATATGTTAATATGATTGTCTGAGAACATCTTCACCTTCTAGGATAATTTTCCCCCTTTTTCGGCAGGACGAGAGGGGAAGAGGAGGGGGAAAAAAGATGGGGAAAAAAACACCCCGCAAACTCTTTAATCAATTGTAAATTATTACCCTCGGCACAATTGCTGGTGGTTCAGAGGAAGGGGAGGGAGATTTCTGGTTTGGTGCATTTATCTTGAAAGTTTTGGCCCCGACTGGCCCAGTAATTCCACCCTGGGATGTTATGCTAAGGGAATAATCTATTTGTCTCGGTACTATTTAGAATCAAGAAAACTGAAATAACCTATGCTTCTAAAAACAAGAGGATGATTACTTGGTTGTATATTCATTCATTTAACAAATAATTTCTAAACACTATGTGCCAGGCATACTGCTAAGTTTAATTTCTAAACACTGACTATGTGCCAGGCATACTGCTAAGTTTGGGGGGCGGGTGGGAGACACCATGAGCCACATGAGGATTTAGCAGCCACTGAAAAAATATGGTTATGAAGTCTGTATAGCAACATAGGAGGAATGTTTTTGATATTATAATAAGCAAAAAAAAAAGGTGGAAGGAGGTAAGAAACAAAATTACATAGAGTATAATCTGTGTAAAAATTGTGCACAGAAGAAAAATTAAAAATAATAAATTGAACGTGAATAATGGTCAGCTCTGAGCAGTGGGGCTAGAGAGGTTCTTCTGTTTTTGGTATTTCCCAAATCTTTCATTAATGTGTATCCACAATAGAAAATAAAAATAATCATTGGCTTTTTTCCTACCCTCTAATTTATTGCCTTGGTAATTTCATGCATTTTAGTAAATGAAGTAAAATGTTTCTAGGTTCCTAGAAACACCAATAGGGTTCTTGAATTTCTAAAAAGTAAAAAAATATTGGTAAAAATGCATAAAAGTTGGAGAATAGACAAATCTCCTGTGCAGAAGAATTCCAAACAATTTATGTGGATAGTCCGCCGTCAAGGAGGTGGGGCATAACTCCCTATTCCTTAGATGTGGGCTGCATAGTGATTTCCTTGTAAAAAGGACAGTATAGGAAGGGGGTAAAGAATCAAAAAAAGAGTAACTTTTCAATGAAGAAACCTGACAAACACACCTCATCCACGTGATCAAGGTCAACATCAGCAGTGATAAGCCGTGTGGATAGTGTATAGCCTTGATATGATGAAAACGGCACTTACCTCTGTGGTCTTCCTCCCCGAAACCCACAACCCCAGTCGAATCATGTGAAAACCATCAGACAAATTCCAATCAAAGGACATTTTACAAAACATTTGACCAGTACTCCTCAAAAGTGTCATCGAAAACAAGGAAAGTCTGAGAAACTCTCACAGCCAAGAGGATCCTAAGGTGAAGTGACAACTAAATGTAATGTGGTGTCGTGGGTGGGATCCTGGACCAGAAAAGAGACATTAAGGAAAGATGGAGGAAATCTGAATGAAGTATGGGCTTTAGTTATTTTTATTTAGTTAATAAAAATGTATCGATATTAGTTCATTAATTGTGACAGATGCACGGTACAATGTAAGATGTTAATAATAGGGACACTGGATGTGGGGTATAGTGGGAACTCTCTGTACTATCTTTTCAATAATTCTGTATATCTGATATTGTACTAAAATAAAATGTTTATTTTTAAAAATGCCTGAAAATCCAGTGTGCTCTGTAAAAGGTGAGATTATCATGTTCTCCAAGAGGAGTGGAAACCTCTTCACCCACCCAACCATCCAAAAAACCATCCTGGGCCCTGCACTTCACAATTTATGATTCTACACAAATATGGAGAACAAACTAGTGGTTGCCAGTGGGGAGAGGGAAGGGAGGAGGGGGCCATACAGGGGTGGGGTGGGGGGAAAGGGTTATTATGGGATTATATGAAATCATATGTATGAAACTTGAAAATTGTAACACACTATAGAACTTAAAGGATCTTTCATTCAATAAAAAAATTTATGACCCTATACTTTCTTGCATATTTGCTTATATAGTTTTCTCTCCCACTGGGCTGTAAACTTAATGCAGAGACTATGTCTGCCTGTGGACCACTGGACCCAGCATACCATAGGCAACCAATAACTGCTTTGCCAGTTGAAGTCTGGAATAAGTCTGTTGCCTTCTGATTTGTCTTTGATTGCTATCAACAAACATTCCTGACACCTATTTCTTGGCATTCATGTCTCATCTCAAATGTCACTTCTCAGTGATCCCTGAGATCCGGTGTTCATTTTATCTCCTTCATGGCGTGTGCCTCTTGCTGCAATTTTCTTGTTTATTTACATGTTGTCTGTCTCCCCATCCACACTACAAGCTCCAGTGAAACCAGGGCCTTGTCTGCTTCTTCACTGTGGCATCATCAGACCAGTGTCTGGCACACAGGACTGCTTAGCCCACATCTGTTGAATGAATGAACGATTAAGTCAACAAGCTCAATCCTGTGGCCAGCCCTGTGCCAGGTGCTGGGGGACAGAGGGGACTGAGACCCAAAGGGTTGACCCAGGCACTCTTCGGCTTAATCTGTCTGCTCTTGGGGCACAGAGATTTCTTTATTCTGGTTCTCAAGCTTCGGAAGTGACCTCACTGCTCCCTGCATCCCCTCCCCTGCTGCCCCCAGTGAATCTCACCCATCACTAGGAAAGCTGGGCTTCTTACAGAGAAGAAAAGGAACTTGCAGCAAGAGAGACCCCAAATCTGACCACAGGCCACCCAACTGAGAAGCTTTCCCTGTAAAGGCTCCCACTCCTTCGCCTGGACCTTAAGACCTTTCCAGCCTGCCTCCTCCCCGGCTGTGAAATGCAGCTACCCTGACGTAATGCAGTCGCCCACAGGCATGTGTTCAGTGCCCCTGTGCCTTTGTACAAGCTGCTCCAGGGAGTGGGGGACACCCTTCCTTTCAGGACCTGGTTCAGGTGCAAGGCCTCTCAGAGCTCAAGAGAGGCCCAGGGCACTTCCCATTTCTGGACCTTAGTGAATATAAAAGTGAAGAAAGGCCTAAACACGAGTATAACAACTGCAATATATTTTAAACATGTACATTTGACACATTAATTCTTTCAACACAAACAACCCAAAGTAACATAGATGTGTTTTTCTAGGATTTCTGTCAAAGAAGTAGAAATACACAGTGCATTAAAGACGGTGTAGTCAGGAAACAGGGCTGCCTGCGTGAACATGGTTTTCTTTCAGGCCTATCACAGTCCCAGCTTCAGGCACCTGATGAAGGTGTGTCCCGCTGGCCGTCCTCCCCCGCCATGGGCCCTGCCTGGATGTCACCTTCCCTGACCCAGGCTGCGGTCATGGTCGTGGTCACCCCTACCAGCCAAGGGGAGCCATGATCAATTCACTCTTCAGAGCCCAGCGCAGATCCAGCACTTAAAAAGTATTTAATAAGTATATTAAATATACTTATTTAATATGGATGAATGCATAAAGAAATGTAAATTTGGGGACATAGAAGTAATAAGTTTACTCTGTGGGATTTAGAAAAAGGGGGAAGAATTTCTTCCCCACCCTCAGCCAACGGAGCGGAGAGGGCAAAGCAGACATGCCAAGGGCGGGGCAAGGCCAAGGCCGGGGCCAAGGCCACCGGCTGCTGTTTCCTTTCCTGTCTCGAGGCCAGGACCGAGCAGCCCCACCACATGGGGAGGATGGGTTGTCTGGGCTCACACCTGGGCGCGAACCACACTCCGGAAGCTCAAAGCCCTGGCTGGCCTGGGGCCCGACGGTGAGGGTGGGAGGGGCAGGCCCGCACAGGCCACCAAGCAGTGCCCAGGTCACCGAGAGTGTCATTCGTGCAGCCTGCAGGTCGGTGCAGTGCTGGCGGAAGAAGAGTCCTGAAAGGCGGACCGCACGTGCAACGCAACGTTGGCTCCCCTGACGGCTGGCAGGGAGGCGGTGTGGCGCAGTCGTTAAGGGCGCGAGCTTTGGAGCTCGGCCGCCACTAGCTCAGAGACCTTGGGCAGATGGCCTCGCACCTCTCTGGGTGTCATTTCCTCATCTGCAGAGGTGTCTGCCTGGAAGGTTTCCTGGGAGGATCAACTGAGGTCATTCCCGAAAAGTGCTTAGCACAGTGCCTGGTGCACAGGAAATGCCCCAAACCAAAGAAAGCCAGAAGCTGTCTTTGCAAGGTGGGACTTCAGGGCCCCTGTGACTGCACAGCATAGGCTGGAGGGAGTTCAGGGTCCTTTGTAAGCCCTGCCGCCATCTTGCTGGGTGATCTTGGACAAGTCACTGCCCCTCTCTGAGCCGGTGTACAGTGGGTTTAACCAGACCTCCGGCAGACTGGGGACTGGCGGGGCTGAACGGCCCTAGGTGGGTACCCAGGAAGTGTGAGCTAGGATCATCATTTCGATGGGCCTTTAATTCCCAAACTGGGCACCTTCAAGGGAGTGTTCTTAAGAAACTCAGCAGTCCTGGAACTTCTGGCTCCCTGCGGGGGCAGAGGGAGGCGCTGGGGAGGAGGAGGTCTTTACACAAGGATCGAGAGCCGCAGCTCAACTAGCGCTTTTGTTCGGAGTGAGGGGCAGGTTGGGGCAGGCGAGCACAGAGAGGGCAAACGGGCTGATTCAGGTCATCAGGCACCCGCAGGCCAGATGTCGCTAGCTCATGGCATGCCTTTGGGCCAAGCACACCTGCAGCGCCCACCTGGTGTGCGGGAGCCTCGGGTGGGGACAGGGAAAGGGAGGAGACCAGGATGAGTCAAGGTGTCCAGCCTCGGGAGAGGGGATGAGGGTCACAGTGGCTGAGCACCCGCAAAGCACAGGGCTCTGTGGGAAAAGGGGCACGTCCGTCCTCTTCTCAGTGAGTAAAAGGCGTTGTCCCCAGTTAGGACGAAGAAACCAAGGCTTGGGGTGCGAACCGTCTCCCCACCTCATTCCACCAGCGGGGAGGGGAAGGGCACAGAGTGCTGGTGTGAAGGTCACGCTTGATGAGGCTGTGTGTGCACGGGCACAAGTGGGCGTGTTTCCGTCGAAGTGTGGGAATCTACCCAAGTGTGAGTGTGAGCAAGCATGCATCGGTGTGTGCCGTGAGTGTGTAAGTGGCTCTGTCTGAGGCGCAGGGTGAAGAGGAGAGAGTGAGCCCGTATGGGGACCCTCAGCCTGCATGTGACACGCGGTGTGTGGCTGGGTGAGTGGCAGGCGGTGTGTGAGCATCTGAGTCTGTGTGTGTGTGAGCAGATGTTAAGGGAGGAGGCGTGCAGCTCGCGGTGACAGTCCAGCGCGCATCCAGAACGCCAGGCCACGCCAGGCTCTAGGGCAGGAGCTCTGCCATGAGGGCTGCCTTTCTTCCTGGGGTCAAGGCCAGCGCGCTCTCAGATGGCTCCTGTGTGAACTGTGGCTGGGGTGAGAGGTGCATGGCAAACCTGGCACCCCAGGCTGTGGGCAGGTGCAGTCCCCAAAGCCCGGCCACACCCTCTGTGCAAATGCAGGGGTGAGAGCGGCAACCAATGCCGGGCCATCCCTGTCCCAACTCCTGCAAACAAAGAGGCTTTGAACTTTGCTGGCAGAGGTGTGGCCAGAGGCCAAGGCCACAGCGTTGCCAATATTGATTGACGGGTGGCTGCCCAGGCAGAGCCCAGCATCGGGCAGGAAGGGAGGCCCGGGGCTGCTCTTGCTTTCCTTGTAAAGGCGCATCTTCTGGGCTGGGTGGGTGGAGGTCTCCAAGGGGTAGGGGTGGGTGTGGTGAGGCCAGGTTGCTTCACCCACGGGGAACTAGAGGGGCAGGGCCCAGCACCCACAAACTTGTCAAGGCCTAGTTAACTGTAAGAGACATGGGAAAAAATGACTGACTCTGAAACACAGAAAGAGAAACTGCAACACTGAAATTAATAAATGTTATAATTAATGCATAAAGCCTGAATTAATTATTAAATTTAGAAATCAAAACAATGTTATTACACTTGAAATCAATTTGTAGGCTTGGTTTCCTCATTTGTCAAGAATTCTCCAGTGTGAACGCGGCTCTCAAGAAATCACAGCCAATTGTTAAAGTCTTGCAGTCAAACCATCTACCAAGCAAAGTTTGAAAAATCCTTTTGGAGTTTTAACAGCAAAAAATTACACTTAATATGGGAGCGTGGATACATTCTGTTTTAATATGTTGAAACCATTGGGTTGAGACCTTCGAGGTCAGACCTAGGGCTGGATCGGGCTGTGACCCGGGGAGGGCGAGTCTGGGCAACGAATATGGTGAGCTGGGATCAGGTTCATGTGCCGGGCACATGCATGTACTTTCCATGCCTGATGTCATGCGATTCTCATACCACCTTTGTTATGCACAGTTGGTGTCTCAGGTGGCATTGCAGATGCTCCAGTTGGTGGGTAAAGGGAAAAGTGCCCACGGTCATAATGACCCTTGGGAATCTCTTAGGAAAGCCCCAGACTGGAGAAGGACGTCTCACTAAGTGTCGTACTATTGGGGTTCTGACACTAGTGGGACAGAGAGTAATTCCTGCTGTTGAGGTCCAGATGCATAGCTGGCCTGTGTTTATGGGCCCTACTGGTAAAAAAAAAAAAAAAATACACATCCTTAAACACTAGCATCAGCCTGTGTGTGGCAAGGTGCTCACACAACCAGAGGTGCACAGGGACGCAGACCAACGGATTCACATCTCCCACACTCACTCCAGAGCAGGTGTGTGCTAAGTAGGGGAGGGTGCAAAGGCACCAACACCATCTGTATTGCTATTCTTCTTGCTTCCCTGATTCCCACTTTTATTTTTCAAGCACTCATAATTGCATTTGTGCTCACTAAAGATGTCAGTGATGCCTGGCCGCTGTACACAGGCAGCGCTGGAAAGCCAAGTGCTGAGGCCAAGGTCACTTGGTCGGCCCTTGCTCTGACCCTCTGCTCCCTTCTGCCCCCGCTCTCCAGCTGCGTGTGGACAATGGACTGACAGGGACAGGCCTGGCACTTGGGCCTGTCCTCCAGGTGGCAGATGCTGGGGGCAGAATTAAGGCTGGGACAGGGGGGATGGCCAGGAGGGATGTTAGGATGTTAAGGACCTTACGGAACTCAGACTAGAACTCACTTAATCCTCACAGCAATCTTGCAAAGTCAGTGTTATTATTTTTTAAAGATTTTCTTAAAAAATTAATGTATTTATTTTTGGCTGGGTTGGGTCTCCACTGCTACACGTGGGCCTTCCTTAGCTGCGTCGAGTGGGGGCCTCCTGTTGCGGTGGCCTCTCTTGTTGAGGAGCACGGGCTCTAGGCGCGCGGGCTTCAGCAGTCATGGCACACGGACTCTAGAGCGCAGGCTCAGCAGTTGTGGCACTCGGGCTCAGTTGCTCCACAGCACGTGGGGTCCTCCCGGACCAGGGCTCGGACCTGTGTCCCCTGCACTGGCAGACGGACTCCCAACCACTGCACCACCAGGGAAGCCCCAAAGTCAGTGTTATTATCCCGTTTCACAGGGGAGGGCTCTGAGGCTCAGAGAGATGGAGTTATATGTCCCAGCTCACTCAGCTAATAAGGGGGTACAGGCTCATACCCAAGTCTATCTCCAGAGCTGCAGCCCTCAGCCACTACACACTTCCCTGAAAAATCTTTCTGCAACTACGTCTTTACTGTCTGAAGGATTGAAGCTAAGCTCCCTAACGTGGCATTCAAGCCTCTCTCCAGCCCACACTGGGTCCCTCTGCTTTGAATGCCCAGCTCAGACACACTCCTACACACCCATCAAAGCCTACTCCGTCCATCACTGCCTAAGGGAGACCTTCCTTGACTACTCCTCTGTCTCCCAACACAGTAGCGGGTCTCAGGTGCTCCATCTTGAGTGCCCAGGCCCCTGCATCTCTGTGCCTTTGCTCATGTTTTCCCTTCCCTTCCATGCAGCAAAATCCACCTCTCAAACTTTAAAGCCTAGCCAAACACCACCTTTTCCAGAACATCAACTTGACCTGGGACACACTTACCGTTTTCTCTGTGCTCCCCCAGCACACTGTGCTTCTGACTCCTGGCACCAGCAAAGCAGGGCACTCCCGGTTTTTTGGAGAGAGAATCTCATATCTGGGACTTCCCTGGTGGAGCAGTGGTTAAGAATCCACCTGCCAATGCAGGGGACACGGGTTTGATCCCTGGTCCGGGAAGATCCCACATGCCGCAGAACAACTAAGCCCGTGCGCCACAACTACTGAGCCTGTACTATGGAGCCCGCGAGCCACGACTACTGAGCCTACATGCCTAGAGCCCATGCTCTGCAACAAGAGAAGCCACCGCAATGAGAAGCCCACGCACCACAACGAAGAGTAGCCCCTGCTCGCTGGAACTAGAGAAAGCCCGTGCACAGCAACGAAGACCCAACACAGTCACAAATAAATAAATAAAATAAATTTATTTAAAAAAAAAAGAATCTCATATCTGATATTCCACATTAAACATTAATATAAACATCATGGAGAATATAGACTTATGTTGGAATTCCTTCCATATACTTTTTTAATGGTTTCTGTTATTTTACTTTCTGACCTATATTTTGAGGGGCAGGAGGTTCTCTGCAGCCGTTTGAACACTTAGGCTCTAGCCTTCCGTCCAGAGAGTGCCCATCCCGGGTCCTGTGACTGTTTATGCATCTCTCCCCACTCCCGACCCTGCACTGGTTTTGGGAGGTGGCAGGCACTGAGGTGGCCCCCAGGTGAGACCCTGGTATCCGCAGGGGATCAGTTAGGGTCTGCGTCTGGGGGGATCTTAGAGGGTCTGAGGCTCCAGATGAATAAGAAATGCTGAGGATGATGGGAACACATCCAAAACAGTGCCAAAGGCGGGCTAGAGAGATCAGGGGACTGCAGGCCTCCAGCCCAGTTTTGAAATTGGCATTAAAAGCAAGTGGGAGGAGGCCAGAGGGCAGCTTGCCAAGGTCACTCCGGCTCCTCCCTTTGGGGCATGCAGTTAAGGAGGCCCCTACTTCTCAACGAGTACTAGTCCCTGGGATATAAAATAATCCCAGCTGTTATCTCTGACAGGCCTTAAGCGCCTCGTGGTCTGGGCACTGCTCTCGCTGTATCCCCTGCATCATCTCAATAACACTCACCACAATCCTGAAAGGAAGGCCGTAGTTCTACCCCCATTTGTCAGATGAGGAAACCGAAGCTCAGAGATGTTAAGAGACTAGCTTGAGGTCACACAGTGGGCCAATGGCAGAACCAGGGTCTGAGGGCAGATCTGGCCGTCCCTGGAGCCGGCCTGTAACCCTGCCTGCCTCTCCTAGACCTGAGGTTGAGCAGGGCTCTCAGCCAACTGCCCTGAGTTCCAGCGTGTGGGCTGAGGAAGCGAGATGAGGCTCCTGCCCCCTGGGCTCTGGCCTCGCATCCACTTCTATCACAAACCACAGCGGTGCTGGCTCTGGTGGACTCCAGCCACGGAAGGGGAAGCTGTATCCTTTGGATGCTTCCAGGAGGCTGCTGTTGGGGGTGGGGGATGTATTGCTGTCAGAGTCCTGTGGGCACAATGGCTGGAAGGGGAATTTCCAGGGCCTTTGGAATTGGAACTGGGGAAAGAGTCGGGCAGGGGGCGGTTCCCGCAGGTCTGGGAGGGGCAGCAAGGCGGGGCAGGCTGTCATTCCTAGAGCAAGGGCCTTGACGGGGGCCGATCCCACCCTCTGTAGGGGAGGGGGGGTGGGTGCTAGTGTATTTCTCGGGGGAGAAGAAGGTCCACAGCTTTGCCAGACTCTCAGAGAAGTTCATGTCAGTTCACAGTGTGGCCTCTGGTGTCAGAGATGCCTGGGTTCAAGTCCCGATTCCTCCCTTTAGTAATTGCTCTGGTAAGTTACTTACTCTCTGAGGCTCAGTTTCCCCATCTGCCAAATAGGGATAATGATGCATTCCTCAAAGGGCTGGGATGTGGTAAGTCCCTGGCACAGTAAAGGCATTTGATACTCATAATTCCCTTCATACCCCTTTTGCTTAAAGCAGATGCCTGGATCTGTGATCCGTGTGGGCATTTTCTTTGGCAGTTACAAGTGTGATATTATCGTTCCACAAAGCCTTCATTATGGTGCTAACAGTACCGCAGATATGGCAGGCATGGCCCTGCGTGCCAGCCTCCAGGTGATTATAACGTTTGGGTAAATTGCCTTTTGTCTCGAGGAGAGATGACAGCGGGAGGGGGCGGGGCAGGAGACTCGCTCGGCCATTTTGCAGAAACCACGGGGGAAGCAGGGTGGGGGACAGCCTGGGTTTGCCGAAGGAGCCCTGGCTGGCGGTGGGAAGGTGGGTCCGGCCCCGGCCCTACCACAGACAGGCTGTGTGGGGTCCGGCACGTCATCCACCCTCTCTGGCTCTCAGCTTTCTCACCTGTCAGGTGGAGGCAGAGGCTTCAAGATGAGAAGAGTCTTGGTTTGTTGGTGGCATTGAAAGACTCATGTTCCTTGGACAGTTTTTGAGCAATAAAGTGGGCAGAGAACTATCTAGGGAAAAAGAACCACTACTGCCATCTTACACTCCTTGGATATTTTTATGTCTCTGGGCCACAAGGAAAGCCCTTGGTTCTTTCTTTCTTTCACTAATAAACTCCAGCTTCTCATTCAGAACCAGCTCAAATGTCATTTTTACCTCTGAGTCAGCTAGACCTGGATTCAAATTCCAGCCCTGCCACCTACTACCTGGGTAAATTTGGGCAAAGCATTTCACCTCACCTCAGTTTCATCATCTGTCAAATGGAAATAATAAAGACAACTATTTCCTAGATAAAAGAAAATAAATTATGTAAAGTGCTCAAACCAGTGCCTGGAACATAGTAAGCACTCAGTAAATGGTGGTTATTATTATTACCCTGCTTTTTTCACCTGAAATAAACTATGGATACCTTTGTATATCAATAGGTCCATTCCTTCACTGCCATTTTAATGGCTGCATTGTATTTTATTGTAAGCCTATATCATATATTATCTTTTACTTGGCCGCACCACGCAGCTTGCAGGACCTTAGTTCCCCGACCAGGGATCGAACCCGGGCCCACGGCAGTGAAAGCACTGAGTCCTAACCACTGGACCGCCAGGGAATTCCCGAGGCTATATCATATATTATTTAATGAGTTCCCTCCTGCTGGACATTTGGGATGTTTCTAGTTTTCAACTGTTTAAATAATACCAGAAAAACTTTAGAAGGCCAAGTGGTCTTTCACTTCTACCTGCTCACTATGCAGCTTTTTAAAAGTTGGGTGGGGAGCAGATAAACACCAATGTCTGGGAGCTCCATGCCCAGGCCTCTGTGGACAGACAGTCTTGGAGTTGGCAGGGCAAAGTGGAAAGAGGCAAATCTCTGGAGGCAGATGAGCCCAAGTGTGAATCCCAGTTCCTGCCAAATTTTCTGGGGAAATTCTTTAACTTCACCGAGCCTCAGTTTCCTCATTTGTCAAACAGGGATCATAGCCCTCCCCTGTAGTTGAGTGCCTGGTGCAGGGTCAAGGCTTAGTCAATGCCACCTGTCACCGCCCCCCATCATCTTCATCCTCTCCGTCCTCATTCTGGTGGAGCCAGCTGTCACCTCCAAAAGACTCCAAATCACCCAGGCCAGGTCACTCTTTGGACCCCGATTCACACCCCTGCTTCTTCCCATTGTCCATTTACCCGAGCATACGTTCAAACGAGGCTCGTGATCTTGATTTTAAATTCTGTCTGAAACCTACAGGTTCAAATGCAAAGGGGCCCTCTCTGCAAATAATCACTGGTATGCGATATTTTTAAGAAGCCCAAGCCATTGTTTCTGATTGAAGGAAAGTTGGTGCTATTTTGAAGAGGAGCACGATTAAGCGGTGGCGTTCTCGCTTTAACCGTTGGGAATTAGACGCTGTTTGAAAGATTTGTGAGCTCTAGGACATTTGCCAGATGTGCTTGATTCGACATTTCAGACAACAAAGGGGATAATGTTGGCGGGAATCTTGACAGCATTTCTGATGATCAGGATATTCTTTGAGGATGGTACTGAGACCTTTCGGGGAGGAATTTCAGCTTTTACATAAACTAATTTGGGATGCTCACTCTCTGTCTTCCACAAAGCAAATTTAGTTCATTGTTAGTTGTATATGTTAAAATGGTTACGAGCGTTTTTTCCTTTGAATATTAATAATGTGCCTTTCATCTGAGACACGCGCATGGGGTGTCATTAATTGCGGGGAGGGAGGAAGGCTTAGTGGTGCAGTTATTTTGCAAATGATTCCTGATAGTAACGTTGAGGCAAGCAACAACTACACGAAGAGACGAAGAGACGTACACACTGCCAGCAGGGCTCAGGCGCATCCCTCCTGGGAGGAACGAAAGGGGAGAGGAGGAGGGCTAAGGGTTAGAGTTCATCTCCCAATTTCCCACTATGTTAAAGGTAACTATCCCAAATGTCTTCCAATGCTTCCCTACTGGCCCACAGTCTGTAAAGGACGCTTTATTAAAAAGGTAGTATCTCATTTGGGGACCGTGGTGTTCCTGTCTCAAGACTCTCAAATGGACATTTTCATTCATTTAGAGCATCACTGAGCTCCCCCGGTGGTACCAGGAACTGCGCTTGGTGCAGGAGCACCTGTGAATGAGACACAGCCCTGTCTGGGTGCGGAGATGCCGAATAAAGAATAAGCTAGGACAGGGACTTCCCTGGTGGTGCAGTGGTTAAGAATCCACCTGCTGATGCAGGGGACGTGGGTTCGAGCCCTGGTCCGGGAAGATCCCACATGCCGCGGAGCAACTAAGCCCGCGCACCACAGCTACTGAGCCTGAGCTCTAGAGTCCGCGAGCCGCAAGTACTGAGCCCGTGTGCCACAACTACTGAGACTGCGCTCTAGAGCCCATGAGCCACAACTACTGAGCCCATGTGCCACAGCTACTGAAGTCCGCGTGCCTAGAGCCCGTGCTCTGCAACAACAGGAGCCACCGCAATGAGAAGCCTGCACACCGCAACGCAGAGTAGCAGCCAAAAATAAATAAATTAATTAAAAAATGTATAAAAAAAGAAAGAATAAGCTGGGACACAAAGCTGGCAAGAAGAAGGAAAAGAAGAGGGTTTGGGCAGCGTTGGGTTCCACTTGACTCTGTTGCCAGCTGTGTGACTGGGAGCAAGTCATTAACCTATTTGAGACCAGATCTTCTCATTGCCAACTCTGGCTCCTGAAAATTCCCCACTTGGGATGCTGGGAAGAGCAGAGATAAGCAGGTAAGGCACTCAGCGGGGGCCTGGTTAGGAGCCTCCTCGGTGTGCATTCCCTTCCCAGCTTCGTGAACTGTGGATGGGCAGGTGAAGCTGCATGCCATTCTTCCGGGCTGGCAGGTGAACCATGGCCTTCTGTTGTGTGCTGAGCATGGAGAGATGGGGACTGTGATGGGGGGAGAGAGGGGGAAGGGCATTCTCAGCGGGGGGAACATACGATGTGAGAATAGGGCCATGTTGATCAACGGAGGGCAGCTAGTCTGCTTGGGCTGGACCATGGGGTGGGAAGAGACAGGGGGGTGAAAGGTAGACTGGCACTCTGAACACCATAATCAAGAGTCTGCAGACCCCGGAGTTTCAGCAGGATTTCATTTCCCCAGCAAAACCCTGGGGAGGCAGAGAGACCTAGCACGTCCAATCACACGTCCCCTCAGAGCCTTCTCCTCTCTCAAACACCTAGAGAAATCTTAACAACCCCCAGGGCTTACTCTCCTCTCTCTCCCCCAGCCTGAGTCAGTAATCAGTACAAGAATAACAGCCACAACTACCGATCACTGGACACGTGCCTTGAGCTGGGTGCTGTGCTATGTACTTTGCTTACTTAACTCCATCTTTTCTAACCACAATTCCTCCAGATTAAGTACTACTATAATGCCCATTTTACAGATGAGGAAACAGGCTCCAAGAGGAGACAAGAAGTAAGCTACCCATGGCCACCTAGCTGGCCAGTGGTGGATCCGGGACCAGAGGACAGCCGGATGTGTGTATTCTAGGTCCTGGGCGTTTCTCCACCGCACCACGCTCTCTCTCTGACCTCTTCCCGTTCTCAAGCCTCCTGCGGGAGGGAGCTCCTAACTCAGTCTCTGTTTTGTTTTGTGTCTGCTGTATTAATTGCAGTATTGCCTACACGGAGTTGCTGTCTTTTATGGTTTTACGGTCCCAGCAGAGGCAGCATCAGGGTGGAGTGGAAAGACCACGGGACTTGTAGGAAGAAGGAAATGGGTTAGAAGTCCAGCTTCACCATCACCAGTCTGTCATTCAGCACTCCCTGACCTGGATTCCTAATCTCAGGACACACCCATTCCCAGCTCACAGGATGCATGTAGAGCTCCCAGGAGATGCAGGGGTCATAAGCTCAAAGGCTTTAAGGTGGGTACCTTAAAGAAATGACAGATGCTGGGAATTCCCTGGCGGTCCAGTGGTTAGGACTCGGTGCTTTCACTGCGTGGGCCGGGGTTCAATCCCTGGTTGGGGAACTAAGATCCTGCAAGTTGCGGCATGGCACGACCCCCCCCCACCACCAAACAATGACAGGTGCTAATGGGGGTCTGACAGGTGCTAATGGGGGTCAGACAGCAGGGAGTGGTGGGAACCTGGGCAGTGCTTGCCCCCTGTTGGTGCCCAAACCCATGCCGTTTCAAACATGGGGCCAGCCAAACAAAAACTCTGGCTTGAGAGCCACTGGTTTGAGATCTCTAATGCTTAAGCTTTTAAGCTTTACAAACTTGGAGGTGCAGAGAAATATAATGGCTTATATTTATTATTGAAAATAAGTTGTCTATTATGTGCCGGGGACTGAATTTTGTATAACTTGTTGAAGCATCTGAGGGACTTGTAGGCAGGTCCTCTGCCCGCCTGCCTGCTTTTCTTTCACAAACGTTGAATCACCTCCAACTTGTGGGACCCGTGTGAGGTGCAGAACACCCAGGGCTGAATCAGACACAGACACGTGGTCCCCGCCCTCAAGAAGCTCTTAGTCTAGTGGGGAAGGCAGGCAAATAGAGGTTCTTCTACTGTCGTGGGCTAAGTGCTGTGAGGCTTGTGGGAGCACAGAGGAGGGACATCTCACACAGACAGGATGGAGGGAGGCCAGGGGGCGGGGAGGGAGGGGTTGGTCAGGGAAGCCTGCCTAGAACAATGGTCCTGACCCTTGAGAAGGCTGTGAAATCAATTTAGTGCATAGCAACCATCATTTTAAAAAACTGAATAGAGAATATGGACTTCTCTGGGTGTCCAGTGGTTGAGACTCTGCGGTTCCAATGCAGGGGGTGTAGGTTCGATCCCTGGTTAGGGAACTAAGGATCCCACATGCTGCACTGTAAGGGCAAAAAAAAACTGAATAGAAACTATCATAGCACATCTCATGTCAGAATACATACGTGAGTGTGAGTCTGTGTGTGTTCTGGGTCGTGATGTAAATCATTCCTAATACGAGCCAAGGTCCAACGGTTTGAGAGCCACAGTTTGAGAGAATTCTTGCCTGCCTTGCTCCCCAAAGCCTGGTGCAATGCAGGCACTCAAAGACTTCTGGATGAGCGGAAGGATGGATTTAAACTCTCACAGTGATCCAGCAGTAGGTACTGTCCTTTCCAGTTAAGAAAGGCACACTTGGGCTTCCCTGGTGGCGCAGTGGTTGAGAATCTGCCTGCTAATGCAGGGGACACGGGTTCGAGCCCTGGTCTGGGAAGATCCCACATGCCACGGAGCAACTAGGCCCGTGAGCCACAACTACTGAGCCTGCGCGTCTGGAGCCTGTGCTCCTCAACAAGAGAGGCCGCGATAGTGAGAGGCCCGCGCACCACGATGAAGAGTGGCCCCCGCTTGCCACAACTAGAGAAAGCCCTCGCACAGAAACGAAGACCCAACACAGCCAAAAATAAATAAATAAATAAGTTTATTTAAAAAAAAAAAAAAAGAAAGGCACACTTGGAAACCCAAGTCTAGGAAACCTGGATCTGTCAAGCGTGCCCACAACCTAGCAATTTGTAGCTTAGCCGTCCAGGGCTTTTTCTCTGCCCAGGGGGAAAAGAAGCCAGCCCAAGACGGGTGAGGGGCTGAGGCAGTTCAGAGCGAAAGGCGACCCTTCTGCTGGTGCCCCAGCCTGTGACCTCCTATAAAACAGCATTCCCGGCTCTGACCCACCCAGGTGGCATGTGCTTCACAATAGCAGCGGCTTAGGCCACTGTGTTTACTCTGGGGTGGCCTCAGTCACCCGCCTCAGGCCCACGCGGCCAGCAGTCCTGAGCCTCCAGGAGGCCAACAGGAAGCACCGTTTACGGGGCAGATTGGGATGCAGGGGAGAAAGGGCCCCGGGGGAAAACAGAAGATGGACAGAAGACCACATCAGTCCCCGGCAGGGTGAGGCGAGTCAAGGGTAATGACGAGGTGGCTACTAACAGAGACCCCTTTTTAGTGGTTTTCAGGACACTCTGAACTTGATCTGTCCTATATCAGGACCAAAATACCCCTTGGCTCCCTTCCTCCTCCATCATAGACTCTTTTTTTTTTTTTTAATATTACTCTTTTTTTCTAGGAGATGTTGGGGGTAGGAGTTTATTGATTTATTCATTTATTTTTGCTGTGTTGGGTCTTCGTTTCTGTGCTAGGGCTTTCTCCAGTTGTGGCAAGCGGGGGCCACTCTTCATCGCGGTACGCGGGCCTCTCACTGTTGTGGCCTCTCCCGTTGTGGAGCACAGGCTCCAGACGCGCAGGCTCAGCAGCTGTGGCTCGTGGGCTCAGCCACTCCGCGGCATGTGGGATCCTCCCAGACCAGGGCTCGAACCCGTGTCCCCTGCATTAGCAGGCAGACTCTCAACCACTGCGCCACCAGGGAAGCCCCATCATAGACTCTTAAGGTTAGAAGTGCCCTAGAAATTATCCAGTTCAACCATCTCATTTTGCAGATGAAGAGAAAGGGGCCCAGAGAGGGAAGGCACTGGCCCAGGGGCAGCCAGCAGGCAGCCTGGAACCTGGGGCCCGTGGCCCTTCAGATGCCCCTCTCTTGCCATCTTGCTGGAAGGATCTCCCATTTCCTATCCTTTGGCCCCTTTTCTAATGTAACAAGAGAAACCTTTCTAATGGACACATCCGTTACTATTCCACTCGCCTATAACCCTCCCTTAGTCCCTCACGGCCCTCAGGTGAAAAGACACCTGTGATCTTTCCTCCTGCCCTCTTGGGCCTCCTCTCCTGCTCTTCCTCCCCTGACATATTGGTGTCTCCGGCTCCCGAGCGACCTGTAGCCTCTTAGCTGTGCAGCGCTCTCCCCCATCTCTAATCCTTTGCACATCCTGTTCCCTCTGCCTTTAACACTCTTCCCAACCCTGAGGCACTGGCCTGCTCTTATTTAGGTTTCACATTAGATCTTGCTTTTTCCAGAAAACCTCCCTGGCCTGCTGGCCTCCAGGGTTTGCAATCCGCACGAGGTTCTCCTGCAGCAACTCTGAACTGTCACGATCCATTTCACTGTCACTTTCTCTTGCTGCCTGAGAGCCTCTAGGACGCCGCTGTCACCTTCATGCCTAACACAGAGCCCGACCCATAGCAACTGGTCAATAAATATTTGTCGCCCAAACAATAATCAGCGTCTGCCCTTCTAAGAATGGCCTTCCCTCCCCCGATGCAGTTTTTTAAAAGACTTAATTTTTTAGAGCAGTTTTAGGTTCGCAATAAAATTGAGAGGCAGGTACAGAGATTGCCCATATATTCCCTGCCCCACACATGCACGGTCTCCCTCGTTATGAACGTCCCCCACCAGATGGTACATTTGTTACCACTGATGAACCTACATGGACACGTCATAATCACCCAAAGTCCTTAGTTGACATTAGGGTTCACTCTTGGTGTTGTATATTCTATGGGTTGGGACAGATGTAGAATAACATGTATCTGTCATCATAGTATCATCCATAATATTTTCACTGCCCTAAAATCCTCTGTGCATCCCCATGATGCATTTGAAAGTTTATCATCAAGCATGGCTTTTGCCCACAGGATTCAGGGAACCACAATTTCTGATTCCCCGGTCACACCATGCATATCCATGCCTCTGTGTCTTTGCCCATGCTGTTCCCTGTGCCTGGAATGCCCTTACCCAGCGATCCTGTTTATGAAACCCCTACTCATCCCTTAAGACCCATCACTTGGGGAATTCCCTGGTGGTCCAGTGGTTAGGACTCTGCACTTCCACTGCAGGGGGCGCGGGTTTGATCCCTAGTCGGGGAACTAAGATCCCACATGCCATGTGGTGCAGCCAAAAAAAAAGACCTATCATTTCTGGGAACTTTTTCCTGACTGACACCCTCCATCCCGGACAGGTGATCAATTCCCCCTCCCCATCCCCCCCCCACCATTCTCCAGGGCTTCCCCCCACCAGGGCCCACATCACATGATATTGTGATTATATTTTTCTGTATCTGTCTTCTCCACTAGTCTGTGAACCTGCACAGGACCAGCATGTCCTCTCAGTGAGGCAAGACTGGAATACAATTCAAATCCAGAAAACTGAAAACTCATCAGCTGTATTGTACAACAACTGAAGAAAGATTATGCTCACACAGAATTCCCCAAAACACTAGTGCCATAAAAATTCTCCCTGCTGCCCCATCTCCCGACTAATTTTATGGTCAAATAATTTTAGGAAATGATGTAAATATATGTCTCTGGTAGAGATTCACAGTACACACTCATTCCTTAATTTATTTTTTTTCATATACAGTTAATGAGCGCCTAATATGTGCCCGGGTCTGTGCTTGGTACTGGAGCTACAGCAGTGTGCCTGTTTTTAAGAAAAAAATGTGCTTCCTTTCTCCTGTAACTTTGAACTTTACTCGTTCAGAGGCCTTAGTTCTCAAGGAGAAATGGTCCCACCAAGTGACACAACGATGGTTCGATTGAACTGGAAGTGGAAACAGCCACCTAGCCATTTTCGCACCTTATGCCGCTGAAACAACAGGCAAAGTAGGGGAATACATTTCTGGCTGGAGTGAGGGATCTCGACTGCCAGGTGGAAATTGGGTTGCTGTTACTGGGGAAAGGAGACGTTGTATGGAACCCAAGGAGGTTCTCTAGGGCACTTCTTAGTACTTCCACCGCCAATAGTAAAAATGAATGCAAAACTAAACCAACCAATGAAACAACCAAAAAAGGCAGGACCAGTAAGGATTCAGACCCCTCAAGAATGAAGGTTTGGGTCGCCCTACCTGTTAAAAAACTAGACCAACTGAAATGCGGGCAGAAAGCAAATGGAACATGGAATTTATAATAGAAAAATGAATTTATAAGTATTAACTACGGCCTCATGACCAATTATAGAAAGAGGACTGTATCGACGATACAGCTTTTCTTCCTTGCTTGTATGTTTATGTATAACGGTATCTATATTATTTATCTATCTACATATTTGCTTTTATTAACTAAATTTTTTCCTCTTCTTTCATCTTTTCCCCTTAATATTTTATAGGAAGATTCTTGGCAGTGGCGTGTAGGTTGTAGATTAGGCAGGACTGTCAAGGGATAACATCACTCAAAGATGGATGCAACATCTGTTGGGTTTAAGGTCTCCCCTCACTGAGGAGGTGGTGAGAGCATCTTTGTATTAGTAGGAAGGATAGTTGCAACTTGTAATACAAAAGAGCATAAACGTGTTATCTTTGCAGCAGAGAAGAGCGTGCTTGGATGCTGAGCAACAAAAAGCAGTTGATGGGGCCATTTATGAAGCTACTGACTCTCAACTCCAAACCTACCTTTCTACCCTCTGCTTGGCGATGCTGGGACTGGGACCATGTGGAGGATATTTCTCCTTTGCCAGCTGGCCCCCAGTCAGGTGCTTCAAGGCAGACAGAGGGGGAGGGGACACGCTCTTTCCTGTTTTGCTTGTTGTTCTGGTCAGTGTCTCAGCCGTGGCCTTTCACTTCCAGTTTCCAGCTTTCCCCACACTCCTAGAATCAGCGTCATTGTGCTCTCTCTCCAGAGGCCCTCCTGGGCAGTGCCCCCTCCTCACAAGTCTGGGATGCAGCTCCTGGTTGGGGGGGCGTGTATCAATCTACATTCTAATAATCCAGTCTCTTGCTTCCACATCCCCCCCCCCCCAGTTTTGAGGCGGTAGCTGCTTCCTGCAGTTACTTTCTCTGTCACCTCAATGTCTTCCTTTTGATTTTTCAGCTCTCCAGTACTTACTTAACCAATTTCCTGATATTAAGTTCTTTGTTTTTCTGACTGGACACTGGACAGGTACAAGTGGAGACAAGACAGACAGAGTCCCTGCTCTCAGGGACCTTACCATTTAGTGGGAGAGGCAGACAGTTAGCAATTCATTACACAAGTGAGTATTTAATTACAGTTGAAATAAGTGCCGGGAAGGAAAACTACAAAGTATACCAGCATTTAAAAGGTCCTGAGAAGCCCTTCAGTAAGTAAAACTGTTTAGTATTACTTAACTCAGTATCTCCTTAGTTGATTTGATCAAGAAACTTCATGGGAGCCTACTTATATCTGGCAGAATTAGTGTTCTATATAGTACACTCTGTTAATGGAAGATGAGAAGTCAGAGAAAAGTGCCAGGGACTTGGAATACAAGCATTTGCCATGTTCCCCCAGGAACACCCGGTGGGCGAGGGGTATCTCAGCTCCGGGATTCAGCCACGACATCAGCTGACGATTCCCTTTGTGCTTATTCCAGCACCACAAGGCAACTTTCTGATCATCATTGAATTACTGAGTAAATTTCCCTACAGGGAGTGGAGACCCTCAGCAGCCAACCCAGGCCTTCTGGTCTACCTGGCAGTTTCTTTCTCATTACACAGTAGGGTTTCTTGACCTGGGTCTTTAGGGGAACCATCAACCCCTTAAGACTATATGCAAAATGCATATGTGTGTGTGTGTGTGTGTGTGTGTGTGTACACATATATATTTGTGTGTGTGCATATGTGGGCATTTTTCTACGAAGAGGGTCCATAGTCTTGGTTATTCCTAGTGGGACTATGACTCTAGAAAAGAGAAGGATTAGGAATCACGGTGTTGAAGGAAAATGTTCTTGTTCCTATTTGTACATTGACCTCTTGCAAGCCTGGTCACTGTAAGTCAGTCCTTCTCAGTCTGATCAGCTTGTGTTCACTCACCAAACTGAGGTTCTGGATCCTCCAAGGTACTCCCCAGGCTGAGGGGCCAGCAGTCATCTTGGACCACATGGCATCACTCACTTTCCAGGCCTTTACCTGTGCTGGTTCCTCTGGCTGAAAAACCTCTCCCCACACCTTAGGGTCAACTCCGCATCATTTTTTGGGTCTCAGGTTAGCTATTTCCTTCTTGAATCCTTCTCGGAATTTCCAGTTCTGGATTAGATACCACTTCTTTGTGCTCCCACAGCATCACTCCCACCTCTCTGGGACCCCATTCCCATCTCCACTACCCCCACCACCATTTAGGGCCATGTTTTTCCCTTTCATTATGCTTATTCCATGATGCAATTAACTGTTCATAGTACTTGTCTGCTATTTGCCAAACATAAGCTCCACGAGGAAGAGGTTTGTGGCTAGCTTTGGTGCCCAGACCAAGCAGAGTGTCTAGCATACAGCAGGCACTTATTAGCTGCAGGGAAGCATGCAAAGATAAGTACTTGAATCCTTTCAGTGCTACACTTATGTGCTGTCACAGTTAGACCTCTGCCCTACTCTGTGACTATGTATAGACTTGTCAGCCGTGAGAATTCCAAAGAGTGAAACATTCAGACAATCAATTTTTGTCAATTTTTGGACAATCAATTATTGGCAAAAGCTTCTTTCTCGCTAAATGCGTGCATGTGTGTGCACACGTGTGCACAAACCTACATGTGATCAGATGAGACTGGGCACGTTCAGGGTGGTATGGCCATAGACCAAACCTACGTGTGATGAGAGAAGAGAAAACATGTGCCACATACCTGCATTTCTCAGAAAGCGATTCTCATAGTCCGTGACAATCCTCGTGGTCGGGTTATAGAAGCCATCTCCGCAGTCATAACAGCCTGGAGGGATTTTTCTAGGTGGGTCCATATTGGTGAGTTGAGAGATACCTTGAAAGGATATCATGGATCATTAACTCACCACCAAGGCCAAACCCATCCCAACCTAAGATCTACTTTTGGCTGGTTGCTCATGTGACAATCCGGCCCCATTTCTAGACCACACACTCCCTATCAGGGTACAGAGCAAAAGCACCACAAACAGGGCCCCAGAGGAACTTCCTGAAAATGGCTGCATGAGTAGGTTCTGGGAAACTAAGTTGCTTGCATTCCTTGGCTCATGGCCATGCATCCCTCTGACCTTCACTTCCATCATCACATCTCCTCTCCCTCTGCTTTTATCTCTCACTCTGACCCTCTTGCTTCCCTCTTATAAGGACCCCTGTGATTACACTGGGCCCACCTAGATAATCCAGGATAATCTCCCCACTTCAGGGTCCTTGACTTAATCACATCTGCCAAGTCCCTTTTGCCATGTAAAGTTAACATATTCATAGGTTCAATGATTAGACGTGGACATCCCCCTATCTTCTTCCCTTGACCCCGTCCTCTATTTCTAGGAACACCATGAAAAGGGCACAGGTTCTGGAATCAGAGAGACCCTGAGGATGTGTCAGAGTCGGCCACATAGCTAGAAAGGCATGTATGGGAGAGGAATGGCATTCAAGGTGTGATCAAAGGCTACAAGACATGAGCCTTCATGCCTCGCTCAGGAAGTCTTGTGGAACAGGGTGTGTGTAAGGAAAACAGCAGGAAAGAAACGGGTCAGGTGGGCAAGGATCGGGTGATGAAGAACCCTGACCAAAACTACCAAAATAGCTGCCAGGCATTGTGCTAAGTGCTTGACTCCTATTATTTTGCTTAATCCTCATAGCAACCCTGTGGTCCCATTTTACAGATAAGAAAACTGAGGCTCAGAGAGCTCAAGTAACTTGCCCAAGGTTAGATACTGAGCTCTGTAGCCTATATGTTAAGCTGCTGATATCAGGGGAGGAGAGGGAGGGCCTGGGCACCGCCTCCCAGGACCGGGGACATTGGAACCACCAGGAGGGAAAGAGGAGTCAGTGTACGTTTAAGGTCATAACCCCTGTGTGTTGTCTCTCTTGGACGCTGAGGCCTGAGGAAAGGAGATAAGGTTGGAATAAGTAACCTCTTGGTTTCCTTCTACTAGTGGGTCTGTAATTCCCTGTCCTCTGGACTGAGGGCTGGACGCCTGCCGAGCGCAGCACCACACACACAGCTCAGGGTCCCGTACACAGTGGTGCTCTGAGGTTGGCTGCCCATGATAAGCAGGTACACTCTTGGCTGATGGTTACTGAGGGCACACTCCACGCCAAGCGCTTTACAGCCGTTCTCTTCCTGAAGCCTCCTGCCAAAGCCCGTATCTTGGATGCCCAGAGAGGAGAAGGGCAGCCTTAACCCTCCCCCCACCCCCGGCCCTAACAACGCCTGCCCCCGAGGCTGAGGGGGGCTTTTGGAGAGGTGAGCAGAGTGCCGAGGGACCTGGGAAGGAAGTGCGTACTTAGGATAAAGCTGCTGAGCCAGGAGCCGCTGGAGGAGAAGGCGCGGCTGCAGGAAGGTTGTGCGCTGCCTCAAGACCGGCAGAGACGTAGCTTTGGCAAAACCTAAGCTGTGTGAGAGCTGGGGGCCTGGGGCCAGGAGCTCTTTGCCTACAGGCCTCAGCTGGGGTGAAGAGCTCATGACAAAGTCATCGCTAAGCCAGGGGGAGCCATTTACAGGGTTCTTCAGCGGCATCCCGACTGGCAGCTATCTGAAGGCAGAGACTGTGGTCTCGAAGCTCTCGGTCCCCCGGGGCCCAGCCGGTGTCTGCCACAGAGCAGGTGCTCAGGGAACGTCTGTGAACAGCATTGCTGTAACTACCCTAAGTGCGCCCATCACCTCCTACTGTGAAGTCAATATTATTGTCCCTGTTTGATAATAACTCTTTATCGAGCACCTCCTACGTGCCAGGCAATGTGCTAGGCACTGGGGACACACAGAACCTTTGCTCGCAAGGAGCTCACAGTCAGATCCTCATGAGAGACACTTATGACAGAGCTGGGGGAGTGGATCGTGGCTGCTCTGTGATTTCTCATGGGGAGCACTTGCCTAGTCTGGGAATTCAGGGAAGGATCCCAGGAAAGGGGCATTAAGCCAAGACCTGAAGGGTGGGAAGGAGTTATTTGGGTGAAGTGAGAGGGTTAGAGCGTTCCAGGCAGAGGGAAAGGCAAGAGCATGGTCTCTTGGAGGAGCAGAGAGAACATCCGAGAAGGGGAGGGAGCGAGGGATGAGGCTGGGGACCTCACAAGAGCCAGAGCACGCTGGGCATTTCAAGAGTGTGGAACCTTACCTTCAGGGTAGTGGGGAGGCACTGAAGGGCTGGTGGCAATCAGATTCACGGTGTTCAAAGAGGAAAGTGACCACAGAGTGGAGAATGGCCCAGAGGGGGTCAAGCGTGGATCTTAGGAGATCAGGTAAAGAAGGGCAGAGGATGGAGGTCTGGAATAGGGCAGCGGCAGAGAGGATGAAGAAACTCAACCTGGCACATGGCGGCGCTTGGTAAATATTTGTTTAATGAACAAATGGATATATTTTAGAGGCAGAATCCGTAGGACTAGGGGATGGATTGCACACGGGGGTAGGAGGAGGCAGGATTAGGCTTATCTCGGCTGGGGGTGGGGGGGAGTGACAGTCTCTGGGGGAGCAATCCTCGGGGGAGGGGGGGCTGGTACTGAACTCAGTGCAAATTGAGGGACAACCAAACGTAGGTGTTGGGGAAGCTGGATGCGGGAATCTGAGACTCAGGGATTTTGATTTCAATTTGAGTTCAATTAAGTGAAGGCTTAAAAGTGAATCAATTTGTAGGGAGGAGGCACAGAATGATGACAGAAGAGGGCCTAAGACAGGGAGCCGTGGGGAAGCCCCAAAATTAATAATTAAGGGAAGGAGGAGCTACAAAGGAGGCGGGATAGAAAGAAAGGGGGAGAGTGAGGTGTCAGGAAAGCAAAGGAAGGAGTCTCACCTGGTCAGCTCTCTGATCCAGGTCACAAAGCCAGGGTTTGCACTGACTGACTCTGACCCTGAGTGCCTTCTGGAGGTTTCTGTCCTCAGGGAGGTTGAGCTGCCCAGACTCATCCAGCTACTGAGGGGGGAATGCTAGGACTCCAACCCTGACCTTCCAGCTCTCTGCTCTGTCAACTACACCACATTATCTCATGTTAGGATTTTTTTTTTTTTTTTTTTTTTTTACAGTTTGCAACGTCATTTTCCCACATTTGGATATGTCGTCTGGGCTGTGCCGAAATCTAGCCTCTTGAGGCTCAGCTGACCTCACACGAGTCTCAGAAACACAGGATGAGCCCCTTAAGCTGCCAGAATCCAGACTCTAGCCCCGATGTCGCCCTCTGTGATGGAACTCGATTTTTGCAGGGACATAGCGTGATGCAGGGGACCTCAGAGAGGAAGACATGGGCTCCCATGGGAGCTCTGCCACTGGAAACACGTTTGGACTACGTGGACTCAGCTTCCTCCTCTGTGACATGGGACTAGGAAGGCAGACACGGCAGGGCCATCTGGAGATTCTACGAGACAGGGATTATAGGGGGCCTCACCCGGCACCCGATACACAGAGCACACGCTCCACGGGTGCTGCTCCACATTGCTGCTACAGCTGATCTGATGAATGACAGCAGCTGAGATGTACTGTGCACCTACTGCGCGTGCAAGACACTGCTGTAAACACTTTATACGAGTGATCTTATTTATGAGACACGTGGGGTAAATGATGCTATTGTCCCATTTTGCAGGGGAAAAACTGAGGCACAGAAAGGTGGAGGCACTGCCCTTGGTCCCCGGCTGGTACAGGCAAGCTGAGATTTGAGGACTGGCCTTTCTGATTCTAGAACCTGGCGCTTCTACATTCTGTGACCCTGCTCCGTACTCCTCTCATTTGGGTGGGTTACTTCAGTGGGGCCACAGCCCAGCTATTTAGAACTGTTTTTTCACCTTCCTCTCCGTTTGGGTGTGAAGGGAAAGAAGGGTGCCTGGGTACCTGCAGGCTTCAAGCCATAGCAGATCTCAGTGTAAAACCTCCGATCGTAGCTGTCACAGTAATGCCAGTTCTCAGCATCATACTGCAGCCCGTCTGAGAAGGTGTACGTGCCCTGGAAGATAAGGAGCACACACACAGGTCTGAGGAACCCACAGCCCACTTGCCAAGAAGGACAAAAGTCAAGGGAAGGGGTGGCTTTTTCATTGCCACAGAAAAGAAGTGATAAGTATCACAGCTATCACGGCTGCAGTGATTAGGAGTGGTGGTTATGAAGTCCTGGCACCCAAAATATGCAATACCCTGGTCAGATGACCTATCCTCGGTAGCCCTCGCTTTCCTCCTTTGTCCAATTGGAAAATAATGCTGTATATTTAATAGGATTGATTCAATGAGAGTCAGTGAGATAGTACATGAAAAACATTTGACATAGGGCTGGCATATAGTAAACAGTCAATAAATGTTACTATTATTCTTTTATTACTATCACGGCTTGAAAGTTCAGAGCCCTCAGTCATGGCTCTTCGTCCAAACATGTACATTCAGCTTTTGCTGCCTTAGTGCTAAAGGAAGCCTCAGGATGTAGACATCGCATTGGCCTGGGCATCAGGAAACATGGGTGGAAATTCCAATACTATTAATTCACTGGGTGACCTTGGGTAAGTCACATCCCCTTCCTGGGGCTTAGATTCTCCAAGCTGTAAAGTGAGGAGTGTTTCTTAACCTTTTTTTAGGTCATGAGCCAGCCCCTGTACACACCCATAATCCCATGAAAGTTACAGATCCTTTCTCTGGAGAAATTATAGTCACATGTACACAGAAGCTTTTGTATATAAATTGGGAGATTTCATTGACTCCCTGAATTCTACTTGTGGCCCACAAATCCCAGGCTAAGAACTCCTGACTTAGATGATTTATCATGATAGTAATGGTGGAGTTAACATTTATTGAGTGCCTACTGTGTGCCAGGTACTGAGCAGAGTGCTCACATATATTGCCTCATTTATTCTCATAACCATCCTAGGAGATGCCTAATACTCTCATGGCCGGTGGAATCATGGTCCCCCAAAGATGTCCACGTCTAATCATTGAACCTATGAATGTGTTAACTTTACATGGCAAAAGGGACTTTGCAGATGTGATTAAGTCAAGGACCTTGAAGTGGGGAGATTATCCTGGACTATCTAGGTGGGCCCAGTGTAATCACAGGGGTCCTTATAAGAAGGAAGCAAGAGGGTCAGAGTGAGAGAAGACGAGGTGATGACAAAAGCAGAGGGAGAGGAGATGTGATGATGGAAGTGAAGGTCAGAGGGATGCATGGCCATGTGCCAAGGAATGCAGGCAACGTCTAGAAGCTGGAAAAGGCAAGGAAGTGGATCCTCCCACAGAGCCTCCAGAAGGAATGCAGCACTGCTGACCTATTGTAGACTTCTGATGTCAAGAACCATAAGATAATAAGTTTCTATTGTTTGAAGGCACTGAGTTTATAGTAATTTGTTACAGCAGCAATATGATACTAATACAACTATTGTCCCAGTTTATAGACAAGAAACATGAGTCTCAGAAAGGGGAGGTCATGGGCCCAAGGTCACACAGTTGGTGGCATAATAGGATTCAAACTCATCATGGCCTGTCCAGGAGCCCTTCTGGATCCAGAGGGAGAGGATTCCAGAGCCCTGAAGATCAAGAGGAGGGAGAAGAGGGCAGCAGAGGGGGAGGGCAGGGTGCGAGTCAGGGGGGCTCTTCCTGTCTGAGGCTTTCTCCTCTGCAGACTCCCTCCCCAGCTGATTACCTTTACAACCAATCCTTTCTCCCAAGTGGCATCGTATCGGCTCCCACTGGGGAAGTACAAGGTTCCTTGGCCATGAAACATGCCGTCCTTCATTTCCCCAACATATTTTGTTCCGGTAGGGAGGATGTATTCGGCTTCACCCTCCATCCTGTAAGGACAAAGGGAAGTCACTGAGCCCTCATGGCAGCTGGAGGATCAGGGCTGGCGGGTGCAGGAGAGCCAGCAGGAACCTCAGGGTCCTCGGACGTTATTGTCCCAGCAATATTCTGTTCAGAAACAAAATGCTTGTTTCCCTCAAAACTCAAAAGTAAGAGGGGCTGTGTGTTGAAGGGGATGCAGGGTTTGGTCTATTTGTTCTCCCTCTGTCTCAGGTAGGGACTGTCCTGGAGTTCACACTGCCCCTGGAAGCGCCCCTTGGGAGGCCCAGAGAGGGGTACAATGCGTCCAAAGCCACACAGTAAGCACTGTGAAACAGAGATGGGGGCCAGGTTTCCTGGTAGCTGATGCTGGGTCTTCCCCGTCCCCCACAAGCAGCCTACCCCTGCCCATTGCACCATAAGTAGGAAACTGGGAAAAGTGTGAAATTTAGATAGGAAACAGGAATTTGAATCCTACTTCACCGTGCTCTAGATGTATCATCTTGGAGACTTTCCTAAACCTCTCTGTTTTCCTTCCTTCCTTTGTTCCTACCTTTTTTCCAAGAAATATTTACAGAACACCTGCTATATGCCTGGTGCCTTGCTGAGTCTAGTCTGTTGGATACAATACTACAGACACAACAGTGATCAAGGTAGATGCAGTCCTTGTCCTCGGGGGGCTCACAGTTCAGTGGGGGACACAGTTTAGCAATTATATAATGCGTGGTCAGTGCCATGCAGGAGAAGACAGGCCCCTACCTGAGCACGGGGCAGGGAACCAGCTGGACCACTTACTTCACGTGTGAAATGGCTGAGATTAATGCCCAAGATTAACCCAGATACTGGTAACAGTTTTCCTGGTAAAGGGCCTGACACAGAGTGAGTGCTTAAGAAATAGGCTTTCATTCGTTCCTTCATTCCTTCTCCATTCTTCCCCACTAGCTGGAATTTACCTCTCCTAACTCTGAACTTCTTTTTGGTTTTGTTTGTACCTCCGTTGGACGCCTTGCACTTTCTGCCTTGCATCGTAATTGTATACCTCATCTCCCCTATTTAATCAAAGCTTCTTGAGAGGAAGACCTTGGTATCCTCAGCTCCTAGAATCATGTTTCTTCTTAAATAGGTGCTCGTGAACATCTACTAAGTAAGGAACGAAGGAAACAGAAGGGCCAGTGGACTTCCTGAGTGGGTGACAGAAGTGGCTGCTGTGACAGAGGCCCCAAGCAGGAGAGCGCTGTGGTTAAGGCACAGCTTCTGAGCCGGGCAGGCCTGGAGTCCAGACCTGGCTCCACCTCTCCATGCCTGTGTGACCTTGTGTGACCTCCACCTTTCTAAGCCTGAGTTTCTCATCTGTAAACTAGGGATAATGATGACACCCCTGCAAAGTTGTTGCGTTAATGGCTATGAAACTATAATAGAATGCCTGACGTATAGAAGAGCTTAAAAACTATTTTGCATTTACTTTGCTGCAAGACACAGAAGGAAAGAGAACTCCTCTTCTTTTTTATTTCTTTAAATTTTGGGGCGGAGGCCTTGGGTCTTAGTTGTGGCACGTGAGATCTTCGTTGACGCATGCGAGATCTTTCGTTACTACCGTGCGGGCTTCTCTCTAGTTGTGATGTGAGGGCTCCAGGGCGCATGGGTTCTATAGTTGTGGCACCCGGTTCCAGAGCGCATGGGCTCTGTAGTTTGTATCGTGCAGGCTCTCTAGTTGAGGCGTGCAGCTCAGTAGTTGTGGCACGTGGGCTTAGTCGCCCCGCGGCACGTGGGATCTTAGTTCCCTGACCAGGAATCGAACCCACGTCCCCTGCATTGTAAGGCAATTCTTTACCACTGGACCACCAGGGAAGTCCCTCCTCTTCTTCTCTCCTCTACCTCTTTGCTTGAGATCACATCTGTCATTTCTAAACATAGTTTCCATCTAAACCCTTCTCTGAGATTTGGCATCTCCCCTCTTTTTTTTTTTTACTGCAAATTGGACACTATTATTCAGACCACCTACAGACATCTCCAGCCCACCCCAAACAGAACTCATCCTCTCCTCCCCCAAAGCAGCCGAATCCTCCAGGTTCAAAGCCTGGAGGTGGGCTCTGGGCTGGGATTGGAAGCAGTCTCTGAGTGGGACCAGGAGCCAATCAGTTGCCAACTCCTGGCTATGAAGTCACCCAACTTCTACATTGTTCTCTTTCCTGCAGCCCCACTACCTCTGCCTTGGCCCAGAGACCTGGTGCCTCCTACCGAGACAGTGGCAATAGGCTCTGACCTGATCTCCCCACCTCCACTCTGCCTCCTTCCATCCCTCTTTCCATCCTTCCCTTCCTCCTCTCCCTCTCCTTCCCTTCCATTTTCTCTTTTATTCATTCAAGGTGAAAAGCCTTCATTTTATACGAGTATTTTTTTGGCCGTACCATGCAGCAAGTGGGATCTTAGTTGCCCCACCAGGGATCAAACCCACGCCCCCTGCATGGGAGTGCAGAGTCTTAACCACTGGACCACCAGGGAAGTCCTGAAATGCCTTCATTTTAAATTCAAAGTAAATTAGAAAGAACAAAGAGAGCTACTTTATAACGAAGACATCAGTCCTTAACAAGGATATGATGACCATATCTCAAATATTATTCATTCATTCATTCTCTTATTCATTCATCTGGCTAACATGAACTGAGTGTGTGCCAGGCATATGTACTATGAGGGGGGATACAGAGATGAAATAAATTAGATTTCCTAATGCCCAGCACTACCAAGGGTCTAACAGTGGCTCTTCCCACCCACAGAACTGTGCATAGTATTCAAATCTCTCTACGTAAGAGCACAGCCCCCCCGTCTAGCTTGGGCTCCCACTCTCCTCCAGGCACATTCTACACTCCACCCAAACTGAACTGCCTGTTCTTTCCCTTATAAGCCCTCTGAGCTATTGCTCATGTTGTTCCTTTTGCCTGGAAGCATTCTTCATCTTGCATCTCCACCCACCTAGATCCTACTCAACCTTCAGGGCCCATTTCAAATATTGTCTCCTCCATGAAGTCTTCCAGGACTGCTCCAGCTAGATGCATCCTCTACAGGGGCTCAGCAGCAGGGGTCTATAGTAGAAAGCACATGGGCTCTGAAGTCAGATCTGGTTTTCAGCTCTGCTCTGTCAAATGCCAACTAGGTGACTTTGAGCACATTATATAATTACCTTGTGCCTCACCTTTCCCGTCCGTATAATGGGGGTGATTATATCTATCTCATAGGGTTGCTATGAGAAGGAAAATATTCAAGCAAAGCCACTATCTGAAATTATCTTCTCATTTATCTGTTTGTTGGCAGTATACCAACTAGACGATAAGCTTCACAAGAGCAAGGATCTTGACATTTTTAATATTCTTATCCCTATATCTAAGACTGGCATTTAGCAAACACACATATATATGGGTATACATGGAATGGATGTATCTCAGCTCTGCTGTTTATTAGATATGCGTCCTTGAGCAAGTTACTTCACTTCTCTGGATCTCATTTTCCTGAACTGTAAAATGGGAATAAACGTTCCTATCTGAAAGGGTTGTCCTGAAGTTTAAAAGGGATAAAGTTTGTGAACGTGTCTGGTACAAAGTCCTTTGCAGAGGCAAAAAGACCGCCGGCTTTTCCCAGTCACGGATGTTCAAGACATAGTGAATCAAACGAGGTCCTTACCTCCCATCTACAAATTCCCCAATATATTGGCTCCCCATGTACTCCATGGCGCCTGCCTCTAGCTTCCAGCCGTTGGGAGACCAGAGTCTCAGTGTATCCCGCCTCACTATGACAACCAGGAGGGATAGGCGGAGCCGAGGCGAAGCCCCACCCCCAGGGTCCGCGGAACCTCCTGGCTCTGCGCATGCTCTGTGGCTCGCTGTTGGGCAGAGCAGTGCGCCTGCGTGCCGCCGCTGCGCATGCGCAGACGCTACGTGGCCCGCGGCAGTCGGAAGGGGAGTTCAAGGAGACGTGGGCGACGCGGCAGCGGGCACCTCCTCGGGGTCGGGGCTACCGCCGTCATGCCCGGGATAGTGGAGCTGCCCACTCTGGAGGACCTGAAAGTGCAGGAGGTGAGGCTCGTCCGGAGGATAGGCAAGCGGGGCACAGGCCTACAGCTTCCCGGGCCTGGGCCCAGCCCTGCTTGCACTCCGCAGACCCTGGGCCCCGGATCCCCCATCCCCTCCCCATGCCCCCAACACTTACACAGGTTGACCCTCAGACGCCTCCTCGTCAGCTCGGGGAGACCCGTCCCTCAGTAGCTCGAGAACTCTCCTTCCCTTCCACGCAGCAACCTGCGTCTCCTTTACGTGAATAATAGTACTTTTTATTAAGCACCAACCAGGGTCACTTTACTTACTTCATGTCATAATACTCAAACCTCCTTGCGAAGTGAGTGTACAACCCCGGGTGCTCCAGTCGAGGGAGAGAGACAGTCACCTTAAAGTAGCATCGTCGGTGCAGAGTGCATTGGAGTGGAGCTAGGAAGCCGCAGAAAAATGAGATGATATTGGAGAGTGAATTTGCTAACAACCTGGGAAAGTGTTTGGTAATAGGACATTTAAAGCATTCATTTATTCAAGAGCTCTCATTTGAATAATTACCATATGCACATACACTGGAAAATGAGAGAGATAGTCCCTGTCCTCATAGATAGTTCCTGTCCTCATAGAGTTTATAATCTAATAGGGAGACAGAAACGTAAAGAGGCAATTACAGTACAGTGTAGTTAGGGCTACGAGAAGTGAAGACCGATCATACTAATTACAGCAAACATGATCAGGCCTTTTCTAGATGTCAGGCAGGATGCTAATTACAGACATTAATTCATAGGGTCCTTCCAGCAACACTGTAAGGAAGGGTATAATTGATCTCACCATGTTATAGATAAGGAAGCAGGTCCTGAGAGAAGTCATTTGCCCAAGGTCACACGGTAGAGCTGGAATGTGAACCCAGGTCTGATTTAAAAACCCGTGCTTTTAAACTACCATATTACGGGCAAAAGCTCAAAAGAGCGAGAAGGCTTAGCAGAACCTTTTGTGTTTTGTGTTTTGCTTTTTGACATGACTCTTTTGTTGGTGGAAAGCAACAGTTGCTGAGCCGGGAGAGGTACCTTGGGCTGAGGCAGGGCTGGAAGCGGCTTTTACAAGGCCAGACTGAGCAGTTTGGACTTCATCCTGTAAGTGAGGTGGTGGGGAGAGGTGGAAGATTTTAAGGCAAAAAAAGTGCCAGGACAGGACTGGATAATGAGGCTACACTGGAGGAGAGGGAGGGGAAGATGAAAAAGTACATGCCAAAAATTATGTCCCAGGCCCTGTGTTAAGTGTTTTACCTGCATTATTTCACTTCATCTTATATGCCTGTGAGAATGGCAACTATTATTGTATTATTTTAATTATTATAATAAAGTGACACGTACTGAAAGTTGGGGGTGGGGACGTGTGGGTACTGCCAACAGTCAGTTTGTTTCTTGCCCGACTGTGAAGCTGGGTTAAGACTTTGAGTTGCTGTATTTTTCATCGGCACTTTAATTTGGTTCAACAGTCATCTGAGGTTCTGCTTCTTGCACGTGTTCTACTTCTGGAATAAATTTGCCTTTAGAGTTCACACAGTTGAATTGAGGAACAGATAATTACATAAATAGCTAAAACACAAAACAAAGTATGATTAAATGCTACAGAAGAGGGGCAGACATGGTTTAAGAAAAGAGGGTAGGATTTGAAGTTGTATCTAAATTCTAGGCCTAACTATTCGGTTACCTCGATGAGTCACTTTTCCCATTTGCAGACACAGTTATTTTATTTGTAAGATGAAGTGATTCCAGCTGTATAATTCCCTGAGGCTATGAAGGGAACCGAGAAAGCACTTCCTGGGTATAATGTAAGACTTGGCTAAATGTCATTTGAAGAATGGCATTTACAGGCAGAGATGGAGAGAAGAACTTTCTAAACAAAGCAGGATCTGAGCAAAGGTAAGCAGGTGAGGCCAAAAATGGGTTCCGGGAACAGTGAGTTCAGTGTCCTAGAGGACAGCCAGTACCTTTTTAATGTCTGGTGGGTGAGAAGGCTGGAAGGATAGTTGGGATCTGAAGGGTATGAATACTTAAGTAGAAACTTAGGCCTTATTCTGCTGCTAAGCCTGAATCCTTCAAGGGTTTTGTTGCTAATTTCTTTTAATAACAGAGTAAAATAAGAATTGTCTTTTAGGACAGCAGCTCTGTGAAGAATGGTTGGAAGAGAGGACTAAGAAAAGCAGGAAACCAATAACTGAGGAAGATATTATTGACCCCAGCATGATTGGTGACTGTGCTTACAGAGAGGAAAGAACGCATTTATCTAGAATTGATCCGACTTAGCAATGACTTAGATATCAGAGGCAGCAAAGGTTGAGGAATCGGTGTCAGATTTGCAGCTTGACAGAACTGGGGAAGCCAGAAGGAGTGGGTTTGAGAAGCAAGTTAAACCCATTTTGGACCTCATTGACCTTCGAGTTATGACACATGCCTATGGAAAAATAGTCAGAAGCTTTGGGCAGGAAACTCCTTGTACACATTAACGATTTTGAGTAAAAATAATGGCCAGTATTTATGATGTGCTTCTATGTGCTAGGCGCTGTTCTTCTTATTTATTTATTTATTTGCGGTACACAGGCCTCGCTGTTGTGGCCTCTCCCGTTGCGGAGCACAGGCTCCAGACGCGCAGGCTCAGCGGCCATGGCTCATGGGCCCAGCCGCTCTGCGGCACGTGGGATCCTCCCAGACCGGGGCACGAACCCATGTCCCCTGCATCGGCAGGCAGACTCTCAGCCACTGCGCCACCAGGGAGGCCCTGTTCATATTTTTAATGTGTGTTAACCCTGACAACAGTTCTATCAACTAAGTACTATCATCCTCCATTTTACATAAATTAAGCCAAATATAAAACCTAGTATAAATTAAGTACTACAAAAAAAAAGGTGCAGATCTGGTTTAAGGAAGAGAGAACAGGACTAGAAGACTGCTTGTAGATTGTGGGGCTTTTTCTGCCTCTGTTTCTGCACCTGCAGACCATCTAAACCTGCTGTGCAGTGAGGCTGTTATGAGGACAGATGAGGGAGGGCATTGAAATTCCGTGTTCTTTGAGACAAAGGGAGCTGAATGAATCTGAGAGGGTATTCACAGTAAGCAGCTGTGAAAGGATGTGGCTTCTGCTGGAACTTGTCAGTGAAGAAGCAGGTGAGGGGTGGTGGTGACATCTGAAGTTCTTTGCCTCCTCAGTGATGCAATGGGGAGAGGCCTGATTGGAGGTCACGCTTTCTGCTGCTAGTTCTGCACTTGCCACTGACTTGCTGCACCATCTTGAGCACATTGCTCCTTTTCCTTAGGAAATAAGTTCAGTGAGTGGTTCCCAGCCTTGATTTCCCTGTGACAGGGCATGCTTTATGTGCTCAACAACATGGGCATAACCTAGATTGGGATAAGACCTCTACATGTGTGGGGAAGTAAAGCAAAGAAAGCCATAGGTTTTTGGGGGCGTGATAGCTGTGAAGGCATCAGAGTAATTAAATCAGCCACTTAAAGATGTTTTAAGACATTTGACAAGGAAATAAATGTAGCTAACTTAATTTTTTTTAATATATTAAGCTTTAAAAAAAGTTTGCATCTTGATTTTTCAGTCTCCCAGCTCTTTACAGGTAATATAGCAAGCAAACGTGTACCACTCAATTAACCTAAGTAAACTATTATCAAAAACTGGAATACAAAATTTTACAGATTTTTAAATGAATATATTAGAATTGTCATGGCAAATTTCACTTACATCCTAAATTTACCTTTGCTTTGATAATTAGAACAGTTGTAATATTAGTAGTCATAGTCATAACCTTATTCTTCTCTTCCTGTAGTGTGTAGATGAATTATCTCTTCATCTTTCCTTGCCTTTTATCTTATTAAAAATATTAATAATTTAACCTAGGCTGTGTGAAATTCCTAAAAAATGAAATTATAAAATTTTTATTTTTATAAAAATAATAATTATAAAATTATTCTCATGTAAAAGTTCTTAAATATTTTCAGATCAAATCCATAAGGCATAAGGCACTAGGACAAACTAGATTTTATTCTAGGTACAATGGGTGAGTTTTAGAAAATCTGTTAATGCTCTACATTACATTTATAGATTAATGAAAAAGAAACCTGAAAATTTCAGTCGTTCCTGGTGGAGGAAACAACAGTGCAACAAAGCCATTTATGGTTAGAAAGAAACTTCCCTAATGAGGAACATCCAAACAAGTATATCCCAGACACCAACAGCCAATATCTTACCAAACTACTTTAAAGTTTAGAACAAGGCAAGGATGCCTACTGCCATTGCTGTTTGTCTGTATCATCCCGGAAGTTTTGGTCAGAGCATTAAGATAGGGAAAGAGAAGAAGGAAAAAAAGATACAAGTATCAGAGAGGAAGGGAGGCAGTTTTTATTTGTAAATGGAAGCTTTTCTCTTAATCCTCTTGAGTCTCTTATTAGAACTGACAAGAGTTCAGTAGACTATGGCTACAGAGAAGATACAGTGTGAAAGCAAGCAGTAACCAACTGGAAAATCTAAGGGAAAAATGTCCCATGTAGACAGTATCCAAAATGTGAGAATACTGAGGAATAAACAAGAAATATGCAAGTTTCCTGTATGAAGGAAACCGTAATTTTAACCAAAGAAAGTGAGAATGAGCTAAATAAATGGAGAGACATACTGTGTTCTGGATGAGAAGGCATGATTCATGTATTCTTAACTCTCTTGTAACTGTTAATCCCCTGCTGCTGGCACAGAGTGAGTGCTTGACAGCTACTTGCGCTGGGGCGCTGTTTTGGGTGCTTGGTGGACCATGGTAAACACCACCTTAATTAGTTTACCTTAGGGAGAATCGACCTCTGTTACAAACAAAATCCCTGCCCTCTTGGAGCTTACGCTCCAGGGGTCACAGATAGAGCCGACCACTGGTGCTAGCTTATCTAAGGTGATGAGGGAAGGACTCTGAGATAAAGTGTGAGCAGAGACCCAGTAGTGTAACAGTGCCCTTTCCTTTCTAATTTGTTACATAACTAGACTTGGTACAATTCCATTGGGAGTTATTGGAGGAAGGGTGTTCATCTGTAAGAATAGCCAGAGCAGTTTTGAAAAGGATGAATAGTGAGGAGGATGGTCTTCCCAGACAACGAACAGTAATTAAAACACTGGTATTGGCACAGGAAGAGGTGGTACAGAAAGGAGGCTAGCAGGACCCCTGCTGCAGCAGCTGCTAGACAGGCTCTGGACTGTACCGTGAGCTGGCTGTAGCTACACTGTGCTTCTCCCAAGAAAGTGTGCTGGGGTGAAAGTGAGTGAGACTGACACAGTCGTAGGGATGGCTGCCTTGGATATACTCTCTAATTTTAAAAAATTCACAGATTTAGTACTTTATTATTAATAATAACTTGCTGAACTAGGTGCTCTTACTGATCCCTTCCAGTCTCTAATCTTCTGTGATTCTGTCATCTTCTGGGAATCTTATATATCCTCCCACTGTTACTTTTATTCCTGGAGAGGCGACTCATCAGTGCTCCTCAGGGTTGGTTCCTCCCCATACATCCCAGAAGCCTCCATCTTCCTTCAGAGCTCCACTTTCTGTCTCACAAAGATCTAAGGATTCCATTCGGGCCGCCATTTCCTTATGTCTAAAATGGGGATGGGGATGGTGATATCAGCCTGATGAGATTATTACGAAGGTGTGGAAAATCATACATGGGAAAGAGCTCTGTGATCTCTGAAGCACCATAGATCATAAGGGTTTATCACAGAGTCCCCTGTCTTTAGTGCTCTTGGCAAAGTCAGAACGGGGCTACCTTCCTGTTCCCTCTGTCGTGACCGGCATGAGGTGAGGTTGAGGAAGTGGTGTCCTGGTACAAAGCTGGTCCTTCTCTGTTCCTCTCCCCAGGTGAAAGTCAGTTCTTCTGTGCTGAAAGCTGCGGCCCATCACTACGGAGCTCAGTGTGATAAGCCCAACAAGGAGTTCATGCTCTGCCGGTGGGAAGAGAAGGACCCGAGGCGGTGCTTAGAGGAAAGCAAGCTTGTCAACCAGTGTGCCCTGGACTTCTTTAGGTAAGATCTTTTCACGTCAGTGCCCGCTGGTTGCAACATCAAGGTATATGTATCTCCGTGAACATCCAGCTAATTAAATGGAAGGATAATTTTACTAATTTTAGTAGGAATGGAAGGCTTTGCAATCACATAGACCAAAGTAGAGCACACAATAAATGAGAGTTCTTTTTGTTCTTTGTTTTTATTATTTGGCACTTTTTTTTTTTTTTTTTTTTTAAGTATAGTTGATTTACAGTGTTGTGTTGGGACTTCCCTGGCGGTCCAGGGGTTAAGACTCCATGCTTCCAATGCAGGGGGCATGGGTTCCATCCCTGGTCGGGAAGCTAAGATCCCACGTGCCATGTGGCCTAAATAGATAAATAAATAAAATAAAATTACAGTGTGTTAATTTCTGCTGTACAGCAAAGTGATTCAGTTATACATATATATATTCTTTTTCATATTCTTTTCCATTATGGTTTATCACAGGATATTAAATATAGTTCCCTGCGGTATACAGTAGGACCTTGTTGTTTATCCATTCTATATATAATAGTTTGCATCTGCTAATCCCAAACTCCTAATCTTTCCCTCCCCCATCCCACTTGGCAACTACAAGTCAGTTCTCTATATCTGTGAGTCTGTTTCTATTTTGTAGATAAGCTCATTTGTGTCATATTTTAGATTCCACATATAAGTGGTATCATATGGTATTTGTCTTTCTTTTTCTGATTTACTCAGTATGATAATCTCTAGGTCCATCCACGTAGCTGCAAATGGCATTAGTTTATTCTTTTTTATGGCTGAGTGCTATTCCGTGTGTGTGTGTGTGTGTGTGTGTGTGTCTGTGTGTGTGTGTCTGTGTGTGTGTGTGTGTGTGTGTGTACCACATCTTCTTTAGTCATTCCTCTGTCAATGGACATTTAGGTCACTTCCATATCTTGGCTATTGTAAATAGTGGCAAGTTCTTTAATCTCCATGAACCCCAGCTTCCAAATTGTAGAGTAATACCTATCATAAGATTGTTGTGAGAAATTTGAAAAGGCACATAAAAACAGCTTAGCACAGGGCTTGCTTATAGGCATTTACTAGATTGTTATCATTATCATTACTACAGAACACACAGTTATGATGGAAAGGAAAGGTGTTCAGAGTCAAGTGTTTAGGTAGGCCACTATACTTGATATAAGTAAAAAAAATCCAAATTATAATGGTGGAAAAATGTTTTAACCATATTAGTCAGAACTCTATTAGAAAGGACAGAAACTCAAAGGGAATTGGCTCATGTCACTGTAAAGTCCAGAAATAGGACTGGCATCAGGCAGGACTGGATTCAAGGGCTTAAATAATTTCACACCTACTTGGTATCTTTTTGCTTCACCTCTTATCCCCCACCCACAGTTTCTTAGTCCTGCTCTCTCTGTCAAATTCATTTTCAGAGAGACCCCCTCTCCTTGCTTTAGCAGCAATGGCCACCAGCCAGTCCAAGTGCTCCTTGCTTAGCAGACCCAGACAAAGAGTACCACCCAGTAGCATGAGCAGTGGTCCCTGGACTGAGTCTCATTGGCCTGGCTGGTCAACTTCATGTGCATATCTTTGAATCAGTTGTGTTTCAGGAGATAAAATGCTGTGAGTGGTCAGGCCTAAAGTGGGGAGTAGACTTAGATTCATCTAAATCACATTGCCGAGCGATTGGGAGGGGTTGTTCCCCAAAGGAAAATTTGAAGGATGTTCCAGAAGAATAGAGAATGACTGCCGGCTAGGCAAAACCCACAGATGTCCCTTACAATGACGCTAGAGGAAAAAAAATTCCTTCACACAATAGCTGCTTTCCTTCTTTCTTGCTTCTACGGTCTTTGTCCACATGCAGAGATATTTTTGTGCTTAAAGTCATAGTGCGTGTACATTTGAAAATTCATTTTTTCACTTGAAACTATTGGAAACATTCTTTCAAGCTGCTCTGTCTTCATGATCATCATTTTTCATGGCTGTGTAATATTCCATCAGTAGATAAACCAGCCATAATTTTGTTATTAAACATCATTATTGATTGTTTTGGATAAATCTGCAGTGATTACATTTGTGTAGAGATCATTTTCATTTTTTAATTAATTCCTTGGCACAAATTTCCCAGCAGTGAGATTATTCTTTAAAAGGCTTTGAACATGATTCATGGCTCTTGAATTACAGTTGGAAGTTGGGTCAGTTTATGCTGTCCTCAGCCTGTATCCTGGTATCCCTCTCCAGCATTGCATATTATTTAAATATTTGATAGGTACAAAATGGTGTTTTACTCTTGCTTGAATTTGCATTGATTTGATTGCTAATAAGGTGGAATGCGTGTTCCTTTAAAATTTTTTTATTTTCTAAGAGAACTTCGGCAAAGTATTTTTCCTTTGACTCAGAGGGAGCACGTTTAAGTGGGAAATGTTTGGATTTCACAAGCTCCTGAGGTGCTGAACTAGCTTGCTGTAAGCACTAGTAGATAGTTGTCTATTAGTGTGGGTGCCAGGGTAACAGAGCCGAGAACATAGACCTAAGTACCAGAGTGATGGTTTGCAGCCTTTCTTCTGCTGCAGTATATTGGAGGAGTCCAAAACTCCAGCTGGACACGGTTGCTCACCACCATCGCGATTCTTAAGTCGAGGCTAGGGGGCTGCAGTTTCGTGTACTGTAGAAACGCAGGTCGTTGAGGCTAGAGGTAACCCAGAAAAGCTCTTGAGGCTTTGACATTCCTTCTTCCTTCCTCTTAACACACCCCATCACCCCCAAGGCTATACTCAAAATACCTGCAAAGGGGGCTTCCCTGGTGGCGCAGTGGTTGAGAGTTCGACTGCCGATGCAGGGGACACGGGTTCGTGCCCCGGTCCAGGAAGATCCCACATGCCGCGGAGCAGCTGGGCCCGTGAGCCATGGCTGCTGAGCCTGCGCGTCCGGAGCCTGTGCTCTGCAACGGGAGAGGCCACAGCAGTGAGAGGCCCGCGTACCGCAAAGAAAAAAAAAAAAAAGCAAGGCTGTGTGTATGAGGTCTGCACCAAATTTTTCCCCACTTTTTTGTTTTTCATCGTTTTGCAAAGAGCTGCCCCTAATCAAGCCCTCTTTTCCAGGCAGATAAAGAAGCACTGTTCGGAGCCTTTTACAGAATACTGGACCTGCATCGATTACTCTGGCTTGCAGTTATTTCGTCGGTGTCGCAAACAGCAGGCGAAGTTTGACGAGTGTGTGTTAGACAAACTGGGCTGGGTGCGACCCGACCTGGGGGAGCTGTCAAAGGTAACACAGTTTCCTGCTGCTCTCTCTCTCTCTCTCTCTCTCTCTCTCTCTCTCTCTCTCTCTCTCCCTCCCCCTCTCCCTCTCCCTCTCCCTCTCCCTCTCCCTCTCCCTCTCCCTCTCTCTCGCTAAGGGTGGGGAAAGGCAGGGGGTGGTCCGGAATGGGTCTTCTGTGAGTACAGATGTGATGTGAGAAATCCAGAATGACCAGTCAGCTTCATTAGGGAGTGGTTATACACGGTCCAGAGGGAGTTTATTTAATAGAAGTGTTCCTTTAAATAGCTGGCCCAGCACGTGCAGATTTGGTTTTGGTTAATTAGCTAACTGAAGAACAGAGGGAGTAGGTGAGGATAAACAAAATGTTAGGGGCACCGTCAGTTGAAAACATTGAGGTTATTGTGGGCAAATAGGTTTGAGGTTATGCCAGATTTTTCAGGAACATACCTGAGATAAAAAAAAGTAATGCCTGTAGTTTAAAAAGCTTGTTTCTCTGTTCTTTCTCCCATATTTCCTGTCTCAGTTGTGACACCACCATCTGTTGAACCCTCAGAGGGAGAAACCTGAATGTCTTTTTTCTTCACTTTGCACTCTTTCTTCCTTTATCCAGTCCTCAATTCCTGTAGCATCTCCTGGAATATTGTTTTGAATCCTCTCACTGTCCCCACTTCCTGGACAGGAGTTCTTAACTGGGCTACATGAATTTCTGGGCGGGGAAGATGGATCACTATAGGCATGATCTGTGTGGAAAATAAGTCAAATATCACTTTCCTTAAAAAAAAAAAAAAAAAAAAACTTTTCAAGGGGACTCCTATGTGCTTGCAAAACAAAGCATCCCCTCCATATCCTGACATGCCACAGCCCTTTGTGATCTGACCCATCCCTGGCTTCTTAAGCATTGTCATCCTCCATTCCCTCTGGGAAGCATAGGTAGCAAGGCATGGAGGGAAGAACTCTGGTTTGAATGGAGACTGAGAGTAGATTTGAATCTTAGTTTCATGACTTAATTGCTGTGGGTCCTTGAGCAAATTTCTTAACATTTCCTATCCTACCACATTTATAAGATGGGACCAGTATTAATCCCTGTTTTTCTGTGAGGATTAAGCTATGGAGCCTGTGTGAATCCCCAGCATAGTACCTGGCACATAGGTCCACAGTTAATGTTCATTCCCTTCCCTTTGTGTGCGGCATCTGTGGATAGTTGGGTCTTAAGCTTGTTGCCATAAGTAGAGGAATGGTTAAGGAATTTTTTTTTTTTTTTTTTGTATCTGGCATATCTTTACTTCGGATACCTTCTTTGCTGCACCAAACAAATTATTTTATTTATTTTATTTTTAAAAAATTTTTATTGAAATAGTTGATTTACAATGTTCTGTTAGTTTCAGGTATACAGTAAAGTGATTCAGATATATATATATATGTGTATATATATACATATATATATTCTTTTTTTTTACATTCACTTCATTATAGGTTATTATAAGATATTGAGTATAGTTCCTTGTGCCATACAGTAGGTCCTTGTTGGTTATTTATTTTATATATATAGTGTGTATATTTTAATTCCAAATGAACAAATTATTTTAAATAGTTGATAATTCTAAGTTGGAAAGTGGTGGAACTTTTACATAGAATAAAGAAAACTACCTTTTCTCATTTCTGTCTCACAAAAGGAGAATTTACAAATCATGTTGTTAAGAAAGCATTTTTATTCCTGAATCTTTGTAATAACATTTTAAAAAAACCTATAAAAGGAAAAGGTACTGTTATCTGAACTCTTTTCAAAAGTGTATTTCTTTAAGAGGATTATCAGCTTTAGTTATACTTAAGTTCAGTATTCGCTCTCTTTCTAAGAAAGGTCATAATTGGCTGGACAAAGCCTGCATTTTAGCGTCATTCACTTGTGCATTCTGGTTCCAGTGGCTTGTCCTTCCCTCCTGTTTGCCCCCAGTGAATTCATACTCACTCATCCAGTCTCAGCTCAGGTGTCAGGTCTGTCTTTGAGGTTTCTGGCTTTCCTAGGCAGGATTGCTCTCTCTCACCCATAATTCCATTGTCCTGATAATATTAATATTGAAAATAACTCATGGAGCACCTGTTCCATACATCAGGTGCTTCATGTATGTTACTCTAATAACCCTAGGAGCTACGACTAGCTCCGTTTTACAGATAGGAACTTGAAGGTTAAGTCAGCTGCCCAAGGTCATTTACCTAGTAATTAGTTTGGCCACATGCTCCTACTCCTTTTCTATTTTGAGTGTGGTGCAGAAGAGGAAGTTGCTTTATTGTCCTTTCCCCAGTAATTTGTCCTTTAAAGGGGTCCTTTTATTTTTTCTAGATTTATTTCACAGACATCTTGAATTCCTTAAAGGAGCTTCAAATGCCAGCTGGAGGCATTTCGAATACTCTGTCAAGCAGTAAGGAACCATTAGTGATCTCTAATTATAGCAGAGAGATGAGAAAACTGTTTTAAAAGCAAATAAAAAACTATTCTGGACTTGTAGTCAGAAGACTGGGGTTCCAGCTCCAACTCTGACATTTGCTGTGTCTTGATCTTAGACAAGCCAGCCATCTCTGCTCCTCTTCCATGAACTCGAGATAATTATGCCTCAGAGGGTGGTTATAATAAGAATGATGTGATTGTGTCCGTGAAAGCCCTGTTCACAATAGATGGTGTTTGAATTTGTACGTCTGGGAAGATTGATCTGGTCACAGTATGTGGAGTGGCTTAGGAGGCCACCAGATAACAAGACTACTGATAACCATGGTTTTGTGTCTTTCTGCCTCTCTGGGCCTGTTTCCTCATCTTTAAAATGAGAACAATTTCTTCTGGGTTTCCGATGGAGACTTCTGTGGGTTCAAGTGGGTGTAAAACGCCGTCCTCCTCTCTCCCCGGGACCCCAGTTGGCTCTCTCTCTCGCCTGGCCCGTTGGCTCAGCCCCCCGCCCCCTTCTAGTTTCTGCTCCTTCCGGCCTGCAGACGTGAGTAAGTTACTTCCCTGCTCCAGTGACACCTGTTGCCCTTGGGTTAAAGTTCAAGCATCTTTGCACGTCGTTCATCACCTGGCTCCCGTGTCTCAGTGTCGAGCGTTCTGTGAGGGCACGGGCTTTGGAGCAGGCAGATCTGACTTCAGGTCCATCCACCGTTAGCTGGGGGTCCCCAGTGACCCTGCAGGTTGACCTCCGAGGAGTGTGAGAGTGAACTGGAGTAACGTGCTTGGCGTCATGTCTAACAACAGGACGTGCTCGGTCAGGGGCTGCCTCTCCCTGCGCTCTGCGCGCAGCCTGTGCTTCGGCTGCCCCCAGGCCGTGCCGGTCTGTCTCCGTGTGTACTGTTGGTTTACTGGAAGGTCTTTTCCTCTCTAATCTTCCTGGTTGGTCCTGCTCATCCTTCAAGATGAAAGTAAACGTTGCCCCCTCGGAAACAGGCCGAGGACGAGTGGCCGTGCGGAGGAGGCCTTGCTTTCCTAGCGCTCATTCGTCTCTCGGTCACCGCGACCCGCTTAGGAAGGCCTGGGTGCTTTTCCTGGCGACTCCTTCACTGAGGACAGTGTGAATCTTGCTCTCTTCCGTATCCCTACCTTCTTCCATGTGGAATGACACAAAGTAGGCCCTCTTCAGTGTTTATCTAGGGCTAAGTGTGATTTGCTAGGGCTTTATGGATGAGGAGTGGCAGAGGCAGCCAGAGCAGAGAGGAGACCCCAGGAGGTGTGTGCATGGTCACAGCTTCTCCACCTTCCCCTCAGCTCTGCTTCTCCTCTTTTACCCGCTGCAGGTCACCAAAGTGAAAACAGATCGGCCTTTACCAGAGAATCCCTATGACTCAAGAGCGAGGCCAGAGCCCAGCCCTGAGATGGAAGGAGATCTGAAGCCCGCCAGACATGGCAGCCGCCTCTTTTTCTGGACCATGTGAAGATGGGTCCGTGGCCCACACACCCAGTCAGGCACCCAGGCAGCGGGTGGTGAAAACTCTCCTGTAGTTTCATCAACCGATAGAGGGCTCTTTCCAGGATCACAAACATTAACAAAAACAGTAATTTATGTGACTTGGCAGTTATTCTATACCATTTCCTGCCCATTAAAAATTTTAAAGGAAACAGTTGTATTTTATTATGTTTTATATAACCTTTTGGCCTTTAAAGATGACTTCCCCTTGCTTTTTCTGCTTGTGGTCCTGCCTGTTCCTTTCTCTTTGCTTCAAGTAGGCATTTGCCAGTGTGGAATCACGGACAAATGACTGTGTAAAGGAAAGCCTTTGTTACCTGAGACAGCGCCTCGGGGCCAGTGTGGGTTCACACATTTTGAAGTCTCAACTTTCTTTCTTCCCAGCCAACATCTCAGACAAATAGAGTTCCTTGAAGGTCATACAAGGGAAGCATCCAGGATAGGAAAAGTGCAGAAACACTTGAGCCTTGTGACTCAGGCAATGGGCAGGGCTCCTGGCTTGGTCTTCTGCAGTCTCGCTCAAAGTTTCTTAAAGAACCAAACTTCCACCACTTCCCCTTGATATCCCATCCTCAAGCATTATAACCCAGATGTTTTTCCTGATAGACAAGGGAGTTGGAGGCTGAGCTCCCAGCTCCAAAGCCAGGAAGTCGGGAGGTCTGAGTGTCAGTTCCAGCCTTGGGTGTGTTTCTTAACCTCTTGTGAGAGGTTGAATTTGAGGACAAACTAAAGGGAACATGCTTATCTACCTCCTGAGCAGGTTAAAGCCACAAGTATTTATAAAGCTCTTTGGTTCAAAGCACTGTTATGTCTTTCTTTTCCCTTTCATTCAATTCCTTTTTCACTATTAGGCTATTTCCTCTCCATCTGACTGGGGGTCACTTTACACCTTCTGGTCGTGGCCTTACATTGCATATGACCCTGCGTAAGTCTCAGCTCCCTGGGCCTTGCTTTCCCATTTGCAGAGCCCTGGAAAGCAAAGTTGTATGGAGTCTTTATAAAGGCCTTTCCAACTCCTAGATACTCGAAGTGGGGAGATTGCTGTGAGGCATTAGTCTGTTGCCCAAAGTGTTAGGACAACACAAAGCATTGGAAGATGTGCCTTGCTCCCCACCCAGTTCTGACCCCTTATTTGGGAGCATTTTGGATAAACCTTACTCGTCTGCCAAAGCTTGCCAGCCACCGTTGCCTTATTCTCCAATTTCAGAAGAAAAAGAAGAGATTCTTAAATTTTTAAAACAGCTAAAGCAACACCCATTAACCCCTTGCCGGCCAAGTCATTGGAGGTCGTTCCTGGTGGGGAAAGTACAAGCATGCCTGCAGATTTGTTTTTATGATAACCTCAGACTGTATTGCTTCCTAGGTTCTTTCTGCAAAGGAAGCTGGGACTTGCATCAGTAATAACAAATATTCATTGAGCACTGTGCCTTGTGCCCAGTGCTTTACATGGGTCCACTCCTTCAATGCTCAGAGCCCTTTGAAAGAGTTTCTAATATGTCATGTCATTTCACAGGTGGAGGAGCGAACGCCTAGGGAGAGGTTAAGAAGCCCCCTTCCTCCTTCCTAAATGAAATAGTAGATGGGGGATACAAATGAAGATTGTCTGGTTCCAGTGGCCGCATCCTTGTCCTGCAAAGTCATCAGTGGTTCTCAGCCTTGTCTGCACGTTGGAATCACTTGGAGGCCCTGAAATACTGATATTGGGATCCTACCCCGGAGAGATTCTGATTTAATTTGTCTGCACTATGGCCAGGCCATGGAGGATTTGAAAGCTCCCCAGGTTGCTCCAAGGTGGAAACCAAGGTCTAGGGCCACTGATTGATTGAAGCAGGTCCAAGAGGTTAAGTGCTAGTACGTAGTTCAGTGGCTGAGGTTTAAACCCAGATACACCTGATTCCAAAGCCCTGAGTCTTCATCTGTTCCGATGCATATACATCACATCACCTGAGGTCTTATTAAATGAAGATTCTAATGCGATAGGTCTGGAGTGACATCTGAGATGTCTAGTAAGCTTCTTGTTGGTGCTAATGCTGCTGGTCCATGGGTCACACTTTGGGTAATGAGGGAATAAACCACAGGATCTGAGTGCAGGATCTATGATTAATCTATCTGGCTGCAGTGTCTAGCACCAGGCCCTCCCTGAAAGTTAATTCACTTCTTTAGAATCAGAGCAACAAGTCTTGAACTGTTAATGGCTTCAAATTCAACTCTAGGATTTTTTTTGTGTGTTTTGTTTTTTGTTTTGTTTTTTGTTTTTTTTGGCTGTGTTGGGTCTTTGTTGCTGCACGTGGGCTTTCTCTAATTGCGGCGAGCAGGGGCTACTCTTTGTTGCAGTGCGGGGACTTCTCGTTGTGGTGGCTTGTTGCGGAGCACGGGCTCCAGATGCGTGGGCTTCAGTAGTTGTGGCTCGCGGGCTCAGTAGTTGTGGCGCACAGGCTCAGTTGCTCCGCGGCATGTGGGATCTTCCCGGACCAGTGCTCGAACCCCTGTCCCCTGCATTGGCAGGCAGATTCTTAACCACTGCGCCACCAGGGAAGCCCCCAACTCTAGGACGTTTTGACTTTTGCCCAAGTTGGACAGAAGTTCTTGCCTTGCCCCCTCCTTGCTTTGAAGTCCTTGAACGAAGAAATTCAACTTTGGCTTTCCTGTATTCTTGATGGCATTACACCACATCATAGCCTTCTAGGACTGAAGAGTCTTAAGTAAAGACAGAATTCCTAAAATCTCTCACCCCAGACGGGTTCACAATTTTAGTAGGTAAAAAGGTCACAGAACAATTTGAAAGCAGTCGGTGTGAGGAATCTCTGCGCAGGGCTTCAAATAATAGTCAGAAAATCTTCCTGCTGGTTTGACTTAAGAATAATGAGACTGACTCCTCACATTCCCAAAGGAAATTTATCTGCCCCCTTTCCTCTGCCAAGCCTGTTCCTGTCTTCCCTATCGGAGGGAATGGCGTCTCCATCCTTACAGTGTTAAAACATGAGATGCTCCCATGACTCCCGCTCCCTGCTCTCCGTGTTCCAGGCCCACAGCAGGTCCTGTTGAGCTCCTTCTATAACCTCTCACGTCTGTTACTTCCTCTTTTATCTCACTGTCGCTGTCCTAGCCTGGTTTTGTTCCCCTTGCTTGGATTATTAACACCACTGCCTAACTGGTCTCCCACTGCCATCTCGCCATCCAGACCATGCCCCAACGTGCTGCCGTGCCTCTGCCCCTCGAAAACCTTCAGTGGCTCCTGAATGGCTATTCACTAAAGCCCAGATCCTTACCGGCATCCCCACACTCTGTCATCTGCCCTTAGCCTGGCCCATGTCCCGTACCACTATCTTACTCCTTGTCACAGACCCTACAGTCGCCCAAATGCCATTCCTCAAGAGTGTTTTCCAACTTCCAAAGCTTCACTAATGCCGCCACCGTCCACTTGCTGGGAAACAATCCTGCCCCCATCTCTGCCTCTTGAAAGTCGGCCCATCTCTCAAGGCAAACACTGCTGCTGTCTTCCCCAGGAAACATCCCTTCCTACAGCCACAAGTGCTCTTTCCTGTCCCTTCGTTCCCATGACACAGTATAGCATGAGGGTTAAGCACAAGGACTCTGGAGTTGGGCTGTCCGGATCTGAATCCAGGCTCTGTTGTTTCATAGCTGTGTGACCCCAGGCAAGTTACTTAACCCTTCTGTACTTTCTTTTCCTCATCTGTAAAATGGGGGGAACAATGATAGTACCTACATCCTGGGACGGCTCTGAGGATTTAATGAGGTTTACACATGAAATGCTTTGTACAGTGTTGGCAAATGGTAGCAATTGTCAGAGCACTCTATTTGAGTAATACCTGTCATGGCACTGGGTGTTATCTTGTTTCCCCTGGTCTTAGTACTGTAAGATCTGGCCTTCTATCTTATTTATATGTCTATATTCTAGGGCCCAATACATGGAAGACATCAGGAAATGATTAAACTATACCCCACGTTTATCTTTCTGAAGAACTTCCCACCCCCCTCCTTGCTATAGAGCAACAAACCAACACATTAATTATGTAGAGATAGGAGTAAATCTTTGAGATTAAATTGCCATCTTTGTAGGTATCAAGTCCTAGCTGAAATGCTTTTTGGTATAATCAAAGATGTACTCTTAATGCTCTGAAATGGATCATGACATACTTGGGCTTTAAATATACCAGTTGAGGGCTTCCCTGGTGGCACAGTGGTTGAGAGTTCACCTGCTGATGCAGGGGACACGGGTTCGTGCCCCGGTCCGGGAAGATCCCACATGCCGTGGAGCGGCTGGGCCCGTGAGCCATGGCCGCTGAGCCTGCGCGTCCGGAGCCTGTGCTCTGCAATGGGAGAGGCCACAATAGTGAGAGGCCTGCGTATGGCAAAAAAACAAAAAAAACAAAAAAACCCAAATATACCAGTTGCTTCTACCACATAGGAAGTCTCTGTTTGGGGTTGTGACATCTCTTTTTGTCTTGAGCATTTGTAATATGTGTCACAAGTAATTTTACTAAGATACTAAAATTCATAAATGTATTTGCTTAAAAAAAATAAATTAGAACAGAGTCAAGAGATTAAGGAGAGGTGACCCCAGACTTTATCTGAGGAGTAGATCTGGGTGGTAGCTCTGAGAAACAAATGTGGGTTGTCTGGTTCCAAGGCCACACTCTTATTCTTCAGTCATTGAATCTTATCCTTGGATGCACATTGGAATCACCTGGAGACCTTTAAATACTGATGTCCAGATTCCACCCCCAGATCTTCTGGTTTCATTGGTCTGCGGTGTGGCATGGGCATACAGATTTTGTAATAAATAATATTGCGCCTGCGCATTTATGCTCAACTATACTTTCTTCAATGGGAGGGAAGGGGTATAGTTGCAGCTAGAACCCTGGAAATACATCCATTAATTCTTTAATTCATTCGGCAAATATTTGACATCTTGCTTCGTGCTACTTACCATTCTAGGCAGGAATGATGAGCAAGACAGACAGGGGCCCTGCTCTCATGGGGCTTCCATTCCAGTGGGGGAGGCAATAAACAGGTAAACAATGTGAAGGGTCAGTGTGAAAACGAATAGCTGGAGGGTGAGGATGTACTTAGAAAGAGAGGCCATGGAGGGTCTCTCAGAGGAAGTGGCATTTGAGCTTCCCCCTCAAGGAACAGCCAGTTAGAGGGCTGATGGAAGCATGTCCCAGCCTCAGGGAACCACAGGACCAAACCCCTGAGGCAGGACAGGCCTCTGTGTGCTTCAGGAACCGTCTGCCCGGAGTGTGGTTTTGTGGGTACAAGCGCAATGCAGTCGCGGCTTCCTACCTGTGCCTTTAACATGCTGGGGACAATCCCTGTCCTCGGTGTCTCCACAGTCTGCTGCAGAAAGTCCACACTCCTCAGTGTGACAGCCGGTCATTCCCGAGTCTGACTCAGCTCTCCAGCTTCATCTCCCACCATCATCCCCGCCACACACTGGATCTGCGCCTTCTCAGACATCTTGCGCCTTTCCTCTTGCTGTGTGCTCTGCCCGAGTTCTCCTCCACCTCTCCTCCGTGCACCTTTCCCTCAAGACGCAGCTCAAACGCGCCTCCTTGGTGAAGCGTCCCTCAGGTCCCTCCAGAGTGACTCACACCTCCCTCTGTGTTCGGGCGCATCTCCTGCACTTCAGCTGCTGTGCTTTTTGGGAGCGAGAAGTCCATCTTGTTTAACACCGCAGTTACCCCTTCAGGCAAACCTCCTGGCAGATCGTCAGGGCCTGATTGCTGCATGAATGTTGCACAGCCATTGGCCTCTCCGAAAGGGAGTAGCCTGGTTAATCCTTAACTGTGTACCCCTCTATGTAGAGTAAACAGGAGGGCATTCTCTATTCCAAGAGAGGCTCGGGATTCTACCATAATGATTAGCGCCACTGGAGAAAGAAGGGAATGCTCGGGGTTTTTTGTTTTTGTTTTTATTTTTCAAAAAAAGCCCAGAAATCCCTGTCACGGCGGCAGTAAAAAGTGCCGTCTGTGAACTAAAGGGAGGAAGATCCATAAAAGTCAGATTAGGCTATGGTAATAAGAATTATAATTGCATGCCGGTATTCCTTTAATTTGAGGGTTGAATGCAAATTAAGCAGGATGCCCTTTCTGGAAGCCGTGTTTTAATCAATTCTGCTGCTCTGGTGGAAGAGTTGAAGCTAAAAAGAAAATGATGATAATGTTTCTTTCTCTTGCCATCTGAAACTAAGGGATTACGTGCTGTGACAGTCGTTTGATGGACAGGCTTTATGTGTGTTTTATTGTCTGTGGAACATGCAGTACCTTTACGTTGCTGGGTTCCAAGAAGCTGAGGTTCCCAGTGGTGACCTCAAACCAAAGAACTTTCAGGTAAGTCCCCTGGCCTCTTTTCTTCCCTATCAGTGTGACGGGCAGCAAGCTAGTTGGAGGAGGTGCCTGGGGTGCTGTTCCCGTGCTATCTCTGACCTTGCTGTGTGATCTTGGCAAAACACTTTCCCCTCTGAGCCAGTTTCTTTAGCTATAAAATGAAGTAACAGACTAAGATGGTATCTAGGCCCTTTTCCATACCAAGAATTACATAAAACGTAGTTTCTCCACTAGCCAATTTGTTGGGGGAGATGGTGGCATTTTGGTGATTTTCTTGAGGTAGATCTAATCACCTGGGCAGTTCATTCTGGACATATCATTAAAATGAGAAGGGCATTTCAGGCCTTGGTTTTAAATACATCACCCACTCTGCCTTTTGAAGGACACAATCCAGAAGAGATTCAGGGGTTTTGTCATCCACTTCGAAATTGTTTCATGTAGCTTTCTTGTTAATTGAGGCTGAGTTTGTTCAGAGGGTTATTAAGAAGGCTTTGATCTTGGGGCTTCCCTGGTGGCACAGTGGTTAAGAATCCGCCTGCCAGTGCAGGGGGCACGGGTTCGATCCCTGGTCTGGGAAGATCTCACATGCTGCGGAGCACCTAAGCCCGCGAGCCACAACTACTGAAGCCCAAGCGTGTAGAGCCCGTGCTCTGCAACAAGAGAAGCCACTGCAATGAGAAGCCTGCACATCGCAACGAAGAGTAGCCCCCGCTCACCACAACTAGAGAAAGGCCACGTGCAGCAACGAAGACCCAACGCAGCCATAAATAAATAAATAAATTTATTTAAAAAAAAAAAGGCGGCTTTGGTCTTAAAAGTTAAAGGAAGAAACCTTTGGAGATCATCTTCTACTTGAACTGCTTTCTGATTGGGCCAAGCCCAGTCTGAAGCCCTCTGCCGTCGTGGGTTCAGGCTGGCTGACACGGAGGCTGGCTGCGTGGAGGGCTGGGGGTGTACAGCTCACCTGTGGAAATAGGCAGCAGCACTTGGAATACGAGAGGGACCTGAGCATCGGATGCCGAAAGGGCAGGACTGGGATAAACAGGGAGCACGGAGTCAAAGAGTGGTTGGGAGACAGACACCCTAGTAGAAACATCTGCAAAATCTGTGAACAGGCAGTTTGCAGAAGAAAAAATCAGAATGGCCAATCAACTGTGAAAAGATGTTTAACCTCCCTAGTAGGCAGAACAATGCACATTAAAGCCACAGTGAGATGCCATTTTATTAGCAAAAACGTAAAAGGTTGATGACGTCAAGAATTGACCCAGGGCTTCCCTGGTGGCACAGTGGTTAAGAATCCACCTGCCACTGCAGGGGACATGGGTTTGATCCCTGGTCCGGGAAGATCCCACATGCTGCGGAGCAACTGAGCCTGTGTGCCACAACTACTGAGCCTGCGCTCTAGAGCCGGTGAGCCACAACTACTGAAGCTTGCATGCCTAGAGCCCGTGCTCCGCAACAAGAGAAGCCACTGCAATGAGAAGCCCGCACACCACAACAAAGAGTAGCCCCCACTCGCCGCAACTAGAGAAAGCCCGCACCCAGCAACAAAGACCCAACTCCGCCATAGATAAAATAAATAAAATTAAATTAAATTAAAATAAAAAAAAAAGAATTGACCCAGATGTGGGGAGATGGGTACTCTCCTACTGATCCCGTAGGAGTATAAACTGGTACATTGATATATTATGCTTGGAGGATCAAAATATAAAGTGTGTGTACTATTCCACACCTGTAAACATTCATACTACGGAAGTGTTGATTCAAGTATTGTAAGATGTATACAAGGAAGTTCACTATGGCATTGCTTGTAGAAATGGACAGAGAGAGAGGAACGGCCTACATCAGTAGTAGCAGAGCAGTTGAATGAGATGCAATAGAGCCACACAATGCAGTCCTGGCAGCCAGTAAAAAGATGAAGAGGCTCTCCACTGGCCCAGGAAGATTGCTGTTTTATCTCTGACAGAAGCAGAATCACAACCTGGGCCTGATTGGCTCCAGAACCTGGAGTCTTTGCTCTGTTCCACTCTGAGCTGTCAGCTTGGAGTTGGTGAATCGGACGATGGGAAATGGAGGTCTGACTAGGGACAGGAGAGAAAATGCAGAGGGAAGTGACTTGCCCAAGGCCACACTGCTCTACGCTTACTTGACAAACAGGATCCCAAAGGCTGCTCTAGAGTCTGGTGACTAACGAGATGGTTCACTCCTAGTGGGACGGAGAGACACACGTCACTTCTCTGAGAACTGAGGATGACAACAGTGCTTCTCTTCTGGGGTGGTTTTGTTGGTTGGGTAACAAGATGACCGTGCTTCCCCCGGCACCACGTCAGTGTGCAGTGAACGTGACCCTCTCAAGTTGACAGGTGCACCCGGCTGTGGGCTGTGGGGCAAGCTGGACGGGCAGTGGAGCTGAGGTTTCCTAGAAGAGCAGGAGGAGGAGGGCTGAGGGAACAGAGTGCCCACTGAAACCAGTCCCCTGCGCCGCGTTCCCTGTGAGTCAGCTTTGGGCTAATGGGCGGACGATGACGCTAATGAAAAGGCCATGTTCCTGGACAGAAGCGCCCACCCAGCTCCCAAGCCTGCAGACAGCTTGAACCAGTTGTGTGGCTCTCATCTCCTGCGGCGGAGTCCAGCCTGCTGGTGAACGGGGGACGCCAGGTCTGGGCTCCAACTCAGTGGCAGGTCCAGTGCCAGGAATGGAGCTGGGGTGCTGGGCCACCTCCCAGAGCATCAGAATTGGGAGGAGCTTAGAGACCAATTTCCCTTTACCTTACAGATGGGGAAACTGAGGCCTGCAGAAGGGAAGAGCTCAGGGCAAAGTTAGGATGGAGCCTAGACTTCTGATGTCCCTGCCCTGGACTACCTGTGGGGTGGCAGCTGGATGCTAAAGAGCTGTGCAGAGCTGGAGGCGTGGACGGCAGAGAGGAAGGGCTTGTAGGCAGGGCAGCAATGTGAGCAAACACAGGAGAAGATGGGGAGGCCCATGGTGACAACGGTAAGAACAGGAGCGAACATCTACCGGGTGTCTGTCTACTCGGCCGGGCACTGCGCCCAATGCTTGACATCTGTTGGCCTATTTATTCCTCATTTGATGCCACAAAATAGGGATTCTTGTTATTGCTATTTACTTTATTTGTTTATTCCTATTTTCCTTTATTTCAGAAGAAACTGGAGCTCAGAAAGGCCACGATGTCCCACGTCACACAGCCCATCATTGGCAGGACTGGGATTTAAACCCCATTTTGTCTGACTCCAAAACTGTAGGTCTTCACACACGGTACACAGATAATGCACACGGAAATGCTTGGCACTCAGTAGGCTTGAAGAATGTGAGTGGACCGTGTCCGGGATTCAGAGCCAAAGTCACATTTTCAAATGCCTACTAAGCACCAAGCACTTCCTGAAGTACTGTCTCGGTACAGTGTATTCGCTGCCACTGCAGCTCCTACTACCACCCCTATTACCTCGTTGGATCTGTGTGCTAGCTCTGCTGGATGAGGATCGGATCCCCAAGTTTTAGATGGGGAGCTGAGGCCCAGAGAAGTTAGGCGACTGGCCCCCAGAAACACAGCCGGCCGGTGACAGAGTGAGGCATAAGACTCCCAGAGATAAGCATAAAGGATGGCCCGGCCAGGTCTCAGGAGGTGGGGAGGGATGGGGCAGGACCAGGCACAGGGCAGCAGCCCCTTCCTGGCTTCCTGACAGCGCTATTGTTTGAAGCCGGTTCTTGGACATCCAGGAAATGGGCGACATCACTCCCAACAAAGGAGAGGAAGCTGCTTGAATGTTTCAGCTCCACCTCGTGCGCTGGCCCTGGGGCTGGAGGTGGGAGCCCAGCCAAGGCTGCCTGACCCCTCAGCTCAGCCAGGACGCCCAGCCCCCACCCTCGTGTCGGGCAGGCTCTCTCTGCTCATCTAAATCCAAACTCTTCAAGCCCCTGACCAGCAGACCCGCCTGCCTTAGACGACATCCCCAGAGCTCCACCAATGCCCCTGAGTCCTGCTGGACGGGACATCTTCCACCACACTCCCTGCGGGATAGGAGTCTGTGCCTTTAATTCTGGGTCCAGGCCTGGCTCTAGCCTCGCAGGGCCTCGGTTTCCCCATCGTATGGAGGCAGAGCTGGTCAGGTAGGGTGTGGCTCACCTCAAAGGGCTCTTTCATCCCTGATGCTCTGGAGTTCTGAGTCTAAGCATCTTTCCTGCCTGGATGAGGAGGAAGGGGTGCTGTGGGCAGCACCAGGGGCCCCAGAAAGAGGAGGAAGAGGAGGTCTAGGGAGAAGAGCTGTCACTGAGAGTGGGACAAGGCAGCCGAGTAGAGTGGACATCGAGGATGGTCTTTCGACGGGGCTCTGGAATCAGATGGGCCTGGGTTCAAATGCCAGTTCTGCTACTTCCTGGCTGTGTGACCTTGAGTAAGTCACTCCACCTCTCTGAGCCTTTGTCGCCTCACCCGTGAAATGCACGCAGTAAGACCTACTTTGCAGAGTGGTTGTGGGAATAAAACGGGGTCATGGGCTTAAAAGGGGCATGGGGCAAGCGCGTGGTGCCTTTTCCCTCACTTCAGTGACTTCTCTGGCAGGAATTGGAGTGAGATGGAGCAACAGACACTGCAGCATCCTAATTAAGAAACTCAAGGCTCTGGTGGAGCTGGGAGAACAAAGACGCTGTCCTGTTGCCTGACTTTCCTGGAGTGTGTGTGAAGCCAGGCCCCACGGTTGGTCAGGGAGGTCTGTGCCTGGCGTTTGGCAAACTCACCGGTCAGTGTTGCCCAGGGTTGCAAGGTCCCTTGAGCTTGTCTTGCTATAGAATGGAAACCACAGGCTGTATGAGTGGGACGTGCCCTCGGGGTCATCTAGTTCATCTTACAATCTAGAGCACCTGTTAAATGAGGCCCAGAGATGACAAGAGACTCCCTCTCTTCTGAGGTCACAGGGCCAGTCAGGACTGGAAACCAGGCCTCCTGCCTCAGGGTTCTGTCCACTGAGGAGGGCTCTGGGGTCAGAGAGGCCTCCCTTTACTCCTCAGCACCAGCCCAGGAGATGAGAGCCAGGCTCTTGTCAGAAGTAGAGGTAAGGCAGGGTCACCTGTTTGTGCTGGCAGAGAAAGGATGGTCCCGAGCCCCATCCCTCCCAGAGAGCCTTTCTCCTGGGAATCCCCAGCATTCCTGACCTGCCCCATCCAGCTGAGCCTGGTGACTTTGACCCTCCTCTCCACCACTCTGACCTCAGGCTCCTCTTCTGTGAAACAGACATTAAAAATCCTCCTCAGGGGCTGCTGTGAACCAACAGATAGGAAGCACCTTGAAAGGCGAGGGGTTGTTTTAGACCTTTAATTTTGATAACAGCATTAGCTGAGCACCTAACATGTGCCATATTATTGCCCCAAACCCCACAGAGACCCTGTAAGGGAGGCATCTCACGGATGAAGAGACAGAGGTGCAGAGAAAGGAAGGATCACATAAGGGACCAGTGGCTTATTTGAGACCAGAAATCCAGTCCCTGCTTCCAGTTCAGGGGAGCCCTTTCTCAAATACTCTCTGTCCCGTCCTGGCAGCCCTGCCACCCTGGGGGTGGGGGAGGGGAGGACAGGAGGAGAGAGGAAGGTGGGTTAGGAGCCCCCTCCCCAGCCTCCCATCATAGGGAACAAATCTCCAGGAAGCCCAGCGGGTGGCCAGGTCCCAGCACTGATTACAGAAGATGGCACGAGGGCCCGGCGGTTGCCATGGCGACTTCCTGAATTGCAGGGCCTGTTCCCGCTGAGGCTTTGGGAAGTCGAGACATACCTGGGAAGCCCCTGACCCCGGCTGGGCCTCTCTGAGGGGGAGGACACATGGGCATGTGGCATGTCTGCTCACATAGAATCCACACATGCACGTGAGCCATGGCAGCAGCAGGCATGTAGCCGTAGCACACGCACGGGCCTAGGATGCCGAGATCCACGTGTGGCTGACTGCAAACCTTCCTGGCAGTGAGTGGAGCCTCTAGTGATAAGAATAAGCAAAGAAACAGAAATCTGGGAAGGATTTCTTGGCAGAGGGAACGACAGGGAGGCTCTAGAGAGCATGCCAGTGAGCGGCTGGAGGAGGATGAGATTGGCAGGGCCAGGTCACGTGGGGCTTTGCATGCCTGGCTAGGGAGCTTAGACCTTCACCTGGAGGTACTGGGGAGCCAGAGAGGGCTTGGCAGCCAGAAAGTAGCACGGTTGGACCTGAGATCCCTCCAGCAGCCCATGGAGGATGAGTCAAGGGGCAAGAATAAAGCCAAGGAGAGCAATGTGGAGGCTGATCCTCCTTACATGACTCTATTTTTTTTAAATTAGCATTTATACTTTCTAACACATACCATTTACTTATTTACAATGTCTGTTCTTTACTGTCTGTCTTCCCACTAGGGTGTCAGCTCCCAAGAGCAGAGGGGTTTATCTGCTTTGTTCACTGATGTATATCAAGCACCAAGAAAAGCGCGTGGTACATAGATGCTCAGTAAATACTGGCTGAATGAATGAATGAATGAATGGGGATCTGGACAGGAGGAGTGGCAGAGGAATGGAGAGAAGTATAAGAACTCAGAGAGATGTAAAAGCTAAAAGGGTTGGCTGGGTTAAGGTTGAGGTGGTCAGTTGGTGGCCGTATACCTGAGGCCCCTTCTGAGTTGGTGGGTGTGGCACATGCAGGTGCTATTCTAGCTCAGGAATGAGACTGTGGCATGATTCCACATGGGATGCAGGATGCTGGGGCCACAAAAAACTGGAGCACCAGATGGAGAAACTGAGGTAGATCCCACATGCTCTGCACTGGCCCGAGAGCCCTGGGAGACTTAGGGTCACAGTAACTGAATGTCTGGGATCTGCCCCTGACTCCTCTGGGGCTGGGACCTGCACCTCTTCCAGACCACTGCTTCACAACAGAAATACAACACAGGCCACACGTGTGGGCCACGTATGTCACTTTAAATGTTCTAGTAACACGTTCCCAAAGGAAAAGGTGAAGTTGGTTCAATATCTCCACAATATTATCATTTCAACAAGTTTTCAATATAAAAAATATTCATGAGATAGTTGATGTTCTTTCTTGGTATAAAGTCTTTGAAAACCGGTGTGTGTTCCACACTGACAGCACACCTCAGTTTGGATTAGCCACATGTCAAGAGCTCAGTAGCCATACGTGGCCAGTGGCTACGGCCTTGGACAGCACAGCTCTAGGTCCTGCAGCCCACCCACTGGAAGTGAGGTTCTGGGTGGGGCTGAGTCTGTAGAGGCACCTCGGGGGACACCAGCTGATTGGGGCTAGGGCGGGAAGGAGGGAACCACAAAGGTCAATGCTCAGCCTTTTTCTGTTGCTTTCGTTGGGTTCAGCCCTTCTCACTCACTGGCTCACGTGACAGAATTTTACTGAGCACTTACTATGTATGAGGCACTGGGCTAGGTGCCAGGGTGAGAATGAGTGAGACGGGCATGGAGTAGTAAGCTAGGAACCCTCCAAGCCCTTTCTCCTGGGCCTGTGTTGCATGGGTCACCTGGATGCAAGTCATAGATTCAAGTAAAGCCCCAGGGGGGAGGAGTTAGAGGTATAGGTGGTGTCTACAGAGGGACTTCCCCAAGGAAACCCAGGCCTCTGGGCGCTACACCTCCCTGGAGATGTGCTTCCTCTCCCTCCTCCTTGATCCCTCTCCCCCAACCACCTGAGCTCTGATGCCCTGGACCTCGGAACCAGTATTTCCTGATGAACCTGCATTCAGGCTGTCTTCTTTCTGGGCCGTACTTTGTCCTGGCCAAAGTGACAGTGACTGGTGACCACTGCTGACCTGCTGGCTCCAGAGGCTGGGCTGGGGCCAGCTTGGATGTCCCCAACCTGAAGGTCCATCTTGTACCCAGGCAGCAGCAGGGATGGACAAGCACTGCCCTTAGTGGGTTCAAGTCTGGACTCCTCTTTTACCAGCTGGTGACCTTGGGGAACAGACTTTGACCCTCAAGTGTCTTTGGGTTCTGCCTCCATAAACGAACAAAGTATCCTGTCCTCCAGGATGAGACCACACAATGGCCCTGAAAACACATGGTCCCAAATAATGGTCACCAGGGCTTAGAAAGGGACGGTTTTTCGAGAAAGACCAACTCATTTGAGTTTTGCTTAGAAACCCTGACTGGGTTGCCTCCAGCAGCTGGGGGCCTGGCAGGGGTTCCACAAGTGAAAGCTCTGAAATGAGTCCGGCATGGGGACTCCGGGGATGAATCTGGTCCCAGGGGTCTTTTCCTCTGAGCTCTCCTTCACCCTATCATTTACTGAGCACCAAGTGCCGAGTGGACGCCGAGGAGGTTAAACAGCTCTTCTTTAGAGATGAGGAAACCGAGGCACAGGAAGGCTTGGCGAGTTGCCCGAGGTCTCCCAGCCAGGAAGCCGCAGGGCTGGACTTTAAACCTTGGCCTCCTCATTCAAAGCCACTGCCTCTGGCCACTACCCAGCACACCGAGGTGCCCATTGGCTGTCCCCGGGAGCCGCTCACGGCAGCTGCCTCACGGAGAGCCCAGGTCCCCGCGGACTGGGGTCAGCCCTGCAGCAAGACACGCAGGAGCAGGGAGGGTGCGGCCGGATCCACAGGTTGAAGACCGTTCCTCCGGGCTTCCTGACTCCGTGCCTTCCCCGCTGCCCCTTCCCCGGCCGCCTCCCTTCCTGGCCTGGCGCGGGGGTGACCAGTGGGTGGGGTGGTATCCGGGTGCCGGGTCTAGAGCTGTGAAGAGGGTGTCTACGCAGACTGATGGCCTGTCAGTTGGCTGCCGGCACATCCTCAGATTCTTTGTGTGCAGAAGTGGGCGTGGAGTGTCGAGGGGCGGGTGGGACATCTCTGGGGCCTGCTGACTCTTTTCCATCTCCTGTCCCGGGTCTCTGTGTCTCCATCAGTGCAATGCGTCTGTCCAGCTCCGACATGCCGTTACCCAGTAAAGCTGAGCTGATGAGCGCTTTGGACCTGAAATTCTGGAGGCCTTGGGGTTATCCCGGTGGAGGGAGCAGCAGAGGCCGAGTCTCAGAACTGCCTGAGGGAGGCATTGGGGGCTGGGCAGGTGAACCCCCAGTTCCACAAGGGCTGCCAGGAGGGCAGAAGCTGCCCTCTCCCCGGTCCGGGCACCCTGGCCCACTGTGCACGGGAAGTGGAGCTGATGGAGGGGCGGCCAGGGAGGAGGAGACAGACAGAAGTTGTCATCTGTCCTGAAAGAAAGAGACCCCACCCTGTGCTTGGGCCACCCCCACACACTATCCTGCCAGGTCACCCGGCCCCAAAGGGCCTATCCACAGACAGACAGACAGACAGACACAAGAGTCACACAGCTCTACACACACAGCCTCCCCTCGGCCACAGAGCCACACTAAGTCCCTGTCACTTAGCCGTCGCTGGGCAGACACACTCAGCTCCACGGTCTCACAGGGAGCCAAGCGACCACGTACATGATCACAGCCCGTCGCACTCATGCAGGTGTATCTGCGGATGGACCTGTACACACACGCTCATACACACACACACAGACCCAACCACACAGGCACGAAGCAGGTACAGTCACACGCTGACTTGCAGAATCCTGCGTGCCCTGGGGCCCGCAAACCCAGGAGCGTGCAAGTTCATACAGGCACGCAGGCCCCGTTGTGGGTGAGCCCAGGGCGGTGGCCAGCTCTTTGGAGAAGCGCTTTGAATCCTCACAGACACAGTGTCACAGAAGCCCACTCTGGGGTGGGGCCTGGGACGATAAGGAGCCTTCTGTGGGCCCCTGATCCCCTCTTTAAAAAAAGGAGCTCAGCGGCCCCTCCCTCGGCACTCCCCAGCACCTCCAGCCTCAGCATCCAAAGCACTAGGCATCCTTTCTCTCAACTGTCGCCCCATCTTGTGCGGGGTACAGTTAGCGCCTCCCCAGGGGAGCAAGCAGAGGCTGGGAGGACAGGATTCGAACCCGGGGCGGTGGGCTCCCCAAACCCATGCTCTCTCTCGCCGCCCACTCCCCAATCTGCCGGGCCGGGGACCCCGCAGTGGGCTCCGTGCCCTCCAACTCCAGCACCCTAGGGCCTCCGGGCACAAAGCCACGTGGCGCCGCTCGAGGGGGCGCGCGTGGGAGTGCGCGCGGGGGCCCGCGCCTCCGGCCAAGATGTTCCCTCTCGGCGTGATTGACAGGCTCGAGTGCCGAGAAACAAAATTGTTTATGCGCTAATGAATAAGGCCCTGATTGCAAGATCCTGTTTGGAAAATTATAGTGCGGCGGCGGCGGCGGCGGCCACGGCGGCCCAATTACAGCCCGCGCTGCATATTCATTTCGTGTCTCCTTTGCATCGAGATGAACGGGCGGCCCCGCGCCCTGCAAAGGCGGCTCCAAATTTAGTCCCAGGTTCCGCACTCCTCCGCACCATTGTCTGCCCCGACCACCTGCCTCCTGCCGGCCTGATTGCCGGCCACGCGCGCCCGCCCCGGAGGCACGAGGAGGGAGGCCCAGAAAGTTCGCCCTGCCCCCTCCTCCTTGCACCCCTCTCTCCGTCCTCTCCCTGCCTTCCTCTGTCTCCCCGTCTCTCAGTCTCTCCTCTTCTCTCTTCCCATCTCTATTTCTCTCCCCCTGAGTCTCTGCCTCTCTTCTCTCTTCCTTCGCCGTGCGTCCGACACACTTTCTTGGACTCTGTCTAAGCCTCTAACTCCGTGTGCGCGCATCCCATGGACTTTTGTCAGCCCTGTCACTCTTCCCCCTTCAGCTGCAGAAACTCCCGGGGTTCCTGGGTCCTTGGGAACAATGGGGGCAGTTATGGGGACCTGTCTGTTCTGTGGAGGCCCTGCAGGTATGAAGTGGAGCCCACTCGGCCTTGGCTTTGAGCATGGGCTGGCTTGGTCAGTCTCCAAAACCGGCCTGCTTGGGAGGAAGGTGCATCTCTGTGCTGCATACTTCCCCCGGAGTTTCCCCTGCACCCAGTCTGCAGTCCAGGCGCCTAGCCTGGCCAAGCTCTGCTGCCACACCTCAGTGCCTTTGCACATGCTGTTCTCTTGCTGGCACACCGTCTTGTCCTCCAAGACCCATCCCAAGTATGGTCCTAAGAAGCCTTCCTTCTCCCCGCCACCCTAGGCAACGGGACAGCTTCCTCCCCGGGTACCCTCGTTTCCAGGCATGTCCCTCTGTTATAGCAGTGGGCAGGGGTATTCATATGTCATTCTCCAGGTGCCTGACGTGTGAGGCCTGGGGACTGGGGCTGTCTTCCTGGTACCCTAGTGCCCAGTTCAGGACTGACCAAACTAACATACCTCCTCTGTAATATGGGCTTATAGTCACTCATCCTTGTAGGGTGTTAGCGGGCAGGAGTGGATGTGAGGCTAGGAGGGAGGGCCTGGGGCGCTCTGGGCCCACATGGGCCCCACAGGCCAGGATCCGCTGTGTCTCAAAGCCCTGGGCCTCAAGCCAGCAACAGGCACATTTACCCTTCTCACTGACTTGGGTCATTGTCCTTGTCCACAGGTGCCTGAGGCCCAGGTGTGGCCAGCGAATCTCATGATGATGGTGATGGTGGCGGGGGCTTTTCAGAGGGTGAGGACTGCACAGGGTGAGGCTGTGCTCCTTGCTGTCCTTTTCCTGGGGCCCCTGGAGTGACAAACACGCTCTTTTCTGGGGTGGGAATTGGGGGACCCAGATGTGAGCAAAAATGGACAACCGCATACAAACTGGCCTGGACAAACAACCCCCTGAGACACACAAAGTAATACACTCACACACACACACACACACACACACAACACACACACGCACACACACTCCCTGAAAAACCCACACCATCTGACACACGGAGACAGGCTGGTCCCAGGGGCCGTGTATGGGGTAGCACCGCCCTCTGGTGGCCATTCTTATAATCTCTCTCTGTCAGGCCCAGACCGGCTTCCTAGAGCCACAGCTGAGCCATAATCGGGGGCACCCAGACCCAAAGTACTGGGACTCCCAGGGAGGAAAAAGCATTTAAGTGTCCCTGAGGATGAGGGTTTGTTCAGTTCTGGTTCCCCATCCCTATCCAGGAGCAGAACTTGCTAACATAGTGCCTGTCCAATGGTGGCAAGAGGGAGGGAGTTCCCCATTGTGGGAGGTGTACAAGCTGAGCTGGAGCCACCTGCAGATTGGTGGCCTTATGGTGGCCCTAGTGTCAGAGTGTACAACTTTGGAAGTCATCACCAGCTTGGGATGATATGTCCAGCCTTTTCCCACCCTCAGTTATTCAGTAGCCATTAAACTTTGAGAAACTTTGAGAACTTCTCAGCACCCGGAGCAGCAATGTGAGATCACGGGTGGTGGGAGATGAAGTCACAGGGGGTGGCAAGGCCACCTCTTGGGGACCTTCAAGGCCAGTCTTAGGAGTATGGACTTTATTTGGGGGGTATCGGATCTGGGGACAGGCTCAGACAAGGAAGCGACATGATCAGATGGGCATGTGAGAGCCAGCTAACGAGAAGAGGCTGGGGGTGGGAGAGCCAGCTGGGAGGTGCAGCGGTGGCCTGGACCAGGGCAGGGGCAGCAGTGGGCTGGTGAGAAGGATGAGATTCCAGAGCTGTTAAGGAGACTGAATCCATGGGTTTTGGTGAGGGATTGGCCATGGTGGGAGAGAGCTGGAGGAGGTGAGCATGATGGTGGAGTCTCCTTGGGGGTTATTAGTGCTGGGCGGTGGGTTAGGGGAGAGGTGATGAGAACGATTGGGATCTGGGGAGCCTGAGAGCCCAGGTGACATTTGAGGAAGGTATCCAGGAGGCAGTTGGAATCAGGTCTGGTGACATCCTGGGAATTGGAAGGTTATTGACAGCTGGTTGAAAGTAACGAATAGATGAGGTCACCCAGACGGGGCCTTCACCCTACCTCCGTTCGTTAGTCAAAAAGAAGGATGCTAAATTGCACAACATAACACTTACATGTATTATAAAAGTGTCGTCATCACCAAATGGATGGGTTCATAGAAACAGACATTTTCCTCCTAGTCTTCCTTTCATGGCGCTGCTGGTCTGATGGCACCCTGAGGCCGTCTGCCTACCTGCCTGCTACTAAGTGATCCAGCTCCAAGTCCAGGCAAGAGCTGGGAAGTCGGAGGCTCAGGAAACATCAGGGACAGAGGGGAGCAAGAGGCCCACAAAATCTGAGAGGGAACAGTCTGGGAGGTGGGAGAAAAACCAGGAGAGTCTCTCTTCATCAGGGCCAAGGAGAGAGAATTCAAGAAAGAGAGTGTGATCAGAGAAGGCAAGGGGGTGAGGACTGAGGACATGCCCCGGACATGGCATCAGGGCCGTCACGTGGTCTCAGGTGCAACCGCTCACTCAGCAACAAAGAGCTGGTCGCCCCTCCAGGGGTCCCTGCCCAAGGGAGCCAGCCTGGGATGGGGAAGCTCGAGGGCCCTTTCACCTTGAAGCTCCTCCACACTGAGAAGTAGGGCGTGGATGGTACCCCAGGGCAGGGGTTGAGGGGAGCTGGCCTGGGAGGGAGAAAAGTAGACCAATACATCTATGGACCCACTGCAGGGGGTAGCTGAGTGGTTGAACGCCTAGCGGCAGTCCCTCCTCTGACCACAAGGGGGCAGCATGAGAACAGGTCACGCCTTGGCCCAGCATTTTGCATCTAAGGACAGCATTTCCAGATCCTGCGGGGGGTGATCTTGGGCTCCCTGAGTCTCAGTTTCTTTCCCTGCAAAGTGGGGCGGTTGAGCATTACCAGAATGTGAGCGGGACGCAGAGTACTGGCCTGACCGAGCCACGAGTGTGTGCAAGGTCGGCATAACGAAGACCCACCAGCGTGGGCCTCCCTGCAGGCCACTGTCTTGGTGCTTAGCTGAGCCTCAAGGAACTGCGTCTCAGGGGCCACGGCCAGTCAGGCCTGAGCCAGCGGGATGGCACCCACCCACCCAGCTCATGTGCCCACTAGCCGCTCTCACCCAAACCTCAGCCTTCTGCATCTGCCGCTGCTGGAACCAGACCTGAGGGGCTGGGGCCACGGCGGGTGCCCCAAAGAGAGGAGAGAGGCAGGTGCTGGGGTAGGCTCAGGTAGGAGGGGCGTGAGCTAGAGACTCTTCAGACCAGGAGTACCTCCTTATCCCTATTCTGATACATCACCCGCCCGTGTGCAGCCTCCCACCTGTCCCTGCACACCTGCGGGGGCAGCCTTGAGTACCTTGAGGGAGCTGAAGCCAACAGTTTGTCTGGGCCCTCCAGGATCTGGGGTCTCTGGAGTCTGGGGGCAACGCTGGCCTTGCTGGTGATGGTGATGCAGGAGTTGTGTCTTTGGGCATCTGTTCCATCCGTGGTGGGCCACTGCCTTGTCCGCCATGCGCGGTGGGTGCCGGTCCTCACTACTGTGCCACGGGCTCCGCACACACAGAACAGACCATGTGTACCGACGTTGGGGCGGGGAGGCATGAGCACAGCCCCTCAGGTGGAAGCAAGTGTAAATCGCTTGACCACACGTGTGCGTGTGCAGACACGCACACAGGCCTAGATTAGTGAACACAAAAGTGTGGACATTGGTAGGTCTGTAAAGACCTGGGGGAGGGAGCTTCACCTTTTTCTTGGGCCGGGAGACATGGCAATGGAAGGTGTCTTGGGCTCCATCTTGGGTGATGTAGACAAACGTCTTCAGGTCCAGAGAGTCATGGCACACATAGAGGATTCTGGAGGAGGAGGAGGAGGAGGTACAAAGCATGACCTACACCTGGCAGCCACCAGGCCTGGTGGGAGCTGGGCCTGAGCTGGTCAGGTACCCAGGGGCTGAGGCTGAGCTGGGGCCTCCAGACCTGTGGATGGAGTCATGCAGCATTAGGGCTGAGCCCTCATCCCTCGGCAACTCTGGCCTCTGCAGAGAGATGGGGGATGTGAGAAGGGCCAGGCCATGCCCTGGGGTAAGGTTGTGAGGTCCCAGGCTCCCATGCAGGAAATAAACAGACCCAGCCCCAGTGCAGTGAGGGCAGGAGCCATTAGGGGGGTGCCTGAGCTTACCATGGGAGTGGGGCCTCCTCGGGACACTAGGGCAGCTGTGACCTGCAGGGAAGCCATCCAGCCCTGCCCTAAACATAGTCCTTGACCAGAGCCAACCCTGGCCTTGGCCTTGGCCCCCAAAGGTACAAGGACTCCAGCCAGATCCTGGCCACAGAGAGTTCTAGGAGGGAAGAAACGCAGGCAAAAGACCAGAAGCTTCCCCAGTTCCAAGAAGGGGGCCAAGCTGGCTGTGGCCAGGGTGCTTGGAATGTCCCTTCTCTGGGAACCCACTTTGGGGCTGGCGCTTTGCAGCCCATTTCTCATTTGATCCCATCAAACCTCATACCAGCTGAGTACTGGCACTCCCATTTTGGAATTTTAAAAATTGAGATAGAACTCACCTACCATAAAACTCACCATTTTAAAGTACACAGCTCAGTGCTTTTTAGTGTATTCACAGAGTTGTGCAACCATCACCACTGTCTAGTTTCAGAACATTTTCGTCACCGCATGAGAAACCCTCTGTCCATAACAGTCACTCCCCTTCCCCCAGCCCTTGGCAGTCACTCATCTAACTGTCTTCTATGGATTTGCCTTTTCAGGACATTTCACTCCAAGGGGACCATACGCTGTGTGGCCTTCTGTGTCTGGCTTTTTTCAGTTTTCAAGGTTCTGTGCTTCTGTTTATAAAAGAGGAAACTGTGGCCCAGACAGACAGAGTGACCACCCAAAGTCTCTTGGCAGCCAGGAGTCAGGCCCCTATACAGTGTTGCCCTTTTAAGGGCCTCAGCCTGGGGTTTGTGGTGCCAGGAGCTGTGGATAACGGAAGAGCCCATACCCCATCTAAAGGGCGTTATAACTCAGCTGTGACTGGTTTTTGCTACCGTGTGTGAGGGAGAATATGGGGTCAGCATTGCCTGATACTAACATTAACAAATAATGATAAAAACAGTAACAGCTAACATTTTGAATGCTTCTTTTGTGTCTATGGCTGTTCTTTTATTTATTTATTTATTTATTTTTCGCTGCGTTGGGTCTTTGTTGCTGCGCATGGGATTTCTCTAGTTGCGGCGAGTGGGGGCTACTCTGTTGTGGTGCGCGGGCTTCTCATTGCGGTGGCTTCTCTTTGCTGCGGAGCACGGGCTCTAGGCGCACGGGCTTCAGTAACTGTGGCACGTGCGCTCAGTAGTTGTAGCTTGCAGGTTCTAGAGCGCAGGCTCAGTAGTTGTGACGCACAGGCTTAGTTGCTCTGTGGCATGTGGGATCTTCCTGGACTAGGGCTCGAACCCGTGTCCCCTGCATTGGCAGGCGGATTCTTAACCACTGCGCCGCCAGGGAAATCCTGCTGGTTTTTTTTTTTTTTTTGGCCACACCACATGGCTTGTGGGATCTTAGTTCCCCCACCAGGGCTCTAAATTGGGCCCCAGCAGTGAAAGCGCCAAGTCTTAGGAAACAGGGAATTCCTAGGGTCGTTCTAAAGAAGTGATTTGTAAGCATTTTCTCATGTAGTCTTCATGACAATCCTGAGGCAAGCACTATTATTATCCCCATTATAAAGATGAAGAAACCACAGCACAGAGAGGTTAAGTAATTCAGCCAAGGGCACACAGCAAGTTAGTGGCAGAGCTGGGATTGGATTCCACATAGTCTGACCTCACAGATCCTGCTCTTATCAGCTGTACGGGTGAACTATCTCTTACAAATTTTCAGAGGAGAGCAGTAAATACAGATTTTAATGCGAAATCTCAACACTTTTAATGTTTCTAAATGTTGCTAACTAATCACAGCTGTTTTTCAATACTGCACAGCCTGGAAGGTTTGGTTTAACACAAAGGGAGGGGTGGACACACACCTTTGGCTCCTTCCCCAACAGCAGTGCCACCCTGCCCACCTCCTTCCTCCCGACAGTTCTGGCCGAGGCAGGGAGAGCCTGTCACCGGGCATCCTGGATCCAGCCAAGGGCCACACTACGGTGGGCCACCCTGCACCTGGCAGTGTGACTCCAGGCCAGGCCTTGCCCCTCTCTGAGTCCCCATTTCCCCTCTGCAACCTGGAGAGAGAATGTTCTTTCTCACAGGATTATGTGTGATAACTCGGCCTAGAGTAGCGACTCAGTAACTGTTAGCTGCCTCATGATCCGCTGGAGATCCTGAAGGCCAGCGTTTGGGCTGGGAGGCTCATCAGGGACAGTGATGGTGTTAACTGAGCACTTAGACAATTCCAGACACGGTGCAAAGCACTTTCCACGCATTGCCTCGTTCAACTTTAAATCGCCCTGCTGGTTACAAGCTTAGGATTTTGTTTGTTTGTTTGTTTGTTTTTTTGTGGTACGCGGGCCTCTCACTGCTGTGGCCTCTCCCGTTGCGGAGCACAGGCTCCGGACGCGCAGGCTCAGCGGCCATGGCTCACAGGCCTAGCTGCTCCACGGCATGTGGGATCTTCCCGGACTGGGGCACGAACCCGTGTCCCCTGCATCGGCAGGCGGACTCTCAACCACTGCGCCACCAAGGAAACCCTGTTTTTTTTTTTTTTTTTTCAATCGGAGTATTGAAATTTACAATGTTGTGTTAGTTTCTGCTGTACAATGAAGTGAATCAGCTATACGTATACATATATTCCCCCCCCCTCAAGCCTAGGGTTTTAAGCCAAGCAGACTTCCTTGAATCTGTCACTTCTTAGCTGTATGACCTTGGGGAGTTACTCAACTTCTGAATGTCTTTATTTCCTTCCCTGTACGATGGGGAGAATAATACCCACCCTTAAGGCTACAGTGAGGATTCAATTAATTAAAACCTTAAACACATAGTAACTTGGAACATATTCAGTGAGCACTTACTGCAAGTTAGCTTTTCCCCTGATCACTATTAATTCCCATTTTTCCGATGGGGAAACTGAGGACAAAGAAAACTAAGGGACTTGTCTAGGGCAGTGGTTCTCAACCAGGGGTCCTTTTACCCTTGAGGGACACTTGTCAATATTTGGAGACATTTGTGGTTGTCACATCTCAGAGGGTGCTACAGGGATGCTGCTAAATGCCCTACAAAGCAGAGGGCCGTCCCCGCAACACAGAATTACCTACCCCACCCCCGAAGGTCAAGAGGGCTGAGGTTGAGAAGCCTTAGTCTGACTTAGTAACTCCACTAAGAAGTGACACAATCAGGGTCTGAGCCCAAGCCGGCTGGGGAGGGGGTGGTGCAAGGTAACCATGACTACCGCGCTCTGCTGCCCCTCAGGGTGTCCCATCTGTGAGTCCTGAGCAAGAAGTGGGCTCCAAAAGAAGAAGGTCACGCAGCCCAACGTCAGGAGCAGAGGCAGGACTGGGTCCCAGCTCTGAGGCCTCCCAGCCCCAGCCTTCCCCCGACAGCCCCTGCCCCTTGCACCAGGGAGCAAGGCTCACGTGATGCATGGGTGAACCCCACTCTCAGCAAACCCCAGCCACTCCAACCTGCACCTCCAACCTGATCATTTGAAGGGTGATGCTTTGCACAACAGGAGTGGTATTTTGCCTACAGACCCACCGGTACAAGACCTCTGTAGGGCCTCTGGGGGTGGCTCTGAAGAGGCTGGGATTGCTGCTGGCCGAATAGCAGCCCTGGAGTCCGTGGCTGGGCAGCTGCCAGGGAGAAGATGACTTCGCTCCTCAGGGAGTCTGGGCTAGATGCCCCAGGGAACTGGCATGAAACCTCCATCCTGGGCTGGCTGGCAGGGGGTGGGGGGGCTGCAGACAGACCCCTGCAGGATCTGGTGGGCTTATCTGCCTGGCACTGAGCCTCTCTGTGCAGACCCAGAAACGAGGAGCTCCTGGGAGACAGACCAGGAAACCAGGCAGAGGGACTAGGGTCATGCAGAAGGATGGCCAGGCTTTGCGGAGCACAAAGCCAAGAATGACCCATGTTTTGCTGAGGAGAGGCCATTGGAGCTGGGCTTTGAGGGGCAAGAAGTGGCACTGAAGCAGGAAAGCCAATTGGAAGAGAGAAAATGCCAAGACAAGAGTCAGGAGAGGGGAGAGCCTGTCTGGGGATTGTTGGGAGCCCTTCGGAGGACAGGCAGCTGGGGAGGCAAGAGCTGCAGAAGGCCCTCGGTTCCAGGGAGCAGGTGTGGGCTTATCTGAAAGGAGGTGGGGGACCCAGGGCAAGGGTGGGAAGAGGGAAACTGAGTTCAAGTTCATGGGACTTCATAACCCAACTCCACTACTAGGAGTTCACAGGGTATCAGACACACGGTAGCCACGCAGGAAACGGTCTTATCCAGGAGGGTGTGGCCTCTGTTCTTCCCCAGGCCAGGCCTCCACAGCGGAGGGGTAAGGGTGGGTGTCCACCCTCTACCCAACACCAGAGACGCCACCAGGGCCAAGACTACGGGAGTGGAACATTTTGGAGAAAGTAGTGATTTTTCAATCCTTTAGCTCAGACAGTCTCTGTTTTTGGTGGAACGGGTGACAAAAAATGAAAGAGGAAGAATGAGAGAGAAACAGAGTCTGAGGCAGAAAAAAGACAGATACAGACACACAGACACAGAGCAAGAGAGAGATAAGTAGATAGGACCATTGCAAAACATGCAGAGACAGAGAGAGACATACACAAGGATGCAGAGATGTGGGAGGGGGCGGGGCATGGGGACACAGCAAAAGAGGGGGCAGGGAGATGGAAACGGGGATGGAAAGGGAACCCCAGCGAGAGAGGCAGAGGAGAATTGCCTGCTGTTGCATCACTACCCCAGCTGAGATGTGAACCATGCCCAGGATGCACAGGTCAAGACCGTGCCAGGGCCTTTGCCTGTGAGTGTGTTGTGGGGGGGGTGGAGGCTGCCCTCTCCTCTCTGTAGAGCTGAGCCAGCTCCTCCCTCTTTATACACCTCTTCCCCATCAGGGCTCTTTGTGCTCCAGGATGGCCCTGCTGAGATTTGAAGATGGAGATAGCCATTGAGTTCCCCAAATCTCCTCCATCGTGCATTTACTGAGCACCTACCGTTTGCCGGCCACTGTGCCAGCATCGCCTCCCCAAGCCCTCTGAACCACTTTACCAGGAACCTGAGGCTCAGAGAGGTTAGGCTGCTGGCTCAAGGTCACACAGGAAGTATGCCCGGAGATCATATTCAGATCTGCCTATGATGATCCAAGGATTTTTTTTTCCCACGGCCCCCTTCATCCTCCAACTCTGTGGTTTTAAAACGCCTGTGCCTCAGAATGTGCTTCAGTTTGTCTCAGTATTTTTAGGAAGTTTCTTCCTCCCCCTTCTCCCAGGTTTGGTTGGAAAGGGAAGGGAGCATGGAGGGGGCAGAGATGGGTTCAGAGGGGGTCTCCTGTGCCTCCCAAATTTCATCTGGATCCTTCCGTGGAAGCCTGGCAGTTCCCCAGGCACCCCTCCCTCCCTCCCCGCAGTCCCCTGGCCTCTTAAGAAGCTGGAGGAACAATTGCTAATCAGCTTCCGAGAGAGCCTGGGGAATAAATGGAGGAGCGCCTGGATTGCTGGCAGCTGGTCGCCTCCCCACACGGCAGCCCTGGCGCTGGCGCCTCACTCCCCTTCTCAGTTCCAGCTTTGCCTCCTTCTGACTGGTTTTCTCAGGTCTCTTCAGGGTTCTTCCTTGACCTGAGGAAGCCACAGGGATTGACAGATGTCCCCTGCCTGACATACCCCCTTCCTTCACTCACCTCCCCCCCAGTGAGGCCCTCAAAATGCTCATTACATTTTCATCTCTGAGCCTTTGCACACTCTACTCCTGCGTGGACAGCCCTCCTCTGGCTGGCAAACTCCTACCCACCTTCTAAGATCCAGCTTACACGTCACCTCCTCTAGGAAGCCCTCCTAGGCCTTTCCCACTCCTCCAAGACAAACTCCCTCCTCTGGGCTCCCATAGCAGCCCACACTGCAGTATTCATGGCACAGTCCTCTCCAGTGCCCAAGGCAGGACCTGGCCATGTGGGCAGTCGGTACGGCAGCGTGATGTGTGGGAAGAACACTAGAAGTGGAGTCCAGTGGGTCTAGTCATGGCTCTGACCCATAATGGGGTAAATACTAACTTGAGCTGTTTCTCTGACCTGCCTTTATACCTCCCAATCCTCCTCCTCCAGGTCTCAGCTTCTCTGTCGCTTCCTTGTGCAGACTCCTCTGACCCCTCCCCTTCATCTACCCTCCTCATCCCACTAGGAGTGACTCATTCGGTGTCCCTGGGCTCCTCTAGGGCAGTGGCCCTGACTGCGTGGTCACCAGTGCATCCCCATACCTGGTGCACGATGCATTCATGCATTCATCATGGAATGAATGAATGAATGGACGAGTGACTAGAACCTCAGCCTTCTCATCTGTAAAATGGAGATAGTAGTAATTCTGCCCTCCCAGGGCAGCTGTGAGCATTGGCTAAAGTCAAAGTTTGCTTTTCACCAGTTCTCAGTACTCACCTCTCTTGTGACTGTAAATGTTGTTTGAAGGGAACCCAGTTCCCCCGAGGTTGTTCTAATGGGATTCCTGCAGGCCCAACACCTGGAGGCTGTCTTGGAGGAGCAGCCCGAGTGCTGGTGGGGCGGGGGTGGGGAGGCAGAGGGGCCGGAAGATTGGTAGAGTCAGGCTGGAGGTATAGGCCCCAGAGCCAGACTGGCAGGTCTCCTCTTCACAGCTCCAAACTCCAGACAGAGCCCCAAGTCATAGCTGCCGATGGAGAAAGAGAAGGGTGGAGGAGGGCCACGCGAGGTCAGCAGAAAGGCTGGCCTGTGGCCTGTACCCGCTGGTAGACCAGCTAGTGCTCCCCCCACCCAGGGCGTCACAGTGCGGCCCCTCTGTCTCCTGTGTTCTCTCTCCCCGACTAGCCTGTGAGCTCCAGAGCACTGGGGGCGGGGGGCCCGGAGATTCTGCTCAGCTTGCGTCCCCGGCTTCAAGCCCAACACGCAATAGGGAGTCAGCACAGCTTACTGCGTGAAAGAACGGAAACAAAAGCTGAGAATGACGGACACCTGGAAAGCTGAGTGCCGGTGATGGGCCAGCATCCTTGGGTAGGAAGGACAGGTCGGCTGGTGGAGTCTGAGCCCTGCTCCTACGTGGGCCCCAGGGTGGCTCCTGGCCCAGGGCTGCTGCCGCCAAGAGGAACTCCCTCCTCCCTGCCAAATCTGACCTGGCCCTGACAATCCGAGTAGCACATGAAGTGGGAATCAGGAACCAAGAGTATCCCCAACGGTCAGTATAATACAAATATTAATATGCCACCAAGTCCCATTTGCAGGACACCTTGTGTTTTATTGACATTTCCTCATTTGGTAAGAACTATTCAAGGTAGGCACGGTTGTTCCCACTTAACAGATGAAGGAACTGAGGCTCTGGGGATAACAGCTGTGATGGTGGAGCCCAGGCCTGTGGTGGCACAGAGTTGGCCCCAATCCTCTTGCCAGGCCTGGGGCTTCCCTTCTGCCTGCTTCTGTGGCAGCTGTGGACCGGGGCTCAGTCTGGGGTATTGGGTTTTTCTGGGTGGGGCTCTTTCTGCTGAGTTATTCCTGTGGACTCCAGCCAGAGGAGGGCTTGGGGCGGGCTGGGTGGCAGGAGTGGTGGCAGATGTGGCCAGGGGCATCAGACCAACTGAATTTGAACTCAGGCTCCGCCGCTAACTGCGTGAGCCCGGGCAGGGTGTGCAACCCAGGCCGGCTGCAGGCCCCCCATCTGTCTGCTGGGGATGAGAACGGGGCCTCTGCCCTTTGCCCAGGCAGCTCCCTCCTCCAGGAACCCCCTTCCCACCTTGCCCACCCGGGTGTGAGCTCAGATGCCAGTCCTACGGGCTGCTTTTCCTGGCCGTCATTTCAGACTGACCCCTCCCTCCCTCCCTGGTGTCCTGGAAATCCATACTTCCTGTCCTCAGCTCTGTGGGGTCTGCAGTGTGCCAGGCACCGCGCTGGGCTCGGAGAGTGTGACACAGGGCCCTGTTGCCAGGAGCTTGCTCACACACCTCGGGGAGAGGCTGACATTAAAATGCAAGGTCAAGGGCTTCCCTGGTGAGGCAGTTGGGAGTCCGCCTGCCAATGCAGGGGATAGGGGTTCCGGCCCTGGTCCGGGAGGATCTCACATGCCACCGAGCGGCTGGGCCCGTGCGCCACGGCTACTAAGCTGCTGAGCCCGCACGCCGCGACAGGAGAGGCCACTGCGGTGAGAGGCCTGCGCACCATGGCGAAGAGCGACCCCCGCGCGCAGTGGCGGAGACCCGGTGCAGCCAAATATAAATAAATAAAATGCGTAAGTTTAAAAAAGGGGGAGGAAAAAAATGCAACATCAAGTGTGACTAGGACGAGAGGGCCAGGGTGGGAACCACTCTGGTGTGCCCCAAGGAAGGGGCTTCTGTGAAGAGGCCTGGAGAGCGAGTGGATTTGGCCTGAGGAGGAAACTAGGTGTGTCAAGGCCTTGAGGTGAGAGAAAGAGCCCAGCACGTGGGAGGGGCTGCAGCCTAACAGGGAGCTGGAGCAGAGTGAGGACAACGAGGCGGGGGGTGGGGCCAGATGGCCCAGGGCGCGTGGCCACCCTAAGATGGTCCTGCGGACGTGAGGGTGGCCACGTGAGCTCGGGGTCCTCAAAGCACAGTCCTTGCTCAGAAGCCACTTGAGGACTGGAAGCAGGCGGCAGCCCCAGGGCAGGGGCAGCTGGGCGTGGACGTGGGGCTGGGGTGCAGCCCTGCCAGCCACCGAGGCCACCACCGTCCAGGTCTGATGGGTCCTGGATGAGACCCCCAGACCCGGCCATCGAGGGCCTCAGCTCGGAGGAAGCCCAGTTCACGCCCTGATCTTGGGAGGGAGGGGCAGCGCTGGCTAGGGTCCTTCTGAACATGAGCCTGAAGCCCGGGAGAGCAGGTAGGGCAGAGCTGGTGTCGGCAGAGCAGGCTGCAGGGAGAGGGCACTAGGGGCTGGCCCGGCCCTGCCCACTCCTTAGTTTTGGAGGGTGAGGTGGGTAAGGTCCCCGCTGCGGTGTCACACGGGCCTGCACGGAGGTCCCAGCTGCTCCCGTGACTGTCTCTGAGACACTTGTCAAGTAAGTAGCTGAGCTTTCCTATTGGCAAAACGGGGATGGTCTCAGCGCCCACCTCCCAGGGCTCGAGGGAAGATTCAGTGATGTAGAGCAAGTCACGTAGTTCGCGCAGCACCTGGCATGTGGGAGGTGCTCAAAAACGTCACCTGTTGTTGTGACTCAGACACGGGTCTGCTCTCAGGAGCTCACGGCCTCTCCAGGGGAGACTGCCCCGCCAGGAATAAGGCTGAGATCAGGGCAGAAGAGGAGATGAGGGTGCACCCTTCTGACTTAGTGGATGCAGACAGAGAAGAGGATGTGCAGGCAGGGTGGGCTTTCTGGAGGTGGCAGACTTGAAGCTCAGCCTTGAAGGACTGATGGGATTCCCACAGGCAGACACTGCTGGAGGCATCCCATGAGACCTGAACTGTGACCTCTGGGGGCTGGTGTGGGCGAGAGGATTTGTCCGAGCCCCCAGCCTAGCCCCTCTCCCCTCTGCCCCTCCCGAGCCAACCCCCACCAACAGGAGGAAGAGAGAAGGCTTGCCAGGCACAGGGGGCCACGTGGGGCGGTGCTTGGGGGGCACAGCGCTCCGTGTCTGTGGACATCAAGACCGGGGCGGGTCGTGCAGATCTGACTGGGAGGCGCCCCAGGTCGCCCCTGTCTGTAGGAGTCGGTGGGGAGGGGCTTCTCCCCTCTGCCCTCAGCCTTCCCCCAACCCTGGCCCCCTCTCCCCTCCCTCCTGGCTCTTTCAGATTCTCCCTGGCCTGGAGCTGAATAGGGCTCCGGCAAGTCTCTATTCTTGGGCCTTAACTCTGCTTCTGGGGTCTCACAAGCTAATAAAAGTGAGTAAAAGCACATAGGTTACTCACTCAGTGAGTGGTTATCTTGGGCCTGGCCTCTTGGTAAGAATGCTACCTGGATTATCTGGTTTAATCCTCAACAATTTTCTCAGTCCCATTTTACAGGCAGAAAACTGAGGCTAGGAGATGCGTCTGTTCCCCTGCCCCTCGGCGTCCCTTTGGAGGTCGGCAGCCAGTGTTGAAGTCCCCCCACCTCCTCCAGACTCCTCGGCCACACCTGCTTTCCCCTCTCCTCCCAACCTGTCGTCTCCCACGGGCTTTCCCAGCCCACCAGCGCACACCCCCGCGGTCCCTGGGGTCCCCTCTCTCACACCCACCACCAAAGGGCTCCATTGGGGGAAGAAACACAGACCAGGAAAAGTTGAAGGCAGGGACAATACTTGGCAACCCCGACGTGCAGACCTAACGTTGTCGTGACATAAGTGGACATTTAGTCTGGGAGACTTCTCGGCTGGCCCTCTTGACAATCCAGACTTAACCTGTCCCAAATTGACTCACTGTCATCCCCCAAGCCCGATTCTGTTTCTGGCCCATTTTAGTGAATGACACCTCCATCCCTGAGTCGGGCAGCCTGGGGACAGCCTGGGAATCACCCCAATTTGCTTTCTCACTCGCCTCCCCGGTTTCCTTACAGACATCTCTAGGTCCGCCCCCTTCTCTCTGATCCCACGGTTCCAAACTATGCCAGCACTCGGAACAGTGCCTGGCATGTAGTAGGTGTTCAGTGAAAATTTCCTGAATGAATGAACAAACAGGTTGGGGCCTTGCCTGCTGCCCGCAGACTCTCTCGCTCGAATCCATTCTCCACTCAGCAGCCAAAGTGACACGTGGGCCACGTCAGCCCAACCCCATATCCTGCTCTGGTTCCAAACCCTCAGTGTCCTCCACCCACCACTGAGTGCAGGATGGTGTTCATTCCCGCCTCCTGGCTCACAAGACCCTGAGCAGCTGGCCACGTCCACCTCCCCAGCCTCCTCTCCCCACACTGTGTTGTATATGGAGATGTTCCAGCCATCACATGGTGTGCGTAGGCAGCCGACAGCGCCAGGCTGTTCCATGCTTTTATCTTTGCACATGCCGAGCCCTGTGGCCGGAAGTCATCCCAGACTCCACCCTATCTGCCTGGTGAACTACCTGCTTCAGAAGCCGGACCCAGCAATCCCACTACTGGGCACATACCCTGAGAAAACCATAATTCACAAAGAGTCATATACCACAATGTTCACTGCAGCTCTATTTACAATAGCCAGGACATGGAAGCAACCTAAGTGCCCATCGACAGACGAATGGATAAAGAAGATGTGGCACATATACACAATGGAATATTACTCAGCCATAAAAGGAAACGAAATTGAGTTATTTGTAGTGAGGTGGATGGACCTAGAGGCTGTCATACAGAGTGAAGTAAGTCAGAAAGAGAAAAACAAATACCGGATGCTAACACATATATATGGAATATAAAAAAAAAATGGTCATGAAGAACCTAGGGGCAAGATGGGAATAAAGACGCAGACCTACTAGAGAATGGACTTGAGGACACGGGGAAGGGGACAGGTAAGCTGGGACAAAGTGAGAGAGTGGTAGTGTATGTATGGACATCTATACACTACCAAATGTAAAATAGATAGCTAGTGGGAAGCAGTCGCATAGCACAGGGAGATCAGCTCGGTGTTTTGTGACCAGCTAGAAGGGTGGGAGGGAGGGAGACACAAGAGGGAAGAGATATGGGGATACCTGTATACATATAACTGATTCACTTTGTTATAAAGCAGAAATTAACACACCATTGTAAAGCAATTATACTACAATAAAAATGTTTAAAAAATAAATAAATAAAATAAATAAAGTTCATCCTGGCGAAAGGGCTCAACTTGACCACCTTGCATGCCTCCCTTGTACAGCACTTCAAACTCTACTGTCATGTATGGATGCGCCTGGCCCCTCAATGCACAGGCTGCATCCCCAGGACCTTGTTTTATTCATCTGTGTGTGGAAGGAAGGAGTGGAGGAAGTTTCTCAGTGTCAGTTAAACCTGAGGCACAAAGGCAGCCAAGTCCAGGTACCTGAGCAGGCATCCTGTACATTGACCTTGACCATGAGAAGGTCACTCTTCCAGCTATTCGCTGATACATGATAAATGACCCTAAAGCAAAGTTGCTTAAAATAATGGCAATTTATTGTTTTTTCCTGGTCTGAGGGTTGACCGGGCTCTGCAAAGAAGTTCTTCTGCCCCGTGCAGTGTAGCTGAGGTCACTCAGTGGCTGCATTCAGCTGGAAGCTCAGCTGGCACTGGGGCTTCTCATCCTTGGCAGTCTCTCCATGTGGCCTCTCATCACTCTACAGGGCATCTTGCCAGCATGGCACTGGCTTCCATCGGGGACCATTCCAGGGTGACCAGTCCTAGTGTGTAAGACCCTCTTAGGGGTCACATCACCCTTTCTAACATTTCATTGGCCAGAGCAGGCCATATGTCCATTACTTGGGCTGCTTCATTAGGGTCATCCATGTAACTGTCCACCACGGTCATGCTTCCTTTTGTAGAAATGGCCCTAAGTACAACTGAGAACGCTCTCTACCTGTCAGTTCAAGGCAAGCTGAGTTAGTCGAAGACAGTTTGAAGTGGCTTCTGATCCTCTTGCTTTGAATCTAAGGCTTGGCCAGAGTTGGGGCCTGTCCCATTCACCTAGGCTTGGTCTGCAGGTGAGGCCGTCAGGGAGACACCCAGCCCCAACCTCTGTGTGGAGCATCCACCTTACCCCTGGGAGCCTGGGTCTTTGAGAACAGCCCCCTCCCATGGGACACCTGTCTCTAAAGCCAGTAGAAAATGGAATGATACCTTTGTTTACTACCAGGATGGAGAACAGAAGGGGGTTCCCCTCAATGGAGGGCTTTGCTGCTTGGAGAGGGCAGGTGAGAAGAATCTTCCCCCTGCTCCCCCACTCCCCATCTGCCCCCTCCTCATTTCACTTTCTCTTTCCCCATTTCTGATTCAGGGACTTAGGCTAAATGACCTTTAAGATCCCTTCCAGCATCCCATGTTTATTCTTCCATCATCATCCATCCTTTTGGCATCAGGTTATTCTTTATTTATTGAGTGCCTAGCATGTACCTGGGCACTTTATCTGCCCTCACCCTGAAGCCCCTGGAGGCCACTGAGCTACCACACTGTCCTTTAAAGTGTGGTTCTGGGACCTGGGGCTCATCACCCTGGTCCCTATCTGAGGTGGTTGTCATGAGACAGTTCACTAAACATTTCCAGCTGTCCTCCCTTATCACATAGGAGGGCCGCCTGTCTTCTCTGACTCTGATGTTATGCTTACTCTGGTCAATGTGTATGAGCAGAACTGTCATGCATCACTTTCAAGTGAAGCTTTAAAAGCCAGTGTGTAAGTCACCATGTCTCCTTCTTCCCACCCATGGTGGTCATAGAAGCACATGGTTAAATGGAGCTTCTGTTAGACTATGACCTTGAGTGACTACTATGTCCAGAGCCCCTGCCCTGGATATGTGGTGAGTGAGAAATAGACTTTTCTGTTAAGTCACTGAGATTTGGGGAATGTTTGTTACTGCAGCATAACATAGCCTATGCTGACTGATACCTACACTCAGGTTCAACACAAGAGACCACAGGCCTGCTGCAATCACTTGTCTAGCCCTCATAACCAGCCTTTTTGGAAAATGGCAAAACATTTTTCGAGCTCTTTCAACATCCATTTGATAAATTCCATGGAAGTCAACATGGGTCTTGGTGGTTAATTGGTTATGGAGGGGTGGGGGAAATGGAGGAGCCAGGCTCCAAAAACAGAAGGAAATCCCCTCCCTTAATTCACCCCTAAACCAACCAGGAGAAGGATTTCTTCTCACATTAGGCCACTTGGGAACATCAGGGATTTATTTTTCTCCTTCCTCTCTCCCACACTCCTTCCTTCTTCCCTCCCTCCCTCCCTCCCTCTATTCTTTCTTATTTACTTTCTTTCTTTTCTTTCATCTTTTTTAAAACATTGCTTTCCAAAGTTGGGTTAAGATGGAATTCTTGGTAGTGTTTTTTTTTTTTCCTAGTAGAACTCCACTGACACACTTCAACAGGCCCCACTTCCTAACCGGGGTGAGGCATCTTGATTGCATACAAATGATTGCTTTATAAAATATTTTAAAACCCCGACAGCTCTCCAAAAGAGAATCCTGTTGTTAGAAGAGTGCAATGGTTTTCAATTTCTCTTGACCTTTAAGGAAAAGTAATTTCAAATGTGGTGTTTATTTTCTGCCTGCACCGAGCACTTGAAGAATGCAAGATGGCATCATGTTGTCAGTTATGTAATTTCCAGCTTAGAGCTTCACAAACCCGGCCGTTATTCTATTACCTGCAGATAGAATCTCCTCTTCTCCAGGGGGCTGGGATGAGAGTCCAGCAAGGGAAGCAGGAAGTCCATTCTCTAGGTTTCACGCTGATGGCACAGATGCATGGTGCATGGAGCCGGGACCCCAAGACTCAGCATTTCCACACCATCTTCTTCACTAATTTATTAAAATGTCATACTTTTTATGAGCATCCTGACCAACCTCCTCACTTGGCATGGGGCAAATAGAAGCCCAGAGGGCACAAGGCCAGACCAGGGCCTCTCAGTGGGTTAGGACCTACCAGGAGGTGACAGCATGATAGAATGGTGGAATGCAGAGAACTCGGGCTTAGCGCTGGATGCACTGAACTTTGGACTTCAGCTCTGTCACTTACTCACTATGTGACTCTTGTCTCAGCTTCAGTTCCCTCACCTCTAAAATGGGAACCATAATGATCATCAACACTCCTAGACCACTACGTGCAGGAACTCTATTTCAACTCATTTTTTACAACTGCACTCTGAGATAGGTTCTATTTTCACCCCACTTTTTTTTTTTTTTTTTTGCGGTACGCGGGCCTCTCACCGCTGTGGCCTCTCCCGTTGCGGAGCACAGGCTCCGGACGCGCAGGCTCAGCAGCCATGGCTCACAGGCCCAGCCACTCCGCGGCATGTGGGATCTTCCCAGACCAGGGCACGAACCCTTGTCCCCTGCATCGGCAGGCAGACTCTCAACCACTGCGCCACCAGGGAAGCCCCTATTTTCACCCCACTTTTCAGATGAGGAAACTAGAGGCCAGAGGAGTTATAAGACTTGCCTGAGGTCACAAAGAAGAGCACAAACTCCAAGCCAGCCATGTGGGGAAGATTGTACTTTTCTCCCTGGACAGTTGCTTGGGAGAATTAAAATGCTAGAATACGCAACAGGGCTTGACATACAGGTGTGCTCAGTGAAGAATGACTATTATTTTCATTCAAAAAGATACCACCTGTTTGAGAAACAGTTGACCCAGAACTGCACATGAAGCCTTTTGCTCACTCATTAAAAATGATCACCCCAGGGACTCCAGTGCTCCCAGGTGCCCTTATCACACCTTGTCTAAGAAGAGGAGATTTTAGATCTGAGCCTTAAGAATAAACAGCTCACTTAGCAGACGGGGCCAGTGGGAGGGTGCACCAGGCTGAGCGAGCAACACTGGCAAAAGCCTACGAGGTGCAAAAGTGTGTGTGGTTGCAAGTAGAGCCGGGTGGGAGCTCCTGGGTTTCATTCAGATGCTTGTTGCCAAGGGACCTCCCCTGCCCCTCATCCTCCTTCAGCCTCTTCAAAAACCGGACCTCACGCGCCACCTGGTGGCGTCCTCTGATGCTAACAGGGCAGAAACTACCAACGGGAGTAAAAGCTGCCCACACCCGTCCCCTGTCCCTTCCTGTCCCTTTCCTCGGAAATGGACTTGCTATAAAAGTGACAGAACAACAATCAAGAAACATTTTTTATTTAAAAATTACATTTTTCCAGTTATCAAAACAATGCATGGTCATTGTAGAAAATTGGGAAAATACAGAAAAGTTTAAAGGAAAATAGTCTCCCTCAATTCCATCACCCAGAGTAACCACTATTAACATACTGGCATATTTGAACCCAGAGATTTTCTCTGCATGTAATTTTCATGTAATCCACATATGCTGAGAATTAGTGTATACATATATTTAGGTATAAATACATATACATATATATGGACTCAGTTATGTTTAAACATACGTGGCTTATTTTTGTGAACAAAGGGCTTGGTGTGAGGGGTAGTGTGGGTGCTGGGAGCTGGGTGCTAGTGTCAGATCACCCTGAGTCTGAATCCTGTCTTTGCCTTTACAAGCTGTGTGACTCCAGCAAGTGACTTCTCTTCTCTGAGCAGCGATTTCCTTCACCATCTGTAAAATGTGGCGAATAACGGGATTTATCCCAGGGCCGCTGAGAAGCTTAAATGACACAACGTATGCAAAATGCTTAGTACAGTGCCTGGGACAGAGAGGTTTCTCACTGATATTAGGTTACCACGGAAAGCTTAGTCTGCCTTTCTGATTCGTAGCAGAAACCTCTAGAAATGGGAAGAATTTCTGGGTCCAAAGGTAGGAAGAGCCTCCAGGTCGATACAGTTTGCCAAAACCAAGAGGGAAAATTTCAACCAAGATGGCATGTCTCCAGCATCATGGCTGTTCTCATTGGTCTCTATCTTCTTCCAGGTCCTGTTTATGCAGAACAGTCTTTAAGCGTTGTGATTACGCTGCTTGCACCAGTTCGTTAATGTTACATCACCAGGATACTGTTTATCCTAAGCGGCTAAAGCTGTCATTGACATTTGCTATGATTTGCATATGTATTTTCTTATTATTGAATATCTGAGTTAAATTTTTCTTTCATTCATTCATTCATTCATTTGCTTGCTCATTTATTCAATAGTTTGTTCATTTATTCATTCATTAGCAAATTCATTCTTTCATTCATTCAAGAAATGGTTATTGAATGCCTACTGTCTACCAGGCACTGACTGGGTGCTGGGATATGGTCAACTAGAACAGGACACTCCTTACTTTTGGCACTTGGACTCTGGTGAGACAGACTGTTATAAGTAAACAAACAAGTAATGCTCTGACTATAAGCTGTGGTGAGTGTGTGAAGGAAAAGGAGAGACCTACTTCTTTATATATTTGTGTATTGTGGGAGGTGGTCCTGGTCCCTGATTCTCACCTGCTCTTTGCTCCTCAACAGCCGTAACTGAAGCTCCCCTGTGAGGAGTCCCATGTAGGGTTGGATTTTCCATCAGCACATTTTAGAATTTCCTGAGAAGTCAGAGGTCAGCACAGCATTCAAAGACCTGACAGGGAGCTCCAATGGGCCTTGCCTCCTGTTCACCCTTCCTCTAAGGCTTGTGTTTCCACCAGTCTAGTTTGCTAGAAAAGGCTTATGATTATCCCCCCTTTTTTACAGGACTAATAAATTTTGTTTTTGTCTTCTAGTTTTACTGAGATATAATTTACATAAGCAGTGTATAAGTTTAAGGTGTGTACAACATAATGATCTGATTTACATACATCACAAAGAGATGATCACAGTAAGTTTACTGAACATCCATCATCCTATATAGGTACAAAATTAAAGAAATAGGAAAAAATTTTTTCTTGTGATGAGAACTCAGGATTTACCCTCTTAACAACTTTCATATATAACATACAGCGGTGTTAATTATATTTGTCAGGTTGAACGTTACATCCGTAGTACTTATTTATCTTATAACTGGAAGTTTGTTATCTTTTGACTGCCTTCATCCAGTTTCCCCTCCGCCAAACCCTTCACCTCTCCCCCCCTCCCACCTCTGGTAACCACAAATCTGTCCTCTTTTTCTATGAATTTGTTTGTTTGTTTTTGAAGTGTAATTGAATTACAACACTATGTTAGTTCCTGGTACACAACTTAGTGGTTTGACATTTCTATACATTTCAAGCTGATCACCATAATTTATCCCCTTCTTAAATTTACTTGTACTGTACCTTTTCCTCACCTCCCTCTCAGTACAGGGCTTCCATCAGCCCTGGGAGCCTTTTAATCAATCAGCAAAGGTGCTCCTTTCTGGTGGACAAAACCTCAATGGGTGAGGCTAGGCAGGCAGAGTACAAGTTGGATTTCAGCCCCTTTCAGGCCCCATGGGTCAACTGCATGACTGTACATGCTGCCGTGCCCACAGCCTCTGGAATGACCACCCCACCTACTTTCTTTCTTTCTTTTTAAACATAAATTTATTTATTTTATTTTTGGCTGCGTCGGGTCTTTGTTGCTGCACGCGGGCTTTCTCTAGTTGTGGCGAGCAGGGGCTACTCTTCGTTGCGGTGCGCAGGCTTCTCATTGCGGTGGCTTCTCTTGTTGCAGAGCACTGGCTCTAGGCGCACGGGCTTCAGTAGTTGTGGCACATGGGCTCAGTAGTTGTGGCTCGCAGGCTCTAAAGAGCAGGCTCAGTAGCTGTGGCCAACGGGCTTAGTTGCTCCGCGGCATGTGGGATCTTCCTGGACCAGGGCTCAAACCCATGTCCCCTGCATTGGCAGGCAGATTCTTAACCACTGCACCATCAGGGAAGTTCCCCCACCTACTTTCTATCTAGCTGATTCTTACTCCATCTTGAAGACTCAGTTTATATTCTATCTCTTATATGAAGTTTTATCTAGCTTTATAATTTACAGTAAATCCTCCATTCATGGAACTCCTAATTTTTCTTTTTACTCTTTGCCTCATTTGACACTTAACTGCATACTGCCTTGTGATTCCTCTCATTTTCCTCTCTTGTATCATTATTTCATCTGCAGAGTGTGGCAAAGTTCACCGGTGTGGGCTGTCATAGCTACTGTCCTCAGTGTGGGGTGCTGCTCTATCCTCCCAACCCCATTCCCTGAAAAAACAAATGTGGTTCCCTAAGGTGAAAAGGGAAAGCCCTCTCCTTGGGTTGGCTTTAAAAATATATGGCAACCCAAAAGAATAGCGAGCAGGGACTCAAATACGTATTTGTGTACTCATGTTCATAGCAGCATCATTCACAATAGCCAACAGGTGGAAACCACCCAAATGTCCATTGTCAGATGAACGGATAAATACAATGTGGTCCATTCACACCATGGAACACTATTCTGCTCTACAAAGGAATGAAATTCTGATAATGCTACAACAAGGATGAACCATGAAGGCATTAGGCTGAGTGAATAAGCTAGACACAAAGGGACAAATATTGTATGATTCCATTTTTATGAGGTAATTAATCCAATTCATATAGACAGAAAGGAGAACGGGTAGTTCACGGTCTGGGGGAGGGCAGACGGGAGTTAAGAGTTTAATGGGTACAGAGTTTCAGTTTGAGAAGACGAAAAAGTTCAGGAGATGAATAGTGGTGATGGTTGCACAATGCGAATGTATTAACGCCATTGAAGGCTATACCTAAAACTGGTTAAAATGATACATTTTATGTTATGTGTATCTTACCATAATTTTTTAAATGACAGTATGAAAAGGGTTGGTTAATGTCCTCAACTCAACCGCGAATCTGCAGGCTTCTCCACGGCCTCCCTGTGCCATTGGGAGCTCCCTGAGAACAGGGAAACGTGTCTCCCCTCTCAGTCTGGGGCTCTCCCAGGACCAGAAAGGGATTTCTTCAAACGGGGAGCTAATCCTTGAGAGCTTGGACTTGTCATGTCCATCATCAGACTGAGGTGCTTCCTGATGGTGGAGTTGCCTAGAACGGGTGAGGCTGTGCCTCCTCCATCAGACCGGGAGTTATCCCAGTGAGTGTGTACGGGGTGGGGGAAAGTGGGCTTCGTGTTTGAAATTGTTGTCTCTCCGGCCCAGCCCCTGGGCTCAGGAGCCCCGCAAGCGCCCAACGGCTTTCTGCCCTCAAGCTCAACTCCAGCCTCTTCCCTCCAAGTTCCGCGGGCTCAGAACGCCGGCGGGTTCTCCAACTGGGCGGGCAGAGGCCGCTTCCGCCCTCTTCCAAGATGGCCGCCTCCTCTGCGACAGGAACGGTCACGTGAGCACCCTCGCCTATGAGGTCCCTGGGGCTGGGTCGGCGATTGTCCCTTCCCGGGCCCCGTCCCGAGTCGGCGACTGCCCTTGTCAACCGGAGCCTGCGAGATCATGGCAACGGGCTCGGGCGGGGAGAGCGTGGCTGCGGCAGCTGCGGCAGCGGTGGCAGTTTGGTCGCTGGCCGGGCCGGCGGAGCGGCGGCGGCAGCACTGGCGCTGGCACCGGCCCTGAGCACCATGCTGCGTGGCAGACCCGAGAGGGAGCTGGAGGCCTGGTGGGAGGCGGAGGCCGTGGCCGCGGCCAAAGCGCATGCGGCGAAGGAGCAGGTCCGCGTGGACCCGGGCGCTGCTGGGGAGCCGGAGCGCAAGGCGGCGGAGGAGCAGCCCCAGGAGCCGGCCCCGGCGCAGCCCCGCGCGGCCGAGGAGGGCGACGCCCGCGTCCCACCGCCGCCTCCGCCCACGCTGCCCATGTACCAGGCGAAGCCGGTGTCGGCGCAGGGCCTCTACCCGCACGGGAAGTCCAGGAGCAAGAGCCGTAGCTGCAAGCGGAGCTCGGACCGGTCCGAGGAGTACTGCTCTCCGCGGCCTGTCACCGTGGACAGCTCCAAGGCCAGGACCTCCCTGGACGCCCTGAAGATCAGCATTCGCCAGCTCAAGTGGAAGGAGGTGAGGCCCGGCCCGGCCGCGTGGGCACAGGGGGGTGGACCGGACGACCTCAGAGGAGACGGACGGCCCAGGCCAGGTCTGAGGGCCGAGCTCCTGTTGTGCGCCACGCTTGTCAGCCGCAAACTGCTCATCCTTCAAAGCCTAGCCCCCAAGTCACTTCCTCAAGACGGCTCTAGACCCCTCCAGGTCAAGTTAGCCACTGCCTCCTCTAGCTCCCCTGCAGCTCCGCTCCAGCTCCATGGTCTCCAGCCATCAGCGCTGGCCTTCCCACATGGTAGATATTTGTTTATATGTCTGCCCCCTCCACCAGTTTTTGAGTCCCCGGAGGCCTGGATCCTCTCTCTGTCTTTCACTTCTTCCTTAAGTTATATTTGTTTAGCATTTACTGGGTGACCCTCGGGGCGCTTGAACCGTTTGTACTTCGGAGGCAGGCAGACCCTAGTCTCAGCGCCCTGCCACTTAGCTCTGTGACCTTGAGCAAGTTGCTTCACCTCTTCAGTCTATTTCCTCCTCTGTAGAGTGAGGCTAATAAAACCTATCTCATAGTTTTCTTAGTATTAGAAGACTCGCCGCTTATTGTAGTATAGCCCAAGTGTGCAATAAATGGTAACTAATCTTACCACCTACTCCTCTCTCTCTTCCACCATCATTATCACCATCACATCACCATTAGCATCAGTGTAGGCACTGTGTTTTATGTTTCAAGGCTTGGCTTATAGCAGGTGTCAGGAGGTGGTGGGTGAAAGGGTGAATGAAGGAATGGGTTATTTGTCTCTGAACTCATTTTAGACCCGGTCGGGGTTGGGATGAAGCACCAGTGACATCCAGAGATATCTGTTGCCGTTGGCGGAGTGGATAAAGCCATTTGACTTTATTTGCAGCACCTAACGTTATTTAATGTGCTTTGGGGAGTGTCAGGATTGTGGTTTGGGGTAGTCGCATCTGGAGGCTTGGACCCAGATGGTCTGCTGATGGTACAGGATCTGTAGCAGGCAACGCGAGGACACAGGTCCTTAGCCCTGGGTCTTAGCTATGGTAGAAGTTCAGGAATGGTTTAATGAAGTTGGAACATGCAGAGAGATGGCCACAGAAAGGATTGATGAGGTCAGAGGGCTGATATCCCAGCAGAAGGGGTCATGTGGTTTGGAGGGCAGTCACGAATCAGGCAGGGCAGACTTCCAAGTAGGGAGGTGTTAGCCATTGGGAAGTCTGATTCCAGGGGTCAGGGCCCCCCAGCCTTGGGGCTTGGGGTTCAGGGGAGGACTTTGATGCCTATGAAACCTGGAGAAAGTGAGGGAGGCTCCCAGTACTAGGTGTCTGGGTTTCGGGACAGGGTCCCAGGTCCAGACCAGAGATATGAGGACCAGAGCAAGATAAACTTGGAGAGCCTATCAGTACTATAGTCCTAATGAAGGGAGGACCCAGGAACTGAGACCAGGCCACAGAATTAAGGAAGACTGATTGGCCCAAGCCTGTGCTTAGCTTAGCCCTGGGGAGGAGAGAGATGCAAAACTGGCCAGATCTCAAGTGATGGAGCCACACGGACTCAGAAATCAGCAATCACACATGCTGGGCCAACTTCATTCACTCATTCCGTAAGTGTCCATAGTGTCCACTATGGATGTTGGGCCCTGCGAATCAAAGATGCTTAAGATGTAACCCTTGCCTTCAAGGACCTCCAAGTTCAGTAGGAGGTAAGACACAAGTAAAGAAATCATTGCAGTAGTTACAGGGCCTTTGCTACTGCTTCTTGAAATGCTCTTTTCCCAGCTATTGGCATGGCTTACTCTGTTACTTCAGATCTCTGATCAAATGCCACCTCCTTGGAGAGGCCTTCCCCCAAGATCCCTCCACTCTTCTTTATTTTTTTTTTCATAGCACTGAACTCTAGTGACATTATATTTTGTATTGTTTATTGTCTGTTTCCCTCAGTAGAATGTAAGCTCCATGAGGACAGGGGCAGCCTGTATCTACTGCTGTATCCTCAGGTGCTTCGCACATAGAGGTGCTGAATAAATATTTGTTGACTGGATGAACACCTTATGTGATGAGCGTTTCTCTGTGTAAAGGCATACATGCTATAGGAGATAGAGGGGGGCCATGTCAGGGCCAGGTGCTGGAGGAGAGAGCCCTGAGCTGAGTTCTGAGTGCTGAGAATGAGTTGGCATTATGTAGGGGTCGTCGACTTTGGATCCCTGGCCGAGGGAGTGGGATGGACCAAGCAGAGGTGCATTTGGGGCTTTGCAGGTAGTTCAGTAGGGCTGAGTCATAGAGTCGGGGGCAGAATGGTGAGAGAGGGGGCAGGAGGGGTGAGCAGGGGTCAGATCGTGTGCTACACTGTGGAATGTGGATTGTTTTGGAAGCCTACATGAGCCACTACAGAATCTTAAGTGTCTTCTGTTTATCTGCTGTGCTACTTTGGCAAGTGAGTTAAATTCTTTAGGCCTCAGTTTGCCTGTCTGTCAAATGGGGTTGGGTCAGTGGTTCCCAGTCTCCTTGCTGCTGTAGCCACATAATGGTAATGTGAGTCTGTGTGTGGCCCTTGCACAGGTGAACCCGGTGGGGTGAGCAGTTTACAGGGCGCTACCTGTAACTGCCTCCTCCAGCCCCAGTCCTGCCTGTTCTGCTCAGAAAGCGTGTTGGCATGTAAGTGGAGATGCTCATTCTAGTAATTTTAAAACATAATTCACTCACAACAAGACTTTACTCTTAGACGTGTGATTATTTAAGTAGTCACGCTTCCCTATTCGTCTGTGAGGTCCCGAGGACAGGAGTGGTGTCTGACTTGCGTCCCTGATGCCCAGCAGATGGCGGGTGATCCATAAATGAATGAATGACTGACTTGCAACAGAGCTCACATCTCATCTTGACACCATAGAATGTGGAGTTTGAAAAGTGCCAGACTGGGTAAACTTTGAAGTTCCTTCCAGCTTTAAACAATGGTCATGGTATTCTTAGTACCTACCACAAAATTGGCTGCATGACAAGTAACATATATGTAAACTGGGTACTAACAAAATGTAAACACAGCCTCCCCAGGCCTCAGTTTCCCCATCTGTTACAGGGGTGCTGTTGGAAAAGGTCACCTCTAACGCTCAGCACTGGTATTCTAGGAGCAGGAAGTCTGCTGGGGGCTGGGTTGCAAGGAACTGAGCTGCAGTGTCCCTTGTATGTCATGCTTTGCTGTCACTGCAGGATTTGGGAGTCCCTAGCTGGCTGGCTTTGGCACGAGTTGGGCAGCAGCCCAGGCAAGAAATAAGGTTATGAGCACCAACCAGTGTGAAAGCTCTGTGTCTCCTTTTGCGAGTGAGTGGGAGGGGCTCCACCATCGGGCTATTCAGCAGGGCAGCGCTCAGCCAGCATGGGAGTTCAGACGTTTGCTCAGCTACAGGCCACAATCTCCCTTCTTTCTCCACTCTTCTCTTTTCTGCACACACTTAACGACGATAACGATAACAGTGATAATGAACAGCAACTATGATGAAGCCTTCCACAGCCCTTCCCCCGTGCCAGGCACTCTTCTAAGTGCTTTACATGTAGCCAAGGAGTTGATTCTCCCAACAACCAATAAAATAAATGCCCTTTTGTCTCCATTTTACGCAGGAGGAAATCGAAGTACACAGAAGTTAACGTGTTCAAGGTCCGACAGCTGGTAAGGGGCAGGGCTAGCATTTGAAACAGGTTTCCACTTGAAACCAGCCTCCCATTCTGTGCCCTTCCCACTGCTCCCTGCTGGCTGATACTGGCGGACCCTGGGTCAGGGGTGGCATAGGCGTGACAAGTCCCTCCTTGCCCTCCAGGGATAGACGTGCATACAGACAATTGCAGTCCAGCCTGGGAGTTGAGTGGGTAAATGGCATTCCATACAGAATAGGAGCAAAGGCGGGGAGATCCGGTTTTATATGCAGGATGGGGTGACGGTGGCTTAGAGAGCGTGTGGAGAGCAGAGAGAGATGAAGAAGGAGGCAGGTTGGAGGACGTCGAAGGCCATGCCGAGAGGCTTGCACTTCTGGCTGAACATAATCTCAGATTCTTGCCATATATAGACCGAGCTTCCCTTGCCCACTCTGCAGTCTCAAGGGCCCCACGCCAACTCTCTGAAATGATTCAGTTGTCAGTTGTAACTCCAGTCAGGTCTAATGCAATGGGCCCACCGTGCTAAATTTGTTTATCAAAGGACAGTTCACAAATGTTAGCTCTGTAAATTTGTAGGTAAGACCAAAGTTTATTCTAGAAGAGCAAAATCATGTTTATAGAGTCAGCGTGAGAGGGATGGTTTCCGGCTCATAGTCGATGTTCAATAAATATTTACGGAATTGTATGGTCCTCTTCCAATCGTGTGAGCCTCTCTCCCCCTCTCCTGTATATTCTTTTTGCAGTTCTGACACCCTCATTAGAGAAAACCTTAGGGAAAAGACACCATGGAGGATAGATGCCACTGTTGTTGCGAGCTGCCCTCCTTGGAGATGTCGGTTGTGTATATGTGCGCAGTGGTGCCATGGACACCAGCTAACGTGAATGAGGGCACTGAGAGATTTGACAGAGGGACCTTTGTTGATAATAGTTGGCATAAGCCCCATCCCAAGATCTGTTACAGTGTGAACTCTTTGTTTGAGAGTGTCCAAATCAAGTGCTGTTTTCTGAAATGTATCCAGCCTTTCTTTCTTCAGAACATATATATATACTTACGCTATCATCCTATTTATAACTTGTACTATGTTAGTTACTGTTTATGAAATATCATATTATGTGCTAGGCATCATTCTAAGTGCTTTATACTCATTAAAACTTGTGTAAAATGTTTATTATGGATTATTTAATCCTCACAGCAACCCTCTGAAGTGGATCCCCTTATCATTTCCAATTTACAGATGAGGAAACTGAGGTTGAGAGGAGGTTAGTTCAGGGGTGAGCCCAAGTTCACACAGGTAACAAGTGGCCGAGCCATCCAGGGCCTGTGCTTGTAGCCAGGATGCCATCCTATACTGTCTTCTTTGCTAATCCTTTGCTGAAATCCACCCTGCAAGGAGTTACTCTATTTTCATTATTCCCAGATAACCATTGAAGAAACTGAATTGGGCACAGCAAGTAAGTGGGAGGGTCAGGGTTCAAACAGTCTGTCTTGTTCCCAAGCCCACTTTTCAGTATGTTTTATCATCCTCCACTTCTTAGCCCTCCCATTCCTCATCTGACTCATAACTCTGAAATGGCAGTGGTGTCACTTAGAACCAGGAGGGTGATATTGCAAACAGGACTTAACGTAAAACACATTGAAATGTATCCTGCCTGGCAGAGGGAGCATTTGGTGTCTGCACCTTGCAAATCCTATCTCATTGCTGCCCACGAGGGAGAAGAGATTCTGGTGCATCTGACTTGCCGAGTGGCCTTGCTCCTCTGCAGGATGTGAGCCTGCTGCATGAACTGCTGTGTCTCAGACTCTTTGTGGAAGAAGGCAGATTAGAAAATGAAGAACTGTGTAGTTTAACATTCCTCCCTTTCTCATTTTAATGATAGTCATCGCGAGATTTGCTTTCCATTTTTTGAAAACAGCCTTACATTTAGGGACGGTTTATAACCTACTCCATCAGATGTTTGCCTTCAGTAGACACGTTATTTTAACGCCTAGTCCACTAGAATTTTTCCTTTGCAAGTTAAGCTTGTCACACCATAAAAATCACAATTCACTGCCACTCTTATACAATATATATAATAGATTCATGAATCCACACTAATGCCTTAGAGTCCTCTAAAAGATAGTAAATTCCAGGAGCTCATATTCAAGTTCTATAACTACTACAAATAAAAATATTGGTTTTTAAGCAGGTGTTAAAATTGTGTGAGCAGTTTTCTGTGTTATATAAACATGCCCTCTGTTGTAAATAGCCTCGATTTTCTTAGCATTCTGGGTTCTGGTTTTGTATCAGCAGAAGTTGAGTGCAAAAATTCAATCATATGTTTTCTTTTTCTTTTAAATCTGTTCCTTGAAAAGAACATATTGTGAAAGTAATTGGCCACTCTTTTAAGTGGCTTCTCTAGTGTGCAAGTATTGTGTTCCGGAGCTGGTGTGGACTTTGAATTCAGACAGATGAGTTAAAAATGCTTGCCACTAATTACTTATGTGACCAAGCCAGTTGGGTACTGCATACAGAACCACTCTGAGCGTTGATTCTTCATCTGTACCAGTGGGCTAGTGATGCCTCTCTTGCAGAATTCTTGTGAGATTAAATGAGGGGATGTATGTAAAGTGCCTTAACCCAGTGCTTGGCACATTGTCTGTATTCAGTTAAGGTTACTTTTCCTTCTATTGGGTAACTATAGACATTGATTATTTGATCTATATATATTTTTAAACTAGAAAACAACTAGTATAGAATTTCATCTGCGTATATAGGTTACTGGTTAAATAGACATGACCAGCTCATTTGAATCATTTAACAAATACTTTGAGGCCTACTTTGTGCCAGGCTATATTTGGGTTCTTGGGATACAGCAGATAACAAAACCACCCAGAGACCTCTGCAGGATAAGGGAGAGTTAAATTTTTTGCATGAATGTCAATGTGATGTATTTTAGGTTTAAAAGTTTTTAAATAACACTGATTTAAAGTTCCTTTCTTTTACAATCAATTATACTTTTAAGGTTTCACGAGTTCAATTGAATTTTTTTAAATTTATTTTATTTTTAAATTTATTTTTGGCTGCATTGGGTCTTCATTGCTGTGCGCGAGCTTTCTCTAGTTGCGGCCAGCGGGGGCTACTCTTCGTTGTGGTGCGCGGGCTTCTCATTGCGGTGGCTTCTCTTGTTGTGGAGCATGGGGTCTAGGCACGCGAGCTTCAGTAGTTGTGGCATGTGGGCTTAGTAGTTGTGGCTCTCGGGCTGTAGAGCGCAGGCTCAGTAGTTGTGGCGCATGGGCTTAATTGCTCCGTAGCATGTGGGATCTTCCCGGACCAGGGATCGAACCTGTGTCCCCTGCATTGGCAGGCGGATTCTTAACCACTGCGCCACCAGGGAAGCCCCTTAATTGAATTTTTTAAAGCCTCTATTCTGGACCTGGTGCCTGTCTCATCATAATCTCGTATATTAACTATATATGTCACCATGGGAAATTTACTTTAGCTATTCAAGTGACATCAGTACTTAACTTTTGTGTTCATAAAACAAATAAGGAGGTTGTTGATGTGAATGTATCCGTTAGCTGTATAGAAGAGAAGCAGATCCCCTGGGCTGACTCCTTACTTTCATCCCTAAGCAGCCCTCTCCACTGACCCTGGAAGGTCCATACCAGGTATGGGTTTGCATCTTGGCTCTGTGACCCTGGACAAGTTCCTTTACCTCTCTGAGCCAAAGGTTCCTCATCTCTAAGAATGAGCATAAAACCATGGTAGGCTTGTGAGGATTAATTCTGAAAATCTTTGAAGTGCCCGGTGCTTTAAAGTAAGAATACCTGTTGGTTTGGCTTTCCCTCCAGTGAATTTCTATGACACCTTAATTCAATTTTATAATAGAAAATTGATTGGTGTGAACAGGAAAATAACCTTGCTGTTGCTTTAATCAGTTTGGAGCCCCTCCTTCCCACGTGGCTGCTCCTCCACAGCCCAGTCACTCCCTGAGATCCCTCCACGAAGGCTGTGGTTTTGTCAGAGAGAGCGATGGTCTTGTTTCTCTCTTCCAGGTGGACTAACATCTCTCCTTCCGCATCACCTCAAATCGGGCCCTGCCTTAACAGCTGCCTCGGCCGCCATTTGTGTACATGTTTGTTTCTCTGGGTGTTTTGGAACCGTTATCTAGTAATTTTTTTTTTGCGGTACGCGGGCCTCTCACTGCTGTGGCCCCTCCCGTTGCGAAGCACAGGCTCCGGACGCGCAGGCTCAGCGGCCATGGCTCACGGGCCCAGCCGCTCCGCGGCATGTGGGATCTTCCTGGACTGGGGCACGAACCCGCGTCCCCTGCATCGGCAGGCGGACTCTCAACCACTGCGCCACCAGGGAAGCCCCGTTATCTAGTAATTTTTATAAATGCTCCCTAAGTCCTGGCGGGCATTGCTGACAGCTCCTTCTCTTCCCCCATCTGCTTCTATGTCATCTGAGTAAAACCTTCGCATCCTTATTGGAGCTGGAAGAATAGGGCGGTTTGTCTCGCGTGCTGTCATCCCTAAGTATAGTGTTACTTTTCAAAGAAGCCCTTCAATCTCTCTGCCTAGAACTCTTACAAAGGCCAGTTTTCATATTTTGTTCGTTATGGTCACAGGGGGATTTTATTTCTCTTTGTGTCAGAACTGTGGTTATTGGAATTTTAAAAAGTAACAATGTAAAAACTTCTGGACATCTTAGATTATTTACAAATACCTTTTGTTCAAATTCCAAAAACAATATGTGCTTATGAAAATTTATACAATTCCCAAGTATGTAAAATAAAACCCCAAAGTCCCTCCGACCCCATTCCCTGCCCTTCCCCTCTCCCATTCTCATTCTCCTCTTAGGGTAACCCCAAGATTACAGTTTGGTATGTACCTTTCCAGATTTTTTTTTTCGTATTCCTATATGTATCAGGACCACTAAATTGTGCTGGAGTATCAAACAACCACAAACTATCAGTGGCTTACTACAACAAAAGTTTCTTTCTTGCTCCCACCTAGGGGGTTGATGAGATTTGGGATGGAGGTGGGCGAGAAGGGGCTCCCGCCATCTTGGTTATTCAGAGACCCAGGCTTCCAGCTCAGCACCTGCTTCAGTGAGTCACCGAGAGGAAGGGAACGTGATACATTCTGCACTGGCTTTTAAGCCTTCTACCCCGAGGTGATTCTGCTCACATTTCATTTGTCGAAGCAAGATACATAGCATGGTGAACTTCAGAGGGGCTGGGGCATGCAGTCCTACCATGAGAGTGTAAAGAGGAGAATCAGAACATCCCGCTAATGACCACCAACTACACATCATATGTACACATACAAGAGATACATATATAGTATATAAATAGAAATAAAAACAATTTTCATTTTATTTTAAATGCTGACATTGTACAATATATATGGTATTTGGCAAGTTTTTCTTTAGCAATACCTCATGGACATCTTTCTCTGTTAGTACATACGGATTCATTTCATTTTAATAACAACCAAAGAGTCCATTCGATGGATGTACCACCATAAAATGTATTGATGGATGTGTTTCCATATTTTTTGTTTGCTGTTACAAAGAATGGTGCAGTAAACATCACCGTGTACAAATGCTTCTGTAGGATAAATTCCTAGGCATTGTTGGGTCAAAGGATACGTGTACTTTGTATTTTGATAGTTACTGTCAAGTTGCCGCCAGCAGTGTTTGAAAGTGCTCGTCCATGCATGTCCTTTCCAGTGCTGCGTACTGTTAATCTTCTAAATCTTTGCCAAACTGATAGGTAAAAATATGTGCTTTTAATATACATTTTTGTAATTCTCATCAGGGTTTGGCTTTTTGTATACATTTTTTAGTCATTTGTACTGCTTCATCTGTGAAATGCCTAAATGTGTTTTTGTTCATTTATCTTTTGGGTTGTTTATGTTTACATTTTGTATGTTTATGTTTTTCTTATTGGTTTGTAAATATTATGGGTAGTTACTTTTTGTCTCATTTGTGTTGTAAATCTTTTCCCCCTGTTGATATTTAAACATCTAATAATCATTTGCCTTGCGTGATCTACATTATTATAATTTAAAACATTTTTTTCTTGCTATTTACTAAAAGCAGTCTTTATTTATTATTGACTTAGCTTAAGAAGGCAGAAGAAACATGCAATTCTGTCTTCAGGTACTATTAAACTCCTAGAGAATTAAAGGGCAGTGTGGAGGGCCTTAGAGTCTTACATTTCCAGGAACTAGATATTTTATGTGGAACTGTCACATATATTTATCTAAGTTGACTTTTACGTTGTGCAGTAAGCATGGTAGACCTTATTGTTTCTGTTTTACAGATGTCAGTGTGGTGTGGAATTAGATTTGGGTATGAATCCCCACCACTATTTGTTCTGTCACATGGGGCATCGTGATACTTATTTTGTACGCTTGGTGTCCCATTTTAATAACATATGTAACCTGTATTCCAAAGTCAGAATGCACTAAGTATGTGGTCTGTTTCACCTTTCCCACCATTCAAGGGTGTTAAGTGACACACAGCTCAGAACTTGAGGGTAGTGTCCTGGCTCTCAGGCCATGTCTTGTTACAGTGGATCATACTGTTTCTCTAAGTAGAGTATGATTTCCTGGCCCTTAGAAATAAGACCACTGGAAATTAGTGTTTACTGAAGGCATTCAGTGCAGGACTGGGCTTTGAGCCTGGCCGTTAGTTTTATTTAAAACCACATTTATCACTTATGTAAATAATCCTTGGGGACTTCCCTGGTGGCGCAGTGGTTAAGAATCCGCCTGCCAATGCAGGGGACGCAGGTTCGATCCCTGGTCTGGGAAGATCCCACATGCTGCGGAGCAACTAACTCCGTGCGCCACAACTACTGAGCCTGTGCTCTAGAGCCCGTGAGCCACAACTACTGAGCCCGCGAGCCACAACTACTGAAGCCTGTGTGCCTAGAGCCCGTGCGCCACAACTACTGAGCCAGCGCTCTAGAACCCGTGAGCCACAAATACTGAGCCCGTGTGCCACAACTGCTGAGCCCGCGTGCCTAGAGCCCGTGCTCCACAACAAGAGAAGCCACCACAATGAGATGCCGGCGCACCACATAGAAGAGTAGTCCCCGTTCACCACAACCAGAGAAACCCCGCATGCAGCAACAAAGACCCAATGCAGCCATAAATAAACAAGCAAACAAACACACCTATTAAAAAAATAATCCTTGTACATTGTTTAAAATATTAAAATTTTGCAAAAAATTGAAAACCCCATTTGTAATCCCACCACTGAGTGCAATGACTGTTTTTTTAAAGGTTTTAATATTTAATTAAAAACCCAATTAAACAATGAAACGTTATTATTAGTAACTAAAAACAATTCAAACCCCTAAATATTTATAGTGCTTGTTTTGCAGTGGTGGGATTCTCTCTCTCTTTTTTTTAATCCGTGTATTTTATTTTATTTTTAAGTTGAAGTATAGTTGATTTACAATATTAGTTTCAGGTGTACATCATAGTGATTCAGTATTGCAATGACTTTTTATTTTGAAGGATTTCATTTCAGTATTTCTTCTAGGCATAAATTTTTATATTTTACAAAGCTGATATAATTTTGTTATATTAACATTAATGCCCACATTATAATTTAAACCTTTTTCACACTATACAAATTTTTCATAAATGTCATTTTAATTGCTTCCAAATATCTCAGTGAAATATTTTTCATTATTTATTTTCATATTATTAAATGTTTAGATTGATTCATTTTTGAAAAAATTTGTGGTTTACTTTTTTCCCTATATTTCACATTGATTTAAGACAACTTTCCAGAAATGAAGTAATTAGGTTAAAGGGCATATACCTTTTAGGGCTTTGGAATGTATTGCCAAATTGCTTTCCAAAAAAGTTGTAGCAGTTAATATGCAACAGTGTATGAGAGTTCCTGTAAGTGCTTGCTTTTGAAGAATACAATGACAAATATTGGGGAAGAGAGTGAAATAAATGAATCTTCTCTCTGTCTTTAGCAAATCTAATTCTAATAATCAGTGCCTAGCTCAGCGCAGGGCATTTTGACATGGCTATTTTGGTGTAGTCATTACATCTAAATTGAAATAGCCATATCAAAATGTAAGCCACTTTTGAATTTTCAAATAATGTATTCAGTGGACATGTTTGAGTTTCTCCCCATCATCGACCCTCTCCCTGCATCTGATTCCTTACCCCGTCCCTGTTCTTCTATAGATGAGGTAAGACTCAAGCATTTTATGTACAGTTGAGCAAAGAAACTGCTGGAAGTCTCAATAGGTTATTTCTTAGGTTTTGTCAAAAATATCTCATATGAAAAAAGGATACATTAAGAGCTGTGTTCAAATGTCTGTTTCTTAGGTTTTGTCAAAAATATCTCATATGAAAAAAGGATACATTAAGAGCTGTGTTCAAATGTCATATGCCATCATTAGCCATTAGGGAAGTGAATATCAAAACCACACTGAAATAACACTTTGTACCCACTAGGATGTCTATAATAAAAAAGACAGATAATAAGTGTTGGTGAGAATGTGGGGAAATTGGAACCTTCATACTGGTGGGAAAGTAAAATGGTGCAGCCATTTGAAAAACAGTTTGGCAGTTCCTCAAAATGCTAAACACAGAATTACCCCATGCCAGCAATTCACTCCTAGGTATACACCCAAGAGAACTGAAAACATAGGTCTACACAAAAACTTGTACACTAATGTTTATAGCATCATTATTCACAATAGACAAAAAGTGGGAACAACCAAAGGTCTATCAGCTGAAGGATAAATAAAATGTGGAATATCCATACAGTGGAATAGTATTTGGCCATAAAAAGGAATGAAATACTGGTACATGCTACAACATGGATGAGCCTTTTAAGTGTGTTATGTGAAAGAAGCCAGGCACAAAAGGCCATATATTATGTGATTCCATTTATATGAACTGTTGAGAATAGGAAAATCTATAAAGATACAAAGTATGTTAGTGGCTGCCTAGAGCTGGGGGTGAGGGAGGCTTTTGATGGGAGAAGTGGGGAGTGACTGTTAGGATTTCTTTTTGGGGTGATGAAAATGTCCTTAAATCAATTGTGGTGATGGTTGCCCAACTCTGTGACTATACTAAAGAATGTTGAATTGTACAATTTAAATGGGTGAATTGTATGGTCTGTGAATTATACTTTAATAAAGCTGTTGAAAAAATGCCATATGCTTATCCGGTTCTCATCATTGAACAGTACTTATCTCCTGGGTAGTAACTGGAAATATGTTTCAGGAACTTAAATCAATCAAGTGCCCCTGTTAATTCTGCGTGTTAATTCTGTGTTGCCAGATTGCCTGTCAGTGGTACATGGGCTCCTTGGACACCTGTGTCTAACAGAATCTTGCCCTGGTGGCATAAAGTAGTGGCAGCTGTAACAGCACTCCAAACCTTCATCATAAGAGGGAGGGTTTTTTTTTTTGGGGGGGGTGGAAATTCAGACATTTGCCTGAAGAATAAAGTTAGGGCTCATTATGGAGGCTCCGTATGAAGCCTTCCAGTGATGCAATGTCGCATGGCAGTTGAAAGTATGGGCTTTGGAGCCACACAGATACGGTTTTGAAACAACACACTGTGTAACACTGGGAAAATTTTACTCTGAGCCTCAGTTTCTTTATCTGTAGAATAGGCATAATACAGTCACACCTCATGGAGTTGTTTGTTGCCAGAATAAAAAGATATAATCATGTAAAGTACTTAGCCTATAAATACCTGGTATGGTTGAATTTTTTTTTTTTTTAAGCCCTGCCTTCCCTGGCTCTTAGCCTCATTCTTCCATCTTCAAAGGCACCAGCGTTGCATCTCTCTGTGCCTTTATTCAGTAGTCAGGACTTCCTCTGACCACAGACAGGAAATGTTCTCTCTGATTTTTTAATTAATTAATTAATTAATTTATTTATTTATTTTGGGCTGTTTTGGGTCTTCATTTCTGTGCGAGGGCTTTCTCTAGTTGTGGCAAATGGGGGCCACTCTTCATCGCAGTGCACGGGCCTCTCACTATCGCGGCCTCTCTTGTTGCGGAGCACAGGCTCCAGGTGTGCAGGCTCAGTAGTTGTGGCTCACAGGCTTAGTTGCTCCGCGGCATGTGGGATCCTCCCAGACCAGGGCTCGAACCCGTGTCCCCTGCATTAGCAGGCAGATTCTCAACCACTGCGCCACCAGGGAAGCCCCAGTTGAATATTTTTAAGTTAACATTTGCCCCTAAGCTTCTCTAGACTCACTTCACATTTTGCATGCCTTGAACTTTATCTACTGCCGACACCGCACTGCATGTGGTTATCTTGAACCTTCGTGCTGTGCCATTCCTCTTTACCTTTGTTCATATTTTTCCTTCTCCTTACTTAGAATGTCCCCTTCCTTTCTTTCGCTAACTTACACATTCTTCAAGGATCTCAACTTGATTAGTTTTGCCAAAGAAGCAACTTTTGGCTTATTGATCCATCTCCATTGTATCTTTGTTTTCTGTTTCATGGCTTTCTGCTCTTTATTTCTTTTCTTCAACTTTTTGAGGTTTATTCTGTTCTTTTTCTGACATTAGGTTGGATGCTTAGCCTATCTTTTCTAATAAAAGCATTCAAGACTACAAACTTGTCTCTAGATACTGCTTTAGTTGCACCCACAAGTTTTACTATGTAGCATTAAAAAAGTCACCTTTTAGTTCTACGTATTTTAAATTTTCATGAAAATTTTTTCTTTGGCCCATGGGTTATTTGAACTGTGGCTTTTTAGAGTTTCTAAACATATGAGGTTATTTCTACTTATTTTATTATTAATTTCTAACTTCACTGCAGTGTGGTTAAAGGATGTTCTTCCTTTTTTAATTCTTTCCTCCCTTCCTCATGCCCTCCATCTTCATTTTGTTTTCCTTTTTTTTTTTTTTTTTTTTTTTTTGCTTTATAGCCTAATACATGGTCATGTTCTATGTGTGCTTGAAAAAAGTGTATGTTCTCTAGTTACTGAATGCAATACTTTACATATGTACATTAGATTAACTTGTGGATTGCACTCCACAAATTTTGTAGTCCTAATATTTTTGTCTGATCTATTCATTACTTAAAGAGGTATATTTACATTTCCCTGTATGATTATGGATTTCATATCATTTTACATTGAGTTTTTTCTTTTTCCATTTCACCCTGTACTAGTCTGGAAGTTATACATTCTGTTTTTATTCTTCTACTGGTTATCTTAGAAAACTTAATATGCATATAATTTTGCAAAGTCTAGAGTTAGTATCTTCACTCTCCTCTTAACAAGACAAGGATCTTAGGATGCTTTCATTGTGGTTGCATCCCTCCTGACTTATGTGCTTTTGTTGTCCAGTATTTTACTTCTATCTTACTTTATCCTTTTTTTTTAACTTCACAAATTAGACCTTATTTTTATGTTACATAGTCTTGGTGTATTTTAGGTTTACCCACATGTTTACCATTTTCTTTGTTCATTATTCTATTTTACGACTCAGACCTTCCTTCTGAGGTCATTTTCTTTCTCCTGGAGTAATCTTTTAGAAGTTCCTTTGGTAAGGGACTATTTGTAATAGGCTATCAGTTTTTGTTTGTTTGTTTGTTTGTTTGGCGGTACGTGGGCCCCTCACTGCTGTGGCCTCTCCTGTTGCAGAGCACAGGCTCCGGACGCGCAGGCTCAGTGGCCATGGCTCACGGGCCCAGCCGCTCCGCGGCATGTGGGACCTTCCCAGACCGGGGCACGAACCCGTGTACCCTGCATCGGCAGGCGGACTCTCAACCACTGCGCCACCAGGGAAGCCCTAGGCTATCAGTTTTTATTTGTCCAAAATTACCTTCATTTTGCCCTCACTCTTGAGAGATAGTGTTGCTGCACATAACACTGCTAGGTTGATAGTTTTATGATCTCAGCCCTTTGAAGATATGCCAGTGTTGGCTCACTTCCATTTTTGCTGTTGAGAAGTCAGCTCTCAGTCTGCTTTTTTCTTTTGCTCGTAAAGTGTCTTCTTCTTTCTGGCTGCCTCTAAAATCCTTTCTTTGTCTTAGATGTCTTCAGTGTCATGACTCCCTAGGTGAGGATTTCTTTTCTGCTTGGGATTTGTTGAGATTCTTGTCTCTGAGGTTTGTTATCTTTTATTAAGTCTGGAAAATTCTCATCTATTTTCTCTTTCAGTATTATCAATCACCCAATCTTTCTCTTCTCTTCCTGGAGTAATGAGTTAGGTGTTTGTTGGACCTTTTTTTGATAGTGAGCTCGTGTTCCCTGCAACTTTAATCTCTGATAATTCTTTGAGGTTTGGGCTTAAAGTGAGGACTTTCATCTTTTGCAGATGCTTCAGAGGGCTCTACTACCCCAGAACACTTAAAACTAAAGTTTAGGTCTTAGGCTTTTTAGGTTATTGGCGTAGCTGAATTCTGACTCCAGGCTTGCGTCAAGAAGGGGTTATGGGGCTTCCCTGGTGGCGCAGTGGTTGAGAGTCTGCCTGCCGATGCAGGGGACACGGGTTCGTGCCCCGGTCTGGGAGGATCCCACATGCCGCGGAGCAGCTGGGCCTGTGAGCCATGGCCGCTGAGCCTGGCGCGTCCAGAGCCTGTGCTCCACAACGGGAGAGGCCACAACAGTGAGAGGCCCGCGTACCGCAAAAAAAAAAAAAAAAAAAAAAAAAGAAGGGGTTATGACGGTGCTCTGAGAGAGGAGACTCCTGTCCTTCTCTTTCCCCTTCCTGAGCCACGGACAAGACAAGGCAGATTTTCTTCTAGTTCACCCTCTGAGGATATGGCTTTGCAGATGGTCTGGCTGGATATGGGAGTTTCCAATGTGATGCTTGCCTTGCCGGCAGACATTCAGGGGCCAGACCACATGCAGAGGTTAGGCCATTGCCTATGTACACGGAAAAAGATAATTACACTTCCCTTTTAAAAAGTTCACCCCAGCTGCCCTACAGAGAATAGATTAGAGTTCCAGCGGGGAGGCAGAGGCAAGTTTGGATGCTATTGTAGACCCCAGGGGAGAGACGGTGCTGCCTGGGACAGCATGGTGCTGGGTGGGGAAGCTTATTGATTGAGATGGTCTGACTCTTCCCCTAAACTGTAAGGTATTCAGAGTGGCAGGGAGCTTGTCTTATTCATCTTTGAGTCCTTCATGCCTGGCACAGAGAAGGCATTCAGCAAATGTTAATTGAATTGAACTGTGTAATCAGTAATGGTTCTAGCGCTGTTTTTTTGTGACTGTTTTCTTTAAAGGGAAATGACATAAAGGCATTCCAGGCAGTGAACTCATCCTATCTCTGACATTGTGAAGCTCAAGCCAGAAATAGAGAGCCAGCTGTTTGTCAGCCCCTGCAAGCCTTAGGTTTTAGCCAGGTTTACTTTCCATGATAGCATAGCTTTCTTTAGCCTCTGCACTTGTTCCTTTCTTACGGAATCTCAGATTCTATTTGAAACTACTTACAAAAAGCCTTACCATCTTACTGGGCTTTTTCTCTAGGCAGGTTGCAAAGATGTCCCTCTAATGGTGTGTTATAACTGTGAAACCTTCTGACTCCTAAGACATTCTTTTTGGGAAAAAGTGTTCTGTGTCTAAGGAACAAATGGAGAGGCAAATGGTCCCTGCTGGGTGACAGTTTAATAAGCTTCAGCTGGCCTCTTAGGACTGTTCTAAGAGTGTATGCATTACTGTTCCATTAGAATGTGTAGAAGTATTTCTAGAAAGTACAGTGAAATAAAGCATACATATATGATTTTAAGTTCTGAGACCTTGAAGATCTTCATTTAAACAAATATATGTTGAATGTTTCCTGAGCCCCAAGCCCCATGCAAGGCACTGCCAATAAAGACACAATCAGACACCGTCCGTGTGCTTGAACCAGGATCACTCCTGGCCCATACTGTCCTTTTGTGTGAATTAGAAAAAGTTGCCCCCTCCTCAAGGAAAAAGATATTAAATTAGTCAATATATTATTTCCATTTCAATGACAAATTTGTTATGCAAATGGATTATTAAGGACAAATGAACATTAGTTATTAAATAATATTTACATGGTATCATAATGAAGTACTTACTGACTTAAACTTAGAATTCAGAAATATTCTGGCACAGTAGACAAACATCAGATGATTGAACTACAATATGAAACTTCAGATTTAACTAGTGCACTAATACCAATGAAGGATTTTTTTTAAAGTTGAAAGTAGGGAATTGCCTGGTGGTCCAGTGATTAGGACTCCACGCTTCCACTGCAGGAGGCCTGGGTTGCATCCCTGGTCGGGGAACTAAGATCCTGCATGTGGTGCGGTGTGGCCAAAAAAAAGAAATTAAACAGTTGAAAGTAGTCACCAATTATACCTCAGATGGGAAAATAGATCTTATTTAGAAATACAGTCTATTTTAGATTTTATTAGATCAGCAAAGTCTTTTGATAATCTGGTTTGTCAAAGGGGCACAATATATATTGTCCTGTTAAAATGAGACACTTGACTACTACATGCCAGAAAATTATCATCATAAATATAAAATGGCCCAAACAAAATCATATGATGGGGCTTCCCTGGTGGCGCAGTGGTTGAGAGTCCGCCTGCCCATGCAGGGGACACGGGTTCGTGCCCCGGTCCGGGAAGATCCCACATGCCACAGAGCGGCTGGGCCCGTGAGCCATGGCCGCTGAGCCTGCGTGTCCGGAGCCTGTGCTCCTCAGTGGGAGAGGCCACAACAGTGAGAGGCCCGCGTACTGCAAAAAAAAAAAAAAAAAATCATCTGATGATGTTTATTTACCAAACCAGGATATTTCTGAATTCCTGGTTTAAATCAACAAATACTTTCATTACAATAATATGTAAATACTATAACTAATATTTGTTATCATGAATAATACATTTGTTGTAGAGTAAAATATATAAATATTAAATATGAAAAGTATTCCAGATATTAAAGATGCCTGCATGTGCACGGCATCACTGCATCCTTGTGCATGACTTAAAAGCCACACGTGGTGGCCTTGGGAGGCCCAGTCTTGGGGGTGCAGAGATAGCTGATGATTCCAACGCGCAATGCTAAGAGTTCTATTAGAAGTGTGCACGAAGTGTGCTGGGGGCCAGAGGGAAGCAGGCCAACCGGGAGGTATGGCAAATGCCAGTGCGTGTGAGAGGCACTCAGGTGAGTAAGGTGCATGGTCTTTTGGACATATTTCGGCTGTTGAAAGCCTGTAAGCCTTCTTTCTGGGTTCCTGCTGCATCCTGGAGAAGTGGGATAGCTGAGTTCCAGATTGGTGAGGTGTTTCTATTTTTAGATGGACTGTGTGGATCTCTCCTCCTGCCGACGTCTTCTGTCTTCAGGTCTCTGCTCTCACGGCATGAATCAGCTTTATTCTGTGGCTTAACTTTTCTTTCTTTCCCGCCAGATTTCAGATTCAGCTCAAGGGCCATATCCGTCTTGTTTTTTATTGGCCCCTCACACTCCAGTGCACAATGCCTGGAATACTATATAATAAGCTTCTGACAGATATTGGCTGAGGTGATTTGTTCATTCATTCCTCGAACATTTCCTGAATGCTTACGTTGTGCCATGGACTCCGCTGCGCCCTGGGCGAGCAAAGAAATGACACCCCGTGGGTCTCTCCCGTCACTCTGGCTACTATGGCCCAGTGGAGGAAGGGCAGTGTTAAAGGGGGCGTGGGCGCAGCTGGCTCCGATTCAGAGCCGGTGGGGGCCTCTGAGCCGAGTGTGGAAGGCAGAGGGGGTTGAGCAAGGTTTCGGGGTGTGGCGTCAGGACAAATGTTCAGACAGGGCCAGCAGGCACGGTAAGCCACAACGCTGCGGACTGCAAACATTCCCCCCGTTTGGAATACAGGATTTGAGGAGGGGAGAGTGAGGAATGCTGTGACCTGAGAGCCCAGTCGTAAAGGTCCTAACAGCACACTGAGGGCTGGGGAGCCACGGGAGGGATTTAAACAGGGGTGTGTGTGTGTGTGTTTCTCTAGAGCCCAGCCTGGAAGAGCATGAGTGTGCCAGCCTTGGCCTCAGCTGCAGAGGGGCAGAGAGACAGAGTACGTGAGGGAGTGCGTCCAGTCCTATGTCTGTCTTGTTTCTGTCCTTCTGTCTCCTGCCAGGAACATCTGCTTTTATCTGGAGGTCATGCTGCCAGGCCTTCTCTGGGGTTGTCCTCTAGGGGGCTCTTGCCCTACAGGACAATCCTCTGCCACCCTCCACCCACCCTTCCCATCGCCAGCCTCCCCTGTCTTCTGTCCCGACACCAGTGATCACTTGTCATGTGCCCTTTGCTTTGCAGTGTCTCTGGCTTTGACTCAAATACTCGGGGGGTCTCCCCACTGCACAGACAGGGACTGTCCTAGTCATCGCTGGATCCCCAGCCCCTAGATCAGCGCCTGACACTTGTAGCTGCTCAGTGATGGCTGTGGACACACCGTGCTCTCAAAACCCAAAGCACTCGGCTTGTTCTTGGTCTTGGTTTTCTTTATTCACCGTGTGTTTTTGTTAGACTAGGCTAAACTGCTGTAACAAGCAGACCCAAATACGTAGGGGCTCAACAGAATGGCAACCTATTTCTCTCCCTTGTAACACCTGGGTAGTTATTCAGTTTGGTGGGGTGACATTTGGAGACTCAGGATTCTCCAGCCTCTGGCCCTGCCACCCCGTGGGGTCTCTGCATCAACAGCCAGGTCCCAGGAGAGGAAAGAGCGAGGGGGAGCACACATTGTCACTTCTGCTCACATCCCAGTGGGTGGAACTGGGGCACGTGTCACACTTAACTGTCAGAGGAAACCAGAGCTGGACAGTCATGGTAAAAACAGATTTTCTTGGAGAACTATTGCAGTTAGGGAAAAGAGTCTTCAGTATGCAACTGGGCTCCATTCCAAATACAGTCAGGACAAGTGGGCATTGGTAGCCAAGGAATTTGATTAGATATTGAGGGAGATCAGATATCAGGGGTGGGGCATTCTTGCTAAACTGCCTTTAGCAGGATTGTTGCTAAAACTGCGATGCAGTGATGAACATGGAAGCCCAAAGGTGGAAGCCTAGTTGGGAAGAGGGTTCAGAGGAGCCTGATGGAAGTTCGGTCAAGGAGAGAGTCTTTGACGCTGCCAGGGAGACTAGCGTTGTGTCCAGGAAGGAGAGGAACTGGATTCTGGTGAACTTCCCACAGTCTCTGCCACAGTGCTATGTAGAAAAAGGATGTGGAGTTTGTCAAAACTCCTGGTTCAAATCCAGGTCTGCTCTTTGCTAGCTGTGAGGGTCTGGATGAGTTACTTAACCCGTCCAAACTTTGAGCCTCAGTCTCCTCAGCTGAATAATGGGGGAGAGTAACCCCACCTTAGAGGATGATTGAGAGAGAATGTAAGGAAAGCCCCAGTGGTACATAAAAGGGGTCCAATCCATTGTGACTGTTATAACTCTGGTCGTTATTACCTTTGCTGTTACCATGTATCTCAATTTTATTGATTGACTAAAAATTTAATAATATGCACATGGCAAAAAATCTGCATAGTACGAAAGTATAAACACAGAAAAATATGTCTTTCACTCATCCCACCTTCATCTCCCTTCCTCAGAAACAACCACCATTAGCAGTTTCTTGATATGTTTCCAGATATTTGCAAATAGAAGCATATGTGTACAAACAGCCTTTTTTATTTACCTAATGCTTTCATATGATACACTCTATTCTATACCTTTTATTTAACAAAATAACTTAGCTATTGCTTCATATCAGTATATATTGATTTACTGCATCTTTTTTTTTTTTTATGGCTGCATAACATTCTGTAGTAGGAGTGACCCATCATTTACTTAAGTTCCTGCCACACTGACACTCATTTAGCTGTTTAGGGGGCTGTTGCCACCATATCCTGGTATATATCAATGTCTTTGATATATACATATCCTGGTATATATCAATATGTCTTTGTGCCCTTGTGTGAGAACAGCTGTAGAAAGAAAATCTAGGATTTGTATGTTGCATTTAATTCTCTTCAAAAATAGGATTTAAAATTTGGAAGGTTTTTCACTTGGGTAACTATTGTGGAAAGAAAGATTAGGAATTAGAGACCTCGCTTGTCATGAGAAGGTGAGATAAAATACGTTGTTTCTTTATTTTTAAAACCGTTGCTAATACAGACCCCTGGTCCCTCTTCCCATGGTGCCTTGGATTCCAGATTTTGCAGCAGGAATATTTGGCCGATTTATAAACCGGTGCAAATCGGCTATTAGCTTCAGAATGTATTTTCCCACAAAAATGAATTGTCAACCAGCTTTCTGAACGCCACACTTGTTAAAGAAGTTAGATTCACCACAGTGGAAACAAAGTCCACTTTGTTTTGTTTGTTTGTTTTTGTGGCTGAGAAGCAAACACTGTGGAGTGCTTTCTCTGTGTTTGATACTTTCTCATAGATGGCCTTATTTAATGCTTACAAAGCTTTGAGGTGAAAAATATTATCTCTGTTTTCCAGGCAAAGAAAGGGATAAGTTCACAGATGTTAGGTAACTCCCCCAAGGTCACGCAGAACCAAGATTTGAGCTCAAGTCTTCATGACTATACCACTCTGTGGACCTCTCCTTCTTAATTAGGAAATTCAGAACTTTCCTGAATGGCAAAGAAGTTTCACCTGTTGCATAAACATCTGCTGATTAGCAGTGTCTCTTAAAGATGCTGTGGCCTTGCTGAGCTTAGTAGAGAAAGAGGGTCTGTTATGGCCCCAAGTTCGGTATCTGACATGCTTAGAACTTACCTCATTAATCAGGCAACTCTTGGGTGATGGTCCAGTGTCCACTGTCGGCTCTGCTGGTTTCCACCTTTGAATTGTTTCTACCCTCAGTTCTAAGGCAAGATTGCCCTCTGCATGACCCTGGACTCTGGCTCTGTGACTTGTGTCCTTCCCTGGTGTCCTCCCCACACCCTTTATCCAGCTTGTCTTCTTACTGTGTTTTCTGTCTCTTAGCAAAGGAAAGTTATTTAAAGCACTTTCTAAACTGCATGGCATTGTTATTTATTTATTTTTAATTTTTATTGAAGTATAGTTGATTTACAGTGTTGTGTTTTTGGTGTACAGCAAAGTGATTCAGTTATATATAGACTTTTTCATATTCTTTTCCATTATGGTTTATTACAGGATATTGAATATAGTTCCCTGTGCTATACAGTAGGACCTTGTTGTTTATCTATATTTAGTAGTTTGTACCTGCTAATCCCAAACTCCTAATTTATCCCTCCCCCACCCCCTTTACCCTTTGGTAACCATAAGTTTGTTTTCTATGTCTGTGAGTCTGTTTCTGATTTGTGAATAAGTTCATTTGTGTCGTATTTTAGATTCCACATATAAGTGACATCCTGTGATGCCTGTCTTTCTCTGTCTGACTTACTTCACTTAGTATGATAATCTCTAGATCCATCCATGTTGCTGCAAATGGCATTTGCATGGCATTATTATTACTAATGACCCACAACCCCCATCGCCACCACTTTGCTCCCCTCGTTCTCCAGCCTTCGAGCTGGTGTCACCTCACCCTGAAGTCTGCTCTTGTTTCTGGAACCTTGGTTCAGTTCTCCCAGCTCCCAGGAAATCTATTGCCTATAAACAAAATTAGCACCTCAAAACTCCCTCCCACCCCCACTTTTTAAAACATCCAGAGACCCATGTTAGAATTCAATCTGCATATACTGGGACACCCCGTTTTTCCAACATGGCTTAGAATTAGTGCCTTGTGCCTGTGAATCTCTATTTTATTAATTTACTGTATCTTTATTAACTGTTGTTTCCATATTAGTACAGTCCTTCTCTTGTTGGGCTATAAATCCACCCTTGTTTTATTATTTATTAACAAACATTTAAGGGGCTGATCAAGTCAGACCACCACCTCCATTATCTCACACATTCCTCAGAATAACTCCACAGAGAGGGTGTTATTAGCCCCCTATGCAGTTGGGTAAAATGAAGCTCAGAGAGGTTCATTAACTTATCCATGTTTCATCTAGTAAGTGGTAGGCCTGGGATTTGAACCCAAGTGTTTGGATTCTAAATCCATAACCTCTCCCAGATGAAAGCCAAGGCTTGTAGTTTCTTATTATCTTGTTGCTTCAATTACTCTATTCAACTCCTTAATTAGTGATGACTCCAAGTTAGCAGAATGTTACTGAGGCTTCTGGTGTGGGAATGGGTCTTGTTTTGACCGCAGTCACAAAATCTATACTGAGAAGACACTACTTAAATCCAGAATGAGAGACGGTAAAAATCCACAGAAAATCCGGAAGAGAGAGGGACCATTTTTATGTGACTGGCTAACCGATTGATCTCTAGAGGGTTTTTATTTATTTTTTGTCCATTCCTTTGCTTCTTGAAAGGCTAAATTACTTCAAGGAGCTCCACCCAGTTCTTAAAAATGTCCAGGAGGGACTCCCCTGGTGGCACAGTGGTTAAGAATCTGCCTGCCAATTCAGGGGACACAGGTTCGATCCCTGGTCCGGGAAGATCCCACATGCCACGGAGCAACTAAGCCTGTGTGCCACAACTACTGAGCCTGCGTTCTAGAGCCCGAGAGCCACAACTACTGAGCCTGCGTGCTGCAATTACTGAAGCCCGCGTGCCTAGAGCCCATGCTCTGCAACAAGAGAAGCCACCGCCATGAGAAGGCTGTGCACGGCAATGAGAAGCCTGTGCACTGCAACGAAGAGTAGTCCCTGCTCGCTGCAACTAGAGGAAGCCTGTGCACAGCAATGAAGACCCAACGCAGCCATAATAAATAAAGAAAAGAAAAGAAAAGAAAATGTCCAGGAGATTGCAGTTAAGTAAACTCCCAGCGTGTAGGGTTTTAGGTTTTCCAAAGTCTGAACTCGGCATATCCCAAACTTGTCTGGTCATAAGAAGCACTGGAGCATTTGTTAAACTTTGATTTCCCGGTAGGGGTAGGACCTAGGGAATCTTTATTTTTTTTAACAAGCCCCCTTGGGCCGATTCTTCTGATCAGACTAGCTTGGGAAACACTGAGTATCAGCACTGGGAATTAGTTCCTCCCTGTGGGCCGTCCCCTTTAGATTTGAAGCACAGCTGGTCACATTGTATTACAGTAGAAGGAACAGGAATTCTGGAGTCAGAAAGCACAGGAATGAAAACCCCAATCTGACCGCTGATAACTTGTGTTATCTCGGGCACATAACTGAATGTCCCCAGCTCCACACGTCTGCTGCCACTTCCTCTGCCTGGAAACAGGAAATTGTTGCCCTTTCTCTCCCCACCTCTTCTCCACTCCTTTGTCCTCTTAGTCTTTTTTTTTTTTTATCTACACATTTTATTTATTTATTTATGATTTAATTTTTATTGGAGTATACTTGATTTACAATGTTGTGTTAGTTTCTGCTGTACAGCAAAGTGAATCGGTTATACATATACGTACATCCACCCTTTTTTAGGTTCTTTTCCCATATAGGTCATTACAGAGTATTGAGTAGGTCCTTATTAGTTACCTGTTTTATATATAGTAGTGTGTATATGTCAATCCCAATGTGCCATTTTATCCCTCCCCCTCTTTCCATAAGTTTGTTTTCTGCACCTGTGACTCTGTTTTGTAAATAAGTTCATTTGTACCATTTTTTTAGATTCCACACATAACTGATATTATATATTTATCTTTGTCTGACTTACTTCACTCAGTATGACAATATCTAGGTCCATCTATGTCTCTGAAAATGGCATTATTTCATTCTTTTTATGGCTGAGTAATATTCCATTGTATATATGTACCACATCTTCTTTATCCATTCCTCTGTCGATGGACATTTAGGTTGCTTCCATGTCTTGGCTATTGTAAATGGTGCTGCTATGAACATTAGGGTGCATGTAACTTTTTGAATTATGGTTTTCTCTGGATATATGCCTAGGAGTGGGATTGCAGGATCATATGGTAGTTCTATTTTTCATTTTTTGAGGAATCTCCATACTGTTCTCCATAGTGGCTGTACCAATTTACATTCCCACCAACAGTGTAGGAGGGTTCCCTTTTCTCCACACCCTCTCCAGCATTTATTGTTTGTAGATTTTTTTGGTGATGGCCATTTGTCCTCTTATTTTTCAGCTCTCCAGCACATGCCCAGATTCCCCCCATACTGGGTCACTCATAATTATTTTTGTAATCATTTTTAGGTGTTTGGCATTCCCCACTAGACTCTAAGGTTCATGAAAGCAAGAACCATGACTCTCATGTTTATTACTTGTGAATATTATGTTTAATATTTATCATTTTATTATTATGACTCTCATGTTTATCGTTGCATACCCAACACCTAGCATAGGGTGGTATGAATGACCTCTGAGCTTTGCTTTCCTCTTCTGTAAAAATGGAAGAATATGATCTATCCATCGGGGTATTGGGAGATTAAAATGAAATAGTGAGCATGAGAGCAACTGGCATACAGTAGGCATCTCATAAATGTTAGTTTTTGCCTCCTTTGGAGAACCCACTTAGGATTACTGTACTGAATAGAATAGATTATAACCAAGGCTTTAAAGCTGTTTGCTTGACACTCTATTCTAAAAAGTTTCTAGTATTCTTATTCTTAAGGTTTTAGAATTTAGTCTTCTTTCCCCACCAAGTCCAAAGACTCTTCCATCAGACTTTTAACTTTGTTTTGGTGACCTGTTTTGAGGTCTCTAATAATTTTACTTGATTTCCTGTGGGTAGCATATCTTTAAGCTTTCTTTATTCAGTTCAGTGCTGAGAATGAAAATATGATTGTAGATTGAATGAATATTTTCAAAAGATCATGGGTGGTAGAATGGGTTTCAAAGGTAGCTTTATGGAATCTCTTTTCCTGGAATTCTTTAGAAGAGAATAAGAACACTGACTTGTGAAGATTTCTTCTAATCCTTTGGCTGTGAAATCCAGGCTGATATTGTTAGGTGAACCACATTCAGAATTTTATTTTTTTCCCTACCAGTTAGGAATAATTTTCAGATGTATGGCTACCTTTCAGATATAAAGTACAGGAGAAGGGCTTGCTATTAATAGGCCTTCCTCCACACATTGGCAAATGGAAGATGCCCCAGTGCTAGGATGACTGTTCCAGTTTGCCTGGGAGTAAGGGGGTTCCAGGGTCACTGGACTTTCAGTTTTAAAATCAGGACAATCCTGGAAAAGCTGGGATGAATTGGTTGGCTATCTTACTCAGTGCAAAGGAGCTTGCTGGAGGAATTGGAGTAACAGTGAAGTAAGCATTAGCATGCTTTCCTGTTGTTTAAAAAAATAGAGGAGCCACAAGAAGTTAAAAGTGTCTTTAAAAAATTTTTGTGAAAGTTTTTGAAAATTAATTTAACTTTTAAAGTCACTAAACTAGATATAGGTGGTCTTAAATAATAGTAATATTAAAGTATTAATATTAATAAGTAATAATATTAATAATAATTTTAAAACTCAGTGACAGTCATTTAGAAACGGGACTTCCCTGGCAGTCCAGTGGTTAAGACTCAGCGCTCCCAACGCAGGGGGCGCGGGTTCGATCCCTGGTCAGGGAACTAAGATCCCACATGCCGCGTGACGTGGCCAAAAATTTTTTTTTAATTAAAAAAAAAAACCCAGAAATGAGTGGTATTGTATTATAAAACCCAATCCTGTCTTTTCTGCACCTGAATGGCTATAGCTGTGAATGGCTACCATTTTCTAGTGTTAATCATTTTCACTTATTTTGTGAATAGTTTATCTTTGAAGTATTTTTTCTACTTAAATATCAACAGTAGAACTGATATTATCATTGATGAATCTTGAAAACAGGTCAGTTTTGAAAGAAGGCCCTTAACTCACATAAATCTGAGTTTTATTTAATTCTTATTAAATTTATTTAATTTTATTAAATTTATTTAATTTTATTAAATTTATTTAATTTTATTTAATTCACTTAATTCTCACAAGGTAAAATTTTAAATTATTTTAATGTGTTTATGCCTATCTTATTCCCTAAAAGCATATAAGTACTTTCAAAAGTACTTATACATTGTTATAGAAGTACTTATACATTGTTATAAATTTAAAAAAAATTAGGTGAAGAAAATCAGGGCAAAGGAACAATAAAACAATAAAAGTAGTATAATAAGATGAAATCAGGGAAGAGTTAGCATCTAGAAATGCATGATCTAAAGATCTTACAGTTTTAATGATGGGACAACATCAAAGTTTTACTTCACAGAACTTTATGGTTACCAAGGGAAAAAATGTCCGAAATTTTAAGTCATGGTGCCCGTAAGATAGAATAAAAGCGGTTGTTGAAGAGAAGTGCAGCTTTTCCTAACACTGAGGGCTGGGAGAAATTTCCCCAGAGGGCTTTCATAAAGGAGCCCCCATGTGGTTGGCATCCTCCAACAGCACCCTTTAATCAATACAGTATCAAGGTTTTTATGAGATAGCGCCCCCCAGTGCACTCTGAAGGTATAACAACCAAGTGCCAGTAAGACTGGTTACTACATTTAATAGTGGTCCTTCCTTGGGGCTGGGCTTCAGTTTCCTGGTAAGCTTTTCAGCATGCAGATTTCTAGGTCCCAGCCCACCTCTGTTAAATCAACGACTCTTTTGAGAAGGTCCTGGATAATCCTGATAGAGAACCACTTTAGAGTTTTTTTAGAGAGATATTCAAAGAGGAAACCCAAAGTCCAATAAATATTTGAAAAAAAATTCAGTTTCACTAGTATAATCATGAAGATGCAAATAACACCATGTTGAGATACCATTTCCCATTGATTAGACTGGCAGACATATTTAGCAGTAGCTAGCAGAGTTGAAAATGTGTATACTCTGTGATCCAAACAAGTCCACTTCTAGAGAAATTCTTGGTCATGTGCACAAAGAGATACAATGAGGATGTTTACTGCAGTGTTCTTTGTAATAAGGAAAAATTGGAAAGCACCTATATTCCATCAGTGGTGGGATGCATAAAGCAATTTATGATGTGGGTTGAACTGTGTCTCCCCACTCCCCAAAAGATATGTCCAAGTCCGAACTGGTATCTATGAATATGACTTATTTGGAGACAGGGTCTTTGAAAATCTAATTAAATTAAGGATCTTGAGATGAGATGATCTCGGATTAATGCGGCCTGAATTCAATGATGAGCGTCCTTATAAGAAACAGAAAAGGAAAAGACACAGAGACACACAGAGTGAAGCCCATGTGAAGACAGAGGCAGGGATTGGAATGACACACCTGCAAGCCAAGGAACACCAAGCGTTGCCTGCATCCACCAGGAGAGGGAGAGAGGCATGGTACAGCTTCTCTCTCAGCGCCCTCCGCTGGGACCAACACTACCAGTACCTTGTTTATGGACTTCTGGCCACCAGGACTGTAAGAGTATAAATTTCTGTTGTTTTAAGCCATGGTGGCCCTAGGAAAATAATAAAATGGAGACCTTCACCCAAACCACAGGGATACCTGGATGAGGGTATAGTTAGAGGTTCTCCCTCAACCAAGAGAACAGAATCTTGGAGCTAATCATCTTCCGCTGTGCAGTTGAAGCAGTTTTGTCCTGATTTGAGGCTGAAAGAGCCCTTGGAGACCAACTCCCCCCACTTTAAAGAGGAGGATGCCCAGAAAGAAGAAGGGACTTGCCCAAGACCCCAGAGTTCCTAAGGGGCAGAACCTGGATTTGAACCCAGGTCCATCTGACTCCAAAGCTTGTGTTCTTTCCGCTTCAGTTGTATCCAGTCCTCTCACATGGCAGCAAGGGCTAGAGGAGTGAGCCCAGATGCTGGAATTGGAAGACTGCACTAAGTCTTTGCTTTCCCAGGCCCTACCAGCATGGCAGGGAGAAGGTTAACTCCTCTAACCTTCGGATTCCTCTTCCCAGCAGACAGCGAGACTAACCTTGCTCCCAGAGCAAGGTTACAAACTCCAGATTGTAAGGCTCAAATTGGATAATATACGTGAAAACATCTTTAATAACTGTAAATCACTATACTATTGATACAAGTAGTAGTTAGAACTGTTATCATCTATTCTAGCCTCAGACTAGGAAAGTGAAACTCAGACAGTGTGAAAGACAGAATCCTAAAATAACCCCTAAGGAACTTCCCACGTGTATAATCCTCTGCCCTTTGAGTGTGGGTGGGACCTGTGTATATGATGAGATATCACTCCCGTGATTATGCGACATTATACTGCAAAAGGGAGATGTCCCTCAGTGGGCCTGACCCAATTAGGTGAGCTCTTTCAGGACAGTTTTCTCTGGCTGGTGGCAGAAGAGGAAGTCAGACAGATGCGATCCGGCTAGTCTGGAAGAAAGCGAACGCCACATTCTGAGCTGCCTCTGGGGGTCACTATGGCAAAGGACTGTGGGCCGTCTCCAGCTGCTGAGTGTGGTTCCTGGCTGACAGCTAGAAGGAGAATGAGGACCTCAGTCCTCCAGTGGCAAGGAGATGAATTCTTCCAGTCAGCGTGGAAGAAGGCCCTGAGCCGAGACAAGAACCACAATCCTGGCCACACCTTGATTTCAGCCTGTGATGACCCGAGCGAAGGACCCAGCTAAGCCACTTTGGACCTCTGACCTACAGAACTCTGAGCTAATAAATGGCTATGGTCTGAAGTCACTAGGTTTGTGTTAATATTTTTGTGCAGCAATAAAAAACTAGTAAGGGAGATGAAAAGTTTTTCCCTGGGTCATAGATCCACTGAGTGCACATGTCTGTGTATCCCTCCAAGAAACTCTGAACTTCTCTAAGGCTGGAACTATGTCTTACTCGTCTCTGGAGTTGGACTGGCTGGGTTGGTCCCTGGCCCTGCTACTTATGAGGTTGAAGATGGAGGCAAATTATTTTACTTCTCTGTGCCTCATTCTCCCCATCTGTAAAATGGGTGTGATAACAGTACAAAGCTCCAGGGTTGTAAGACGTGTTAAATGACTTTGTGAACTGTAGAACTGTGCCTGGACACAGAAAATGCTCAGCACATGTGGTGGTGGCGGTTTCATTATATCCAAGCACTTAGCCCAGTAGCTAGCATATAATAATTTTTTAATATAATTTTTTATATAATTAATTTAGGCACTAAATTAATGTTTGTTGAGTGGATGAAGGAATGAATTTGAATTAGAATCTTGGTCTCTTGATTCTTAATCCTACAATATTTCTACTAATCATTATTTGCAATAGGATACAGATTTTTTCCAAAGCTAATTTTACTGGCCCAGTTTCTTCAGGGTGCACTGGGAAAGCACCAGATTTATAACACTGTGAAAATAGAGAGGTGCTTAAACTGATACCAGAGTGCTTAAAAACCTGCGCTCTGTGGAAGCTGACCGAAAGCTGTGAGTAGGCTGGCTTTGTCTTAATAAACTTTGTCGTTTGATCAGGGTGACATATACTTAATGCAGTTGCCTAATTATCTGGTCATCAGGGAAATACCAGTTGTCATCGCCAACGGAGCTAGGCCATCAATCTGTTCTGAGTTCATTAAGTAAATCAAAAGGTCTGGCTTTGGGTTTCCCTGGTGGCACAGTGGTTGAGAGTCCGCCTGTCGATGCAGGGGACACGGGTTCGTGCCCCGGTCTGGGAGGATCCCACATGCCGCGGAGCGGCTGGGCCCGTGAGCCATGGCTGCTGAGCCTGCGCGTCCGGAGCCTGTGCTCCGCAGCTGGAGAGGCCACAGCGGTGAGAGGCCCGCGTACCGCAAAAAAAAAAAAAAAAAAAGGTGTGGCTTAAATACTTAAGTAGAGGAATAACAACTCATCTCAAGGAGCTAGTGAAAGCAGGACTTTTTGCCAGCTACTGGCTGTGTTGAGCTGTGAAAAGTGAGATTTGTAGCTTGACAATACAGCTCAACATAAGAGATAAAAGGAGATTCCAAAATCTGATAAAGGATCCTCATATATCCCCCCATCTCCCATCACATTTAGATTGTTATTGCTGATAATTCCTTTTAAAATTCTAAGCGGTAAGGTGGCCTCTAGCTGTGAACTAGCCCATCACTCTTGAACTGGCCCATGTTGAGGGCTTGCATGTCCTTTCCCACACCTATGGAGAGACAGACATGTTGATTATTATCAAGCCTCGGGCTGGAGAAATGAATGACCAAAGTCTGCACGCACCTGCTGTATGCTGAGCAGTTTCACATCAAGATTTGTTTTGAGGTTTATAGATTCTGGTTCCACTCAATTCCCCTTCTGTTGCAAGACCCCACGGTCATGCTTTATTCCTCCTCACTGAGCTACATGCCATCCGTTCCTCCAGCATCTATTATGTGCCACTCCTTCCCAGGCACTGGGCTAGGCACCTGCAATTCAGAGATAATTAAGATGTTGTTCTTGCCCTGGAGAGACTTCTAAGTGTGCTCCCTCATGCTCCCATGCCTTTGCACACAGGGCTCCTCCTTCCTAGACTACCTTCCTGGCTTCTGGGCTTGGCAAGTTCCAGCTCATCTTTCAAGTTTTTACCAAACCACAACTTTCTCCCCAGGAGGATAACTCACACCCTGCTTCATGCTCTCATAGCCCTTCGACCCTCATCTGCTGGAGCATTTGCCACTTTGCACTGTGATTTATTTACAACTTCCAGTCCCAAGGACAGAGGCTGTGCCTTGTTCTTCTCTGAATTCCCAATGCCTGACATTGAGTTGACGCATAAATTGTACTGATACTTGAATGAAAGACTAAGTTGATAAAAGAGGATAACTATTCTTATGTAAGGTGTGTAGGAGGGTAGAAGTGGGGATAGAGCCGTAGAATAAATGTGCTTTTCTAATATCTCTGTTGCCAGTAGGGGGAGAGATGTGCTTATAAATATCCCATCATGCAAGCCTTTAGGCTCAGTGGTCTGAAAGGCCAAAGAGAGGCTCAGTGTCTGTCTGTGTGACCTCTCAAATTTATAAGGAGCCATTTTACTTCAAGTAAGTGTGGGTATGGGACTCCCCTGGTGACACAGTGGTTAAGAATCCGCCTGCCAATGCAGGGGACATGGGTTCGATCCCTGGTCCAGGAAGATCCCACATGCCCGCGGAGCAACAAAGCCCATGCGCCACAACTTCTGAGCCTGCGCTCTAGAGCCCGCAAGCTATAACTACTGAAGCCTGCACGCCCTAGGGCCCGCGTGCCACAACTACTGAGCCTGTGTGCTGCAACTACTGAAGCCCGCACGCCTAGAGCCTGTGCTCTGCAACAAGAGAAGCCACCGCAATGAGAAGCCCGCGCACTTCAACGAAGAGTGGACCCCGCTCACCACAACTAGAGAAAGCCTGCGCCTAGCAATGAAGACCCAATGCAGCCAAAAAAAAAAAAAAAAAAAAAAGAGACAGAGAAAGAAAAGAAAAAAAAACCCTACAGTGAAACTCATTGGAACTTGTTAAAAAAAAAAAAAAGTGGGTATGACCTTGATTAACTTGGATCATGTGACCATATGGCAGGCTATTTTCTATTTTTCCCTTGACTACTTTGTCATTCTCTCTTCCTTTTCTAGGGGGTATGGGGGAGGAGTGAGGCGTGGTGGTGATTATTTATTCACAGGTTCAAACCTACAGGCAACACAATTCTGCTCTCTCTGAACACATTTCAGTGCAGTATCGGGGTTGGAGAGTTTAGTTATTTGTTCCTGGTACCCACGGTCCAGGACTGCTAGGAAGCGTCCTCTTCCCTCTCTGCTCCTGGACCTTTGCTTTTCTTTCTGAGCAACCACTCCAGAAACGCACTCAGTCTTTCTTCAGTTCTCTCTTTTGTGACTCACGAATTTGCACCTCCTGCTTTGGCTTCTCTCCATTCCCACTCCTGTATTTCTAATCCCTTGTAGGGTAGTTCCAGTTAGATGTCCCGTCATCCGTTCAAGCTCACTCCTTCTAAAATCAGCTGTTTCTCTCCCAGGTGTACTCCCACTTTCATTCACTCTATTCCATCAGTGCCCTACCGGGCACTGAAACCAGGAGGTGAGGGTTAGGACAAGCAGGGGCGCCCAGGTGGAAGGTGCTGTGAGTCCGAGTACTTTCGCAGAGGTATTTCAGCACTCTGGAGAGCTCCTAGCGGGGCCAACTCCCCGACTCTGGCCCCTCCCCTGCACCTTCCCTGCACACAGCAGCCTTCATATACACCTCCTCGTCACTGGAAACGTATGCTTGTTAAAGGAACCTTATTCATTTCTTCCAGGCTTAGTTCTCTGGGGACTGAAGACTTAACGGGGCTGGATTCTGTCCTTGCTCTATCACTTATTGGATGCACTCCCAGAGACTGAGTTATCTAATTGCTCTCAGCCTCAGTTTCCTCTTCTGTAAAACGGAATGGCAGTATGTCTACCTATTTGAGAGTGCTGTTGTGAGGGTGAATTGAGATAGCACACATAAAGTACACAGCACATAATATAAATTCAGTAAATAGTAGTTACAATTTTTATTATTATAGAAATGATTGGTACAATTATATTAATTCTTCTTAGTAACATGTGATGGTATGACTCAGGGCTCTCAGGGCAGCGGCATGTCTCTGGGAGTTTACAGGCTGGTTTTGTGGGTCAGGAGGAACAACTGAGTTTAGGGGGCAAGTAAGTCCTCTGGGAAACTTCTTTGTCCCTTGGGTACATTATTAAGACAGCAATGGGTGCTTTCAGGTTAGCCCAAGTCATAGTCAGTTGTTGGAAAAGAAGAGCGGGCCCTTGTAGATTTACAGTATAGGAAATACCCTGTATGTGGCAAACAGGGAAACAGGCCCAAGAGATCCAGTAATGCCCAAGGCGGCTCAGCAAGTTGGTGTCCACAGACAGGACGACTGGATCTCCAGGCTGCCGGCTGCTCTTTGCTAGGTCTTTGCATATGCTGTTCCTTCCTCCCGTGGGAGGTCCTTTCCCTGTCTAGTCTGGCAACTTCTCTCTTTCTCACCAAGAGTCAGCTCTCTGAGCCTCAGTTGCCTGCTCTGTGAAATGGGGATACACTGCTATTCACCGGGTTGTGTGGAGATTAAAAGTGACAGTGTGGGAAAGGAGCTTAGCTCTGACACAGGCGTACAGTAGATGCTGTGTAAGATGTGGCTGTAGGCATTACAATGATCTGTTCATGGGTCGGACTCAGCCGCTGCACTACGAGCTCCCTGGAGGTGAGGACTGCATCCTTTGTCTTCTTGTTTTCACTCTCCAACTTTGTCTCCTACCACTAACCCTCTGCTCCCATAATGTGGCACCTCTCAGCATCCCCTGAGTGTGTCACCCGGCTCAAAGGCGTGACTTGCTTGTATGTTGAATGAATTGATGTTTCAGCTAGACATGGTGGCCTTTAGACCGGCTTTCTGGTGGGAGTTGCCATTGTGGAAAGTATTGAACTGGCCTGGGTAGCTGGTCAACTGGGGATGAGCAGCCCTAAGAGCTGTCAGGAGTGACTTTGGGAAAAGTTTGGTATCCCAGGTGGGAGGAAGTGCTGCTGGAATATGCTGCTGGAATCAGCAGACCTGATTTGCTTTGTTTCCATTCCAGTTAATAAACACATTTGAAGTTCTGATGTGGAAGAGACTGGGTAGTCTGAGGCCTGGCGGTGAATTGATATCATTTGCTCACAGTGAAGGAGTAGTGAGCAGGGAGATTACTATGGAGAATTTTGCAAAGCATAATGGAGTTAATTTATAATTGATATTGGAGCTCTTTTCCATCGGCTGAATTATGATGGGACGGAGGAAGAGTCATTAGTGTGGTTATTCTGTTGTTTGTGTCACCCTTTTGAATTGGAAAGTAGAAAAGGAAAATCAGGCTAAATTGGTATCTAATCTTTTCAGAGCTATTTGCTAAATAAACTGGAATTTTAATTAAAACTGCAAGCCAAGAAGTAAATCACTTTAGAAGTTTGTGAAGTTTTTCTTTTTCCTTTGCCTAATATAATTACCACTAATAAAGGTTCTTTACGGGTGGGAAATCAGACACCAGAATAAATAACTGGAGGAGGTTGCTATGGGGCAAGGAAATTATGAAAGGGGTAAGGTTGTCGTCTCCTCCTGCTAACATGGGCCTTTTTTCTGTGGTTAAGTTGTTTGGTAACCATTTTGATCTCCTTAAAAGTATTATGATCAGAAGCAGAAGCAAAGGTGGACGACAGCCCTCACTGCAGCTCCTCCAGCTTTAATTCATGCGAATCAATTATAATGAATGGATTTAATAAAAAATACAACATGCTTTGGTGATTAACTCAGCGAACAACACGTGGCACGCTTACCGGGAGTATCCTATTTGCAGTAACAAAGAAGTGAACGGGAAAAGAAACTTCATAGATCACAAGAATTGCTGCTTTCCAGCAGAAGGTTGTTAATTACATATCCCCTTGCTGTATTTATTGGCTCTATTAGAGGATGAGTAATTATCGTCTTCCCCGGAAACCCACTGGAGCCAGACGGCGCCTCCGTTAAAGTAGAAATCTCCCCAGAGAGTTAGTTATCCCTGCGGGATCCTCTCCAGTCAGAGTCTCCAACGACCAGGAGCGCGGAGTGGGTGAGACAGGAATGTCAGCCCACGCGGGCACAGGACACGGGTCTCCTTCAAAGTGCAGGGGCTGTCAGAGCAGTTCTCCCTCTTAGAAATGCTGATGTGGGGCTTCCCTGGTGGCGCAGTGGTTGAGAGTCCGCCTGCCGACGCAGGGGACGTGGGTTCGTGCCCCGGTCCGGGAAGATCCCACATGCCGCGGAGCGGCTGGGCCCCGTGAGCCATGGCCCCTGAGCCTGCGCGTCCGGAGCCTGTGCTCCGCAACGGGAGAGGCCACAGCAGTGAGAGGCCTGTGTACCGCAAAAAAAAGAAAAGAAAAGAAAAAAAAATGCTGATGTGCCCGTGCCTTCCCCTACCCCTACTTCCAGAGCATCCTTTTTCTCTCTCGGCTGGGTCACCCCCCACCCCATCCCCTTTCTCCCAGCCTTGGCTCCCTCTCGGGTCTGGCTGCCCCCAGTCTCTCTCCACCTCCCCTCCGTTCTCCATCCTAGCAGGGTCAGCACAGCCCTGCTTGAGCACTTCCTGGGCTCTCTTCCACCTGCAGAATCAAGTTCAAGCTCCTCAGCCTGTCCTGTGAGCCCCTCACGATCAGCTGGGCCGTGTGGACCTGTCCAGCTCTGTCCCTCTACTGACCCTGGGCTGCGGGCACCCTGCGCTCTCCCAGACGCCCTGCCTGGCACGCACTTCTCTTTCTCTTCTTCTCTGCCTGGCAGACAACAACTTCACACCCAGCTCAAATGGTCCCTCCTTGGTTAAACTTCCCGCACCTGGAGCAGGGGCAGTTGCTCCGTCTGGGCTCTGACACAGCACTTTGTCACACAGAACGTGTTTATCTGTTACCGATCTGCCTCGACCCCCAGGCTGGCTCCTGCATGCCTGGAGCTATGTCTGATTCACTGTTGTTTTTCAAGAAGTGGATTTGTGCAGGGCCAGCCTCTGCTTTCTCTACCATCGGGGAAAACTGGGGACTCTTCCTCTCTGCCCTTCTCACCAAGGGACTTAATTAGGTGACGAACAATCTAAGCAGCCCGCTCTCAGTATTCTAAATTGGACTAATTTAGCTCCTACTATGTGCCAGGCTGTTCACAAACATCCTTTCACTTACGGGGTTGTTTTTCATCTTTACCATACCTCCTGTGAGGGAGGGTTTGCTAGTCCTCTTTCTCAGGTGATGAAACTAAGGCCCTTGGTAGTTACCAGGCCTGAGATTTGAATCCAGGTTCCTGAACTCAAGTCAAGGAGCTTCTGTGCATGTACAGGCTTTCGCTAGAGTTAGATGCACACACGGGAAGACCTGCATGGCTCTAAATGCCCCGAGCTAACGTATGCACCTTTAACCTTGGGCTAGTCCTAGAGAACATCCCTGTCCACCAGCTCCTTTGGGTCATATCTTACCAGCCAATAGGTATCGGAAAGGGTGATGGGAAAGGATGGAAGAAAAGAAGGAAACTAGCTTTTTTTAAACACCTATTGTGTGCCAGGCATTGTGTGCCAGGCACAGTGCTAAACACATTATTAATCCATCTAATAACCCAATCACATTGCCATGATTGTTCCCACTGAGGAAACAGGCTTGGAGTTGCCCCACGTGTGGGCTTTCCCCGCAGCCCCATCCAAAGATGCTGCCATCAGGAAGCTGGCAGGTCCCTCACCAGCACGGGGAGGCCTTTTCTCATCAGCCACATTTTCCACTGGCAGGAGGGAGCCTGGAATCTCCCCGTGGCCCCTCAGTTGGGTCTCCTGTCATCTGTCTGGGAGGAGAGCGATGCTGTTAGCTGAGATGTGAGCAGCAGAGAAGAGGACTGAGCTGGTCTCCCTCTCTCAGGCTCAAAGGGGGCTCCCCTTCTTTTGATACACTCATACTTGGCAAATAGAACCGTGTTCCATCTGGGCACAGCCTTCAGGATTTGGTGGGTTTCCACCAGAATTTTCACCATCAGCTTGCTTTCTCGATTGAAGAAAAGAGTGCTAAATTTTCAGTCCATCCTTGAAGGGCAATTGCTCAGTCCTTTCATTGTCTCCACTGGCCTTCTTTTTTTTTTTTTTTTTTTTTTTTTTTGCGGTACGCGGGCCTCTCACTGTTGTGGCCTCTCCCGTTGCAGAGCACAGGCTCTGGACGCGCAGGCTCAGTGGCCATGGCTCACGGGCCCAGGGGCTCCGCGGCATGTGGGATCTTCCCGGACCGGGGCACGAACCTGTGTCCCCTGCATCAGCAGGCGGACTCTCAACCACTGCGCCACCAGGGAAGCCCTCAACTGGCCTTCTTTTGACTCTTCTGTGCTCCCTTCGTCCTTGAAGTGTTAATCACAACTCACTTTTTAATAGATGTATGTGCTCAGTTGTTTTTCATAGATTAATCCATCTATCCATCCATCCAGCATAGTGGAGTTGAAAAGCACAGTCTTTGGAAATAGACCAACATGGCTTCAAATTCTGGGTTTGCCACTTATTAGCAATGGGATTGTATTTTTTCATGTCAAAATGGAGGCATATATGTAAGATACCTGGCACATAATTAAGTGCTCAATAAACAGTAAGTATTATATTCATTGTAAGGTTATACGAGTCTTAAGTTACTTTATTCTCCGAATGCTTCCTTTCTCTAGGACCCTGTTCTAAAACTGAAATGGTGTATTCATTATCTATTGCTGCGTAACAAAGTTCCCCCCAATTCAGCATCTTACAATAACACACATCTATCTCACACAGTTTCTGAGGGTTAGGAATCTGAGAGTGGCTTAAAGGGGTTCTGGCTCAGAGCCTCTCATGAAGCTGTAATCAAGCTGTCAGCCAGAACCATAGTCTCTGAAGACTTGACTGAGGCTGAAGGATCCAATTCCAAGCTCACTCACATGGCTGTTGGCAGGAGGCTTTTTTTTTTTTTTTTTTTTTTTGGCTGCATTTTGGGTCTTCGTTGCTGCGTGCGGGCTTTCTCTAGTTGCGGTCAGTGGGGGCTACTCTTCGTTGTGGAGTGCGGGCTTCTCACCGCGGTGACCTCTCTTGTTGTGGAGCATGGGCTCCAGTAGTTGTGGCCAGTGGGCTCTAGAGCGCAGGCTTAGTAGTTGTGCCGCACGGGCTGTTGCTCCGAGACAGGTGGGATCTTCCCGGACCAGGGCTCGAACCATTGTCCCCTGCGCTGGCAGGCAGATTCTTAACCACTGTGCCACCAGGGAAGCCCTGGCAGGAGGTTTTGATTTCTTACCTCTCCCTAGGCTTCCTCAAAGTGAGTGAAAATGAGAAAGAGAAGAATAGGAGAGAGAGAAAGAGAGACAGAGATTGAAAGAGGAGGGCACAGTCTTTGTATAAAGACGCACTTCGGAAGTGACATTCCCTTACTTCTGCTGTTGCTACTGGTCACATAGATCAAGCCTGTGACAGTGTGGGAGGAGACTACACAGGGTATGAATTCCAGGAGGCAGGGATCAGTGGCGACCATCTTAGAGGCTGCTTCCCACCAGTGGGTAGGTTGGGGAGAGGGTAGAAAGAAGAGTAAAATGTCTCTACCCTGAAGCATTCTGTTGGGTGGGGAGGCAGTCATGTAAACATAAACACCCTACAAGGCAGCGGCTGGACCACAGGCATCCACAAAGTGCAGAGAAATCTGTTAACTCTGCTTAAGGGCATCGTGGAAGGTTTCCCAAGTACAGGTCCACTGTGGTGTTGGTGTTCTTATTCGAGAGCTGTCCTAATGATGCTTGATATTTGCTTGGCATCTTTTTTAATTGAAGTTACTCATTGGCGTGATTTCCTTGGACATTAAAAATAATAACTATCCCATATAACAGCAACTGACTGTCTACAAAGTGCTTTCCCAGCCATTACCTCAGTCTACATAACAGCCCAGGGAGGTAGACAGGTTTTATTGTGGCCATTTTCCTCCACTGTAGATGAGCTGCTGAGGCTTAGAGGGCCAAGGTCAGCGTGCCAAGGTCTCTGGGAGGGGTGTAGTGGGTCAGGGGCTTGAGCCAGGGTCTTCCTAGTCCAAGCATGTTGCTCTGGCTGCTACACCTTCCTTGTGTCCCCCTCCCCTGAGTGTTTGGGGCCCCTCACTTTAAAGCAGTAGTTTGGGTCATTTCCCCCAGAAGAAGCTTTACACATATGTTTGCCCATATCAAAGCTTATTTGCCACTTTTATGCCCAATCACTTGAAAGGTTTTCTGTTCATGAAGAAGCTTTATGAAGAAAATCGTTCCCAAAGTATAGAAATGTGAATTGTGCTTTCATCAGCATTCACTGTGAAATTGCATTTTACAAAAATCCCTCGGGAGCGTTTGAACTTGCTCTTTGAGCTGTTAGAAGAGTGACCAGCATATCTGTTCCTCAAGCACAAATATGCTCAAAGGACGTGTGCTCAAGTTCTCATTAGAACTTGGCTATTTTGCAAGTTTTTTTTTCTTTTTCTTTAGTCCTTCTGGGCCAGAGGGAAAAGGATTTTGGGTCCACACAGCTATATGCACTGGAGGAGGAACTTCCTTTGTGGCAAAGATGGTGGCATGTGGGGTGCAGGGTAGGTTAGTTACTATAGTCCATGAGTGACAAATGGCCACCGTCACGATCAGTTCAAGACCAGTTGTGTGCAGTGGTTAAGAGCCTGGGCCTTGGGATCAGAGAGACATGGATTTGCTCCTGACTCTGCCCCTACTAGCTCTGTGTCCTTGGGAGAGTTACTTAATCTCTCCAAACTTTGGTTTCTTCATCTGTAAGTAGGTTAATGGAAACCCCTTCTCATGAGGTTGTTGTGAAGATTAAATGAGGTAATATATATAAAGAGTTTAACATAGACATGGAAATAAGCATCGCATAAATGCTAACTTTCACGATGATGGTGATGAAAGTGTATTTGAGTAGCTGCTACTCACAAGTCCATTTATTCAAGTGTTCATTCATGAAACACGCTGCAGATGTTGCTAACAATGGTGTCTGTGAACACCTAGGGGCTTCAGGGAGTCTTTGAATTCTCCTAAAATCACATGGAAAATTTTGTGCATATGTGTGTTTTCCTGGAGAGAATCTCAAAGTGATTCTTGACCACACAAAGGTTAAAAATAAAGTCTCTGGCTTGGTGTTAGAGATATACAAGTTTAGGAAGGTGTCTTCATTTTCAAAGAGTCCACAGAGTGGGAAAGCAGACAGACTGACAGATGAGCTGCTGCCGAATGACCTGTGAAGGCTGTAAGTGATGGAGGCCCCGGAGAAGGGGGAGCTGGTGAGACAGCTTCACGGACGGTCCAGCTGAGTCAGAAGATCCCAGGCGAAAGGAATGGCACGCAGAAACCCAGGCCACAAAACAGAAAAGTGCCGTGCGCTCAATGTCAAAAGTAGTCTGGCAGTAACAGTGCAAGTGCCCAAGGTGTCCATGGCCCAACCTGACGCAAACGGGGTGGCAGAGGGGAGTTTGGGAAGTGTCTTCGAGACCAGGCTTGAAGCTGTGATGTGGGAAGAGTTGTGAGTGAAAGAGTAACATGGTCAGAGCTTTAATAAAACATCCCTCTGGGTGTCGAGTAGACAGGAAGGGGAGACTTCGGCGGGGCGGGGAGGGGGAAGGTTGAGGAGGAGGCTGGTGTGGTCCTCATCCCAGTGAGAAAGGAGGCCCCGAATTAAGGCATTGGGGTTTAAGGAAGGAGAGGAAACTTTAAAATAAATGAGGAGGGGCTTCCCTGGTGGCGCAGTGGTTGAGAGTCCGCCTGCCGATGCAGGGGACACGGGTTTGTGCCCCGGTCCAGGAAGATCCCACATGCCGCGGAGCCCCTGGGCCCGTGAGCCATGGCCGCTGAGCCTGCGCCTCCAGAGCCTGTGCTCCACAACGGGAGAGGCCACAGCAGTGAGAGGCCCGCGTACTGCAAAAAAATAAAAAAATAAATGAGGAGATAAACCAGAAGACTTGCTGACCAGCAGGATACTGGGGAGGAAGAGGGCATCAGAAGGGTTCTCAGGATTATGCCTCTCATTCTCCTTGGTCCTAAAGCCCACTGGATGCCTGGTTAGACATCACTGGGGACCTGAGACAGTATGTCCAATTGCTGTGATCCTGGAAATCTGTAGTGTTATGAGGGACATAAGGGTTACACATGAAATACTTAACAGTGCAGGCAAATTATAAGCATGGTACGACGTGCTGAAGGGATCAGCAAGGTGATCACTGAGGACTGAAGTGGCTCCGACGCTCCCCATGTCCTCACGTCTAAGTTCCCATCTTGCTTGACCTCCCAGCCACACTCACACTGTTCCCCTTGCCTTTTAGGGCTCATGCTCTCTCCCTCTCTGGTCCCTCTTATGCAGTCTGCCCAGTGAGTCATCCTCCTCCCCGAGGACCGACCTACTGTTCCACTGGGCACTGGGGTACAGGCCCACGTGGGCGGCCTCTGCCTCAGTCTTCAGCCCCGTCCCACACTCCTTTCCTCTCGTCTGCTGTGCTCCAGCCACCTTGACCTTCCTGCAGGGTTTCCAGTGGGCCCCGGTAAGTCCCGCCTCTGGGCTTTCACATGCTTGTTCTCTCTGCCTGGAACACTCTTCCTCTTCACCTTGTACCTGGTCTTCCTTCCAACCTCGGCTCTAATAGCCCTTTCCCAGGAATGAAGTGACCATTTAATTTGTTGCCCGAACTGGGATACATTTGAAAGTGAAAAGAGGCGCTATTAAGGTTGACACTGGGACATCGGCTGGAGCTGCCCCGGGGCTGGTGGACACGTGGTCTCCTGACTCAGGGTGCCCTTCTCTGACTTCCCGGATGTGCTCGGTCCCCTGGGCTCTCCTTGCTCTCCGGGCCTCATCTCACAGCCCTCACCGGGCTTTGTAGTGATAACACTGATGTGACTTTGATTCAACCTCTTCTGCCCATGGACTGTGTGCTCCATGAAGGCAGACGTGTTCCCATGTGTCTTTGGCACCTGAGACACATTGTGCCACTAAGTAGGTTCCTCACACTTAATGAGTAAAATACTTAATGATGAACTCAGATTTGTATTGTTCTGTGGCGCATACAAAGCACTTTCATTTCCATTATCTTGTTTGGTCCCTGTCACTACCCGGTGGTTTCCTCATCTCAGTGTACCAAGGACACAGAGGTCCTGGTTACTTAAGCTCTCATAGATAGTAAGTGAACAGAGACAAGTCTAGAACTCTCAGGTCTTCTGACCCCAAATCCAGTGCTTTTTCCAAAAGGGTTTGAAGAAGAGAAAAGGAAAGATGATTCCCAGATTTAGAACCCAGGTAACTGGGAGGATGGTGGTGAACTTGAGAAAAATGGGGACTGGGGAGTCTTAGAAGCCCTTGTCAATTTTCAATTGCCCCGTGAAAATCCACGCAGCATTCCAGGCTCCAGAGAGCTCAGAATAGAGCTGTGAATGGCCCCTTAGCCTGGGGGGTGGGGTGTAAGCAGAGTTTTGTCGTCACTGTTGTTTTACTGTAAAATATACATAACATAAAATTTACCATCTTAACCGTCTTTAAGTGTACAGTTCAGTGGCGTTGCTGTGCAACCATCACCACCATCCATCTCCAGAACATTTTCATCTTCTCAAACTGCAACTCTGTACACATTAAACAATAACTCCCCATCTTCCCTCCCTGCAGCTGCTGGAAACCACCATTCTACTTTCTGTCTCTGTGAATTTGACTACTCCAGTTACCTCATAGAAATGGAATCATACAACATTTGTCCTCCTGTGTTTGGCTTACTTGACTTAGCATAATGTCTTCAGGGTTCTTCTATGTTGTAGCGGGTGTTAAAACTTCATTCCTTCTTAAGGCTGAGTGATAGTACAGTGTGTGTATACTCCACATTTTGTTTACCTATTGATGGATAATCAGTGGACACTTGGGCTGTTTCTACTTTTTGGCTAGTGTGAACAATGCTGCTGTGGACATTTGTGTACCAACATCTGTTTGAATCCCTGATTTCCGTTCTTTGGGGTATATACCCAGAAGATGAATTGCTGGATCATGTGATAATTTTTGTTTTCCACGGTGGTTTTTAACGTTACCAACGTGCAAGGGCTCCAACTTCTCTACATCCTCATCAACACTTGTTATTTCCTTTTTATTATTATTTTTATAATAGTCTTCCTAATGGGCGTGAAGTGGCTTTGATTTGCATTTTCCTAATAATTAGTGATGTTGAGCATCTTTTCATGTGCTTATTAGCCATCTGTATATCTTCTTTGCAGAAATGTCTATTTAAATCCTTTGCCCATTTTTTAACTGGGTTGTTTTTGTTGAGTTGTAGTTTTTAAAATATATTCAGAATATTAATCCCTTATCAGATTTACGATTTTCAAATGTTTTCTCCCATTCCATGGGTTGCCTTTTTTTGTGTGTGTGTGTGTGGTTAGCGGGCCTCTCCCGTTGCGGAGCACAGGCTCCGGACGCGCAGGCTCAGCGCGTCCAGGGAAGCCCCCTGGGTTGCCTTTTTATTCTGTTGACAGTGTCCTTTGATGCAAAAATTTTAATTCTGATGAAGTTCAATTTATTTATTTGTTTCTTTTGTTGTCTATGCTTTTGTTGTCATATCCAAGAAATCATTGCCAAATCCAATGTCATGAAAATTATCCCCTAGGGCTTCCCTGGTGGCGCAGTGGTTGAGAGTCCGCCTGCCGATGCAGAGGACACGGGTTCGTGCCCCGGTCCTGGAAGATCCCACACGCCGCAGAGCGGCTGGGCCCGTGAGCCATGGCCGCTGAGCCTGCGCGTCCGGAGGCTGTGCTCCGCAACAGGAGAGGCCACAACAGTGAGAGGCCCGCGTACGGAAAAAAAAAAAAAAAAAAAAAAAAATTATCCCCTATATTTTCTTCTAAGAGTTTCACAGTTTTAGCTTTTATGATTAGGTCTTTGACCCACTTTGAGTTAATTTTTGTATATGGTGTAAGGTAAGGGTCCAACTTCAACTTTTTGTATGTGGATGTACAACTTTCCCAACACCAATTGTTGAAAAGACTGTCTTTCCCCCATTGAATAGTCTTGTTATCCTTGTTGAAAATCATTTGACCATATATGTGAGAGTTTATTTCTGGGTTCTCTATCTTATTCCATTGGTCTATATGTCTGTCTTTATGTCAGTACCATACTGTTTTTAAAATTTATTTTTATCATTTTTGATTTAGAGATGATTTAGAGATGCTTTAAGTTCACAGCAAAATAGAGCAGAAGGAACAGAGATTTTTTTCCCTTATAATCACTACCCTCATATATGCACTATCAAAAACACGGTACACTAAAATGGTACATTTGTTAAAATCAGTGAACCTACATTGCAGATTCTTATCACCCAAAGTTCATAGTTCATTAGTGTTCACTTTTGGTGGTGTACATTCTATGGGTTTAAACAAATGTATAATGACATGTATTTACCATTATGGTATCATATAGAGTAGTTTCACTCCCCCCAAAATTGCCTGTGCTTTACCTATTTATTCCTCCCTCTCTCCTAACCCCTGGCAACCACTGATCCTTGTACTGTCTCTGTAGTTTTGCCTTTTCCAGAATGTCATATAATTGGAATCATACGGTATGTAGCCTTTTCAGATGGGCTTCTTTCACTTAATATATGCATTTAAGATTTCTCCATGTCTTTTCGTGGCTTGATAGATCATTCCTTTTTAGTGCTGAATAAAATTCCATTGTCTGGCTGTTCCACAGTTTATTTATTCATTCACTTACTGAAGGACATCTTGGTTGCCTCCAAGTCTTAGCAGTTACGGATAAAGCTGCTATAAACATTTGCGTGGAGGATTTTTTGTGGACATAAGTTTTTAACTAATTTGAGTAAATACCAAGGAGCACAACTGCTGGGTCATATGGTAAGAGTATGTTTAGTTTTGTAAGAAACTGCCAAACTGTCTTCCAAAGTTGTTGTACCATTTTGCATTCCCACCAGCAATGGATGAGAGTTCCTGTTGCTCCACATCCTCTTCAGCACTTGGTGTTGTTACTGTTTTGGATTTGGGCCATTCTAAGCTGTGTAATGGTATCTCATTGTTATCTTATGCACTGTTTTGATTACTGTAGCTTTGTTATAAGCTTTGGCATCAGGAAGTGTGACATTTCCAAGATTGTTTTGGCTATTTGGGATCCCTTGATATTCCATATGAATTTTAGGATGGATTTTTCTATTTCTGCAAAAAAAAAATGGTCACTGGAATTTTGGTAGGGATTGTGTTGAATCTATATATCACTTTGAGTAGTGTTGACATCTTAACAATATGAAGTCTTCCAATCCTTGAACATGAGATATCTTTCCATTTATGTGTGTCTTTCATTTCTTTTGGCATCATTTTGTAATTTTCAGTGTACAAGTCTTTGCCTCCTTGGTTAATTCCTAAGTATTTTATTCTTTTTGATGCTATTGTAAATTGAATTGTTTTCTTAATTTCCTTTTTGGACTGTTCATGGTCAATATATAGAAAAATAACTAATTTTTTTGTATTGATTTTGTATCCAGCAATTTTGCTGAATTCATTTATTATTTCTAACAGTTTGTGTGTGTGTGTGTGTGTGTGTGTGTGTGTGTGTGTGTGATCTTTAGGATTTTCTACATATAAGATCATGTCATCTGCAAACATAATTTTACTTCTTCCTTTCCGATTTGGATGCTTCTTACTTCTTTTTCTTGCCTATTGCTCTGGCTAGAACTTCCAATACTGTGTTGCACAGAAGTGGCAAAAGTGAGTCGCCCTGTCTCATTCCTGATATTAGAGGAAAAGCTTTCAGTTTTTCACCATTGAGCATGATGTTAGCTGTTTAAGCAGTTTTTAAAAAGATCTTAAAAAGACGTGGGATTATGAAGTCCTGGGACCTACTTAAAATTGTGTTTCTCTGTGTTCTCGGTACCTAGCACAGTGCCTGGCACAAAGAAATTACCGAAAAAATTGATTTAGAAAGAGATAGTTTCTCAAAACTGAATGAGCTAAGGGCTCTGAATGAAAGGTTGATTTAGGAATCATGAAAGTGCCAAGAACTGAAAGGCGATCATAAGGGTGATAAGGAGTCCTCAGTAATCCACTGACATGGAGCAGGTGTTGCTCCTGCAGTGTGGGCAGCAAAGCCACTTGGATCTTAGTAAACTTTGCTTGGATAGTCTGCTTTTTAGTGGAACCTCCCTGGTTAAGTTATTTTTCCCTCCTCTATATTAGCACTTAATAGCTGTAAGAAAATAACATATGTTGTATCTCTTTGTATTTATGACTACTGAATTAATAACTTCAGTCCATTGGATGCAAAGAAAATGAGTGAAGTGCTATAAATTATAGATGGAAGTTGTTAATGCTAATAGAGTGTGTACTATATGTCTCACTTTGGCACAGTTTTGAGATAATGTGAATGATTTAAAGGCCTTGAGTCTGTTTGCCTTCATTTTAATTTGGAATCGTTGGAAAGCATTGAGTCACCACCATTTCATTGGTAATGCTGTGTTCTCTCACTGGAACTTAGCCCTCTCAACTTGGAGCAGATAAAAATTCTGATTAACTATAGTCTTAGTATGGGAAAATTGGATGATTTTATTTAATGTGTTAACATTTCTCTTCATTTGGATTTTTTTTTTTTTTTTTTTTTTTTTTTTTGCGGTACACGGGCCTCTCACTGTTGTGGCCTCTCCCGCTGCGGAGCACAGGCTCCGGATGCGCAGGCTCAGCGGCCATGGCTCACGGGCCCAGCTGCTCTGCTGCATGTGGGATCTTCCCGGACCAGGGCACGAACCCGCGTCCCCTAGCATTGGCAGGCGGACTCTCAACCACTGCGCCACCAGGGAAGCCCCATTTGGAATTTTAACAAGCAGCTTCTAAATATGAAATAACGTGTCCTCACTCTTTTCCCTTAAGGAGGGTCATCTGAGTTACACATTTAAAAAATACATTGTGTAAGTGCAGAACTTGTTGAGAGGCAGCAAGATGTAGTAGAAAGAGCAGGCCCTTTGGTCTCAGCGAGGGATTTTCTGGTTGCAAGTAATTGAAACCCTATAGCTTGTGCAAAGGGGATGCATTCTATGGGTATGAGGCTGCCTTACAGGATCCAAGGACAGAAGGGACAGCCGAGCTCAGAAGGGTCTGGACCGAGGACCTAGAAGCCCTGGGAACTGAGGCCACTTAGTCTGTGTTGCCAGGGCCACATGGCCTCATCTCTGCTTTTCTCTCTGCACCTGCTCCTTTCTCCTCTCAGCAGACTGGCTGCCTTTGCTTCTCTGTCAGGCTGTGCACACGGCCAAGCACAGCTGCGGGGCTCTGGCTTTTGATCACTTCCAGTGCAAGGGCCGGCAGAGGCTGCTGGGCATCTCTGATTTCCATATTCCTGGAAGAAAGAACCTGGTTATCTCATCGTGAGTCACAGGACCATTCCTGGTTTGTTTGTTCATTCATTCATTCAAAAAGTCTTTGTTGAATGCCAGGAACCGTTTTAGGCACTGGGGAATATATCCTGCCCTTGTGGACCGTGTGTGTGTGTGTGTGTGTGTGTGTGTGTGTGTGGTGTGTGTGTAAGAGACAGAGGAAGAGAAAGAAAGAGATAGAAAGAGATTGTGAAAGCTCGTTCTGGGGGGACTGGTTTGAATGTTGCGGTCTTCAGATAAAGAGAAATATGGTTTGGAATTCAGCCCTGCATTTCAGTTCTCGACTTTTCCCATTTGCAGCTCTGTGCAGCCTTGGGCATGTTACATTACCCCTCTCAGCCCCAATTTTCTCATCAGTGAAATGGACGTCATGCTTTCTAGGATGGTTATGAGGATTCTAACAAAAGTGTGCCTGTAAGGTCACTAGTATAGTGCCCGCCACGCAGAATCAGAACTCTGCCTCTCTTAGTGGTTGTGACCCTGAGACAGTTCCTTAGCCCGTCTTAATCTGTTTCTTCCCCTGTAACATGGGAAAGAAGCTCAGCAACTTCACATGCTTATTATGAGAATTAAATCATGTGATGTGGGCCAGGCCGCTGGGACTTTGTACAGAAGAGACCCTCGGTGCCGGAGCTGCGCTTCTTGTTCCCGTCATTCATCACATTTCCCCTCTTTCTTCTAGTTCCCATTTGGCCGACGCTTGCCTTGTGACATCTACTGGCATGGAGTTTCATTTCACGACAGTGACATATTCTCCGGTCTAGTGAACAAGTTTCCAGGTATCCACTGTTATTGTTGGCATTTAAAAATGTTTCCAGGGCTGAGCCTCAGGGTACGCTCTTCGACAAAAACATGACGGTGTTTTGACATCAAACTGGAGGGCTCTTAATTGGGAATGACTGCCTACACGCTGCCTCAGTGCCGTGACCTTGGGAGGCAAGGTGATCAGGACTTAACCCACCAAGGGTTTAAAGACTGGAGGTTCCAAAACGTAAAAAGACAGGCTCTGGGCTTCCCTGGTGGCGCAGTGGTTGAGAGTCCGCCTGCCGATGCCGGGGACACGGGTTCGTGCCCTGGTCCGGGAAGATCCCACATGCCGCGGAGCGGCTGGGCCCGTGAGCCATGGCCGCTGAGCCTGCGTGTCTGGAGCCTGTGCTCCGCAACGGGAGAGGCCACAACAGTGAGAGGCCCGCTACCGCAAAAAAAAAAAAAAAAAAAAAAAAAAAAAGATAGGCTCTTCTGGTCTAATTCCACTGGCGGAAGAACATGACTTTCACCTTTTGGATTTCAGGTATAATATGGGAGTGTCATGAGGGGACTATATTCTCAAAAGGCCAAAAAAAAAAAAAAAATAGACCATTTGCACTCACCATCGTTTCTGGAACATTTCAATGACTCAGTGAATGTGGACTCTGAATACGTCTACGTGTGCGGCTTGCCCAGGTAGACCGTGAGGTCCTGGGAGGGGCCGTGCCTCCTACACTTCTGGATGTTCCCACGGCTCCTGCAGTCCTTCCAGGCACACCGAGGCCCTCCGTAACTGCCGTCTCACCTACTGATGGCGAATTGGAGGCAGCCCTAGTTTTATGCCCATTGGAGGGAAAGGAGAAAGCAGGACCTAAAAGCAATAAAATGAACCATTTTCCCTACAGAGTTAGTCTCACATTAATAAAAGCTGCATGTTGCACTAAAATAAGAAACAAACAAACAAATAAAATAAAATAGATCATTTCAATTTCTATTTAATTTGCAGGAGACGGAAAACAGAAGTACTAAAATTCTGGGACGGTATCACAGAAATGGGGTTGGCAGCTTCCATTTCCTTTAAGTATCCTATTTGCAGGTACCATTTTAAAATCGAAACACACCAGTCTCCATACTGGGAACAGGAGCTGCGGACAGCCTCTGCCTTTAACCTGAAGGCATTGTCTAGTGAGACTATTGTCTAGTGAGACTGCAAGGGGGGCTCGGTGCCAACACTCTGAGATGCCCCTTCTCTCCACTCCCAACCTCCCCCCCATCATATACCTTTCCGTTTTACTTTCAATCTCTACCACCCTCTTCTGCCATGATTACTATTCATTATTTTGAATGGCTAAGTGAAGAGGCTGGTTAAGTTAAGTGGGCATGTGTAGGGAGAAGGGGACACTTGGTTAATCTGGGTATGATCCCAGCCAAAAGGGTCCCACTTATTTTCAGAAGTTTTAACATAACAGGCACAAACCATATAGGATACAATAATATATAATTTTTAAAAAGCACACCACCCTGAATCCCATCCCTCATTTAACAAAACCACAAGGTGAATATTTCTAGAATTTCTCCCAAACCTTAACCATGTTATGTATCACTTTCACGTAGTTGCAGCCAGAGTGTAGTTGTTTTCTCTAGTTGTTTTATTTATGCTTATTTTTAAGAGGAGGATCAACTTATTCTTTTCCTTTGGCATTCCATGCCACATCTTTAAGAAAATACCTCTCAGAAAACCCAATATCCATACGTTATATATTGGCAAGTTATGCCATGTCCACTAGCAGGTTTTTCAACTAAGCAAACAGACCACCATGGGCCACTTGGCTCAGCTTTACTTACAAGGATACAGGACAGGAAACACAGCTTGCCAGCGAGTCAGTGTCAGACATTTCTTCTCAGTGGTGTCATGGCAAGGGTTCCAGAGCTAGTCTTTGGCTCCTTAAGTGAAAGCTCAGGTGCAAAGAGACAAGATCCCCATTGGTGGATGTGGGTCTACCTTGACTTAGAAACCTTGTAGGAACCAATAGCTCACATAGCTCCTCCACAGCACAGCTTCCAGGGTCCCCACCAGGGTCATGCTAAGTTACAAGATTCACTACACTTAGGAAAGCCCGGAGCTGTGGCTCCCTACCAGGTATTTATGCAAGATGCCAATAAGGGATCATTTTAACCATATGCTTTGTTGTCTAGTCACACAGCTAACTTTCTCCCTTTATTGGTTTCCTGGGGAACAGAGCTAGAAAATTCACCCAAGGTCAGATTGGTTCTTAGAGGAGAAAGTGTTTTGACAGAGAACAAGGAGGACTCTCGCAGCCAGGGTTCTTGCACAGTTTAATGGGATAACTGTTATTTTCTCTGTCTTGCTGCTCATAAAAGATGACGTTTGATGCCACTGAAAGGACTTAGTGGGATATTGGGAGAACATAATTTGGAAGAGAACATAATTTGGAAGAATAACAACTCTTATGGACAGAGTTCCCAAGACATGACTTATCAAATGAGGCTTCACTGACATGTTCCCCATTTGCTCACGCCTCATCTGATGGCCGAGAGTAGGAAGGAAGGAGTCGCTATAGCTCTACATTTGGGATGCAAATAGAAATACAGAAAAAAATGCACTCAAAGGACTAGTTTCATTAAAGGTGATATAAGAATATTCATTCTAAAGAAGCACGTTTGCCCCATCTCCTATTCCATGTGCCAGGGATAGGTACGTCCAATTTTCCACTTTACTAACAGCAATTAATTAGCTCCAATGACAAAGCAGGCCTGTAGGCAGTGGGCCAGGGCTGCCCCACCCTCTGCCCTGTGAAAGACAACAATCCTTAGCAATGGGGTGATTCCAGAATGGTCTGTCCTTTGGCTCCAGTTGGTGTCCATGCTTATCTTCTGTCTGTGATATATCCCATTATTCTGAAGATGCATTTTGTATGCATTGTGTATTACTTAGAGCAAGTTCTAGTGGACGTGCCAGGCAAGGATAAACACTTCACATGCTGAATAAACTGAAAACTTTTGGATACGCATATGGAAGTAATTTATTTTGTTCGTGTCAGCACGTTAGATTTTAGCCACTTTTCTATGGGCAATTTCCTTCAAGATATGTTATTATATCTTAACTGATGAATTAAGCTTTCACTAAAAATAATCTGATTTAGATATGTCTTTGCCTTAAGAAAGCCTAGAACCGTCAATTCTCAGCTTTGCAAGCAACAGTTTTTTTGCTGAGTTTCCGGGTCTGAGATGTACAGCAACACGTGGCGGGTGGTGTCTGAGAGCCCACCCTGAGGAGGGGACTTTGTCAGAGGAGGAGGGGGCTCCAGGGAGGGATCTCTGGGGACAGCCATCTGCCAAGCACTGGTCTGGGCTAGGGATACAAAAACAAGGAGAAAAGCACGTAAAGAGGGAAGTCAAATACAAAATAAGCGCCATGCCAGAGGAAGCTTGGGATGCTGTGAGAATTTGGAACAAGGGCACGTGACCTAACCCAGATTTGCTTGGGGGGCAGGCAGGGCGAGAGATCCTGGAAAAGAGGATTGAATGTGAACTGAGCCTCCAGGGATGGATGGGCCTGTCCCCCATGCAAATCAAGGGAGCAGACGGAGTGCAAAGACATGGAATGCTTTGCACGTTGCTCGTTCAGCAAAGGGCACGTGGCCCATACTAGTTAGAAAGGGTCAAGTTTGATAGGGCAGTGGAGAGGTGAAAGGCAGGGCCCAAAGTTCACCGGGAGCCACTGAGAAGTTTCTAAGCTAGAGAGTGACGTGGCCCAGCCTGCAATTTGGAAAGATCTGCCAGAGGGGATGCATTGGAGGCAGGGGTGCAGGTGGGGGGTTTGGGCTGGAAAGGCTGAGAGAGGAAACAGCTAAGAGGCCACTGCAGTATCCAGGATCTGAAAGTATCAACGTTTGCTTGTTGTTTGGTGGTTTTGCCAAGAATTATTGTTATAAATTATACTTGGATTGAATAGCACTCCCAACATAGCTCAGATTGTGTGTTTGATTGGTTTCGTTTTGTCTTAAATTGGGCTAAGTAGGCCTGTGTGGGCAAGCCTGAGGATCAGACTCCTGTGTAACACCAATGGCCCAAGACCACCCGAGGCCCTGGGACTCCAGTGAGGCAGACAGAAGAACCCAGGCCCAGAAGCAGTGGCAGGAGGCAAGTTCTTGGGTGAGAAGCTCCAGCCTGAGTTAGGGGTTTTTCCCAACCGATAAGGGAACGGCCACAATAGGGACATCTAGGAACAGACCTTCTTGAGAAGTGTAGTAGACGGTCAGCCTCAAAAGAACCTGTTGGTATAGCAGGAGCCCAGCCAGTGGGCTCAAGTCACAGGAGGACCCCAGCCCTTGCAGGGGAGGCTTAGGGGGAACAGAGAAGGAACATCAGAGACTGCAGGGCAAAGGCATCGCTGAGGCAGCCACTCAGGCACCAGGAACCAAGGACCGGTGACCAGACTTTGGGGACAGGCACCAGAGCCTCAGAGAAGTAGTTAAAATCCTCCTTATCTAACTGGACTACAAAGAAAGGGTCCAAGCTCCCCAAAGGGGAGCTAATGGGCTAATGGTTGGACCTAGAGCTTCTACCTCAGGTCAGAATGGGTCCCAGAGCCTCGGGCAGGCGTCACAGGGAGGGGTCACGTGCTGCAGCTGCTTGCAGAAGGTAGGCAGAGTCTGGAGCCAGCATGGCCTGATAGTGACCTCCCTCTTTACAGATGTACTCTGGAAGCATATGCTCTGGTGCAGCTACTCTTGCCCGCGTCTTACTGAGAGATGACAGAGCCCACATCTGTCTCTGAGCCCCTGCCAGAGGCAGGCATGCTTGCAGCTACTACCTGGGGGCTTGTGAGGGCTCAGAGATGCTTTTCCCTGCAGCTTAGAGATGGCGGAGGAACAAAGGTGTCAGTAAAAGTGGATTGAGGGAGGTTGACACTGCTGCCTTCCAGAGACAGGCATTGAGGCAGGGTTCGGGGTGAGCCGCCGTCTACAGCCTGTGGGAAAAGTAGCCACTGGCTTGAAGGGATGCTTCTTAAGTTGGCTGGTTTTTGTAGAGAACTATCTGGAGACAGACGCAGATGTAAACTCAGAAACAGATCTGTTAGCCGGCATGGGGGCTGGTGACCCACATGACAAAAGGAGCCATCGCAGATTTGAAATGAATACGTACTCCATTTGCTGGACATTGGTTTTCACAAAACTTCTCTGGAGCATTCGAACCACACTCGTGTACTCACAGCACTCCTATGTGTGTTATGTGAGTCCTTCTGACCTGCCGAGAGATTTCTGAAAGCAAACCTTCTCCTGTCACATTGCCATTAAAACTCGGACAATACCACAACACTGTTTGGCCAGGGGGCATCACGTATCTGCTGTAAGGTGCTGTGTTGCACTCAGTTAAGCAGGTTTTTAGTTTAATACTATAACTAAAATGTGAAATACAACTAAAACATTTCCAAATTTTGTGTTCAGCTCCAGTGTTCATAACTCATAAATTCTAATTTCATGGGGGAATAAAAGGAAATAGCTCTCATTTTCTGGACTCATACTGATTTCTTGGGAAGTTTGGAAAAGTGTCCGCAGTGAGTTTTCTCTAATATTGGAGAAGCCGTGTTAGAGCACAGTTTATTAGTGCCTTTAAAGCTCCTTTATTTCTTATTTAATCCTTCTCTGTCTCCTTCTAAACAAGAACTAAGAACCTAGGCACTGACATCTTGAAGTTGCCATCTTTTAGATTTTTATTGCTCTTTTTAATATGCTGAGGGAAGCAAGAAGTAGATTATTAAAGCCTTCATTCTCAACGTTCACCCTTTGCTTCCTGAACGTAGTTTAGAGAAACCTCATGCATTCTGACTTTGCCCATTTGCAATGCAGTAATTTGGACCTGCCAAGCTGACTTGGAACTTTGTACTTTCTATTAAAAATGACTTTGCTAGCAGATTTCTAGTTATTGATGGAACTGTGTAGCCCCTTTCAGGGTGAAGGCCATTTTTAGTCTCCATTTTTTTGAGCACTGATATTTGCCTTAAGAAATAAGCATGCTAAAATTTTAAATAATTTTTACCTATTTGCCTAAAATTTGCTAAGATATATACTCCGTTTCTTTTCTTGTCAGCATTTCTAAAGATGTGACAAGGAAAAAAACTACCATTCTTTTAAAATGTTTCATAAGTGAGACATTTCCGTCCCCTCTGGGCAAATTAATGAGATATGATCAATGTCAGTTTCAGTACTCATAACTGAAGAACTCCTACAGATTCCATTTTTTCCCCGTTCAACTATAAATTACATCGTGCTAACCTCTCCACTTCGTGTCCTTATTTCAAGGAGACAGATGTTCTGCTGAAAGGTGTGTATTTTTCTGTTTTATACCTTTAATACTCATGAAAGATTAAAACAAAGCAACTTAATTAAGCTTCTCATAATGTAACCAGAGTCCACTAGTTAATATTCTCCAGGGTATGAGATGGAAGGAATCCCAGAGTTGTGCACGGTGGCCCAGAATTAGAGCGGATATTAAGTTTTAAGTGCAAGATATGAATTCTTCTCTTTATTTGTTATCTAGGGGGCTGGCAAAGAGTGGAATAATAAACTAGGTGGAAATTCATTCTTTTAAATTGATGTTTCATTTTTATGAGAAAAAAATATCCATCTACTACCTCAAGTTTTTCATTAATTTGCTAGGTCTTTCCAAACCATGAATCACTGCTGTGGGGAACCACTCAGCCCTTTTTTTAAAATCCTGTCTGAAAAAGTGAATATGTCGGGTGGGTGGTTTGAAAAGTCCCCAATTATGGCTGTTTTATAGCTAGTGGCCCACTGTTGTTAAAACCTCACAACTTCTCTTCTCCCCAGGCATGACGGAGACGGTGCGTAAAATTACTCTGAGCAGAGCAGTAAGAATCATGCAGAATCTCTTTCCTGAGGAGTACAACTTCTACCCTCGCTCATGGATTCTGCCTGACGAGTTCCAGCTCTTTGTGGCTCAGGTAGGTGGCACTTCGTCCCCATGATGCTTGAATTCTATGATGGTTGCAACTTGGTCCTGGGTCCTGTGTGCTGGGAGCTGGGGCGAGGGGTCCCCAGGAAGCTGAGACTACTTTAGGGGGTGTCTTAACAGGACACAGCAGGTGTTGCTGCGATCAAGGCAGCTTGCAGAGTTGGACGGGTAGGATGACAGGCAGGTAAACTGAAGAAGTGGGTCCTGACACCAGGAGACAGGCCTGAGGATGGTGTCAGGAGCTAGATCATGGGGTCAGGGCGTCTGCAGAGCCAGGGAGTCAGACCTGGAGCAGAGTGTTGAGTCCACACCGCAGACTGGGGCTGTTTGGGTGAATCCCAGAAGTGTGGTCTTCCTGGCATCTCGTGGCATGAAATGTGGGAGGTTGGGCTGTCATTCAAGACCAGTGAGTAGGTCTGACAAACTGAGGGGGAAACCTTCTAAGTGTCCTGCTTTAAATTTGTTCCAGAATCAATGTTCAAACGACCCATTCCATATCCAAACAGTAAACAAAAACAGCTTGAAGTGGTAATTTTGAAAAGGAAGCTCCCTATGGAATGGTGGTCACACGGGTCTGTATACATTTCTTAAAATTCTTCGAATTGTCGACTTGAAATGGGTGCATTTTGTTGTATGCAAATTATGCGCACAGTTAATTAAAAAAAAAAAAGTGATCGGCTGGTCCCTCTATTCCCCTCAATCTCCCACTTCTGTGGCTTTGCTCACGCCACTGTCGCTACAGGGAATAACTTTCCGTCCCGTTTCTACAACTCTATATTTAAGTATTCTGCAAGACTGAGTTTAAATGAGATAGATACCAGCTGTGTCTTCAAAATCAGATAAGTGAGAAGAGCGTTGCTATCATCCCCGAAAGCTCCTCTGTGCCTTTTTGCCATCATGCCTCACAACCTCCAGCCCCGGCAACTGCTGATCTGCATTCTCATTACAGATTAGTTTTGCCTGTTCAAGAAATTCATATAAATGGAATCATACAGTATGTACTCTCTTGAGTCTTTTTTTTTTTTTTTGAGAATTATGTTTTTGAGCTTCATCCATGTTTGTTGTGTCAGTAGTTTGTATTTTTATTGCTGAAGAGTGTTCCATTATGAATATACCCCAACTTAATTTATCCATTCACCAATGGATGGGCAGCTGGGTTATTTCCAGTTTGAGGATATTATAAATAAAGCTGCCATGACTATTCATATGCAGGACATACACCCTTCATCTAGCTTCTCCTAATATTAACATCTTGTATAATTACTGAAACTGGGAAATTAACATTGATATAGTATTACTAAATAATCTACACACCTTGTTTGCATTTTTCCTGTTTTCCTACTAATTACCTTTTTCTGGTACAGCATCCACCCCATATTCCCTCATTGCCTTCAGTTTTTATTTCTCCTTATTTGGTCTCCTCTGGGCTGTAACAGTTCCTCAGTCTGTCTTTGTTTTTTTTTTTTTTTTTTTTTTTTTTTTTTTGCGGTATGCGGGCCTCTCACTGTTGTGGCCTCCCCCGTTGCGGAGCACAGGCTCCGGACGCGCAGGCCCAGCGGCCATGGCTCACGGGCCCAGCCGCTCCGCGGCATATGGGATCCTCCCAGACCGGGGCACGAACCCGTATCCCCTGCATCGGCAGGCGGACTCTCAACCACTGCGCCACCAGGGAGGCCCTGTCTTTGTTTTTCATGACCTTGATTCTTCGGAAGAGTACTGACCGGTTATTTCTTTAAGAGTGTCGCTCAACTTGGTTCTGTCTGATTTTTCTCATGATTAAATTCAGATTACACATTTTTGGTAGAATACCACAAAAGCGATGCTGTGACCTTCTCAGTGCAGCATATCAGGAGAGATACATGATGTCAAGATGTCTGGTGATGTTAATATTGATCACTTAGTCAAGGTGGTATCTGCTAGGTTTCTCAACTATAAAGTTACTACTTTTCCCTTTGTAATCATTAAGTATCTTGTGGGGAGATATTTTGAGACTATGCAGATAGCCTATGTGTCTCATAAATTTTTTAAAAAACAGCTTTAACTAAAGTACAGTTAAACTGCAAATATTTGAACTTTGCAGCTTGCTATGTTTTGATATATATATATAAACCCATAAAACCATCATCACAATGAAGATAATGGACATATCCATCACCCGCAATGTTTCCTCACGTCCATTCATAATCCTTTTGTTCCTCTCCTCCCTGCCCTCTACCTTCCACTGCCAGGCAACCATGGATGTGTTTTCAGTCAAGATGAGTTTGCCCTTTCTAGAATTTTATATAAACGGAATCATACAGCAGATACTTTTCTGTGTGTGTTGGGGGTGGGAGGGGTCTGGCTTCTTTCACTCAACATGTTTTGAGATTCATCCGTATTGTTTCATAAATAATTCATTCCTTCTTATTACTAAGGAGTTTTCCATTAAATGTATTTACCACAGTTTGCTTATACCTTCAATTGCTGCTGGACATTTGGATTGATTCCAGTGTTTAGCTGTTACAAATAAAGGTAATATGAACATTCATGTATAAGTCTTTGTGTGAACATATGTTTTCATTTCTCTTGAGTAAATGCATAGGAATAGAATGTCTGGATCATATAGTAGGTGTCCATTTAATTTTGAAGAAAGTACCAATCGTTTTCCAAAGTGGGTTGTGCCATTTTGTATTCCCATCAGCAGCTATGACCATTCTAGTTCTTCCACATCCTTGCCGGCTCTTGGTAATAGTCAGTCCTTTTAATTTTAGCCATTCTGACAGGTGTGTGGTGGTTTCTCATTGGCTTTAATTTGTATTTTCCTAATTATTAATGGTGTTGGGCTTCCCTGGTGGCACAGTGGTTAAGAATCCGCCTGCCAGGGGCTTCCCTGGTGGCGCAGTGGTTGAGAGTCCACCTGCCGATGCAGGGGACATGGGTTCGTGCCCGGGTCCAGGAAGATCCCACATGCCACGGAGCGGCTGGGCCCATGAGCCATGGCCACTGAGCCTGCGTGTCTGGCGCCTGTGCTCCACAATGGGAGAGGCCACAACAGTGAGAGGCCCGCGTACCGCAGGAAAAAAAAAAAAAAAGAATCCACCTGCCAGTGCAGGGGACACAGGTTCGAGCCCTGGGCTGGGAAGATCCCACATGCCGTGGAGCAACTAAGCCTGTGCACCACAACTACCGAAGCCCACGTGCCACAGCTACTGAAGCCAGCATGCCTAGAGCCCGTGCTCCGCAACAAGAGAAGCCACCACAATGAGAAACCCACGCACCGCAACGAAGAGTAACCCCTGCTCGCTGCAACTAGAGAAAGGCCACACACAGTAACAGAGGCCCAATGCAGCCAAAGATAAATAAATAAATTTATTTTTTTAAATGGTGTTGAGCATCTGTTTATGTGCTTATTTGCCATCCAAATATATTCTTTGATGAAATATCTATTCACATCTTTCACCCACTTAAAAAACTGAGTTATTTTTATTGTTGAGTTTTGAGAGTTCTTTATATATTTTGAACACATGTATTCATCAGATATACCAACTGCAAATATTTTCTCCCAGTTTGTGCCTTGTCTTTTCATCCTTTCAACAGTATCTTTTGAAGAGCAAGTTCTAAATTCTGATAGATGAGTTAATTGATTTGTTCTCATATGGATCATGCTTTTGGTGTCATATAGCAGGAATCTTTAGCTAACCCAAGTTCACAAAGATGTTCTCTTATGTTTTTGTCTCCAAGTTTATAGTTTTAAGTCTAGGTCTATGATTTGTTTTGAGTTAGTTTTTTAATATAATGTGAGGTATGGATTCACTTTTTCTTGTTTGTTTGTTTTACATGAGATATCAAATAGCTTCAAAAATGTTTGATGAGAATACTAACCTTTCCCCCCATTGCCTTTGCACTTATGTTGAAAACAGTTGCTCAAACATGTGTTGGGTGTATTTCTGAATTCTCTACTCTATTCTATTGATGTATTTGTCAATCTTTATGCCAATACCTCACTGTCTTTGTTATTACAGCTTTATAAGGAGTCTTGAAATCATGTAGTGAAAGTCCTCCAACTTTGTTCTCCTTTTTCAAAGTTGTCTTGGCCATTATAGTCCTTTGATCTGCCTTGTGAATTTTATTTATTTATTTATTTTTATTTATTTATTTTTTATTTTTTGAATTTTATTTATTTTTTTATACAGCAGGTTCTTATTAGTCATCCATTTTATACACATCAGTGTATACATGTCAATCCCAATCTCCCAATTCATCACACCACCACCCCCACGCCCCCACCACTTTCCCCCCTTGGTATCCATATGTTTGTTCTCTACATCTGTGTCTCAACTTCTGCCCTGCAAACCGGTTCATCTGTACCATTTTTCTAGGTTCCACATATATGCGTTAATATACGATATTTGTTTTTCTCTTTCTGACTTACTTCACTCTGTATGACAGTCTCCAGATCCATCCACGTCTCCACAAATGACCCAATTTCGTTCCTTTTTATGGCTGAGTAATATTCCATTGTACTTATGTACCACAACTTCTTTATCCATTCGTCTGTTGATGGGCATTAAGGTTGCTTCCATGACCTGGCTATTGTAAATAGTGCTGCAATGAACATTGGGGTGCATGTGTCTTTTTGAATTATGGTTTTCTCTGGGTATATGCCCAGTAGTGGGATTACTGGATCTTATGGTAATTCTATTTTTAGTTTTCTAAGGAACCTCCGTACTGTTCTCCATAGTGGCTATATCAATTTACATTCCCACCAACAGTGCAGGAGGGTTCCCTTTTCTCCACACCCTCTCCAGCATTTGTTGTTTGTAGATTTTCTGATGATGGCCATTCTGACTGGTGTGAGGTGATACCTCATTGTAGTTTTGATTTGCATTTCTCTAATAATCAGTGATATTGAGCAGCTTTTCATGTGCTTCTTGGCCATCTGTATGCCTTCTTTGGAGAAATGTCTATTTAGGTCTTCTGCCCATTTTTGCATTGGGTTGTTTGTTTTTTTAATATTGAGCGGCATGAGCTGTTTATATATTTTGGAAATTAATCCTTTGTCTGTTGATTCGTTTGCAAATATTTTCTCCCATTCTGAGGGTTGTCTTTTCGTCTTGTTTATGGTTTCCTTTGCTGTGCAAAAGCTTTGAAGTTTCATTAGGTCTCATTTGTTTATTTTTGTTTTTATTTCCATTACTCTAGGAGGTGGATCAAAAAAGATCTTTCTGTGATTTATGTCAAAGAGTGTTCTTCCTATGTTTTCCTCTAAGAGTTTTTATAGTGTCCGGTCTTACATTTAGGTCTCTAATCCATTTTGAGTTTATTTTTGTGTATGGTGTTAGGGAGTGTTCTAATTTCATTCTTTTACATGTAGCTGTCCAGTTTTCCCAGCACCACTTATTGAAGAGGCTGTCTTTTCTCCATTGTATATCCTTGCCTCCTTTGTCATAGATTAGTTGACCATAAGTGCGTGGGTTTATCTCTGGGCTTTCTATCCTGTTCCATTGATCTATATTTCTGTTTTTCTGCCAGTACCATATTGTCTTGATTACTGTAGGTTTGTAGTATAGTCTGACGTCAGGGAATCTGATTCCTCCAGCTCCATTTTTTTTTTCCCCTCAAGACTTCTTGGGCTATTTGGGGTCTTTTGTGTCTCCATACAAATTTTAAGATTTTTTGTTCTAGTTCCGTAAAAAATGCCATTGGTAACTTGATAGGGATTGCATTGAATCTGTAGATTACTTTGGGTAGTGTAGTCATTTTCACAATATTTGTTCTTCCAATCCAAGAACATGGTATATCTCTACATCTGTTGGTATCATCTTTAATTTCTTTCATCAGTGCCTTATAGTTTTCTGCATACAGGTCTTTGGTCTCCCTAGGTAGGTTTATTCCTAGGTATTTTATTCTTCTTGTTGCAATGGTAAATGGGAGTGTTTCCTTAATTTCTCTTTCAGATTCTTCATCATTAATGTATAGGGATGCAAGAGATTTCTGTGCATTAATTTTGTATCCTGCAACTTCACCAGATTCATTGCTTAGCTCTAGTAGTTTTCTGGTGGCATCTTTAGGATTCTCTATGTATAGTATCATGTCATCTGCAAACAGTGACAGTTTTACTTCTTTTCCAATTTGTATTCCTTTTATTTCTTTTTCTTCTCTGATTATGGTGGCTAGGACTTCCAAAACTATGTTGAATAATAGTGGTGAGAGTGGACATCCTTGCCTTGTACCTGATCTTAGAGGAAATGCTTTCAGTTTTTCACCATTGAGAATGATGTTTGCTGTGGGTTTGTCATATATGGCCTTTATTATGTTAGGTAGGCACCCTCTATGCCCACTTTCTGGAGAGTTTTTATCATAAACGGGTGTTGAATTTTGTCAAAAGCTTTTCCTGCATCTATTGAGATGATCATATGGGTTTTATTCTTCAATTTGTTAATATGATGTATCATATTGATTGATTTGTGTATACTGAAGAATCCTTACATCCCTGGGATAAATCCCACTTGATCTTGGTGTATGATCCCTTTAATGTGTTGTTGGATTCTGTTTGCTAGTATTTTGTTGAGAATTTTTGCATCTATTTTCATTAGTGATATTGGTCTGTAATTTTCTTTTTCTGTAGTATCTTTGTCTGGTTTTGGTATCAGGGTGATGGTGGCCTCATAGAATGAGTTTGGGAGTGTTCCTTCCTCTGAAATTTTTTTGAAGAGTTTGAGAAGGATGGGTGTTAGCTGTTCTCTAAATGTTTGATAGAATTCACCTGTGAAGCCATCTGGTCCTGGACTTTTGTTTGTTGGAAGATTTTTAATCACAGTTTCAATTTCCTTACTTGTGATTGGTCTGTTCATATTTTCTATTTCTTCCTGGTTCAGTCTTGGAAGTTTATACCTTTCTAAGAATTTGTCCATTTCTTCCAGGTTGTCCATTTTATTGGCATACAGTTGCTTGCAGTAGTCTCTTAGGATGCTTTGTATTTCTGCAGTGTCTGTTGTAACTTCTCCTTTTTCATTTCTAATTTTATAGAATAAATGTTTCTATTTGATTTATTTCTGCTCTGATCTTTATGATTTCTTTCCTTCTGCTAACTTTGGGTTTTGTTTGTTCTTCTTTCTCTAGTTCCTTTAGGTGTAAGATTAGGCTGTTTATTTGAGATTTTTCTTGTTTCTTGAGGTAGGCTTGTATAGCTATAAACTTCCCTTTTAGAACTGCTTTTGCTGCATCCCATAGGTTTTGGATCATCGTGCTTTCATTGTCATTTGTCTCTAGGTATTTTTTTGATTTCCTCTTTGATTTCTTCAGTGATCTCTTTGTTATTTAGTAATGTATTGTTTAGCTTCCATGTATTTGTGTTTTTTACATTTTTTTCCCCTGTAATTCATTTCCAATCTCATAGTGTTGTGGTCAGAAAAGATGCTTGATATGATTTCAATTTTCTTATATTTACTGAGGCTTGATTTGTGACCCAAGATGTGATCTATCCTGGAGAATGTTCCGTGCACACTTGAGAAGAAAGTGTAATCTGCTGTTTTGGGGTGGAATGTCCTATAAATATCAATTAAATCTATCTGGTCTGTTGTGTCATTTAAAGCTTCCATTTCCTTATTTATTTTCATTTTGGATGATCTGTCCGTTGGTGTAAGTGAGGTGTTAAAGTCCCCACTATTATTGTGTTACTGTTGATTTCCTCTTTTATATCTGTTAGCAGTTGCCTTATGTATTGAGGTGCTCCTACGTTGGGTGCATATATATTTATAATTGTTATATCTTCTTCTTAGATTGATCCCTTGATCATTATGTAGTGTCCTTCCTTGTCTCTTGTAACATTCTTTACTTTAAATTCTATTTTATGTGATATGAGTATTGCTACTCCAGCTTTCTTTTGATTTCCATTTGAATGGAATATCTTTTTCCATCCCCTCACTTTCAATCTGTATGTGTCCCTAGGTCTGACGTGGGTCTCTTGTAGACAGCATATAGATGGATCTTGTTTTTGTATCCATTCAGCAAGCCTGTGTCTTTTGGTTGGAGCATTTAATCCATTCACGTTTAAGGTAATTATCAATATGTATGTTCCTATGACATTTTCTTAATTGTTTTGGGTTTGTTTTTGTAGGTCCTTTTCTTCTCTTGTGTTTCCCACTTAGAGAAATTCCTTTAGCATTTGTTGTAGAGCTGGTTTGGTGGTGCTGAATTCTCTTAGCTTTTGCTGGTCTGTAAAGCTTTTGATTTCTTCACCAAATCTGAATGAGATCCTTGCTGGGTAGAGTAATCTTGGTTGTAGGTTCTTCCCTTTCATCACTTTAAGTATATCATGCCACTCCCTTCTGGCTTGTAGAGTTTCTGCTGAGAAATCAGCTGTTAACCTTATGGGAGTTCGCTTGTATGTTATTTGTCGTTTTTCTGTTGCTGCTTTCAGTAATTTTTCCTTGTCTTTGATTTTTTCTAATTTGATTACTATGTGTCTCAGGGTGTTTCTCCTTGGGTTTATACTGTATGGGACTCGCTGCGCTTCCTGGACTTGGGTGGCTATTTCCTTTCCTATGTTAGGGACGTTTCGACTATAATCTCTTCAAATATATTCTCGGGTCCTTTCTCTCTCTCTTCTCCTTCTGGGACCCCTATAATGCGAATGTTGTTGTGTTTCATGTTGTCCCAGAGGTCTCTTAGGCTGTCTTCATTTCTTTTCATTCTTTTTCCTTTATTCTGTCCTACAGCAGTGAATTCCACCATTCTGTCTTCCAGGTCACTTATCTGTTCTTCTGCCTCAGTTATTCTGCTCTTGATTCCTTCTAGTGTATTTTTCATTTTAGTTATTGTATTGTTCATCTCTGTTTGTTTGTTCTTTAATTCTTCTAGGTCTTTGTTAAACATTTCTTGCATTTTCTCCATCTTTGCCTCCATTCTTTCTGAGGTCCTGGATCATCTTCACTGTCATTATTCTGAATGCTTTTTCTGGAAGATTGCCTATTTCCACTTCATTTAGTTGTTTTTCTGGGGTTTTATCTTGGTCCTTCATCTGGTACATAGCCCTCTGCCTTTGCATCTTGTCTGTCTTACTGTGAATGTGGTTTTTGTGTCACAGGCTGCAGGATTGTAGTTCTTTTTGCTTCTGCTCTCTTCCCTCTGGTGTATGAGGCTAACTTGTGCAAGTTTCCTGATGGGAGGGACTGGTGGTGTGTAGAGCTGGCTGTTGCTCTGGTGGGCAGAGCTCAGTAAAACTTTAATCCACTTGACTGCTGATGGGTGGGGCTGGGTTCCCTCCCTGTTGGTTGTTTGGCCTGAGGGGACACCACACTGGACCCTACCCAGCTCTTTGGTGGGGCTAATGGCTGACTCTGGGAGGGCTCACGCCAAGGAGTACTTCCCAGAACTTCTGCTGCCAGTGTCCTTGTCCTCACATGAGCCACAACTATCCCCCGCCTCTTCAGGAGACCCTCCAACACTAGCATGTATGTCTGGTTCAGTCTCCTACGGGGTCACTGCTCCTTCCCCTGGGTCCCGATGCACACACTGTTTGTGTGTGCCCTCCAAGAGTGGAGTCTCTGTTTCCCCCCGTCCTGTCAAAGTCCTGCAGTCAAATCCTGCTAGCCTTCAAAGTCTGATTCTTTTGGAATTCCTCCTCCCGTTGTTGGACCCCTAGGTTGGGAAGCCTGACGTGGGGCTCAGAACCTTCACTCCAGTGGGTGGACTTCTGTGGAATAAGTGTTCTCCAGTTTGTGAGTCACGCACCCACCAGTTATGGGATTTGATTTTATTGTGATTGCGCCCTTCCTACCATCTCATTGTGGCTTCTCCTTTTTCTTTGGATGTGGGGTATCTTTTTTGGTGAGTTCCAGTGTCTTCCTGTCAATGATTGTTCAGCAGTTAGTCGTGATTCTGTTGTTCTCGCAAGAGGGAGAGAGAGCACGTCCTTCTACTCCACCATCTTGAACCAATCTCCTCACTCTATTGTATTTTAAAGAGATTTAAATAACAAGAGGAAAAAAATCATATATGTACTCATGTGGTTACCATTTCCAGTGGTTTTTATTACTTTGTGTAGATTCACATTTCTGTTTTGTGTAATTTTTCTTTAGCCTAAAGAGTTTCCTTTAGCTTGCGTTAAGGGTCTTTTGGTGATGAATTCTTTCAATGTTTGTATTTATTAAAGTTTATTTTGCCTTTTGTTTTGATAGATATTTTCTCTAGGTATACAATTATAGGTTGATATATATTTTTTTCTTTCAAATCTTTTAGTATGTTACTCCTCTGTCTTCTTGCTTGTATTGTTTCTGATAGCAAATCTGTTTTAACGCTTATCTTTGATCTTCTGTATATAACATGTCCTTTCTCTCCGGCTGCTTTTAATATTTTCTCTTTATAACTGTTTTTGAATAATTTGATTGTGATGTGTTTTGGCGTAATTTTGTCTATGTTTTTCATGTCTGGGGGTCATTGAGCTTTTAGATTTGTGGGTTTATAATTTTCATAAAATTTGAAAAATATTTGTCCATTATTTCTTCAGGTATTTTTCTGTCCATCCCACCACCTCTCACTTGGGGGACACCAATGACACATATATTAGGTCATTTGAAAGTGTCCCACAGTTCACAGTTCACTGATGCTCTGTTCATTTTTTAAAATTTTTGTTTCATTTTAAAATTTCTATTGTTTTTGTCTTCATGTTCACTATTTTTTTCTTCTTTAATGTCTAATCTGCTGTTAATCCCATTTGGTCTACTTTTCATCTCACACAGTGTAGTTTTTATTTCTAGAAGCTAGATTTGGGTCTTTTAAAATATCTTCCATAGTTTTACTTAGCTTTTTAAAAGTATGAAATGCATTATAACAACTGTTTTAATGTCATCGTCTGCTAATTCTAATTTTGTGTCCATTCTGGGTTGGTTTTGATTGATTGGTTTTTCTCTTCATTATGGCTCATATTTCCTTGCCTCTTTTCATGCCTGGTAATTTTTAGCTGGATGCCAGACTTGGTGAATCTTACTTTATTTGGAAGTTGGGTATTTTTGCATTCCTATATATATTCTTGAACTTTGTTGTGGGATCCAGTTAAGATACATGGAAATAGGTTTGGGGTCTTGTTTTCAAAGTTTGCTAGGCAGGACTGGAGTAGTGCTCCATCTAAGGTTAGTTAATCATCACTACTGAGTCAAGGATTGTATATGTACTCTTCCTAATGCTCTGTGCATAATGGTGTTTACCAGTCTCTTGGTGAGAACAGACACTATTCCAGGTTCTGTGTGGCTCCAGGCACTGTTACCTCCAGTCCTTTTGGGTGGCTCTTTCCTTGGCATCAGGTGGTTTCCTCACAAGCATGCACTGATCTGTACTCAGCTAAATATGCAAGGGAGGCTCTCTGTGGATCTCCAGAGTTCTCTCTTTGTGCAAAAGTCTCTCCAGGACTCTTCCCTGAGAGCTCTGGCTATCTTAGTCTCCCTTGACTCATAGTTTTACTTCCTCAATGCAGATTGTCCACTGGGCTCCACCGGAGTTCTGCCTCTCTGTGCTACAGCCTGGACTCTCCCACAAGACACTAAACTGAGAAAATCACAGAGCTCACATCATTTGATTCTCATCTCTCAGGAATCATTGTTCTTTGTTGCTCGATGTCCATTGCCTTGAAAACCATTGTTTAATATACAGTAAGTCCCCTACATACAAACAAGTTCCATTCCAAGAGCACATTTGTAAGTCCAATTTGTTTGTTAAGTCCAACAAAGTTAGCCTAGGTACCCAACTAACACAATAGGCTATATAGTACTGTACTGTAATAGGTTTATAATACTTTTCACACAAATAATACATAAAAAACACAAAAGAACATTTTAAATCTTACAGTACAGTATCTTGAAAAGTACAGTAGTACAGTACAACAGCTGGTGTACAGGGGCTGGCATTGAGTGAACAGGCAAGAAGAGTTACTGACTGGAGGAGGGAGAGGAGGTGGGAGATGGTAGAGCTGAAGGATCGTCAGCAACAGGAGATGGAGGGCAAGCTGCAATTTCACTCATGCCTGATGTTGATGGCACAGGTTCTGGTTCCTTGCTAGATTCTAATCTATCTACCCTCTTGAAAAAACGATCCAGTGATGTCTGGGTAGTAGCTCTTTTTTTCTTGTCATAGATGACACGGTGGCACTGGATTGCATTCTGAACAGCTGCTGCAACCTTTGTGTACTGTTCTACGTTGGGGTCCTGTGCCTCAAAAACTAACAGTGCCTCCTCACATAAAGAAAACCCCCTTGCCATTTCCCGTGTCCTGAATCTCTTCAGTTCTTCAGTTACTTCTTCTTCCTCTTGTCTCTCTTCGTCCTTTCTCTGGGCCTCCAATTCCATCAGGTCTTCATTAGTAAGCTCCTTGTGTTGCACAGCAAGGAGTTCAGTGAAGTCCTCCTCTTGCAGATCTAGCTCCAACTTCTTGCTGAGGGTCACCAAGTTGCTAAAAATCTCTTTGGACTCCTCATCCTGGGCAGCTACCATATCTGCACTCGCTGCCTCTCCACTTACTTTTACGTTGTGAAGGTTGGCTCTAGCCTTGAACCTATGAAAGCAGCCATGGAAGGCATTAAAAGATGTGCCTTCTGATTCTTTGCCATGTTTCTTCTTCAGGTCTTCATAAAGGATTTTAGCTTTCTCTTGAATCATTATTAAGCTGGGTGGGACTCGACGCTGATGCTGATCCTGCATGCACACACTGAGAAGTTTCTCCATCTCCTCCATCAGTTTTCCTTGCTTCTTTGATCTTATTGTTGACATCACATGTTCCATGATCTTGTCCTTGTTCTTTAGATTCATGCTGATGGTTGAACAAAATTCATGTTGTAAGAACAAGCGACGTCTACCACCTTTTTGCCTTGCTCCACCCTCTCAATTATTTTCACTTTTGTTTCCATCGTTATTGCTTGGCGCTTCTTAGCAGTACCAGCTACATCACCGCTGCTTTTACCCTTGCTTTCGGACATCCTGGGCTTGAAATAAAGATACTGTACTACTGTACTCTATACACTACTATAAAGTACACAGAAGCACAACCACTTGTAGAGGATGCACGCACGTGACAATGTAACCCAGACACGTGGACTAACTTACGTGAATGCGTGTTCTCATCTTTGAAAGTTTGCAGCTTGAAGGTTTGTGTGTAGGGGACTTACTGTATTTTGTCCATTTTTTGGTTGTTTCACTTGGGAGAAGATGAAGGTTCTTAGAACTGGAGAGTTCTCTAATGTAAAGGAAGATTTCTTTCTTTCTAAAAGAGCACTAATTTGGAATCCACTGATTCAGGGTCTGGCATAGGCGGAATAAGACTATGAGACCCCACCTTAGCTGTTTGCTGGAAACGCCTGGCCCTGTCACTTATTCCTCACTTATGTCACCGCTGCATAGTATTCCATCGTATGAATGCACCATAACTTTTAAAAGCATTCCCCTACTGATGAACATTCAGGTAATTCTCATATTTTTTTGGTTCAACAAATAATGCCATAGGGAACACCCTTGTACAGGTATCTTTATACACCTGTGCCAGCATTTCCTTCAGATAGAAATCTCAAACTAGAATTGCTGTATTAAAGGATATGTGCATTTACATTTGTGACATGTAAAGCCAGACACGAGGCTTCAATAACAGCACACTTAATTGTGGGGTTAACAATGTCTTCCCAGTGCCTTGGAAGTGAGCGCTCAGAGGTGTGTGTTTTGCGGGGTGGTGCTCTGGGATTCCTGCCAACAACAGGAAAAGGTGTGAGTAGCTGTAAAACATTCTAAAACCTGACAATATGTGGGTATTTTATTTCTTCCATCAATTAGGATTAAATTTACTTTGTTCAAGAAAGGGGGAGATCCACATCCCTACCCCCCATCCATTTGCAAAACTGGTACCCAAATACTATCAGCAGGTGGCACTAGGCAGAAGCAAGCAGGATTCTCAGTGGAAATTTCTGTGACATCTAGAGGAGGATGTTGGCTTTCTTTCCAATATTCGCAGATGGCCAATAAAAAAAATTCCTCAGAGTTTATTTTGCATATGGTCTTCCATCTGGGTATTTGAGAAAAGTACAGTTTTGTTATCACAACAGTATTTATTATGGTGAAGGAGTTTGCATTTCATAGCAGAAGAATTTTTCAGCAAATCAAGCCCCATACTTGGTCAATAATGGTTTGCAGTTTCTTGGAGGGAACCAGAAAGCATGGGGTCCTTTCGTTTTCCTCTCCAGCTTCATCCTCAGTTAGCTTTTATTGATTCAGCTCCTCAAGGCTGAGTGAAATGCATTATTTGCAAAAAACCCCAGAGAACGATGTTCTCCACTGGGTTTAGGAACTCGGAAGATGTGGAGTTCTAAGTGGGTCAGAGTCAAGGCAGAAAGAAAACCTGCAACGTGGAGCTTATATTCCTTGTCCTGATTCCACGCTTGTCAAAGAACCTTCTGGTGAGTAGATTATTTGAATCACTTTCCTTCATATACACAAGATGCTGATATGGCTGACTTCGGACCACCTGACGGTTTATCCAGAGTATGAGGTTTGGACCTCTGCACGTTCCTTGTAGAGCCCCTCCGACCTCTGCGGCCTCAGCTCGTACCATTTCCGACCTCTTCCTCTGGTCTCCTTCCATAGTCAACTTTTGTAGGCACTCAGCGGCACCCCAGCCTCTGCCACCTCTGCATTTTGTACACGCCTCTCCCTTTGCCTGGGGCACTTGCTCCCACTTCCAAGGCTGCCTTCTTTCACCTGACCCATTTTGCCAATTCTTCGGAAGCTGCTTATGTTTTGCTTTCTCTATAAAGCCTCCTCTGCCCCCCATGCCTGAGCGGGTACCTTGCTTTCCTCTCTTTATGGTACTCAACGCCTATCACACTGCTTAGTGACTACACGTCTAATTATCTTTCTTTCCTGCTCTAAGTACCACAACGGCAGCGAGTGACTGGGTTCATCTTCTTTACCTTTGTATTGCTGGCGCCTATCACAGGGCCTGTGCATGGTTGGAACTCAAGTATATTTGCTAAATTGAATTGCAGATTAGTACGCAGATGCTATGGTTTAAAAATTTCGTCTCTTGTGAGTTTAGTCATCAAAAGTCAGCTTCTCTGCGGCCAAGGGTATCAGCAGGACCCAGCCCGTCACTTTACAGGAGTGCGGGCCAGAGCTGAGCCATGAGGAACTCACCGAAGCGATGCCAGCCAGGGACAGCTCCGGGTGGTCGGCCGCCAGCCTTTCCCTGTGATGCCCCAAACCCCACCCCCACCCAGAGCTCTCAGTCTTCCTCAGCAAGCTCGGGAGCCCATGCAGAAGCCAGAACGCCTCCTGCTGGTGCAGCACGGCATCCTGAGAGGCTGAAGCAGTGGCCCAGGGTTGTGAATAACTAGTAAAAGACGGAAGCGAGGGGACTCCAGCTGTCAGAAGAAGGCAGATGATTCAGGACCGCTGGCAAAGACTCTGTAGGAGCCATGGCTTCACCTCCCCATCTGCTTCAAGTTTTATTTCCTTTGTTGCCCAAAATAGAACTTCACCTCCTGCTTAGATACGTCATGCTGTTCTCGTGCCCCTCGCTTAACAGCTCAGTTTGTGGAAAACTGATATCATCTGAAACTCAAGATGCTGCTCCTCTCTGGACAAGCATCCTTAGGTCCTATTCATCAGGAAGTCCTTTTAAATAGCCCAAGGGACAACTGGCATCTGTGCAGTGCTTTGCAGTTTACCAAGTGCTTCTGATAGACACGACCTTTTTTTGCTTCTCACTCAATTTGGGGAGGTATCATTACCTCCAATTTACAGATGAGATAATAGAGATTCCGAATTGAAGGTACTTGCCCGTGGTTATAACATGACTCTACAGCTGCTAGCACACTTAGCTCTCTGACTTGGGTTCGTTCAAACATTTTCTGAGACCTGCGAAGTGTGCTGGGATACAAAGCAAGTTAGATGTATCCCTGCCCTCATGGAGTTTCCGGTATAGAAGGGTGATCACTCACTGATTCATTCATTCATTCAGACATTTATTGGGTCAAGATCCCATTTTCTTCCCACTGCATCATGTTCTTTTTCATCACCTTACAGATGAGAGAGCTGAGATTCAGGGGGTTAAGTAACTTGCCCAGAGTTACATGGCTTATAGATACATGTAGCCAGGACTAAGGCCCATGTCTTCTGACTCTGCCATAACTTCCTCTAATGCCAACAAACATCTACTGAGTCTCCTTTATGTGTCCAGCACTGGTGGACTGGAGAGTCAAAGACGAAAGATGGGGTCTCTGCTTAAAAGGGAGCGCCCTGCTTAGCAAAGGAGATAGATGGTATAAGCTGATGCAGGCTGTGATGGAATTAAGCACAAGTGTTATGGGAATCAGAGTAATACGTGATGGGGAAGATGGGTGATGGAAAACATCAGGAAAAGCTCCTATGCAATCAATTAATGTGCAATGAAACACTGGGCCAGAGTCAGGGCACCTGGGTTCAAGTCCTGGCTCCCCCTGTTTATTTTTCTCCCCCCCTCCAGCTTTATTGAGATGTAATTGACATATAACATTGGGTCAGTTTAAGGTATACAACATGATAATTTGATCCACGTATGTATTATGACATGATGGCCACAATAAGGTTAGGTATTACCTCCATCACCTCACATAGTTACAGTTTTTTTTTGTAGTGAGGACATTTAACATCTACTCTCTTAGCAATTTTCAGGTATAGAATACAGTATTGTTAACTATAGTCACCACTCTGTACATTAGCTCCACAGAACTTACTCATCTTATAACTGGAAGTTTGTACCTTTTGACCAACATCTGCCCATTTCCCCCAGCCCCCAGCCCCTAGCAACCATCATTCTACCCTCTGTTTCTATAAGTTTGACTTCTTTTTTAGATTCCACATATAAGCGACATCATCCAGTATTTGTCTTTCTCACTATCAAGTGAGAGAATACAGTATTTGTTTTATTTCACTTAGCATAATGCCCTCAAGGTCAATCCGTGTTGTTGCAAATGGCAGGATTTCCTTCTTTCCTGTGTCTGAATAATATTCCTCTGTGTGTGTGTGTGTGTGTGTGTGTGTGTGTGTGTAGAAAACTCTAACTTGGATATATATATGTCACATTTTCTTTATCCATTCATCCTTTAATGGACCCTAAGGTTGTTTCCGCCTGTTGGTTATTGTGAATAATGCTGCAGTGAACACGGGGATGCAGATAACCCTTCAAGATACTGATTTTAATTTATTCAGATATATACCCAGGAGTGGAATAGCTGGATCATATGGTAGTTCTATTCTTACTTTTTTGAGGAACCTCTGTACTATTTTCCATAGTGACTGTATCAATTTACATTCTCACTAATCGTTGTGAGGTGGTATCTCATTGTGGTTTCCGTTTGCCTTTCCTTGATGATTAGTGATATGGAGCCTCTTGTCATACCCCTGTTGGCCATTCGTATGTCCTTTGTTCGGAAAAATGTCTTTTCAAGTCCTCTGCCTATTTTAAAATTGCATTTTTTTTTTTTTTTTTGCTATTGAGTTCTATGAGTTCCTTGTATAATTTGGATATTCACCCCTTATCTGATATATGCTTTGCAAATGTTTTCTCGCATTTCATGGGCTGCCTCTTCATTTTATTATTTCTTTGGCTGTGCAGAAGCTTTTTAGTTTGATGTATTTCCACTTGTTGATTTTTGCTTTTGTTACTCTTGCTTTTGGTATTATGTCCTGGTACTGCCTCGGGCTCTGGGAGCCTGGCCAAGTCATCCGTCCCCTCGCCCCGAGGCTTCAGTGCTTCCTCTGCAAGAGGAAAAGATTGCAGAGCATCACCAGGTCCTTCCAGTTCTAATCTTTTGTGATTCTGTGAGTTGGCTTTCCTGGACTTCCATAAACTCCCCACGGGAGTTAACATTCTGCACAAATTTCTGCTGCCAAGGTTTCAGGTGGAGCACAAAGGGCCTTACGTAATCAATCATCTTGCTAATGCCAAGTCAGCGTAGCCTGGGGCGTGGGGAAGTGCTGGTAATGAAGGCTGTCCCACAGCTGCATCTGGACCTGCCCTTCAAGGCTGGCTGAGGCCCGGCACCCAGGGCAGTGGCAGTCTCCTCACCTGCACCCACCCTGTCCCAGGAGGCTGACTGAAGCTGGGTCTGCACCTTCCTTCCCGAGTCGTCCTGTGTTGTGGGCAAATGTTGGCTAAGCCAAGACATCCTTCCTGTTGGTTCCCTCCAAAGCACATTCAGAAAGATTCACGTTTGCCCAGGCTCTCGCACCTCTTGACTGTTTCTTTGGCCGAGGATTCCCTCCCTAAGTTTGTCCACTTGACAAACTCTTACTGAGTTTCCCTGTGTTAGAGCTGATGTCAACAAATCTGTGAAGATCTTTTCTGACAACTCCTCTCCCCCTCCCTGTCCCGCTCTCCTGCCGCCCTGACCCAGGGACCCCAATTCTATACTCTCTCTCAATTATAGAACCCCCAAACACAGCATTTTCTTTCAGTGTTTCTGGCTGAGAGAGAGTGAGGCAAAGGTTTGGGGTCAGTATAGAACTAGGTTAAAACCCTTCCTTCGTCACTCTCTCAATATGTACCTTGGGCAAGTCAATCACTCTGAGCCTCGGTTTCCTCATCGGTAGCACCATAGTGATGCTATGAGAAGCACACTGTACCCCTCGGTGAATGGACCTTTACTTATCTGCTGTCCCTGTTAGACTGGGGCCCCGGGAAGCTGGAACCTGGTCACATTCATCTCCCTCTGCCCAATGTGCAGCACAGAGAGGACCTGCAGGCATTTGTCTGATATGAAAGAACAATGAAAAAGGTTTGGCGGTCTTAAGATGGAAATTTAAGCTGGAGCTAAGAATGCTTAGACAGAGCATTCTGGGTGTTTCTGGCTTATGGGAAATGTGGAAATGGACTTATTTTAATTTTTAATAAAAATCTAGTCTTGAGACTAATTGTCTCATTATTTGATGATAGATCATTTAGGAGAGGAAAAAAGTTAAGACTTCTCTTTGACTGAATGGCATTTCAGCTTGGCTTAACCTTTTTTTCCCCTTAGATTCCCCACCACCCCTCCCCACTCCCAAGACAGCCCTATGCATTAATGCTTTTTGAGAGTAGATGCTCTATTGTTTAATTTTCTAAACTTCAGTTGGGCCCCCAACGTATTTAGTGTTTTGAATCACAGCTATTTTAATCTTGCTACTTTGCAGTACTGATTTACTATTATGTGGAATTTTGAGATGAATATGATCATTAGAGGGCCATTGCTTTAATGTGCTTTTTTCCCTCTAATGGCACGCTTTATAGAAAAAAAAAAAAAAGTGAAAGAGGTAAACATTTTTCTGGGAGGCTATTTTAAAGGTCAAGAAAACCCTGCTTCCCAAAGTGAGTAAAAGGTCATCTTTCACCCTTCAATTTCTGTCCTTTCATTTCCTTCTGCAAAAGTTCTTGGTGATGTCGCCTTAGTCACTTGAGTTGAGATGTCTAATTTTCTACAGGAAAATGGTGGAGCCAATTTTGACTTCAGTGCCTTTTTCAAAGAGAAATTATGAAAATTGCTCTTGCTTGTCCGTACCTTCTTTCCTCATCTCCAAAGAAATGAAAAAAAAAATCGTTCCCATTCTTTTGCTCAACTTCCTTTCTGTATACTCACTTCTTGGAGGAGACCTAATGAAAGGAGAAGCAAAGTAGAGATTCGGATTTAGAAAGGGGTCGTAACTGAATTCTCCGGCCTTGTTAATGAAATCATTCCCTTGTCCTTTCCTGTCACCCAAACATACAGCCCTGCTTCTCCCCTCCTTCTGAAACTAACCCCACATGTATTCTAGGAGCATTAGAAGATTAAGATACAAGGAGTTCTTTGGCTGGGGTGGATCTAACAGCAGGGTTTCTCCATCCTCTTGGACCTAGTGTCCCCCTTCTATTTTCTTCTAACGTTTTATTTTGATAACATTTCAGACTTACTGAAAAAGTGTAAGAATAATACAAAGATGTCTATACATCCTTCACTCAACCCCAAATCTCAACATTCTTCCGCCTTTACTTTCCCTCTCTCTCTCTCTCCCTCTCCTTTTTGAGAGTAAGTTGCATATACGATACCCCTTTATCCCTAAACGCTTCCGCGTGCCTTTCCTAAATAAAAGAGCATTGCCTTTCATAACCACAGCGTAATTATCAACATTGTGAAATTAACGTTAATCCGACACTATCATCTAGTCTAGTCGTGTCCAGAATTTATGCAGATTTGGACCATCGTCCCAGGAACATAGAGCACCAGAAAGTGTCCCCATCACACACGCCAACTAATTGTCATGCCTGTTTAGTCCCCTGGAAGCTGGAAAAGCTTCTTTGTCTCTGTGTGTGTTTCATGACATTGGCATTTTTGACAAGTACAGGCTAGTTACTGAGTAGGCTGCCCCCCAGTTTGGGTTTGTCTGGGTCTTCGTCATGATCAGATTCGGGCTATGCATGTTTGGCAGGAATAGTGCAGAAGCAATGCTTTGTTTTTCACAGGGAGGTCATCTCTGGGGGCACATGATGTCAGTGTGTCTTATTACTGGTGATGTTAACTTTAATTATTTGGTTAAGGCGGTGTCTGCCAAATTTCCACTGAAGAATTACTCTTCTCCCCTTTCTAATTAAGATAAGTATCTTGTGGGAAGATGCTTGACGACTACGTACTATACTCCTCAAACTTTCGCCCTCTAGTTTTAACGTCTGTTCATGATTCTTGCTTGAATCAGTTATTGTGATGGTTGCCAAATGGTGATTATCTGATTGCATCCTTCCTTCTACACTTGCTAGTTGAGTTTCGACTGCAAGGAAGAACTTTGCCTTCTCCTTTATTTATCTATGTATGCATGCCTATTAGTGTAGACTGGTGGATTCTTATTTGATTTGATGGATTATAATCCTTTACTATCATTATTTATTTCAATGCTCAGAGTCCCCAAGACTTGGCCAGTGGAGGCCCGTGTCCTGTTAGCAGCCCCTGTGACTCTTTTTTTTTTTTTTTTTTTGCTGTACACGGGCCTCTCACTGTTGTGGCCTCTCCCGATGCGGAGCACAGTCTCCGGACGCGCAGGCTCAGCGGCCATGGCTCACAGGCCCAGCCGCTCCGCGGCATGTGGGATCTTCCCGGACCGGGGCACGAACCCATGTCCCCTGCATCGGCAGGCGGACTCCCAACCACTGCGCCACCAGGGAAGCCCCCCTGTGACTCTTTTGAGCACTCTCTTACTTCTGCCCCAGCAAGATGTTCCAGGCTTTTCTTGAATTCTCCCTGCCACAGCCTCGGAATCCTCCAAACCTCCAAGAAGCCCTAGTTTCTTTTGGTGGGCGCTAAGTGTGCTCATTGCTTCAGGGTTGTCATTCCAATGTCCTTCTCCTTTTATAAAAAATATTTTGTGACATTATCTTTACTATCCTGAAATGAAATACAATCAACCTGCACCCATAGCAAACAAACAAACAAACACACAAATCCACCCTAAATAATTCTCTGAAGGAGAAAATAAAGAAAAGTTCTGTATGTTATATGTTTCAATAAGTAAATACTTTGGCGCTGTTACACTAAAAGATGTAATGCAGTGGTTGAATGCTTGCACCTACCTGTAATGAAGAAATTTGGATATAAGAAAAGTAAGACGATTTGATTAAACATTATGGGGTCTCCCTCTCTCTCTCTCTCTCTCTCCATATATATATATATATATATATATATATATATACACACACACACAAATGTGTATATACACAAATATATATTTCTTTATTTTGACATTTCAAGATATTTTTCATATGGAATCACTGCATGTTGTATGGGTGACTCAGGTACCATAAACCACCATGTCATCAGTCATATGACGCTCCTGAAATATTGAAAAACTCTTGACAAAATTCCAGGAAAAAAAAGGCAAAGTATAATTTTCCCTCCGTTTACATGATTGTTGCATCCCTGGAAAATTCTGATGTTCCATTTAAATCATGTGGAAAATTCTTTTTGTTGGCATGTGACATAGAGTTGGGTTCTGGGCTATCTCCATGTTCGCTATAAATGGGTCTTTCACTTCACGACTGTCCAGTGCACTACAGTTGGGCTGCCCCTGCCTACCGAATGCCAGCAATACCCTCCATTCACTGTGATAAGCAAACACTCTCCCAGAGATTCCCCAAACCCTCCCTAGATGGCAGTACCAGCCTCACTGAGAACCATGGATGCATCTATGTGGAACAGACATATTTTCATCTCTCTTGCTTAACAAACACAGATCCTGTTATATTGCTTGAAGGTGTTTAATAGTTAACACCTTCCAGAATTACGTCTAACATGACAGTTTCCCTGATTCCCACCTTACTTTCAGAATGAGGATGACCCTCATCGGTTCCCCTGCCTGGGTGGGGAAGCAACCTCAGTCACCGCCTTGGGCCGTCAGAGCAAGCACGCAGGGAGGGTGTCAGCAGGAGGGAGGAAGGTCTGTGCCCTCTGAGAGCACAGCCCCATCCTTCTGGCAGTCTCGTCATAACCCTTGCTCATCAGAGAGTGTGTAGAAAGAATGCTGGTAGCCCTAAGCAGACAGACACCTCCATTGTACAGACGAGGAAACTGAGGCCCAGAGAGGGAAGGAGACTCAGCCAAGTCACAGAGTGAGTCAGAGACACTGATTAGGCCTAGAGTTGAAGCTGGTACCAAAGAACCATAGGAATTGGAAAGGACCTGAGAGAGCATCCAGGCCACACCCCTCTGGGTGAATCCCCTCCGCACCTGGACACGTGATCATCTTCAGAAATGGGCAATTTAATATTTTTCTAGGCTGTTCATTCCGCCTTGAGACTGCTCTAAATTTTAAAGTATTCCTGAGTGGAGACCTTTCTACGTGTATCTCATCCTTCCTTCCCTGCCCCTGCTGGATGCAGTTTGCCTCTCTTGGTCCCGTGGAACATGTGTGTTCCCTGTAGACCCTAGGACAGCCTTTCCAAAATTTCAAAATTGTATCCACGTCTCCTGAGCTCTCAGTCTGTGGCATTGAACTTGGCACTGAGATTATTGTGATGAACACACCTGACCTAGTTCTTGTACCTCCATAGCTTTTAGTGTGGTAGGAAGGCAAATACTACAGAAGTAGTAACACACAGGGTGAGGCTAAATAATCCCGTTTCTTTTTCCAAAGTGACCTAGTGGAAAAGCTTGGGTTCTGGCCACACTTGCAGTGATACCATCCATAGCTACACCTGTGGCCTTGAACTATTTCTACCGCCTCTGTAAAATTCAGACAATGATTGCCCCACAGGGCTGTTGGCTGATGAACACAAGGTAGAGGATTAAATAAGAACGCTGCACAGCCCCTGGCACCGGATGCTCAGAAATGATCATTTCTTTCTCTTGTTCTTTCCCTTCCCACCGTGTGACATGTTTGAAGCAGCTTCTAGATATTTAGACAGGGCTTAAAGCTCGGAATAAAATAATTTATCAGAGTAAAGACACTCAGGCTTACCTCTGCTGCTCTTGACCTTTGTTAGATAACCATGGGATGCTTTCAAAATGATACGGGCAAAACACTAACAAAGAGATCATGCCTATTTGGGTTCAAGTTGAAGGCAAAAAAGTAAATGGTCTTGGATTAACTGTTGTATGTTTAATGTTTTAATATATATATTGACTCATATCACCGTTGACTAATGTCACCATATCACTGTATCGTATACATTGAAATTACAGTCAGTCCACATTATTATTCTGAATATATGTGAGCTGCTTCAGTGTTCTCCAAGCGCATCATCATTTTTAAAGTGCTCCCTGGCCACGCACGTCTGGGAAAGGCTGGACTAGAGAGGTTTATTCTGATCTTCATTTGATGGATGAAGGCCTTTATGCTGTAGTGTTACAAACCCTACTATTTCTTAGACACATCTCTGTGGGCTGTTTAGTTTGTGGGATTGTATCCTGAGATCCTGAAATGCTGCTCTGTCGGGGTTGTAGCATAGCGATCCTGACTTTAAGGGTCATAGGTGAGGCATCCCCTAGAGAGGCTGGTCTTTCCAACATCAACATCAGGGGATCTGTTGGCCAAGCCTCTGGGGTATCTGGCTGTGCTTCTAGGTCACGGGAGAACACTGTCTTCTGCCATCTGAGGGCACATGGAAGAGCCCTGTCATGCTGGGATGAGAGTGTCTGTAAACAGAATGAGTTAATAGCTCATCTCTGTTTATTTCCCTTCTGCCCTCTCTGAGTCATTCATAAAGTCTTTTAGAGCCTGGGCGCATCTGGGCTTCAGGGAACTGAGTAGAATTGGAGCCCATGCTTGGTTCAGAGCATTAAAGGGAATCAAACTCCCCTCCTGTCCTAAGTCCATTGTGGTGGGGACAGTGCCTCGTGAGATAACCCCAAAGGGAAGGTGGATTTGGGGGGAACAGTTGGGCAGCCTGTTGGCACACAGAGAGACGGCCTCCACCGCCCCTCTCTGGTTTATTAAAGAAGCGGGAAAGTTTCCTTACAGGTGACCACCGAGGTCAGGAAGGGGACACTAGGCCAACATTGCCTGTGAGCCATCCAAGAGCTTAGCCAAAAGTCCTGTTGTCCAGTGGCCACCTGCTACCATTGAAATAAAGCTGGGAGGGAAACATACTGTTTATTTAAGGAAAAGTGGCTTACAGAGCTGGCCTTCAGGGCACAGTGGGAGTTCCTTTGTAAACCTCAGCCCAGCTGCCTTCCAACCATCAGGCTCACTTAGAATGCCACAGAGCTGCATGGTGATCAAAGCCGTGTAAAAGTAATTCCTTACATGTCAACACCTTCCTGCTTCTCCTTGAAATTTAAATCAGCGGTTGAAATCCTGGGGCTTGCAGGAGATCTCATTCTCACTCTCCTGGTGTAAATGATCAGGGCTTCCTGGATAGGCACTTGGCTGCCAGGCCACGTCCTCAGAAGAGACTCGTTTCTTGGTTTGTCAGTTTCCACCCAGTGCCCTTGTGGCAGAGGTCAGGACTGTCACCCCGCAGCGTCAGCAACGCAGTGCCGTCCATGCCTGCCTGGCCAGCTTGAGCCGGCGGACCCGGCGACAGTCCGTGCCATTGGGGCTTAGGGCAGCGAGTGCCCAGGTTCATGCCCCTGGTCCCCGGAGTCACCTCAGACTTCCCTGCCTCCTCCTATCTTGCTGTTTACCCTTCCTGCCTTCCTGGCATTTTGACTCATCACTTCCAGCTGTGTGATTCACAGGTCACCTGACTTCTCTGAACCTTTTATTTGTAACAGTATTAAAAACAAGAGCATGCACACACACAAACGATAACTAAAGAATAAAGCAAAAAATAAAAATATTTGGCGCGAAATGGGCGAAGGTGGTCAGAAGGTACAAGCTTCCACTTATAAAATAAATAAGTCTCGGGGATATAATGTATGGCATGGTGACTGCGGTTAATAATACTGTATTGTATATTTAGAAGTTGCTGAGAGAGTTGATCTTAAAAGTTCTCATCCCAAGGGGAAAAAAAAATTAACTATGTAAGGTGGAAGATGTTAGCTAGACTTATTGCAGTGATCATCTTGCAATATATACAAATATCAAATCATTATGTTGTACACCTGAAGCTAATATAATGTTATATGTGATTATATTTTAATTTTTAAAAAGCTTATAAATATATAACTTATGTTTAACTAAGAAGTGATAGCTAATGAACTGAAAACCTGGTAGTCCCTACCCCCCAAAAAAGATAATAAGAGTGAACACCCATGTAGCACTTAATATATGCCCAGCACCATATTTTTTTTTTTTTTTTTTTTTTTTTTTTTTTTTTTTGCTGTACGCGGGCCTCTCACTGCTGTGGCCTCTCCCGTCGCGGAGCACAGGCTCCGGACACACAGGCTCCGCGGCCATGGCTCGCGGGCCCAGCCGCTCCGCGGCATGTGGGATCTTCCGGGATCGGGGCACGAACCCGTGTCCCCTGCATCGGCAGGCGGACTCTCAACCACTGCGCCACCAGGGAAGCCCCCAGCACCATATTTTAAGAGACCTTTACATACATGAAGTCAGGGGTCCCCAACCCCCAGGCCAAGGACCGTTACCAGATTGTGGTCTGTTAGGAACTGGGCCACACAGCAGGAGGTGAGTGGCGGGCAGGAGAGCAAGCAAAGCTTCATCAGTATTAACGGCCCCTCCCCATCACTCACATTACTGCCTGAGCTCCCCCTCCTGTCAGATCAGTGGCAGCACTAGATTCTCATAGGAACGTGAACCCTACTGTGAACTGCGCATGCGAGGGAGGAGCTGAGGTGGTGATGCTAGCACTGGGGAGCGGCTGCAAATACAGATTATCATTAGCAGAGAGGTTTGACTGCACGGAGACCATGATAAATCAACTGCTTGCAGACTCATATCAAAACCCTATCAGTTTAAAGATGATACAAATAGATGGAGAGATATACCATGTTCTTGGATTGGAAGAATCAACATTGTGAAAATGACTACACTACCCAAAGCAATCTACAGATTCAATGCAATCCCTATCAAAATACCACTGGCATTTTTCACAGAACTAGCACAAAAATTTTCACAATTTGTATGGAAACACAAAAGACCCCGAATAGCCAAAGCAATCTTGAGGAAGAAAAACGGAGCTGGAGGAATCAGGCTCCCTGACTTCAGACTATCCTACAAAGCTACAGTCATCAAGACAGTATGGTACTGGCACAGAAACAGAAATATAGATCAATGGAACAGGACAGAAAGCCCAGAGATAAACCCATGCACATGTGGTCACCTTATTTTTGATAAAGGAGGCAAGAATGTACAGTGGAGAAAAGACAGCCTCTTCAATAAGTGGTGCTGGGAAAACAGCTACATGGACAGCTACATGTAAAAAATGAAATTAGAACACTCCCTAACACCATACACAAAAATAAACTCAGAATGGATTAGAGACCTAAATGTAAGGCCAGACACCATCAAACTCTTAGAGGAAAACATAGGCAGAACACTCTGTGACATAAATCACAGCAAGATCCTTTTTCACCCACCTCCTAGAGAAATGGAAATAAAAACAAAAATAAACAAATGGGACCTAATGAAACTTCAAAGCTTTTGCACAGCAAAGGAAACCATAAAAAAGAAGAAAAGACAACCCTCAGAATGGGAGAAAATATTTGCAAATGAAGCAACTGACAAATGATTAATCTCCAAAATTTACAAGCAGCTCATGCAGCTCAACACTAAAAAAACAAACAACCCAATCCAAAAATGGGCAGAAGACCTAAATAGGCATTTCTCCAAAGAAGATATACAGATTGCCAACAGACACATGAAAGAATGCTCAACATCATTAATCATCAGAGAAATGCAAATCAAAACTACAATGAGATATCATCTCACACCGGTCAGAATGGCCATCATCAAAAAATCTACAAACAATAAATGCTGAAGAGGGTGTGGAGAAAAGGGAACCCTCCTGCACTGTTAGTGGGAATGTAAATGGATACAGTATGTATGTAAATATGTAAATATGGAGAACAGTATGGACTTCTCTTAAAAAACTAAAAATAGAACTATCATACAACCCAGCAATCCCACTACTGGGCATATACCCTGAGAAAACCATAATTCACAAAGAGTCATGTACCAAAATGTTCATTGCAGCTCTATTTACGATAGCCAGGACATGGAAGCAACCGAAGTGTTCATCAACAGATGAATGGATGAAGAAGATGTGGCATGTATATACAATGGAATATTACTCAGCCATAAAAAGGAATGAAACTGAGTTATTTGTAGTGAGGTGGATGGACCTAGAGACTGTCATACAGAATGAAGTAAGTCAGAAAGAGAAAAACAAATACTGTATGCTAACACATATATATGGAATCTAAAAAAAAAAATGGTCATGAAGAACCTAGGGGCAAGATGGGAATAAAGATGCAGACTTACTACAGAATAGACTTGAGGATACGGGGAGGGGGAAGGGTAAGCTGGGACAAAGTGAGAGAGTGGCATGGACATATATACGCTACCAAACATAAAATAGCTAGTGGGAAGCAGCCTCATAGCACAGGGAGATCAGCTCGGTGCTTTGTGACCACCTAGAGGGGTGGGATAGGGAGGGTGGGAGGGAGGGAGATGCAAGAGGGAAGAGATATGGGGACATATGTATATGTATAACTGATTCACTTTGTTATAAAGCAAAAACTAACACACGACTGTAAAGCAATTATACTCCAATAAAGATGTTTTAAAAAAAAAACAACCCTATCAGTGAGTGGCAAGTGAAAACAAGCCCAGGGCTCCCACTGATCCTGCACTATGGTGAGTTGTATAATTATTTCATTACATATTACAATGTAATAAAATAGAAATAAAGTGCACAATAAATGTAATGTGCTTGAATCATCCCGAAAGCACGTCCCCGAACCCCAGTCCTTGGAAAAATTGTCTTCCAAGAAAACGGTCCCTGGTGCCAAAAAGGTTGGGAACTGCTGCATGAACTCATTCAGTCCTCAAGATATCCCCTGTGAGGTAGATATATTATCCCCATCATATCCATGAGGAAACTGAGGCAGAGAACTTAGGTGCTTTGCCCGAGAACACATAGTAAAAACATCTTTTAAAATAAAAAAAAATAAGAAAGAAAAATCTATATCAGTAGATTTCTCAGAGCATAGCTGTGGGGATTAAGTAAAGTAATGAATGTAAGGCATATAGTAGGTGCACATAAATGGTAGTTATTCTATATTATTATTATTATTATTTTTTTTTTTTTTTTTTGCGGTACACGGGCCTCTCACTGTTGTGGCCTCTCCCGTTGCGGAGCACAGGCTCCGGACGCGCAGGCTCAGCGGCCGTGGCTCACGGGCCCAGCCGCTCTGTGGCATGTGGGATCTTCCCGGACCGGGGCACGAGCCCATGTCCCCTGCATCGGCAGGCGGACTCTCAACCACTGCGCCACCAGGGAAGCCCTCTATATTATTATTAATTACATTTTAAAATGTTAAGTGGTGAGCTTTCCTCTTAGAACTGGTACAGGAACCCTGAGAGATGATATGGTTTAGAAGAAAAAGTACAGCCTTCGGGGTTTCGAACCCACACCTGGGTTCAGATTCTGGCCCCCTATGGTAAAACCTGTCTGGCCTTGGGGAAATAACTTACCCTTTAAGTCCCAGTTTCCTCACCTGTGATAGGGTGGGATAACAGTATTAGGTTGGACTATATGAAATTGCTGATATCCCTATGGCTGTTTTTGATCTAAAAAAATAGCAATTTCATCTGCCTCACCCTTTAATGCCTACCTCATAGGGTTGCTTGTAAGCATTGAAAAGCATACATGGGACCACCCAGCACAGGGCCTGGATTGCAGTGCTTCAAGTGACTTAGGAAGCTCTTGCAGTATTAATAGTTGAGGAACACGAGAGGAGTTGAGGTCGGTACAATGTGTAAAGAAGGAGAAATGTCAGAATTGGGGGACTGGGTGCGGGTGGGTGATGTGGGGGAAGGTAGAAACTAGGGTGACTCCCAGATTTCTGGCCTGGGGACATGGTACTATTTACTGATACAGGGAGCGCAGGAGGAGTAGCTGTGAGGAGAGAGACAATGGATTAGTACTGGCCACGTGGAATTTGTGGTGCCTGTGGAGATGCCTAATTACATGGGACTGGAGCCCAAGAGAGAAGTGTGTGCCAGAGACAGAAAACAGGGAGTCAGCTGCATCCAGGGCGTATGGAACTGAAGTCCCAGGCTCAGATGAAATCCCCCAGGATAGCATTTGAAGTCATGTTTCCTGTGATCCCGGACCAAACACAACAACAATTGAACAAAGTGAGACGGTGAGTCAGGTTCCAACCAGCGTTTGCTGAGTCTCACACCGTCCAGGTTCCCTGCTAGGTGGGGACAGGACAGGGCAGGGAAATCTAGACATGCGGGAGTCATCTTCCCTGTCCTTGAGGAGTCAGCAGTTAACTCAGCTTCTTTTTTGTAGGGTTTCGGAGGGTGGGGGGAAACCTCTGGTTACAAAGTATAAAAGTGAAAATGCTATTACCCATCTTGTAGGACTGGATCTCATGGATACATCCTGACATGCCTAGCCCGACCCTTTGCGCTCATCAATACCGCAAACAGCGATGCTGTTTTAGCCTAAAGAACACCTGGGTGGGGGGAGGACACCTGGTTTGAGTGTTGCAAAATATGACGTTGATCTTCTTGTATTTTTTTAAAGTTCAGTGTAAAGTGTGGCAAGAATGCAGGGGACAGACATAAGGACTGGTGCTGGGAAGCAGGATAAAGCTAAGGCCGGTGGTCTGAGGCGCTTTTGATTATAACGTGGTTGTATGTATTTGGAGGTGTGCGTATTTAGCCCGTTCATTAGCAGGAAACCCTCAGTATTGGAGAAATGTGTTTAGCTGGAAGGGGGCTTACTCAGCAATCGAGTGTTATGTGTTCCAGGTGGGATCAGCTGGGATGCCCTCTGGAATCTCAGTAGGAAACTGTGGGGAAGAGAGGAAGGTGGGTGGGTGTGAAGCTGCTGAGGCCAGGGACTCTGCTGGGGTGACCCACACAGGAGCACAGAAATATGAGGCTGCCATCCAAGGGGACCAGCCGACAGCCGAGGGTCAGAGACAGGCCCAGTCACCAAGGGCAGCGCTGTGGACAACGCAGGCAAGGCGTTCAGACTCCAGCCCGGTAGGTCGGGGATGAGCCTCAGTAAGGAATCCGGATGATGATCAGGGAACCGAGGCAGAATAATAAAAATGAAGTAAAATGAAATAATAAAGACTGATACTGTGTTAAGTACAAATGGAAGACATTATTGAATCCTCACGGTATCCATAGAAAGCATGCCCTATTCTCCCAGTTTTACAGGTAAGGACACTGAATGCAGACAGGTTAAGTAGCTTGGCCAGGGTCGTCCAGCTAGGCGGTGTCTAGGAGATTGGAACCCCTTGCCCCGGCTCTGCTGCCCCCCACAGATACTCAAGCACAGGGACCTGGTGGAGGTAAAGGGCAGCTGCAGCCTGGGGGCCCCCGTGCGCTCAGGGATCCCCAAGGCCCGTAGGCTGCAGCTTCAGGCTCGTCCTCAGCCGACCTGGTTGGAGCCCACGTGTTCCGGAATGAGGGGGAGTTGGGGAGTGGGTGGGGGAGGCCAGGCAGTGAGCCAGCTGTCTTCGTGTTCCCACTCTCCCCACTCAGCTCCAGCAATAAGGGGTCGGTGTTGAGAGCAGACCTGAGAGGAAAATGGGCAGTTTCATGAAATGACGGGTTCCTTCCTAGGAAGCAGGTTTTATAGTCCCAGGTGTGTTCTATCCAGAGTGGCTTTCTGATTGCTCACTAATGATGGATAGATTATGGCCCACATAAAGCTGCTGTTCACTGAAAGTGGGATCCATTACTTGACGTTGACAACAGGCTGGGTTTGGGGCAAAGCTGGTGGAGAGGCTCCTCTCTCCTCATCAGAAGCGCCGGCCTCCCTAGCAGCCCAGTGACGCCGTGTCTGCCTTCCAAGTAAATCGGAGGCCATCTTCAAAAGAAAGGACAGGTGAGCCCAGGGCTGCTGCTTCGATTCTGCCTTCTAGCTGGGTGACTGCAGGCTTCTGACTTTACACTCTGCGCCTCAGTTTCCTCATTTGCCCCAGAATGGAGATTCGAGGATTAAGTAAGGTGATTTCTCTGGAAAGCAGTGAAATTTATTATAACACCAAATAAATGTGATGTTACTTCGAGAGAGGACTTACTCCCAAGGACTCTTCGAAAGACCTCTTCAGATGCCGAATCCATTCGTGTAGAAAGAACTTTGGGTTGGAAATCTGGAGATTTTATGTTTTAGGACTGCCTCTGCCACTAGCAGTGTGGCCCTGGGCAAGTCTCCAGTTTGTTTGTAAAGTTGTGTGTGTGTGTGTGTGTGTGTGTGTGTGATGGTTCCTGGCGTGCGGGCTGGGTGTGAAGGCACAAGGCAGCTCTGGGGCTGTAGAGAAGCCCTCTTCTAACCCTGGGGGCCCCAGCAAAGGCGAGTTGAGCCCTGTCAGCTGGCCTGTCACTTTGCTTTCCCACAACTCTCTCTTTCCTCATTCTACCTATTAAACAGAAGTTCAACTGCTTGGAGTTTTCCCAAACAACACGGTTGTCACGGAAAGATCTCAGACTTTAGACTCTGACCAACTTGGTTTCAAATGATAACTTTATGCTTGTTAGCTGTGTGACGTCGGCCCTGGGACTCCACCTCTCTGAGCCTCTATTTCCTTGCAGGGTTGTTGTGAAGATGCAGTAGCTCATGGCTGTAAAGCATAGAACACAGAACATGGGTTCTACAGATGGTCATTTTTCCCTTTCCTCTTTCTCATTAAGATAATTTTGTTTCTACAGGAGAAGTTCATTTATCTGGCAATCCTTAGTTAGGTGTGTACTAACTAATGTCCCTGGGGTTCATAAATGCCATAGTAATCAAGCTTCCTAATAAATTCATTTCAGAAAATGTTTACTGAGCACCCGCTTTTCTGGGAATAGTGAGTAAAATAAGGCTTGGTCTTTATCGTCAAGGAGCTCATAGTCAAATGGGAGAGAGATAATAACAATGAATACTAGTAATAGCCCACCATATGTTAGCCCTGGCAAGTCACATTCTTTAACTCGTGTAATCCTCACAACAACCCCACGGCAGAGGCACTGCTCTTACTCCCATTTTCCAGCTGAGCAAACGGAGGCACAGAGAGGTCAGAAAACTGTCGAGGGTTCCACAGCTAGTAAGGGGCAGCAGCGCTGGGCTTCGGAGCACTGCAGGCAGAGTCCGTGTTCTTAGCTCCCACAATATACTTAAAGATGCAACTATAATACACCGTAGCTATAGACCTAAAGACACACACGCAGTCACATTACAGTGTGATGGGGATGTTTGCCATGGACGGGTTAAGATGTCACAGCCATGGGAGCACAGACGACAGGCTCGAGGGGCCTTTCTGGAGGGTTATGGGCTAGGAAAGGATTCTCAGTGGGAATCTTTGAGCTGGGCCTTTGGTGCTGAGTCAGAGCCCTGCGGGCAAAGAAGAGGGAGGGAGGCGGGGGAGGGCAAGGCTTAGAGGCGTGCAGAGGGGTGGGCGGGAGGGGCAGGAAATGAGGCTGCTGAGATGCACCTGAGCTGCGGCTGGCCAAGGAAGGAGGGCCTTTTAAACCACGCGGCTGGGGAGTTGCGCATGAATGATCAGCTGTACTTCCTTGGGCCTAATTAACGTGATTTCTTTTAAACTGTTCAAGTAAATCCAGGACGCTCATCAGTGATAAAACAAACAGGCTTTTCTGGTTGTTGTTGTTTGTTTTGTTTTACCATTTAGGTTTTCTTAATTGGACCTCTTGGAAAGCCAGGGAGTGGGGGCGTGTTTGACAGGTGCCGTGATAGTTACTCCCATGGGGCCCATAGCTCCCCTACTAACCACTGGCCTGAGGGGTTTCTTTGGATACTCTTCCTTCAGTTCACCGTATTCCCTGTCTGAGTTTAATCTCGGAGTCTCGGGCCTGCCAGACAGCAGTTGTTATTTTTGCTAATACGGGGAGAGTCGCCGTATCAGCATTAACCATCTATATGAGAGATTGGACCACACAGTCCCGTTCCGATAAACAGTGAGCGGCTTGAGGGAGGAGGTGACGTAAAATCCTAACCTGGCTTTGTGGCTACAGGTGCTCAATTAGTAGTCAATGAGGTGAGCTGCTCATTTCCCCCCTCCCCGCAACCCCAGACCCGCTCCTCTTCCTGTGTCCCCTAAATCTGTAAATGATACCATCCCCCCACCCTGCTGACAACCCTCTCTTTCCCCTTCACCTCCATCCAGCCACCAGCTGCCCCCGAATCCACCTCTGTACCATTTCCGCATCCCAGCCCTGGCGCCACTGCCCAGCTCAGGCCCTCGGGCCTTGGATGGCCCTGTATCTTCCTGCAACTAGTCTCCTCCCTGCCAAGCCATCCTCCTCACGGACGTCAGAGTGATATGGGTGCCATGTCACCCAGTGGTTGAAAATCCACTAGTTGCCTACAGATCAAGTACAAACACAAGGTGTCTGGGAATCTTTTCTGCCCGTTCCCGCCTTGCGTTCCCAGGTTCATCTCTCCCTCTCCGTACTTTCCCTGTGTAACCTGGTCCATCACAGAGGCTTCCTCCATCATCCGGGGGCCTGACCACGCCAGACCTCTCTCCTTCCTCCTAACCCCGCCTGCCGGCGTCCATTCAGGCTCGTCCTCTCTGCCCACCATGTCTACCCACTCCAGTCCAGCCAGAGGGATGTTTCTCCGGAACACGTCAGATTGTGTAATTAAGTTCTCAGAACGCTTCAGGGGCTCACCATCACTTCGGGCCATTGTCCAAACTCCCCTAAAACGATACTCAAGACCCTTCCTATCAGGCCCTGCCTCCTCCCCAAGCTTGATCTTCTTCCATTGCCCTACTTCACACACATCCCGCGTTCATTCTAGACATGGGCTCAGGAAACTGACTGCCTGCGTTCAAAACCTGGTCCCAAGTCCTTTAGGCTGTGTGACCTTTGGCAAGTTACTTAACCTCTCTGGGCCTCTGTCTCCTTATCTGTAAAATAGACTTGCAGAGGGTTAAATGAGATAATACTTCAAACAGCACCTGACCCATAAGAAGTCCCCGTTGGTGTGTGCTAATGTTGTGGTTTTTGCTGTGGTGATCTGGCCCCTGTAAATCTCCCGAGTGGGATTTCCAGGGCGCTTCCCACTCCACTCGCTGGCTGCTCTCCAGCCATCCGAACGTACGTGGCTCTCTCCTGCCTTCGCAAAACCGCACCCTGGCAGCACGTTACCTGTTCTTCCTCCCCGCCTCACCTGTCTATCTCCCACCCTGACCCTTCCTGCCTGGCCCTCGGAAACCTGACTGTAGAGCGCCTCCTTCTCGCCTGCCTCAGAAATCGCCTGGCACACTGGGAGTAGGAATTTGCCTCCACCAGGTGCGAGGCTGCCTTGGCTGAGGCTGGAAGGGGCTGCTCCCTGCCCCCTGTCCAGCATGTACTTTGTGACTTCTGCTTGTCTACCAGAGGCTTGCTTTTGCCGAAGATCTGCTCCCAGTGCCCGTGACACCAAGGGTCTCAGTTGCTAAGATTGGATGCAAAACCACCCTCATGACAGAGGACTGCTCTAACTGGCTTTGACTTCCCTGGTATTGCAGACATGGTATTTCTTCAGCAATTGTCCTCTTACACGCGCCCCCCCCCCCCCCGCCGCCCACTGCTAATAATGTTTTGTGGCTTGGTATTCGGTGGCTGAATTTCTCTCCTGAAATATGTTAGCTTGCTTCTCCCAGATGCCCAGCTGACTTCCTCAAGGGCCTCATGAATACCAATGTGCATCCCAATGTGCTGATCACAGAGGCCCAGTATCAGCCCTCTGCTGATCAATGTCACTTGCGTGTTCGTAACACAGCCTTCCACTGTGGTGATGTCAAGATAAATCATTGTCCAGAACCTGTTTGCTGGCAGAAGCCAGGGACCTCAGTGTGACCCCCTTTATTGTATAGGTGGGTACAACAAAGCCCAGGAGGTTAGGTGACTTTCTCACAGTCACACAGTCAGAAATTACCTGACTAAATTGGGACTAGAATCCAGATTTTCTGGTTTTCACTTCAGTATTCTTTCTAACTCACCAAAAGCTATTTCTTTTCTTTTTTTAATTAAATTTTTAAACAACTTAAAGTGGTAAAATATGCATAACGTAAAATTTACCATCTTTACCATTTTTAAGTGTACAGTTCAGTAGTATTAAATATATTCATATTGTTGTACAACCATAACCGTCACCCATCTCCGGAACTTTTTCCATCTTCCCAGACTGAAGCTCTACCCATCACACACTCACTCCCCATTCCTCCCTACTCCCAGTCTTTGGTAACGACCATTCCACTTTCTGTCTCTATGAATTTGTCTACTGTAGGTACCTCATACAAGTGGAAACATATAGTATTTGTCCTTTTGTGTGATAGCTTCTTCCACTTAGCGTAATGTCTTCAAGTTTCATTGTAGTGTATATCAGAATTTCCTTCCTGTTTATAGCTGAATGATACTCAGTTGTATGTATGTACCACATCTTGTTTATCCATTCATCTGTCAATTGACATTTGGGTTTCTCCCACCTTTTGGCTGTTGTCAGTAATGCTGCAATGAACATGGGCTTTCAAATATTTGTTCGCCAAAAGCTATTCCTTATGAAAATATAATTAGAGATACTTGCTGCTACCTACTGTTGCCACTTGTATTTTTTTTCCTAATGGTAAGTTTGGAAAATACAAAAAAACACACAATGAAGAATATAAGAGTTGCTAATTTTATGTGGTATATACTTACAGGATTTTATACTCATGTTGCCCATGATTTTAAAAGTTTTATACAGACTGAGAGAGAATTTTAACAGGTAGGCCAATCTGTGTATTAGGGAGAACGCTTGAAATACATTTAAGGGACAGACAGCATAAGAACTCAGTGTAACCTTGGCCAACCATGGCATTTTGGAGATGAGTTCATTCAAAGTATGAGCTTACCTTAACAGTAATACAGAGGGAACTTTTTGTGGTGGTGCTTCCTTAAGACTATTTTAACATCTTCTTTTAAAAAAAAGTTTGTTGGAGTATAGCTGATTTACAATGTTGTGTTAGTTTCAGGTGTACAGCGAAGTGAATCAGTTACATCTATCTATCTATCTATCTATATCTCAACTCTTTTTTTAGATTCTTTCCCCATAGAGGTCATTACAGAGTATTGAGTAGAGTTCCCTGTGCTATACAGTAGATCCTTATTAGTTATCTATTTTATATATAGTAGTGTGTATATGTCAATCCCAATCTCCCAGTTTATCCCTCCCCGCCCCCTTACCCCCTGGTAACCATAAGTTTGTTTTCTACATCTGTAACTCATTTCTATTTTGTAGATAAGTTCATTTGTAGCTTTTTTTGAGATTCCACATATAAGTCAGGCAGAGACAAATATCATATTTTAACATCTTAATAGAGTATCCTACTGCTAAGAAGAATCGAACTTTGAATGGGGGTCTTTCCCAGTCACATTTCTTAAATATCCACTAGGGGGCAGTAAAAGACATAAAAATTTTCAACAGGGCCGATGAGTGCCTGGCAATCAGATCACTGCATCCTTTTTGCATCTCTCTCAGCTATCCGTGCATACAGTTACAAGATGATGAATTTCACATCCAAGAGTATGTTTGGGTGAAACTGGCGATACCCTCAGCTGTAACCCAATTGCAAGTCTTCCTCACATTCAGGCTAACATTAATGCGTAAAACTTCATTCAATGTGTTGGGCCCAGATTGTATTTTTATTTAATTCACGTTAGTCCAGCAATTCTTTTTTTTTTTTTTTTTTTTTTTTTTTTTTTTGCAGTATGCAGACCTCTCACTGTTGTGGCCTCTCGCGTCGCGGAGCACAGGCTCCGGACATGCAGGCTCAGCAGCCATGGCTCACAGGCCCAGCTGGTCCACGGCATGTGGGATCTTCCCGGACCGGGGCACGAACCCGTCCCCTGCATCGGCAGACGGACTCTCAACCACTGTGCCACCAGGGAAGCCCAGTCCAGCAATTCTTAAACGGAGTGAACACCAGAATTACCTGTCATGCTTTTTCCCAAATACACATGCCCAGGTCTCATCCCAGATCTAGAAAATCAGAATTTCTGGGGCTGGGGGCCTAGTTATATAGACTATCTTTAGATTCTGGCCCATGAGGAGGGGTCACCCTTGAGTAAAACCTCAGAGGAACGTGAATGTGAATTCTGGAATTTTTTTTTCTCTTTTGAAAATAGAAGTTGCTGAAGGGTCTGGTGGCTTTGGGAACCACATGCAGAACAGCTATGAAGCTTTCCCATAAATGGTGCCTGTAGTAGACCAAGCCAGGAACCCAGACAGAAGATCTGGAATTAAGGCAGACCTGGCAAACTCAGGATCTACAGTTACAGTTCCAAGAAGGCCATGCTCTGGGACCAAACTGTTCAGAGTGCGGCCAGAGCTCAGATACTGTCTGCTATATTAAGAGAATCTTTCCTATAGTATTCAGGGAAAGAAACCTTTAATTTTACCTTAGCAGAGGTAAAGATGGCACAGAGGACCTGCCGTGAGGTTAAAAGACTTCAGTTCTCATCCTAACCTTCCCACTAGCCAGTTAGGGAACCCAAGGCAAGTTACGTCACCTCTCTGAGCCTCAGCTTCCCTGTTTGAATTATGAGAGGATTAGATGCCATTGATCTCTGAGGATCCTTCCAGTTCTAAAAATTCAATGATTCTATTAGTATTAATAACTTTGATTTGTATGGCTCCAGTCTGGCCAACAGCAGAAAAAATATTCAGTAATGCAATGAATGACAGAGACTATTGACCATGTAGTTTAATTTATTTAAGGCATATGTACCGAATTCAAAGGAGAAAATATTGCAGCCAATAATATATTGAACTGTTAGTATCTTCAGCATAGCAAAAGCTTTCCAGAGGGAAAAATTACCCATTAGTGCAAACTTGACATTTTTTACTTCCTGGTCCATAACTGCCATTCCTCCAGTATGTTTATATTTATTGTAAAGGGCCAAATGTATGAATGCTTCGGATGAATATTAAATAACTACATGAGCATCAAGGTCATTGTCGCAAAGAAGGCTCCGTGGAGGACCCTGGCATTGATCTCCTGTGAAGTTCCATTCTCGAATCCTGCTGACAAGGGGAAACAATTGGTGTGGACCATTATTAAAGCTTTAAGTGTTTCTCCGTGTTAAAGATCTTTTACAAGTCCGGAGTAACTGATAGTGCCCAAGGAATTGGCAAAAGCTTCACTGAGAAATATAGGCTGGTCAGAGAGATAAGTAAAACCCAGAACACAGTTGTCCTGGGTTGGGCTTATGCAGCAAAGGTGCGTATGTGGTCGAGTCCAGCTCTGGGGCAAGCCGGCCCTGCACTGAGTTAGGGTTCAGAAAGGAAGGAAAGCTTGTTCAGGGGCTCTTTCATACCAGAAGCTGCAGAGAGAGCCGCTCCCTCTTTCAAATTCACCTTTAAATTTCCTCCAGCTTGTCCCCCAGGACAAGCGTCCGGGGCAACTGGGTGTGTGTTGAGTGATGCAGACCCACAGATCCAGACTAACTGCACTGGTCAAGTGCCCAGGATAATTATGTGGGTGTCCTGCTGACCTGGAGCTAGGAGGAGAGCAAGTCTTAGGATGACAGAATCCAGTTTCAAAAGATCTCAACAGATTAAAGGATTGGCTGAGTCACGATGAACTTAATGAGAGATATAGATGGTAAACTAACAGCTCCCGTGCAGCCCTTCTGAGTCGTGTTGTGTTCCGCCCTGTGCACATTTCAGTTATTTCCTCTTTATAATGACCCAGGGAGGAAAGGTTTTTATATCCCCATTTTTAGAACGAGGAAACTGAGACATGGAAGTACAGAGGAGGGTGCAAGCACTTCAGAGCCCTCCATCTAGATTCCAATCCCAGTTGTGCCCCTTAGTCTACCAGCAAGTTACTTCATCTTTAAAAATAGCACTAGGGGGGGCTTTCCTGGTGGCGCAGTGGTTGAGAGTCCACCTGCCGATGCAGGGGACACGGGTTCGTGCCCCAGTCTGGGAGGATCCCACATGCCGCGGAGCGGCTGGGCCCGTGAGCCATGGCCGCTGAGCCTGCGCGTCCGGAGCCTGTGCTCCGCAACGGGAGAGTCCACAACAGTGAGAGGCCCGCGTACCGCAAAAAAATAAAATAATAAAATAAAAAAAGCACTAGCCAGGCTTTATGGCTGCCTTTCATGTGTCAGGTTCTGTGGGCTTCGCCCTTTGCATTTATTATCTCATTTAATCCTCAGAACAATCTTTCTCCTATTTTACCGATGAGGAAGGCACAGATAAGTAACTTGCCCAAGGTCACACAGTAAGTAGACGGGCCAGGATATGAGCCCAGGCAGTCTGACTCCCAGGCCTGTGCTCTTCACAAGTACGGTACCGTCTCGGTTTCCTGTACCATGAAAAGAGAACAAGCGTATGTTCTGGGAGGGTTAGATGAAATGACTTATGTAAAGCACCTCATGTAGTCGCCACACACGGCGGGCATCATAGATAATGCTAGACTATCATCATCACCATCACTATGCTGTCATCAGTTAAATGACTCACTCAGGGTTAGAGCTAATAACTGGCAAAGACCTGGCATTCAAACCCAGGTCCTGTGACTGAAAATCCGCTGGACTGTGGGGGACAAGATCGGGGGCAGTTTTAAGGTCACCGTCTCCGTGCCTAGTACAGCTTTTACCTCCCTGGTAGGTGCTGAGTGAGTCCTCACATAGGTGGGGCCTGTTTTTTTCACTCATTCACCAAACATTTGACGAGGTCCTGCTGTGTGTGTCTCGAGGGACCAGAGAGGACAAGAATACAGTGCTAACCATCCTTTTTCTCCCCCCAGGTTCGAATGGTGAAAGATGGGGACCCCTCCTGGAAGCCCACTTTTATTGTGAAACCTGATAGTGGTTGTCAGGGTGACGGAATCTACCTCATTAAAGACCCCAGTGACATCCGCCTGGCAGGGACCCTCCAGAGCAGGCCGGCGGTGGTCCAGGAGTACATCTGCAAACCTCTCCTTATCGACAAGCTCAAGTTTGATATCCGTCTGTATGTCCTACTAAAGTCCTTAGAGCCCTTAGAGATTTATATAGCCAAAGACGGACTCTCGCGGTTTTGTACAGAGCCCTACCAGGAGCCTCACCCCAGAAACCTGCACCACATCTTTATGCATTTGACCAACTATTCACTGAACATCCATAGTGGTAACTTTGTCCATTCGGACAGTACTTGCACAGGCAGCAAAAGGACTTTTTCTAGCATTCTTTGTAGGTTGTCTTCCAAGGGTGTTGACATCAAGAAGGTCTGGTCTGATATCATCTCCTTGGTGATTAAGACTGTCATTGCCCTGACTCCAGAGCTCAGGGTGTTCTACCAGTCGGATATCCCCGCAGGGAGGCCGGGGCCCACGTGCTTCCAGGTAACCATCGCCAGTTCCCAGCCTGAATTCTTGACCTTGATGGGGCCTTTGGAGGGCTCCCTGGCCTCGTGTGGGATGAGGGATGGGGTGGGACGGCCAGAGGGTTGGAGGGGTTGTTGCTGCCATGGGCTTTGGTGTGAAACCAGGGTCCAACTTCCTGCTTTCTGTTTGCTGGCTGTGTAACTTGGAGCAAGTTACTTCCATTTTCCTACCTGTAAAATGGGACCAGGAGTACCTCCCTTAAAGGATGCTTGTAAGAGTCAAACGAGATGTATGGAAAACGCAGTGCCTCCCGTTCATTTGTTCATTCTTTCTTCTAGCAATTTTTACCACCTGCTTAGTAGGGGCCAGGCACTGTTCAAGGCAGTAAGTCAGGTCCCTGCTGGCTGATGCAGAGAGTCTGCTGTCGTGGGAGACAAATAAGTGAAAAAGCAATTAGTATAAAGTGTCACAGGTGCTAAAATAGAGTAGGAAGTGTACCGGGCGCCGTGAGATTGGGGGACCATCTAACATTTTCTGAGCAGGAATGAGGGTGGCTGGGAAGACTTCCCAGAAGTAGCAGCAGTTAAGAACCTGGAGTAAGAGTTAGATGGAGCAGGCGAGGCTGGATAGGGCTGGGGAGACAAAGCGTCCTAGGGGAGAGATGTTTGCAGCCCTAGAGGTGAGTATGGCTGGAGGGTGGGGCTTGATGCAGAGTTGTGGAGGGAGTTGAGGAAGATAAGGTGGGAGAGATAGGTAGGATGTATGTCCTGGAAAGCTACGGGCAGGAGGGGCCACAGGAGGGTGCTAGCCCGGCACCGGCACCGATGCACTCAGGTTTGTGTGTTGCAAAGAACAAACTGGCCGCAGGGTGGAGAGTGGATTGTGGGGAGACTGGGAGCGGGGTGGAGGGGGGAACTGGTGAGCCGACTGCTTTCCTACGAGCAAGAGAGGATGCTGGCTTGGATTGGGAAGGGCTTGGTGGAGTTGGAGAGAAGAGATTTGAGAGCCACTGAAGAGGTAGAATGGCCAGACTTGGTGATTGGCTGGGGCTGGGGGACAGTGGAGAGATGGTGGCGGTGGGGGGACTGTGTGGGGAGAACCCAGACCAACTCCCAGGCTTAGGCGCTTGGGTGGATGGAGAGAAGCCACTGACGGGGGACCAGCTTGTAGTGGCAGGGTGTCAGGAGTTGGACTTGAACTTGCCTTTGAAGGACCTGCGTGACATCCAGGTGGGGAGGTTGGGTGGACATTGGGCATCTGGGCCTGGAGTTTGGGAGAGAGAGATCTGGGCAGGAGAGAGATTGGGAACATCAGCGTTCAGATGGTCACTGAGCCCTGAGCGGCTACAGGGAGAGAAGAGGCCAGGAAGACCCCCATGAGCACTGCCATTCAAGTAAGGGACAGGCAGGGGGAAGGGGGGCAGCAAAGGGGGCCAAGAAGAAGTGGCTTGAGCCATAGAAGGGATGTCAGGGGAGGAAGCAGCCTAGCTGCTTGGAGAAGAAGCACGCGGGGGTCAGCCACGGCAAACGCTGCTGAGATGTCGCGTCAGACCCGAACGGAAAGTGTCCATTGCACTTACTGACCCATGGGGTGACGGGACGGGGTGATGGTAGAGGGCAAAGCCAGTGCGCGGTCGGGGAGGAGACGGGAACGGGGGTGGCGCGTTCTTCCAGATCCTTTGGCCATGAAGGTGGCGGCGGGGGACTCGGAGTCCAGGGGCTTGGTAGGCACACAGTTTCCTGCCACCAGATAAATCGGAATAGGGAACAGATGGTACGAAGGAACACCTCTGGGACCCTCTCCATCCAATCTTTAAAGTTATTTTGTAGCAGTTAGTGTATAAGAAAGAATACATGGAACATGTATGTAAGCTACAAAGCAAAACCACCAAATCATCATCCCCAGCCCACCTCCCAACCCAAGATCCCCAATTACTGTGCTCCTCCCGCATCCCGTTTCTCACCCCGAGGTAATCATGGTCCCGAATTTTATGTTTATCATTTCCTTGCTTAAAAAAATCCTTTTATTATATGTGAATGTATCCCTAAGCAGTACATTGCTTTGCTTTGCTTGTTTTGGAGCTTTATAGAAAGACTACGGTCAAGGCCATAGTCTTCTGCAACTTTCTTTTCCGCTCTGCGTTGAGGTGGGTCGTTGGTGCTGTTTCATCTGTACTGCTGGGACTTCCATTGTAAATACGCATGCTGTGTTCATCAGTTCTTCTGTCAATGAACATTTGAGTTGTTTCCAGTCCTTTACCTAAGACTGTGGCAGGAGAGGAACGGGTAGCGTGGAAGGGAGGGCAGGCAGTGGGGCAGCGTCTCTGATGGGCGGGGTGTTCCTTCCGCAGCAGAAGAGGAGGCTGGTCCCAAGGTGCAGCCCCAGATCCAGAGAGGTGAGCCGGGTGGCTGGACACCTGTCAGCGGGATTTTCAGGCAGGCTGGCAGAAGCCTTTGCAGGGGGAATTCAGGCAGTGATCAGTTCCAGGAAGGGCTAATTGTCATCCAGAGATCTGTCCTTAGGCACTCGGCTCCAGGTTCTCGTTCCCAGGCAGGATGTCTAGCTCAGCCATCAGGTAGGTGGCTTAGGGCCTTAGAAAGGGGAAGTGGGCAGAGCTTAGAGGCAGGACCAGAGAAAACAAGCCCTGGCTTGAGCCATCAGAAGGTTAGGGCGAAGGAGAGAGTTGCAACTTGGAGGCATCCAGGGGTCATCCCGGGGGACTGTGTGGTCACATCTGTTCGACAGTGACAGCTATTCCAGGAGTATCATGTGGGCCGGCATGCGTGGCCAAGCCACAGAGCCCTGGCACAGCGAGGGTGCAGGGTGGAGGGCCAGGGCGGTGGTTTTGCTGCTTGTCTTGCTGTGGACAGGAGGCATGCGGCGGCCATGGGGTGGAGCCAGCGGACCAACTGGTGGGCAGACAGGGAGGGAGCCAAACGGATCACGTCTAGCAAATGGAACCACAACCCTGTGACCGTTTTCCACTGCTTGACCACACTAAGTGCTGCCAGGCCTGGGGTCAGGAGAGGAGCACAGGGCCGGAAGTAACCCTCCAGGAGGATCTCGTCCTCTTCCCAGCGGTGGGACCTTGGGCACGTTTCTTCACCACCCTGAGCCTCTGTTTCTTTCTCTGTGAATCCCCGACACTCACTTCCCTACCTGCCTTCTTTGGAGGAGTGTGAAGTAATGAAGGCGAAGGTATAAAGCATTAGATGTTTAAAATCTGTTTTATCATATATTTCAGATTCATAGTGATTGAGAAAGTAGTATCTTTTTCTCCTTGGATTCCTCTCTTGCTTCCTTTAGTCTTATCACTTGTTAAAACACTTGTTAGTTTGGATCTCAAGCACCTGAACTAACTTGGAACCCAAAGATTTAGGGACAACGTATGGTCTGCCATTGCCTTGCTGTGTGATTTTATATTAGTCACTTAACTTCTCTGTGCTTCAGTTTCCTCACCTACCTCACAGAGTTGTTGTGTGACTCACACAAGATAAAGATGATGAAGCGCTTTGTAAACTCTAATGTTCTGTGCATACATAATGAATTATTTCTTTGTCATGGATGCCCGTTTTGCTTGTAGCCTGGGCCTGGCCCATATTGTAGCATTCCCGGACATACACTCAAAGCCAAGAAAATTACATTTATCTTAAACATGTGACCGTGACCCCTTTCCAATCACAGCCGCAATAACTACTTGGGAAATCGTGATGGCCTAGAGCAGGGGCTGGCGCAGCCAGGCTGTGGGCAGGTTTCCTGTAATCTGTTGCCTAGGAACATGGCTGCCCTGTCATTCTGGCCTGTCCCCCTGTCATTGCCCAGGCAGCCCCAGCAAGATATTCCCCTGTCAGTCTTTTTGAGGGCAGCTCTGTGACCCTGGCTTAGAGAGCCAGGTCCATCTGGGTGTAGATGATTCATGTGGCAGAAATGCACACACAGAGGAAAGGTTTCTAGCTCAGCTTTCGCGGACATTCTTTCCCAATTTCATCGCTCGGTTTCTATCTTCCTCTAGCTCCGGGTCCACCTCTCTCCTTGGCCGCAATCCTTTCCCTCCAGTGTCGGGAGGAGGTACCTTCCCTAAAGGCTGAGGTGCTTCTCCTTTTCCTTCTTTGCTCTTTTGACCTCCTCCCTCCCCGTCAGCCCCAGACACCCCACGGGAAGGAGGCAAAGGAACAGCCTGGTGCTCACGCACCGGCTGGGGTTTTGTTCTCGGATGCCCTGGGCTTGAGCTAACCCCAGCTCCTCCTTCCAGCAACTCTAGCTGGAGAGCTTGGCAAGTTACCCTTTCTCTGCCTCAGTTTCCTTATCTGCAAATAGAGATAATATTGTATTTGGACCGACCTCACAGTTGTTGTGAGACTGAATGAGAGAAAGCTGTGTGGAACAGTACCCAGCAGGTAGGAATCCCTTAATGAATGATATGATTATTACATTGTTTGTTATCTGTAACAACAATCGTTCTCAAACTGGTCTGTGAAGAAGTGCCTTGAACTTACGGGGAAACCATGAAATAGTCACATTTCCAACTTAATGGAACGCCGGTGTTCCAAGGACCACAGTTTGAGAAACAAGTCCTGGCACCGGTTGCCTCCCAGCCTGGCCCCAGCTTCGCTTCCCCGTCCTCCCTGAGCCCCGCGAACCTGCCGAACAAAGCTGATTCCTGTCTCCTGGACATCACTTGTGTTTCCCCCAGTTCTGCCTGTTGGTTCTGTCTTGGCCTCTGCCATGCTCTCTGCTCTTCTCCCTCCTTTTTGAAATTCAATGCTGACAAGGTGCTGCTCAAATCCCACCTTCTCTGTCAAGCCTTCCTTGACCACTTCTGACATTTAAGCTTCTTTCTTCTTCTAGACACATCTGCTGGTCACCCACTGAGACGAGCCCTGAGCTAGCTGTGGGACATGTGGTTCTGGGTAAGAGGCAGTCTGTCCCTAAGAGGTGCACAGTGTAGTGGGGAGACTGCCACGTGGGAGTAATAAATGCTATAAGGGGGCACGTACAGGATGCAGGGAGAGCACAGAAAAGGGAGCACTTAACTTTGCCGGTTAACCCAGTCAAGGAAGGCTTCCCAGAGAGGAGATGCTCAAGCTGGAGCTTAAGGCATGGAGAAGAATTTGCCAAGCAGAAAAAAGTGAGCGACACCACACCCTCCTGGTTTCCCTCCTATCTCACTGGCTGCTGCTTCTCAGCCCCTTCTGCACCTGCCAGTGAGGGCAAACCCAGCTCCTCTCCTCTTGTCTACGATCGCTTCCTAAATGATCTCTTCTAGCCCCATGGCTTTAAGTACCAGCTATGTGCTGGTCACTCCTATATTTGTATCTCCTGTCTTGACTTCTGCTGGAGTTCCACACTGGTCTATCCAATTGCCCGCTTTAATTTTCTACTTGGATTTCTGGTGGGCATCTCCCACTTGACATGTCCAAAATCAAACTCTTGATTTCCCTTCCAAACTTACTCTCCCACTGTCTTTCCTATTTCAGTAAAGGAATAGCATTCAGTTACTCAGACTAAACCCCGCCCCCCAGTTTTAATATTTCTTCTTTTCTCCTCCTTCCCACATTTAATCCATAAGCAACTCTTGCAGATATACTTTAAAATGCATCCTACATGTAACCACTTCTAACCAACTCCCCTGCTTCCATCCCAGTCTAGGCAGCCATCACCTTGTACTTGTATCACTGCAGTAGCCTCCTAATTGGTGTTCCTTTTCCCACCCTTGCTGCTTGTAGCCTATTTTTCTCACTGTAGCCAAAGTGACTCTTTTAAAACATGTCAGATCAAATTACTTCCCTGTGTAAACTCTCCAGTGGCTTTCTCATTGCACTTAAAATCCTGGCTTCTTACCATGGCCTACAAGATGCTGCATGATATGTCCCCTGTCATTCTATCTGACCTCATCTCCTGTCTCCCTCTTGCTGTTTGTCAGAAGTGGCCTTTGTTCTTGCCATTCCTCCTGCCTGGAAGGCTCTTCCTCAGCTCTTCAAATAACTTATTTGCTCACTTCATTCAGTCCCTGTTCATACGTCACCTGCCAAGTCTTTTGCTTCTGGTCATGATGGAGTAACAAAGACTGGACTTAGCCTTCTTTAGAAAACAACTAGAATACCACACAAAATACATGAAATAAGTGTTTTCAGATTTTGGACAACACATAGCTATGCATTGTGATCCCCGAGGAAAAGGGGGGAAAAGCCAAGATGTGTCTATGGTTGCCTCAGCTTTCTGTCTGGAGGCAATCTCCAGAAGATGGGCAAGGGGGGCACCTAAACAGAGCCTTGTGATGTCAGTGAATTGAGGAAATGGAGATCAAAGTTCAGGAATGCCAAGGTGGTTAGGATTCTGTGGGCAGAATTCTGAAAGGTAGGGACCCAACCAGGAAAAGAGCTCCAGGAACCTGCGTGGGATCCCTGTGCATCTTTGCCAAGTGCTGGGCCATTCATATGTGGAGGGTTAATCCACAAAGCTGAGCAGAGAATGACCAGGGAACTGAGAAGCTGAACTACTTCCAGAGCTCACACAGAGCAGGGAGATGTTCAAGCTCCAAAGAGTCAGTGTGGAGAGTGCTTGGTGGTTACTGGATGCATTCAATGTAGACTCCAGAGAAGTTCTGCCTTAATGGACTGAAGCTTCCCTGGAATGAAAGTTACTCTAGGCCCAACCTAGTAAAGCTTGAATAATAGGCCTTGAAGGTATCAAAATAATCTGCAAATAATTGACTGTCTAAAAACCTAGCACTTTTTAAAAGAAGGCAAAATCCAGACACTGAGTATTAAATGTCCAGCTTCCAATAAAAACCCTCTAGATATTCCACAAGGCAGGAAAAGGTAACCCATACCTAAAGAGAAAATCAATGGAAACAGACCCACAAATATTAGAAATAATGAAACTAGTAGGAAGAAGATGTTAAAACAGCTATTACAACTATGTACAAAACTTTAAAGGAAAATATGAGCTTAATGTAGAGAGAAATGGAGCTATTAAAAAAGAACCAAATGGAACTTCTAGGAACCAAATGGAAGAAAATATCTGTAATGAAAATTTCACTGGACAGGATTAATAGCAGATTAGATTCTGTAGAAGAAATGATCTGTGAACTTGAAGACATAGCAATAGAATTTATTCAAAATGAAACAGAGAGAGCAAAGTGACAGGAAAAATAAATGAACAGACCCTGAGTTACCTATGGTACAATATCGATGGTCTAACGTATGTGTAATTGGAGTTCCCTGAGCAGAAGAGACAAGGAAGATACAGGAGACTATCTGAAGAAATGGCCACACACACAAACGTGTGCACACACACACCAAGGCTTATCATAATCAAATCAGTGATGATAAGAAAATCTTAAAAGCAGCTAGAGAGACAAATTATGTTCAGAGGAACAAAGAATAGCCCAAAAGTTCTCATCAGAAACTGTGCAAACCAGAAGAAAATGGGATGACAAATGTCACCTTCTTAGAAAGGCCTTCCCTGACCACCAAACTCTCCCCTCCATCCACTGTATCACACTCTATGTTCTTACCTTGTTTTAATTATTCACTTGCTTGTGGTCTCTCTCCTAGAATGTAAGCTCTAAGAGGGCAGGAGTGAAAACATACCTTGTCTTATTTGCTGTTTGATCCCCAGTGCCTAGAATAGTACCTAGGGTTTGGTAGGTGCTCAGTAAATATTTGATAAATAAAGTCTTTCAAGTAGAAGAGCACAAAGGCAGAGAGCAGTAAAGCATCCTAGAGCTAGGAGTAGTTTAGCACAGTTAGAACCCAAGATGTGCAGCAGTGAGTGCGAGAAAATAAAGCTAGAGTCTGAGACAGGCTCTGGTCATAGAGGAATTTGCAGGACATGTTCTGGAACTTGGACTTCCTTCTGTAAGCAGGGATTTTTAGGCAGATGAGTGCTAATATTTTATTTGCCTTTTATAAAAATTACTCTGGCATCCCCTTGTGCCAGGTAAATTAGAGGGGCGAGTTTGAGAGCAGGGAAACTAATGGGGAAGGTATTAAAGTAGTCCAGGTGAAAGATGGTGCAGGCTTGATCTAGACTAGGAGCAACAAGGGATGGGCCAGATCTAGAAATCTCTTTAGAAGGTAGAATATACAGAGTTGGTGAGCAGCTAGATGTAAAGGAGGAAGGAGAAATGTTGGCTGACTGCTGCTGGCACAAAGTCCCTCACAGGCTACAGTTAACATGTTGTCCAGACTGCAGTCATGTCAAGGCTACTGGGGAAAGATCCCCTCCCCAGCTCACTCACATGGCTGTTGGCTGGGACATCAGTTCCTTGCCATCTCAGCCTCTCCATAGAACAGGTTACAACATGGCAGCTGGCTTCCCTCAGAGTGAACAAATGAGAGAGTAAGAGAATGCACCCCAAGATGCAAGCCACAGTCTTTTCATAACCTAATACTGGAAGTGATAGGCCATCATTTCTGCCCTATTTTGTTTGTTAGAAACAAGTCACTAAGTGCAGCCCACACTCAGAGAGGGGATTACATAAGGGTACGAATACCAGGAGATGGTATCATTGGGAGCATCTTAGAAGCTGCTGACCACAGATAATGAGTTTGGATATGTTGAATTTGAGGAGTCTGGGACCTCCCAGTTGGGAATACTCTGGATGCAGATGGATGTGTAGTTCTGCTCAGGAGGGAATCCCCTCTCACTGAAATGTAGTTTGGAGCCTTTGCATGAGTTTACAATTAATGGCTCAGGGCCCTTTTCTCCCCAACTTGCTTTGGAAGCCTCTAGAGGTAAGGGATGAAGGACAGATATCTTTAAATCCCCAGGGCATCCCTCAAGTAGCAACACATAATTGCTGACTGAATTACTTGGAGGGGTGGACAGTATCACATAATTGAAAAGTTCTCTTTCTCCATTTGACATTTCCTACTCTGCCACCAAACTGGAGAGAGGTTTTCCCATTTCTAAGCTGCAGGTTTCTAGTCTGCAAATTGGGTGCTAGACTAAATTAGTAGTTTTAAAAAATATATATGTTTTTCCCCTGGGACCCCCAGGATGTAAAAAAAGGTAAAAGTGGGCCTCCCTGGTGGCGCAGTGGTTGAGAGTCCGCCTGCCGATGCAGGGGATACGGGTTCGTGCCCCGGTCTGGGAGGATCCCATATGCCGCGGAGCGGCTGGGCCCGTGAGCCATGGCCGCTGAGCCTGCGCATCCGGAGCCTGTGCTCCGCAACGGGAGAGGCCACAACAGTGAGAGGCCCGCGTACGGAAAAAAAAAAAAAAAGGTAAAAGTTGGTATGATCCGGCCTCCCCAGTGCTTCCCAAAAAAGAACCTCATTTTGAAAAACTCTGAACCAAATAAATTCCTGATTTTCCACCAGCTCTGACATTCTGGGATCTTAGGATAATATCAACCCTCCTCCTGGTTCTGTGATTCTGCTTCTTGAGATCCATTGGTGCTCCACATTTCATTGAACTTTTGAAAAAAGTTCCTCTTTCCTTGAACTTGTGAAAAAATATAAAGATGACTTTCATTAAATACTTACTATGCGTCAGGTACTGTGCAAGATATTTTACATCACATTAACTTTATTTGCTCCTGTCTCCCCGCCTAGAGTGTAAGCTCCATAAGGGCAGGGACTTTGTCCAGTCCACTCCTTTATTTCCAGAAGCTAGAATAGTTTCTGGGACATAGGAGGCAGTCAGTATTTTATGAATGAATGAACTAAAGTGAGTACTATTCCTATTCCCATTTTATAGATGAGGAGACTGAGGCTTAGAACCGTCCAGCTAGTGTGAGAGACCAAGCTGGGATTGAAGCCCAAATCTGGCTCCAAAGCATTCCTGTACAAGACCCAACACATTCAACTACCTGCACCAAAGTTTAGGTTCTGGAAAATATGCTACTGCTGTGTGCAGGTCCCTGTGGCTGACGAGGTTTTGCCACTCCCCTTCTCCAGCTTCCCTATAGCTGTGAATGCATAAAACCACTGTGCACTGAGCTGAGAAGAGTCTCCCAGGATGAGAAAGTACAAGTCCAAACTTCTAATGTAGCGAAAAGTAAGCGTCGATGACTCAGGATGATAAACTGCAGCCCTCCATCCTCTGTAGCCTCATCAGCATCACGTGTCTCAGGCCAGGTCTGAAGTTAGACTGATGATGTCACCAGAGTCTCTTAAAGGCCTCATCACTCATATCCACTTGTCATATATTATTAAGCGGATCTATAATACATGTAACATTTTCCACTGCATTTCCATTCCTTTCTTCTTATGACCAGGGAAAGAAAAATAGAGTGAGGATGACTTTTCCCAACTTCTCCTCCTTACGGCCCTTTACTGAAGAATAACCTCACCTTGAATTACCCCCCCGAAATGGTCATTCGGGCTCTGATTTCGTTAATAAGGATGAAGCTACAGTTTAATAATTATCATTTAACTAGTGCATATTCTGTATAGACAAGTAAATGGATTTTCCCTCATCTTTTCTTCTTGAGTCCACAGAGGAGGAGATGCAGCTATATCTTTTTTCTTTCCTTTATTCTCCACATTCGTTTGGGGAACTTTGGGTTTATATCACTCACATTAGGAGCTTTCTACCTTATCACCTCCTAGAGACATAATGAGAGTCCTCCCAAGAATCTGGTGTCCTTATAGTCCGTCTGAATCCAATTAGTACCCGCAGTCTCAAGGGTGAGGAGATGTTATCTCGATAAAGGGTTGTTTCAAGCAGAGGCAGGGAGGTGCACAGGGTGGCTTACCCTGATCATGGGGCCTGTGAGGAACTGAAAGAGGCCAGAAGGCAAAGCCTCACCTGAGGTAGCAGCCTGCCAGATTCAAGAGCAGGCGGCTGGCAAATGATGCTGGACTTAGCCTTGGATGCAGGCTGGCTGCATGGGCGTGTGGGCGGTGCACTCAAGGTCCCACACTCCAAAGGCCTCCGCGCTTGGTTTAATGCTCTGTTTCACCATCATGAAATTGTTAATACTTTCTGAACAACAGACCCTGCATTTTCATCTTGCACTGGCTCCCACAAACTATGTAGCCCGTTCTGCTTGGGTGGGAAGTCCAGCTCTGTCATTTACTAGAGGGGCAGTCTCAGGAAATCCACTGGCCTCTCCGAGACTCAGTTTCTGGTTCTGTGAAATGGAGACCATGATCCCTACTTCAAATAGGCTGTCTTGAGGATTAAACGAGATTCTGAATAATTGGTGCCTTTTATCATAATTGGTGCCTAGTGGGCGCCTAATAAATATTCCCTTCCTCTTAGGTAGGAGGGTATATCAGAACGACCCAGGGGATTTGTTATGGACAATACATTTGCCTGCGTTCCACTCTGGAAGTTTCTGACTCATAGGTGTGGGCTGGGGACGAGCAGTGGTTTTGAAAGGGGGCCTGAAGTGACGCTGTTATATACCCGAGGTTGAGAAAGATAGCCTTGGGTTTTGTAGAGATCTAGCTAAGAAGCAACTTAATAGAGGAGAACAGAAGGAGAGGGAGAACTTGATGGACTACTACTGATCCTTAACATAATAAAAAACCTGTTAAAGAAGAAAGAGGTCATCATCTCACCACCGCACTTCGGACGACACCGATGGTGGTGAAGTGAACCATGGGACCTCAACCCATTACGAGGCCCCCATAAAATTTTCTGCTGTCCATTTGGTCTGACAAGTACATCCAGAGGGCCTGTGGCTGAGAGGAGCCAGGGTCAAGGCCCAGGCTGGGAGTGGGGTTGCAATTAATTTTCACCCTGATTCCCCTAATACCATACTCGATTCCTGCAAAGACACTGTAGCTAAAGGGAGTAATTCTGAATTATGTTTATACTGCCCCAGATTTTAGGCTTTGACATTCTTCTCATGAAAAATCTGAAGCCTATACTACTTGAAGTAAATGCAAACCCCAGCATGAGAATCGAACACGAGCAAGAAGTGAGTATTTTGAGTATCTCATTGAATGTATTACCATCCAACTGAATGTTCCCACTCTCCTGTTGCTCCCTTGGCTAAATGAGATTCGACATTCTCAGATTTGCCCAGCAAAGTTCTGTTCAAGCCTACATGATTTCAGTTTTGTTGAGCTCTGAACATCGTCTATTAATATAAGATCCACCCGACCTATGGTAACTTCCCAGCATGCCATTCTCCACTTCTTAAGATCTGCAAATGTAGAAGCAGCTGAGCCTTTCCATCAGTTTTGACATGAACTAATTAGTTAGCCTCAGGAGATGAACTAATTGAAATTCTACGAATATGATTTAGCCATGTCGACATGCCTGAATCACTAAGATAAATAGTACATTTAACAGTGGTTATCTTTTTCTCCTCCCCGTTCCCACCGCCACTTAAGAATGCATAAAAAAGACTGGAAGGAAATACGCCAACTATTAATACCGGGTTTTGTGGGGATTATATGGATTCTTTTAATCTTCTTCCTCTCTGCCATCTTTCCAATTTTTCTACAACGAGCACGTATCATTTTGATAATGAGAAACACATAGTGCTATTTTTCCCCTTCGTGTATTTTGTTGATTTGTAAAAGGAAACTGACATTTTTCAGGTAGAATAAAGGGAGCCTTTAGAGAATTCTAACAGTACAACCACTGGGGCTTGTGCTGGTGGTCAGTTGGCGCTGAAGCACTCTCTCCACCGTAACATGGAATCCTTACCCTTCAAGCTCTCTCCAGGGGTGTTTGAGCATGTCCCCAGCCTTGTCGATGAAGAAGTGAAAGTGGCCGTCATCAGAGACACACTGCGTCTCATGGACCCATTTAAGAAGAAAAGAGAGAACCAGTAAGTATTTTTTATATCCTTTATTTCTATCAACTCTGCTTCCTGTGTCCTAAGCAGGTAAGTTAGTTCTTAAAACATGTTAACATTGGGAGTGAGATTTATACCTTAAGCAGTCTAATAAATCATAGTTTCATCTGTGAATATCAGCCTCCAAATATAGTGACTCAAAGTCAGGAGATGGAGACCTACAACGTGAATCCGACACTTGGGGTTCAGTGGATGAATTTCTAGCCGATTGTTATCTGAGTCTGGAAAGTCTTCTCTAAAAACCCACTGTCCCCCAGTGATAGCATCTCCCCTCACTCACCATTGCCCACCTGGTGCTTCTCTGTGAAATCCTCAAGCACAGGGAGAGAGTATAAAATGCCAGAGGAGAGGGCCACAGGTAACTTGGACGTGGTAAGGATCACTTCCTTTCATGACGTTTACATTCTTGCAGTATAAGCTTTTTGTTTCAAAACCTGCAGAACCAATTACTGAACTTGTGGCAGTTCTGTAATATTTACAACAGTTATAATTCTTCTCTATCCTACCCACCCAGTGGATGTTACACTGGGATGTTGATGGGAGTATGTGCCCTGCCCCTCCCTCCATGGAATCACCCCTGAAATGAATGACATTTCACTTGGGTATTTTGTTTGCTTTGTTTTGTTACCAGATTCCTGGCTTTCACAAAGTAAGTGTTGAGTGAATATCATTGTGCCTCTTTTAGGCAGAAAAATCAAAGGCAAGCAACCCAAACAGCACTCCTGGTACCCCCGACTTATCAGATTGACTCAAATGCTCCCAGACAAGTAAAGCACTTGTCAGCTATGGTTCAGGAACGTGAGGAACGCTGACTTCCCTAAGCAAGTGGTGTTTTGCAGGTTCCTCTACTGCAGCCCCTCACCAGCTGGGCTCAAGCCCACCTATTGTTAGAATCACCCTGCAGTAGCGCTTCTCCCCTTGGCCGCACATTAGAACCATCTGGAGAGCTTTCATAAATACCAGTGCAAGCACCCACACATCTAGAGATGCTTTTAATTAGCCTGGGCTGGAGGCCTGGCCACAGAAATAGTTTAGGTTCCCTAGGTGATTCTATCATGCGGCCAAGGTTGAGAGCCACTGCCCTACAGGAAATGTCACTCGGAAGGAGCTTTTGGCATATTCTGAGTCAGGCTGGATGGTGCCTGCTCGGCTGAGTTCTCTTGCAGCGCCTTCTTTGCTATGTGAGGCACAGATCCATTGCCAGCAAGACTCGGTGAGAACGCTCACCTGTGATTCATGTGGGCCCATCCTGCCTCCAACGACTAGGGCTTCAAAGTGGTGGCATGTCAGGTCTGCAGAATCCTCAGAGCATCTCATGGCAGCTGGGTAATGGGTCTACTCATACACGCATGCAGCTGCTATTTTTAGCCATCCCTAAGGAAAAGCAGTGGATTAATTGCAGTTTGGTCAGATTCATTGTGATATAACTCATTTCTCAAAAATCTAGTCTCTAATGGTTATTGATCTCACCAGTAGAGGTTAGGTCTTGAGAGACCATATTGCGCTGCGGGGAGATTTTGGTGGTTATCCACGCCAGTGTGGCCCAGGGGGATACTTTTAAAGATGACCTTGACACATTAGCCTTCTGATTCCTTTGGTGGGAACAAGTTCAATGGCCATTGTGTGGCCTGAGCTTTCTTAACCTCTGCCACCAAAACCAGGAAGAGAGATAAGGGTACTACTGTATTTTTCACATTAGATGGCCTCAACACATGATTAGCTTTCTTTTTCTGGTTCTAGTTGTTTTTCTTCACCAACACCTGGCATTCGGTATGATCCATATGAGCTGCAGGTCTAAAATTTAAAAGCAATTTAAATGGGCCCAGGACCACTGGGAAGGATGGGAAAGGCATTTTACGACTGATCAAGTCATAAGTAGCAGCACCTCATTTTTAATTTAAAAAGCATCGACTTTTTTTGTTTTTTATTGATAATCAGGAACAGTTAGAGCTTCAAGAACCTGACTTCAATTTTAATAGAAAAACGCTTTCACCTCACCCTTTTCTTACCTACAATAGGAGGGTATATGTTAATAGCTAAATGTCATTTACTGATATTTTTCCTTAATTATACCATTTTTTTTTAAAAACCCAGCAATAATTGTCCATGAAAGAATTCTGTAATCTGTAAAGTGAATTTTTATGTAAAGAATTATTATTATCATTTTAGTAACTTTACCATACAGACAAAAAGGCTGAAATTATTCTCAACTCTTTTATGTAGAAATGTTTCAGTATAACTTGGAAAAGTACCATATTTGTGCCCACAGATAATGCACAGTGTTGTAGTGCTGAATTGTGTGTTCCAGTCTGGGCCCAGGTCACTCCAACTGCAGGAAATGATGTCACATGGACTTCTAGGCAGTTAACTTTAGAAGCTGGAGCTTCTTGTGTTTGAATAGGATGCAACGTAAACAGTTAAAAACAAATGGTATCCTAGCCTTCCCCTTCAACTCCTTAGCAAAAGAGGGTCTGATGTGTCCTTCATCAGTTCTTTCCTGAGTACGCTTTGTCAGCAGGACTGTTGAAGTGAGCTTTCACTTTTCCTGCACAGACTAAAGAAAAAAGGTCGATAGATGTCCTGAACTCCTCATATCTCTAAACCGCTCGGGGAGGGTGCAGGGGGGGCCTTGGAAGGGCACCAGACACGTGTGTCCATGCGTCATGCATCTTCACACACCCCGGAAGGGCAGGTAGGCTGGGGTCAGTTCCTTGGTGGGACTGAAAGCAGTCCTCATGCCTTCCATGGGGAGAGGAACTCGCAACCTTGTTGAGACCCATCTTGCCATAGTTGATAGAACTTTCTTCTTGAGCTGAAGAGACTGAGATTCAAATCCTGACCTTGCGGACGTACAGAGCTATTCTGAGCCCCAGTATTCTTTTCTATAAAATGGAAATAATGAATAATTTAAATGAAACAATGTGAAAGACTTTTACTATATAGTAGGGACTTAATAATGCTTAGTTGACTGCTCAACAATAAAATTAGCTACTAGAATCTGAACAAAAAAAAGGTAATGCTTGGTTACCATGATCTTTTCTGGTATACCTAAAGCAGACTTTCGAGTTTAAAACCAATGACATATCCTAAAACCAAAGCTGTTAGATCGCTGTGGACTAGATTTGACAGTGGAGCTGGCTGCCAGTGGAAAGTTTTGTCTCCAAGTAGCATGATGTCACTGGCCCAGGCAAATTTATTTGTTGGGTTAAGAGAAAATACATTTGGCCCCTGAAGGAATAAAATAGCTGTCATATGAGAGCTGTTTTGAACTATGATGACTTTTTGTAATATCTGGTGACTCTATTGATTTACATACTAGGATTCTTTGGAGGCACTGCAGGGACAGGGGAAGGGGGAGGCTAAAAGGGGAGGATTCTAGAACCATCATATATCTCTACACACACATATGGAGGTGAAATTCACACAATATAAAATTAGCCATATAAAAGTGGTATCTAGTACATTCATAATGTTGTGCAACCATCACCGCTTTCTAGCTCCAAAATGTTTTGTTACCCCAAAAGGAAACCCTGTATCCATTAAGCAATCATTCCCCATCCTCACCTCCACCAGCCTACTTTCTGTCTCTGGATTTACCTATTCTGGATTCTTCATGTAAATGGAGTTTTTTGTGTCTGGCTGCTTTCACTTACCATGTTTTTGAGGTTCACCCATGTGGTAGCATGTATCTGTATTTTGTTCCTTTTTATGGCCAAATAATATTCCATTCTATGGATATACCACATTTTATTATCCATTTGTCACTTGATGGACATTTGGGTGGAAGTCATTTCTTTTTCAACCAGAGGGGAGCTGGGATGACCTATGTTATGTTTTGGCATTCTAGAGATTTCCTTTGAGAGGAAAGGATCTTTTCTGCTACAAGAAGTTTCTAAAACCTCTGGTTTAATCCAACCCCCTCGTTTTATTGATAGAAGCACAGACTCTTAGAATTGGAAGGGACCTTAGAAACCGTCACGCCAGTCAGCTCCCTGGTTCAAGAACGTCCCTCCCAAGCATCCCAGGCAGAGGAGAAGCGTGTGTCCTGACAAGGCACTGGACTTGGCATCAGCCAGGTCTGGGTTGAAGTCCTTAATCTCTGATCATTGCACTATGAGCTTGGCCAAGTCACTTTATTCTCTGATCTCATCTTTGAAATGGGGATCAAGGGATCTCCTTGGCTGGACTGTCACGGGCATCATGTGAAATGACACATATGAGAAACCCTCAGGACATCTGAGAGGATTAGACAAATGCTAGTACTTAGGGTCACCACGTGGTCCATCAGGCTGCTTTAAAGTTATGCTGATGGTGAAACATAAGTCACCAGCTCCTGAAGCAGCCTATTTGAGTTGTGTACGTAATAATTCTGCCCGTCTGAATCGTACAAGACAAAACTAAAATGAAGAAGGTGGGTCATTTGCTGAAGAAGGAAATCAGGGAAATCAACGGAAAATTTCCTCTATTCTCAAGGTATTTGGGGAGCCCAAGCCTTTCTTTGTAAACACTTCTAGCAGAAGCAGAAGTGAATAAATTGCATTCCTCAATTATGTTAAAAACAAGGTGATTATTCCATCAATTGATTAGTTTTTGGAAGGTCGGTTTACCCCCGGGGGAGCCATTTTACTAGTATTTTGCTCCTCTTCCTGTAGATGTTTCTGGTAGCCACCTTCCTTTCTCAGGAATCATAACCCTTTAGGACCTGGAGTAATATAAATAAAGCCAGGGACAGACTTGGAGTAATCTGAGAGGATTTTCTTTCTTTTTTTTTTTTTTTTTTTCTTTTTGCGGTATGCGGGCCTCTCACTGTTGTGGCCTCTCCCGTTGCGGAGCACAGGCTCCGGATGCGCAGGCCCAGCGGCCATGGCTCACGGGCCCAGCCGCTCCGCGGCATATGGGATCCTCCCAGACCGGGGCACGAACCCGTATCCCCTGCATCGGCAGGCGGACTCTCAACCACTGCGCCACGAGGGAGGCCCTGAGAGGATTTTCTTGGTGCCACTCAGTGCCTGGGAGCTGGGGGGTAGACTGCTTGCCTCTTATTCAAAAGTGTACACTTGGAACGTGACTTATGTAAGGCACAGAAGCCCCTTTTCCCACAGCACCGGTCCATGGTCCTCTCCCAGTTTCCCTTCCCTCCTACCGCCATGACAACCAGGTTTATGTGAAGGATGGAGTCAGCCTGCTGGGACAGCTTTGACCCTCATTCAGAGACATTTGTGCTCTGAAGGCTTCACTGGGAGCTCAGGTTTCACTCTGACCTTGACTCCAAGTGTATCCCTTGGATCTTGTGCCATGTTCAGAACCAGTACATTAGGTGAATCCTCAGATTAGGTTGATTCTACATAGAAGCTAGGATAAAGGCAAAACATTCTAAGAGAACAGAGATCAAGAAATCTCCCAGTGGTTCGGTTTTACCGCTGGGGGCTTATGGTTTGACCAAGGAATGTAACTCTGTCCTGTCCTGAGGAAGAATATCAAAAACACATTAATTAGAGGTCTCCAAGCCCAGATCTCTGCCCCTTAAATTGGCAGTTATGTCCTACTGAAATACCCTCAACGATAGAGAAGAGGGGTTCCTAAACTATCTAGACTCAACATGCCTTTGTGAATGTAGAACATTATCTTTCTTACTTTCTGGAGTATTCTTCTGGAAACAGGCATTCTTTCAGGAGAATCATCCGACCACCCCGTGGATGGAATGGCCCATCCACGTGTGCACAGCTGACATTTTGTTGAAATTCTGGGGCTTTGTTGACCCCTAATGATTTCTTTGTGGCAAAACGCTACAGATGAGCACACCCTGACCCCAAGCACCTCTGAAGATGTCACATAAATCAGGAAGGAGTCTGGGTCACACAGAGATGAATATTTGCATATTCATTTGGGTTTCATTTTACACCATGCCAGCATTACAGATACTGATTATTTAGAGCATTTATTGAGCACTTACTGTGTGCCAGGGAGAAGACTACAGAAGTAAATTAGCTCACAGGCCAGTAATGGAGGCAAGACCCACACATAATATCTACGGGGTAGAAAGTACAAGGTGCCCTAGACATAAAGACAAAGTAACAAGGGAAAGATTATTCCCTGATAAGAAGAGTTTTTTAAAAAAACCCAAAAAACTGACAAGGAGGAGTGACACTGGGCCTGAGGTTTAAAGGATGAGTAATATTCGGAACAGGCAAATGGATGGAAGGATTCCCCTGGTGGAGGACACAAAGGCATGGGGCTGTGTTGGGGAAACGTGAGGAGATGAGTCAGCTGGTGAGACAGGTGCATGAAGTGGATTATTGGAGAGAAGGTGCCAATGGGGACGTAGATGAAGACCCAGAGGCCAGAGGTGGGTGGCCTAGAGTAAATCAAAGCTTGTCTTCAACCTGAGTTGAAAACATGAAGACCTTCGGGCTGTCCGTGATACCTGAAATGACACAAAATCTTATGTCTATGTGTATTTTTCCTGGAGAAAAGGTCAGAAATTCCATCATATTTTCCAAAAGTTAAGAACCCAACAGTCCTATTATCATTAGAGGCTCCAGGGAGCTAGAGCGATTTGCCCGGGGTTCGGGTGTCGTGGCTTCGGGATATACATCATACCCACCGTACCGGGAAAGGCTTCACATTTCAGATGCCAGTCAGCAAACTAGAAAAATGTGTGCATTTTCACGTAAGAACAGACAGGAAATGACTAATGATACACGCATTATTTTATGTGCATGAAATAAAACCAGACAGCTCTCTTCCATTCGAAAACGCTTAAGCGTTAAGTCAGAAGTAACCAGTAAAAGCCTCTTTTGCATGCAGTTTGTTGAGCAGGAACCATTTCCTAGACTTATGGGGAAGGCGGATTTCCTGAGCTGATGTGAGAGTGTCATTTCAGGGACCATTAGACTGGAGCAGGGCCCCTCCGCCGGCAGGCAGGCCGGTTCGCCCTCTCACCGGTGTGCAGAGCAGATGGGAACTGAGATGAGCATATGGCCCGTCCGTCGGCATTTTGGGGAAACGGCAGAGCGGAATTCTGCGTGGGCCCTTCCAGAGTTATTCCAGGTAGTGATGGGGGAGCAAATGTGTTTGGAAATTTCCTCATGAGTTGCTCCAGTGAACCTTCGCTGTTCATGTGCTTTTAAATGAGGCTTTGTTAGCTTTTTGGAAGGAGGCATTGTGGTCTGGGTTTAGGATCAAGGTTTTGAGACCAGTTCTACGTGGCCTCAGATAAGTCAGTATACTTCCCTGAGCCCAGTTTCCTCATCGGAAGAAAAAACAACAAAAGCAAACAACCTCAAGCAAACAAAACGAGAGAAGAAAAGGGAATGGTAGTAGCTACTCTGCCTCTTTCACAAGGGACTGTTTGTTGAGTGCTTGCTGTGCATGGCACAGTGGTGTTTACCTTTCTTCCCATTTTGTCCTCACAACAGCCATATGCACTAGGTGCTATTACTACTTCTGATTTAAGAGGAGGAGACCGAGGCCTGGAGAGGTTGAGTGACAGGCCCAAGACCACACCAGTTATAAGCAACAGACTGGGATTTAAAGCCAGGTGTGTCTAGCTCTTGCCTTGAGAGAGTGGATGAGAAGGTATTTAGCGCGCTAAGGAGACGTGCACACACGAGGCATTATCCTTATCGGGTTGGGTTCGTGCCTTTGCCCAAACTTTAAGGCAGGGACTCATCCCTTTGGCTTCAATCACTGAACACGAGTGGGTGCTTACGAGTGATTGATCATCTCCTGTGAGGGCCCTGTGGCCAGCTAGGTGGCTAATTCATATTCAGTAATCTTCAAATCCGTAATGAATAAAATGTAAGCCAGTGTGCAGAGAACACCAGCTTAAAGCAAGATCTACACGTGCCACAAGACAGAACAGAACCAGACAGAAAATTATTCATGTGCAGTCGTGAGTCCCAGACTGGGAACATGCTAGAAGTTCAGAAGAAGGCAGGCTGAACCAAGGATGAGGTGGAATCATAGGAAATTACCGATATTCGATCTTTTTTTTAATTTGACTTACAAGAGTGGCAGTTTCCTATGATTCAACTAGTGGCTGGCCTGGAGTGGTCAAGGCAGCCTTCCTGAAGGAGGTGGGGCCATCATTGGCTTGGGCTTGGTTCAGTGAGGAAAATAGAAATAAGCTTGGGGGAGGAAGGGTGGAGGCAGGAAGCTGGGCCAAGGGGTTAGGCAGGGTGGGGGAGGACCGCCAATCATGCTTCCAAAATGGCGCTTGGGGCTGGAGAGGACAGATCCTGCTTCTCTGCTCCATGCTTCTTATTAAATTTTTTCTTATTATAAAAGTGATATGTGCTCATTGTAGAAAAAAAATGGAAAATACTGAAAACTGTGTAGCATGAAATAAAAATCTCCCTCAAATTCAACCACCCAGAGCTAATCATTATTAACTTTTTAGTTCACAAAAATGGTATCGTTTTCTGATGTCTATATTGTTTTATAGTTGAGGCCAGACGATCTATATCATTTTTGTATGCTGTTTTTATTTTTCTCCATTTTATGCGACAGTAATTTCCCCTTCTTATTAACAGTTCTGTAAACATCATTTTCATCAGTGGCTGGGACTCTGCCTCCGTATTGGTGAATGTTTAGTTGATTTCCAGCATCTTGTGCTTAAAGCTCCGTGTGCTATTTAGAAGGCTGTCTTAGGCTAGAGAGAGCCCATGAGGAAGCAGGACTGGAGATGCACATGTGTTTTTAATGCACAGGTGGGACAGCAGAAGGGTGAGAGTAGGGGCCCCAGAGTCGGATGCTTTGGGGTGAATCCTGGTGCTGCCATTTACAGCTGTAAATGGTACAGAGTTTCCTCCCCTCTCTGTACTTTGGCTTCTTCATCCATAAAAGGGAGTTTGCAGTTGGATGTTTTTAAATCTGCAAAGCAATGAGAAGTTCTTAATTTGGAAGGAGAGAAAATGCTGCTTATTCCTAAGAGAGTATCTGTCGTGGGAAATGTCCAATATGAATGTAGTATTTAAACAAGTCAAACAATATGTGTAACCTGGGGAGGTTTTTTTGTTTGGTTGTTTTGTTTTAAGGAAAAAATGTGTGAAGGAGGAGGTGGTAAAGTAAGTGGGAATTGATCTCCAACAGCGACAGGTTGATCTTTGGCTGCCAGGATGGGTGGGTTTTTTTTTTAACATCTTTATTGGAGTATAATTGCTTTACAATGTTGTGTTAGTTTCTGCTGTACAACAAAGTGAATCGGCTATATGTATACATATGTCCCCACATCCCCGCCCTCTTGTGTCTCCCTCCCACCCCTCTAGGTGAACACAAAACACCGAGCTGATCTCCCTGTGCTATGCAGCTGCTTCCCACTAGCTATCTATTTTACATTTGGTAGTGTATATATGTCCATGCCACTCTCTCACTTCGTCCCAGCTTACCCTTCCCCCTCCCTGTGTCCTCAAGTCCATTCTCTACATCTACATCTTTATTCCTGTCCTACCCCTAGGTTCTTCAGAACCTTTTTTTTTTTTTTTGGATTCCATATATATGTGTTAGCATACGGTATTTATTTTTCTCTTTCTGACTTACTTCACTGTGTATGACAGTCTCTAGGTCCATCCACCTCACTACAAATAACTCAATTTCGCTTCTTTTTATGGCTGAGTAATATTCCATTGTATATATGTGCCAAATCCATTCATCTGTCGATGGACACTTAGGTTGTTTCCATCTCTGGGCTATCGTAAATAGAGCTGCAGTGAACATTGTGGTACATGACTCTCTTTGAATTATGGTTTTCTCAGGGTATATGCCCAGTAGTGGGATTGCTGGGTCATATGGTAGTTCTATTTTTAGTCTTGTTTTTTTTTCGTTTTTTTTGTGGTACACGGGCCTCTCACTGTTGTGGCCTCTCCCGTTGCGGAGCACAGGCTCCAGATGCGCAGGCTCAGAGGCCATGGCTCATGGGCCCAGCCGCTCCGTGGCATGTGGGATCTTCCCGGACCAGGGCATGAACCCGTGTCCCCTGCATCGGTAGGCGGACTCTCAACCACTGCGCCACCAGGGAAGCCCTATTTTTAGTTTTTTAAGGAACCTCCATACTGTTCTCCATAGTGTCAGGATACATTTGATTTCCCTCTAATTATCTGCTAGATTAAAAGAAATGAAAGCTCAAAATCAAAGCTGGTTTTAGTAATCACTTGAAAGCCCCTGGTTATCACACCAAATGGTGGACAATACTCTCCAGCTGCTTTCTTTCCTTTCCTTTTTATTCAATTTCCATTTTTCCCCTTCCCTTTTTAAGCAGCAGAAGAGCCCCTTGCAACTCTGATCACAGAGGCTAACGTGAGGGGGGAAGAAGGTGGAATTTGAAGGTTCAGGGTGGTAGGATCCGCCCCCAAGCTCATCCTCCGCTGGGTGCTCACATCACAGCGTGAGAATCAGCGGGGAGCTGGCTGCTCAGTGTATGCACTTCCTGTGCCGTGGAGCCTTCATTTGGTTGGAGAGGCTCTTTTCTTCCTCCAGACTGTCCAGACCAGACTTCTGCAGCACCAGAAGCTGCTAACACATGCGTGAATGAACTTGTGCACACACGCGTGGATGGGCTTGTTATGTGTGGGTCCTGGGCTGGGTCAGGGGTGACTGTACACCTCTGTGGGGGGCAGGGTGCAGTGGGAGCAAAAGCTCAGCAAGATGAGCAGGACGGAGGCAGTGAGAGAGGCCTCAGCAGAGAACATGAGTCCCGTGAAGGCCTGAGGGCAAGACAGAACATGGGGCTCTCAAAGCACAGAAAGAACTCCAGCCGGGTTGTTCATAAAAGCTACAAGCTGGAAACAGTCTAACTGTCCACCAACAGAAAAATGCACTAATCCTGGGTATTCACTCACGGGAAGACTATACGTCATTTGGAAATGCGTGAATAATGTACCTCTGTGCATTGATATTCAAGTTGAGGAAAAGAAGCAAATCATAAAAGAATATCTTCAGTATGGTTCCAACTCACGACAGGCAAAACTAAACTTTGTTTTATAGAGACGTAACCCTACGAAAGCAAGGAAGAATGATCAGAGAGTTTAAGATGTTTACTTCCAGACGGGGGTGGGGAGAGGGTGCAGCGAGGGGCACAGGTGGTCCGTTGAGATCCTGGCTGTGTTCTGTTAACCCAGGTGGTGGAGGCACAAGTATTAGAATTATTCTTTAAATGTATGCAGCTGTTTTATACACTCTTCTGTATGCGTGGTGTACCACAGATTTGCAGGTAAAACAAAGAAGTCCCAGGTGGCAAGATTATAGTGCGTAAGCAGGGAGGGTGCCAGGAGACAGGGCCAGGGGCTGCAGGATCTAATGGCTTAGTCCAAGCATTTTGCTTTTCATCCTAAAAGCAATGGACAACTTTTTTTTTTTTAATTGAAGTGTAGTTGATTTACAATATTGTGTTAGTTTCAGTTGTACAGCAAAGTGATTCGGTTATACATACGTATATGTATATATCTATATCCTTTTTTTGGATTCTTTTCCATTATAGTTTATTACAAAGATACTGAATATAGTTCCCTGTGCTACACAGTAAATCCTTGTTGTTTATCTGTTTTATATATGGTAGTGTGCATCTGTTAATCCCAACCATGGAAAAGTTTTAAATAGCAGGGTGACATGATGAGATTTACATTTTAAAAAGATCACTTTGGCTGCAGCGTGAAAAGCAAACTGCCAGGGAGGATGTGGAGGCAGCTAAGAGGTGTGAGAGATGGTGGCTGTGTGGATTAGGTGGCAGTGGTAGGTGGAGAGAAATGTTGTATTCAAGAGGCATTTAGGGACTTCCCTGGTGGCACAGTGGTTAAGAATCCGCCTGCCAATGCAGGGGACACGGGTTTGAGCTCTGGTCCGGGAAGATCCCACATGCCGCGGAGCAACTAAGCCCATGAGCCACAACTACTGAGCCTGCGCACCTAGAGCCCGTGCTCCGCAACAAGAGAAGCCACTGCAATGAGAAGCCCGCGCACCACAATAAAGAGTAGCCCTGCTCGCTGCAACTAGAGAAAGCCCGCGTGCAGCAACGAAGACCCAATGCAGCCAAAAAAAAAAAAAAAAAAAAAAAAAGAGGCATTTAGGAGGATGGGTGGATAGGACTCGGGGATGCGTTAGATATGAGAGGTGAGGGTGAAGGAGGAGTTAAGAAAGGGGCTGGTTTAGCAACTGGGGGCGCCAGGGAGCCCTGGGGATGTAGCAGCTTTGGGGGGACGTGATGCAGGGTCATGAGACCTCCAGGTATACTGTCTGCTAGGTAGCTGGGTAAGTGGACTGGGGGTGGGGCCGTTATGGGGATAGCTGTTCCCTAGAGTAGACTGGCGCGTCCACATGGGCACACCCGACACTGTCTGTCAAGTGATTTCAGTGGCAACTGTGGTGAAGTGGGGTGAGCCGGGGCAGGAGGTCTGGGTTCAGATCCTGACTCTGCCGGTCTTTCTGACCTTCTTTAACTCCGTTCCCGGCATCCTGCTCACAGAGCTCCGCCCTGCTTGCTGGCTCAGTTGCTGGGCACAGAAACATCCTGTCTTTAAGGCACCTTTTACAAATCATCACGCCGTCTTAATTTACTTTTCGGCTTTTGGAGCCGTGCAGGTGCCTCGGTGTCCTTCGCGAGCACTTGGCCCCATGCTCTGGCGGGAAGGGTGATGGAGGAAGTAAGTGCGGGGGAGGGCAGGCAGGGAGGACCTCTCTGCAGCACCTGCCTCGCGGGGCTTCCCCAGTCAGCCTCCTCTTCTACTGGTTATCATTGCCATTGTCACCTCCACACCTGTTCAGTGCACTGCAGCTCACAGAGTCGTTTCAGAGCCAGTGGTGCATGCAAAGTAGGCAGGGTATGAGTCATTACCCCATTTTACAGGCAAGGAAACCAAGACTCAGGGAAACAATGGGACATTCCACAGGCTTGGGGTTCTTGGACTCTACACATGACAAGAGGTTGCCAGTGATGGGAATGTTTGTCTGTGCAAATCTACCAGCCAAGGCCTCAGATAGGTCGTATTTCTGTACATCATGACTTCTTTAGGTGCCGTAAGGGATCGAGACTGGGATCTGTCCTCAGAAGCCTGATTAGGAAGTAGTTCTGGACACCTTCTGCCAGGAGGAGAGAGTGAAAGAGAATAAAAGAGCCCTGGGGATGGCATTACCATTTTTAGCTTGAAAGGTGGTTATGTGGTGAGGGGATAAACTCTCTGCAGGCCCCAAAGGGCAGAACAAGGAAACATGGCTGAAATTTGCAGAGAGATTTAAGCTCAAGTAAAGGAAGGAAGAAGAAAATCACCACCACCTTACTTTGCCTGAAATGATCATGGTTGACTCGTAGTAGTAGTGAGTAGTGAGTTCCACGTAGCTGGAAGTATTCAAGCCAAGACTAAATGGCCGCATGTAGGGAAGGAGCACCAGCTCTGGGATCAAACAGACATGGGTTCAGTGCCTGGTCGTGTGACCTTGGACAGGTCACCTAACCCCTCTGAGTCCCGGTTTCCTCATCTGCGCAGTGGGATGTTGGTGCAGGTTCGTTGTGAGGATCAAATAGGGGCCAAAGCAGATCTCTGGGCACACTCATTCTGCAAGTACCTCTGGAGTCCCAGAGGTGCATGACGTCTGTTGTCTGGTTTAATCATCACCAGTTTGCGTGCAGGCCTGTCTCTAACATTTGTGGGGCCTGAGAAAGAGAACACATGGAGGTCCCAACTTCCTGCCAGCCCTCCTCCTCTTCCCACTCCTGACTCCATCCACCCCTGCAAGGCACGGGCATCTGAATCACCTGGGGGGTTTGTTAAGGCCCAGATGGCTGAGTCCCAGCCCCAGAGTTTCTGATTCATTTGCATTTCTAGCAGGGTGCCAGGTAACATCAACGCTGCTGGTCCAGGCCCAACACGACACTTTACGAACCACTTGCCTGCCAGTCCCAGGTCTTGGGTCTGTCCCAAACCACTTGAGGACTCAGGGCAGTGGCCCCTCAGCCCCTGCTGGGGTTTGGCACCATGGGGGTGGAGCAGTCAGTAGGACTCATCCTCATACAAAAGAGATGGACATGCCCCTGGTGAGGGCAGCCACTGGAGGTAATTTGCCAATAACACAGAGACAGGAGCCCCCAACTTAACATAACTCTACTCATAGGTGTCACGTACATTGCATGTGATCACAGGACTGAGAAAGCCAAACAGGGCCACTTCATCAATGCATGTTTTTATTCATCTGTTTCCCTTCCCTGCCTTTCTGTGCAGGTTTCTCAAGACAAGTAAAGTATTAAATGATTGTGAAATCTAACCTTTAAGGCAAAATCACACCCTTTTAAAACAATTCTTCTAACGAGAGAAAATGTTGCATTATTCTTTTCGTCTCCTCATTCTCTTCCAGCTGGTTGGCAGGCAAAGTCCTAGATGATTTCTTAATTTTGACTCAGCCTTTCTCTACAAGAGAACAAGTGGTGGGGAAAATTTCTTCTCTAGGCAACAGCAACGTTTCTGTCTCATTTGTTTGGTTTTGCACTGTGACATGACAGCTTGTGGGGCTGCTGATTCGAACTTAGGCCCTTCTAGGAATGCATTGTTCATGAACAGTAAATTTATCAGGTTGCAGATTTTGGCCATTTAATTATTAAAAATGGGAATGCTTTCTTGCCTCATGAATATTTTAAAATGGAGCAATAGACAAATTGTGGTTCACTCCCAAATTTCATTATAGTTTGGAAACACTTCATATTTCAGCCTTTCAGCCCTATCCGATTGCCCCAAAGCTGTAAGCTCGATTTTTCTTCAGGGAATTTGGTAGCAGAGTTACTCTGTTCCAGATCATGAAGTCTGAGACTTTTATAGGGAACAGGTTGTCTTAGCATCATTTAGTTTGTCCTTGGATCTATAAATGTCCTTGGATCTATAAATGTCCTTGCTGGAAATAGAACTTGAAGCAATACTTTCTATAAAACGTACACAGCCTTGTATAGTGGAAAAGACAAAGGATTCAGGAATCCAGTGGGCCTGGGTTTGAATCCTGACTCTTCCCTTGCTCACTGTGAAATGTAGCACAGTTACTTCTCAAAGTCTCAATTTCTTCATCTGTAAAATGTGAAGTAATAGCAATGACTACTTAACAGGATGACTGTGATCATTCAGTGAATTCAAGTACTTAAACACATAGCATAATAACTGGACATGTTAGGTATTCAATAAGTGATAGTTATTTTATAATTATCCTTATTGTTATTCTGTAAGGTGCCTATCACAGTGCTGAGCACATAGACATTCAATAAATGGTATTAGCATTAGCATTATTATAATTCTTACAGGTGCATATAGATTAAAAATACAGTTTTCCACCATGCAAGTTACACGTGTTTTACTTTTTAAGATATTTGAGCCAACAGGACTTTATATAAATAAATGGACAGCCTAATGAAGTTTAGCAAGACTGAGGTAAATCAACGGTGCTCATATACATAGTTTACTCAAGATAATCCCTGATGCAAAACATTTGTTCAGTTTGTGCCTCAAAATGAAAGTGGGTTCCATAGATTTTTCAGGAACTTCTCCTCTTTGCTGTGCACGGGTTTGGGAACCTTAAATAAGAACAGACTTCCCATGGAAGGGCACCTCTGACCATGGGAGATGACCTGGGCTGGTGGTCAGGGTCCTAGGCCTCACTCTGAGCTTGACCTTGGGCAAGTCCCCACACTTCTCTGGGCCGTGGTTTGTTCATCTCTAGAACCTCTGTGGTGTGAAAATGCTGCACTTCTCTAAGTGCATGTGATTTCTTCCCTTTAAAAAGAGGGATATAGAAAAAGGGAGATTTCATCCTTTAAAAACCCTTAGACTCTTCCCATCTTACCAGTTGCTTTTAAACCACTAGGTATTAGGTGCCAGATATTTGAGGGTGGCTTAACTGGAAGTTGTGTTTAGTATCTGGAGTGTGTTTATTATCCGGAGTGTGTTTATTATCTGGAGACTGTCAGAAACACTAAATGTATTTCTGACAGTCTCTCACCATCCAGCTACTTGCTTCCAACCGGAATGATTTGCTTTTCCACCGCATTCAGAAGAGACACTTTAGTCCTGGTTACGAACGTTAGTTAGTTTGAAGAAGAGAAACAGCATTGTGTTTCTAAAAGTACTTCTGATACTGAAGGCCATTTTTTGTTGCTGTTATAATCTGGGTGCTTCGTGAGGGTGACAGTACCTGGCTCTGCATTTATTCTCTGCCCAAGTTCAGTTCTAGCATCTTTGAAATTGGGGAACCAGTGCTTATAATCAGGCGGTAGAATGGTGCTCATCTCTGTGCTGAGTTATTGTAGAAGTGGCCCAGTGTCTCCCATGGTTTAAATCTTAAGTCTACCAGTTGTTTGTGGACAACTTTTCCTCTGGTCTCAGAAGCCTGTTGACGTGGCCTATGATAGCACAATAGCGTGAATGCATGGCATCGGAGAGGTGGACATACAAGTATCACTGCAGGCCACAAAACATAAGAAAGGGAAGGCACACTGGAGTGGGAGACCTGGGTCCTAGTTTGGCTCTGATGTTGACTTGCTTCTCCTTGTGGAGCCTGTGGATGCCAAGGGAGTTCAGTGTGGCTCCTCCGCACAGCTCTGTCACCTGGCCTTTCTTCGTTCCTTCACCGAGGGGCTTGGGCTTGATTGCTGAGGACCCTTTCTGTTCCAGCATTCTGTTGTCTCAGTTACTGATAATAACAGTAATAAGTCTCAGGCTTGTTATTTAGGTAGAATTCTGGCAGCAGGTAAATCTCTGGATGAGTTCCAAATTATAGATGGCTCCAAAAAGTGTGCTTAGTTTTTGAGCTTGGTTACTCCCCACATAAGGTTTATTGTGGGCTTTTTTTTTTTCTTTTTGGAAGGGGGGGTCTCCATAAACTGATTCTTGACTGCTTAGTAGTTGAGAACTGCTTTGGTTTTTTAAATTTTTATTTGTATTGAAGTATAGTTTAATTACGATGTTGTGTTAGTTGCAAGTGTACAGCAAAGTGATTCAGTTATACATATACTTATTATTGATCAGATTCTTTTCCATTATAGGTTATTATAGATCCTGACTATAGTTCCCTGCTCTATACAGTAGGTTCTTGTTGGTTTTCTATTTTATATGTAGTAGTGTGTATCTGTTAATCCCAAACTCCTAATTTATCCCTCCCCTGCCCCTTTCCCCTTTGGTAACCATAAGTTTGTTTTCAAAGTCTGTGAGTCTATCTCTGTTTTGTACATAAGTTCATTTTTTTAGATTCCACATATAAGTGATACCATATGGTATTTTTCCTTCTCTATCTGACTTACTTCACTTAGTGTGATAATCTCCAGGTCTATCCATATTGCTGCAAATGGCATTATTTCGTTCTCTTTTATGGCTGAGTAGTATTCCATTGTATATATGTACCATAACTTCTTTATCCATCCATGTGTCAATGGGCATTTAGATTGCTTCCATGTCTTGGCTATTGTAAACAGTGCTGCTATGAATACTGGGGTACATGTATCTTTTCAAATTCGAGTTTTTGTCTTTTCTGGGTATATGCCCAGGAGTGGGATTGCTGGATCATATGGTAGTTCTATTTTTAGTTTTTTAAGGAATCTCTATACTGTTCTTCATAGTGGCTGCACCAATTGACATTCCCACCAACAGTGCAAGAGGGTTCCCTTTTCTCCACACCCTCTCCAGCATTTATTATTTGTAGGCTTTTTGATGATGGCCCTGAGAAATGCTTTGGTTAATTCTCTATTCCAGGCTCTTCGTGACATTCAAATTGCTTTATGTATTATCTCAGAATTGGTAGCGGCATGGCATTTTCTTGATTTATGATGTTGTCATTTGAGGTTGGGTTTTCTCTTTCGGTTTGTTTCACATTTGAGTTATTTTTGGTGCTATCACCCCATTCTCCCATTTTTCTCTTCCTTAAACTATGGGTCCTAATCTGAAGGAATTACATTCATACAGCAAATAATGTTTTGGGCTATTTATCGCATATGTGCTGACATTCATGCTGTCTTTTCTTTAGGAAAGAGCTCAGTGTTTTTCCGAGCTCTATCTGTAAAATGAGAATCACCATCATGAGAACCCTTGAAGGAGGCCCAATGAGCAGCCTCCTCTCTACCTAAATTCTGAATTAATTGAGAATAAGACAGAGGAGTAAAGAGCATAGGGCCGAAATATCAACTTCATCATGGAAAAGGTGATGTTGAGAATGTGTCTTATGTCCATGGGCAAGTGAGCCACCTGATGTTGAATCCAGAGTGAGACTCATACAGGATTGGGGAACCAGCCCAGCCCCTGGTGAGCAGCAGAGCCTGTCTCCCAAGAGGAAGGGAGGAAGGACTGAGCTGCTTTCACCTGGTTTCTCCTTCCAAATACAAGGCATTTAATTTCCTCAGGGGAATGGAGCAAGGATGGGGCAGCAAGAGGCCAAAAGTATTACCCTAAGTCACTCCTGTCACATGGAAGGAGACATCAGGTGTGGGAAAACAGTGCCTCCCCAGCTTCCCTGCCCCCCCCAAGTAAAAACAATCACATTTACCTCACAGAAGGCAGAGGAGCAGGGGTGAAAAGAACAAACTTTGGAGTCTGACAGACCCAGGTTTCCAACCCTAGTTTCCACTGACAGCCTGTGTGATCCTAGATGAATTCCTCCACCTGGCTAAACCTCACCTGTCAAATAGGAGTGATGGGGGCTTCCCTGATGCCGCAGTGGTTGAGGGTCCACCTGCCGATGCAGGGGACGTGGGTTCGTGCCCCGGTCCGGGAGGATCCCACATGCCGCGGAGCGGCTGGACCCGTGATCCATGGCCACTGAGCCTACACAGCTCTGCAACGGGAGAGGCCACAGCAGTGAGAGGCCCACGTAACGCAAAAAAAAAAAAAAAAAAAAAAAATAGGAGTGATGCCAGGTCATTGTGAAAGTTAAGCCAGATAATCCACTAGAATGCCAGGTACATGATAAGTGCTCAAGAAAAAATAGAAAGTCAAAAGAGAAGGCTCAAACGTCCTGTGTAAACTATACAATTATATACAAATATAAAAAAGTGTGATCGTTGATGATGGTGGTATTAGTGTAACACTGAATTCCACCTGCTATGCAGTACTGTTACTGCTCCCGATTTAGGCTGAGGTACCGGGTGGCTTGTTATGCATCTCTTTTCACTCAGCTCTTACAAAGCAGATCCACAAGCCAGAAAGAAAGAAGAAATTAAATTAACGAGAAGCTTCCATGCCGCAGAATGACCATCCCTCTGATTTCAGCTATTTTTGTAGATTCTCCTGGAAGCCGTCATGTAATTCTGTAGCAGCCATTAGAAAGTATTCACTCCTTTTAATTTATGCTGAAAAATCATTAGTGGGAATTTGACACAGGCCTGGAGTGTTCTCAAGCCCATATTCCGCCGTCAGGCTTCGAGGGACAGCTCCCTTTTGCTTTGAGCCCTTGAAGTGCACACGGGAGAAAACCAGGGAGAGTCGGGGAGACTGTTGTAGTTTCACCCTGCCTCCTTCTCTGTCCTTCTCTGTCATCATCATCCACATCACATTTATTGAGTGTTACATGGCCAGCTACTTTCTTGTTTAATTTTGACTATAACTCTATGAGATTTTTATTATCTGCGTTTTACGGGTACCGCGTTTGCCCACCAACTTGGGCAGAGTCAGGATTTGGAGCAGGTGTGTCTCACTCCAGAGCCCATGGTCTCTTCCTCGGAACCCTTGGTGACAACCTCAAACCTGGAAGGAGGCTTTGGAGAGGCCCTTGCATCTTCCATGTCACGGACACTGGGCAGGAGTCAGCAGAGTGCCCACTCCTTTTCCTGGCAACTATTATTGCTAAGATGGATCACAGCCTCATTTCTGGTTTTGTTTAAATAGCATTTGTTTTTCTCCCCGGACCAGGGAGTGCTTGAGGATCGTTGCGGGGAGCGTGCTGTCTGGAAGGCCCATGTCACACCCTCTGTTCTCGGGGCAGGCCCTTTCCTCTGCTCTGGTGGAGAAAGCAAACTCTCTGGCGCCAGGTGTGAGGATGAATCATTGTGTTTCATTCAATTCTAAAAAAATGTATGAGCCACTACCCTTTGCCAGGCCTAGGGGTGGGAATGAAACAATAGCACCCATCTCATGTGGCTGAGTGATGTGCGCAAGGGTGGCTGGTGCCGGTTAGCTGGATGGGAAAGGGTGGAGATCAGGCCGGGGAAGCGTCCATAGCTTTGTCAGTTCGGGAAGCCACGCAGCCTGGGGCACAGGAGGCTTGGGGAAGACTGGTAACCATCCTCACTGTGGGAACGGCCTTTCAGGGGGGAGCGCATTTATTCAGTAGGGCTCCGGAGGGAAGAGCTAAGACTAACAGAATGTACCAGAAGGCAGACCTTGGATAAATCTTAGCAAAAGCTTTCTAATAACCAGGGTTTTCTAAAGTGGAACAGGGCTGCTCGGGACCCTGCTCTCTGTCGCGGAAGGGCCCACGCAGAGCCAGGTAAGACAGGAGGTAGAGGAGACAGTCTAGGCTTTGGTGGCAGAGACCCAGATTGGAACCAAACCTGTACACTTGCGGTGTGACCCCAGGCAGGTCCCTTGCCTCGTCTGAATCTCCGTTTTGTGCAGTGATCCAATGACAAGTGTGAAAGCGCCCGATGAACTGTGAAACACGGCGCAAAATGTTAGTTATGCTCCTTGTGGCTTCACGGCAGTTCCTGGTGAACATGTCTGACTCGTCTCCTCATGGTGAAATGTGTGTTGATTGAATTCATTCATGTACAAATTATCTCCCCCCTAAAACCGGCCCTGGAACTTGAATTTGCATCTTATCCTTAAAGCCTAGTACATAGTAGGCACCAACTTAAAATGTGTTGGGTGAATGAATGAAGGAGAGATTAAATATGTTAATTACCGCTACCTATGTGGTCATCGTTGGGCTACGCACGCTACAGAAATCTCATGTAATCCTAAGCACAGTCTTGTGAGATGGCCCCAGAAGACAGAGTATCCAACTCAGGACTGTAATGGTGGTGGTGGCATTGGATGGGAGGCTAGCCCAGCTGGCCTGTGCGTCATTCTCGCCTGTGAGATTCCACATTTCTGAGGCAGCTACCCTCTTGGTGAGAAACGTTTAGCCCTATGACCGGGCTGGGCATGTGCCCATTTGGACCCCAGATCGCCCTCAGCTTGCATTATTAGGTCCCACTCTTGCTCCTATGCCATGTTGTCTGCACTAACTTCCTGCAGGCAGTGGGGGACTCAGAAAGCAGTGCTCCACTGACTCCTGGGTGGTCCTGCAGTGTCACCCACTCAGGAATGGTCGAACCCACTCCAAAGGAAGTGGCAGCCCCAGGGGTGCGGATTCTGCAACCCTGAGCATCATTGTGAGGAGCGGTGGTCCTGCCTCTTCCTAGCTCTACAACTTTGGGCAAGTTGCCCTTCAAGCCTCAGTTTCTGTATCTGTAAACCAGGAGGATACCTACCTCATACAGTTAAGGATCATTGTTAAAATGCTTGCTTAGTCCAGTGCCGGGCAATGGCAGGGCTCAGAGAGTGGCATAGCATCACTGTCATCAAGTGATTGTTCGATTTCTCAGACATGGTAGACATCCCTGGATGATCAGTTGCTACCATATATAATTACTATAACTTGCCGAATTACAGAAACAGACATCAAACCATTTTCTCCATCAGTGTAGTACTCAGGTGCACAGTTTGGGGGCAGATATTAAATAAACAAAGACCAGAATTTAAGTCAGCGACAGTCCCTTCTTGCCAGAAGTATTTCCTTTTCTCAGCACAGGTAGGCCTTGGAGATATTGCAGGTTCGGTTCCAGACCACCAAAATAAAGTGAATATCGCAATAAAGCGAGTCACGCAAATGTTTTGGTTTCCCAGCGCATATAAAAGTTACCTTTACGGGCTTCCCTGGTGGCGCAGTGGTTGAGAGTCTGCCTGCCGATGCAGGGGACACGGGTTCGTGCCCCAGTCCGGGACGATCCCACGTGCCACAGAGCGGCTGGGCCCGTAAGCCATGGCCGCTGAGCCTGCGCGTCCGGAGCCTGTGCTCCGCAACGGGAGAGGCCACAACAGTGAGAGGCCCGCGTACCGCAAAAAAAAAAAAAAAAAAAAAAGTTACCTTTACATTACACTGTAGTCTATTAAGTATGCAATAGCATTATGTCTTTAAAAACAATGCATATACCTTAATTAAAAATACTTTATTGCTACACTTTTGTTATACCTAAGGATTAAATAATTACGTGGGATAGGACTTGATGTGTGATCGTCGTTCCGTCAATGTCTGTTCTAGTACCATGTATGAAACGGACTAGCTCAGTGCCTGGCTGCCAAAGCAGGCACTCAGTAAACAGGAGCTGCCTTTATTCCTTTTCAATTTACAATCTCCTTCATCCTCTACAAGCATCGTATCAGCATAATGAGGCTTTAGAGCTACTGAGCAGTGCGGATAGAGGAACACGCTGTGAGGGGAAAATGCCGCGCATCTTTGTTCAGTGGGGACCACGTGCAGCTGAGCTCAGACGTGGTGGCAGGAGACCACGCGGGGGCAGGTAACTTCTGTTGACCCCTCCTGCTATTCCTTAATAGGAGGCTCCAATCCAGCATTCCAATATTGGAAGTCAGCACACCCACCAGCTGAGGCAGAAACAGGGCTCGTTTCAGAGAACGTTTCCTGTGGCGCCCTCACTGGCGGAGACAGGGAGCACCTTCAGATGCCTGGTTCCGCTTACATTTTCCTTTTCACTGCCCCTGAGTCCAGGGCGCCCAGCGCATAGCAGCGTGCAGAATGCATCAGTACCCAGGTGGCGTCTGAATAAAAATTCCAGATGGATGTTTTCCACACACTTGAGGTTTGTCTCTTCAAACTCAAAAACTTTTTCAATTTTAACTGTTTGGATTTGAAATCCTTCCAAAACGCCCGCTTCCTGAAATCAAAAGAACATAATTTCAGATTTTCCCCCCTCTTTTCTTGGTGCTTTGGAATTGAGGGGTGCCGTGAACTGGCTCTCAAAAACCAGAACGGAACAAAACTCCCAGTGTTAGCGTTTGCCTATTTCCGTGGTATAAGTATTCCTACTATTACTCGTTTCAAGCTAACGATGGTTCATGACAACCAGCTTGGAAGATTCCTGAGATCTGAGCTCCCCACTGCAGGGGGCAGCATGGCAGGGAGTGAGGACACTGGCCTCAGACCTGGGAGGACCTGGCTTTCATCCTGATTTTTCCCACTTGACAGCTGGGTTACCCAGGACAGGCTACTGAACCCGAGTTTCTTCATATGAACTGAAGTGAAAATGACCAACCCAGGGCAATGGTGAGCACTCGACAAGGTGGCATAGGTCAGGGGTCCCAAACTCCAGTGCTCTGGGGACCAAGCCGGTGACATGGTGACCACAACAGGCTGGCGGGCACTCGGGCAAACACCTAAAACAGTGGTTCTCAAGCTTGGCTGGGGAACTTATCTGGGCCTGGGTCCCACCTCAGACCAATTAAACCAGAATGTCTGGGGGAGCCAGTAAGTGGAATGTTGTTATAATTTCTAGAAATTCTACAGGAAGATCAATTCCCATGACAGGACTTGCTCATCACGGTGTTAATCGTGGACTACTTTCTTTAAAGGACTTAGACGTTGACTTTTAAAATAATTTCCGCTCCGGGCTTCCCTGGTGGCAGCAGAGAGTCTGCCTGCCGATGCAGGGGACACGGGTTCGTGCCCTGGTCTGGGAAGATCCTACATGCTGCGGAGCGGCTGGTCCCGTGAGCCATCGCCGCTGAGCCTGCGCGTCCGGAGCCTGTGCTCCACAACGGGAGAGGCCACAACAGTGAGAGGCCCGCGTACCGCAAAAATAATAATAATAATTTCCGCTCCAATATTACCCTAAATGGAAACATTATACTCAGGGTGAGTTTGGGAAAAATGTGAGTATAGTTTGATAGGGATGGAGGAGGCGGGATGTATAGGAAGCAGAGGGGATGAGGTAGAATGGTTGGCAGTGGTTGGATTATAAAGGGCCTTGAATGCCAGGCCAAGGAGGTTTTGATTTGCCCTGTGGGCAGAGGGGAAGACCCTGCAGCCACATCAGGGGAGGGACAGTCATGAGAGTCATTCATGGTTGGCCCATTGAACAGATCAGCTCAAATCACTCATCCGTCAGAGCAGTCCCCCTGCCGCCGCTGCGCCCCCATTTTGTGTTCCTGCCCTTTCTCCATTTGCATAATTTACCTTTAATCATTTCTTTCATGATTTTCACAGTCCAGACTGGCAGGGATGGTCTGATGCAGGGTGGAATTAACTCCTGGGACCTCAGAAGACCTCCCTTGTTCCTCTTATTAACTTGAGTATTTTTCAGAGAAGATTTTATTAAAAGAGATCATCTGGGGTTTGTTTTCAGCTGCATTTTCCAGAGAGAGCATGGCCAAGTGACTGCCCTTGTACCTGACTCCCATCTGTGTGCGCACTAGTAGAAGCAGGTGTCGCTCAGAGTTTAGGAAGCAACAGTTTCTAATTAATTGCTTGTTAAACCACAGGCCTCCAGGTCGGGCTGCTAACATTACTAATTTTTCAATGAGGAAACCCTGATGGTAATTTTTTTTTTCACCCTGAACACAAGCATATCCGGTTCTTTGCTGCCACATTTTTTTCTGAGATTGTTGTCAGATTGTTGTTACTGTTACGTGTTACTATTACTATTTATGGCACCAGGGGCGGAGCTGGGTGTTCTGCAAATATTATTGTCTTGTTGAATTCTCACAGGATCTCTGCAGACACTGTTTTCCCAGAAGAGGGAATTCTGGTCTCCAAGAGCTGAGTCACTACCCAAGGTCACACAGCCAGAATGGGTCAACCTCAGCCCTAGGCTGGGCCCTTGGCCATGTTCTTTGCTATAACCTCTTCTCTGTGTTGTTGATATCCACTTGCCTATGTTTCACTGACCATCTTTTATGACATAGGAATGTATATTTTAGTCCAATGGCATCTGGAAAATAATGAGAATAATTTTTAAATGTAGCTGAAAAATATAGTACAGATGTAAATTAAATACCACTAATACTTCCCCTGGACTCTTGTCATTCCATTTGGGTTCATTTAAAGGAACAAATTCAATATTTCCCTACTCTAGCAGTCAAGTTCCAAATTCTAAAACTACCCCACGGGCAAGAGTTTCGTTCTTCAGTGATTATTCACGGTGTAACCAGCCTTCCTAGGCTGTATTTATCATTTCATTAATTTGGTCAGAGTTTGTTCCTCCTTCCAGGAAAATGGTAATTGCATAGAGTCACTTTTGACTCAGAATTTCGAAGCATCCCATTAACTTGGTGTGTTTTTTTTTAATCTCTCACTGTTAGCTGTTTACATTTTTATAGTCTAAGGATAGATTTTTTATTCTTTGATCAGACATGAAAAAAGAGATGGGCGGGATTATGGAGTCATTCAGTCATTTATTCAACCAACATTCTCTGAACACCTCCTGTGTGCTGGATGCTTTTCTAGGGGAGGGGCCAGGGCCGAGAAACAGCCCCATGAGGTCCTCTCTCATGGAGCTTGCTTTCCAAAGGAGGGGCAGACATTCAATAAGCTCACAAAGAAAAAGTAGGAAAAAAATGCTATTGTGCCACTGAGCATGGTAATGGGATAGCGATGGGGGCAGAGACGTGGTCCTTTCTCTGAGGGGCTCTCTGTGCACGGGGAGAGACAGATGTTTCAACATATTCTTGGGCAATATGGAGATCTGTGAAATGCAGCCATTTGTCATTTTGCTGAGGCATAAGTTACCTTTTATTGTAAAGGAAAAGGTGTTTGCCTCCTGGTAAAATAATTTGGGCATCAACAAGTAGGTGAGGTGTGTGTTTGAGGGGAGTGGTGAGACTTTCCTGTGCTCATGGAATCAATCCACAGAGGTCTTATTTCATTTATGAATTCAGCAAACCTTTAACTTAGTGTCTGTTACCATCTGTGTACCTAAGAAGGAAAGCTGGGCGGCTCCATCCCTGTCTTTGAGAAAGGAGAGAAAGAGGCACAGATACTTATAATACAGTTGGCCCTTGAGGGTCACGAGGAACATTTCCAGAGACATGTGTGAATCCTTAAATTGACTACATTTAGACAGAAATGAACCAATTGCTCATTGGTCAGCTGGACCCATTCGTTAAGTGACTTGCTAATTCACACCTGCCTCGGGGAGAGGGTGGTTCAAGGTCATGCAAGGTGCCTTCCCTATGTCATCTCTTTTCATCTTGGTGACAGTCGTGTGATCGGGATTCTCATCTCCACTCACACGACCTCACCTGCCAGGCCTTCAGGACTGCCAGTGCCAAGGGCCTACCGTGATCCATCCTAAGTGCTGTAGCACAGGCATGAAAGGCTATGGGAACATGAACAGTTCAGAGGCTGGGGGTCCTTGGATGCACCTTCTCGAAGGAGAGAGCACTAGACTGGGTCTTGCAGAAGGAGAGGAGCTCGTCAGGCAGAGAAAGAGGAGGTATCAGGCAGAGGGAGCCGCTGTACAAAGGCGTGAAGTATGAGAGCACGGACTGTGTTCAGGCAAAACAGAGATCTGGAACATGGGCGGGGGGGTGGGGGAAGTTGGCAGGAGGTGAATTTGGAAAGGCGGGTTGGAAGCAGCTGAGGACAGGCCGGAGCATTTTTGGAGGCAGGGCTGACAGGATTCCTGCTGGCTACGGTGGAGGAGGGAGGGAGAGAGGAATCAGGGATGCTCCCGGGTTTTAGCCTGAGCCACTGGGTGGAGCCTGGGAAGATGGGGTCGCGGATCTGTATCGCACAAATATCTCTTGGGGGACAGTCCCCATGATGTACTGGACAGTGAGGGCTAGAAGGCTGTGGGGCCAGTTGACAGATGAGAAATGAGCACCCTGAACCAAGGCATTTGGCAGTGGAGCTGGAGAGAGGGGAATCAACCAAAGAGACCCTGCCTGGCTCGACTCAGCAGACCGGGGCGGGGTCACTGGGATCTGAGTGTGAGGTTGGAGGACCCACGCTTGCTGGGGTTGAGAGTGAAATAATTAATTGAGGTCAGGAATGCAGCCGGGAGAATAGATTTCAGAGGAAGGAAAGAAGTCCAGTTTGGAACAGGTTGACTTTTAGTTTAGTTTAGTTTTTGGTTCAATTTGTATTCTTATTTTTCTTATTTTTTAAAAAGTTCTTACTGGAGTATAGTTGATTTGCAATGTTGTGTTAGTTGGGACAGGTTGACTTTAAGTTACCTGGGGGACTTGCAGGTCGAACAAGTCTAGAGGCTTTTGGAGAGGTGTGACGAGAGGCTTTTTTTTTTTTTTTTTTTTTTTGCGGTACGTGGGCCTCTCACTGCTGTGGCCTCTCCTGTTGCGGAGCACAGGCTCCAGACACGCAGGCTCAGCGGCCATGGCTCACAGGCCCAGCCACTCCGCGGCGTGTGGGATCTTCCCGGACCGGGGCACGAACCCGTGTCCCCTGCATCGGCAGGCGGACTCTCAACCACTGCGCCACCAGGGAAGCCCGTGACGAGAGGCATTTTAACACAGGCTGGGAAGCCAGACCACAGGTGTGCAAACTCCACTCAGTCAGCTGAGTGGCCAGGACGCGGTACTCAGCCTCAGTTTCCTCTGTGTTTAAAATGGGGGCATTAGCGCACCTCCACTACAGATTGAGAGGATTGTATGAGAGATACACACATGAAATTAGCAGGGCGCCTGGCACACTGTCAGTGCTCAGTAAATGTTGGCTGTTGTCATCCTTGTCATTGTCACTCCTGATTTCATGGCCATCAGTGCATCGGGGGTAGTTGGGGCCATTGCAGAAGATGAGATCCACCAGGCAGAGCATGGTGAGCATGAGAGGAGAGGAGAGGGGAAAAAGCAACCTCCACCTCCATTTCTTGCAGAAGCCAGTGCAAAGGCATGTTCTGGTATCCGGGGCTCACTTTTGTGATGGATGTGACTTGAAAGTTTCTCAAAATCAACTGCAATTTTAGAAGGTACGGAGTAAGCCACCGTTTGTATCTGGCAATCCTGTGGTCCCCGCTTTCACAAGTCCTCTTCTGAACACACGAGTAAGATAATGACAGGCTCAGCACAGTGAAAATGTTTTAATGCAGAAAAATGAGTGTGAACGTCAGAATCTGAAATGCATTAATTTTCAACATTATGAGATTAATTGGCTCCCAAATATAGCCCGCTCCTGCAATAATTGGGCTTCTGGGGAGCTTCCAGCTTTCCTGTTTCCTTTCGCCAACATTTCTGGGTTCGATGGTGAATCGTGTGTTAAGAAGTTAGTCATCTAATTAAAATTATATTTCCAGTTTATACGAAATAGAAGAAGAAGGAATCAGCAAATATTGATATTTTATGGAGCCCTTTTCATACCTTGTGGTGACACAAAGGGTATCCAGAGAGGAGTAAGATCTCAGGCAGCTTGGGGTCTGCAGGTGGAGGTAGCCTGGAAACAGTGAAATCAACTCAAGGTGATAAGCGGTGATAGTCCAAGCTGCTGTCAGAGCTCAGAGGGGAAAGTGTCTCCCTCTGCCAGGCGAGTCGGGAAGCATCTCCAGAGAAGGTGACGTTTGACCGGGGCCTTGAAGGATGTCAGGGAGAAAAGGGGAGGATGCCAATCTAAGCAGAGGCCAGTTAGGAGAGTGTCGCAATGGTCCAGGGAGAGCCAAGGAGATCTGAATCAGGCACTGACCCTGTTTGGAGAAAGCATTTACCTCTCCTATGGGGGCTAATGGGGTGTGGGCACGTGGAGAGGGATAAATCAGGAAAGAGAGAGGAGGTCATGGATCACAGGTGGGTAGAACTCCAAAGGAGGGAGAGATGGGGAAACAGAGGGGGATTGAGCATACAATTTCATGGAATTTAGAAATAGGATTTATGACCATCAATCAAATGCATATCCGGAAAATCTAACATAGCTGTTACAAGCTCTTCGCTGGTAAGCTGGGCTTTGAGACTGGATTAAATACTTGACCTGTGTCATCGTTGAAAACCTGAGAATGAGCTGGGTTGTCAGGTCCCAGTAAGGAAGGGAGGCAAGCCAGGCTGATTGGAAGGGTGCAGGAGGGAAGGCCAGTGTCCCTTCTGGATGAATTACCTTCTCAGGTAGTGAAAGAGATGCACTCACCTCTCGTCCCCACCAGCTCACGCCCCTGCCTCCCTCTGCCCACTGCTCCCTTCGTCCTCCCCTGTGCTGAGAAAAAGTAGAGCCTGCTCTGATGAACTACTTTTCAGAGCTGTCACCACGTCTGCGGGGTGTCTGACCAGCAGCACAGGCTGGGCTGGTCCGAGAAGAGAAGCGGGGGACACCCAGGGGCACTGGGGATTTCTTTGGTGCTTGGCCTAGGGCTGGAAATTTGTCTTTTCTATTATGAAACTAAGAAAAAAAATTTTTTGTATTATGAAATATTTTAAGCATTCAGAAAACAGTAGATATTTATGCCCTCCCAAGATTCTGCAGATGTGAACAATGCTGTCTTATCTACTTCGGATCTCTCTCTTTTTTAAAAAAAGAAATCATTTACAGATATGGCATCCCTTCTCCTCCCCCTCATCCCTGTCCCCAGGAACCACTGTGTTCTTTTTACTTTCACAATGCATGTATGTATTTGTAAACAGTACATAAGTATGGTTATTTTATCTATCAATTTTTATATACATGATATTGTACTTGTATGCTTTAGCAACTAGCCTTTTTGTTCAACATTACGTTTCTGATATTTATCCAGTACGATGAAGTTGGATCTACGCTGGATCCATATTAGTTAGCTGCTCCATACTATTTCATTTCATAAACCACAGTTTATCTGTCACTTTCTGGTTCCTTTATTCTGACTAAGGAAAAGTCAGGTTGCTTCTCATCTTTGCTCTTACAGGCAGTGCTGCAGTGAACACCCCTGCACACGTGCAAGAGTTTCTCAGAGGTTGGCACCTGCAAGTGGAAAAAGGCACCTTCTTTGTTGCTGGTCATTTTCTAACATCAGACTTCACCTGTTCGGTTTGCTGCTATATCCCTCGTATCAGTACCGATAGCGGTACCTGGTAAATGGTCAATAAACATTCATTAAAAGAATGAATATCGACAAATTACTCCCCAAAGCGATGGCACTAACTTACACTCCCACCCAGTTTGTAGGACTATTTCCATTTCCAACATTCTTTTTTTAAAATTTTAATTTTATTGGAGTGTAGCTGATTACAATGTTGTGTTAGTTTTGGGTGTACAGCAGATTGATTCAGTTACACATATACATATATTCATTCTTTTTTCAAGATTCTTTTCTCATATAGGTTATCATAGAATATTGAGTAGAGTTCCCTGTGCTATACGGTAGATCCTTGTTGATTATTTATCTTATATATAGTAGCGTGTGTATGTTCATCCCAAGCTCCTGATTTATCCCTCCCCTCCAAGTTTCCCCTTTGGTAACCATAGGTTTGTTTTTGGTATCTGTTAAGTCTGTTTCTGTTTTATAAATAAGTTCATTTGTATCATTTTTTAAGATCAGATTCCACATACAAGTGATATCATATGATATTTGTGTTTCTCTGTCCGACTTAACTTAGTATGTGATCATCTCTAGGTCCATCCATGTTGCAGCAACTGGCATTATTTGGTTCTTTTTTATGGCTGAGTAATATTCCACTGTATATATGTACCACATCTTCTTTACCCATTCCTCTGTTGATGGACATTTAGGTTGCTTCCACATGTTGGCTATTGTAAATAGTGCTGCAATGAACACTGGGGTGCATGTATGTTTTCGGATTATGGTTTTCTCTGGATATTTGCCCAGGAGTGGGATTGCTGGATCATATGGTAGTTCTATTTTTAGTTTCATAAGGAACCTCCATACTGTTCTCCATAGTGGCTGCCCCAATTTACATTCCCACCAACAGTGTAGGAGGGTTCCCTTTTCTCCAAATCCTCTCCAGCATTTACTGTTTGTAGACTTTTTGATGATGGCCATTCTGACCGGTGTGAGGTGGTACCTCATTGTAGTTTTGATTTGCATTTCTCTGATAATTAATGATGTTGAGCATCTTTCCGTGTGCTTTTTGGCCACCTGTATGTCTTCTTTGGAGAAATGTCTATTTAGGTCTTCTGCCCCATTTCCAACATTCTCGCCAACACTTGGTTATTAAACTTATTAATGTTTGCCGATCTAATACATATTAAATGGTGTCATATTGTTTCAATTTGTATCCCTGTGATCATTAATGAGATTGATGGTCTTTGCATAGATTTTGGGTCATTTGCATTGCTTCCTCTATGAATTACCTATTCATATTCTTTGCCATTTCTCTTTTCTTACTGATTTGTAGACACGCTTTATTTAGTTTGGATTAAAACCCCTTGATGGTTATATGGGTTATACTTATGCTCACTCAGGCTGTAATTTGTCTTTTACGTTATTTTACTTTGCCTTTTAATAAACAGAAGTTTTCCATTTTATGTAGAAGAATTTATTGGTCTTATTATTTGTTTGCTAAGAATGGTAGTTTTATTCTAATTCCTAATTCTAATTCCTTTCTAGTCCTAATACTTTTTATTTCTCTTTAAACATCTTTTTGCTCTGATGATTATGGAAGGCTTGTCTTGCTTCTGATTTTAAAGGGAATGCTTCTAACATTTCACCACTGAGTATGATGTCAGCTCTGGGTTTTGGTAGACATCTTTTATCAGGTTATTTTATACCATCCTTGCAAGCCTACAATAATCACTGGTAATGAATGATATATTGTTTCATCTTTACCGGATTTGTTTCCAGATATTCTCTTTGGTTCTTTCATTAAATCTATTATTTTTTTCATTCCTAATCATTTTTCTTCCCTTCTGGTTTGGTTTCCTTTGTTTGAAATTTTAATTATTTGAAACATACTTGTTTCAGGATCTTGTGGTTTGCCTTGTCTTTTTTTTCAGGGAGGGCCATCTCTTCATGCTTTTCACACTGAATCTGTCTTTTGCTTCCATTGGCTTCCATTTATTAAGCAACTACTATATGCCAGTAGAGTAGGGTGGGGAAAGGCTGAGTCCCTGGACTCCAGGAATTTGTCACATGATTAGTGCTCACTGTTTGCAAATCCCTTGCCCAGTAGGGATCCAAGAGCCCAGGATTTGGAGTCTGATGAATCTGGATTAAAATTCTGGCTCCATCAAGTACTAACTGTGTACTATTAGCAAGTTACTTAACATTTTAAAGCACCCAGTTAACTTCTTCTATTGAAGTGAGCTAATAATAGCATCTACTTCATAGAGCGCATCAGAATGCATGTGCTATAAAATCCAGAATATCTGGCATATAGTGAGAGCCAACCAAAAAGAGCTGTCGTTGTTTTATTTTCCCATTTGATCCACACAATTGCTTAATGAGATAGATTATTATTACTATTTGACAGATGTTATGGGAGCATGTGGAAACATTGAGTAGAATATTATTAAAATGTTGATTTTTTATTAATGTATGTAAAAGAGCTTTGATAAATGTAAAACACCATGCAGATGGAAGGGAATGTCATTCTCTGGAATGGTTTAAACCCAAATTCTTATTGGCATATAGAGGTGTTGTTACAGGAATTTAAAATCATACAGAAGACCCAGAGAAACAGCCGAGCGTGTCTGAAGAGGAGGGAGCAGAGAAAGGATTGCAAATTTCATTTAATGATAATATTAGGTGTTACTACTATGTTTTAAAAAGCCTATAGGATGATGTAAATATTTCAAAAGTATTTGCATATAGTGCCAATTCATTTAAAAATGTATGGTTTACATACATAGAATGTATGGGAAGGAAGCACACTAAGAGTGATGACCCTTAAGTCATCTATAAGTAAGGTTATAGATAATTTTAATTTTTTCTTTAAGTTTTTTTGTATTTCCCACGTTTCTGCAATGAGCCTGCTCTGGGAAGGAAAGGAGGGAACCAGAGCCTGCCTGTCAGACCTGTGTGAGGGCGGCTTGGCTTCAAGTCTCAGAGGACTTGGGGCTGATGGGACCCCTTACTTACTGGCACGTGCGGGAGCTGGGGTCCTTAGAAACACAGCATCTGGGACTCGGAAGGCAGGAGAAAAGTAGAGTCTTGTCTTCTCTCTTTCTACAACGCAACTAATACTAATGGTCTGGATTATATATCCTCTTGTGAGCCTTTGATGGTCGGGCTGCTCTCCAGCCTCTTACCTTTGGTTCTCCAAGCAGGGAGGGTCTAACTGCATTGGCCAAACCATCCTTTGTGTGGCAGGTTTCTTTTGTTTTTTGGGTTTTCTTAATTTTTAAATTTATTTTTATTTATTTTTTTAAAGGACTTCAAAGAGGCTTTAATCAAAATATTTAGAGGATATATCTTCTCCAGTAATTTTAGAATAACCATTTAAAAACATCTTTCTATGCTTACTTTACCTATTCACAAAAGTAAATAAATTTCTGTAGCTTAATCCAAACTAATAACTACTGGCATTTTATTTTATTTTATTTTTCTGTTTGTTAACTTGTTTTAGACTTGTTGAGGTTTATTTTTATGTCAAAGGATAGTACAAAGATTTACCATACACCATTAACCTAAATACGATAAATTTAACCTTCTAAAAGTGCAATTGCTTGCTCAGAGATAGATCTGCAGATAGTTTTGCCACATAATGCCAAATCGCCCTCCTCAAGGATTCCATCAAATTACAGTCCCACTAACAATGTATGAGAGAGTACCTGTTATCCCAAGCTTTGGGGAACGTAGCGTATTGCCTGCTGACCTTGAGTTTTGATGCTCTAATAGTTGAGAAATGGATCGCAGTGTAGTTTAATTTGTATTTAACTATTCTGAGTGAACTTGAACATTATCTCATATGTTTAAGGCCTTTCTAAAATCATTTTATATTGTTTTCCATAATGTTTTTCATTTCTCTATCATATCTCTCGCCTTTTTTCCCCTCAACTTTTAAGTTATTTCATATTGTTCTTTTTTTAATTTTAATTTTATTTATCTTTTATACAGCAGGTTATTAGCTATCTATTTTATATGTATCACAGTGTATATATGTCAATCCCAATCTCCCAGTTCATCCCACTCCCCCCACCACACCCCTGTTTTCGCCACTTGGTGTCCATACGTTTGTTCTCTACTTTTGTATGGTAATTCATTCAGTCTCAGCCAGTCACTGATTATACAAGTTACTACCTGAGGCCGCTTTTCTCAAAATAGCCAGTATGGGGCTTCCCTGGTGGCGCAGTGGTTGGGAGCCCGCCTGCCAATGCAGGGGACACGGGTTCATGCCCCGGTCCGGGAGGAGCTCACATGCCGCGGAGCGGCTGGGCCCATGAGCCATGGCCGCTGAGCCTGCGTGTCTGGAGTCTGTGCTCCGCAAGGGGAGAGGCCACAACAGTGAGAGGCCCGCGTACCGCAAAAAAAAAAAAAAAAAATAGCCAGTATGGGTCAGTATACCTGGAGACATTTGGAGACTTGGTGCTCTCTCCAGGTGTGGGCAGCTGGTTCTCACCCAGCTCTCACTGGGAGCCAGGCACCGTACTCTGTGCATTACAGGCTTGATTTCTTTGAGCTCTTCTCTCAGTTTATCCAGGTACCTAAGCCAGAAACCATGGTGTTTCCCATGAACTCTCAAGGAGTCTTCTTGAGTTTGCCTCCTAGAGAGCTCTTAATTCTCATCCAAGTCACCATCCTCTCTAGTTCGGCTAACTCTAAGAGTCTCATAACTTATTTTCCCCTCACCCAGTCTTTTCTCCATCCATGTTATTCAGCCCGAGTGATCCTTTCAAAACTCAGCTCTAACTTTAGGCTCCTGCTTAAAACCCTTCCCATGGCTTTTCATTTTCTCATGGGCTACAGATAAAACCATTTTAAACGCCTGCCAAGGCTTTGCATGATCTAGTCTAGACTGGTGGTTCTCAAAGAAGGTCCTGGGACCCTCAGGGTTCTCCAGGGTCTTTTCAGGATACCCGCAGGGTCAGAAGTATTGTCATCATCATAATACCAAGATATTCTTTGCTTTTCATCGTGTTGACTTTTGCAGTGACGGTGTGAAAGCAGTGGTGAGTAAAACTTCTGTCTCCTTAGCACTACTGAAGACGGTGGCACCAAACTGTATTTGTCACTGTGTTCTTCACTGCCTCCTACTTGCTCACAGTTTAAAACAAATGAACAAAAAAACCAGGTTCACTTAAGAAAGTCCTTGATGAAACAGTACAAATTATGAATTTAATTATATCTCAGCCCTTGAGTATGCTTCTTTTTAATATTCCATGTGGCAAAATGGCAAGTCAGCTTAAAGCAATTCTGCTGTGTGTGATTGTTTGGGTTACAAGCTGAACTAGCCCCTTTTGTCGTGGAATGATTGGAAAGTTCTTTTTCATTGAAGGAGCGATTGGCAGACAAACTATAGTTATTCAGATTTGGGCATTTGGCAGACATTTTCTTGAAACTAAAAGAAGTGAGTTTCTCATTTCAAGGAAAACAACCAACAGCATTTGCCGCCAATGATAAAATTAGAATGTTTATGCAAAAAATTAGAATTTCAGAAAACTTGTATCTGCCACCATGAGCTTAACAGCTTTGCAGTATGTAAAGATTTTTTTTCTGATGAGATCAGTGGCACTATTAAGGAAGGCAATTTTCTATTTTCATATAATGAGTGCACAATAGTTGGAAGATCTGTATAAACCAGTATTCTCCAAATGTCCAGCGCATGGTGGTGCAAAAGGTCCACTCGTAGCATAGGATAGATCAATAGGTTTTCCTAACGTGGTATGAAAAATTCATTGATCTGGTTTTGCCTTCCACATTGCAACTGACCTTTAAAAAAGCGCCACTTGACAAGATTTTGGTGTGTGCCAGGTTGCCTTCATATACTTCAACCCCAAACATATCACAGCAGACGCTGTAGACACAGATAGGAGAATCCAACTATCTTTCATTAAGCCAGACATTGAAGAGATTTGCAAAAAACGTTAACACAATGCTACTCTTTCACTATGTTTTTGGTGATGTTTTGGAAAAAAATATTTTTCACAAGAAAATGTTATTAGCATTAACATGTAATGAGTTTACTATTGCTATTTTTAAATGAATATTTTTTTAAGTTGTCTGTTTTAATTTCTATTATGGTAAATTGATAGATGGTAAGTATAAAGGACTCCTGAGATCCCAGAATTTGAGACCCACCGATCTAGACCCTAGATCTAGAGATCCAGATCTCTAGCCTCTCCTTATATCATTGCTAATATCCCCTGAGCTCTCCCCAAACTATCTTCTTCCCATCCTTTCATCAGTTCCTCCAGCCTGACTCCCTTCTGCCTCGGGGCCTTTGCACATTCACTTCCTTTTGCCTAAAATGTATCTGTTCCCTATTCTCCAATATTCTCTTATTAACCTCTACTCACTCTTACCATCACAGCTCAGGAAGGCCTTCTCTCTCCCTGTAGCCATCGTATCCATTCTGATTCCCTCCCTCCCATAGGCTCCATGTTAATATATTTCGTCTGTGTTCTTTTACTCTTGACTTCAGACAAATTCTGCTTATGTCCCTCCTTTGTCATTTCCCCTTTGTACCTATTTTAAAAGTACCACCTCCTCAGTTGTCTGCTGTATTCTAGTAATCACCACCTGTCTGATACAAAAGAGAGGAAAAACTAACCGACATTTCAATGCTAAGAGAGCCAACTGATCAATCTTTTCCCTGAGATTTCATACATTTTTAAGAGGGTTCTCACATCCTTCTTTACACGCTCTGGTGTAATTTACTCTGTGGTTTTTTTCAACTCAGGAAGAAAAGCATCTACATTTTGTCATTAATGAGGCCGATTTCCCTGTCTCTTGTAGTTCCAAATCCCTGAAGTATATGCTTATTTTTTTGTATCTGCCAAAGTTCCCATTTTAATGGTACATCATCTTTTCTCTGAGCTCAAACCCCTTGAAGTGTAAACTCAGACCTCACCTATCCTCAGGATCAGAGGGAATTAGCCTTATTATTCGATTTTTCTTTGCAAAGAAAAAAAAGTGGGTTATCTAGATCTATCAGCCTGCGTTCGTGCTCTGAAAGGTTTGACAAGATTTTCTTTTTGAACTGCTAAGAAAGCCTTTGTAATAGCATAGGCTATCTGTGCTGTCGGTGAGGAAGGTCTGGGAATGAAGCTTCTGGAGGCTAATGATGCTGGGCCTCTTTTCCTCCTGGGACCTGGTTTTCCCATTTGTGAAATGAATGGGCTGGATGTTCACTAAAGCTCATCCTGCCCTAAGACGGTGTCATCCAAATGCATCCTGAGAACCTGGTGCCCTCCCTGGCTGTGCTTGCTACCGAGGAGGGACACAGATGCAGGAGAAAACAAGCCTGTGTTTCCAAAGAAGAGTACAGTGTCTTTGGAAACCAAATATTTAAATCTCTGAAAACACTGGGTGCAATATAGAATGATATTCATTTTATAATACAGCTGACCCTGAACCACGTGGGTTTGAACTGCGAGCGTCCACTTAGAGGTAGATTTTTTTTCAATAGTAAATTCTGCAATACTATAGGATCCACGGTGGTTGAATCTGGGGATGTGGAGGAACCTAGTATATGGAGGACTGACTATAAGTCATACGTGGATTTTCCACTGCTGGGAGTGTGGGCACCCCTAGCCCCCGAGTTGTTCAAGGGTCAACAACATTACATATGTGTATCTATACATTTTTTATACATACACCTTGTGCCAAGCCCTTTGCTACCGTCCTCCTGGGCCAGGGTGGAGGCAGATGAGGAGAATATGAAGGTCGGGAACTCACAGGGTTGTAGTGGAGACAAATGAATATCTAGCGCACTAGACCCTACAACCCAACATGCAGGACACAGGCTGTAAGAAAGGAGAGAACAGGAGGCCCTCCGAGTGTGCAGACATCACTGAGAAAAGCTGCACAGGGGGATGGCAAGAGAGGAGCCAGGACTGGCCCCAGAATTTCTGTGCTGAGAGTGCGGTGGCGCCGGTGGAACCCTCTGGAAAACGGGCGGCTGGACCGAGGCGTGGGAGAGGTGGCCTAGTCCAACGGGACAAGGCCCTCTAAGAGGATCCTCTGCCTTGTTTTGAGGCCTATTTCCAACGTTTGCCAAATTGTTTACAGTTCTCGGGCGTTTTAGTTCTATCTGAAGTGGCGGATTGAATATTATAGGCTGGAAAGGCAGGGGTGGGATGGTGTGGGAGCATGAAACTTGAGAACCTATGACTCCCCCTCCAACAAGAAGTCTAGTAAGAGAGCAGCTAATTTTAACCTTTCAGCCACTTAGCTTCCTCCGTGTCTATTGGGAGAGGTTTGCATGCCTGGAGGGGCTCCGAGGACTTGGCGGCCTGGTGCTATTAGCATGTGCTCTCTGCCCCGAGTGCATTAGATCATTACCGAGTGCTCTCAGCACTTGACAAATGGGACAGCTGCTGCTCAGGCGATTTCTTCGTGAAAGGCTGAGCCAGGTGGAGTGGGAAGATAACCAGCCTTACCCAACAGGGAAAGCTAATACTAATCATTAGGTCTTTGAACCTTGCCGTGTTACCGATTAATGGTAGAATAAAGTGAAACCAGCAATTAGATGGATTCCAACCCACTGACTGGGCTTCCCTGTTTGAGCGCCTCCCGTCTCCTGACTGTGTAAAGCTGAGTACAAATTCAGTTACTAGGAAGAAAGGCAGCGAGGGATTCTAACACTTTTAATGTTGATGGCTGTCATCTACTGAAAACATTAAATGAGCACTTGCTATGTGCTAGAGTCTGTGTTAGGAGATAGGCATTTGTATATAAATTTATCCTCACAACTGCCCTGTGAGGTGTGGATAGTGTAACAGCTCCAGTTTAAAGATGCAAAGATCAAAGCAGAGGGACTTCCCTGGTGGCTTAGTGGTTAAGAATCCGCCTGCCAATGCAGGGGACACGGGTTCGATCCCTGATCCGGGAAGATTCCACATGCCACGGAGCAACTAAGCCCGTGCGCCACAACTACTGAGCCTGAGCTCTGGAGCCCGCGAGCCACAGCTACTGAGCCGATGCACCACAACTGCTGGAGCCCGTGTGCCTAGAGCCCGTGCTCCGCAACAGGAGAAGCCACCGCAATGAGAAGCCCACGCACCGCAACGAAGAGTAGCCCCCACTCACCACAAGTAGAGAAAGCCCGCGCACAGCAATGAAGACCCAACGCAGCCATAAATAAACAAACAAATAAATAACTTTAAAAAAAAAGGTCAAAGCAGAGAGAAACGTAGTAACTGCCAGGACCACCTGACTGAAAGACAGACCTTGGACTTGAACCTAGGCTTGCCGACAATCCAGTCCAGGCTCTGACTTGCTCCCTGCTGTTCACTATATACCAGACGCCGTGCTGGTTGCTTACACGCACCCGTCTCCTTTTATCCCCACGCCACCTTGCAGGGTGCAGAGGTGGTATTCATTCTGAATTCAGCCATGAGGGGAGAGAGACGAGTTGCTGGCCGGAGCCCACTCGAGGGGTCACAGGCTGAGCCCTTGTCCGCCTCCTATAGGTGTCCTCTCCACTCCCTGGCACGTCTTGGCCATGTCCACACTGGGGTAAGTGGCCTGGGGCCTTGAGGACTGAGGCATCCGCATCTCGGTATGCCTCTAACCCATAAGCAGGGTTGTGACAGCAACGACCCAGGAAGTTAGGAGCCCTCTCCATTCTGATCCTTAGCCCAAGATTCTGCCACTGCCGGCCAGCTGGCTGGCCCTGGTCAGCCACTTCCTCTCTCTGCAGCAGGGGGCCCTTGAGGACAAGTGTTCTCTGCTGCTGATTGATGTGGGCTTGAGTTTAATTAATATCACCACCTGTAAACTTTATCTTTGAGTGGCATGTCTTGAGATGAGATGTGGAACATAGTTTTATAATCATGTAACTGAGAAAATGAACCAACGTGTGTCTGTACTTCCCCCAGATTGTCACTTTGGGATATTTTCTTAAGTCCTCAAACTATTTGAGGAAAAGAGCTCCTAGGGGCGAAGTATCTTGAAGATCTGAACGCTTTTCTCTCGCCCCTTGAACCCAGTTACTGCTACTGCACATTTTACCCCACAGTCTGGAAATCACAGTGACATGGTACACCTTGGAGTTTCATCCTGGTCCAGCTAGGACCGCTGCTTACTTCTCTTTTGCCTTGAACTTACTGTGTGGTCAGAGTCGGTTTCCCTGAACCTTAGTTTTCTCAGCTGATGGAATTAGATCAGGTTCTCACTAAGGAACTCTTCTAGAGCTCAAATTCTGTGATTTGTTATTTCTTGCCTTCCCATTTCTCTCATCTGGGGAATGCAATAGTCCTTGTAAGTGAATTCGTTTCAAAGGACAGGTACGCATGCCACTAATCTCCAAAATTCAACAGTTTAGTCCCAGAAAATTGGAAATCTTTTCAAAGGCTTACACACATTTGTTTTCTTAACTACACTAGATATTAAACATTTTCTTGATGAATTAGGTTCATCATTTTGAACTGAAACCGTAGGACCTTACTGCCCAAGCCCACCCCCTTATTCAGCAAACGCCTTAAGAAGCAGAGTCCCAGTCACACAGCTGGAGCGGAGCACAGTGTGGGTCCTCAGAGCCTGCCTCGTGCTTCCTGTCCAGAGCACCTTCTTCCTGTCTGTCTCATTCTAATGAATTGTTGCCCTGAGACCTTGTCTGTATTGCACAGGACGAGCTCAGACAACCCACTAATCACTGTTAAAGGAGTGAGTGAATGAGCTTGTAGCCCCATAAGCCTCTCTGCTTGGTAGCACCGTTGTCTGATTTGAACTTTCTGTGCAGTCCTCCCCACCACATCTTCCATACGCACTCCTTGGGCAGGAGGGAAGCTACGAATGCCCCTGGCTCTCCTAAAACAAAACGATTGAATTTTATGGAAACTCTCTGCAGTTCTGGGCCCTCTGGGGCTTGCTTCTTGTTTGGAGGCTATGTTTTGATAGTTGAAATTGTCTGAAAGTGCATGTTCTACTGAAAATCACAGAGGTTTGGGCTTCCCTGGTGGCGCAGTGGTTGAGAGTCCGCCTGCCGATGCAGGGGACACGGGTTCGTGCCCCGGTCCGGGAGGATCCCACATGCCGTGGAGCAGCTGGGCCTGTGAGCCATGGCCGCTGGGCCTGCGCGTCCGGAGCCTGTGTTCCACAACGGGAGAGGCCGCAACAGTGAGAGGCCCGCATACCTCAAAAAAAAAAAAAAAAAATCACAGAGTTTGTCTCTAGTAGGATTTTTTTTTTGTGCAAATGAAAAGACATGAGTCATTTTATACTAGTGTGACAAATGTATGTTGTATGTATATATAAAATTGAATAAATGTTTTAAAGAGAATCTATCATGACTGCAAAGAAGTAGCATCACATTTTCTGGAAGCTGTAGTCCTTACCAGGGAGCAGTTGACTGAGAGGTGTTTCTGGAACAGAATTATCAATCTTTCTAAATCACAGACACCGTGTATCCCATGCCCCTCTCTACCCACCCCCCGTTCCGTGGTTCTTGATCATCTACTGTGATCCTTGAAGACTGTGGTCCCTGGAGCATCCCCATTGAAATCACCTGGCTACATATTCAATAATATCAAAGTCCCTTGGTTTGAGGCTAGAAACATGCATTTTAATAAGCTCCTTGGGTGATTTCTTAAGCACACCAAAGTTTTGAGGGTTATTGGCCACCACAGTGAGATGCAAACCCAGTTCCACGGGATATACAAGAGCCTCCGTGACCAGGTCTTGCCACCTTCTCCACGTGACCTCCCACCACCTCCCAGTCATCCCGACTGTAGTACCGGGTAATGGTAACTGGCGACCCAGCACTGCAGCGGCTCTTCCTTCTCTTCAGAGCACGCCTGCAACACTTTCTCTGCCCAGCTGACTCCTCAACTTCCATCAAGGTCCTATTCACAACCATAGCCCGCAGAAGTCTTCCCTGCCTTCTCTTAGCTTCAAAAATTGTCCATTTTCTGTGCCCTTGTAACACTATTTTTGCCCCCAAATTATTGGTCTACATATCCTTTTCACCCACAGACAATGAACTTCCTGGGGGCAAGGAAGGGACCTCATACGACTCCAGTGCTGTGCCTGGCCCTTTGCAGGAACTCCATCAATTCTTTTCTGAGACCTAATGATCTAAAGGGTTGGATCAGAGTTCAGGGAGAGGCAGTTTGTAGAGGATCATGGTGCTGACATTTGCTGAACAAAAATTGTCCCTGTGAAGGTCAAATTCCAGGGGGAGGTGTAAAGAGTGACAATAAAAATATCTAGCTATTGTCTACCATCTATCTATTATCTATCATCTATATCATCTATATATTATCTATTTATCTACCTATTACCTACCTATTATCTATCTGTCTATCCATCCAGTATCTATCTAGCTATCTATCTGCATAAATAGACACATGCTCTGTGTCAGACACTGCTGAGAGAACTCTAAGCACTATTTCAATTAATTTCTACAACAGTGCTGTGGGGTGAGGCGCTACTGTTTTCTCCGTTCGATGCGTGGGGTGGCTGAGGCTTTGGGACATGCGGTGGTGTGCCTAAATCTAGCGACACTGGTGGGATCCAGAACCTAGTCTGTCTGATCCCAAAGCTGCTGCTCCAGCCTGGAGGAGAAAGAGCCATTGGGGGGAGATGCCAGGCCGCAGGGTGACTGGGCCGGGGGACACAGTCCACTGACCAGCTCTGAGACGGGACATAAGCTGCTTCTCCCCTGGCCCCGAGCATCAGATTCCTGGCCCGTGCGACAGGTGATGGATGCCCCCTTGGAGGGCTTGGTCGGGGGGAACTCCTCTCTGTGACATCCTTAGCCTGGCACCTGGTACCCAGCTGACACAGAGTAGACGCTGGCTATTGTTCCCACCGTGGGGTGATGCTGAGGATGAAAGGAACCAATGAACATAGTATTTCCTTAGTAAACTGGATGGCACTGAACAGGAGAAGGGAGGCATTGTTTTCAGATTCTAAACCACAGGTAGGCCAGCAGAGACCAGGGGACCCAGTGGAGAGAGCACGTGGACAGCAGTGAGAGTTTCGAAGCATCTGGCTCTCTCTGCCCCACGCCTCCTGCTGGAACTGGGACGGGGGGCAGCACAGGGCCAGTCCTGGCAGTGGACCCCAGACCTGGGCCCCCCTGAAGCCGCTTCACATCTAAAAAATTGTGGCTACTTCCTGGCAGGCGTGTGTGAAGGGGAACTTCAAAGTGTGTGTCAGGATCCCCTTATGGTTCTAAAGATTAAAAAAACCCTCAAGAGACAAAATCACCTCAGAGCCTTCACATGGGTAAACTGGTATCTTTTTGAGAGGAACGCAGAACCTGAGAGAGATTGATATGACAGGATTCTCAGAGCTCCCGTGGCACAAGAAAAATGGGAAGGAAAGATGAATGCTTTATCTTCTGAAGAGCGGCCCGTGCCTTTCATCCGGAGATTAGAGGCCCTGGATGCCAGGCTCCCTCCCCTTAATGGGTGACGATCTTCAGCAAAGGAGGGGGTTGGAGGAGAGGAGCGAGGAATTCATTTGTTCCACAAGCCTGCCCTGCCCTGAGCAGCCACTGCTCCAGGCCCTGGACTCGGCTCTGTGCACAGATTCAGAAGACCAGTCCCTGCGGCTGCGGCCCACATGGTCTGGCCCAGAGGCAGCCAGGGAGCCTGAGAAGAGTCTTGGTACAGGAAGCTCTGGGCACCTAGGGAGGAAGCAGCTTGATCTGCCTGGGAGTATCCGGAGGGCTTCCCGGAGGAGGCATCCCTTGAATTTGAAGTATGAGTAGTTGTTTATGAGAGGAAGAGAAGAGGGCAGCCCAGGCAGAGGGGAGGGCAGAGCAGAGGCCCTGAGTCATGAACACACCTGGCGTGTCCAGAACACGGTGAGGAGGATTGTCTGGATGAGGCGGACAGAGCAGCCAAGAGGCCTGTGAGGCTGGCGGAGAGCCGGGCAATGGGAGGCCCTGCCCACCCGGCCTGGGAGCCTGGGCCCCGGGGCTGAGCCCCTGGGCTCCAAGCAGCCAACCTGCACGGAATGACAGAGTCACTTTCTCTGGGTTAAAAATATAGCTTTTTCTAAGCTCCAGCCTTGGGGGAAATCCACGCAGCCTCTTTTGTCATGTTCTTCAGTGCCTCGGTCTTTCCTTCAGAAATGCCACGGTAGAAGATTGGAACTGAAATTCTGCTGGATATATTAGAGATGCAGAAAAAAGAGGCTTTCAGAGATAAGCCAACCACCCAGGTCTCACTGCGCCTCTCCTGCAGCCGAGCCTGGTCTTCTTGTCATAATGAGAGAGAATTCTTTTCCTAAGACAGGTTCCAATATAGTTGGATTAAAACAGGTCGAAAAGAAATAAAATCAATATTTTGCCATTTGTTTCATTATATAGAGCCTCCACACCTACCTGCTTTCAGACACTTTGGTGAGCGCTCCGTCCCTTGTAACACATGACAGTCTCAGGGAGAGTTGGAGGAAATCTCCAGAACGAATTTTAGATGATAAAAGTAGCTGGGCTTGATGATTTTGCTCAGGTTAAAAAAAAAAAAAAAAAAAGGCTCGTTATCCCCACAGGTATTTCGGCAGGAAATTGCCTGGGCCTGTTTTTTCTCTCCTCTTTCTGGAAGTGCCCAATTTCACTCTGACCCCTGCCTTCCCATCAGGGCTCTCCCCAAAGCTATTCTCTCCACCTGCCGTCTTCTGTTTAATTTTCAAACTTCTTGTCCTCCTCTGCAGAACCCTCACCTGTCCCCCCAGCCCTGTGTCTTGATTTGCCAAGTCTTTTTCATTTTCCTCTGAAAGGCTGCTTCTCAGCATCTTCTAACTCTGAATTTACATTATGATGAAAACAAATGAGCCAGCAAACAGCACGCAGCAGGATAGGGAACTCAGGAAATGGAGAAAAGAAACACAGCTTGGTCTCTGCCCGCTCCCTGCCCCGCCTTGTAAATCAGCACCATTATGGAGCTGGGAAAGGAGGAAACATTCTAGGGTCCAATCCAATGGCGTCGCTAGGTGCTGAGCACCTACTACGTGCCAGGCTCTGTGTCCAGTACTGGGAGCTGGAGAGGTGGATGCCAACCCCAGCTGGGTTAGGGTTAGGGTTAGGGTTAGGGTTAGGGTTAGGGTTAGGGTTAGGGTTAGGGTTAGACTTGTCTGGGAAGACTTTGTGCAAAACCAGTCGCTACTCTAGCTCGAAAGCAAATGCCACTGAAGGAGGAATTCTCTCACTTAAGGACCAAAACGAGAGTGTCACTTCCCAAGAGCTAAGGGGGGCTGTGGGACCCCGGAAAGAAAGCTCCATTTGGAGCCAGACAGACCAGGTTGAGCCGAGTAGCTAAAATAATGCTAAAAACAAAATTTTGAAAAAAAATGAAAAAACAAAAAACCCCAACTTCTACCAACAAAGTTACTGCTTCTCTAGACTCTGTCAACTTACGGGTGAGCCTTTAATATCTTCTTGTCATGTACAAGCTCTTTGAATTCTTCCTTTTTTTAAAAAAAAATTTATTTTATTTATTTATTTTTGGCTGCATTGGGTCTTCGTTGCTGCACGCGGACTTTCTCTAGTTGCGGCGAGCGGGGCTACTCTTCGTTGTGGTGCGCGGGCTTCTCATTGCGGTGGCTTCTCTTGTTGCGGAGCACAGGCTCTAGGCGCATGGTCTAGAGCGCAGGCTCAGTAGTTGTGGCGCACAGGCTTAGTTGCTCTGCGGCATGTGGGATCTTCCCGGGTTTGAACCCGTGTCCCTTGCATTGGCAGGTGGATTCTTAACCGCTGTGCCACCAGGGAAGCCCCCTCTGCCAATTTTTAAGTGACGGTGTGGCCTGAACTTTCCTTCACATCACTTTGCCATCCTCCTGATCATTCTTAGTGACTAGATTCTATTCCAGGGGGAAGTCGTACCGCCATTTCCCCTATCACTGGACGTTTATGTGGTGGTCAACTTTGTTCTGCTCTGAATAAAACTGAGCTCTGGAATGACTGGGTCAAAGGGAATGCTTATCTTTTGCTTTTCCGAAGGGCTGTCACCACTATCTTTTTTTTTTTTTTTTTTTTGCGATACGCGGGCCTCTCACTGTTGTGGCCTCTCCCATTGTGGAGCACAGGCTCCGGACGCGCAGGCTCAGCGGCCATGGCTCACGGGCCCAGCCGCTCCGCGGCATGTGGGATCTTCCCAGACCGGGGCACGAACCCGTGTCCCCTGCATCGGCAGGCGGACTCTCAACCACTGCGCCACCAGGGAAGCCCTGTCACCACTGTCTTTGCCACCGTTCATGCCTGTGTGTGCCCCCTCCCCTGCAAAGCATTAGGTGCTGCCTTTATAAAACTAGTTGCCAGTTTAGGGTGCAGAAGGTCATTTTTAAATATACATGTCTTTGGTTATGAGTATGAACATGTTTCCAGGTAACTGTTTATGTATACTGTTTATATTTTATTTTATGGGACTTGGAAAATTATCTGCCTATATCTCTTGTCCATTTAGCCACTGGGATTTTGAGGTTTGACACAAACACACACACATACGCACTCAGCACAGATATTAACCCTTTGCCCTGAATCCTGAAAACCCTTATTTGGATGTGACCAGGCAGAGGTGATTACAGACCCCACTTGACAAATACACAGCAGTGGGAACCTGTTTGGGGCACTAACTTCTGGAAACCCTCTGGCAGCCTCTGCCATCACCTGTGATAGTGATAGGGAAAGTCACAAACTTGCAGTTAGCAAACAAGGTCTTTCTGCTGACTCCAGGGGAACTGAAATGTCCCTGTGGGCTTTATGTCTCCACTGGCCCTAGGCCAGCTTGCTTCCAAGGTGATTACTGGTCTAATGTAGCATTTTGCAAACTTGAGGACTCCCAGGCCCCAAGAATACTTTCAGGAACTCCAGTGAGAAATGCCACGTTAAAAACTCAACAGTTGAGGTGATTACTTGGCTCCAAGGCTACAGATAACTAGCTTAAATGCACACAAAGGAAATTGGGGGACAGCAACATATTCGTTTTATATTTTTTAAAAAGAGTTTCAATAAAATGAAAACAGAAGGGTAAAATCCTTGAGGAGTACTCAGGGATCTTGCAAGAAACGCTGGTCTGAAGGATATTTCCTAAGGGTTAGCATTACCCCAGTCAGTATAGATACACAGCTGTTCTCACTCAGCCGGTTCAACCTGACGGGCTGGGTTCCTGACACTTCCTGTGGAACCAGGAGGTGAAGTTGAAGAGCACCCTCGGCAGCAGCTGAAGCTTAGAGAGCACCGACTGTCTGCCAGGGTGCTTGCTAAGCTCCTTAAAGATGTTATCTCAGAATCCTGGAAACACAGATGAAAAGGGCTTAGTGTGTGAGGGTGTCCAGCTTCCCTGGGTTCCTCCGTGAGCTCAGAGAGGGCTCTCCAGGACGGACCGTCAGCCCCTCTTACCCATTTCTCAGCTCTCCTTCCTTCCAACTGAGGAGGCAGCCCTGAACATCTAAAGTTTAGGATTACTCCCTTTACCTGGCCCCAGGCTTTGCTGCAGGACTCTCTACCCTTCTCAAACATCTGCTTTGCTCCCACTCTCTAGTTTTGATCCCCTGTTCCCTCTTTGTCTCACCATCCGCACTCGGAATGCCTCCTAATTCGATGACTAAAGCTGAAATTCTCAAGGTGCTGAAAAAGTACACAGAAATAAATCAGCAGGTGCCGGAATTCCTCCTAAGGGGGACTCAGACCTGGGGAGGGATTACTGAGGTTTAATTTACACAACAGCTGTGCTTCTGAAAGGGTGTGTAAATCAGTCCAGGGGTAATAGAAAGACACTAGGAAAAAAAATTGTTACTTAGAGGAATCCTATGGCGAGCTCTTTTGTAAAACAAATCTTACTGATCCTTCAAGGTCTGGCTCTGATGTCACCTCTTCCTTGAAGCGCTCTCTGATAATCCCCTCTCTCCCCTACCTGGATTAATTACTCCTTCATATCCAAGTGCCCTTAGGATACCGGTGATGCCTCAGCCCAGCATGTGATCCAAACGTGCCTTGTGATATAAATAGATCTTGGCACAAAAAAATGTGTGAAGTGAATGTTTTGTTGAGTCAATGAAAGAAGGAACCAGTGAATTAGACTCAATTCCCTGAAGGAAAGAAGTATATCTGATTTAACTTTTTTTTCTCTTTTTTTTTTGCATACAACCAGCAAGGGTCTTCCACTGGGAGCTCCCTCTTCCACTGCTCAGCAGATATTTGGATGAGTAAACAACTGAAAACAAATTAGCCTCTCTTAATTTATCCCTTGTGTAACAACAAAGAGATAACATTTTAAGATTATGAGAAATTTGTTGGCAGAAATCAAAGTAAATCAAAAGCGTGAGGATGCCTTACAGGCAGTTCACATATTAACTGGATGTCCTGTTCTCCTTACCTTCCCCAGGAAAGGGGTCCTGGGCCCTTTGTATTGGGTGAGGGTTTCCTCCTTTGAGAATAGTTCCTCTCCTATGATGGGGCTGCTTACGTTCATATCATGCATGAGACTGAAATGACCATGGTTCTATTTTGGTGGCATAAACATGGGGGCTGTAATCTTAGCTACTGGTCTTTGTGTCTGAGCAGACCCACAACAGTTTCCAGAGGGAAATCTTGGCCTTGGCCACAGATCCTCCCTCGGCCCACTCCTGTTGAGATGGGGTGGCCATCTCTTCAAGTACAAGTCTTCTTAGATCCATCAACTTAAGAAAAGGATTTCAACCCTACCCTTTGGTTAGATTGACTACGGAAGAAAATAGCTTGGGTCCAGATGTGCAAAATAGGCTGTCTACATCCCGGTGATTTGCTGCCTAGTGACGTCCATAATAGTTTACTAGAAGGATATGGGGTCTAGATCAGTGGATCAAGCCAAACCATCAGAAGGCTTTACTCTTGTATACCATAATTCCATCTGCCTTTCTTGACTCTGCTTTGGTACTTGACCTGCGGTGAGAGACTTTAGAAGAAGCATTGATTTTATTTATTGTTATTTAATTTATTATTATTATTATTTATTTATACACGGGCTCAGTAGTTGCGGACCGCGGGTTTAGTTGCCCCTCAGCAGGTGGGATCTTGGTTCCCCGACCAGGGATGGAACCTGTGCCGCCTGTATTGGAAGGCGGATTCTTTACCACTGGACCGCCAGGGAAGTCCAAGAAGCACTGATTTTAAATTTACATTGTATGTGTAAGGGACTTAAAACAACACTTGGGGGTTTTCCTGGTGGCACAGTGGTTGAGTCCGCCTGCCGATGCAGGGGACATGGGTTTGTGCCCCAGTCCGGGAGGATCCCACATGCCGCGGAGCGGCTGGGCCCGTGAGCCATGGCCGCTGAGCCTGTGCGTCCAGAGCCTGTGCTCCGCAACGGGAGAGGCCACAGCAGTGAGAGGCCCGCTTTCCGCAAAAAACAAACAAACAAACAAACAGACAAAAACCACAGCACTTGGCACATAGTTAAATAGTATTGAGGTGTCAGCTGGTAATGTTATCGTTGATATCACCGTTTGTGTTATTGTTGGGATGTTGCTGGGGACATCATGCCCTACATCACTTGCTGTCTCACCACGGGGGAAATTGCTCTCCAGCATCAGTTCCAGAAAAAGCTGGGCTTTTCCTTGAGCAACTGGTATGTCTTCTGTATTGTAACATCTGTTGTCAAAGTGCGTATTTCACCTTTTCTGTGTCCCTCTTTCCTTTGGCTATCAGGAAGCTTGGGGCCAAATTTGTGACTACCCCACTCCTGCCAGCACCTGTGCAGACCCTGGAAGCCCGTGTCTCTCTGTGCTTACTTCATCCTTAACCTTATCTTTTGATGCTACCCAGGCTCTTCCTCTACCCCTATTTACATGTCAATCCCTATTTAAAGAAAGCATTTTAGGGCTTCCCTCGTGGCTCAGTGGTTAAGAATCCGCCTGCCAATGCAGGGGACACGGGTTCGATCCCTGGTCCGGGAAGATCCCACATGCTGTGGAGCAACTAAGCCCTTGTGCCACAGCTACTGAGCCTACGCTCTAGAGCCCACGAGCCACAACTACTGAGCCCACGTGCCACAACTACTGAAGCCTGCGCACCTAGATCCTGTGCTCCACAACAAGAGAAGCCACCGCAATGAGAAGCCCGCGCACCGCAACGAAGAGTAGCCCCCTCTTGCTGCAACTAGAGAAAGCCTGAGCGCAGCAACAAAGACCCAACACAGCCAAAAATAAAAATAAATAAATTTATAAAAAAACAAAAAGAAAGCATTTTATCTATCTATCCACCTATCTGTCATCTATCCCTGTAAGTCACTACATCGTCTTTTTGCGGTACGCAGGCCTCTCTCACTGTTGTAGCCTCTCCCGTTGCGGAGCACAGGCTCCGGACGCGCTTTTCTTTCTTTCTTTTTTTATTGTGGTAAAACATACATAACACAAAATTTGCCATTTTAACGATTTTTAAAGTATACAGTTCAGCGTCATTAAGTATATTCGCAATGTTTTACGACCTTCAATTCTAGGAGATTTTAAAGGTGAGTGTATTTATTTCAGTTAAAATCGACTTCTGGCACACAAGAGAAAGTATTTGTTTGAATAAATATGTGTTTGAATCCTGTCACTGGAGAGAACGTTTTTGAATTTGTTGGAATGCTTTTGGCTACAGGCAACTGAAAACCCAGCTTAATTTGGCATAAGTAACAAGGAAATGTATTACCTTCCATGAAAAGATGTCAAAAGCTGAAGTAGCTCTGAAGTTGGTTAGCATGGGGCTTTCATGGGCACTGAACACCCAGGGGCTTTCCATCCTTTTGTTCTTCCATCTCCAGCTCAGTGGCTTTGTCCTCGGGTTTGTTTCCCTCCTAGTCTCAGAATGGCCGCAGCTGTCTCAGGTATCATATCCCAAAACAGCAGCATCTCAAGACAGGAAAGGGGACTACACCTATTCATGTGTCTTTAAAGAGTGAAGAAACCTTTCTCAGAAGCCCCCCAGTAGATTTCTCATCACATCCTATTAGCCAGAATTGGGTCACTGTCCCAAGTTTCAACCAATATTGACAAGGGGAATGGACCCACCTGGGCTCAGCCTCCTCTGAAGCACATGGCCTTGAAGAAGAGCATGGCTACCTAAACAGAATGTGAGTTCTGTTAGGAAAAGGGAAGGAAGGAAATGGATCTTTGTTGGGCCGTCAATCATGTCTGCAAGAGCTTCCCATCCCCAAAATAAATCTGCCTAGGTTCCAAGTAAGAGACATTTACCTGGTGAGAAATTAGGTTTGTCTGAATAAAGTAATAAGAATCTTAACTGGAGATTAAGTTTCCTAACAATTTTTCCAACTGTCTGACTGTCATCAGTTACCAATCAAATTCTAACACAGTTAGCCATCTTCTGGGCTCACATGAGCTTATGATTCCTTCAGCTGGGATGCCATTTCTTCCCTTCTTATTTCTGGCCATCTTTTCAGGCTCAGTTCAGAAGGCATTTCCTCCGAAATCCTTCCCTGAACCCCAGAATCAAAATGAAGTTTTCTGTTTTCTGTATTTTCCTTCATTCTGTTTTGTATAACCACTGTCTATCCAGGCTTTTATTTTTCTTTATTTCTGTGTTTTAAAAATTATAAAAGTGGGCTTCTCTGGTGGCGCAGTGGTTGAGAGTCCGCCTGCCGATGCAGGGGACATGGGTTCATGCCCCGGTCCGGGAAGATCCCACATGCCACGGAGCGGCTGGGTCCGTGAGCCGTGGCCACTGAGCCTGCGCGTCCGGAGCCTGTGCTCCGCAACGGGAGAGGCCACAACAGTGAGAGGCCCGCGTACTGCAAAAAAGTAAATAAATAACTAAATAATAAAAAATTATAAAAGTAATAATAATTTTCCTCGTAAATAACTTAAACAATATGTGCAGTGCATAAATTGAAAAGGCAAATCTTCCCATTCAGCTTTTCCCTCAATCCCAACCCTACTTTCCAGTAATGACCACTGTAATCAATTTGCTTTTATCCTTCCAAACTTTTTAATGTGATATTTAACCTCCATTTAAATTCATTTTGTTATTGCAATCTTTATAAAAATGGAATCAGGCTATGTATTGTAATATGCACGTGTCATTCTACGACTTGTTCTTTTTACCTGTCAATATGGTAAACATCGTTAGTATCAGTAAATCCAGATCTAGATATTATTTCTATGGCCTGAGTGTTATTCCAGTTTGGGGGCTTAACATACTTTTTATGACCAATCCCCTGATTATGGGGACTTAAATTATTTCCACTTTTCCACATTTCAAACAGTGCTGCCAGGAACCCCCTTGTGTGTGTGCGTATATGTGTGTGTATATGTGTGTGTTTATGTCTTTGTCTACAAATAACAAGATTTCTACAGGATAGATTGCTAGAACTGAAATTTCTGTATCAAAGAATATGTAATTTTTAAATTTTGATAGCTACTGCCAAATTTTATGAGAGTGTTTTGGGACCAGCTGCTGCTGGTATAAGGTGAGTAACTTCCAAGCTATCAGACTTTATAAACCAATAAAATAAAAAAAAAAAACAGATTGTAGAGACAACGTAAAGAAAATAGCCAACATTTTCTTTTTCCAGGTAAGGACATTAAAAAGAAAATTAAGTGCCAATCTTTAGCTTGAACCATGTGAAATGGACATTTTTTTTAACATCTTTACTAGAGTATAATTGCTTTACAATGGTGTGTTAGTTGCTTGCTTTATAACAAAGTGAATAAGTTATACATATACATACATTCCTATATCTCCTCCCTCTTGCGTCTCCCTCCCACCCTCCCTATCCCACCCTTCTAGGTGGTCACAAAGCACTGAGCTGATCTCCCTGTGCTATGCGGCTGCTTCCCACTAGCTATCTGTCTTACATTTGGTAGTGTACATATGTCCATGCCACTCTCTCACTCAGTCCCAGATTACCCTTCCCACTCCCCCTGTCCTCAGGTCCATTCTCTACGTCTGAGTCTTTATTCCTATCCTGCCCCTAGGTTCTTCAGAACCTTTTTTTTTTTTTTTTTAGATTCCATATATATGTGTTAGCATACGGTATTTGTTTTTCTCTTTCTGACTTACTTCACTCTCTATGAATGACTCTAGGTCCATCCACCTCACTACAGATAACTCAATTTCATTCTTTTTATGGCTGAGTAATATTCCATTGTATATATGTGCCACATCTCCTTTATCCATTCATCTGTCTGTGGTCACTTAGGTTGTTTCCATGTCCTGACTATTGTAAATAGAGCTGCAATGAACATTGTGGTACATGACTCTTTTTGAATTATGGTTTTCTCAGGGTATATGCCCAGTAGTGGGATTGCTGGGTCATACGGTAATTCTATTTGTAGTTTTTTAAGGAACCTCCATACTGTTCTCCATAGTGGCTGTATCAATTTACATTCCCACCAACAGTGCAAGAGGGTTCCCTTTTCTCCACACCCTCTCCAGCATTTATTGTTTGTACAGTTTTTGATGATGGCCACTCTGACTGGTGTGAGGTGATACCTCATTGTAGTTTTGATTTGCATTTCTCTAATGATTAGTGATGTTGATCATCCTTTCATGTGTTTGTTGGCAATCTGCATATCTTCTTTAGAGAAATGTCTATTTAGGTCTTCTGCCCATTTTTGGATTGGGTTGTTGTTTTTTTGATATTGAGCTACGTGAGCTGCTTGTATATTTTGGAGAGTAACCCTTTGTCAATTGCTTAGTTTGCAAATATTTTCTCCCATTCTGAGGGTTGTTTTTTCATCTTGTTTATGGCTTCCTTTGCTGTACAAAAGCTTTTAAGTTTCATTAGGTCCCATTTGTTTATTTTTGTTTTTATTTCGCTTTCTCTAGGAGGTGGGTCAAAAAGGTTCTTGCTGTGATTTACGTCATAGAGTGTTCTGCCTATGTTTCCTCTAAGAGTTTGATGGTGTCTGGCCTTACATTTAGGTCTCTAATCCATTTTGAGTTTATTTTTGTGTATGGTGTTAGGGAGTGTTCTAATTTCATTGTTTTACAAGTAGCTGTCCAGTTTCCCCAGCACCACGTATTGAAGAGGCTGTCTTTCCTCCATTGTATATTCTTGCCTCCTTTATCAAAGATAAGGTGACCATATGTTTGTGGGTTTATCTCTGGGCTTTCTACCCTGTTCCATTGATCTATATTTCTGTTTTTGTGCGAGTACCATGCTGTCTTGATTACTGTAGCTTTGTAGTAGAGTCTGAAGTCCTGGAGCCTGATTCCTCCAGCTCCATTTTTCTTTCTCAAGATTGCTTTGGCTATTCGGGGTCTTTTGTGTTTCCACACAAATTGTGAAATTTTTTGTTCTAGTTCTGTGAAAAATGCCAGTGGTATTTTGATAGGGATTGCATTGAATCTGTAGATTGCTTTGGGTAGTATAGGCATTTTCACAATGTTGATTCTTCCATTCCAGGAGCATGGTATATCTCTCCATCTGTTTGTATCATCTTTAATTTCTTTCATCAATGTCTTATAGTTTTCTACATACAGGTCTTTTGTCTCCTTAGGTAGGTTTATTCCTAGGTATTTTATTCTTTTTGTTGCAATGGTAAATGGGAGTGTTTCCTTAACTTCTCTTTCAGATTTTCCATCATTAATGTATAGGAATGCAAGAGACTTCTGTGCATTAATTTTGTATCCTGCTACTTTACCAAATTCATTGATTAGCTCTAGTAGTTTTCTGGTAGCATCTTTAGGATTCTCTATGTATACTATCACGTCATCTGCAAAGAGTGACAGTTTTACTTCTTCTTTTCTGATTTGGATTCCTTTTATTTCTTTTTCTTCTCTGATTGCTGTGGCTAAAACTTCCAAAACTATGTTGGATAATAGTGGTGAGAGTGGGCAACCTTGTCTTGTTCCTGATCTTAGTGGAAATGGTTACAGTTTTTTACCATTGAGAATGATGTTTGCTGTGGGTTTGTCACATATGGCCTTTATTATGTTGAGGTAAGTTCCCTCTACACCTACTTTCTGGAGGGTTTTTTATCATAAATGGGTGTTGAATTTTGTCGAAAGCTTTTTCTTCATCTATTGAGATGATCATATGGTTTTTATCTTCAGTTTGGTGTATCACATTGATTGATTTGCGTATATTGAAGAATCCTTGTATTGCTGGGATAAACCCAACTTGATCATGGTGTATGATCCTTTTAATGTGCTGTTGGATTCTGTTTGCTAGTATTTTGTTGAGGATTTTTGCATCTATGTTCACCAGTGATATTGGCCTGTAGTTTTGTTTCTTTGTGACATCTTTGTCTGGTTTTGGTATCAAGGTGATGGTGGCCTCGTAGAATGAATTTGGGAGTGTTCCTCCCTCTGCTATATTTTGGAAGAGTTTGAGAAGGATGGGTGTTAGCTCTTCTCTAAATGTTTGATAGAATTCGCCTGACAAATACAGTATGCTAACACATATATATGGAATTTAAGGGAAAAAAAATGTCATGAAGAACTTAGGGGTAAAACAGGAATAGAGACACAGACCTACTGGGGGTGGGCTTGGGGATATGGCGGGGGCTGTGACAGGGCGGGGGAGAGGCATGGACGTGTATACACTGCCGGGCGTGGGGTGGATGGATGGTGGGGGGTGGCAGCGTGGCACGGGGGGATCGGCTCGGTGCTTTGTGGCCGCCTGGAGGGGTGGGATGGGGAGGGTGGGAGGGAGGGAGACGCAGGAGGGAGGGGATGTGGGAACAGATGTATATGTATGACTGATTCACTTTGTTGTAAAGCAGAGACTAATTAAAAAAAAAAAACTTCTCATAAGAATTCGCCTGTGAAGGCATCTGGTCCTGGGCTTTTGTTTGTTGGAAGATTTTTAATCACAGTTTCTATTTCAGTGCTTGTGATTGGTCTGTTTATATTTTCTATTTCTTCCTGGTTCAGTCTCGGAAGGTTGTGCTTTTCTAAGAATTTGTCCATTTCTTCCAGGTTGTCCATTTTATTGGCATATAGTTGTTTTTAGTAATTTCTCATGATCCTTTGTATTTCTGCAGTGTCAATTGTTACTTCTTCTTTTTCATTTCTAATTCTATTGATTTGAGTCAATGGCTAATGGTTTATCAATTTTGTTTATCTTCTCAAAGAATCAGCTTTTAGTTTTATTGATCTTTACTATCATTTCCTTCATTTCTTTTTCATTTATTTCTGATCTGATCTTTATGATTTCTTTCCTTCTGCTAACTTTGGGGTTTTTTTTTTTGTTGTTGTTCTTCTTTGTCTAATTGCTTTAGGTTAAGGTTAGGATGTTTATTTGAGATTTTTCTGGTTTCTTCAGGTAGAATTGTATTGCTATAAACTTCCCTCTTAGAACTGCTTTTGCTGCATCCCATAGGTTTTGGGTCGTCGTGTTTTCATTGTCATTTGTTTCTAGGTATTTTTTGATTTCCTCTTTGATTGCTTCAGTTATCTCTTGGTTTTTAAGTAGTGTATTGTTTAGCCTCCATGTGTTTGTATTTTTTACAGATTTTTTCCTGTAATTGATATCTAGTCTCATAACGTGTTTGGAAAAGATACTTGATACAATTTCAATTTTCTTATACTTACCAAGGCTTGATTTGTGACCCAAGATATGATCTATCCTGGAGAATGTTCCATGAGCACTTGAGAAGAAAGTGTATTCTGTTGTTTTTGGGTGGAATGTCCTATAAATATCAGTTAAGTCCATCCTGTTTAATGTGTCATTTAAAGCTTATGTTTCCTTATTTATTTTTATTTTGGATGATCTGTCCACTGGTGAAAGTGGGGTGTTAAAGTCCCCTACTATTACTGTGTTACTGTCGATTTCCCCTTTTATGGTTGTTAGCATTTGCCTTATGTTTTGAGGTGCTCCTATGTTGGGTGCATAAATATTTACAATTGTTATATCTTCTTCTTGGATTGATCCCTTGATCATTATGTAGCATCCTTCTTTGTCTCTTGTAATAGTCTTTATTTTAAAGTCTATTCTGTCTGGTATGAGAATTGCCACTCCAGCTTTCTTTTGATTTCCATTTGCATGGAATATCTTTTTCCATCCCCTCACTTTCAGTCTGTATGTGTCCCTAGGTCTGAAGTGGGTCTCTTGTAGGCAGCATATATATATGGGTCTTGTTTTTGTATCCATTCAGCCAGTCTATGTCTTTTGGTGGGAGCATTTAACCCATTTACATTTAAGGTAATTATCAATATGTATGTTCCTATTACCATTTTTTAATTGTTTTGGGTTTGTTATTGTAGGTCTTTTCCTTCTCTTGTGTTTCCTGCCTAGAGAAGTTCCTTTAGCATTTGTTGTAAAGCTGGTTTGGTGGTGCTGAATGGTCTTAACTTTTGCTTGTCTGTAAAGGTTTTAATCTCTCCATCGAATCTGAATGAGATCCTTGCTGGGTAGAGTAATCTTGGCTGTAGGTTTTCCCCTTTCATCACTTTATATATGTCCTGCCACTCCCTTCTGGCTTGCAGAGTTTCTGCTGAAAGATCAGCTGTTAACCTTATGGGGATTCCCTTGTATTTTATTTGTTACTTTTCCCTTGCTGCTTTTAATATTTTTTCTTTGTATTTAATTTTTGATAGTTTGATTAATATGTGTCTTGACGTGTTTCTCCTTGGATTTATCCTGTATGGGACTCTCTGCACTTCCTGGACTTGATTGACTATTTCCTTTCCCATATCAGGGAAGTTTTCAACTATAATCTCTTCAAATATTTTCTCAGTCCCTTTGCTTTTTCTCTTCTTCTTCTGGGACCCCATGTAATTCAAATGTTGGTGCTTTTAATGTTGTCCCAGAGGTCTCTGAGACTGGAAATGGACATTTCTGTATGTCAAAATAGTCTAATATTTGCAATTTCATATGGCTTAACTTACTACTATTGGCATGATTTCATAAAAGAATGGACACACATGCTCACATGCTCACACATTCACACACACACACACACCTCATTTATTTTCTCATTTAACCCATCACATAGATGAACACTTAATCTCATGTCCAGGAATTGCCTGCATAGAATCATTGTCCAGCAGCTCCCTCCCCCAATGGCCAGCAGTGTCCATCCAGTCTGTCACAGGAGAGAGGTCTTGGTCATGTGAAGAGCAGCATGGTGGGGTGGGAATGGAGAAGAAACAGCATCTGTTCCTGTTCTGGGTCCCTTGCACTGGTTTTAAGCAGCTGTGGGGGTGAGGGGTGAAGGGGGTGAGAGGCAGAAGCTGATGAATCTGGGTGAGAGGACCAGTGTGACACCTGGCACAAAGGGGACCACAGGATCTCCCCTAGTCCCCTCCCCATCTCGCCACAGAAGGCCTGGAAGCTTAGGGAACATCAAGAACCGGACCTCCAGCTCAGCACTCATGTGACAGTCCAGCCTGGAAGCGAGGTCCCTCCCAGCAGCCTTGTGGGCAGTGGAAATGGCCCCTCGGGAGCCTGTGCATGATGATGAGGGCTTGGCCCTGGTCATGGGCACTCCTGAGGTCTTCATGGGAAACTCTCTGGAATACCTGAGTGATGTGCTGGGAGGGCTGGAGCAGGGTGTACTCTGGCTCCGTTACTGGGCAGGTGGAGGGCTGCTGAGATAGTAAACACATGGGCTTACCATTCTATCTGAAGGTCCTGCCTGTAAGCTAAGCTCCCTGAAGCCACAGTCTATGTCCTCTTCAACTTTGATTCCACGCCCTGCCCCAGGCCTTGCAGGTAGTAGGTGCTCGGGGAATTTCTTTGTGATGGTCTAGGCCCTATTCTGGGGGTTGGCAAACTGGTGCTGTAAACGGCCTGATAGAAAATATTTCAGGCTCTGCTGACTGTACTGGTTCTGTCTCATCTAGGTAATTTGGCCATAGATAATACATTAATGAATAGATGTGGCTGTATTCCAATAAAACTATTTACAAAAACAGATGGCAGGACCTCCCTGGTGGCGCAGTGGTTAAGACTCCATGCTCCCAGGGTAGGGGGCCTGGGTTTGATACCTGGTCAGGGAACTAGGTCCCACATGCATGCTGCAACTAAAGAGCCCACCTGCCACATCTAAGACCCAGTGCAACCAAATAAATAAATAAATATAAAAGAAAAAAACAAAAACAGATGCAAGTTGGTTTTTGAGCCAAGGGCCATAGTTTGCCAACTCCTGCCCTATATATACTGTCAGGGAAAGAAGAAGAGCATCCTGTCTTAGGATCCGATGCTACCTTCGTCCCTTACAACCTGTGTCCCCCAGGTGAGTACATCACCTTTTTGAGCTTTAGTTTCCCCACATGTAAAGTGGGGATAATAGTTGCCACCTTCAGGATTGATGTACAGTTTTAAGTGAGATAGTGCATGCAAAGCCTGGGCATGGAGGTGGACGAGGGGCTCCAGCGCTGCTAGTTTTTTTGTTTTTTTTAATTGGGGTACAGTTGTTTTACAGTGTTGTGTTAGTTTCTGCTCTACAGCGAAGTGAATCAGCTATATGTATACATGTATCCCCTCTTTTTTGGATTTCCTTCCCATTTAGGTCACCACAGAGCAATGAGTAGAGTCCCCTGTGCTATACAACAGGTTTTCATTAGTTATGTAATATTTTATACATATTAGTATGTATATGTCAATCCCAATCTCCTAATTCATCCCACCCCACCTTTCCCCCATTGGTGTCCATATGTTTGTTCTCTATGTCTGTGTCTCTCTTTCTGCCTTGCAGACAGGTTCATCTGTACCATTTTTCTAGATTCCACATATATGTGTTAATATACGATATTTGTTTTTCTCTTTCTGACTTACTTCACTCTGTATGACAGTCTCTAGGTCCATCCACGTCTCTACAAATGACACAATTTCGTTCCTTTTTATGGCTGAGTGATATTCCATTGTATATATGTACTACATCATCTTTATCCATTCGTCTGTGGATGGGCATTTAGGTTGCTTCCATGAACCAGCACTGCTTGTTTTAACAGAACACAAAACCATCCGGAGCCGCACAGCCCAACTATCTTTCCCCAGGCCTGTCCAGGGAATAACACCGAAGAGCAGGAGGCAGGATGTTTAAGGGTTGACAGAGTGAAATGCTTAGGACTTTGATTTTATTTCAACACAAGCACTGGGCAGAGACATAATGTCCCTGGTTCTCCTTACCCACAGCCTTCAGGTGTCAGTTGAGTAGCATCCTGGTTTCTTTACATCCATCACAAGCAGCTGAAGGTTTCCAAAAACACAGCCCTAGACAGATGTTGAGCCTGTCTGGGGATTAGAAATATCCTTTTCCATTAAGCATAAATTAACTTAATCACCAGGTATGAAAGATAAGCAACATAAACAGCATTCCCTGCAGCTTTCATTAAAGTTAAAATTCTATTTAAAATTTAGCTTGTATTTTCTAGGACCTGAACCCCTTCAAAGAGATAATCTTTGCTGTAAATTTTTACACTGACAGTGTGGCAGAGATGAATGGGCTGGGGACAGTGATGTACTATGTAATTTAACTTTGCCTCCTGGTCTTCTTTTCACCAACGGATGGATCCTTACATTTTAAAGAAATAATTAGTCTCAGTAAGATCTGGTCTTTGACCATTTTCAGAAGCAGTCAGACTGATCCCAAATAAATGAAACTCGGAGTCGAGATGACTAGGAGCAAGGTGCTTCAAATCTTGTTGTTCTGATCCAGACTGTAGAAAGTGCTCCCAGGAGAGAGCAAACAGGAAGAGAGGCATCAACAGTGAGTCACTTGGGGACTTCCCTGGTGGCACAGTGGTTAAGAATCCGCCTGCCAGTGCAGGCGACCTGGGTTTGAGTCCTGGTCCGGGAAGATCCCACATGCCGTGGAGCAACTAAGCCCACGCGCCACAACTACTGAGCCTACTCTCTGGAGTCCATGAGCCACAATTACTGAGCCCATGCGCCACAATTACTGAAGCCTGCGTGCCTAGAGCTTGTGCTCTGCAACAAGAGAAGCCACTGCGATGAGAAGCCTACGCACCATGACGAAGAGTAGCCCCTGCTTGCTGCAATTGGAGAAAGCCCGCTCATAGTAACGAAGACCCAATGCAGCCAAAAATAAATAAATAAAATAAATAAATTTATTTTAAAAAAGATAAAAACAATGAGTCACTTGGAGACCGGAAACGGAACCCTCCTTGGCTTGGCCTCTGTTTGTCTGGGGTGGAGAATGGGGACAGTGGCCAGGGTCACTGCATTCCTTAGCAGACTTTGCAGGAGAGACACCCGTGAGGGAAACCCAGCAGGGTCAGCGTGGTGTTGTAGAGCAAACGTCAAAGGCCTGCCTTCAGATGCTGGTTCTTTTTTTCTGACTCTGGTCTTGTGCAAGTCTTACATTTCCTCCGAGCCTCGAGTTCCTAATCTGTAAAATGAGGTGAATAATGGCCGCTTCCTAGGATCATTGTGAGGGCTGGAGATAATCTTAGTGCCTAGAACTCATCACATCCCGGGTACGGCTGAATGCTTCATATTATTTATGCGTTTAAGAAATAGTTGTTGAACATCTGCTGTGTGCCAGATTCGAGACAAAGTGCTGAGGATGTAGAAAGCCATAAAATACAGCCAACACTCTTAAGATGCTCACAGACCCAAGAGGGGATTGAGACATAGAAACAAGAGAATCACAACGTAGGGTGACAAGTCCAACAAAGCACAGAGGTGACACAGAGAAGGCAGTGGTGTACTCTGGAGAAAGTGACGTCTGTTAAGTTTTAATGACATAGAGAGCCTGGCACGGTATATGTGCAGAGAGGGGCATTCTGAGCAGAAGGGATGGCTTATGCAAAGGCAGAGAGGCGTGCAGAGGCATTTCCTAGGAGGTTGGAGGTTTGTAGACAGAGTGGTTTGTTAGATGGGGAGGAGGAATGGGGAGGGCAAGTCATGAGGATGGAGTGTTTCTTGCTGTGGGTGCATCCTCTGAAGACCTTGATTTGAAGTGCCCTGGATACTCCTCAGCTGGGCCACAGAGGCCCAGCAGGGACCACGTGGTGCCCACCACCCCACCGAGGTTCGTCAAACACCCAGACCAGAAAGTGTCTCTTCCAAAAGGAAATGCCACTGTTGATTTCAATGGAGTTGCAGATTGGAGGGGAAGCAGGTGGTAGAGCTGAAAATGCACTGCAAGAGGAGGCCTAGGCAGTGGGACCCCAATCCCTGGGCTACCTTCCTGCCTACGACCTCACATAAGCCTCCTGGGAGGAGGGACGCTATGTTGTCTTCAGACGTTTGCTAAATGCTCAGATGCCCCATCTGACCATCTTTGTCCCGCCTCTCTCGCAGTGCCGCTCTGAGGACCAGGGACGGAACAAGGGTGAACATACTTGGCAAAGTCTCAGAGTTTATTCAAATATGGGTGTGTGATCATCATCGTTATTGTTAAAAAGAGCTGTACACCAATTAGAACCTGCACCAGTGTTGAAAAACCAGTCTCCCCATCCATTAAAATATGTCTGTATGATTATCACTGACTCTCACTGAACAAAACCCAGCATATGAGGACTTCGCTCGTGGCGCAGTGGTTAAGAATCCATCCGCCTGTCGATACAGGGGACACGGGTTTGAGCCCTGGTCCAGGAAGATTTCACATGACGCGGAACAACTAAGCTGGTGCGCCACAACTACTGAGCTTGTGCTCTAGAGCCCGCTAGCCACAACTGCTGAGCCCGTGCACCACAACTACTGAAGCCTGCGCACCTAGAGCCTGTGCTCCACAAGAGAAGCCACCACAATGAGAAGCCTGCGCACCGCAATGAAGAGTAGCCCCCGCTTGCTGCAACTAGAGAAAGCCCACGCACAGCAACGAAAACCCAACGCAGCCATAAATAAATAAATAAATAAATAAGAAATGGTAATTAAAAAAAATAAATAACAGCACACTCTCCTTAAAAAAAAAAAAAAAAAGGAAAAGAAAAAACAACCCAGCATATGCCCTTTAAAAATACAAAGAAATGCAAACCGCATAGTTACCTTTGGTGATTTGCCTTTTGAGTATCACAAAAATGACTTATTAGTCAAAACAATAATTATATTTGAGACCATTAAAGATATCTGGGCTCTTTCCTATGTAATCTAAAAAATGTTAATTTACAGGGGAAAAAAAAACATTGAATTTATACCTACTTACGAAGCAAGCATTATCTTAAAAAAAAAAAAAAAGTTTCCCCAAGCATTTTCAACTGTCCCTACAGCTCAAAACATCACTTTCTCTCTAAACCCACAGCCCTTTGTTTTAATGATAAATGTGTTCTAAAGAAAACTGCCGCTGTCCTGGGCTAGAATCAGTGTTCGGTTTGAAGCTGTAATGCTGGTGCACTGTTTTCCAAGCTGTTAGACTCAGCTGACAAGGAAGCTGTGAAGGAATTGCAAAGTTTCTAAAGCACTGCACAAAATACGGGGACGGTTATCGCAGTGGCAGAATGTTAAAGGACTATTTTGTGGAAGAGTATGTGAAATCGAGCCACGCTGCTCACAGCAGATAAGTAACATACTTTGGCCCAAGTGATAGCGAGATGATATCAGATGTGCCTCCTGAGAGAGTGTCAGAGTATGAGACTTACCCAAAGTCATGTGCACAGAGCAGATTTGTTTTCCCAGGGACCTATTTCTGGGACTTCTTTAAACTGCTAGCGTTCACTGTCTGCGGAGGGTAGGAGACCACAGTTCTACGTCCTGGTCCTGCACTTAACACTGTATTGTGACCAACTAGTTATCCCCTCTGGGCCTCAGTTTACTTGTCTGTAAGTTGAGTAGCGATTTCTGCCCTGCCTACCTTCCAGCCTTGCTTTGAGGATCCAGTGAGGTAATGGGTGGAAACTGGCGCGTGGAGTCCCAGAGGGATTGTTAGGGTGTGTTTAGCAGCCCTCCTGACCCCAGAGCCTAACATGCCCCTTTCCCTTCGCCACGGCTCCCGGACGTCTCTGTTCTTTGGAAACATCGCTGGCTCTGCTTCTGCAGAACTGCCCCAAACCGTCTCATCCCAGGGGGCTCCTTAAGTCCCCAGGAGACAGGGTCAAGAGAATCCCGTTCCAGCTCTGGCTCTGTTCCTTATTGGGTGGTTCTGGGCAAGTCCCTTCCCCCCACTGGGCCTCATTTTGTGGGACCCGAAATGAAGATTTGGCTGAAGTGATTTCTGAAGTCGCTTCCAACAGAAAACTCTTTAAGTCCCTGAGCACTTACAGTTCAGCTGAAGCTGGCCCTTGTCACTACAGTGAAACCTGGACTGTTGGAGACCCTTGGGGAAATGAGGCTTTGATTCCTTTATTTTCTGATTGGTCTTGTGTTTAATCCTTTAGGCACCAAACCCTTTCCGTTTTTTTTTTTGTTTGTTTGTTTGTTTTGTTTTGTTTTGTTTTTTGCGGCACGCAGGCCTCTCACTGTTGTGGCCTCTCCCGTTGCGGAGCACAGGCTCCGGACGCACAGGCTCAGCGGCCATGGCTCACGGGCCCAGCCGCTCCGCGGCATGTGGGATCCTCCCGGACCGGGGCACGAACCCGTGTCCCCTGCATCGGCAGGCGGACTCTCAACCACTGCGCCACCAGGGAAGCCCACCCTTTCCGTTTTATTGGGAACCTTGGCTTCTTAAATACATTTCAGTGAATTTGACTTTTTACTGAATGATGATTCTGCAAACTGGTTTTAGATTGTTCTGTGATGCATTGGTTCCCCTGAAGAGCCCTGTGATTCTTGCCTCAGCTTTGGAGAGTTTTTCTACTTCCTCCTGTGTTTTCAGGCTGGCAGCTGTCACTTCATGTACTGCAGATTGCATGGTCGTGGCGCCCTATCTCATCCCTTCTAATTTGCTGGCTGAAAGGTGCTGTGTGATGGTCTGAAAATCAGATTGCCAACTTTGGTAGAAGTATGGGTCAAGTAAGAGTACATAGGTGTGGAGCGAGGCCCCAAGAGGCCCTCCTTTCGCTTACAGACATAAACTTCAGGGCATGACCTTTGAGATCTTGAATCTGGCTCCTCAGAGGGCCTCTCAATTGCCTTCTAGTTCTTGGTAGCGTTCAGAGTAGGTAGAGGAGGGGTTTGGGTGCCTGAGTTCTGACGGGGAGATTTCTGTACTGCCTGGTGCCTCATGGTAATTAGGCTGGATCAGCCCTTACCCCGAATCTCCCCTCTCTCACCACTCCATCCCCATCACTCAAGTTCCAGGATTGGGCTCTCGTTTGTTTACACATGCAGCTTCCTTTGGGTGGAATCCAGGCTTTCCTCTCTTCCTACCCACCACCTTGAAGGCTCTACCCAAGTCTTCTACCTCTCAGCTACCTTGTGGGAGCCTCAGGAACCTGCCCTGAGGTCCCAGGGTATCAGAGTGCCCCTTTGTCCCTGTGCGCACCTCTCGATCCACACTTATGACACATGGACCCAGCGCGAGGTCCTCCGTGGCTAAGACTCCTTTGTTCAGCTTTGTAATAGTACCTGGATCAATGCCTGGCACATGTGACGTACTTGAATAGGGTTAGAAGAATGAATGAACAAGAAAACGAATGAATAAGATGATTGCCTGCCATGGGCTGAATTTTGTCACACACACCCCCAAATTTGTGTGTTGAGATCCTAACCCCCAGTAACTCAAAATACGACCTTATTTGGACCATAGGGCATAGGGACATTACAGAGATAATCAAGTTAAAATGAGATCATTAAGGTGGCCCTAATCCAATATGACTGGCCTCCTTATAAGGAGAGGAAATTTGCACACAGGCACACACAAAGAGAGAAAATGATGTGAGGACACAGGGAGTAGACAGCCATCTACAAGCCGAGGAGAAAAGCCTGGATCCCCAGCTCCTAGGGGGCAAGCAACATCTCTGCTTGTCGGGTCCTCGTGATAGGCGTTCTGACTACTTGAAGGAATTGGTGACTGGATGAACAGACAAATGTAGAGAAAGTAGAGAAAACCACCATTGACATGAAAAATGACTTTATTAGTTATGTCAGTATTTTATGAATTCCCAGCATGGTACCGTCCAAGTGGGAGATGGATCTCTTTTCTTTGCTCATGAAACATCAGCACATGGCGAGATCTTTCACAAGTATAAATTCTGCTCATTGAGCTAGGCTGGCAGTTTCTAACCTGGACCCGTGAAAGCCCGAGTGAGTGCCATTATGATGTCTGTCTGCGTTGGCACCACTCTTAACTGGATAACTGCCCCTGCCTCACACATTTTAGAAGAGAGAAACAAAAGGTCTGATAAAATGTCACAACTCGGAGGGGCCATGAGGTCATCTGTTCCAGCCTGCGGATTTTACCCATGGGAAAACTGAGGTCGTTACAGGGGAATGGAATTCCCTGGGACTCATGCTGGTCTGGGAATCTGAGTCATCGGATGCCTGGTCCCCGGCTCACCCTTCCACCCACCAGAAGACGTTTTCTCCTGCCTTCTCTTAAGCAGTCCACGTGCCCCATGCTTGGGTGCTAGGCATCCATGTCTAGTCTGCACAGATGGCCCTTTTCTTTGTTCTCCCTCTTCTTCTCCTCCTTTCTCCCTTAGGAGGTAGGTCTCAGTATCCCTATTCTACAGATGAGAATACGGAACCTCAGAAAGGTTAAGTAACTTATCAGTGTCACAGGATTAATAATCGGTGAGATAAAAGTGAGATTTTTATCCCCGGCTGTCTCACTCCCAAACTCTCCATCACTCCATGCTTTCTCTTCATCGATCTTTACCCCTAGGCCTTTGACATTTTATCCCAATTGGGTAGAACATATTTTAAAATATCCATTTGGTTAGAAGTAATAAATTTTTCATGGCGAGCCAGGGTATGTCTGAGAGTCCATAGAGAAATTTGCAGTAAGATTGAGCCGATTTCAAAGGTTTGACTTATCCTTGGAAGGTTACTTCCAAATGGAGATGAGTGAGCAGATGATCTAGAAGTGGCCAGGGCTGACTCGTGGTGATTGCTGGAAGGAATCTTGAATGATCTGTAGGAAACTGACCAAAGGTGGTGGTGTTTGGTTAATGGAAGACCAGACTATCTCCTGCCCTGTCCTGCTTTTGCAGGCGTACTTTCCCTCATCTGTGGATAACTGTATAATAAGACCACTGAAACCTCTATTTGTGGTTGTTTCACCATGAGCTCTGGGAAGACAGAAAGAACTTCCTATTTCTCTCTGGATCCCATCACCTAGCACAATCCTGCTATCTGGAACGTACTCCATAAATATCTGTAAGATAACCAGTGAATTTTTCTTTCATTTTGGAACCATGGACATTTTAGAAGAAATACTCTCTTCTTCTGACCATTGCTCTGGGGACAGCCTCTGGGCTGGCACTGGACCTCCTTCCACTTTCCCTTTGGATCTGTCCTATACACCAGATTCCTAATGAGGCCCAACCCACGTGCTTACTGGCAAGTTGAACCTCAGTCCTCATCCTGTTATGAGTTGATTTCTATGCTAAGTCTTGGGAACCACACCAGCTTTTGCCTTCTAGGAGCTCCCAGCCTAGTGGGCGACTTGACAAATAACTCAAATACGAAAAGACCCAAGTAAGTGTTAAATGAGGCACCGGTGATGAGCTAGGGTAGGAAGCGTGATTAATTCTGCTCAGAGGAATCCAGGGAGGGTTTGTGGGGAAGACAGATATTAAGAAAAATTTATTACATAAATGGATTCTGAGCAGCTGACATCCCAAGTTCATAATCTACACAGGAAACTCAAAAATAGAGTTCACTCTTTCCAATTCTGGTTGTTTAGGGCACTGACTCAGACCCAGATTCATAGCTTTGAGAAGAAGAGTCTAAAAAATAATTAGAGATACAAATCTCAATGACTATTTCCTATTATTGGGAAAGTGACTGTGGGTCACTTGAAAATATTGCTTCATCTCATCGCTTCTAGTTTCACATACTCCTACGTGAGATATTTGTACACCCATATTTGTGTTGAAATTAATAGAAAAATGTGCCACCCTATTTTACTGTGATCTCAGTAGTTAATTTCAGGGCAAACAAAAGATTATTAGATAAAAAACTTTGAATTGGTGACTATGAATTTATTCTTCAGCAACTTACAAGGTCATAGACTAAAGCCAGATTATATATCAAGGGCCTTAAAAATGTTAATACCTGTTGACTCACAAATTTCACTTCTGGGTCTTTACACTGAAGATATAATCCAAAATTATAAGAAAAATTCATTGTGTAAATATGTTCTTCCAAGTAGTGAAAAATGAGAAACAATCTAAATATCCATTAGCTTGAGGGATAGTCATGCAGTCATTAAAAATATCTGTAAATAGTTTTGATGACACGGCAAAATGCTTATAATAAAATGGTAAATGTAAAAGGAGGCTACAAAACTGTATGTATGGTACGATTTCAACTATGTGAAAAAATTATATTCATAGAAGAGGACGGGAAGGGAGTTTACCAAAATATTAAAAGTGATCATTTCTGGATAGTGAGGTTATCTGTGAGAGTTTTGTTCTCTTACCCACATACTTCTACATTTTTCATGTCTTTTACAAAGAGATATGATATTAGAGAGAACCCCGACAAGGTGGACCACTGGGTAGGAACATACATCAGAGGCCAGCATATTCTGAGGTTGGGGGCCCATGATACAGAGAGTTAGCAGAGCTTTTCAAATGAAAGAGCATGACCAACCAAACTTGGATTCGTTTGGGTCCATGGCTACAGGCCCATGATGGCGAGAGGAGCGTGGAAGGTCAGGCACTGGCAACCAAGCATAACGACCTCCTGCTTTCATGAGCTCAGGTCATTCACAGCTGGACCCAGATAGCATGAAGGAGTGTGGACAATGGCGTCTGCTGCCCTGGTGGAGGAAGCAGGCAAGGACTCGGCGGGGGCCCTGTCAAATGGGCAGGGATAATGGTCAGGGCATCCATCTAATGGGAAACTAGCAAATGAAACTGACCTCCTCCACGAGGATGGGGCTAGTAGCTGCTAGAGTTTGAAGTTCTGCTTAAGCATGAAAAGTCCAGGCTTACAGCAGAAAGAAAAACACTGGGGCCCGGGGGACCAAGGGTCCAAGTGCTGGGCCAGGCCTGGCTCAAGGCTGGAGAGGGCTGAGCTGGCCAGTGGAGCCTCAGGACTCTGGGACTCTAGCTGTGAGGGGCTGGCTGGTGTGTCTAGTTGAGCAGTTTATCAAACGCATAATAATATATAAGAGGCGAGCCATTGTAGATGTCCCTTTGATGATCTTTATGAAATGTGGAAATATTCTTAGTTGTTAGTATCTTCTCCAAAGAGAAAATGTCGTTTCCAAAGAGAGCTCTGTCATGCATGTGGGAATTCAAGCAATTCGTATTTCATTTTCAGACTTAGTGTGTGAAGCTAAGTTGGGCTGTGTGTTTTACCCCGTTGGATTTGGTATCCCTGAGCCATGCTGGAAAAACCTGCAGACCCCTCACCGTTAAGTGATGGGATGGATATGATTTCATTCAAAGCAGAGAAGAAAAAATGCACCTCTGTATTTTCTTTAAATACTTTACATTTACCTAATCCTTCCAATTACACCATGGCATCTGTTCTTCATGAGAGATTTGGCAAGTCTAGACACGGCCAGCCCAGAGAAGGTGGTGATTGCCCTAAGCCAGCCACTGTTTATACCTGCTGTGTGTGTGTGTGTGTGTACATGTGTGTGTGTACAAAATGAGTGTTTTATAACATTTTATAAAAATTAAATATATACATAATCTTGTATTTTATATATACATATACATTTATATATAATATCACTAATCTTTACAGCAACCTTCCAAGGGAGATATTATCTATATTTTAAGGGTGAGAAAACAGAGGATCAGAAGAGCTAAGTGACTTGCCCGAAGTCACACAGCATCTAAGTGGCAGAGTTGGGATTTGAACCCAACTCAGGTGTTTCTTCCTCTCCTGACGGGCAGAAGAGGGGCCTCGTGCTCCTGCCATGCTGGGGTCTGCGCGGTAACCCTTGCAGGCCCTTCTGGCCCCCTCACTGAAGTCCAGGCACCTGCATCTTTCCCCTCCACATACCCTTCTGTGCAACCATTTCCCTCCCCACAGATGAGATGTGTGAGTCACTCCTTTCGGGAATCATTAGAAAAAGAGGGCCGGGGGGCTGGGCTCAGTAGCTGTGGCTCGTGGGCTCAAGAGCGCAGGCTCAGTAGTTGTGGCGCACGGGCTTGGTTGCTCTGCGGCATGTGGGATCTTCCCGGACGAGGGCTGGAAGCAAAGAGGGACAAGGAAAAGGAGGAAGGTGGCGTGGGACAGTGGCTGCTACAGCTGTGACGGAGAAAAGGGTGCTGAGGGACAGTGTGGCTCTGGACACCCTCACACGTGTCAAGAGGATGCCTGGGTGAGGGGGCGAGGGGGTGGGCTCCTTGGCCTGGAGTTAGGAAGTGGGGCTGAAGCCCCCAGCGCTAGTAACAGACAGGAGCGTGAGAGAGGCGTGTTGGAAAATTCTTCTGCATCTGAGCACCTCACCCAAGGCAGGAACATTGCAGGCATTTCACGTTCACAGCTTCCTGTGACTCTGGTAGGATCCAGAAGGCAGAATTCAACAACTTCTGGTTATTCGGTTAGAGGCAACTGAAGCGTTAGGTGGTGCAACACACTCGCCCACAAACACACACACACACATACACACACACACACACACACACACACACAAATGAGGCTCCTTGTAAACACTGCTTTGCAGCAAAGCCTAACAGATTCCAGGCATCTTGTTCAAAATGTGAGGGAGAAAGATCCCGAAAATTGTCTGGGGAGCAAAGAGTGACAACTTCTTGTTCCTAAATTTAAGACATAGAAACTTCACATAAGATATATTATTTAGTCCTCTCTCTCTGTTGTTCTCTTTTGATGAACAGAGGACTTCCGTAAAGCCCTTTAATCAGTTTGTTCCCGCCTGTGGTCCCCCTGACTTTTCTTCTCCACCATGAATTCTCCCATCTTAAAGACTTTAGGAATCTGCCCTTGAGGTTCTGGGAACAAAAAAGGTTTCTGTGTCTGTGTCTCAGCCCTGACTACACACTTTGGGGGCTCTCTCCCTGCACCAGATGTGAGCTCCTTGCAGGCAGACACCCTGCCCTATTGATCTTAGATCCCCTGTGCACAGTGCACATAGGAGGTTCCACGTGTTGACCTGCTTGGCGCCAACTTAAGGACGTTTAGTACATACGGTTTTGTTCAAACCATTTGTGCAAACGTGGACTCCAGGTCCTCGCTGTTTTCTCTCCACGGGTGTTGGCAGGCCGGGCCAGGAGAGGCCTTCTGGGACCGCTGGCAGCTGCTCTGTAGAAGTTACCTGTATTTGTCTCATGCAAAACAGCTTGCAAAAACTAGTTCATTACGCTTTCTGATTTCAACTTTCCAGATATCTATATGGACAGAAAACACAGATTCCCTCCAGTTTCTGACAGAATGTCTTCATTGAAGCTTCAGCTTTCGAAGCTTTCCATAGTCAGGTGCCGGACATAGCTGGAGTGACCTGCGTCGCCCATACGTGTAGCCACATCTCCCAGTAGAGTGTGGTCCAGTGGGCACCAGCAGAGGAGTGGGGTAGCAGGAGTCGAGGTGGAATCAAAACTATCCCGGCTTCTCCTTTCATGAGTGGGAAGCAACAGGGCAGAGTGGGGAAAAGACAGGTTTTGACGACAGAGAGAGACGTGATCTGAACACCTCTCTTGCTGTTTATCTGCTGTGTGACTTTGGACAAATTCTTTTTTTTTTTTTGTATTGGTCTGATATGATTTTTTTTTTTACATCTTTATTGGAGTATAATTGCTTTACAATGGTGTGTTAGTTTCTGCTTTATAACAAAGTGAATCAGTTATACATAAACATATGTTCCCATATCTCTTCCCTCTTGTGTCTCCCTCCCTCCCACCCTCCCTATCCCACCCCTCTAGGTGGTCACAAACCACCGAGCTGATCTCCCTGTGCTATGCGGCTGCTTCCCACTAGCTGTCTATTTTACGTTCGGTAGAGTATATATGTCCATGCCACTCTCTCGCTTTGTCACTGGACAAATTCTTTATCCTCTCTAAGTCTTGGGGTCCTTGTCTGTCAAAAGGAGATAATAGTACCCAACTCACAGGATCCTTGTGAGAGTTAAAACTAATTTTTTGTAAAAGTATGATGACAGCTATGTGAACCCTTATATACCACACACACACGCACATGTGCGCGTACACCTGGTGATGGATAGAGAGACAGACAGACAGAGGAGAAATCCTGGAAAGAAGACACCGACATGTTAGCAGTGGCTGGCTCTATGTGGGTGGTGAAACAAAGGGTGAATTTTTTTTCCCCTTTCTCTGCTTTTCTGTATCTTTAAATAGTTTTTCCATGAACATATAGTGACTTTATAATTAGAAAAATAGAAAGTAAACTAGGAAGCGTAAAATAGTAAAAAAGAAATAATGTGCATTAAGTACCAGGCATAAGTTGGCAGCCAGTAAATGTTAGCTATTTTTTACTAATTAGTCATCATGCTTAGTAATAATAATTCGGAGTGATGAGTTCCTCTGGGACCAGAGGTTGTGAATTAGTCTGTTGGTGTCGGCTGATGCCTCACAGTGAAGGGAAGTTCTGGGTTCACTTTCAACTGGGGCCACCCGTCACTTGTCTCCCTGATCCTTCTGCTGACACCCTGGGCTCTGGGCTCCACGCTTTTGCCGCGGCTGCATCCCTCCACCCAAACAGCCCAGGCCCAGAGCCCCTGTGCCCATGACCAAGGGGAGCCCAGAGTCTCCACGAGACTCTCCACGAGGGGCTTGTCAAAGGAGAGCAGCAGTGGCAGGACGTCGCCATCCCTCTGTTGGTGGCAGGTCCTTTGTCCAGGGGGACAGCAAGAGTGAGAGGGTCAAGAGTCACATCTATTTCTTCTGTTTGGATAGCAGAGAAGGTCCTTGGTGAAAAAGATTGCCCAGCATCTAAACCTAACTTGATGCTGCTAGTTGGAAGATTATGAAAGTTAAGAGCATATCCCTCTCTCTTCAATTATTAGTATAGTGATGAAAATGATCAGGATTTAGCCCAAGTGAGAGTGTTGGACTAAACAATCAAATTCCTCAGGGCCCACTAGGTTCAACCAGAGAGAAATAAAATTCTGCATTGAGGAAATAGAAAGCAAAATCCCTAACCAGCTGTGTGACTGTGGGCACATCAGTCAACCTCTCTGAACCTGTGTCCTCAGGTGTAAAATGAGAGATGGGCACAGTTGGTTCCTGAGGTTCCTGGAAGTGCTCAATTCCATGACCTGCTGATTATAAATGCATTTTATAATCACAAGAAAGTGGACTTGGAGCTTATCTCTGCTCAGCGGACAAGCTGCCAAAATGGGATGGGTGAGGCAGGAGAGGACAGGAGTTCTCTCTGGGGCTGACATTTATCGGTGTGGCGCCCAGAGGTGACAAATGATGGCGGGACTTCTGCTGGGGGCTCCGAGAACAACAGCAACAGCAGATCCTGCACAAATCCCTGCCACCCTTGTGCTGAGACGGAGCTGCGAGGGATTAACTGCCCACTGTGTGCCAGGCGCTGTGACAGGTGTTACGGTAACAGACGTTATCTCTAATCCTCGGGCACCTGTGGGAGTGGCCTTGCCCAATTTCACAGGTGAAGCAGCTGAGTCTCTACAGGTTGGCTCCCTTTCCTCACTAGGTGTTTTCTGTGCACCTACCGCGTGTTCAGGGCACGGCACTTCGAGTTGAGAGAGAACAAGCTGATCCTACCCTCACGGGGCAGGCGGTTTAGAAACAGCCACAGACAAGTAAATGGGCGATTATAGTACAGTGTGAAAAGGGCTTCAGAAGAGATAGAAGTGGGGTGTCGTGAAGCATGGTGAAGGGTGGGCAGGGGGATGGCGTTCCCAGCAGAGGCAACGGCACGTGAAAAGGCCCTGGGCTAGTGGACAGCAGGAGGACGTGGTGGCCAGTGTAGTCTGGCTTTAGTTTACATGGGAATATGGTAGGGCATAGGCTGGAGCAGGACACAGCCAGAGCACAACAGGACTTGACCAGGCTGGGCAGGGGCGGGGGTGGTGGTGGTAAACTCTATCCTGTAGGCAGAGAGGGACCAGTCATTGGGGTCAGAGAGGGCCCAGTGCCTTCACGCGCTCGGCCAATATTTGTTGAACACCTCCTCTGTGCCAGGACTGAGGAGTCACTAGTGAACAAACCATCAAAAATCCCTGCCTTCAAGAAACTGACATACTTTATTGGGGTGGGCGGGATGAGAGGAGAGGAGGTGGACAATAAACAAAATAAATGCGTAGAATGTCTATTCCGATAAATGGTGATAAGCGCTATGGAGGAGAATGAAGCAAGGAAGGGACTTGGGGCGCTGGGGAAGCGTGGGTTACAGCTTTAAGCAGGGTGGTCAGGGAAGGCCTGTCTGAGAAGGGGCCGTTGTCACAAGCACTTGAAGGAAAGGAGGGAGAGAGCCAGGGACAGGCTCAGGGTCTCAGGGGGACACGCTCGGATCTGCAGTTTGGCTGTGACATGGAGGATGTGTCGGAAGGGAAGGTTGGAAGCGAGGAGACTGGTGAAGGGGCTGATGGAATTCAGGTGACCCACCAGTGGGTCACAGGTGATGGCAGCTTGGATTGAAGGGCATAACAGTGGGGCTGGAAAGAGTGGGCGAACCGAGGTGGCAGACGGACAAGGCTTGGCTACTCAGTGGAAGGTGAGGGAGAACTGATCTCCTCTCTCTGGCTTCTGCGCCAGGCACTGGGTGGGTGGTGATTCTCTCCTCTGAGTCGGGGACAAAGCTAGAGGCTCAGGTTTGGGGTAGAAGACCCCAAAAGATGAGCTTCAAAGTAAGTTGCCCATGCACACCCATGTCCATAGCAGCACTGTTCACAATAGCCGAAAAGCGGAAGCCACCCAGGTAGCCACTGATGAATGGCTAAACCACATGTGGTCGATACACACAACAGAATATTATTCAGCCTTTAAAAGGAAGGAAATTCTGACACAAGCTACGACGTGGAGGCATCTTGAGGACATTGCGCCAAGTGAAATAAGCCAGACACAAAAGGGCAGATACTGTCCGATTCCACTTATATGAGGTCCCTAGTGGACTCAGATTCATAGAGATAGAAAGTAGGATGGTGGTTGCCAGGGGCTGGGGGCAATGGGGCGTCAGTGTTTAATGGGCACAGAGTTTTATTACCCATTTCTGGAGATGGACAGTGGTGATGGTTACACAATAGTATGAATGTATTTAATGGCACTGTATCCATAAAAATGGTTAAAATGGTACATTTTGGGGCTTCCCTGGTGGCGCAGTGGTTGAGAGTAAACCTGCTGATGCAGGGGACACGGGTTCGTACCCCGGTTCGGGAGGATCCCACATGCCGTGGAGCGGCTGGGCCTGTGAACCATGGCCGCTGAGCCTGCGTGTCCAGAGCCTGTGCTCCGCAACGGGAGAGGCCACAACAGTGAGAGGCCCGCGTACCGCAAAAAAAAAAGGTACATTTTCTGTTTACATAAATTTTATGAAAATGTTCTTTTAAAAAATTGTTAAGCATTTTGCCCCAAATCACACAACTAGCAAGTCCAGCCCACACCTTTGCCTCTCACACCCTTGCCCCTTATCCTGAGCTCTCTGCCTGTAGCTGTTCCCCATCTTTGAGGCTGGCTGGGATCACCTGGGAAAGTTCCTTGCATCTCTGGGCCTGTTTGTCCTCAGGAGAGGAGAAACACAGTGTTGTTGTGAGGATTAGTTGAGTTCATACGTGTCACAGGCCTGGCAGAGAGAAAAGTCTCACTACATCTCGTTACATATTATTACTGTTCTTATGTCAGAACGCCCTGACTCTGGTAACAGCACAGACTAGAATCCATGGTTCAGCACTTGTGAGCGGTATGACCTTTTTTTTTTTAACTTATATTATTATTTTGGCCATGCCGCACAGCATGTGGGATCTTAGTTCCCCGACCAAGGATCGAACCCGAGCCCCCTGCAGTGGGAGCATGAAGTCTTAACCACTGCCCTGCCAGGGAAGTCCCATGAGCTGGGTGCCCTTGCACAAACAACTTAACCTGCCTGAGCCTCAGTTTCCACCTATAAAGAGGGGCTGATAGGGCTTCCCTGGTGGTGCAGTGGTTGAGAGTCCGCCTGCCGATGCAGGGAACACGGGTTCGTGCCCCGGTCCGGGAGGATCCCACATGCCGCGGAGCGGCTGGGCCCGTGAGCCATGGCCGCTGAGCCTGCACGTCCGGAGCCTGTGCTCCACAATGGGAGAGGCCACAACAGTGAGAGGCCTGCGTACCGCAAAAAAAAAAAAAAAAAAAAAAAAAAAAGAGGGGCTGATAGTTCCTACCTGGCGGGGAGGAGGGCAACACTAAATCACACCTGGATGTCATAGCCTGCGATAAACGGCAGCTGTTACTGTGCGGACATGAGATCACAGTTTGTGCAAGGAAACAATTAACAGAGTGACACGACTAGTAAATTTAACATTCTTCTCTACTTCTGCACCGTTTTATAGGTAGAAACAGCACCTCCCCTCTGGTAGCTGAGGTGTTTGCAGAATCCTGAGATTACACCTTTGTGTTGGCTTCACTAACACATAGTGTCTGATTTGTCTTACAAAGGAGAACCATTCGGCCAAGTCTAAGTAACTGGGCCCCTGCTCTGGGCCTGGCCCCAAGCTGCTGCCGGAGAGCCAGCAGTGAGAAAGATGGGGGCCCCGGCTGCAGAGAGCTAACACTGGCCAAAGGAAAGAGCCAGGGATACTATCACAGCAAACTGTACCAGCAGTTAGGGAACCTGGCTTCTTCCTGACCCCAAAAACCCAAGTGCCAGGAAACCTTGAACAAGTCACTTCCCATATCCAGAACTAAGTCTTTTGTACAGAATGAGGACCTCGAACTCACCAGTCCCTGACTTGAAGCTATTTCCTTTCTAAATGTGTTGATTCCGTTGCCCCGACGCTCTCTCTGGGAGCAGCCTGCAGGATATTCATGGGAAGTTGGACCAGAGTCACTGCCTTCTGTGCTAGACAGACCTGGCCTTGGGAGCTCAGCGGTCAGCCAGGATGGGCTTGAGCTCATGGGTGCTGGGACCGCAGTGGCATGTTGGCGAGGAAGGGGAGGATGCTGGGGCCAAGCGGAGCCTGGGACGCAGAGACCGGGAGCCGGGACTGGAGGCTAAGGCTGCAAGGATTAGGACAGGAGATTCCACAGCCGGGGAGGCTCTGAGCTAACTGGGAGCTGGGCATGGCTTGTGGACAACTTGTGTGTCTGCTCTCGGGGAGCTTCCTGCCTGGAGCATCTTGGGGAGTCTGCTTCATCGGCCCACGTTTTCCTTCACCTGTAGGGCTGCGTCCTTGCACCTTCCTAATTGCTGGTCTGCCTTCTGGTCCTCTCTCGATCTCATGCCATGGCAGGGTCTGCTCATTTCACATGGGACGCTGCACCCGTGCTTTCTTATCTCAGGCCAGAACGGAGTCAAATCCAGCCAAGCCGTGTTCGGGGCCTGGGAATCACTGGTATGTGCACCGGCAAAGTGTTTCCTAGTCAAATTCTCAGTAGCAAACTGAAGTCGATTAACAGGGCGGGCGGCGGGGGAAGATAGGTGGCAGGTTATCATTCAGCCACAGCTGCCATCCACATGCATGAAGTCAAGGGACCTGACTCCCTTGCAGAATGAAGCATAACTTTCAGAAGGACCAGTTTCTGAGCGCTCGCTACCTCCTACCCACCTCTACCCCCGACCACTTCCCTACAAGCCAGAGCAAATGTGGCTTCAGGTCTAGAGAAACAGAGGACACCGCTCGGGCCGTCCACGTGCAATCTATGTTCTTGAGGAGTTTGATGGGCTTCTGCCACTTAAGGAATTGGTCACATTTACGAAGTGAGAGAGTGACATGGACGTATATACACTACCAAATGTAAAATAGATAGCTAGTGGGAAGCAGCCACATAGCACAGGGAGATCAGCTCGGTGCTTTGTGACCACCTAGAGGGGTGGGATAGGGAGGGTGGGAGGGAGACGCAAGAGGGAGAGGATATGGGGATATATGTATAAGTATAGCTGATTCACTTTGTTATACAGCAGAAACTAACACACCACTGTAAAGCAATTACACTCCAACAAAGATGTTAAAAAAAAAAGAAATTGGTCACGTTTAGAAATATTCAGCTTCAGTGAACATGTCATGGCTGTGTATAGGAAAACATACTATTATCTCTAGAGCTCACCTGAAACAACAGGCTTGTTCCTGAAACAGATGTTTTGTCAAACCTGCCGTGACAGGCTCATCAGAGCTGGAGATGGGCCAGCGCTCGGTTACTGGCCTCACAAGGGCACAGACATCCCTGCCGGCTTCCTGTCCATCCCCCGCACCTGGGCCAGAGGAGAGGCTCCCCGTGGATCCTCTTTCTGGCTCTTGGGTTCTGAAGTTAAACATTTTATAAGCTTGGTATTATTATAGACAGAGGCAGCCAGCCAGGTGTGACCTGGGGAGAAGTTTCCAACATAATGACTCAGAATATGTCATTTGGTCCAACTAACATTTATCGAGGGCCTACTGTGAACCAGGCACTATTCTAATTGCTTTCAGGTACATTACTTTGCAGTAACTCTCTGAGGTTACCCATTTCAGAGATGAGGAAACTGAGACCTTGTCTTGGTTTCCTAGGGCTGCTGTAACAAGTTACCACATACGTAGTGGCTTAAAACAACAGAAATGTACTCTCTCACAGTTCTGGAGGCCAGAAGTCTAAAATCCCAAGGTGCCAGCATGGCTGTGCTCCCTCCTAAGGCTTTAGGAATCTTTTCTTGCTCTTTCCAGGTTTTGGTGGTGTTTCTTGGTTTGTGGCAACATCACTCCAACCTCTGCCTTTGTCTTCACGTAGCGTCTTCTGTGTGTGTGTCTGTGTCAGATCTCCCTCTGACTTTCTCTTCTGAGGATACCTGCCACTGGATGTAGGGCCTACTCTAAATCCAGGATAATCTTTATATATGTGTGTATATATATATTTATTTATTTATTTATTTATTTATTCATTCATTTATTTATTTTTGGCCGCATTGGGTCTTCGTTGCTGTGCGCGGGCTTTCTCTAGTTGCAGCGAGTGGGGGGCTACTCTTCATTGTGGTGCGCGGGCTTCTCATTGCGGTGGCTTCTTTTGTTGTGGAGCACGGGCTCTAGGGAGAACAGGCTTCAGTAGTTGTGGCGCGAGGGCTCAGTAGCTGTGGCGCATGGGCTTAGTTGCTCCACGGCATGTGGAATCTTCCCTGACCGGGGATCAAACCCGCGTCCCCTGCATTGGCAGGCAGATTCTCAACCACTGCGCCACCAGGGAAGTCCCCAGGATAATCTTGAGATTCTTAACTTGATTACATCTGCAAAAACCCTTTTCCAAGTAAGGTCACATTAACAGATTCGAGGGGTTTAGGGCCACCATTCAGCTCGCTATAGACCTCTAGCTATTATCTGGTTGTTTCCCGAAGGCCACACAGCAAGAAAGGGTCGCGTTGGGGAGTAGACCCTGCTGGCTGGCTCTGAGGGGGCCCTTGGTCAGGTCTTCACCACCCAGACGCTATGAGACAGGCCCCTGTGCTTAAGAAACCTACATCTGGATGGGAAGGAGCTTTGCATGTTGGTTACGAGTGAGTCTAGCTGATCCGGGTGACCTTGGGCAAATTATGTGACCACTCTTGTGTCTCATACAGAAAGTGTGCCATGTGGAAAATGGGAATCATATTAAGAATAACAAGGACCTCAAAAGATTGCTGTGGGGGGGGGATCCAATGAGAGGATCAAATGAGCGGAGGAGATCAGCAAGATCCCAGGACCCTGATCCCATAGCCTCTGCCAGTAACCACCGTGCTCCATGCTTCCACCTGTAGGACCCCTCCAAATATTTGAATCAGAGCCTCTGAATGGAAAACGAACACTGGCGGGGGGGCTTCTGTTCAGCTCCCCAGAAACCAGGGTGAGGAAGAGGAGGAAGCCATAGCTGACTTTAGGGTTTTGAGCTTGGTTCACTAGGAGGATGAAGTTGCCAATAACAGCATGGAAACAGCAAGAAGCTGGTTGGGGGTGGGGAGGTGGGAGATGGACAGGGAATAAATTGTCCTGAGCTTGGAGGCCAGGGGGATATCTGGGTAGATCTGATTGGCAGGCGTTGGACTTAGAAGGTGACTTTTAAAAGCTACACAGAGCTTAAGAGTGAAGGAAAGAATTGAACGTGTTTGGCAAGTTCAAGTGCTGTCAGAGATTAAGCCTTTGGCCGGTGCGGGGGAGGGGGCGGAGGGCAGAGGGCAAACCAGAAAAGGGAACATGAACGTTGGGTTCACACGCATTGGTTCGTGGTCACAGCCCTCCATTTTCCTGCCAGCAAAATGGGCGCGCCGCTTTTTTCTCCCCAAGCTGTTGCTCAGGTTGCATTCGATCATGGATGGGAAATTGCTGCAGAGACTGTGCATTAAACGGTAGCAAGGGGCATCAGGTATGGGCCTCAGCCACGTCTCCCCAGATCCTGAGCACGACAGGAGAGGCACAAGGGCACCCTTCCTACCTCTGTGTTGTGGCTGAGGAAGTATTAACTGCTCGTTCACCAAGTTTGAAGTGGCCTTGATGGTGGACTCTATTCATCGTCACCAAATGAACCATATAATAAAAACTGGAATTTCTCCATTTCCTGGCGAGGGGTGGAACCTTTCGCCACGGTTTTTGTTTTTTGGAAAAACAAGCAGAGCATTTCTCTCACGGGCCTTGTGGAGCGCTTCTGCTGCGACGGGGTAGGTCACTCAACGTTGCCATGACAACCAAGAAGAGGCCAACTCTGACTTCAGCTCTTAGTTTCAGGGAAACTAAGTGACAGACTCTTTTGTTTTCTCTCTTGGGGAAGGGGTGCCCCACCACCTTCCCGTTGGCATGGAAACCTTTCACTCCCACCAGGTGAGGTGGTCAAATGGGGAGATTAATTTATTTGAATGGGCATCTGGAGAGACCACTGTGAAAGGAGAAAGCGTCAGGACACGGTGGTTCTGGCCATTATGACATGATAAGCACCCTGCTCCTCGGGGAGGGGTGGTGGGTGGGCACCGTGGCCTCTAGACCCCAGTCTGTGCGTCTCCAAATCGCTGGAATTTTTCAGCTGCCTTGTATCGAGGACCAGTGATTTGTCTGGCATTCTACGAGCTTCTTTTTTTTTTTGAAGATGTTGGGGGTAGGAGTTTATTAATTAATTTATTTATTTTTGCTGTGTTTCATCTTCGTTTCTGTGCGAGGGCTTTCTCTAGTTGTGGCAAGCGGGGGCCACTCTTCATCGTGGTGCGCGGGCCTCTCACTATGGCGGCCTCTCTTGTTGCGGAGCACAGGCTCCAGACGTGCAGGCTCAGTAGTTGTGGCTCACGGGTCTAGTCGCTCTGCGGCATGTGGGATCCTCCCAGACCAGGGCTCGAACCCACGTCCCCTGCATTAGCAGGCAGATTCTCAACCACCGCTCCACCAGGGAAGCCCTACGAGCTTCTTTATGTTCGGTATTACACTTAGTGCTCACTACAACCCTGCTCATTGGTATTATTGTCATGTTTTGCAAATGAGGAAATTGATGCTCAGAGAGGTTAAGTACCTTCCCCAAGGTCACCCAGCTGGCAAGTGACCGTGTTGGAGCTCAAACCCAGACCTGCCTGCTGCATAATCCCTACAGCTCTTGCCATTCTGCCGCCCCGCCTTAACCTTGTACTTGAACTTACACGATCTCTCCGGAGTCTCTAGAGCCATCAGGGAGACATCATCTAAAAAACGTACCACGATAACTAAACATTTAATACTTCTGTGAGAAACGCCACTGTAAACTGTCTGGATGCCTGCTTGGGGAATTAGGCAATGACAAGATAAATTAAATACTTTAATGGATTTTGACAACAACTCTATGTTAGGGGAATTCAAATTGCATAAAGAAGAAAGTTAGACTTTCTCTCTGGACCTGATTTCTAATATGCATGCCTAATTTATTGGCCACATTTTTTAAAATCTAATTTTGTTAGGACCAAAGTTCTTGGAGGAAAAAAGTGTTGTGGGTTGGAGGAGGCAGTTAAATCTTCTTGGAGGAGGCTGGGCTTGCTCTGACCCCATGTGCATGATTTTTGAGGGGGGTGTTCGATAAATACACATCGAATGAATGATAACCTCTACCATTGATTTCTCACTTACTAAGCTCTGGCCAGGATGCTAGCCCCTTGTTTTATGTCCTCCCATTGAATCCCTCCATACCCCTGCGATCGGGGTTCTATTGTCCATCTCCATTTTACAGAACAGAAACGGAGGCTAAGTGATAGAGCCACTTTCCCAAAGCCATACCCTTAGTAAGGAGTGGAACCAGAATGACTATGATTCTTCTTTTTTTTAAACTTGCCAAATATTCTTTCTTCCTTCCTTCCTTCCTTCCTTCCTCCCTCCCTCCCTCTCTTCTTTCTTTCTTTCTTTTTCTTTCTTTCTTTCCTTCTGTAGTTGTGGCACGTGGGCTCAGTAGTTGTGGCTCACGGGCTTAGTTGCTCCCCAGCATGTGGGATCTTCCCAGACCAGGGCTCAAACCCGTGTCCCCTGCATTGGCAGGTGGATTCTTAACCACTGCACCACCAGGGAAATCCTGACTATTATTCTTATTACCATAAATTATTATTGTATTATTACCCTAAAAATGGCTTTATAGAACCTTAAGCTGAAAATGACACCCAGAGGTCACCCTGCCCATTTTCTTGTCTTCAGGCAAAATTACAGCAAATTCCTCATGTTATTTGTCTTAAAGAATACTGTTCTTACACAGTCATTTATCAGCATGTCTTTTGTCTGTTTGTTTTTTGCATCACCTATTAGATGTAGAGTCCTATGAGGGGAACAAACACGGATTCTATCTTTGGCAGACTCACAGTCTCTGGGAGAAAGAAACCGCAGACTTAAATAGCCATAATATAAGTTCAGAAGATGACACATTTCACCAGAGAGGTGCAAATGAAGTGCTGTGGGGAATCCAGGAGAGAGTATTTTGGGTAGGAGGGATGAGGGAAGGCTCAGGGCCAGCTGGCATTTGAAGTGAGCTTTGCAGGATGAGCAGGATTGGGGCCTGGCTCTTGGTGAGAAGGGGTGAGTGGAACACAAGCATCCAGGCACAGGGGCCTGCATGCGCTCCCGAAGCATCTCCACGTGTAACTGAAATCGCCCAGGGAGACTGTGTAGGGCAGGAAGCGGGTCAAGGGTAGAGGCTCAGCAGACCATCTACCACGAAGGGTCCTCAGAGGAAGAAAAGCAGAGGATGGAAAAACACCAGCAGAATGCAGGGGCATGGAATGGGAGTTTCAGAAAGAGAGTGGCTGACTGCCTCGGATGCTATGAAGAAGCCGAATTAGGGGAAGATCGAGGAGGACCGTGGCAACGAGGAGGTTGGTGGTAACCTTTGAGAGAGCAGTGTGTTCGGAGCAGTAAAAACAGAAGCCAGGGGCTTCCCTAGTGGCGCAGTGGTTGAGAGTCCGCCTGCCGATGCAGGGGACACGGTTTCGTGCCCCGGTCCGGGAAGATCCCACATACCACGGAGCGGCTGGGCCCGTGAGCCATGGCCGCTGAGCCTGCGCGTCCGGAGCCTGTGCTCTGCAACGGGAGAGGCCACAACAGTGAGAGGCCCACGTACCACACACACACACACAAAAAAAACCCCAGAAGCCAGCCACTCATCCTGAGGCCAGGAGGGGATCAGCACAGAGGGACTTTCTCTAGGTCGTGCCCTACCTGGGGAGGGCTGTGATTACAGTCTCCTAGCGGAGGGCCAGCAGAGAACCCCCCACCCCCACCCCGGGCACTGCCCAACCTCACGCTGGAAGCCTGGAAAGAGCAGACTCTTGCGAGTCAGACAGACCCAGATCACCGTGTAGGGGGCGTGTGACCTTGAGTACGTACTTTAGTTTACCTGAGCTCAGCTTCATCTGATGGACAGCAAGAGCTATCACTTCTTGAGTGCTTACGGCGTGCTGGGTACGATTCTAAGTGCTCTGTATACATTAGCCCATTTAATCGTCACAACAGTGCTGTGATGTAGGTAGAATTATCGTCCCCATTATACAGATGAAGGCACCAAGGCACGAGCAGATGAAGACACTTTCCCAAGGTCATCAGCTAGTTATGGAGAGGGCAAGGATTCCAACCCAAGCATGGCTCTGGGATATATGTTAGTATCTCCACCTTAAGGTCTCAGTGTGGCTTAAGCAGGATAATCAGTACACGGGACAGCGCCTAGCCCAGAGGAGGCTCAATAAGAATTACTCCCTTTCCCTGACCCACTGCAAATCCAAAGTCAGGCAGCCTGGCCTGAGAGAGGCCTGGGGGATCAACCTCATGAGTCCTCACTCACATAAGTGAAAATCTCATGCAGAATGACACACACAGAATCACCTTGCAAAGTCGGGTGCACATGCCACAAGCCCCTGGGACAGAGTCCAGTGAGAATTGTTTTGCATTCAACACCCATGCAGCAGGGATTGGCCAGCTGCCGCCCTGCGAATCAGTGACAAGTGAAATTCACAAAGCAAGCAGATTTCATCTGAAATCTGGAGGAAGGAGTATATTTGACCAGGATATGCCTACTGAATCCCTGAATAAGGGTTCCCTGGGTGCACAGTATACAAAAGGGAATTAGGATTACCATAGAAAAGGAACTGGGGCTTGGATGAAATTGAATGCCAAAAAGAATTACAGTCTAGGCAAAGGATGACTTCTATGCATGGGTTTCCCCACTTATTGTCTGGATTCATGCAGCCCTATACTTTGGTGCAGAACTGTGTTTAAGCATTAAAACGCTTTTTGTGGCAGATAGGCTCTGAGTATGTAATTAAAAGGATCCCTTCATTAGCAGAACTATACAGCGCAAGCTCAAGTTGGCCTTTTCTGCTAATTTTAGAGGTGGTAAAACAGAGGCTAATACAACCACTAATTACAACCGTCACACAGACAGTGCCTTGCTGTCGCTACTAGGAAATCTTTGTTCTCCCCACGTGTAGACAGTATATTCCCAGGAACTGGGAGAGAAAAAGTGGAAGAAAGATTCATTCTGGCAACCAGAAGGAGGGCTGTGGCAGTGTAGGGTTAAAAATGTGACCTCTGGAGTTAGGCCACTGGATTCCAGTCCCAGTCTTATCCCTTAGGCAGCTGACTTAACTTCTCAAAGCTTCAGCATCCTCAGATGTCAACTGGAGTCAATCATTGTGTCTAATTGATAGAATGGACACGGGAACTCACTGAAACGATGACTAATATTCACTACCAGCTATTCTGAACAGTGCCGGGAACTGTGTAGGGGTTATAGTCATAAACAAGCAAGAGAGGTGTCACCCTTCCAGGCTTCCAGTCCAGTGAGAGAAACAGGCATCAAACGAACAATTGCACAAATACAAATAACCGTATAGGTATAATTGTGACAATGACTCTGAAGAAAAAGATAATGGTGACGGCAATGATGATGATGACGGCAATGATGATGACGTACAAAGCCTGGAATGTTATATAGAAAAGCATGGTTGATTTAACTCTTGAAGCTATGGGAAGTTTTTTGGAAAAGGTGATACAGAATCTCCGATTTGAAGGACGTGTGTTTTTCAAGTGGATACTTTGGGAAAGAGCATTTATAAAAAAAAGAGGGAGGAATGTGGAATGTAGACAACAAGGCAGGCAAGGCAGGCAGCGACCAGACCCGCCGGGCCCCGAGCTCTCTGGCCGAGGGTGAGGCCTTGTCCAGCAGGCCTCGGGCAGCCCATGCAGGCCAGGCTTGTCATTTGAAAACCATTCCTCCAGGATCCAGCGGAAAGCTAAGCACGAGCCCAGTCATCCACAGAAAGACAGCAGCCAGCTACTTAGTGGGTTTAAACAGGGGCTCTGCAGCCCTTCGGGCAAAAAGATTTCTCCTCCATGCCGGCCAGCGTGGTCGGATGCGTCTGAAGCTGCTCATTCAGAATCAGAATTTTGGCCACTCTGGTGTTTTAGCTCAATAGTGGTGTCGGTTTTTTTTTTTCTTTCTTTCTTTTTTCAAGGTTCTGAACAGGAAGCCAGAACTGGGCCTGCCTTTGCTACCATCTTTCACTTGATGCCTCCCCTCAAGCAAGTGACTTTGCTTTGACTTCTCAATATTATTTCAAAGGGAAAATGAGACGAGATGATCACTAGGTCCCTTTCTACTCCTCAGTTTAACTTTTGCTTTATGTGGGGCGCAGCAAATATCACTCTCTGTGCATGATTCTGTGACATCAGTAATCCTCAGTAGAGAACTAGGGTATCAGATAAGGGTCAGTTATCCAGCGAGACCCGAGAAAATGAGACTCACTTATTTAGGGGATTCGGACAAGAGGGTAGGTGCAGTCTGACCCCGGGTGGCCTGCCGTGAGATTCCCCAGATGGGCTACAGGCAGTCGAAGGAGCAAGAGGACAGTACAGTGTCTATAGTCATGTGGGTTGGGGGTGGTACAGAATGCCAAAAAGTGGTTAAAGAAACCCTGTATTCTCCTGAGCTCCCGGAGGTGTGTGCCGATCTCTCCCACTGAAGCTGGGGACAAGACAGTGAGCCCCTCGAGATGATGACACATGGGAGATAAAGATGCTGGTGATTATAACCAAAGTGGCTAACAGGAATTGCGGCACCGTGCTAAGCACCACATATCCATTTTCTCTGTAATTACATCAGTCCTATAGTTTAGGTACCATTATTATTCCCATTTTATATAAGAGGATACTGAAGCTTTGAGGTTATATGACTTGCCTGAGGTCACCCAGCTCAAGAATACAGAGCTGGGATTCCAGCGGTGACTCCCGACTACCCCCAGAGCCCAAGTCTGGGTTCCCCAGGCCAGCACCTGTGGGGAGCAGCTGTCTGGCAGCATCTCCTCCCACCCTCCCCGGCCTGAGTGACAGTACATTTCACTGTCTCTTACTGCCTGTACCCAGAGACAAAGAAAGCAAGAGGGACCAGGGTGAAGATACTCACTCTGGGCAGAGGGGAAGAGCAGAGACAGCCCTGTTGGAAAAGAATCCCTTTGGGAAGTCTTTGTAACATGAGCTGTCAGTTCATTTGTCTGGAAAATGAGAGGGCTGGGCCAGATGACCCCTAAAGGCACTTCCAGCTCGGAAATAGCCTGAGTTCTGGGTCTGTGGGAAAGGGGGCATTAGACTAGGTCTGTATGTTTGTTCTTTTGTTAATTCGTTGCCTGGCCCGACGGGTAGATGCTCATGCAGCATACCCAGCCTGGTGGCTCCGGGAATTCATCCCAGGCGGGGGCAGAGACCTAGTCTGCTGCCGCTGCCACTGGGGGCCTCCGCTAATTCCCACACATGCGACACACAGTACATCAGTGGTCGTGTGGGCCTGAAAATGTAAACAGAGATTGATTTGTTGGGCAGTCGAAATGGAACAGCCCCATCCAGATATGACATGATTGTCACACTGAGGTCAGTTACAACTCCCCCCCGACCCAGCAGAATCATCTGGATGCTCTACACATAGGCTGTTTTTGATCCTAAAGAATGCAACAGTTTTGTGCTGGGTTTAGACTAAGTGCCCTCCCAACCGCTGTCCCTCGTAAGTAGGAGACTTCTCTCCCATTGAAAAGGAGGAAGGGGCTTCCCTGGTGGCGCAGTGGTTGAGAATTTGCCTGCCAATGCAGGGGGCACGGGTTCGAGCCCTGGTCTGGGAAGATCCCACATGCTGCGGAGCAACTAGTCCCGTGAGCCATGGCGGCTGAGCCTGCGCGTCTGGAGCCTGTGCTCCGCAACAAGAGAGGCCGCAACAGTGAGAGGCCCGCGCACCGCGATGAAGAGTGGACCCCACTTGCCGCAACTAGAGAAAGCCCTCGCACAGAAACGAAGAGTCAATACAGCCATAAATAAATAAATAAATAAATACATACATAAATAATTTTTAAAAAAAAAGAAAAGGAGGAAAAAATGAGTTCAGAGAAGTTTCGTAACTACACTGAGTTGTAACATGATGGAGTGGAAAGGGCCTGGGCTTTGAACTCAAGCAGATCCTTGTTCTAATCCTCACTCAGCCATTTAATAGCTGAGTGACCTTTGGAAAGTAGCCTAACCTCTCTGAAGCTCATTTCTCAGCAGCAAAATGGAGCCACTTATTATACCTAATTCATAAGGATCATTGCCAGGGTCAAATGAGATGTTACGAGTAACCAACCTGACTCTCAGATATTTAATGCCCGATAACTCCTCATGTATGGAAGAAGCCGTAGTGCAGTGGTTAGAAACAAGGACACTGGCACCTGCCTGCCTGGCTCTCTATCCTGGGTCTACAACCTATTAGTTTGTATCCTTGTGCCTTGGTTTCCACATCTGTAAAATGGGAATAATGATAATGCCTGCTTTGTAGGATTTTATCAAGACTAAATGTTTTAAGATGGCAGTTCCTGACACATAATCAATATCATCACCATTGTGTTTTATTGTTGATGTGACACTGTGCTATGGAGGAAAGTGATTGAGGGAGGTGGAAGCGGCCAGGTGAGCATGAGCCGGTGGGAGTAGACCCGGCATGGATCTAGGTCTTACAGGGACTAGAGCATCAGCCAGATCCCTCACTAAATCCCTTTCTTTCTTCATCACTTTGGAAACACATGCCTCACCCATCTATCGCCTTCTCTTCAGACAATATAGCATTGCCATCAAGCAAATGGGGCCCCTGTGATGGAAGAGATTTATCAAATGACAGAGCCGGGCTACATGGTAGTTATGTTTATTTTTAGTGACTTCATCCTCCAGCTCTTTAAATTAGCTGCTGGGCTAATTTAAGGGACTTCTTTGGTGCATTGTTGGCCGTTTCTTCCGGAATGCCAATGTGCCTTTAAAACCCCCAAGGGGCTGGGGGCGGACATGTCTTGGCCAAACGGCGGGGAAAGGAGCCTGCCTACCTACCTCCATTTGCCAGGGCCATCCCGCTGCCCACCAGTCTCTCCTGTCAAGCCACAGGATTGCCCGGGAACATGATCTAGGGCCTTCGCTCCCGTTCTATCCCCCGTGATCAAGCAGTTGCCAAATCCATCTTCCTTCACCTAGACCAGTGATTCTTAGACTTCAGCCCGCATCAGAATTCCCTACAGGGCTTGCTAAGGCAGAGCTTCTGAGGCCATAGGTCTGGGGTTGGGCCGAGAGGGTGCTTCTCTAACAAGGACTCAGGCTATGCTGATGCTGCTGGACCGGGGACCACGCTTTCAGGATTCCTGAGCTTGAGGGTTCCAGTAGCTTCCTAACATTGTCCACCCCACCTCGATTCAGGACACACACTGCTGGCAGGTTCATTCATCTTCTCTGAACTTCTGATTTTGCCACTCCTTTCCCCCAAATCTCCCACAACCTTGTCATCTCCTACACTGCCACATCCGGGCTCCCTTGTCTGACACTCAAGATCCTATAAGACCCAGACCCAAGCTGGCTTCCTGGTCATCTTCCTACCTGTTCCCCTTCATGTACACGACTAAGACCCAGCAAGCCGACCTACTTCCATATGCTCCAGGTCCCATCTCTGGATGCTCACCTGGCCACTCCCACCTGGCTCAGTCATTGTTTGTGGATGGGTCTAGTCTTCCCCACACCGGGTCATGTGCTTCTGGGTAGCTGGTACTGTGTCTACCTCACCTGTGTAGCCCAGGCCCCTGGGACAGGTAAGCGCTTGAGAAATGGATCATGAATGAATAAATTATTGAAGGGATGCTTCACTAAAAATGGGAATTATTTCTCTGAGAGAATTCAAGCACCTCCTCTGAAACTGGAACTTGCTGTATCTACCTTCCTATTTTGTGAACTCCCAAGAATATATACATATATAATCTGTACATCAGAAGAAAAGTCTTTGGTTTGATTTAAATCAAATTAGCACAAGAGCTACATAGTGGGCTAAGCCTTGGGTGTGTAGTGAGACAGTCTGGAGTACAAATTCTGATTCCACCATTGATTTGTGACATTGGGCAAGTATTAAGGTTCTCTGGGCCTCAGGTGCCTAATTTGTAAAATGGGACTAGTTTCTACCTACCTTGTAGAATTGTTTTGAGAAACCAGTGAGGTCATATATAGGTGGTAAGCTGCTTGACACAGAGTGGGTCCCTGATAAATAGGAGTGATTCTTAACAGTAGGCTTTCCAGGCAAAATAGTGGTAGGTGGTTTTTCACAAGAGTTTTAATAAAACAAAATTCCATTTTATTTGAAAGACAATAATAGATACAACATTCCAGGATTCTTTCCCCTATTTTAATGAATCAAGGACACACCAAATTCAATTTAAAAAAAAATAATACCCCAAAGGACCGCAAGTAAGCTTGATTTATATTTTCTTTACCAGTCACTTCTATTTTATAAGTCTGACTTTTCCATTAAAATGCTATTAAGTAAAAACAGGATTTTACAGTATTTGTGATAACTTGGGTCTCAGTGTGATCATTGGAATTATCTCTAGCAGAATAACCATGTCTCCTTGTTTTATTTCCTCTTATATATCAGCTATATCTTTACTGCCTTCTTCCAGTTGAGTAAAACCACTTCTGCCTCAATTTGTGGTTTTGAGTCCATGAAAATATCTGTGGTTTTGAGGGCCCTTTTCATCCTGAGGTTATTAATTGGGATTCAGGAAGGGAGGGGAATGGTAGTCATCCAGTAAGAAATGTGAGAGGCTGTCACGGAGAAGAGAAGACACACCCATCCTGTGAGGCTCTGAGGGTGGGTTGGGATGTGGGCTATGGACACCAGAGGGAGAACAGCCTCTGATGTGCCATCCAGAAAACCTTCCCAGCCTGAGAGGTGCCCTGGAGGTGGTGAGGTCCCCCTCATCAGGTAACCCAAGCTACGGCCACCCCCTTGGATGATCTGCCAGTCAGATGACCCACTGGTGCTAATGTCCTGTCTACCTGGGAGTCATTTCTTCTCTAAAATGACATCATTGTGAAAAGGTCAGGAACTAGACAGGTGGTGGTTATACAACATTGTGCGTTGCATGCTTTAAAATGGTTAAAATGGTGAAATTTATGTTACGTACAGTAGACCACAATAAAAGAAAATAGATGACATCGCTGGACAGAATGGTCTCCAAGGCTGCTGCTAGCTGTTAACATGTTATGTTTCTAGGAGGGAGCCACGTGGCTTAGGGGACTGGCTCCCAGACTCTATTTAGTCAAAGACGAGCCATGTAGACAATATCTGACTGACAGGGAATGGCCAATTAAATTATGGTTCAGGCATAATATGGAATATTATATGTCCATGTAAGATTATGCTCATGAAAACATACTTAATGCCACAGGAAGACAATTATGATATAATGTAAAGTGTAAGAATAAAGGATTTAAACTACCCATGATGTGATCCTAACTTATAAACATAGATAAAAAATCAAAACATTAGGGCTTCCCTGGTGGCGCAGTGGTTGAGAGTCTGCCTGCCGATGCAGGGGACATGGGTTCGTGCCCCGGTCTGGGAAGATCCCACAGCTGTGGAGTGGCTGGGCCCGTGAGCCATGGCCGCTGAGCCTGCACGTCCGGAGCCTGTGCTCTGCAATGGGAGAGGCCACAACAGTGAGAGGCCCGCATACTGCAAAAAAAAAAAAAAAAAAAAAATCAAAACATTAGTAGTGTTTATCCCTGAATTGTGGGATTACAAATTATTCTGATTCCTTTATACAGTTCTCAAAATGCTTACAAAGACCATGAATTACAATTATAATTTTTAAAAAACTATTTAAAAACAAAAAATAAATAACAGGCCTTTGGATTTGGTAACCCCCAATGTGAACCATGATGTGCTTTGGAATAGTAGGGCAGCAAGATGGAAACAGCCCTGGTTAGGAGAACTGATGTGTAATTCCAGTTCAGCCAGGGCAAAGAGCTGCTTCGCCTTGTTGTGCCTCAGTTTCTCCGTCTGGAAGAGGGGTATAAAAATAACAATGTACTGCACGTGTTTTGTGAAGAGCAAATGAGATCATGAAAGTGGGACAGTTCTGTTGACTGAAGAGTTCTCAGCCTTTTTCTTGGTCATGGAGTGAATTCAAACTGTGTATTTCCAAATCTTTTCTTTAACAAAAACTTAATGAGTGCTTTTAAAGTTAGTGATTGCCACTTATCCAGGAATTTAAGAGCTCATTTCCAGTAACAGTGCTGCTTTTTTTCCTCATCTTTCTTCCTATAACCTTAATGGGAAAACATTTTGTTTCATCTGAAGTGTCACCACCTGACTTTTATTTACAGTCTTAAATTCAAGGAGGTGATGATAAAACCAGTTTAGCTGAAGGGAAGTTGCACCCACTCCATCCCCCTCCCCCTGGGAATGTGGTGCTTCTCCGGAGGAATAAGGTCCCTCCTCTTTGTAGGAGGGAGCATTTGTTTCCCCGGAACCATCCACATTGTTGAACTTTAGAAGAGATTTTCCTTTGCGCTTCTCTGGTTCTGCCTGTCCTCGCTTTGAGACCCACTTAGAAGGAACCATGAACAGGACATTTTATTCACACAAGGGGGTTCTCTTTCTTGGAGGCTGGCTCCTTGGACCAGCATAAAGAAAAGACCATTTTGGTAGGGCCGTCAAGTATGCTGTTTCTCTCTCGAACCTCTTTCCCATTTAAACGAGCTTATGGGGTGGGTACAAAGCATCATAACCTTGATGTTTTATTTGAAGCTTACCTTGCTATTAAAAGCAAACTTTCCCAATTCAACAAATTCAATGAAACATTTCCGAAGAACCTGATACGTGCCAGGTCCTATAGAAATAGAGTTGAATAAGATGTGGTCCTTGCCTTCAGTGAGCTCACAAAACAGTGAGGGGGATTGGCGTGTAAGCAAGTGCAGCGCAGTTGATGAGAGGAGCGAAGAAGTCCGAGGGGCAGGAGTGGGACATGAAAGACAGTCTTCAGCATGGTCAAGAGAACAGCTGAGCCGGTTCTGAAAGTGGAACAGAAATGTGCCAGGCAGCCAGGGCTGGGAAAGTCTTCAAAGGCTGAGGCAAGCAGATATGAAGATACCAAGACAGCCCAGCTTGGTGACTGATGGTGTGCTTGGAAGTGGGAGCTCTGGGGACGAGGCCATTTAATAAAGAAAAGAAAAGAGTAGAAAATGGCCTTGGTATTGAGCTCAGCACCATGGGACGTGGCTCTTCTTTTCCTGGATCTCTTAGCCAGCTGGGCAGTACTTACTGGCCGTTCACACCGCCCTCAGGGTGTTACCAAGTCCAAGCTCGTACTGCTCGCCACATGACAGGACAATAAATAGAGAGACAAGTTGTTGGGGCAAGGAATAGCACCTTTATTCAGAAAATCAGCAGACTGAGAAGATGGTGGATTAGCATCCCAAAGAACCATCTTCCTGGAGTTAGAATTCAGGCTTCCTTTATACTAAAAGGGGAGGGGGTAAAGTCCTGGTTACGGTCAGACTCCAGAGGGGATGTGTTAATTTCTTCCTTCCTGAAGCCATTCACAGGTGGGCCTAGTCAGGAGGTTTCCTGTGATGCTAAACAAAGATATTTTACCTTAACACTCATCACATGGGAGGCAGGGTACCCAGAGATGGGCCATTATGTATCATTTAGGCTTATAGGCAACATCCCTTTAGTGATTAACTTGTAGCAAAAGCAAGGGAACACAAATGTTAAAGTAAAAGTAACAGATTCAATGTGGAGTCAGATTTGTTGTTCCCTGTTACAAGGGTTCTGTCGCTGGAATGGACACACGGGTGGAAAGGGTTACGCCTGGCCCCTCATCCGCTATGGGCAGGACAAGAGACAGAAAAGCAAGGTGAGCTGCAGGTGCAGAGACAGGCACTGAGTGTGGAAGGGGGCTGGGCGTCCAGCAAGCACGGGTCTCTATGTCCAGGCCAGGCCATGACTGGGGCGGCAGCAGAGGTCAAGGCCTTGAAGGGTACAGTGTGTCTAAGGCAATGACAAGAACTAAGGAGGGCAGAGAGGAAATCAGGAAGGGCCTTGCGTGCCAGAGGGAGGAGTATGGACTTTATCACGTAGGCACTCAGGAACCACAGAGAACTGTAGGAAGTGTGCATCCCAGCCAGGTCTGTTTTAAAAGTGCACCTCAGGTGCCATGTGGAGGATGGGTCTGTGGATGGGAAAGGCCGGAGGCGGGAGATCCCATTGTTAGAGTCCAGGAGAGAGCAGACAAGGCCAAGGCAGGGGGAGAGTGGAGCGGGTGCCAGGGAACACTAAGGATGCTGTGGAGACAGAGGGAGAGGAGGGGTTGGCGTTTACTCAGATGTTTCCTGTTTGGGTCACTGACAGATGGTGGTGACATTCGAGGAGACAGTGAGTGTGGATTTGGGGTGAGGGGAAATGGTCATGTCAGTGTGAGGTACCTGTGGGTCATCCTGGAGGGTGAACAGGTGATAGATAGCTGGATCTGTGTGTCTGGAGGTGAAAAGAACATTCCAGCTGGAGGTGCATATCTGAGAGTTAGTGGCTGTGAACTTTCTCGAGTATCAGGATAATTTCCAAATAAAATATCCAAGCTAAGGAATCACAACAGTACGATCATTTTTTTTTTGTACGAGTTCCAAATAAGAAAATAGTTAAGCCAGAAAATCCAATTGTGCCTATTCCTAGAATTGGGTAACTGCTGTATCTTTGCACATTGTTCATTGAACTGTCTGTGGCTTCTTGCCAGCCCTCAATGAGATTTTTATATTTCTTAATTATTCAATTACTACCCATAAGTAGGAGTTTGAAATCAAACCCAGACTGCTTCATAATAGAGTATTCTTTTCAGTCATGAGTACAGAAAAGGAAATTGTCCATATTGGGAAGTGAGGATGGTAGAATGGAGGAAGTGTAAGTCTCTAGTCCCGGCTCTGTCCTGGGTTCAAGCTCTGGCTTTGCCACGCCCTAGCCGTGTGAGCTTGGGCAGGTCGCTTCTTTGAGGTCAGTTCTCTGGTTTGTACATTAAGAATAGTAATAGGGCTTCCCTGGTGGCGCAGTGGTTGAGAGTCCACCTGCCGATGCAGGGGACACGGGTTCATGCCCCGGTCCAGGAGGATCCCACATGCCATGGAGCGGCTGGGCCCGTGAGCCATGGCCACTGAGCCTGCGCGTCCGGAGCCTGCGCTCCGCAATGGGAGAGGCCACAACAGTGAGAGGCCCGCGTACCGCAAAAAAAAAAAAAAAAAAAAAAAAAAATATATATATATATAGTAATAATACACCCCCCTGCAGCCTGCTATAAATCTAAAGGAAAGGAGAATTTGCAAGGGAAAGCAATCTGTGTGCTGTAAAGCCCGCTCTAAATGTTGGTTCTGTCGTTAACTCGTGTGCTGCAGGTCTCAGCAGCTTGGGAAGCCGTTAGCCTCAAAGGAAGAGCCTTCTGACAGCGATCTGGCCAGTGCCTCGGCAGGCAGCACCCATCCCGAAGCCCACCTGCCCTCCATCTGCCTCAAGCAGGTGTTCCCCAAGTATGCAAAGCAGTTCAACTACCTGCGCCTGGTGGACAGGATGGCAAACCTGTTTATCCGGTTCCTGGGTATCAAGGGGACAATGAAGTTGGGACCAACAGGCTTTCGTACCTTCATAAGGTCAGTGAGACCAGCTCCTCTGGCAGGGTGGAGACCAGCCCCACATCTGGCTGGTCCCGTCTCTCGGACTGCTCCTGGGAGAATCTGTGATGCCAGATCACGGCCCCATTTGGGGTTGGACTGGCCCAGCTGCTGGCACTGGGCCTGGCACATAGTAGACTCTTGTTTGTTGAATGAATTAATGAATGTTATGGATGTGACAATAATCACAACATTATGCTTGTGGTTAGAAAACAATCCTGCGCTACCTTGAGCTAGGTCCTTATTCATCTATGAATAATTGCCCCTTGGACTCAGACAGACCTCGTGCTTCTAAAACTGGAGTGATGTTCTCCCAGCAGTACGTGGCTGAGTGCTGAGCTTTTATGAAGCCGCAGCAGAGAAACAAGCCACATCTTCCAAAGTGTCAATTTCAGGAGAGAAAAGTTAAATAATTCAGTTGATAAATAATTTAATACATTTGTTCTAATATAAAAATAATGTGGTTATATTATAGAGTATAATACAAAATTTGCATGAATTTTAAAGATAAAACATGAGACAAAGAAGTTGTGTTTTTGCCACAGCCTATAAAATAAGCCATTGCCACTTAATCTCCCGAGATTATTCATTAACTTGCCTCTACCCTCTGGGATAATTTGGGGCAGTACAGGAGCACTTACTAGCTGAGTGACCTTGGGTAAGTTAATGACAGTCTCTGAACCTCAATGGTCCTATAAAATGGAGATGAAACTATCAATACCCTAGGATTGTATGTTATACACCTCAGAGGAACTACCTGCCAGCGTCCCATGTTGCTATTGTTTTTCTCATCATTGGTTTTAATATTTCTATCTGGCAACACAAAGTCACCCTGTTCATAGTTTTTTTCATGAAAGCAAATAATTAGAAGTCTTGAATTGGAAACCATTTGTCAGATGCTTTTCTCTAAATGAATTTTATAAATTCTAACTCTAGTGCTCTGATACTCCTGATAGGATGACATGAAGAAGTATCAGCAGGAATTTTTGCCATCTCAGTAAACCTGAAGTCATATTTGCACAGTGATTTTGAGAGGGGCTTTGTGTTAGTTTCAGGGGAAAAGAGAACCCCATGGAAAGAGCACAAACTTTGGGGTTTGGCTTCAGAGCCAAGCACACTACTTAACAGCTGTGTGGCTTTGGGCAAATTCCTTATCTTCTCTGAGTCTCAGTTCCCTCATCTGTAAAATAGGAATAATCTCTCCCACCTTGCAGGAGTGTTATGAGGTTGGGACGTAATATATCATAAAGGATCTGGCCCACTGCCTAGTTTATGGGAGCTGTTTGTGAAATGGGAGTCTTTTGTTATTATTTCCATGAGACAGAGGGAATTTTCAAGAAAGTCAACAGGCACATGTTATTTCCCTGAGAAAACTACCTAACATGATACCCTCTGACTCATTTAAGAATTGCATTTGATTTGTAGGAATAGATACCCATCTATAAATGGTTTAAAGAGTAAAATTAATTTTTTTCTCATATAACAGGAAATTTGGCAGTGGGGCTTCTAGGGCTGGTTAATGACCCCACAATGTGATCAAGTCCCCAATTTCTGTCTTTGTGCTTACCCACCCTGAGCATGTGCTTCAAGCTTCAGGGTTGCCTTATGGTCACAAGATGGCTGCTCAAAATCCAGCCATCATGGTCAAGTTCCAGGCAGGAAAAAGGAAGAAGGAAGGAAGAGCAAAAGACGTTGGTCAGATGCTTCCTTTTAACTCCTAATACAATTCTACTAAAATGTAAGAGAGAGGGAGAGATTTGAAAAAAAATTACATATCACAAGAACCACAATCTCAGTTGCCTGAGGATGGGGTGGGGGGAGGGTGCAGGCAGGAAGGATAAACAAACCAGTGGGTGGGGTCTAGAAGGATGAGGAGGGTGGGGCTGTGGCAAAAAGAAAGGTTGTTGCCGGGCTAGTATTACCAAAGCTTTTGATTTTTCAAGATAAGCTAGAAATATTGATTTTTATGTAAAATATCAATGCATGTATATACTGAATGTTGGCGATTCAGAAAATAATTCTGGGTTCAACCAAAGCATGGCGGCCCATAGAGTCCACCGGTGTGTTACCTCTGGTGTCAGAGGCTGAGGTACATATTAAGAGGACTGGTATGTTCATGTACAATCTTGAAAAGAAAATTCCTGAAAAGAATCAAGAATGGTTCTAGCAAAGAAGATTCTTAAAATGCACTCAAACTGGATGATGTCAAAAATATTGCTACAAATCTGTCTCTGTGTGAGAGGCTTTATGATTTTTCCACCCCTTTGTTCTCTATAATTAAGAGTGTTTGCATGAACAACCCATCTTTGTGACGTTAGGGACTATTAGGTCCTGCAGCCGTCGTTCCCAACCTGTGGCCGAGTACTGTTAGTGGGAGCGATGGTGACCGTGACAAGTGACAATGTCTTCAGGTAGGGAAGAGGCAGCTGGAGCAGAAGGACCCAGACTGTGAGCCCCTGTCCCCTCCCTCTGTACCCACCCAGCAAGTGTCCTGAGTAATTAAGGATGCAGGAAGAAATGGAGAAAACATTGCACAACTGTTAATAGATTTCTCCTTTTAAAATGTACCAAGACATCCCAACAGCAACTTTGTTGTAAAAGATGATCTTCTCTGCTTTCAGATTTATATCTGAATGTGTTCCCTCTTGCCAGCTAAATTTAACAGCACATGTTTTCTCTTGCTAACAACTATTCTCTCTCTGCTTTCCACTTCAGTTTAAATTTCGCTTCATTGTGAATTAATAATATTTATGCCATATGTTAAATCAAACCAAGTGCCCTTCTCTGGGGCACTCTGCCAGAGACATATTTGCTGGCTAGAGACCCTCCCTTCTGAGCTCCCACGCAAACGGCAGAGGTTGAACTTGACTTTCGTCTGTCCTACCCACTCTTCCTCTCCAAGTTCCTTGAAGAGAACTGGAGGGAACAAAATAATAAACATTCCGATTGAATTTATTTTCAGTGACCATCTCTCATAATGTGCTGCATAGATCAGCAGTTTTAGGAGTGAATTATGCTAATGCCAGTCTGGCCGTATTCTATTTTTCTTTTCCACCAAGAAATGAGAAATAATGAACTGTCATCCTCTCGTCTAGAATTAACTCTATCTAACCAGCTTGTCGTGTCATTTCCTCAGGAGGCATATAACAGTAGCACGTATTACCATGAATTAAGCACCTCTTTTCTCTCTCTCTTTTTTTTTTAATTCATAATAATTGCTGAGGTGTGGAGACATCTCTTTCTCTGAGAAATAGAAACTATCTGCTTCTTCAGTTTGACAGCTTTCTCGCGGGAAATGCATTTTTGTTATTTTCCTTCCATCGGATTCCTAATTGGGAAGGATTTCTATGTAATTCACTAAGAACCCGTTTTCTGAACGTATCCTACATCAGAATTTGACATCAACTGGCACATGCTGCATTTTCCATTTCCACAGCCTGAAGATTAAACGGTTTGCCAAAACCGGGGTTTATTTCTGGAAAATGGAGGCAGCTTCTCCACACCTCGAGTGTTTGCTTCATGCTGGGCCATTCCGCTTGGAGATCCCCACTCGTGTCCTTTGTGGTTTCTAATCCTGGTCTCCTTCTAAATTAGAGAACGGTTTTCTCTTTTTCCTTTTTTTTCCCCTTACACTCCCTTATCTCATAAGGAGATATTAATATGCTTCATAATGGGTAGCTGTGGGGTGTTATTCTCTGAGAGGCAGCATGGAGCGTTAGAATGTTCTGGAATGGAAGCGTCAGGGGCCCTGCCTCCCCCCTGTCATTAACTCCTCAGTGACTTTGAAAATTCCCCTGTTCTGTGATGATCTCTTTCCAGTAATATCATGAGATTTTTATGCCTGGGATATCAATAGCCTTTAAAAATAGAAACATTATAAACCAAAGTTGTCTTTCCCTCCCCATGCGGATGTTTAGAGAGTGGGTTTTTTTTTTTTCTTTTTTAAACAAATATTGATTATTTGTTAGCTTTCACCTTACAGAAACCTCTCCAGGAAAAAATAAGCTTCTTTTCTTTCACAGAGAAGGATGAACACAAAAGAAATTCTATAAATAGGATTTTATGGAGTGGAAAAAGTTGGTTTCTAAATTTCCCATGAGATGTCACTAGTTGTTGAGAGAAAATGGGGATAATTTCAAATCTTTCTAATCTTAGGCTCCTAATGAACTTGAATGATTTGTGATTCTCTCCATCCTATGTGCCCATATTCTTTTGATTCTGAAAACAAACAAACAAGATAAAACCTTTCTTTAAACTGGTTCTACATCATGGAGGAAGGCTGGGAGCTGTCATATGTGCCAGGCACCGAGCTAGTCCTTAAAATAGCTTTATATGGCGAGTCGCCTTATCCTCATACAAATAAGGAAATTTAGATTGCAGAGAATGTCAATGACCTGCTCAAGGTCACATAGCAGAGTCAAGATTCAAACTCATGTGCCTTTGACTCCAAAGCTCATTTTTTCCATGTACGTTTCTAGCCTATCCTTTCTGCGGAATCTTTCTGGCTTCTCCTGTTACCATAGTTCTTGGATTTCTCTTCCACTGAAGAATTTATCCTATCACTCATCAGTCATTTGAAGAACTGCATCCCAGAGCATAAGGGGAAACTGTTCAAATGATTAAGAGCTACCAAGGCCTCATGTTTTTACCCCAGATTCTGAGATCATTTCTACCCTCCGAGAGCCATATCCAGACTGATCTGGATCCCAGCGTCACTCACTGGGTCCAGAATACCACTTACACATAGTGCACACAAAATAAATTCTATATTGAGTGGGTGGATGGATGAAAAGTGCATTCCAAAATCTTAACCCTTGGAGACATTCCCTGTTTGAGTCCATTAAGAATGTTTGGTGACCACGGGGGTAATCCTAGGAAAACCTGTCTCCAAGTGACCCTGGTTGTCTTACCCGCCAGCCTTATATCCCAAAGCTTCCCAACAGGGCCTCTCTAGAGGCTCCAGACTTTCTGGGTTACCTGAGACTTTGTCTCTTGAATCTTGGGTTCTTCCTGAAGCTCTGGGCTGGGCCACCTCCCCATTTCTCCCCAAAGTTCCCAAGTCCACTACTCCATCCTCCAGGGGAGGCCTGGATGTGAATCCCAGCTGTGTGATCTTGGGCAAGCCATGTCCCTTCTCTTGAGTCTCAGCTTACCCATCATTGAAATGGGCCTAAGAATACCTCCCTCATAAAGTGGTTATAAAGATCCAGAGAGCTAATGGGCAGGAAAGGGCCTGGCATACAGATGGTGCCCACGAAGTGCCTACAGAATCAAAATTCTTTTAAAACATTTCCCGTCTATGGCAGCCAGCACAGATCCCTCCTTCCCCTGCCCCAGTAGCAAATGTTACCATCGACTGTGTTTGCAGGTATCACTATGGAGGGAAATTTACTTTTGGAAAAGTGATAAATGGAGAATCCTCTTTGGTAAATTATGACTCCTACTAAAGGTTTGACACTTCTAATTTCTCCTGTCAGGAAAAAAATAACTATATACCAGTGGTCAGTTTGGTTTCCCTTTTTATACTCCATTAACCCACAGAGCAAGCTAGGCAGAGCTCCTGTCCTGTGGGGAGCAAGTGGTCCAGAGGACATGGATACGATAATTGGAGAAAACCCGTAGCCACTCCTAATGAAGCTGTGGAAATGAACAGTGCAGGTTGTTAGAATATACCTTGGGAGAGACTGGAGCGGGTCCCCAGCAGGACCCAATAGAGATAGCCATCTCAGTGACGGGTGACATGAAAAGCCCTGCATCCACTGACATGTTGTTACTGAGGCTCAATAACTGTGCGCTGATGTGCTTTGAAGTCTGCCACTGTGACTTGTGATTGAAATACAGAGCAGGAGCCCAGGAGGAAGCAGGATGTGAATTGATGGCCTGAGGAATACAGGCAGGGAAGAAAGGAAAGAAGGGAGGGAGGGAGGGAGGGAGGAAGGGAGGGAGGGAGGGAGGGAGGGAGGATGCTGTCATATAAGGAGCACCAGCCTCGTCCAGGCACCGTGCTGGGCACACGTGGGCACATGTCAGGGGTGTGCATGGGTTTGGAGAGGGACCTCTGGAATGCCCAAATCCTGCTTGCCAATCAACCCCCGACCTCTCGGGTTCCTAAGGGAGCTATTCACGCAAGGGATGATGACAAATGGGAAACCAAAGAACCACTTTATCATAGCTGGGGCGACGGATGTGGACACATTTGGAAAGTTGAAAGCAGCATGCAGTGTAGTTCAGCCAAGCAGACAGCTGGGCCCAAGGTCTAGCTTTCGGGATTCCCAGGGCAAATCCAGCCCATCTTGGGACTCACCTCCCCGGCACAATCTGGTTCAGGAGGGAAGTGCCTCTGGACCAGCTGAGGGCTGCCTGCCTTCTGAACGGAGAGCCTAAATTCTTTTATCCAGACACTCTGACTAGCAAGCCCCATTTCTCCAGAATGGACAGGGCCTTCACTGAAAGGTCAGCCTCAGGCAGCCTCTGAAGGGGCCTAGATGGTTGTAGCTCTGAGAGGAAGAGGGAAAATAGAGAGAGATTAGGAAGGGAGTCAACAGTTGTCATGGCCCAACCAGGTGCCAGGGCCTTGGGATGCCCTACCTTGTCTCCTCTTCACAACAGCCACGTGGGCGGGTGTTATTCTCTACATTTAAGAGACCAGCAAATAGAGGCACCGAAGATTTAAGTGAATGGTCCACAGCCATACAGATAGAAAAAGCAGCAGGGCCAGGATTTCAGTCCTGGTCTGTCTGAGGCCCAAATCATGCTCTTTTCAGCGTGCCTGCCCACCATTCCAGACCACGGTGACTGTAGTAAAGCCTGCCTGTTTTATAGGTCAGGAAACTGAGGCTCAAGAAGGGGAAATCGTTTAATCAGAGCCATCTGTTTCTAAGTGGTAGAGCCAGGTTCAACTCAAGACTTGCCATCCTAAAGTCCCTCCTCCTCCCAGCCCTTTAGAGCCCTAATGAACCACATTACAGGAACCCACAGGCTCTGACCTCAACTCACATTTTCAGCCTCCTCTCCCATGATTCCCTGCCATTCACCCTTCACTAGTTCCAGCTGTGGGGAGGGAGGGCCTTCCAGGTGGGGCACACAGCCCGGGCAAAGGCACAGAAGCCAGACAGGACAGGACGGGTCGGATCTGGCAGTGACGTGTCCTTTCCTGTCTTCTGCAGGAACTGCAAGCTCAGCAGCAGCAGCTTGTCTATGGCCGCCGTGGACATCCTCTACATTGACATCACGAGGAGATGGAACTCCATGACCATGGACCAGCGAGATTCAGGTACCTGATGACTGGCCTCTGCCATGTCCTGTGGGAGGACAGAGAGGGATGGGTGGTACATTATCTGTTTCTTCTTGTTAAGGGTCAAGGTGGGGGAAGGAGGAAGGTCATCCTATTGTTACCGAGCCAAACTTGGGTCTGTTGGCCTGCGTGCAGTAAAGCCAATCTACTGACTCGGAGTTGTGGCAAAGGAAAGGGCAGCATTTATTGCAGGGCCAAGCAAGGAGTCCAGGCAGCTCAAAAGGCCCGAGCTCCCCAGTGGCTTTCAGGGAAAGGTTTTTAAAAGCAGGGTGAGGGAGAGGTGTCGTGGGGTGTGTGATCAGCTTGTGGACGTTCTTCTGATTGGTTGGTGGTGAGGTAATCGGGAGTCAACATCATCAACCTTCTGGTTCCAACCCGTCTGGGGTCTATGTGCTTGTGGGCAACATGCAGTTAACTTCTTCCACCGGTCGGGGGCTTCAGTATCTGCAAAACAGCTCAAAGGACGTGGCTCAGAATGTTATCTATAGCCCTTGAGGAGGAACTAAAGGTCCTTGACTTTGTTTAATGACTAAACTATTATTATTTTGTTTTGCCTGACTGTTTTCCTTTGTTTCTGCATTTTCTCACTTCTTTGATTAAATTTATTCTTTGGAACTTGGGGAAGGCCTAGGAAGCTAAAGTTTTTCTACAAACAAAAAGCAGGTGGAGGATAGGGGGTGCAGGGGTAGGGTCTGTCCTGGGAAGGCTTGCTTACACTATCAGCTCTAGACATCACTGGAGGGCTGGAGCTGAGTTTGAATTCAGGAGCACTGTCCTGACGTCTGCTCCCAAGGCTGTGCCCACCCAAATCCTAATTCCACTGCTGGAATCCTTTGCCTAAAGCTTTGATTCCATTTATGTTGGAAACAGTCACTTATTTGTTGGTTGGTTCATCCGTCGCCACACATTTCCAGGGCATAAGCGGGGCCAGGCCCCGGATAGACTGGAGTGAACAGCACTTGGTTCAGGCCCAGGAGGAACTGGCTCTAGGGTTGGGAGGCAGATGAGAACATAGCGGTAGCTAGGGCGATGCGTGCTAGGATGGAGGGAAGCACAGAGAGGCTGTCAGGAAGCTCAGCAGAGGAGTTCCTGAGCAAGGGGGGCCCAGGGAAGACTTCCTGCAGAAGCCGAGTGGAATCAGCCGAGGGACAGGGTGGCACACACCCCTTCCTTCAGGGCTGTTTGCCTGCTCTAGGCAGAGACGCACGTGAAAGGCTCAGGTCACCCCAAGTAGCCTGGAGGGTCTGCAGCAAGGAGGGAAAGGAGAAGAGGCAGAGATGGGGTTGCAGGAGCTGTCGAGGCCTTGAATGCCACGCCAAAGAGCTTGATCTTGAGCCCCTAGATCACATGGGGCCGGTGAGGGATTCGGTAAGAAGAATCCACCTTTGGTGGATGAATTTCTGATCTTTTTCCTCCCAGAGGGGTTTTTTCTAAAAAGCCATAATAACCATACCTGACATTTGTTCAGCTCATCACAAAATTACAGCGGGCTCTCATGCATATTCCCTCATTAAACGTCTCTGCTGTGAACCAGTGCAGTAGGTATTAACGCTCGCATTTCACAGCCGAGTAAACTGCAGCTCAGGTGATGGCAAGGGGGCCACCCTCCACTCGGCTGCCTCCTTGCAAAAAGGACACACAAAGAGGGGGCACCACAGGGAGCAGTTTTTTCCTGCGATAGGGTGGTGAGGACCTGAAATCAGGGGGGTTAGGAGACCCAGCTTAGAACGGACAATGCCACTTCCTATGATGTAAGTGCGAGAAGCCATTTCACCTCGTCCTGTCCATTTCCTCCTCCGTAAAGGGTGCCAGCAACACCAGCTCTCCGGGGTGCCCTGTGTTGGAGGGTCTGAAAGCCTGTGGGGCCCTCGTGGACAGTTCATCTTATCAGTGGGCTCCCCTTGGGGAGAATCCTGAGCAGGGTGCTCCCTGCCAGATCCTGCCCCGCACCCCGGGTCTGCCCTGGGCTAGAGCCTCCTGACCACAAGGACCAGCAGCTCTTCCTGCGGGTGCCGGGACTTGGGCATCCTTTGCTAAGTGGTTTCACGTTCGATAATGAGGCTTCCAGCTGCCAATCTTGGGTGTTTCCTACATGCTGAGCACACTGCCCGGCACTTGACACGTGCAGCATGAGCTAGAATTCTCCCAGAGGTAGACACGATTATCTCTTTCATACAGAGAAGGAAATTGAGGCTCAGAGGCACGGCTGGTGGGTAAGGCTTTAACACCAAGCTGCCACCCTCCCCTTCCGGTTGCTTCCTCCTGCTATTGGTCCCAGAGTAAGATGACCACCCAGCTCCCTACTGCTCCCCTTTCTTAAACTCAAAAGCAAAACTCAGGGGCTACTAATACTCACTGATTCGACAAGGCGAGAGCTCCTATCACATCTCCGCCGTCGGAGCTCCCTTCCATTCTTCCCTGGCAACCAGGAGAGGCTGGAGGTGGAACGTCTTAGAAGTAGGCAGATGAATTATCATCTCCAGGACGGAGGGCCCTCGTGTGACAGTTGAGCCGCCTGCTTTCTGCTGACGCCTTCAGAAAGTGAAGACGTGTTTGCTGTGTGAGCCGAATGCGGGGCGTCGTTGCAGGAGCCTGTGGAGGGGGCCAGATGAGGGGGCAGGGGTGGCAGTGGGATTATTAAATATTGAAATTGATCAGGAATAGCAGCGGGAAGCTATTTATCATGTTTTATTGCTTCAAACTAGCATTACCATCTGGCCCCATTGTTAATTCTGAGTAGCTTTTCATGTTTTGTTTGCCTCTTAAATTGCTCCCCAGCAGCGGAATCCACAGGGGCTGCCCACAGTACAGGCTCGGGTGAGGTTTTCTGGGGTCTGCAGCGTCTCTCTGTCTGCTGACCAAGCTAAGGAGATGAGAAAAATACTTGTGTTTAGAACATACAGATGCGCAAGTCTGGGGCTGGGATCTTCCAGGCCTTTCCGCCCTGCCTCAGCCCCTGACTGTGTGGAGTAACAATCCTTAGTAGTAACTGCAATTTTGAGATCACCTCCGATGTACAAATATCACTGCTAGGGCTTCCCTGGTGGCGCAGTGGTTGAGAGTCCGCCTGCCGATGCAGGGGACAGGGGTTCGTGCCCCGGCCCGGGAGGATCCCACATGCCGCGGAGCGGCTGGGCCCGTGAGCCATGGCCGCTGAGCCTGTGCGTCCGGAGCCTGTGCTCCGCAACGGGAGAGGCCCGCGTACCGCAAAAAAAAAAAAAAAAAAAAAAAAAAAATCACTGCTAATTCTCACACCAGACCTTCGAGGTGGGTGATCAGATCCCATTTTACAGAGCAGGATTCTGAGGTTTCCAAGAGCAAAAGTGACTTGTCTGAAATCCCATAGCCAGTGAGTAGCAGAAGCTGGATTTGCACTCAAGCCTCCTACCTCCTGGCCTAGGACGCTGTCCCTGGTCCAGGGCCACACTGAGCAGCGCTTTTTCATCTGAGTGATGCGGAGGGGATGGGGCTCGTGAGGCAGGGAGGTGAAAGGTCAATTCACAGAGCACAGGGAAGGCAGAACTGGAGTGGGCGTTGGTGCCTTGTCCACACACCTGTCTCCCTTCCTCCTTGGAGCTTATACTCCTGTTCTCCTGTTTCCATTACTCCTGAAAGGAAATAATAGTGCCCAGGGTGGGTGGGTGGGGGGTCGTATAGGCAGTGAGGGCTGGGCATTAAAGCCAGGAATGAGAACGCTGTCTGTGCCCATGGGCTCAGGGGCCACTGCTGTCTTAGCTGGTGCAGGCTGGGGCCCAGATGCCTCCTGAGAAGGCTGCTCGAGCACCTCTGGTTCTCAAGGAGAAGGAGTTTCTGAAGCCAGCCGCGTGCTCAGGACCATTCAGGAAGCTACTGGATGTCAGAAGAAGTAAAGGCCTGGTCGGAGGTGTGGGTCCCTGTGAGCTGGGGCAGATTTACCTGCCCTAGAGCTGCTGGGGGGCTGGCACGGAGGAAGTCAGAAGAGGGGCAGAAGGTGCACTCTCAGTCTCAAAGGGCACGCACTCACTCATTCATTCACTGATTCGTTCATTCAACACACAGGTAATGGATGTGTCACCAGGTATTGGGCCCTACTGGAATATAAAGAGAAATTATTTTACAGACCCTATTCTCAAGGAAAAAAAAATAATAGAGGTTATGTACTGAACATTTACTATGTGACAGAAATCAAAGATGCTTGTTATGAACTGCTTCATTTAACTCTCACACAGCCCTGTGAGATAAGGCTGGCTATTCCCATTTGACAGATGAGAAAGCTGAGGCTCAAAGGGTGAACTTAAGCAAGCGTGTCAAGTCTTACAGTGGGGAGCCTGGGATCTGAACCAAGAACAGCCTGCCTTCAGAGCTCATCCTTGGCCCTTGCATTACACCCAGCGTCTCCAGCCACACAAATGAAAAGGATGAGCAGTTGACAGTTGTAACAGGGGGTGGCCAGAGCTCCCATGGGGGAAGCAACAAAGGAGGGAGCTGTGTGGGTGAGGAGAGAACACGAGCAAAGCACTTAGCATGCTGGGCGACCCAGAAAAGGTGCTCGCTACTCGTTCTGTATCCCTGAGGGCCTGGCACATCGACCAGAGCACGCAAAAGCATCTCACTTGGTGCCCAGTGAATGTTCGATGAGCAGACGAATACCAATATAAAAAATGTCCGCCATCCCCAAAGCAGGGCCTTCTGAGTGTGAGAACGATGGCTTATACTAGTGGTGGTCTATAGGGGTCTCCCTCTGCTTTCCTATCATCCAGTGTAAAATGCCAGCCCATTTGAATAAGACCATCACCCCGACCCAAACCCCAGTGTGTCCAAGTGCTGATGCACCTTTCCTTTCTGGAAGCCAGCCCAGACGTTCCTTCTGCCCTAATGAGACTTTGGTACCCACCAAGGGGGTTAACCAGATTCCCAATGCTCAAGGCCCTTATGGACCTTTATTTGACCTGCATGAGGAGACCCTGCTATTGAAATGGAGAAGAAAAAGTGATGTTTAAAAAGACTAGAGAAGGAAAAAAAAAACAGTAAGAAAAAGCATACCTATTATGAAATCTAAATCTCAGACCATCCTTTTAAATAGGCTCGTTATTGGTTGCTTTTTTAAATTGGACCTCAGGTGCACAGAACTGGGTTGATCATAATCTTTGGTTCGTGAGACACTTCCATCCTGGTCCATGCATAGCCTGCTCTATTTAGTTAGCTTTTTGAATTAGTTATTTGTAATAATGGAAGAAGCATCCACACACTCTCGTGACCCAAAGCAAAAGCTGGGACTCGACGATCACACGCGTTTAACACGTGGCTCTCCCCCAAACCCAGCCCATTTCCCACCTCTCTCCACCTGAGGAGCCCTCAGCTGCATCCCATGCCCATCGCTCCCTAAACAGACTATCTTCCTCTCTTCAAATGCCAATGACTACGTAGGAGCTTGGTGGAATTCCGTAATATGCAGTCTCACACTCTGCAGCAGGCCAGTGTAATTGTCAATTGTCATTTAAAAAAAAAAAAAAAGATTTCAGTTTCCAATTCTAGAATTTCTAGCAGAGCACAGAAATCTAAAAAAAATTCTAAAAAAGAATTTCTAGCAGAGCACAGAAATCTGTTTGTGTTATCAGCAAACTTGGGGTGTAGTAGCCCTCTCATTGCCCAGAACCATTTGTCAGTGAAGAGGCAGTTATGTTATGTAAATTACACTCACGAACACCTCCTTATCATTGAGACTTTGCTCTCTACTTCTCTGTGGCGAGAGACTAGGACAGCATCAAGATTAGGCAATAAAAGGCAGTATCACTGGCATCATCTGTGAGAGACAAACACTTCACTTGAAAAGGGAACACTTGAGCCCAGCATCTAGGTGTCTGGTCCATCTAACCCACAACCGGCAGCTAGGGGCTTCAGAGCAGCTTTGTTCACTTCGCAGCCAGATTTTTTGCTGTTTTAAAATATAAACTAGAGGTCCTCCCAGTAAGCAATGGAAACATGATTGCAAAACAAGAAAAAAATGGACTGGAGCGTCTTTCCCACCCACGTGAGTGAGCACACATGCGACACCCACATATGCGTGTTCGGCCCACACCTTGCTTGCAGAGGAAAAATCAGAGTGGCATAGTTTAATGTCTCATAGGTGCTGTAGACCCTTTGACCAAAATAAGAAACATTTCTTCCACTGCTTGAAGAACTCCTGAGCTACATGCCCGCCTTCGTGGGGCTGCCTGGGTTTGACTGGCAGTATAACCAAAGCCACGGGCTCTGGGATCAGACAAACCTGGCTTCAAATCTGAGACCGGTAAATTGCAAGCTGTGTAGTCTCCACAGGTTATGTAACTTCCTCTGAGCCTCACATTCATCTTCTGAAAAGGGGGAGATAATAATGGTGCCCACTTCATAAGAACATTGATACGGCTGAAATGGGACAAAGCAGAAAGTGCTCAGAGCAGGGTCTGAGTAGGACATGCTCAGTAAGCAGGGGCTGCTTCCATTGATATCACCTGGCTCTGACTGCACCCCTCTCCCGGGACATGCTTCCTGGGCACCTACTCGTGCCAGGCGCTCTGCAGGTGCTGGGAACAGACAGGAAGAAACGCCTGCCTGGAGACACTCGCAGCCTGTGGGAGGGATGGGATGTGGCGGCAACAGGCCTTCCCTCGGAGCCGACAGAGTGCCAGGGCCTCCCCTCCTTTGCCTCCAAGACGGCCCTCACCTGCCTTTGGCCCGGGTGGCTGCTATCAACAGACCAGTGCCTGGCTGCCCCATTCTCGCCGCCCTGCCCCTTTGTCCTACACAGCACTGTTGGAGGGTTGGCTGGGACGAGGAACCCATGTGTCCAACTCAAGGAAAGTAGGGGTGGGGGAGTGGATACTGTGAAGCTGGGGACCTTTAGCAAGAAATGCAGCACTGCCAGCTTCGGGGCTGCCGGGCCTGGAGAGTCAGGGCCAGTTTCTCTCCACGTGTGCCACGGTCTCCAAAGACCAGCTCTCCCCTCTCCTCTGCACGTCTGCTCTCACACTGTGGGTGCTCCTGCCCTTGGCTGGCTGCAGCGGCCTCCAGCCCTCCTCCTGTATCACCTCTCAACCCGGAGTCCACCATCAGCCGCCTGCAGTCGCTGGTCTCACGACAACAACTCCAGGGGAGCGAGTGAGAACCCTTCCCCCTGTGCAGCCACCCCTCCGGTCACTAGCCCCATGCTCACTCGTTCCAGCCTAGGTGGCCGGCCACTATGGAGGACCTCCATCGGGGCCACTTGCCGAAGCCCCCACCCCTCACACACCACTGCCCAGGCCCTCCTCGCAAGGCGCCGCCCTCAGGCTGGGCCAGGTCTCCCTTCCCACGGGCTCCAGCAGCATCCAGCCCCGCTCCTGGACAACACCGATCACAGTGCGAAGTAAATGCTGTGGAATGAGTGTGTGGCAACTGCCCCTTGAGCTAGACTAACCTCCATGACGCCAAGTTGTTCCTGCCTTAATGAAGCCTAGCTCTGTGCCTGGCACATAGTAGGTGCTCAGCGAACGTGTGCAGGATGGACGAGGGACGGGACCCTGCCGATCAGCTGACATCTGTGGGTGTCTGAGTCTTGTTACTGTCTCTTACCAAATTTCCTCAGTCGACTTATGCAAATCATCTGCCTCCTCTACTTTCCTCAGCTGGAATGAGCCCCAACTGAAATGTATGTGGTTAACAACGTACTGAAATATTTAAAAGTATTTTTACTTGGAAGGTTTAGCGAAGCCTCACTTATACATATACATGGATGGCCCCCTCCCTCCTCGGTACAGGAGGCGGGTTTCACGCGGTGCCTCGCACCGTGTCTGGCACGAGCGATGTTCTTCAGCCTTGAAATTATCTCAGAGTCAGATGGGCCTCCCTGGATGTGTGCCCTACACGCTTACAAAATAGTCAGTGTCAGAATTATTTTTAATAAAAGCAAGCGAGCCAACAGAAATGCCAGCTCACCCTCCCCGCACAGACGCTTATCTGGGGCTGCTGCCGTGCAGGCTGCACCTTCTGTAATGACTGTCCCCTCGGCAAGTGTCGCCTGGAGACGTGTGATCACCGCCACAGCCCCTTCATTGGAGTGCCTGATCTTCATCTTCCTGTCCATCACCTCCAGGGCATGGGAACAGGATCTCCGCCATTGTCTGGTCCTATGCCCCAAAAAAGAGACAAAAGGAAAAAAGTGGGATGAATTTTTTTATGCAGCTATTTCCTTTTCTTCATCCCAGATCTTGCAGGAACAGCGGCAGCGGGATGGAGGTTGTGGGAAAAGCATGAGCCATGAACCAGCGAGTCAGCCAGGCTGAGTTTGGTTCTTCGCACCTCCCATCTTGGCGCCCAGGGTCGGGGGTGGGGGCACTTGAGCTCCAAGAGCCACAGTTTCCTTTAAAACGGGCCAGTGACATCCACCTTGGGTTGTTGTAAGGCTTTAGTTAGTAAGTGTACCCCTGGCTCTTCTTTTACTTTGTTTTAACCACCAGTGTCATTCTTGACATGTGTGCGTGCTTTCAGATTACAAAAGAGTCTTCCAATCCACTTGTGCACTGAAAGCTCACACTCCCCCTGAACGTGGTCTTGTTCCCACGACCCCACTCAGGGAGGAGGAAACCAAGGCTCAGAGTGGTAAAGAGGGGTCAGGGACAGAGCAGGAACCGGTCTCCAGCCTCCATCTTGTGCAGCCTCAGGAAGTGACAACACTGATGAGTAAAGATGGAAGGACTACTGCCAATCCCCAAATATCCCCAGGCTGAGGCATCCATAAGGTGGGCGGAGCTGTGTTTGGTAAGACCATCAGGGAGACGTGACTAATGACAGACGCATCCTCCGCAACCCCTCCCCCCATCTGCTCCTCTACTACCAAGGAGTCAGGATACAGGGTCACACAGGCTTTACTGCTACAAAGCTCTGCACTTGACCCTCCTCACAGCACCGCTATTTAGAGTTGAGGAAATGAGAATTAGACCGGTTGGGGCCACCTCCAAAGGCACCTCGCTAGTAAACAGCAGTGCTTGGACAAGGACCCACGTCTTCTAACTAAATCTTCTCCAACATGCTGCCCCTTAATGTGACTGCTGGTGATTGACACAAATATGAGCTACATTTATGGATTTTTTAAAATTAATAGACAATTTTTTTGGAAAAGTATTTTTTTTTTTTAGTAAATTTATTTTTGGGGGGCTGTGTTGGGTCTTCATTGCTGCATACGGGCTTTCTCTAGTTGTGGCAAGCGGGGCCTTCTCTTGTTGCAGAGCACAGGCTCTAGGTGCGTGGGCTTCAGTAGTTGTGGCGTGTGGGCTCAGTAGTTGTGGCTCATGGACTCAGTAGTTGTGGCTCGTGGACTCTAGAACGCAGGCTCAGTAGTTGTGGCTCACGGCTTACTTCTTCTGCAGCATGTGGGATCTTTCTGGACCAGGGCTCGAACCCATATCCCCTGCATTAGCAGCGGATTCTTAACCACTGAGCCACCAGGGAAACCCCTTTGAAACAGTTTTAGATTTACAGAAAAATTGAGCAGATAATACAGAGAATTCCCATATACTCCCCAAACACATACTCTTTCCTCTATAGTATCTTGTATTAGTATACATTTGTTAGTTAATAAACAAATATTAATATATTATTATTAATTAAAGTCCATAGTTTAAAGTTCACTCTGTGTTGTACATCCTATGTGCTTTGACAACTGCATAATGTAATGTATCCAGTACAGTACCATACAGAATGTTTTCACTGCCCTAAAAATCCCCTATGTCCCACCTATTCATCCTCCCCCACCCTGAATCCCTGGCATCCACTGATCTTTTTACTCTTTTCATAGTTTTGCTTTTTTCTGAATGTCATATTGTTGGAATTGTACAGTATGTAGCCTTTTCAGTACTGGCTTCTTTCACTTAGCAATGTGCATTTAAAGGTCCTCCATGTCTTTTTGTGGCTTGATAGCTCATTTCTTTTTATCTGTGAGTAAAAGTCCATTGAATGGATATGCCACAGTTTGTTAATCCATTCACCTATTTAAGGACATCTTTGTTGTGTACAGTTTTTGACAATTATGAATAAAGCTGCTATAAACATTTCTGTGCAGTTTTGTTTTGTGGACATATGTTTTCAAAATGGGCAAATACCTAGGAATGTGATTGCTGGATCATATGGTAAGACTACATTTAGCTTTTTAAGAAACTGCCAAACTGTCTTTCAAAATGGCTGTACCATTTCACACTCCCACCAGCAATGAATGAGAGTTCCTGTTGCTCCACATCCTTGACAACACTTAGTATTGTCAGTTTTTTAAAATTTAGCCACTGTAATAGGTGTGTAGTGGTATACCACATTGTTTTAATTTGCAATTTCCTAAAGACGTGTTATGTCGAGCATCTTTTCATATGCTTATTTGACATTTGTATATCTTCTTTGATGAGATGTCCAGATCTTTGCCCACTTTTTTTTCTTATTGTTGAGTTTTAAGAGTTCTTTGTATATTTTGGATACAAGTCTTTTATCAAATATGTCTTTTGCAAATATTTTCTCCCAGTTTATGTGGCTTACCTTTTCATTCTCTTAACAGTGTCAGCACAGAGCAGAAATTTTTAATTTTAATAAGGTCTAACATCAATTTTTTCTTTCAGGGATTTTGCTTTTGGTGTTGTGTCTAAAACTTCATAGCCAAATCCAAGGTCCCCTAGATTTTCTCCTGTTATCTTCTAAAACTTGTATAGTTTTGCATTTTACATTTATGTCTATGATCCATTTTGGGTTAATTTTTGTGAAAGGTGCAAAGTCTGTGTCTAGATTCTTTTTTTTTTTCTTTTAAATATGGATGTCCACTTGTTCCAACACCATTTCTTGAAAAGACTGTCCTTTCTCCATTGAATTTCCTTTGTTCCTTTGTCAAAGATCAGTTGATTATATTTGTGTGAGTCTATTTCTGGGCTCTGTATTCTGTTCCATTGATCTACTTGTCTGTTCTTTCACTAATACCGTGTTGTTTTGATTACTGTAACTATAGTAAGTTTTGAAGTTGGGTAATGTCAGTCCTCTATGTTCTTCTTCTTTAGGATTGTGTTGGCTATTCTGGTTTTTTGCCTTTCCCATATAAATTTTAGAATCAGCTGGTCAATATTCACCAAATAACTTGCTGGGATTTTAATTTGGATTGTGTTGAATCTATAGATTGAGTTGGGAAGAACTACCACCTTAACAATATTGAGTCTTCCTGTCCATGAACATGAAATATCTCTCCATTTATTTAGATCTTTTATTTTTGTCATTCAGGTTTCTTAGTTTTCATATGTATCTTCCGTATGTTCTGTTAGATTTATATCTAAGTATTTTATTTTATTTTACTTTACTTGTGTGCTAATATAAATGATGTTGTGGGGGTTTTTTTGTTTTGTTTTGTTTTTGCTGTACGCGGGCCTCTCACTGTTGTGGCCTCTCCCGTTGTGGAGCACAGTCTCCGGATATGCAGGCTCAGCAGCCATGGCTCACGGGCCTAAATGCTCCGCGGCATGTGGGATCTTCCCGGACCAGGGCACGAACCCGTGTCCCCTGCATTGGCAGGCAGACTCTCAACCACTGTGCCACCAGGGAAGCCCACAATGTTGTGTTTTTAATTTAAAATTCCAAGTGTTCATTGCTGGAATATAGGAAAGCAGTTGACTATTATATAATAACCTTGTACCCTACAATGTCGCTATAATCACTTAGTTCCAGAAGTTTGTCAATTTATGGGGATTTTCTACATTGACAGCCGTGTCATTTGAGAATAATGGCAGTTTTATTTCTACCTTTCCAATCTTTTGGTATACCTTTTCTTTTCTCTTCTTGTCTTGTTTTGTCTTGTCTTATTGAATTAACTAAGACTCCCAGTGCAGTGTTGATCAGGAGTGGTGAGAGGGGACATCCTTGTCCTGTTCCCAATATTAAGTGGAAAGCACCTATTTTCTCAGCATTAAATATGAAGTTAGCTGTAGGGTTTTTGTAGCTATTCTTCATCAAATGGACAAAGTTCCCCTCTGTTCCTAGCTTGCATAGAGTTTTAGGGGTTTTTTTTCTTTTTTCTTTTTTATCATGAATCAGTGTTGGATTTTGTCAAATGCCTTTCCTGCACCTATTGACATGATCATATGATTTTTCTTCTTTAGCCTGTTGATGTAATAGATTACATTAATGGATTTTTGAATGTTGAGGCAGGCTTGCATATCTGGAATAAATCTCATTGGTTGTGGTGTATAATTCTTCTTATACATTATTGGATTCCACTTGCTAATATTTTGTTGAGGATTTTTGCATCTATGTTTTTGAGAGATATTGGTCCATAGTTTTACCTTTCTAGTAATGCCGTTATCTAGTATTGAGGTAATGTGGCCCTCATAAAATGAGTTAGAACATATTCCCTCTGCTTCTGTATTCTGTAAGAGATTGTAGAGAATTGGTATCATTTCTTTCTTAAATGTTTAGTAGAATTTATCAGTGAAACCATCAGGACCTAGTGTTTTCTTTTTTAGAAGGTTATTAATTATTGATTTAATTTGTTTAATAGATATAAGCCTATTCAGATTAGCTGTTTCTCTTTGTGTGAGTTTTGTTGAATTGTGTCTTTCAAGAAATTGGTCCAGGACTTCCCTGGTGGCACAGTGGTTAAGAATCCACCTGCCAATGCAGGGGACGTGGGTTCGAGCCCTTGTCTGGGAAGATCCCACATGCTGTGGAGCAACTAAGCCCATGTGCCACAACTACTGAGCCTGTTCTCTAGAGCCCACGAGCCACAACTACTGAGCCCACATGCCTAGAGCTCATGCTCCATAACGAGAGAAGCCACCGCAATGAGAAGCCTGTGCACCGCAACAAAGAGCAGCCCCCACTCACCACAACTTAGAGAAAGCCCACGCACAGCAATGAAGACCCAACACAGCCAAAAATAAATAAATTAATTAATTTTTAAAAAAGAGAAATTGGTTCATTTCATCTATGTTATCAAATTTGTGGACACAAAGTTATTCATAATATTCCTTTATTATCCTTTTAATGTCTGTGAGATCAGTAGTGATAACCTTCTTTCATTTCTGATATTAGTAATTTTAATTACTAATTAGTACTCTAGTAATCTTCTCTCTTTTTTCTTGCTTAGCCTGGCTAGAGGTTTATCAGTTTCATTGATCTTTTTATAGAACCAGCTTTTGGCTTAATTGATTTTCTTTATTGCTTTCCTGTTTTTAATTTCATTGATTTTGCTCTAGTTTTTGTTATTCTTTTCTTCTGCTTACTTTGGATTTAATTTGCTCTTCTTTTTCTAGTTTCCTAAGATAGGAGTTTAGATAATTGATTTAAGATCTTTCATTTTGTTTAATATATGCATTCAAGGCTCTAAATGTCCCTCTAAGCACTACTTTCACTGCCTCCCACAAAATTCAGTAAGTTCTATTTTCATTTTCACTTAGTTAAAAATATTTTTAAATTTCTCTTGACTTATTTTTTGACCCATGTATTGTTTAGACATGTGCTATTTAATCTCCAAATATGTGGAGAATTTTCAGCTGTCTTTCTGTTATTGATCTTTAGTGTAATTTCATTGTGGTATGAGAGCATACTTTGTATGATTTCTATTCTTTTAAATTTGTTAGGTTATGTTTTATGGCTGAGAATATAGTCTGTCTTGGTAAATGTTCTGTGTGAACTGAAAATAATGTGTATTCTGCTCTTGTTGAATAAGGTATTTTATACATGTCAATTAGATCCAGTTGATTGATGGTGCTGTTCAGTTAAACTATATCCTTACCAATTTTCTGCCTGCTGGATCTGTCAATTACTAATAGAGGGGTGTTGAAATCTCCAACTATAATAGTGGATTTGTCTATTTCCCCTTGCAGTTCTATCTGTTTTACCTCACATGTTTTGACACTCTGTTTTTAGCTACATACATGATAAGGATTGTTGTCTTCTTGGAGAATTGACCCCTTTATCATTAAATAATGCCCACCTTTATTCTGCAAACATTCTTTGTTCTGCAGTCTGCGTTGTCTGAAATTAATATAGCTACTCCAGCTTTTTTGGTTTTTTAGTTAGTGTTAGCATGATATATCTTTCTCCATCCCTTTTTATCTATGTCTTTATGTTTAAAGAGGGTTTCTTGTAAACAATATATAGTTGGATTTTGCTTTTTTAAATCCACTCTAACAATCTCTGTCTTTTAATTAATATATTTAAACCATTCACATTTAAAGTGATTATTGCTATAGCTGGATTACTATTTACCATGTTAGTAACTGCTTTCCATTAATTTCCCTTGTTCTTTGTTTCTTTTTTATCTTCCCCTCTTTTTCTGCCTTCTCTGGTTTTAATTGAGCATTTTATGATTTCATTTTCTCTCTTAATATATCAGTTATACTTCTTCTTTAAAAATTAGTGGTTGTCCTAGAGTTTGCAGTGTACTTTTTCAGCTTATAAGCCCATTTTCAAATAGTACAATACAGCTTCCCAGAGAGTGCAAGTTCCTTGTAAAAGAGTACTCCCAATTCCTCCCCCCTTCCCTAATAACTTTGCTGTTACTCATTTCACTTATTCCTAAGCTATAATCACCCAACACATTGTTGCTATTATTACTTTGAACAAACAGTTATCTGTTAGATAAGTTAAGAATAAGAAAAATAAAAAGATTTATTTTACCTTCATTTATTCCTTTTCTGATGCTCTTCTTTTCTTTATGTAGATCTGAGTTTCTGACCTAGATCATTTTCTTTCTCTCTGAAGAGCTTCTTTGAACACTGCTTGCAAGGCAAGTCTATGGGCAACAAATTCCTTAAGTTTTTGTTTGAGAAAGTATTTCTCCTTCACCTTTGAAGGATAATTTCTCTGGATACAGAAATCTAGGTTTATGGGATTTTTCTTTCAATGTTTAAGATATTTCACTCCTCTCTCTTCTTGCATGGTTTCTGATGAGATGCTGATGTAATTTTTTTCTTATTCCTCTATAGGTAACGTGTTTTTCCCCTCTGGCATCTGTCAAGGTTTTCTCTGTCTCTGGTTTTCTGCAGTTTGAATATGATATGTATAGGTGTTAATTTTTTGGTATTTCTCCTGCTTGTCATTCTCTGAGCTTCTTGGATCTGTGGTTTGGATGTTTCATTAATTTTGGAAAATTCTCAGCCATTATTACTTCAAATATCTCTTCTGTTCCTTTCTTTTTTCTCCTTCTGGTATTCCCATTGTATTTCAAGGCTTTTGTATTGTCCCACTGTTCCAAGACATTCTCCTTTACTTTATTCTTTTTTAAAAAATTCAATTTATTTATACTAAAAAACAAAAACAGTTCACCCATTTCTCCCCCACCAACCCCCCACCTTTGGCAACCACCAATTTGTTCTCTGTTATCTATGAACTTGTGTTGGTTTTTTAAATTTGTTTTTTGTTTTTGTTTTAGATTCCATATATAAGAGAGATGCACAGTATTTGTCTTTCTCTGTTCTGTCTTATTTCACTTAGCATAATGCCCTTGAGCTCCATCCATGTTGTTGCAAATGGTACAATTTCATTCTCTCTTATTACTGAATAATAGTCATATTACAATGTCTTTATCCAGTCATCCATCAGTGGACACTTAGGTTGTTTCCATATCTCGGCTATTGTAAATAATGCTGTAATGAACATGGGAGTGCATATATCTTTTCAAGTTAATGTTTTCATTTTCTTCAGATAAATACCCAGAAGTGGAATTGCTGGATCATATTATAGTTCTATTTTTAAGCTTTTATGGAGCCTCCGTACTGTTTTCCACAATGGCTGCACCATTTTACATTCCCACCAGCAGGGCACAAGGATTCCCTTTTCTCCATATTCTTGCCGACGCTCATTATTTCTTATCTATTTTGATAATAGCCATTCTAATAGGCATGAGGTACTGTCTCATTGTGGTTTTGATTTGCATTTCCCTGATGATTAATGACGTTGCACATCTTTTCAGATACCTTTTGGCTTCTTTGGACAAATGTCTATTCAGATCTTCTGCCCACTTTTAAATCAGATTGTTTGGAATTTTTTGCCATTGAGTTGTATGAGTTCTTTATATGTTTTGAATATTAGCCCCTTACCAGATATATAATTTGAAGTTATCTTCTCCCATTCAGTAGGTTGCCTTTTCATTTTGTTGGTGGTTTCCTTTGCTATGCAAAGGAAGCTTTTTAATTTGATGTTCATTTCTGCTTTTGGTGTCAGATTAAAAAGCTATAGCCAAGACCTATATCAAGGAGCTTACCACCTATGTTTTCTTCTATGAGTTTAATGGTTTCAGGCCTTAGTTTCGAGTCTTTAATTCATTTTGAGTTAATTTTTGTGTATGGTGTTAGATGGTGGTCCAGTTTCATTCTTTTGCATGTGGCTGTCCAATTTTCCCAACACCATTTCTTGAAGAAACTGTCCTTTCCCCATTGTATATTCTCTACTCTTTTGTTGTAAATTAATTGACCATATATGCATGGGTTTACTTCTGGACTCTCTCTTCTGTTCCATTGATCTATATGTCTGTTTTTATCCCAACACCATAGAGTTTTCACTACTATAGCTTTGTAATATAGTTTGAAATCAGGAAGTGTGATGCCCACAGCTTTGTTCTTCTTTCTCAAGATTGTTTTGGCTACTTAGAGTCTTTTTTGGTTCCATACAAATTTTAGGATTGTTTGTTCTATTTCTGTGGAAAATGTCATTGGGATTTTGATACAGATTGCATTGAATCTGTATATTGCTTTGGGTAGTATGGACATTTTAACAATATTAATTATTCCAATCCATGAGTACAGAATATTTTTACATTCATTTGTCTTCAATTTCTTTCATTGATACCTTACAGTTTTCAATATACAGGTCTTTCAATTCCTTGGTTAAATTTATTCCTGAGTATTTTATTCTTTTTGATGCAATTGTAAATGGGATTGTTTTCTTAATTTCTCTTTCTGATAGTTTGTTATTAGTGTATAGAAAGCAACAGATTGTTGTGTATTGATTTTGTATCCTGTAACTTAACTGAATTTATTAGTTCTAGCAGTTTTTTGATGGAGTCTTTAGGGTTTTCTGTATATAATATCATGTCATCTGCAAATAGTGACAATCTTACTTTTTCCTTTCCAATTTTGATTCCTTTTATTTCTTTTTCTTGCCTAATTGCTCTGGATAGGACTTCCAATACTATGTTGAATTCAATTGGTAGGAGTGGACATCTTTGTCTTGCTCCTGGCCTTAGAGGAAAAGCTTTCAGCTTCTCACCATTGAGTATGATGTTAGCTGAGGGCTTGTCATATATGACCTCTATTCTGTTGAGGTATCTTCTCTCTATACCTGATTTGTTGAGAGTTTCTTTTATCATAAATGGATGTTGCGCTTTGTCAAATGCTTTTTCTGCATCTATTGAGATAATCATATGATTTTTATCCTTCATTTTATTAATGTGGTATACAACATTGACTGATTTGCAGATGGTGAGCCATCCTTTGTATTCCTGGAATAAATCTCACTTGATCCTAGTGTATGATCCTTTTAATGTATTGTTGAATTCAGTTTGCTAATATTTTGTTGAGGATTTTTGCATCTATGTTCATCAGGGGTATTGGCCTATACTTTTTTTTTCTTGTGGCATCCTTGTCTGATTTTGGTATCAGGATAACGCTGGCCTCATAAAATGAGTTTGGAAGAGTTCCCTCATCTCCAATTTTTTGGAAGAGTTTGAGAAGGTGTTAGCTCTCCCTAAATGTTTGATAGAATTTGCCTGTGAAGCCATCTGGTCCTGGACTTTTGTTTGTTGGAAGGTTTTTGATTACTGATTCAATCTCCCTACTAGTAATTGGTCTGTTCAGATTATCTGTTTCATCTTGACTAAGTCTTGGTAGGTTGTTTGTTTCTATGAATTTATCCATTTCTTCTAGGTTGTCCAAAGACACTGTTCCTGGATATTCAGGGTTTTTTTGTTATTTTATTTTATTTCATTTTATTTTATTTTATTTATTTATTTGTTTGTTTATTTATTTTTGGCTGCATGGCATCCTCATTGCTGTGCACGGGCTTTCTCTAGTTGCGGTGGGTGGGGGCTACTCTTCATTGCTGTGCGTGGGCTTCTCATTGTGGTGGCTTCTCTTGCTGCAGAGCACGGGCTCTAGGCATGCAGGCTTCAGCAGTTGTGGCACACAGGCTCTAGTTGTGGCTTGTGGGCTTTAGAGCACAGGCTCAGTAGTTGTGGTGCACGGGCTTTGTTGCTCCGCGGCATGTGGGATCTTCCCAGACCAGGGCTTGAACCCGTGTGCCCTGCATTGGCAGGCAGATTCTTAACCACTGCACCACCAGAGAAGTCCCCCAGGTTTTGTTTTTTTCTTTTCATTCGTTTTTCTCTTCTCATTCAGTTTGGTGCTGAAAGCTCAACCTCTGTGCACTGGTGCTGAACCAAATCTTGGAGACAGAGTTTTGGATGAAGTAGAAAAGAATAGCTTTATTGTTTTGCCAGGCAAAGGGAGATACAGTGGGCTTTTGCCCTGAAAAACTGTGTGTCCCAACCCGGGGGAATTTGGTGAGGAGTTTTATAGCAATAGTTCAAGGGCAGCATTGCTGATAAGGATCTCTGTGTGTGCAGGGCCTGTATTCCTTTAGTCTGGCCTCAGGTGATTTCCTGATGAGCTTCTGTGATTCCTTTAATCTGGCCTCAGGTGGTCTCCTGATTTTCTCTGAAGAAAGCTTCATCAAGTAGTTAGCATCTTCCATTTGGTGGGGGTTTTAGTTCTGCAGAAGAGCTTAAATATGTTTTTATGTGTATCCCTTGAGGCAGAATGAAGACCCTGCCCCAAGGCTATACTGTTTGTTTGTTTGTTTGTTTGTTTGTTTTCCAAGGCTATACTGTTGTTTCTTGGCTGCTCCTCCCTTGTCTCTGCATCCCCTCCCTTCCCTGATTTTTTTTTTTTTAGAGCTTTGGTTTTATTGATTAGCTCTATTGTTTGTGTACTTTCTGGTTCATTGATTTTCACTCTTATCTTTTATTATTTTTCTTTATTCTGCTAGCTTTGTGTTTAATTTGCTCTTCTAGCTTCTTATTTATTTATTTGTTTATTTATTTATGGCTGTGTTGGGTCTTCATTTCTGTGCGAGGGCTTTCTCCAGTTGCGGCAAGCGGGGGCCACTCTTCATCGTGGTGCGCGGGCCTCTCACTATCGTGGCATCTCATTGCGGAGCACAGGCTCCAGACGCGCAGGCTCAGTAGTTGTGGCTCATGGGCCCAGTTGCTCCGTGGCATGTGGGATCCTCCCAGACCAGGGCTTGAACCCGTGTCCCCTGCATTAGCAGGCAGACTCTCAACCACTGCACCACCAGGGAAGCCCCCCCTTCCCTGATTAACAACTGTTTGAATCTGCCGTTTGGGACTCAGGGAAGGTCATGGAGTCTATTCCCTACAAATAAGAAACAGGGGCCAGAAATGCTTCCATGCCCAGGGGCCCCACAGGGTCCTGCTCAGTTTCAAGTTTGTGATATTTCTATTGACATATCTTCAGGCTCACTGATTCTTTCCTTAGCTATGTCTAGTCTATTTCTGAGCCCATTGAGAGCTTTCTTCATTTCGATTATGGTGTTTTTAATTTCTAGCATTTCCTTTTGATTCTTTCTTAGAGTATCCATCTCTCTCCTTACATTGCCCATCTGTTCTTGAATGTTGCCTACTTTTTCCATCAGAGCCCTTAATATATTAATCATCATTATTTTTAATTCTCTGTCAGATAATTCCAACATCTGTTTCATATCTGAGTCTGATTTTGATGCTTACTTTGTCTCTTCAGACCATGGTTTTTTCTCATCTTTTAGCAGGTCTTGTAATTTTGGGTTGAAAGCTGGACATGATATATCAGGTACTAAGAACTGAGGCAATCAGGCTTTAAGTGTGAGGTTTTATGTTAACCTGGCTGGGAGCTGGGCTATATTTAATGTTTGCTGCAGCTGTAGGTACCAGAGGCTTCAGTTTCCTTGGTTTTATTTTCAACCCCCAGTTGTCTTTGGGTTTCCTTAAACAATCCTTCTTAAATTGTTTTGCAGCTCTCGGTTGTATCCACTGTTGTAATATTGGAGCCCTGTTGATGTGGTGGTAATTTGCTGGGGAGAGAAAGCATTTGATAATCTCATGGTTAAATCTCAGTTTCTTAGTGGGCTTGAGTACCTGGACTGTGATGTTCAGAAGTGTTTCTTAGCCTTTTTTTTTTTTCTTTCCTTATGTGAGAAAGAGGGAAGAGAGAGCCTGGAGTTGTCTTTCCAGGAAGAGAGAGGCTGGAGTTGTCTAACTGCCCTTCCCTCAGGTCAGATAAGCCTCTGGTAAAGCAATTCCCCTTGAGGGCAGGCCTTTGTTATGGAGAACACTCTGGGCATATTTCAAAATGATTACCTTCCCCTCATCCCTGCCTGAAGCAAGAGGGATTTTTCTCCTATAGTCACCTTTAGAACCTGGTTGGGTTCTGGAGGTAAAGTGTGGGGGACCCCTAAAACTGAGCCCCCAGGAATTTCTAACTCTCAGTCTAGTCCATAGTCAGCCTCCAGCAATTCTTGAATCACCAATTAAGTGTTCCTACCAGTTACTGGCTCTAGCAACTTCTGCTCCCAGTAAGTTGATCTCAGCTGTGATTCTCCATATTCACTTGTCTGTCCAGTTTTTAGGGAGACAGTTTGCCCCGTGACCTTATTTCTCTGATGGATGTAAGAAAAACCATCGATTTCCAGTTTGCTCCTTTTTTTTTTTCTTATGGTGAGGATGGGAGTGATGACTTCCAAGCTCTTTATGTGTCAGAGCTGAAACTGGAAGTCCTCTTTACGCATTTGCACTTTTCGCACCAACCTGGTTACAGAGAAGAGAGATGAAGCTCAGAGAAGTTAAGTAATGTGCCCAGGGTCACCCAGCTGATGGGTGATAGAGCCAAAATTCTGTCTTCAGACTCCAGTGGTCTTTGAGAAACTGTACCAATCACAAGCATTGCAGAAGTGTTTACCATGCAGGCCCTTTCAGAGATTTTCCATGGAATTCCTGGTGAAATCTGGGCTTAATCATTTAACCTGAGAGTGAAGTGACAACCTCATGAGCCACTTAATCAGTTCTCTCTCTCTAAGCAAGAAAAGTAACCCAAGATGAAACCTTATCCAGCCCAGAGTCTATCATCTCTCACTTGGGGCCAACTTCAATATTCACTGGTAGCATCCTTTAAAGTGTGCTCATTTTACTGGTGTGGAATCATAGCCTTTAAAACTAGAGAAGCCTTAGAGATCATCTATTCAACCCCCTTGCTTTACAGATGAGGAACACTGAGACCCTGAACTAGCTGCTGTCCATTGGCTTTCTACCTCCTCACTTTGCTCCCTTTCTTAGGTCTTTCTAGGAGTAATTTAGACACATTTCTTTTTGAAATAGTCAGTGCACAGTCACATGATAAAACCTGCACTCTCTCCCCATGGGAGAGGGGAAAAGCCAGACACCATGCCCTTGGGATGCTCTGCATCTCACCGCCAGACGTAGGAGACTTCTAGTGGTCAGGCATCCTTGACCTCTTCCCTGAGGTCTGGATAGACCAGTGGTTCTCAACTGGAGGTGATCCCCCCGCTTTCCCCCGGGGACATTTGGGCATGCCTGGAGACATTTTTTGTTGTCACAACTGGGGAAGGAAAGAGGGATGTTGCTATTGGCATCTAGTGGGTAGAGGTCGGGGATGCTTTAAACATCCTGTAATGCATAGGACACTCCCGCCTCCGCCAACGTAGAATTTCCTGGCCCCAAATCTGAAAAGCGTCAAGGTTGAGAAACCCCGAGGTGGAGTGTGCCGGCTCAGAATCTCCACAGTAGCTCTCTGTGTGCTTGAAATGGCCACATTTTCCCTTCAGCTTTCCTAAAAGACAGCTCCTGGGGCGGTGGAAGCACTTACCCGAGCCCCACCACGGTCATATGATGTAGCTGCCAATCAACTCAGGGTGAGGGATAGCAGCCTCCTGGGAAAGGTGCGCTCCCGACATGTTTGGTAAGACCTTACATGACTGAGGTGCTTTCTTCTTGGTAGCAGGTGGTTGTCTCCGCCCACACGTCCCCGCTGATCACGGCTGGAGGAGGAGCAAGCCTTATATAAGCTCAGCCTCACGCAACCTTCTGTCATTTTGGCACTCCAGGGCCTGGGGAACCCCCTCCCTCCTGAAGTCTGAAGGGAACGTGGTTCTGTTCTGAACAGGCCTGGCAGGGATGCTTGCCACCTGCAGGATAACATCTGAGCTCTTTAGCCTGTGAGATGGGCCCGGCCAACCTCCTCTCCATCCTCTGCAACCCCGACCCCCCATGGCAGACCCGCTCTCCTCCCACACACCCTGTGCAGCAGCTACACTCGCTACTCCACATGGACCAGACCAGCGTGCTTCCTTCCGTGCCTCTGTTCGTGCTTACCTCCCTGCCTGTCACCCCCTTCCCTGACTGCCTGGGCAATGCCCACATGCAAGACCCTCCTTCGTGAAGCTTCCAGGCCCCTCGCCCTGCCAGTCACACTCTCTTCTGTGTTGTTGGTTCTAGGCACACCCCCCCAGCAGGTCTTACCTTACTGGATTATAAGTGTTTGTGTGTGTCTGTGTCCCCTTCCCACCTGTCCCCGGGGATGCTGATGCCCGTGCCTGATTCATATCTGGGGCCCAGGGCCTAGCACAGTGAAACACTGGTGAACGAATGAGTGAGTGAATGAATGAATGAGGGCCTGGATGGAATGTCACCACTTCTTGTTCTCAGAGTGGCCACTTCCAAGACCCCTAATGATCCCCTGTTGACCGCCTGGTTACCTAAAACACAGGGCACACAACCTCAGCTCCACATCTTCTTCTGCCGTGGATGCCGTGTGATCTTGAACAAGTCACTCGCCATCTACACTAGGTACACCCACGGTAACCAGCTGCAACACTGCAGCGTGTCCTAGGCATGGTCTCAAGAAGAGGAGGTAATAGAATCCTAACCAAGTTCAGGACTCTCCCTAATTCTCCATTTGCGGTGGCCCCACCTGGCCCCCAAACGGCACCGGCACCGTTCCCAAGCGTGAGTACAGTGACAGAAATATTTTCGTGACTAATAAAATTACCTTCTCTAAAGAAGGCAATTTGCATGTTAATGTTTTGGGTAATTCTGTGCAGCTCCAGTGCCCTCAGGGCTGCAATTTCTCTCTGACAAAGTGACAAAAATAAACTCCCACATAGAAGAGCATTTCTCTTCTCTCTCATTTGTGCTCTAAAGTGACATTCTTAATATAAGTCAAGTTGAAACCCACCTCTCTGTCTTTTTTTTGATACTCCTCTGCCTCCCATCACCTCTCCAAGTGACAGGCCGGCTTCTCAGAGCTCCTCAGAGGGGCCTCTTCTTGAGGACAGGCACCCCCCCCACACCCCCAAGGCTCCTGACTCTGGTCTTCTAGAAGGTACAGCCAGTTAACTGGAGGCCAGAGATGGGGAGCAGGGAAGAGGGCTGCATTTGGTGGGTGAGTTAGGGCGGCCTAACTTCCCCCAAATTGCCTGTTTTCTGGAAACAAAGAACAACTACAATGGAATGAAGATTCTGAGCCTCTGCCCTCCAGGGCAGCAGACTGTTTATCTGCCAGGGATGGCCTCTCTGATTACCTAAAGATAATAAAGAAAGAAGCTCTTGGAAATTGCCTGGTGGTCCAGTGGTTAGGACTCAGCCCTTTCACTGTTGTGGCCCGGGTTCAATCCCCGGTGGGGGAACTAAGATCCCACAAGGTGCAAGGTGCGGCAAAAAAAAGGAAAGAAAGAAGGAGAGAGAGAGAGAGAGAAAGGAAGGAAGGAAGAAGGAAAGAAAAAGAAGCTCAGATTTATGGGGTTTCTTCCATGTGCCAGGCAGGGCCCCTTACATCTAAATTCTCTCACTGAACCCATCTAAGAGCCACACAGGGTAGGTAGAAAATGAGGCTCCCAGAAGTGAAGTGAATGAGCCAAGGTCACCTAGCACCATGTAAGAGGCAGACCGTGGATTTGACCTTAGACACGTGTGATGTAAAGCCTGGGTTCCTTCTGCTGTAAGTGGATGCTAAAAGCATGCTCATAACATCAATGACCCAAGCAGTGGGAAGGGAGGAGAAGACTGACATTTACCAAACACCTACATGCGCTACGCCTACAGATTTCTTTTCTTTTCTTTTTTTAATTAAAAATTTTTAATTAAACAATTTTTACAATTTTAAAGATTACTTTTCATTTACAGTTATTTCAAAGTTGGATCTGTTCCCCATGTTGTACGATCCACCCTCGAGCCTCTCTTACACCCAATAGTTTGTACCTCTACTGCCCCATCCCTATATTGCCTCCCTGCCCTGCCCCCGCTGGTGACCACTAGTTTGTTCTCTGTATCTGAGCCTGCTCCTTTTTTGTTAGACTGTATTCACTAATTTGATGTATTTTTTAGATTCCCCATATAAGTGTTATCATGCAGTATTTGTCTTTCTCGGTCTGACTTCTTTCACTTAGCATAACGCCCTCCAAGTCCATCCATGTTGCTGCAAATGGCAAAATTTCACTTTTTTATGGCTGAGTAATATTCCATTGTAAATATATACACCCCATCTTCTTTATCCATTCATCTGTGGCTTCCGTATCTTTATGCCTATAGATTTCATTCAGTTAGTCAACTAATGGCCTGTGAGCACCTACCACCTGCCAGGCACGGGTGGTGACAGCAGGTGCAGTGACCAATAGGATAGACCTCCCCCCAGGCCCCATGCCGTGGACAGCACGGTAGCAGAGACAGGCAGACATTAAACTCAGAAATACAGAAATAAACACGTAATTAAATGTTGTGATGAGTTCTAGGAAATAAGATGACTAAGTTTTAAGAAGGATAGCAGAGGAGACCTAATATATATTAGGAGGTGGGTCAGGGAGATCGGTCAGGAAAAGTAACACTGGAGCCGAGATCTAAGTGGCAACCAGGGAGAGGCTGAGGGAAAGGGTGTTCCAGCAAAGGCGGGGGATTCGCCGGCCCGAGGGGCAGCCCAGCCGCAGAGGCAGGCAGGGGCTGGATCTTACCTGGAGCTTACTGCGTGCTCACAGCACGTTTAGTATGTAGATTTGTTCTGAAGAGCTTAAAGCAGGGGAATACGCGGCTTGACTCGTGTTTCTAAAAGGTCATTCTGGATGCGGTGTTGGAAGTGGGGAGACCAGTGGGAGGCTGCATGAGGGTCCAGGGGAGCTATGGCCTTGCAGGCTCTGGGGTTAGGAGGACGGTGGGGGTGGGTGCAGGGTGTAAAGTTCTTGGGGTGTTGTGGGGAGGCGGGGACTGTGGGAGAGGAGTTTCAACAGTGTCTCTCAGACTTCTGGCAGGAGCAACTAGGAGGGTGGAAATATAATTTATTTAAACGGTTAGGACATCAGGAAAGCAGAATCGTGAAAGGAAGACCCGGAGATCCATTTCTAACAGGCTCTTTGAGATGCTAATGAGACACCCCAGTGGCAAAAGAGCAGTGGGGCCTGGAAAGAACGATTCGATGGCATTGATTCACGGAGGATATTTAAAGCCTAGGGAGTGAATGACAAGGAGAGGGAGAAGCTGAGCCCAGGTGGAGAGCCCTGCAGGACCCCAACACCCAGGAGAGCAGGGCACAGCCAGCAGAGGACAGGAGAGCCTGGGCCGGGAGCTCCCAGAGAGACCGAGAAAAGCTGGGGAGAGAGTCTTCAAGGAGGGAGCTTCCACATGGACAAATGCAGAGAGCCAGCTAAGAAGAGGGGAAGGGAAGGCGGCCAGCCATTTCGTGAGAGCGGCTTGGTGGCGAGGTAGGGAACAGCCACCTGAGATGCCAGAGGGGAGGCTGTGGAGACAGTGCCTGGGCCACCATCCCTTTGGGAAGTTTGGCTAGCAAGAAGCAGAGATAGAGGGCTTCCCTGGTGGCGCAGTGGTTGAGAGTCCGCCTGCCGATGCAGGGGACACGGGTTCGTGCCCCGGTCCCGGAAGATCCCACATGCCGCGGAGCGGCTGGGCCCGTGAGCCATGGCCGCTGAGCCTGCGTGTCCGGAGCCTGTGCTCCGCAACGGGAGAGGCCACAGCAGTGAGAGGCCCGCGTACCGCAAAAAAAAAAAAAAAAAAGAAGCAGAGATAGAAAGGTGACTCATGTACGCGATGTCGAGGCAGCCTTTTAATGCAAGACCGGGTGCATTTGCTGGCCAGTGAGCGTGATTCAGGAGAAGGCGCGACCCTGATGATCTTGGGGGTACTGGACACTGATGCCAGCCCACCTCCTGCTCTTCCCTTAGGCTCTGCAACATTCCTGCCTGTCCCAGGCAATCATCTGCTTCCTTTGCCTTCTAACCCTACCTACTCCCGGTTCCACCCCCTCTCTCCCCTCCCCACTCCTCCCTCCCTTCCATCAGATGAGGGATGAGGGCTTGCTGGACTCTGTATCCACCTGATGGGTGGTCAGCAAAAGTCTGTGGAAGTGAATTGCTCTGGTTGCCGCCTTGCAAATCCTCTTAGAGCAAGGCCATCGTGGGGAAGAAGAGTTAGGTTTGCTCTCTGGAAAAGTGGGGTCAGTGGGGAAGTTTTGCATATTTCAGCTCAGAGGCAGAGAGCACACAGTGAGAATGGGCCACCTGGGGAGGTGATGAGACCTCATCACTGGAAGTGGCCAAGTGAGGGGCTAGGTGACCACCATCAGCAATGTCAGGGCGGGCTTGCTCAGCTCAGCACCTCATGGGGAAACTACAGGCAGCCGGAGAGACAGTACCAGAAACCATGCTGTCTCTGCTGACCTGTGACGTGTGGCTCCTTCCCTGCCTCTCTGAGGGAACCTGGGGCCAGGAGGGCAGATTCACAGAGCTGGGCTCACATCCCCACCGCCACCTCCAGTCTGTGGGGCTCTGGGTGAGTGTCTTTACCTCCCTGCACCCCAGAAGCCTGTAGTGTCCAACTAATAAACAGCCCAAGACAAAAGCAAAGCTTCGCTATGTCCCTAAACACAGGTGAAAAACCAAAGGGTGAAATGGGGGTCAGAAACTTAGGAACCTGAATTTCAAGCAAAGCACGGGCTCTAGGTGCGCGGGCTTCAGTGGTTGTGGCTCATGGGCTCTAGAGTGCAGGCTCAGTAGTTGTGGCGCACGGGCTTAGTTGCTCTGAGGCATGTGGGATCTTCCTGGACCAGGGCTCGAACCCGTGCCCCCTGCATTGGCAAGCGGATTCTTAACCACTGCGCCACCAGGGAAGTCGGAAATATCAGGCACCTGTTTTGAGGATGAGGTGAGAGGCACCTTAGAAAGAGCTCACCGCTGTGCCTGATACATACGACGTGTGTGCTGTATGCCAACTACTCTTATTACTTCTTCTTATTGAGTGGTGTTATGATCCTGTAAGGGCCTGAATTGTGTGACCTCTGAAGTCCTTTCCAAGCGAGAGATTGTGACCACTTGCTGAGGGTTGAGTGATGAACCTTAGAAGGTCCGTTGGAGCCATTAATCCCACAAGAAATGTTTGGAATAGCACAAAGGAGGTGCAGGAAGTGGTCACCAGCCCTCTAGCCTGTCTCCCCAGACAGTGACTCAGGAGCTTGCATTCTTGTCATGGTGGAATCAGGGGTGACACTGGCTGGGACTGGAGCGGGACCTACCAGCCACTCTGCACCGGCCAGTGGCATGACCTATGATTAATGAAATGATGGAATAGCCGCTTTCATCTTTGGTTATGTTTGTCATTTGGGTCCCGCGGGCATCTGGGGGCAATGATTTTTCTCTAAGGCCTATTTATGGTTCATTCCTGACACTTAGTAATTTTTCCATCTAGCCAAGGACAAAGGTGATGGTGACTTGTTGCTGTAATGTTTAGATACAATGACTGTGCATGTGCAACTTCTGTCCCCCAGCCATGGGGAGCGGCAGGAGAAAGGCCATCCTCCTGTCCTTTAAAGGGTGGGCCTTGAAAGGTTTCCATCTGGTTTGGGAAGAGGTGGTGTCAGCAGCAGTGGGGGGCCCAGCGCCACCACTCCCAACGGTGCAACCTTGGGCATGGAAAGTGTGACCTTGGGCATGGGAAGCGTGACCTTGGGCATGGGAAGTGTGACCTTGGGCAAGTGGGAAGTCACTCCTCTCGTCTGCACAGTGTGAACATTAACAGGACCTGCCTCTCTGGGTTGCGCATTTGGGGAAAACGCACAGTGTGAGTCCTGGCGGGCAGAGCATCCTCAATAAATGTGGTTTGTGATTCTAATTAGCATCATTTTTAAAACATTCAGAAGCCACCATCCCTCCTAATGCTTCTGGAATCCTGAGAAACGGTCCAGTCCTCTGCCCATTTTACAGAAGGGGAAAGTGAGGCCCGGAGAGGGGGAGTGACTGGCTCAAAGCCACGCTGTGTGGAGGGCACAGAGCACGTGAGAATCCAGGTCCTCTAACCCCCCCTTGCAGGATATTTCCCCCTGTAATCCCAGTCAATTGGTTCATTGATTTCCACAAACGCTTTTTGAAAGCCTGCTCTGTGATGGCTGGAGATGGGGGTGAAAACTCCCCGGCGTCACAACAGCCTAGTGTGGAGACACGCTGTCAGCTATTGCAATAAAAGAAGAAAATGAAACCAGAGTTATGACAGCACTCCAGGCAGCGGGAGGTGAGAGGGCAGACATCAGAGTGGGGAGATGACTGGTATTTGTTAAGCGCTGTATTGGGCTTTTTCTGGGTGGTGCCTTGTAAAAGCCACTCTTTACAGATGAAGAAACCAAGCCCTCCAGAGGCGAAACGGCTCCCGAAAGACTAGACAGCTAGTTCGCGGCAGAGCTGGAACTGAGACCAGCCCATCAGTCACCACTCCACGGAGCCAAAAGCCATCTCCCAGGAGCTGCCCAGGTTTCATCTCCCGCAGTGGAGCCCTTGGAGACCCCGGCCCCAGGCCTGGAGGGACCGTGGTAATGCCTTCGGGGACCGTGCAGCTGCAGATCAGTAACAGGCTGCAAGGCATCCCCAAAACGGAGAGAAGACAGATCCTTGTGATTAAGCATCTCAGAGTTGGTGCAGCCGTCACATAGCGCTTGTGGGGAACATTCCACTTCACAGATAGGAACCACTAAACTAATTCAGGTCAAGGTCACTCAACTTGATTTCCCATCAACGATTCCAGACAGGAATCTTGTATACTTATGCGCTTAAAATTTCCCTATGAGAGGGTCTTCCCTGGTGGCGCAGTGGTTGAGAGTGCGCCTGCCGATGCAGGGGACCTGGGTTCGTGCCCTGGTCCGGGAGGATCCCACATGCCGTGGAGCGGCTGGGCCCGTGAGCCATGGCCACAGAGCCTGCGCGTCCGGAGCCTGTGCTCCGCAACGGGAGAGGCCACAACAGTGAGAGGCCCGCATACCGCACAAAAAAAAAAAAAATTTCCCTATGAGAAAGAAACATCTATTCCAGGTGAGTAATGAGAAAGAGATTTAAAGGTTAGGCCGAGAGAAGGAATCGGCCAATAGCTGTCCTAGCCCAGCACACCAATTTTTGAAATAGAATTACTAGCAAGGAAGCACAGGTATTTTTGAGAGGGAAAAAAAAAAATCTCATATTCAGTCTGAGGTAATATCCCTGGCTGTCAACAACGATTTGGATTTAATTATATCATATGTGCGAACGTGCTCTATAAACTATAAAATAATACATAAATGTCAGATGTTAAGAAAGAACGGGTGTCGGAAAGAGAACTGTGGGTTTGAGAGTCAGGTAGGGTTTAAATGCTGCCTCGTCCACTTAGGGGGACCTTGACGAGCCACTCGGCCTTTCTGGGTCTCAACTATAAGTGGGGAATCCTTGTACTAACGTCGTCTTCTGAACGTTACTCCGAGAACCAGACGAGAAAACAGATATTCTTTGGAAACTGGCAAGTGCCCTGCACACGGAAGGTGTTATTCTCGTTTCCATCCTTAAGCCCCAGAGTAGACGGTGGGATTATCACAGAGCAGCCGCCAGCATGTCATTAAGTCCTGCGTGCAAGGTCCCCTCCCTGGGCGTGGAGGGGAGCGGGCTTGGAGCCAGGAGCCCGTGGGCCTGCCCTCACCAGGCTGATGGACACAATGAGGCCACGGTGTGTCAGGGGCTGCATCCCAATATCCAGGTGGCAGCCTCCGTGAGAGCCACGTGGATGGCTACACTGGAATGTTTCGAAGGCTGCTTTCTCCAGTGAGATCCATCAACTCAAATGAAGTTTCAAAAAACACTCAGCAGCTTATCTTCAGGCACAGGGGGCAGGTGGGGAAAGCCTGTTTGCAAAGCCTAGCAGAGGGGACTGCACCTTCTTGCTGACATCCAGCAGAGATGGGGCGGGGGGCTCCCTCATTCACTGCAAGGCAGCATCGTTTCTTCCTTCTAAGTGACTGGAAGTAACACCCCGACTTGGCCATCTCTTTGAAGGCTTTTGAAGCAGCAGCAGAGTAAAGAAGTTATGGGAATGGTCCTAGGGTCAGCCACCTTACCAGCTATATGAATTTGACAAGTCTCTTGAATATGAAACGGGATTGATGGTAACACTTGCTTCATGAGATTTCTGAGAGATTCATTCAGTTAAATAACACAAAGGCATCCCTTAGCCCAGGGCTTGCACGTAACGAGGGCTCAATGAATATGAAGTGCTACTGTTTCCGTTCATCCCTTTTACTGTAATGGGTCACTGAAGGAATGTTACCAGAGAGACGCTTCCAACTCTGCATCAGAGCTGTGAGGGGTGTTCCGGCAGGGCTGGTGGAGGAGCAGGGAAGAGGGGTAGGGTCTCTTACAACTTTCCTAAATAGCTCAAGTAATCTCAGAGACTTGGTAAATGCTAGGTGAGCATCCCAAGTACTGGGTGCACTGCAGCAGAACCAAGCTACGGACCAGGGTGCTATGGACTAAACCCCAATTCATATGTTGGAACCCTAACCCTCAGTTTGACTGTATTTGAAGATGGGGCCTCTGAGGAAGTAATTAAGGTTAAATGAGGTCATAAGGGTGGGGCCCTGATCCAATAGGACTGGTGTCCTTATAAGAAGAAACACCAGAGAGCTGGCTCGCTCTCTCTGCCATATGAAGGCACAGCAAGAAGGCGGCTGTCTGCAAGCCAGGAAGAGAGCCCTCACCAGAACCGAACCACACTGGCACCCTGATCTTGGACTTCCCACCTCCAGAGCTGTGACAGCTGTTGTTTGAGCCACCCCGGCTATGGTGTTTTGTTATGGTACTTGGCAGCCCAAGCAGATGAAGATGGGGGAGAGAAGTGGGCAGTGGGATTGCAGAGGAGAAAGCTTGTTCTGTGCATCCCCAAAGGTTCTTTTTTTTTTTTTTTTTTGCGGTACGCGGGCCTCTCACTGTTGTGGCCTCTCCCATTGCGGAGCACAGGCTCCGGACGCGCAGGCTCAGTGGCCATGGCTCACGGGCCCAGCCGCTCCGCGGCATGTGGGATCTTCCCGGACCGGGGCACAAACCCGTGTCCCCTGCATCAGCAGGTGGACTCTCAACCACTTGTGCCACCAGGGAAGCCCCCCAAAGGTTCTTGATTGCCCAGTGCTATGTTTCTCAAAGGCCATGCTCTTAACTTCTTTACTGCACTGTCCCCTCAAGAGCCCTTCGAGAGATGGCCAAGAGGGAGTGTTCATTCCCAAGCTTCCTGATCACCCTCGTGGGTCGAATCCCCAGAACTGCAGTTACAAGTGCCGTAGCTAGGGCCTCAGCGCCAACAGACAGTCCCCAGGGGACGGGAACAGGAACCTGCATTTCTGGCAAGGTCCCCAGGCAATTTTATGCATAAAATGTTTGAAAACCACAGGCCTTCAGAGGAAGGCCAGTCCCTCAGCCTGCTGTTAGAGTCCCTCTTTCATGAGGGCTCCTGACTCACCCTCACACCCACATCCACCCCATCGGCAGGCCACAGAGCCACAGGCATGACCCCCAGACTCTATTCACAACCTCAGCATCCCTCACCACCTCCACCACTGCCGTCTGGTCTGAGCCACTGTCAGCCCTCACCTGGACCAGCACGGTTAGCCCCCTAGTGGGTCTCCCCGCTTTCTTTCTCATGTGCCCCTGCCACCTGCTGTCAATGCGGCAGCCACCCTGACCGTGTCACTTCGAAACTTCCCAGTGGCCACCCATCTTCCTCAGCAGGAAATTCAAAGTCCCACCTTGGTCTGCAGGGCCCTTGTGGCCTGGCCCACTAGAACCTTTCAGGTCTAGACTCCATCAGTACAGACAGAGATGGGCAGGGCCTCGCAGAGGGCAGCGGAGCTCTGCCCCCCCTTAGCGGTTAAGTGATGACGCTGGAAGAAACCGGGGATGTGAGGTTTCTCAGAAACCAAGAGGGGACGTAATGCAAAGTTGGAACAAGTTCATGCTTTTCCAGCTCCATCATTAGTCTTTTAAAAATAACTGATTGAGTCTGCTTTCAATCAGAGTGTCTTAAAATGCATTTTTAGCCCAAAGTCAAGCTTCTCGCGGTTCAGGGGCAGGCCCTTTCGCAAGCAGACCCCTTTTTGCAGATGGTCTTTGGCAGTGGAGAAAGAACAGACTGAACTCAGCAGTGGGAGGAGGCGGGGTGGGGACAGGTTCTCAAAGTGGGGTCCTGACCAGCAGCCTTGTTACCACCTGGGGACGTGTTTGAAGTGCAGGTTTTCAGGCCGCACCTCATACCTTCAGAACTAGGAACTCTGGGGGTGAGGCTGCAGTCTGTATTCCAACAAGCCCTCCAGGGGACTCTCAACAGAATCAGCGGTGCCTGAGGCCTGGGTTCAAACCCCAGCCCTGCCACTTACCAGTGTGTGACCTGAGGGCAAGTTATTTCATCTCTCTGGGCCTCAGTTTTCTCATCTGCACAATGGGAGTTGTTGTGAGGATCAGAGCACCAGGCGCAGTGTACGTGACCCATGCATGAGTCAGTAATGTCCATTCCCCTTCATCCCCACATATATATATGTACGTATATATATAACACATATATATAATATACATATATATAACTTTTATCAAAGTAGAACACATATGCAGAAAGTTTGCATTGTATTTTTTCAAAGTAATGATTTCAAATTCAAATAGTAGCAAAGGGTTCATAATTAAAAGCAGCTGCCCCTGCATCACCTCTTCCTACTCTCTAGAATTTCCCATTGCATGTTTTTTAATTGCACACGTTTACTATAGAAAATCAGAAAATGTAGACAAGCAAAAAGAAAACCAAGTATAACACATTAAATCCCATTTCTCATTTTAGAATGTCTTCTTCCAGGTGATTTAGCCATGTTTTTTCCTCCAGAAAAGGTCTTCATTGTATTTTTTTGGTGCGTTATAGCTCTAATCACAGCCTGCCTCCAATTAAGGGAAGGAAACGAGTGTTGAGAAAAGGTGCTCAATTCTCACTATTCAGAGTGTAGACCAGCAGCCTGGGTACCACTGGGAAGCTTGTCAGAAATGCAGGGTCTCGGGCCCCACCCCAGAATCTGCATTTTGACAAGATCGTGGTGACATTAAAGCTGGGGACGGGGGTGTAGACCGCAGAGCTACTGACGCTTGCAGTCACGAACTGTTCCTTACAGTCCTGGATAAGAGACTCGAGCCAGAATGTAAATGCATGTGGCTTCCTTTACAAAGAGAAAGACTTGCTACAAAGTACTGCCAGCTGAACTAAGCAATGTGATTAATGAGGAGGGTGATTTACCTTCTGGCCAGAGCTCCTTAGCTTGTCAGGGACCAGGGACACACAGTTCCTGGACTCGGCACCCGTCGGTCGACCACACTTGGAGTAGCGGTGCTCTTGAGATCACACGGGTGGGAAGCTGGGGGCTGGGACTGCACTGGGTTTCTCGGGCTTTAGATCCTGGCCTCTTCACCCTGTGTGTACCAGATCCTCCCACCGACTGTAACACACACACACACATGCACGCACAGCCTAGGAGAGCCCTGGCCCAGAGTCGGTGATTAGGAAACGTCTGTCTCCTGGTTGTAGACTGAGGCCTCCATTCCCCAGTGTCTCTGTCCGCACCAGACCTCTGTTTACATTAAAAGGGTTACTGTCCTCTTTATCAACGCCTGTCAAGACCAAGCAGGGGGCGTGCAGAAGGTCTGGAGTCAAGAGAAGCCAAGCAAAAAAGCTTTGATGGACTTAGAAGAAGATTAAGAAAAACCAACTTTGCTCAGCTCAAGTTTCCGACGCAAAAAGACCTCTCAGATCCCAAGGTCCATATCCAGTATTTACAAACTCCAGGCCAGGCTTCTGCCTGCAGTGACAGAGTAGGCAACTAAGCACGTCTGAGCCGGGAAACAAGGCCACTGGGAAGGTGTGGATTAGTGGAGTGGGGACTGGCCTCATCCAGAATACTGTGTGGCATTTGGTATGGCTTAGAGCCACCTTCCCCAAGAAGCCCATGGAATCCCATGAATGTGGATCACGGGGTTCATTTTTTTTTTTTTTTTTTGCGGTACGCGGGCCTCTCACTGTTGTGGCCTCTCCCGTTGCGGAGCACAGGCTCTGGACGCGCAGGCTCAGCGGCCATGGCTCACGGGCCCAGCCACTCCGCAGCTGTGGGATCTTCCCAGACCGGGGCACGAACCCGTGTCCCCTGCATCGGCAGGCGGACTCTCAACCACTGCGCCACCAGGGAAGCCCCACGGGGTTCATTTTAACTACGACACTGGGAAGACTCAGAACCTTTCATGCAGCACAACATAGTTAAAAGAATTGGGAGTCAGAGTTTGAATTTCCAGGCCACAATTCTCTGGCTCTGTGACCTTAGGGAAGTTACTCGACATCTCTGATTGTTAGTTTCCTCATCTGTAAAATGAGGCATCATAATAATGACCTCAAAAAGGCATGTCTGTGAAGCACCTGGCACCGACTCATCCATTCATTCATTCACTCGTGTAGTCTGTCCCTCTATACGGAGCGCCTGCTGGGGACCTGGCACCAGGGGGACTGAGGTGAGCTGGAGCCCACCGTCCAGAGGGAAGATAGAGATTGTTAAAGAACCACATAAATAAACCCTGAACTAGCCACCAAAGGTGCGACAAAGAAAAGTGTCCGAAGCCTGTACCAGGAGCTGGATGTAATCTGGGGCTCAGGGGAAGTTTAGCTGAGTAAGTGATTTTCAGCTGAGATCCCAAGGATGAGTAGGAGTTCATGAGGCAAAGTAGGAGAAGAACATTCCAGGGGCATAAGGGGGACTCTTATTAATACCTTCCAGAACATAGTTTTGGGTAGAGAAGGGGTCAGGTATATTTTACTTTTCAAGGTAAAATTTACATGTATCAAAATGCACCAATCTTAAGGTAATATAATTTGCGGATTTTGACAAATGCACACGCTCATGTAACTGACACCCCTATGAGGATATAGAACATTGCCATCAGATTGGGCTCATCTTCATACCCCTTTCCCTTATTATAAACGTAGTGCGATGGGTTTTAATGGGAACATCTGACGGCGGTGCAGAGGGATAAGGCTTCGGGCTAGGTTTAAATCCCAGCCCCACCGCTATCTACCCACTGGGCTTTGCCCAGGTCTCTCCACTTCTCTGAGACTCAATTTCCCCATCTGTAAAACAGGGTTCATTGACCCTTCTTCACAGGGTCGCTTAAGGGTTGACTCTGCAAGTGGTTGCAAACACCCAACTTGACTTCCGCAGGGCAGGCACTCTGAGTCAGCCCCGTTTCGTTTCCAGAATGAGACAGCGGTGGGGAGAGAGCCTGGTGGTTGGAGTCGGGTCTTCCCAGGGCAGCGTGCCGAGCCACCTCTGCAGGCACGCACGCACACACACACACACACACGTGCACGCACACACACACACACACACACACACACACACACCACTAACCCCAGTCTCTCACCCACAGGGATGTGCCTGCAGGCCTTCGTGGAGGCTTTCTTTTACCTGGCCCAGAGGAAGTTCAAGATGCTACCACTCCACGAGCAGGTAGCCTCGCTGATTGACCTGTGTGAATACCACCTGTCCCTGCTGGACGAGAAGCGCCTGGCGTGTGGCCGGAGCTCCACATCGGGGGGCCGACCCCCTCACAGCGGCACCCCGCAGGAGGCCACCCCCGCAGCCCAGCTGGCTGAGGGCCATCCCCCGCCCTGCACAGACAGTACCCTCAAGCTCTCCCATTCCAGACACGCTCTGTCCTGAGGGCCGCTCTGTCCTCCCAGGAGAAGATTGAGCCCTCCCGAGCCCAAGAGACCCCCAGGCTTCCTGCGGGGGGAGAGATGGCAGGATGCTGAGAATTCCCACCTGAGATTCCCCCCAGTCGTCTCCTTGTTCTGCTAAGCTGCGCTTCCAGAGGCTGCCTGATTCTCAACCGCCCTCCTCCCAGCACCTCTTGGTGGCCCACCTGCTTGCAAGCCATCAGTGGACATATGATATCCAAAACGTGACAGATGGCCTCTTCTATTCTGGGCTCATGGGAGGCCACAGCCGGGGATAAAACTGCTGTGTTTGGGGAAGGGGGCACCAACAACCCCAAGACGGAGAGCTGCGGAGAAGAAAGAACTGGAGGCAGCCGAGACTGGGGTCTGCTGAGGCCCCAAAGAGAAAACGGTTAGAGCCCAGGGACATCATGTGCACTTCCTACCAGCCATTCTGTGAAAATGAAGTGGAAATACCCAGCAGGCCTGCGGGACTCACCCACCGCAATCATGTGCTATGTGGGTGTGGTTAACAGACCGACCTCGTTGGTTTCACGAGCTTGCCTGTTGCTGCAGTGTTGCATGTGTTGTTCATCAAGATATTAACTAAGCGGTAACTGAGGAAGGCTCCCGAAGTCTCAGAGCTGGCAGGAGCCTCTGAGATCATTTTGTTTGACCTTGGCCCCAAAGCAGGAGTCCCCCAGTCACGTGGCCTCGGATTGAAGCCCTCCATGGGTGGGGTGATCACCAAGTGTGCCCAGAGTGTGCAGGGTGCCCTGGAGGGGAGGAGGGGGCTTCAGAGGGAAGGATAGTAAGACCTGCGTCAGGACCAGAGCGAGCGGGAGCTGGATGTCAGAAGCCGGGCAAAGGGGAGCCGTGCCCTCCCATCCACGAGACCCGTTCCCTGTCTCCATCCGTGTCCCCAGGCAGCCCCCGCTCAGAGGGGAAGCCTCAGAGGCAGCCAAAGGTAGCATTTTGGAAAATGGCCCCAGGCAAGTCAGGGTCCAGGGCCTGCTGACCACAGGCAGACAAGAGACTGCCCTTGTACAGCCAAGCTCTCAGAGTGTTGTTGGATTTGGGGTTAATGGGGCCCTTTCCAGAGGGTCCTTGTTATAGGACCCTGGGGGCCCTGGATTTAGCTGACCATCAGGCTCTGAGTGAGGAGCATGAAGGGTCTTTGAAGGCGTTAAGTAGCATGGTGCCTGGCACACAGTAGGACTCAGAAAATGCTCACAGATATAGGGCCAGGGAGAAAGTCATTGGTGGCAGAGGTGTGTCCTAGACCAGCACGGACATCCTCCTTCTCCTGCTTTTCTTTTCTTCCTCCTCCTCACATCCTTCCCTGTCTCTGATCCCAGTGCCCTTCACCCCAACCGATGGGAGCAGTTGCCTCAAGGTCCAGCACAGAGCCTGGTACATCGTAGGTACTCGAGAAGTATCTGTTGAAATGAATGGCTTGGAATCACCCTCCTAGGAGTATTTTTTAACCCAAACGGAAAGTTGTTCATCCAACTGTTGGCAAGTTATCTTGGGGCAGTGGGGCTCTGTTAACCCTTGCCTGACCTGCCTCCCAGCCAGAAGCCCGTTCTCTCAAGCAGTAAAGCCTGCCTTACTTACTTACTTACCCCCGGCAGGGTGGCTCCCATGCGATACCCGCAGTCCGCTGCCTCTGCCCTCCTGCTCCTGGGAGCCCAGGGCAGACCCAAGGCCACAGCCATTCCCCAGCCCAGAGGGCCCCAGCATTACCCGAGCCCTGCAGAGCCCATGCTGGGCTGTTAGGTGACAGGAGACTCTTTCTATAAAGAAAATAAACATCTCTGTTTTCCCAGCAAAAAGCAAGCCAGGTGGCCTCCCTTCCAAAGGTGGGAGGGACAGGAGGAACCCAATGGGCAGCAAGCACCTCCCACGTGGGGACGTTTTAGAGGTGCCATCAGCTCCATTTTCCAGTCATCTGGGGCAGTTTCATTAACGCTGTTCCCATTTTCAGAGGGAAAACAAGGCCTGGGAGGTCACGTGGTAAGTCAGGCCTTGGTCCAGGTCTGTCGGTTGACTCCAGAGCCCCATCCCCTCTGTGTCCCCAGGTGGGTGTGAATCCAGCTCCAAACACAGACCACTGGTGGGTGGGTTCTCCCTGCTCTGGGGCTGCTCGGGGTCCCCCTGGGCTCTGCACACTGTCACAGCATCTGGTGTCATGGGCTGGGGCGATCGGTGTTCCTAAACAGTCCACTGAAAGAAAATGAGTTTGAAGAGCCTGTACACTCTCCCGGGCCCTGTAGCCACTGCAAATGGATGGCACAGCCAACAACCCAAGTAAACGTAACCCTGCACACTTGTTAGCAGCTGCAAGCAGCAAAGCGTCTTTTAGACCAAGTTCTAACTTTATACCATTTCTTGAAGTCAATTTCCAGAAAACATTCACTTGCCAAAATGGGGTGCAATCATCAGGTTCCAAACTAACCAAGCACACTGAATTTTTTTTTTTTTTTTTTTTTGCTGTACGTGGGCCTCTCACTGTTGTGGCCTCTCCCGTCGCGGAGCACAGGCCCCGGACGCACAGGCCCAGCGGCCATGGCTCACGGGCCCAGCCGCTCCGCGGCATATGGGATCCTCCCAGACCGGGGCACGAACCCGTATCCCCTGCATCGGCAGGCGGACTCTCAACCACTGCGCCACCAGGGAGGCCCACACTGAATTTTTTAGAAAAAAAAAAATGTATCGACAGGCTGAATTCCAGCCACATTGTTTGAGGTGATATGTGAACCTCAGCTCCCAGGATGAGGACCTTTCTCTCCCCACCCCTTGTGTGTCATCTGGAGGCAGGTTGCTGGGTGGCCCCCCACGGTCACTGTCTAGAAGGAGTCCCTCCAGGGCAGACAGGGCCTGAGAAGCCCCACAGCCCTCGGTGAGCACTGGGGAAAGGAGGCTGCCATCTTACAGGAGGCCAGTCAGTGACAGAGCGGGCCCTATTTTCTCAGTGCCGTTGAACAGGAGGAATCAAGAGCCTGCTGCATTATTAGAGTGAGTGATAGGAGACTTTCCCCACCGCCTCATGCCTAATAGGAAGTCCCACTGTGTTTATCCCCTTTGGTAAATTGCTGCTCGTTTTGTAGGGTGTAATTGAAGTGATTGCAAAAGCAGGTGTTTCCTTCCTCCTGGAAGAGAGGGGCTCCGCGGGGATCTGGGTCCCTGAGCTCTGCCCATGGGATCAGCCCAGCCCTGAAAAGGGCCCTCGGGCTCCATCCCGGCCTCTTCTCCCCCATCCTCTCCTGCCTTTCCTGCCCCTCCTGTTGGTGCTCCCACACCGACGCTGTCACTGTTCACTGGCTGAGCCCTTGCAGGGCCGGCACCCAGAGTGACTTCAGTGAACGGATGAGATCAGGCTCGGTCCGTTCCAGCTCGGGCTGCGTGCATCCCTGGGCCACTGCCCGCCTCCATCCTTTCCCGCCGTGCCCGCCAGGCCCCTTCTGGGGTACCCGGAAAGCATCCTTCCCCCTTCAGTGCTGGCCTTGCCTGCTCCCCTTCTTCCTGCCTCCCAGGGGATGTGCTTGGCTTCTCTGCTGTTACGGTCAGGAGCTCTGTCCCCACAGCCCGGTCAGAACGGGGCTCGTAAAGGCGATTTGGATTCGGTGCGTCTGTTGGCACTGCTGGTCCCAACAGGCCCCTCCCCATGTCTCCCCTGGAGACAGGAACCTCCATCCCCAAACTCCTGGGTCCCTCTTGTTTGTCCTCCATCCACTCTCCCAGCTCAGACCCCATCATCTCTTGGCTGCACTGCATCAGTCTTCTGCCTCCTAACCGCCTCAACCATCTTCTGTCCCCTTCAGCCCAGGGAGGACTCTGAGAACCACAGAGGTGACTGCACAATCCCCCAATCCAGTCAACCCTCTCTCTTCCCAGATAAAGCCCAAGCTCCCTGACCCGGCATTCAAGTCCCCTCGTGATCCAGTCCCCTCCTGCCTTTCCACCCTCAATCCACGCTCAGCCCCCAGCCCTCAGGAGCAGCCTCTGTGCTCCCAACAGGCCCTTTGTGTCTGTTGCTACCATTCGGGAGAGAATGTGCCGGTTCCCACCCCCTTGGGAGGGCCATAGGGCCCGGATCTGCTCGGTGATCTCCCGCCTTTGCTGTCCCCTCTGCTGGACCCTCCCTCTGTCCAGTGGAAACTTACTTATCTTTCAAGGCCCAGCTCAAGTGTCCCCACTGCCATCCCCCCAACGGTGAGCCTCCTCCTCCTTCTACCTGTGAGAACCTGGGAAGTCCTTTGTTATCACACTTGTGCTGTGGTGTCACGGCGTTCGTTCCCACCAAGCAGTGAGTTATTTCATGGTCAGGCAGGCGCTGGATTCACGCTGGCCCCTCGGGCACCGAGCCGGGGCCCTACAGGTGCTGGCTGGGACTGTTCAGGGGGCCCGGGCAAGGAGCCTGAGCTGCAACGCTGGTTCTCCCCATCCCCCTGCGGATGCCCTGGCGATTTGATTTGTGAACATGTCCGTGTCCCGGGATCCCAGCCCAGAGTGGCTCCTCTGACCCTGGGCAGTCTCTCCATGTTCCTTCGTGCTCGGGCTCTGCTCTGGGCTGCGTCCCCCATGGGCAGCCCCGTCTGGGAGACTAAGGGCCACTGGGCTGGATCATGCCCACCACAGCTCCTCCATCGGGCATCCAGCCCGTCTCTCCAGCCCCGCAGCATCTGTGGGGGGTTGGTTAGTTCAGAGCAGATAATCCTGATGTGAATGTAGTTTGTCAGGGTGAGTAGGACCAGGTTGGGGACGAGCCTAGACATTGGACTGGTGTTCCGTGCCTTTCTAGAATCAACTCCCTTTCCCACGTGAGTGTACCCTCTGTTTGACGCTTCACAGTTTGCCAAGTACTTTTACCTCCATCCTCCCAACGACCCCACAAAGGATGAGGATTCTCATCACCCTCTTTTCATAGCTGGGGGCACTGATGCCCAGGAGGTCAGGTGACTTGCCCAAGGCCTCCCAGCTGGTGAAAGGCAGAGCCCAGCCCCCAACGCCTTGCTCCTTTCTCGGCCCAATAACTGCTCTCATGACGGCGCCTCAGTGCTCCTACAGCCCAGCAGGGAGAGGGTTTTGGCCCCATTTCACAGACACAGAAACCCACGTCTGAGAGAGGCTGGGTGATGGCTCAGGTGGTCCTGGGGTTCCGGGGCTTAGCTTGGGGCCGTCCCACCTGCTCTTTCACACTGAGCTCTATGGGCTCCGGGTTCCTGAGCTGCACCGTGGGTGACAGCTCCTCTCTCACTTTGTCTCTGCGAACAGAAGACAAGAGGTGGAAAGCATAATACACGTGAAAGCATTTTGTAAACCCAAATGCTGCTGGGACGCCGAGTTATCTTCAGACCGGCTTCTGGTTTCCTGCAAAGTGTAAAGGGATGAAGGGAAAAGGTTCCTCCTGGAATGTTCTAATCCATCAGGACAAATGAAGCCAGAGCAGTCAGCCCCCCTCCCTCTCCACCCCACTTCATCCTCACATAGTTGAAGACATTCACGGGGTGAAAAATGGTTTCCGCTGCTCCTCTGACACCTGGAATTTGCCTTGTGATTGGCAAAATATTACTCCAAAATAGCTTAATTTTTTTTCATTTCTTGATGAATGCCCTAAACTCTTCGGTCCCAGCCTTGAGAACTGGCTTGACTAGCTGGCATTTGAGTCCCTTCCCTCAAAACTCAGAAATGACGAGATCTCGCTCAGTGGCTGAGAGCTGTGCTCTCCAAGCGAGGCAAACTCACCCTGATTGGTATTTTTGCCAATCTCCTACTGAGTCTGACAGATAGGGGAGAAATTTTCCCATACGGTATATGAATTTCTCCCTCATGAAATATGTTCGATTTTTTTTTTTTCTGTTCCAGGGGCAAAGGAGCTTTGCAGAACAGGCAACATATTCAATTACCTCCATCTCTGGTAACCAGAAGGCTTAATTTTTCTATAACTAGGAAAACCACACAGCATACTGCTTATACATGCATGTGTGCATACACACACACACACACACACACACTGAGCACCATTGAGCTTTGGTATAAAATGGCAAAATTGCTTCTGAGCCTTATTTAGGGAGCAGAGGAAAGAGGGTCTTTGCAGCCCTGGGGTAACATAACACGCTCACCAGGAGGCTCACAAGTAGAACATTTCCTCTGACATGAAGGCATTTGCTAAGATTCCAACCAGGGCGGTAGTTTGGGGCCACAGGGATATTGCCCGCCCCTCACCGTGTCCCTCCAGTCCCCTCCCAGGCTGCAGAAGCAAGGCAAGGAGCTGGGGGATGAAGAGAGTCAGCTGGAGCATTTCCCTTCAGAACTTCTTGCATCAGAACAGGGAAAACGAGAATCCCAGCAGAGGCCCTGAGCACTGTGGGAAGAGCGGGTGTCTTTGTCCGGGCCTGTCACTCTCTAGCTATGTGACCATGGCCATTGACCAGTGATTCCACCCCCTGTCCTCTTCCTCTCCTGCACAGTGGAGATGGGGTCGTAACCAATGTAAAGAGCCTGGCACCAGGAAGTGTCTTAATAAATGTCCTTTGAGGAAAGGACCGGTCTCGATATGCTTGAACTAGACAGATGCCAGAGATCACTCCCGCCCACATGGGTGGCCCTGACAGGCCAGGCTCCTCCAGGTCTGGTGGACGGCCCCACGTGCTTGTCCCTCCTCCCTGCTGCTGCTGGACTGCAGCTTCTGCTTCTTAAAAGCCTTTAAAATTTCTTTATTAAATTTTCATGGCGCATAAAGTCGAGGTTCTGTTACTTGGCCTCAGTTGTCTTGGTAACTTCGTAAAATGCAATAATAAAACAGAGCTGAGTGTCTCTGCACGCAGGCCCCACGTAGAAACGGCTGCAAAGTACTGCAAAGTACCGACAATTTCTTCTGCGTGATAATTAGTGACAGCAAATCCAGCAGGGTGGACAGGGCTTCTTCATTTGGGGTCAGCTGGGGAGAAAGGGGATCCTTCCAAATTTTTTCTCCTCTAATGGTTAATGTTTGGCTGGGGAGCTAAATATTGCCTCAAGGAACCTGTGAGATCCTGGGGGAGATGGAGGAAGGAGTTTGGAAAAACCCCCAACCCTTGATCCACTGGGGACAGTCTCCCTGAGGGAGGGAATGACGTGCCCCTAGAGCCTGGCCACCTCGTAGAGACTCCGGCGGCGTGCCTGCCCTGGGGGAGAAGGTGACTCCTTCCAGCTTTGTGTGGGCAGCAACCACTGCCCACAGCGCCAGGCTGGGTAGGGGTGTGTCGCAAGCTCGGCCCCCATGGGGAGGCTCAGGGCAGGGCAGCTCCCTGGAGAACTTAGTGGTTCAAGATGCTCCAAAGAGGCCACCTGGTGCTGCTGACACACCTGGTGGCCCTGTCCTGGCGCCAGCCCTGCCCTTGACCCTTTGGGGATAGCCTATGTCTGCTCTGAACATTTCTCAGCCTGTGGACCACCCGGTGGAAAGAGAAAGGCAGATGGCCTGGAGTTATAAATAAATGGGATCCCTGCCCCTTGGAAACCACCACCCAATGGCATCAGAGAGGAGTCATTTCCCACAGCCCCTCCACAGTGGGGGGCCACTCAGGCAGGCTCTGTCACCCCCGGGAACTCCTTTGTTCTTTGGACCCCCTCGGGTTCTCCATTTTGTGAAACATTCAGATCCTGCACATTCCCTGTGCTCCGACTCTGTGCCAGCCCCTTGGTCTTAGACTCCTGTGCCCGCAGGTCATGGCTCGGCCGTGCAGTAAGAGCTGCCACCCTGCTCCCTGCTGAAGAAACCCAGGTTTGTCACTCGCGGTCCCCCCACCAGGTGGGGAGGCTGCCCCAGCAGCCTGGGAGGTTAGCACTGCCTTGGCCCATGAACCAGGCCAGGCATGCCTTCCAGGGGTCTTTCCATACAGCTGCCTCCCACAGAAGCCCTGGGCATCTGGTGGTGCCCCTCAGGGCTCAGACCGCACTCTGTTTTTAACCCAAGCAGCTCCAGCTTTATCTCTAAGTAATGCGCTTTGTTATAACATTCTATCCACGGCCATAGCATTTCCAACCTGTCAATCTCACACACGGGACACTGGAAGCCCAGAGAGGGGAAGGGACCTGCCCAAATGCCCAGCAAGTTAGGGATGTGAGCTCAGGCCTCCTTCCATGGTGCCCAAGAGCAGCTTGGGTGTTCTGTTTTTGTTTGTTTCTTTCTTTTCTGTTGTTTTGGTTGTTGTTCTGTTTTATGTATTACGGTTGCATGTGAGGAAATAGCTTCAAATGCCCTCATCATCATCATCACTTCCAATTTTCTACCTGTGGCAAAACTGGGGGCCTGGGAGAAGTAACTTGTTTGAAGTCATGACCAGAGCAGCCTCCTCCCCCCGCCGCCTGAGCCCAGCCATGGCTCCTGGAAGACGTGTATCGTGCTGGCAACAGTGACCAGTCAGGGCGGGTTCACCCCAGGGCCCGAGGCAGGGGCTGGACCGTCCTCTCTCACCCCCCATAGAATGGTTGTGGGGACCTCGGAGGCCGGTGCTGGGCTCATTTCTCACTTGGCCCCAGTCATCAGGCAGGAGCCATGTGATCTGCTCAGACACTCAACCTCAATAGCTCCTCCGCAGGCGCTTACATAGCTGTGCTTCGAGCCATTTCCAGGGCCAGTGGCCGTGGCATCAGTGGGTCACTGGGTCTATCACTGACGGTGCTGGAGAAAAATACAGCCCAGACTGGCAGGTCAGAAGCCTGTGGGCATGATGCAGACGCCAGCTGCAAGCAGCCACTTACTTGAAGGCTCATGTCTTAGCTTTAAAAGTCCTGTAAATATGGCTTTGGGCTCCATATTATGTCCATATTTTAGTCAGGATGCTGACTTATGTGATGCTGAGCTAAACCCCCAAATCACAGCGGCTGAACACACCTGTGGTTTACTTCTTGCCTGTGCAAATCTGACAGGGTCAGGGGGCTCTCCAGTATGACACTCCTCCATGCAGGGTCCCGGCTGCTTCCTGCCTGGGCTCTTTCTCCTCAAGGACGGCTTCCCAGTTGCCTCCAAAAGGAAGAGAAGACTGGAAGACTGCAGGAGTGGGTTGTTCAGGGATAGGTGACTTCATCTCCACCCACATGCCCTTGGCCAGAATCTGGTCCCCTGGCCCCAACCTGAGTGCAGGGGATACTGGGAAATGTGTTCTTCCTGTACATCCAAGTCGAAAAAATGAAATGGGACTTGGTGGGCACATGTGACCTTTTTGCCTCAATTCATATTTGTTTTACTATAAAAATGCTTCAAACTTCCAATAAAATTGCTGCTCCAAGAAAGTGACTGTGTTTATCTTACAGCTGCACAGAGCATCTCACCCCCACTACATAGTCTCCACTTGAGAAGCACAATGTGATGGGGGGCACATGGGTTTCCTAAGACTCCAGAGTCAGGGGATTCTGGGAATATCTTGTATCTTCCCACTAAGAATTCCAGTCCTAGGCTCTGTGGCTTGGCTGTAGCTCAGCTCCAAGCTCCTTGGGGAGCCTTCCCATTCCCTGGAAAGCCCAGTCCAAAGCAGGTCACTGAATTTTCCCCTTGAGGAGGATCGGGGCCAGGACTGGAGAATAGATGAGGAGCCCAGACAGAGTGTGTGCCCTTCCCAGGCTGGAGCAGTGCACACAGCCCAAGGCGCTGGCGTCTTCAGGCTTAGAGACAGGTGGTCTGGCCACGCCAGCTCTAGCTATAGGTCTACTGAGGAGATCGGCCCTGCACAAAGCAGCCTCAGTGCGGGGAATCGAATGGCATCAGGGCTCCTCTGGTAGCTGGTGGAAGCCATGTCACAACACAGGTGGGGGAATGTAACCACATTCCTCATTCACATTCCCTGAGCACATACATCTGCCAGACCGTGCCAGGCACATTACATGTGTTAGTTCATTTAGCCTGAGAAGCATGCTCGGGAAATGGATACTCTTACTATCTCCCCATTTTACAGATGAGGAAACTGAGGTTCAAAACTGAGATGAAGTGACTTGACTTAGAAATGCCAAAGCCAATTTGGAATCCCAGCCTCGTGGAGACGGGACCTCACTCCAGACGGTTCTCCTCTGTGCTGCCGTGATGGGCCCCCCTTGGAAGGGCGGGTGAGACCCGCCAACAGAGGCAGCTGAGAACATGTGGAAGTGGGAGGCTCTGGGGAGACCTTGAGTTGCACCACATCAGCAAACACTTCTCTGAAAAGCCCTGGCGTGTAATAAGAAAGGCCTCGCCGGTCTCTGCTTCCTGGAAGGCACCCCAACCCAGCCAGGTTTACAGAACAGGAGGCCTTGGGAATTGCTCGGCTGGGCAACAAAGTGATGGCGGTGGGGGGGAACCTAGGAGGCCAGGTTCCCATAACTGGGACAGGAGTGTGCCAGGCAGTGTGGGCAAGGGTGGCCAGTGGTGAAAACGGTGTCCATGTGTGGAGGACCAGCTTTGTCCTAGGCCCCAGAGTCACCCTGGCCATTGGGTGATATCACTCCCCTTTCACAGCTGGGGAAACTTAGGTCTGGAGAAGCTTCTTACCTTGCCTAAGGCCGCAGTAGCCTGCCCTCCGGCAGCCCACAGGCCACCAGAGAGACTCTGCGGTGGACAGCAGGGAGAGGGAAGCAGCTGCCCCTGTTACTGCAAGGTCAAAACATCCCAGGACTCCAGCCACCCCTGTGGGGGCCACCAGCGTCACGACATCCGGAACGTCTGCCCCGACCCGGGCTCCCGGTCCAGAAATGACGCTCTTGTTTCAGCCCTTTCTCTGAGCTCACATGCTGTGTGTCAAGTGGCACCTGACAGGCTGGGGAGGGACAGGAGCCCCTTACGGCCGACGGGGGCCCTGAGTGCAGGGGCAAAGCGCCCTTTGCTTCCTAGTCAGGAAACGTTCGCGCACATTCCACACTCTTTACTTGATAAAATATGGAAGGATATTATACGTTTTACAGGGGTTTCCTTTTAAAGAGTTTTGATTCTTATAATGTATCTGGAAAATTCACGTTCATGGAAATTCATTCCCCGAGGACATGGTAAAATGAGCCTCCGCTGCATGGGAATGACACTCAGCCACCTGGGCTTCATGTGGTTGCTGTAATTTTTTTCTTTTTCTTTTTTTTAATGTTGTGTTAGTTTCAGGTGCACAGCAAAGTGATTCAGTTACACACACACACACACACACACATATACACACATATATCTATTCTTTTTCAAATTCTTTTTCATTACAGGTTATTATAAGATATAGAATATAGTTCCCTGTGCTCTACAGTAGGTCCTTGTTTATTTTATAGATTGTCGTGTGTATCTGTTAATCCCAAACTCCTAGTTTATCCCTTCCCCCCACCTTTTCCCCTTTGGTAACCATAAGTTTGTTTTCTGTCTGTGAGTCTATTTCTGTTTTGAAAATAAGTTCATTTGTACCATTTTTTTAGATTCCACATATAAGTGATATTTGTCTTTCTGTGTCTGACTTACTTCACTTAGTATGATAATCTCTAGGTCCATCCATGTTGCTGCAAATGGCATTATTCCATTCTTTTTTATGGCCGAGTAATATTCCATTGTATATATGTACCACATCTTCTTTATCCATTCATCTGTCGATGGACATTTAGGTTGCTTCCATGACCTGGCTATTGTAAATAGAGCTGCAATGAGCATTGGGGTGCATGCGTCTTTTCAAATTAGAGTTTTCTCCCAATATATGCCCAAGAGTTAGGATTGTTTGATCATATGGTAACTCTATTTTTAGTTTTTTAAGGAACCTCCATAATGTTCTCTATAGTGGCTGCAATAATTTTTAAAAAATATGCAGTGGAGATACACACATATATAAATGCCCATATGATATTAATACATATATATAATGACTAAAACAAATAAAAACAGCACAAAAAGATGTACAGTGACAAGTAATCTCCCTTTCACCCCTGTGCTTCAATTCTCCAGTCTGTCCCCAGAGGCAGCCATAGTTTTCTGGGTTTTGTGTGTTCCTTTCAAAGACAGTCTGTACACATACGTGAATTCTTACGTATGTGTGTATCCACTAACCGGCACTCTACTTTTCACTTAACACTGTTTCTGGGAGGTTGTTGCGTGATATGTACATGTCAGCTGGCCTCAGATTTTTTTTTTTTTTGCAGTATGCAGGCCTCTCACTGTCGTGGCCTCTCCCGTTGCAGAGCACAGGCTCCAGACGCGCAGGCTCAGCAGCCATGGCTCACGGGCCCAGCCGCTCTGCGGCATGTGGGATCTTCCTGGACCAGGGCACGAACCCGTGTCCCCTGCATCAACAGGCGGACTCTAAACCACTGCGCCACCAGGAAAGCCCTGGCCTCAGATTTTTAATGGCACCATTGTCATGCCATTATGCGATGCGCTATAATGACTTAGAATATTTTCGTTTACTTACATGGCCCCCAATTGATGCATTTAGTTTGTTTCCAGTTTTCTGTTACTACATAAAGTGCTTCAGGGATTGTTCTTGTACACGCATCTTTATGCACACGTATGAGTACATCCTACAGGTCGAATTACTAGGTCAAAGGGTATGTGCATTTTAAATTGCAATCAATATTGCCAAATTGCCCTCCCAAGAGGCCACACCAATTTTCAGTCCCACCAACAGTGTGTGAGAGGGCCAGATCCCCCATCCTCCCCAACGAGGCTTGTTATCAAAACGCTAACCTTTGCCAGTTGGTTGGTGAAAAAAACATGGCAGCATCTCATTACAGATTTAATTTGTTTCTCTTACAAATGAGGTTGAGAAGCTTTCTTCTGTGTTTCAAAGTCATGAGTATTTCCTTTCCTACAAACTGGCTGCTCGTGTTCTTTGCCCATGTTTCGACTGGTCTTTTTCTTGTTGATTTGCAGCATCACTTTGCAGATGAAAAGAATTAGACTTCTGTCATATCTTTTTGCAAAATACGTGTTCTATACGGACCATTTTTTGGCAGCCAACTGTCTCTCTACCTCAACAAATTCTCCACAGGCTGCCAGAGTGGTCTTTCCAAAATGCCACTCTGATCGTGTCACCCTCCTCCCGAAAGACACAAAACGGCTTCCTGCCACCTGGATCCAGCTCAAACTCCCCACTTGGTTTGGGGGACCTGCCCATTTGGGGCCCAGCTTTCTCCCAGCCCCAACAAAAGGCCCACCACATGCAGCCGTGAGGGTTTTGCACTGTGCAGGGGGCAGTGACACCCAGGGAAGGACCTTGGGGGCATCCCCTGGAGGTGGGTGGTGGGGCAGCCCGCCGAGAGGCTGCCTCTTTCTCCGGTGAACCTTAGCTCAGGACTCAGCACACTTTCGACCATACCTCAAAGCCCCGTCTCTTCCATTCTTCCAGGGCTACGTCCAGGCTCTTCCCTCTGCCCCAGATGCACTCCCTCCCCTGTGGCCTGGTAAGCTTCCTCCTCTGCAAAGCTGACCCCACTTTCGAAGGCTGGCTTGGGTCCCCCCGCCCCAGCCCTTGTGTGTCCCTTTAACCCACTGCAAGGTGATTCTCTCTCTAGGGGAGGGCTGTGTGCATTCACTCCTGGATCCCACCCCGGTCAGAGGAGGTGCTCGGGAAATAAATGAGGGAATGGGTGAAGGCAGGCTTCTTTTTTTTTTTTTTTTTCTTTTTTTTAAAATGCGTTTCTGCTTTATAACAAAATGAATCAGTTATACATATACATCTGTTCCCATATCCCTTCCCTCTTGCTTCTCCCTCCCTCCCACCCTCCCTATCCCACCCCTCCAGTCGGTCACAAAGCACCAAGCTGATCTCCCTGTGCTATGCGGCTGCTTCCCACCAGCTATCTACCTTACGTTTGGTAGTGTGTATATGTCCATGCCACTCTCTCGCTTTGTCACAGCTTACCCTTCCCCCTCCCCATATCCTCAAGTCCATTCTCAACTAGGTCTGTGCCTTTATTCCTGTTTTACCCCTAGGTTCTTCATGACATTTTTTTTCTTAAATTCCATATATATGTGTTAGCGTACGGTATTTGTCTTTCTCTTTCTGACTTACTTCACTCTGTATGACAGACTCTAGGTCTATCCACCTCATTACAAATAGCTCAATTTCGTTTCTTTTTATGGCTGAGTAATATTCCGGCTTCTTTTACTTTAAACCGAGGCAGTATAGTTGATGTACAATATTACTGATATATAAGTTACAGGTGTACGATATAGTGATTCGCAATTTTTAAAGGTTATACTCATGTATAGTTATTGTAAGATATTGGCTATATTCCCTGTGTTGTACAATATATCCTTGGAGGTTATTTTATACATCATAGTTTGTACCTCTTAATCCCCTCCCCCTGTATTGCCCCCGCCCCCTCCCCTCCCCATCACCCACCCACTGGTAACCACTAGTTTGGTCTCTGTATCTGCTAGTCTGTGAAGGTGGCCTTCTGACTGCTGAAACCAGTGCATGTGAGGAGTGAGGGGTGAAGACCCAGTATCCCCTCAGCCTTCTCAGCCTAATGTAAAGTTGTGCATTTACCCGATAGGCTGTTTTTTTGTATAAATCTCCATTAAACACTTTGAAAAATGCAAATTAAAAAAAAAAGCAGCAGACTGGCTCTTCCCAGGTAATTATAGTAGACCCTGCAAGTCTGTACCGAGGCTGTTTTATTTAGTAGGACTATGGCTCTTTCCAGATTATAAATGAAAGCCCTCAGGGAGCAGGCTATTCTCCCTCCCCTAAGTTCCCCGGTGGGGGGCATTGCAAGAGGACTCAGTGAGCACAAACACCGTTGCCTTGGGGCTCGCACAGGGGAGCGGGGGCTCAGGGACCCTTCCTGGTCTGTAGGGGCCAGTGGGATGTAGGCTCTAAAGCAGCTCCTTCCTCCTAAACCCTGAACCCTCGCTGGCAGCCCCCATCTGGGCCAGCCCTCCATCCCTCCCCCGTGGGGAAGGTACCCACGGCTCCCCAGCCCCACACCGTCCCCCCGGCGCGCCCGCCACCCACCTCCACTGCTCGTCCACCATCAGTCCTTTGCCTGCATCCTAGGGACCTTTAAACACGTGAGTCAGATAACGATCCTCACAGCTGCACTTCCCTGCCTGACTCCTGTGGCCCCTCTGGATTCCCGTGCCCTGTGCCCTGTGGGGGTCTGTACCTCTGCCAGCCCTGCCAGGGACCCTGTGACCTGGCTAAGGCCTGCTCAGCTGGCTCACCCCTCTCTCCCTTTCCTGCCAGCACCGCGCCAGCCCTGGGGAGGCGGGGATGCAAGCAAAACCAGACATGGCCCTGCCCACCTGATGCTGTGAGATGGATGGGGTTTAACTAAGAGCAGAGAGGAGGGAGGCCCTGCGCGCAGATCTGGCCCAGAGAACGAGGACGGCGTGGGGCAGGGGAGGCTGGCAGACGGCCAGCCCTGCGGGCGGCGCAGGCCACCCTGAGGACGTCCTCCTTGCCACTGGAGAGCGTTCAGAGGACACTGTGATCGGGGCTGTGGTTTGACAGGTAACTGAGCTTAGGATTGGAGGGTGGACCATGGAGTGGGACGGTGTGCAGGGATCCCGGCAACAGGAAGCTGGCGGCGGCCCCGGTGATAAAGAGCCATGAGAATTGATGGCACTTCTCATGGTGGTTATTTTTATTTTTATTTTTTTTACATCTTTATTGGAGTATAATTGCTTTACAATGGTGTGTTCGTTTCTGCTGTGTAACAAAGTGAATCGGTTACACATTCAGGGTGGTTATTTAATGCCCTCTCGCCTCCCACCGGGAGGGCAGGGCCTTGTCCATCCCATGGGCAGCCCTGGCAGCACCTGGCCCACAACTCAGTACATAGTAGGTGGAATGTCCTGGGAATGAATGACAGGTGAGAGAGGGAGTAGTAATCAAATAATGGATTTAACAGGTGGGGAAACTCATGCTCTCTGTCGTGGATCAGTGTGTCACCTGGGTGAGCTGGCGACAACCCCGGCACAGGGCAGCCCTGAAAACCCTGTCCCCTCCCACCTTGCTCACAGAGACCTGTTTTCATAACTTGTCATTTCCCGACACGCCCACAGGCAGGGACACACACTGCGCTGGTAGATAAATCTGGGCCACTTTTCAGCATCGTTTAACGTCCATGGGAAGGTTGGATCACGTGGCCTCCAGCAGCAGCCCATTAGCTGACAGGCTGAAGCATATCATATTGAATTCCACGGCCCGCGGAGCCCGAGAGATGCCGTACTGCTCGGAAATCTGCACTGATTTATTAGAATGCAATTGTGCTGCCCATTTCCTATAGTGAACACGTTGCCCCTCTCCTCTTGCCAGGACTGTTTCCCCAAACCTCCAGTGGGAGTGGGAGGACCTTGAACTCACTCTCCGTCTATAGCTTGAAAGGAAGAGGGGATGACCTGGAAGGAAGACTGTAGCGGGGCAGGGACCAGTGCTGGGGGCTGACTTTGAGTGCTGCTTGCAGAGAGATGGTCTGGAGGCATTGTGCTGTCCTCCTGCCCCCTCCCCCCCCGCAGCCCCATCCAGCCCCCATCCTGTGTCTCCCTGCTTCCCCACCCCCGCCCCTGTGTCCCCTGGCCCTTGGCCACAGCTGCAGCAGGACCTATGGACAGGCCAGCCAGGGACTCAGCCGCTGACTCCCACAGCCTGGCCACGGCACAATGCATCTGCCTCTGCCCTACCTCCTGGGACCCCACGGGCCTGAGCCTGGGACCCCACGGGCCTTAGGCATGTGTCACACACCCTGACCACTGCTCTGTACAAACAAAACTGGGACACATCACTATATGGTCAGGACACTCAAGATGGCGGCTCTCTTGCTCTGTAGATCCCCAGCTCGACCAGGCCCTGCTTCTACTACACCCTGTCACACGAGCATCATCACCCCCTTCCCCAGCTAGAGATTGTTCTAGTCCTTAGGCTAGATGGTCGTTAACCCGAAATGCGGTGAGGGGCGGGCCCCAGCCTCTGGTTTCCCTGGTGACTGATGAGCCAACCTGACGTCAATCAATTGCGCTATAAACGGCAGCCTCCTGCTCCCTCAAGTAGCCAAGATGGCTGTCACGTCCTGCCTGATGCTCACGGTGGGCTGTTGCTCCAGGATCCTCTGGTTCGAACGTGTAAGACCGCGGGCTGGGGTGGGGCTAGCCCAGCGTGCTGTCACCGCTCGTATTCTGCTCGGTGGCCGCGATCTCTCCTGCATCGTGCCTGTTAAACATCTTAGGTCCCTAGTCTGAGCGGAAGGCATCTGGTTACGGACTGGGCAACAAGGGCTGCCTCACTGCGAAAGGAGTCTGACTGCTGGGTCTCCAGCGAGATGCCATTGTCGTCCTGCTCTGGACTCCCATGAAAAGTTGACTGGATAAGTGCCTGTCTTACCCTTGATACTCGTTAGGTGCTGCTGTCTGAATCGCACGTGTGGTATCTGGTTGCAGTACCCCTCTACATACCTGACCCCAGGGATATTGTGGAAGAGGGGTGACCCAGATGGTAAGGGTCGCTCAGGGGATGTAGCAGGGGAGTGTGTGGTCAGGCCACTCAAGATGGCGGCTCTCTTGCTCTCTGTCCCTCCCCTGCTCGACTAGGCCCTGCTTCGCCTACACGCTGTCACCTGAGCATCTTTAACCCCTTCCCCAGCTAGTCATTGTTCTAGTCCTTAGGCCAGAATGGCTCCACCTGCTAGTTTCTTAAAGGGAAACATCTGCCCTCGTGATGGTGATGGTCATTAACGTGAGGGGCGGTGAGGGGCGGTGAGGGGCGGGCCCCAGCCGCTGGTTTCCCTGGTGACTGATGAGCCAACCTGACATCAATTGCACTGTAAACGGCAGCCTCCTTCTCCCTCAAGTAGTCAAGATGGCTGCCACGTCCTGCCTGCTGCCCACGGTGGGATGTTGCTCCAGGATCCTCTGGTTCGAACGTGTAAGACACTTCATCCGATTAACCATCGATGTCTCTGGCTGTTTCCAGGCTCTTTCTTCGGTCTCATGGCTGGACAACGACAAGACTCACAGGCCTGTGTGGTGCAGCCCAACTGCTGTGAGTCAGGAAGCCGAGGAAACTCCGGTGAATGCCAAGATGTTGGAAGGTAAGGACGGGGAACCGCAAACTGTGGGGTGATCGGGGAGGGGCGGGGTGCGGGGGCCGTCCGCTAGCCCTTGGGGCCCCGTGACAGCTGACCACTGTGAGAGATGTCTGTATCTTCCACTCTACTGGTGGTGATCTGTTAACCTCACTCTCCAGTTTAAAAGTAGCGGCCCCGTGCTCCTGGCTCATCTGACGGCCCGGGGATGGCTGGAGAGTACAGACGAAATGTACAGACCTGGCATAGCTATCAAATACTTAGGCGTTCTCTGGTTGGGTAAGACGAGATACCCACACCCTCCACCCCTAAACAGCTAAAGACACAGGCTTTAGGGATATTAACTCAGAGACAGGCTTGTGGCCAGTTACCCGGAAAGGAGTGGTTGAGGCCTGTGGCAATGGCAAAATACTAGAGTACCCTGGGGCTTCGGGTCCCAGCTGCGGGAGGGGCCAGAGCTACATGCAGCCTACGGTGTGTCGTAACAGGTGGAAGACATTACAAAAGGCCTACCCACGTCGTGGAGCAACGCAAAAACCCACCACTGGGGGTCTAGAACAGCTGTGTGTGACATATGGGACCCCTATGCATATCACTAGTGACCAAGGGACCCACCCTGAAGTTGAGGAATGGGCCGCGAAGAATGCCACATGCTGCCATTTTCACCCGCCCTACGGCCCCAGTGCCGCCGGCCTAACTGAAAGGCTGCTGAGCCAGTTAACCATAGGGGTGGGAACCTGCCCTCAGCTGTGCATCAGGAGGCTAACTCAAGCCCCGGAACTATCACTGAGCATCCCAGGAGCCATCGTCCCAGTGCCTATGCTGTGTTAGCCGACTAGTCCCCATCTGAGTACGGCTCTTGACCACCAAAGGGCCGTCGACAGCTATGGGCCAGGACAATAAGTCACTTTTGCCCTTGCCATCCGATCTACCCCCGGGGAGCACATTATAAGATGGCCCTGGGGCTGGCAGGTAAGTCCCTGGTGATTTGGGTTCCCCGCCCGGTGGGGAATAGCACAGATTTTGCCTGCTGGAGAAAGCAGCATTGTATTAGCCCCGCGCTCGATTGCTATGTGCTTGTTCCGTGGCACGGCACTGCAGGCCAGGACGATAACCGCGGGTGGGGGTGGGGCTAGCCCAGCGTGCTGTCACCGCTCATATTCTGCTCGGTGGCTGCGATCTCCCCTGCATCGTGCCTGTTAAACATCTTAAGTCCCTAGTCTGAGCGGAAGGCATCTGGTTACAGACTGGGCAACAAGGGCTGCCTCACTGCGAAAGGAGTCTGACTGCTGGGTCTCCAGCGAGATGCCATTGTCGTCCTGCTCTGGACTCCCATGAAAAGTTGACTGGATAAGTGCCTGTCTTACCCTTGATACTCGTTAGGTGCTGCTGTCTGAATCGCACGTGTGGTATCTGGTTGCAGTACCCCTCTACATACCTGACCCCAGGGATATTGTGGAAGAGGGGTGACCCAGATGGTAAGGGTCGCTCAGGGGATGTAGCGGGGGAGTGTGTGGTCAGTCCACTCAAGATGGCGGCTCTCTTGCTCTCTGTCCCTCCCCTGCTGGACCAGGCCCTGCTTCTCCTATACGCTCTCACCTGAGCATCTTTACCCCCTTCCCCAGCTAGTCATTGTTCTAGTCCTTAGGCCAGAACGGCTCCACCTGCTAGTTTCTTAAAGGGAAACATCTGCCCTCGTGATGGTGATGGTCATTAACCAGAGGGGCAGTGAGGGATGGGCCCCAGCCGCTGGTTTCCCTGGTGACTGATGAGCCAAGCTGACATCAATTCCCCTGTAAATGGCAGCCTCCTTCTCCCCTGAGTAGCCGAGATGGCTGCCATGTCGTGCCTGCCATCTGCTGTATACCATGGGGTGTTGCTCCAGGACCCTTTGTTTTGGACATGTAAGATCCCCTGTCCAGTAAGCCACTGATGTCTCTGTGGCTGTTTCCAGGCTCTTTCTTTGGTCCTGAGGCTGGACAACTGCAAGGCTTGCAGGCCTGTGGGGTGCAGCCCAACACATACGCACACTGATATATACAGACCACCTGGACAGAACCATGCTCAAACAAACACCTCCCATCCCAATGTGTAGGCTATACCTACCCACACGGACCCACGCCACACCCATCACACCTAGTGTCCCTGGCTCTCACACCTATACACACACACACACACACACACACACATATACATTTGCACACACGCTTCTACATGCATTTTGAATTTCCAAGCGGCAGATAAACTTTTGTGATTAATTCCTACTTTTATTGCTCTGTGGTCAAGAAATATGACCTTTCCTTTTATGAACCTACTTTGTGCCAAGCACCATGTTAGGTGCTAAGTGTACAAAGTTGAATAAACTTGGATCCTACAGCCTAATAACAGAAAACAAATTCACCTTGACAATCTGATGTGATACCTGATGCAGCAGAATCACAGCACTTATATTTTCTCAATATATTTTATATATTTTTCTCTACTTAGGTTGATTCCTTTTTTGTTTCTATTACCTAAACACTGTTAGACCAAAAAAATATTTTCATTGCTGTACTCATTTGCTTTTCTTGAATTACTAGTTCGAATGGGCATATTCTCCCCTATTTACTGTCCATTTGTATTCCTTCTTTGTGACTTGCCATTTCATATCCTTTGCCTGCTTTTCTGCTAGTATGATTGTTTAATTCTCCAGATTTCCAATTATTTGTCTTTTTCAATACTCTTAGATAATTCTTCAAGCCAAAGGTCTAGCATGGACCACGACTTTGACTTCTAAGCACACGTGTTCTGTTTTTTGCTCTTAGCAATGATATGCTTTAATCCCAAGTTTTTCTTTTCAAAGTCCCTCCTTTTTCTTAGCAGCACACTCCCATTTATTGAAGAAGCGTCATTTGAGTTACTTCAGCATCATTCAGGACCTACGGAGAGACTTCTGCAGACTGGTACACTAAGGCTTGGTGTAATGTGGAGAGCAAAGCAAGACTCACTGCCAGTGGAGACGACAGTCCAGGACGGAATCTCCCTGGGAATTTGCCCTCCAGGTTGGCATGTTTGTCTGTTCCTCCATACAGGCTGTGCCCGCACCCCCTCCCACTGGGAGCAGGGGTCCGGGAGCAGCTCCCCCTCCCCCTCCTCTGATCGCAGGTGTCACTCAGAACACTTGTTAAACTTCAGATTCCATGGATTTGGAGATATAGATGCAAACTCATGATTTCTAAAATGTGTATATATACATGCACATGTATATGTGTTTGAATGTATATTTGTATACACACACACAGTACATTTATTTCCTAGCTCTGTCTGCTGAAAAGGTCAAGAAGGAAGGATATTCTAGCAGCTCTCAGCTCTTGGTCTGTAATTCCAGTCCCCAGAGTTTCTCAGAGAAGTGACTAATCCCAGAGCTGGGGCAGGGTAGGTATATGATGAGCCTGGGACATCTTGTGAGGCTAGAAAGTAAGGGAATGTTCAAAAACCATATCGAGGGCGTGTCACAGGACACGGGCACTGGCTTGGAGGGGCTCCCAGTGGCCAAATCTGGGAGTGTTTGAGCACCAAAACAATCAAGTAGAGTAATGAATTATAAGCCCATAAAAACAGACATTTATGAGCCCACAATGATAACAGATAAGCAAATACATAGGAAGAATGGAGGACCTTTGCTACAGTAAAATTCTGAGTCAACCAATGTAGTAAAAGAAATGCTAGAACTGGAAAGCCATTCTTTACAACCATCCTAGTAAAGACTGGATCACTCAAGAATCATTAAGAGTTGCTAAATCTAGGGGGATGTTTTGGCAATGATCAGGATATTTGTATGATGTCAGACTCCCCACAGACTGCATATTATTTGCAAGCAAGACCAAAAAATGAAAAACAAAGAAAACCCAGTAATTATACAGTGGAGAAATTGGACCACACCCTGATCAGGTGATCAAAATTAACATCACCAAGGAGGGATAGACAGGTGTCATGTGCCTCCAGATATATTACTCTAAGAAGGACTCAATATATGCTCTCTGCAGTATTTTGGCCAAGAACAAATAACTAGAAACTAGTCACAAGGAAACATCAGACAAATGCAAAATTCTATTTTTATTTAAAAGGGCGGGTGGGAGTTGGGGGAGGAATGGTTGGTCGTATTCTTCCAATGTCAATGTCATAAAAGATAACAGGGCTTCCCTGGTGGCGCAGTGGTTGACAGTCCGCCTGCCGATGCAGGGGACACGGGTTCGTGCCCCAGTCCGGGAAGATCCCACATGCCGCAGAGCAGCTGGGCCCGTGAGCCATGGCCGCTGAGCCTGCGCGTCCAGAGCCTGTGCTCCGCAACGGGAGAGGCCACAGCGGTGAGAGGCCCGCGTGCCTCAAAAAAAAAAAGGGTAAAGAACAGTCATAGAAATGTTCCAGATTAAACGAGGCTAAAGAGACACGACAGCCGAATGCAATCTCTGACCCCAGACTGGATCCTGTGCTGGAGGGAAAAAATAGTATAAAAGGACATTACTGGCTCTACTGAGAATGTTGGAATGTGAATATTAGATGAGAGAAAAGTCTGTAACAGTGTTAAATTGAGGTGGGTAACTATACTGTGATTATGTACGAGAATATCTCTAATCTTAGTAAATATTCACTGCAGTATTTAGGAGTAAAGGGCTGTGGCATAAGTCACAAAAATAACAGTAAATGTTAAGCATTTATGTTGAATACACGACTGTTTTAATACAAATTCAGTAACAGTGCAGTATAATTATACTGTTCCTGAGAATATGATCGAGGCTTAGGTGCACTGTGGGGTATGTTCTGGAGACTGGCTCTTTCCCTGGCCGGGGGGCTGGTCACCATCCACACTGTGTGTACAACCTCACCAGGTTATCCAGATTTGAGGTCTCCTGTCCACCTGCCTCTCTTGCTACCCACAGGCCCACTCTGTTAATAGCTACCGACTGGTGTCTGGGAAAGCAGTTTCAATTTTGTATATTTATTGTGTATTCAGCCACTTTACTGAACCAGGAGCATATTTTGGTTGATTCCCAGGGAAATTCTAAGAAGATGACCCGAACTTTTGTCTTCTCTTTCTCAGTAGTTTAGTTAGTTTCTTGCCTGCCTTTTTGCCTTGAAACGCAGCAGAGTCCTGCATCTAAGTCATTTCTTACCTCATTGGTAATGTCTGTTATGTTTTACTCTTAAGGATAATGTTGGCTATTGGCTTGAGATATTCTATTTTTCAAATATGTTTTTATTACAAAAGCAAAAGTATGGTCAGAAAAAAGAAACTTAGAAAATAATGGGGGGGGAATAAAAAGCCATTTATTATCTCCAGGTCAGTGTTTTGTTAACACCTTGGTATATATCCCTAATAATTATTAGTTGAAGATTTTATTAGAATAATCATTATTTCTCCCAGAGCAGGTAGCATTTATCTATTATGTGTCAGTAACGGTGCTAAGTTTAGGGGTGACAAGCATTATTTCAGCAAATCCTTACAGAATACCTCTCTATAGTGTAGGTACTATTGTCCCTACTTTACAGTTAAGGAAACTGAGACTGAGAGGACTTTCCCAATTTACCTAAGATCATAGGCAAATCAACAGCCATTAAGGCTGAAACCCAGGTCTCCCTTATGCCCCAGCTCTGGCTCTTACATCCACTACTATTTCCTAATCCAGACCTCTTTTTGCAAATAGATTTTTTTAAAACTAAGCTAGAATCCTTCTGGACATATGATTCTGTTATCAGCTTTTACACCTAATGTATTATTAACATCTTTCAATGTCATTTATTATCTTCTACAAATGTAATGGCTGTGTAGTGTTTTATTATATGGATATGTTTTATTTATTCTTAAATGGCTCCATATCAAAACAAAAAATAAAAGCTGGTCGTAAAATATTCAAACAACAACAGGAATATAAAGTAGAACGTGCAAGTCCTCCCTTCCACCTTGCTGAGCACCATTCCTTTGAGGAAGTTACTATTAATAATATATGTTTGCTTCCACATAGTTCTTCTATGTAACTTATTATGTGTGGTGTAATTTATTTAATTTTCTTTAAAGGAATGGGTATACCAATCTACTGCTTGCCTTTCATACATAATATATGAGGCACATCATTCCAAATCTATCCATCCTTTCTTAATATGATTTTTAAAATTGAACTATAATTGATTTACAATACTGTTAATTTTAGATGTACAGAAAGTGATTCAGTTATATGTATGTGTGTATATATATAATATATATAAATTCTTTTTCAGATTCTTTTCCATCATTGGTTATTACAAGATATTCAAGACAGTTGCCTATGCTATACAGTAAATATATATATATATATATGTATCATCTTTATCCATTCATCTGTTGATGGACACTTAAGTGGCTCCCATGTCTTGGTTTTTGTCAATAGTGATGCTATGAACATTGGGATGCATGTATCTTTTGTTTTTTTTTAATTTTTGTAGTTGAAGTATAGTTGATTTACAGTGTTGTGTTAGTTTCAGGTGTACAGCTACAGCAAAGTGATTCAGTTATACATATAAAATATATATACATATATTAATATTCATTTATTTGTATAATTTCTTTTTCAGATTCTTTTCCGTTATAGATTATTACAAGTTATAGAATATAGTTCCCTGTGCTATACAGTAGGTCCTTGTTGGTTATCTATTTTATATATAGTAGTGTGTATCTGCTAATCCCAAACTCCTCATTTATCCCTCCCCCACTCCCCTTTCCCCTTTGGTAACCATAAGTTAGTTTTCAGTATCTGTGAATCTATTTGTTTTATAAATGAGTTCATTTGTATCATTTTCTTAGATTCCACATAAAAATCATATCATATATTTGTCTTTCTCTATCTGACTTACTTCACTTAGTATGATAATCTCTAGGTCCATCCACGTTGCTGCAAATAGCATTATTTCATTGTTTTTCACGGCTGAGTAATAGTACATTGTGTATATATACCACATCTTCTTTAACCATTCATCTGTTTATGGGCATTTAGGTTGCTTCCATGTCTTGGCTATTGTAAACAGTACTGCTATGGACATTGGGTGCACGTATCTTGTCGAATTAGAATTTTTGCCTTTTCTGTATATACGCCCAGGAGTGGGATTACTGGATCATGTGGTAACTCTATTTTTAGTTTTCTAAGGAACCTCCATACTGTTCTCCATAGTGGCTGCACCAATTTACATTCCCACCAACAGTGTAGGAGGGTTCCCTTTGCTCCACGCCCTCTCCAGCATTTATTATTTGTAGACATTTTTTTCTTTTTTTTTGGCTGTGTTGGGTCTTCGTTTCTGTGTGAGGGCTTTCTCTAGTTGCGGCGAGCAGGGGCCACTCTTCAACGCGGTGCGCGGGCCTCTCACTATCACGGCCTCTCTTGTTGCGGAGCACAGGCTGCAGACGCGCAGGCTCAGTAGTTGTGGCTCACGGGCCTAGTTGCTCCGTGGCATGTGGGATCTTCCCAAACCAGGGCTCGAACCCATGACCCTGCACTGGCAGGCAGATTCTCAACCACTGTGCCACCAGGGAAGCCCTGTAGACATTTTTGATGATAGCCATTCTGACCAGTATGAGGTGATATCTCATAGTTTTGATTTGCATTTCTCTAATAATTAGTGATGTTGAGCATCTTTTCATGTGTCTGTTGGCTGTCTGTATGTCTTCTTTGGAGAAATGCCTATTTAGGTCTTTTGCCCATTTTTTGATTGGGTTTTTTTTTTTTATTGAGTTGTATGAGGTGTTTGTATGTATATTTTGGAAATTCCTTGTCAGTTGCATCGTTTGTAAATATTTTCTCCCATTTCATAGGTTGTCTTTTCATTTTGTTTACAATTTCCTTTGCTGTTATCCATTCTTTTTAATGCACAAGAATCAAGAAGTCACATTTGGCTCTTGGCTCGAGCAACTGGGAGGATGGCAGAGCCATTTTGGTGGGTTAGAAAATGAAGGGAGGAACAGGTTTTGGGGTCATATCAAACCTGATGCCAAGTGGACACAGGCCCTGTGAAGGGCTCAGGGAGCAGTGGAGCTGGGTATAAAAATGTGGGAGTCAGTGAGCAGAGAATGGATGGTATGTAAATCCAGGGCAATGGTCCCTGATGCCGAGGAGGAGCCACACCTGGAGAAAGGGTGTGTGCTCTCCAGTTCTCCCCAATCCCCACCTCTCCCTGTTGTCTCTCAACACTGGGTCTGAGTGTCCTCTGATGTGGGCCTGCTTTAGTCACTCACATTGCTGCCAGGTCACTGAAGCTTTGTGCTTTGCATTGTCAAGGGGTGTTCAGAAAAATCACCCAAACTTGGAATTAAGGCAAAAGTAGGCCAGCTTGTCATCCCAACTTGTCATCCCAGTGTCCCACTGGAATATTGTTAAGAGGACCACCCCAGGACTATTCTATCACCAGGGGGAATACATCTTTATTTGACTTGCCATTCACTACGTGTGTATGTACATAGAGTGTGTATTACATGTTCACTTGTGGATTTTTGGCACCCCCATTGCTTGTGGTTTTATAGCCCTGTAGGGCATTAACTAGTCTTGACTGTAGCCAGAGAACAGCACATGATCACGCTGATTAGTCTCAATGTAACCTCACCATTTCTTACCAGGATCTCTCGCTGAGACTCTCCACCAGGAATTTTCAGGAACACCAGACTCTCTCTGCTCTCCAGAGCCATGGTTCCCATCTCCTCACTTAGGCCCATGTACTCAGCCACGGCTTCCTTCCCCTGGGCTCCTGGCTAACGCCAGCACGGATCCACACAGCTCTGGTATGTTTGGCAATTATGACACTGTGCCCTGGAGGGGCTCTTTTTCCATCCACTGTGCTGGGTTCTTTCATCCTGAACACTTGAGTTCTTCCTTCAACTCTGGAAAATATGCTTTTATGATTCCTTTGATCATTTTCCCCTTTCCTTTTCTTTTCCCTCCTTTAGGAATTCCCAATAGTTGGATGTTAGATATCCTGCTCTAACCCCCTAGTGTGATCATATTTGGAGGTGGACCTATGGGAGATCATTAGGTTTAGATGCAGTCATGAGGGTCGGGCCTCCAAGATGGGATTAGTGCCCTCCTAGATTTTTTTCCTCTCACTCCCATTTTCTTTTTTTTAAATTTATTTTATTGAATTACATTTGATTTACAATTTGTATTAATGTCTACTGTACAGCAAAGTGATTCAGTTATACATACATACATGTATATATACATATATATACATTCTTTTTCATATTCTTTTCCATTGTGTGTGTGTGTGTTTTTTTTAATGCAGTATTGTCTTTAATTAAGTACAAAGACTTCCAATCATATCACCTAGAGATCATTTTATCCATGGCTCTGTTTGGCCGCCAGTCTCTTGTCTCTCTCTTCAGCACTGGTAAGGTGGATACCGTTTCCATGGGGAAGAGAGATCCACGGTTTGTTGCCTTTGCCAATAACGAAAATGTTGGAGAGCCAGGTGGCAAAGCTGTTGCCATTGGCATCTTTCACATGAACTACATCAAAAGAACCAGGATGTCTCTCCCTGTTGGTGATCACACCAATTCTTCCCAGTTAGCACCTCCAGTCACCATGCACAGGTTACCAGTGTCCAATCTGATGAAATCAGTATAATCTTGCCAGTCTCCAAATCAATCTGAATGGTGTCATTCACCTTGATGAGGAGGTCAGTGTAGCCAATGGTGAGAGCATCATGGGTCACCAGATGAGGGATTCCTTTTGTCCCCACAAAGATCTTTCTCATTTTGCTCATTTTGCATCTTTCTCAACTTATACTTCACCTCATCAGGTGTAATATGATGAGCAGCAAAGCGATCCTTGGTGTCACAGATCAGACAAAAGTTCTCTCCAGTCTTGTCAATGCTGATGACGTCCATAAAACCAGCAGTGTAGGTTCTATCATTGTGGACCTTGCCATCCATCTTAAATGAAATGCTGCATGAAGATCTTCTTTAGTTCATCTCCTGTTAGGGCATACTTAAGTCTGTTCCTTAGGAAAATAATTAGTGGGAGACATTCCCTCAGCTCGTGGGGACCGGTAGATGGACGAGGAGCAAACGCACCAGTTGGTTTATCCAGCGTCCAATGCTTTGGAGCTGCTATGCACTTCAGGTGCCTCTTGGGACCACAAACCATGGCTGCGCTAGGCATGAAAAGTGCTCCATTGTGGTTTATCACAGGATATTGAATATAATTCCTTGTGCTATACAGTAGGACCTTGTTGTTTATCCATTCTGTATAAAATAGTTTGCATTCCTACCCCAAACTCCCAATCTATCCCTCTCCCACCCCACCCTCCCCCTTGGCAACCACAAGTCTGTTCTCTGTCTGAGTCTGTTTCTGTTTTGTAGATAAGTTCATTCTGTGTCATATTTTAGATTCCACATAATAGTGATATATGGTATTTGTCTTTCTCTCTCTGACATACTTCACATAGTATGATAATCTCTAGGTCCATACAGTTGCTGCAAATGGCATTATTTCATTCTTCTGTATGGCTGAGTAGTATTCCATTGTATATATGTACCACATCTTTTTTTTTTAGTTTTTAAAAAATTTTTAAATTTTATTTTTTTATACAGCAGGTTCTTAATAGTCATCAATTTTACACACATCAGTGTATACGTGTCAATCCCAATCGCCCAATTCATCACACCACCATCCCCCCACCCCTGCGGCTTTCCCCCCTTGGTGTCCATGTTTGTTCTCTACATCTGTGTCTCAACTTCTGCCCTGCAAACCGGTTCATCTGTACCATTTTTCTAGGTTCCACATACATGCGTTAATGTACAATATTTGTTTTTCTCTTGCTGACTTACTTCACTCTGTATGACAGTCTCTAGATCCACCCATGTCTCAACAAATGACCCAATTTCATTCCTTTTTATGGCTGAGTAATATTCCATTGTATATATGTGCCACAACTTCTTTATCCATTCATCTGTCAGTGGGCATTTAGGTTGCTTCCATGACCTGGCTATTGTATATAGTGCTGCAATGAACATTGGGGTGCATGTGTCTTTTTGAATTAGGGTTTTCTCTGGGTATATGCCCAGTAGTGGGATTGTTGGATCATATGTGTACCACATCTTTATCCATTCATGATGGCCCTTCTGACCAGTGTGAGGGGGTCCCTCATTATAGTTTTGATTTTCATTTCTCTAATAATTAATGATGTTGAGCATCTTTGCATGTGCCTGTTGGCCATCTGTATGTCTTCTTTGGAGAAATATCTATTCAGGTCTTTTGCCCATTTTTCGATTGGGTTGTTTTATTGTATTGAGTTGTATGGGCTGTTTGTATATTTTGCAAATTAAGCCCTTGCCAGTTGCATCATTTGCAAATATTTTCTCCCAGTCCATAGGCTGTCTTTTCATTTTGTTTATGGTTTCCTTTGCTGTACAAAAGCTTGTAAGTTTGACTAGGTCAAAGTTTGATCAGCTCACTTCCGGTTCATCTCGCCCTCTGCTAATTTAGTCAATGCTCTTTCATCAACCTCCATCTGCCAAAGCTTTTCGAATTCTCTTACATACTGATATCTCCTCCCACATTAAATCTGCCCTTATGAGTGATCATCTTTTCAGTCCTGTCAGTACGGTGGTGCTTGAAAAGGAAACGAGATAAATGCATGTCATCAGTATACCTTGTTTAATTGGAAGATTATTTCTTTTAAAAACCTAATCCTACTGATGTAATATTTATTTTTTAAACTTTCTGATAGAAGAAAAACTAAGTAAATGTCTTCTAGTGATCTCTAGTTTTACTGCTTCAAGGTACAGAATGTAGCCCCAACTTTTTCTTTGGCCAGCTTTTTCAGTTTTTCATTTCTCGATACATGCAGTCAGCTTTGGGTGATGTTCTAAGTATACGCGAAAGAAGGTATGTTCTCTCTAGGGTAAGAGCTTGATGTATCCCTGCTTATTAAACCTTATTAATTATTAAAAACCTCTGGGTTCTTACTGCTTCCTTGATCTGTCATAAGCTAATAATGGTGAGGTGTTAGCCTCAGGTGCAATTGTATTTTTGTTGATTTTTTTTCTTTTGCATTTCCAGTTTTTGCTTTCTACTTGATGCTCCTTAATCCACACATGGAAGTTCATGGCTTTTGTACCTTCGTTATAAATGCCTGTCAACATGAAATTATTTTTGTTCCATTCATTGCTATTTCCTTGAATTCTATGTTTACAGGGCATCACCTCAGCAGAGGGACCAGAGGGACCAGTTTGGGAACCAGGGTCAGTGGTACGGAAGCACTGAGGTGGCCCACGGGCTTGGCAATGAGGCAGTGGAGGTGTGAAAGGCAAGCCAGGCTACAGAGGGCTGGGGAAAGGGCGGGAGGCCAGATGCGGAGATGGCAAGTCCCTGCAGGCAGTAAGTACACTTTAAAAAAGGTTGTCTGGGGCTTCCCTGGTGGGGCAGTGGTTGAGAGTCCGCCTGCCGATGCAGGGGACACGGGTTCGTACCCCGGTCCGGGAAGATCCCACATGCCGCGGAGCGGCTGGGCCCGTGAGCCATGGCCGCTGAGCCTGCGCGTCCGGAGCCTGTGCTCCGCAACGGGAGAGGCCACAACAGTGAGAGGCCTGCGTACCGCAAAAGGGGGGGAAAAAAAAAAAAAAGGTGGTCTGAAGGGTAGAAAACCCAGCCTGGAGCAGGTGAAGAGCAGGTGGAGACCTGGTGTTTTCAGTGCTGTGAGAAGGAGGGGCAGGGCCTGAAGAGTTAGGAGTGATGAAAGCAAGGGGTGGCCAGGGGCTGCCTCGGGAAGGAATGGGGGTCCCCTCCTCTCCTGTGGCTGCTTTGGGGAAGGAAGCAAGGTGAGAGCTGGGGCGCCTGGCTGGTGGTGAGCCAGGGTGGGGTCAGAGGGTCACTGCCGCCGTCTTCCCCCAGTGGGCTAGGAGGCTGGATCTTGGAGCAGGGAGAGCATCTGGCTGGGAGATCCGAGAAGAGGTACGGGTTTGGCTGACCCACGGTGGAGAATAGGGCAGGGAGGCCTTGCTGAGAGGGGAGATGGGAACCCACAAGGGCACGGTCTGAAATGGATTGTTGTTTTTTTTTCCTGCAGTGCTCACCTGTCCCCTGTGCAGGGTGCAACTGAAGGGGCTCAGGCGCTGGCTTGTTCCCAACAAAGGCCCTGGGGGTTCAGCCTTGCAGGTGGGTCTGGGCCATGAGTTGGGGCTTCTCAGGTATCAGAGGCTTGGGTTTAAATCTAGCTCAGCCATGAATCTGCTGGTGGCCCTGGACTGCCTCCTTCCCTCCTGGAGTAGGATTTCAGGGGCTGGGGAAGCAGGGTCTGGCAGGAGCTGGTGTCTGCTGTAGGGAAATGCAGGGGCCAAGCTCTGGGAGCCTAGAAAGTCCACGCTTGTCAGAGCGAGGGGGAGGGAGAGACCCCAGCCTGGAAGAGGACGGGCCAATCCCAGATCACACGGGGTCTCCCCTGACCACAGCTGCCACCAGGGTGAACTGAGTGCTGGTAAAGAACAGTATCAGGCCACGATGCAAGAGTCACCCCTGGAAAAGCTCCTGAGACACAGGTGAAGGGAGAGGCGAGTCAGGCTTAAAATAGCTAAATAAATCTTTAATATTTCTAATTGCAAATGTACAGAAATTGCACAGCCACACAGTCTTAGAACACCAACAACTTTCTCTGTACATTATTACATAGTTAGAGTCACAACTGGAGGGAGGCGCTCCAGCCAAGACTCCAACATTTGCATTTTTTCCTTTTCACATACTTACAAAAGGGGGGGCAGGGAGGTGGAATGGGGGCTGGGGGCGGCTTGGGGGAGTGTGTAGAAAAGAGGGGCTGTTTCCCTGGATGGTCTGCCTTCCGCAGACGGCTGGGGCGGGAGGGGGAGAGGTGTACCCGGGGGCAGATGCTCTGCAGGGTGGGGGTGGGGGGTGCCTGGAGCTCTGGCCCTGGTTCCCCACCCCCATTCTGGGCGGTCGGAAAGAGTCTCCACTTATAGGAAGTTTGGCAGTTTCCTTCACCCTAGACATAAAAGTTAAGCAAAATGTCAGGCCTCCCTGTGTTGGCAGGAGAGGGGAGGGGAGAGCCTTTTCCAGCAGGGCTGGGCCTGGGTCTCCCCGTGCAGGGACTGCCTTCCCTCCTCCACATTCAGGGACGCAGGTTCCAGGCAGGTCGCACGGCCCCACCACCCAGAGAGCACGCTGCACAGCTGACAGGTAAAATGCCACGGGCAGGGAAAAACCCCATCACCCAAATCCCCAACCTCTGCCTCCTGCCCAGCACTGTTCTCTAGATTAAAAATAAAATAAAAACCGTCGGAGAGCAGCGGTCCCGGACAGCCCTCGGCAGCACCAGGACTAAAGGACTATGTACAACCATTAGGTGAAATAGTTACATTACAGTCAAACACCAAGAACATTTACAAAAATTGTCAGACTTGCAATTCAGATAAAAATCTGGGAAGAGTCTGTACACTTTTACAGTTTTTGCACTAAGTAAATAAGGCTCTCGGCCTGAGAGCTCCCAACCCAGGCCAGGCCAAGGGCCGCCAGCACCGGCCACTGCTGGCCTCCTGAGCCCGGCTGTCCAGGCCCTGGGAACCTCCCCCCGTATTGCTAAGAGGCGCTCAGTCCGAGGTCGCTCAACGAGGCATGGGCGGGGCGGGGCGGCGGAGGGGCGGGGGTGAGAGGGAACCAGAGGGGGACATCACCGGGGCCAGGCCCTGCCTGCGTGGCCAGAGGAGTGGGGCAAGGCCTCCGCCCCCATGGCCTGCCTTCCTGAGGTCTGTGACCCTTGGGGGTCCTGCCCTCTCTCCACAAGCGGGTCTCTGGGCTAACTGAACTGGTTTCACCCCAGGACGGGGTGCAGTGTGGTCCGAGCCCCCCGCCGTGCTCCCCTTCCTGGGGGGCTCTGGGGCAACCTGGGCCCTGGTGGAGCGTCTCCAGCCCCAGCAGCAGGAAGGGGTTTCCCCAGCTTCCCACAGCTGAGGCAGACGGGGCGGCTCCTGGCTGCAGGGTGGACGCCCCAGCTCCTGCCTGAGATTCCCCAGGGCCAGGGGTGGGAACAGGGAGGGACGAGAGAGACCCACGCTCCTGCCCACCTATGTCCCGCAAGGGGGGGGGGGCGGGGAGGGCCGATAAGCTACAGAACAGCCTAGAGCTGAGGGAAACCGGCCCCAGCCGCGGGTGAGCACCTCCCTGTCTGCAGCGCCTGGGTCCTCGGCTGGGCCCCGGGACGGGTGAGGCAGAGGCCGGCCGCACACACGGGGCGGGTGCAGGCTGCTGCTGTCTTGGAGAGGGAGCAAGTCTAACATCCTCCAGGGCCGCTATTTCCCATGCAGTGCGCACGCTCAATTTAAAAGGCCCCTGTGTTCCAGCAAGCGAGCAAGCGGGCTTTTGTTTCTAATGCATACTGTGAAAGGAAAAAAAATCACAGTTATCCACCTTTCTCAGGGCCTGCGGGCACTAGACTTCTCTTTAACCATCCATCAGGAAAGCTCAGCCTGTCTCTCAGAGGGAGCACCTGCTGGCCACTCCCTGCAGGGCCACCGTGCCCGGGTACACTAGCTCCGGGAGAGGGGCAGGCACCACACAGTGCCGCCTGGGCCAGCTCTGCCCAGGTCTTTGTCTTCGGGGAGCCCCAGAGCATCAGCCTGGGCCCACGTGGCAAGTGAGGGAGGTCCTGGATCTTCCCACGGGCGCGAGGGCCCAGAAGAGAGCTGCGGTCCTCGCTGGGTCTACCTGACAGAACAAGTTAGGGAGGGAAGGAGGGAGGGCGGGAGCGGGAAGGCGGAGGGTCTGGGGACACGTATGGGGGCAGGTGACTCCTCGGTTCCTCACGGCCGGGAAGGGTCCCCGCGCATGCTGGGGCAGGTGCTCAGGGTGGAGATAGGCGGGGGACCCGGCGCTCTGGCAGCTCTGTCCTCCCCACCCCCCCTCCCAGCCTGTTGACCGCCCCGTCGGCTCCTGGAACTGAGGGGCAGGTTCCACAGGGCAGGGCCTGGCTGCCTGGCAGTCCTGGGGAGGGGAAGCCACAAGAGTAGGCCCCTGGCTCTCCGACCCTCCAGCTCTCCGGGCAGCTCCCTCCCTGGGGAGGGGTTGGGGGTACATGCACTCAGCCAGGTCAAGGAGGAAAGGTGACGCACACCAAATTCAACACCCGACAGAAACATTGCGCAGCCCCTGTGCCTGCTCCCCAGCCTGCAGTCTCTCTGGCCTGCACCGAACGCGCTTCTCGGGGAGCGGGCCACTGTGCCCCGGCGCGCTGCGTCAGTCTCTTGCGGCTCCCTCTGCGGCCGCCTCCTGGACCGCGGCTGGCGGGAGGCGCCGAGCCTCGGCCTCTTGCCCCTGCGCTGGGGCCGCTCCTCCCCAGGCCGAGACCCTGCCCTGGGCCACCATGGTCCTCCCTCCTCGGGCAGGTTAACAACTGCTGCTGTTTCTGAACTCGCCGTTCTCAGTAATCTGCAATTTGGTGGGGTTGGTGGGGGAGATGCCGTTACGGGCTTGCATGCTGTACCTCTCTTTCAGCTGTGTCAGGGCGCTCATGAGGCGGGCGTTGGCAGCATCCAGTGAGGCGATGCGCTTCTCCTGTGGGCAAAGAGGGCATCAGCTGGGGTCGCGGAATGGCCTCCTGGGCCAAAGGGGGTCCTTGCCGGAAAGGGATCTCCCTGGAGCTGTGTCCGCCTACAAGAAGCGCTGGGAAGGGGAAGGCAGGGGGCCTGGAGGATACCACGTGTGAAGGATGGGAAAGACACCGAGGCGGCAGTGGTCCTGCTGGGGAGGGGGCGGCCTTGCCATCACGGACCAAGACCTCCTTGCACCTGCCTTCCTCATATCTCTACCTCATCACCTGCTTCTCACCTAAAGGGAGCAGCCCCAGCAGTGTCAGGCACAAGCTTGTTCATGTGTGTGTGCACACGTGTGTACAACACAGAGGTCACAGCTACCAGTCAGCCTATGCAGTTTCCAGACTGAGCAAGCCCTGGGCCTGGAGAGGAAAAGGGCGCAGACCTGGGTGAAGGAGATTGGAGGCCAGTCTCTTAACTGTCTCCCCTCTCAAAGCAGTTGGGAAGCCACAGCTCTGAACAAGAGCTCCTTTGCTCCCTCTCTCCCAAGCCTGCTGTCATCCCCAGCCTTTCCCATTCCCCTCCCAACAGTTTCCACTCTTTGGTCAGAACCCCTGGTGAAAGGCAATACCCACCAAGCTGCACCTGCAGGGGAGGAGTTGCCCCGCCCTTTTCACAGCCTGTCCTAGTGAGCTTGTGGTCCACTGAGACCCTCAAGTCTGACTTCTTGGAGCAGAGATCCTGATCTCCTATCCTCCTTAGCTTCTGCAGTGGGGTGTGACTGAGGATGTGAAGAAACCAAAGTCACCCCCTCCTTATCCCAGGCCCTTTAACACCCGTGGCTGACCAAAAGGCCAGAGCCCCCCACCTGGGCATCAATGATCTTCTGTTTGGAGTCTACAGCTGCCTGCATCTCCGCGTGGTCCTTCTTCAGCTCCTCCTCCACTGACATCAACCTGTTACCAGAGACAAGGACAGTCAGGCTGGCATTTGAGCGTGCACGTGAGGAGGTGAGGGTGGGGCCTGGTGGGAACAAACCATCACACCTGCACAGAGGGGGCGTACTAGGAGAGCCCCTCCTTGGGCCATAGACTCACCTCCCACACCTGCCTGGGACAGAGGCCCTCCAGCCGGCCCCCAACACCTGACACAGGCTGAGCCTGCTCCTTCCTTATGCTCCACCCGCCCCAGATTCTGTTCCCAAATCCCCAGAAGTCTCTGGGGCTGCCCCTTTCCTGATGTTCTTCCAGGAGCCACAGGGGCGGGAGTGGGTGTTAGATCCTCACCACACCCCAGAGCCAGGCAGGTGGTGTAACATCATAAGACCTGTGGTTTGAGTGGGAAACAAAAGCCCTGCAAGGCTCTAGAGCTTTCTCCACCCACCCTGTATTCACTGAGGCTGTGCCGGGCACTCGAGGTGGCACGATGAAGTCCCAAGGCAGTAGGGACACAGGCAGGGAGAAGGTAACTACGCTCTGCAATGGGCAGCCTGTGGGCCATGGGGACGGAGAACAGGAAGTGGCTGGCTGTCTTGGGGGTGGGGGTGGACACACTGGACAGCTGAAGGACAAGCAAGGCCTGCCGCCTGGGTAATGAGCAGGGAAGACGCGAGGAACACGATCCACAGAAGCTCAGAACTAGGGCCAGCGGGGGCCCGTCGCCAGCTGCTCCCTCCCTGAGACGCTTCAGGTCTCGTCCTGCTTGTCTCTCACGTACCCGTCGGTCGCTGTGGATCACTCCCATCCTCCTCTCTTCCTTCAGCTTTCAGACCCCATACTCTCTGGGTTTGCAGCCTAGCTCCCAGGCCACTGCTCTGCAGAGGCCTTGTCCTGCCTGCCCCTAGGCTGTCAGGGCTCCACCGGGCTCTACCTCAGCCGGCCACTCTCCTTGCTCTACACTCTTCTCAGAGGAGTTCACCTACTGCTTCATTTCTGTCTCTACCCGCACCACTTCTCCAGAGCAGCAGAGCCTCTAATCCCCAGGCGAGCACTTCGTCCATTTCACAGTAGATGCACAGGGAGGTCAACGGTGCTGGGGCAGGTACCACAGAGGGCTGTCGTGAAAAGCCAATGGGATCAGGGGTTGAGGAGGAAGGGCTGTGGGGTCATGCCAAGAGGGGGTTCCTTGTCATAGGAAGGTACGTCACTGAGCAAAGCCTGTAAGAAGGGGGAGTGGGAGGAATGGAGGAAGGGGGAGAGACTTCTGCTCCCAGCTGTGGTGGAATAACAGGCACTGGCTTGAACCTCCGGCCGTAAGAAAAAACCAAACTAGAAAACTGGATAAAATATATGAAAAAAAGGTTTCCAGACACTGAAAAGCAGGCAGTGTGGTACAGTACAGTAACCCCTAAGAGAAGGGAACACAGGAAGCGAGCCCGGCCCACTGCTGGCAATGTCCCGGCAAGCAAAAGTGACCACATGGAGTCAAGGAGACCCTGGGAGGATGGAAGGGTGGGGGAGCAAAGCTTTTGTGGGGCAGTACCAGAGAGGAGAAAATGCAGAGAGGACTCTACCTATCTCCTGAGGGGTCCCCTTGGGGCTTTGGCTGAGGACTGCTTTGCATGCTTGTGAGAAAGTAGCCACGCTGGGGCAAGAGCCATTGGAACACAAACAACCCCAAGAAGAGTTTATGATCCTTCTAGGCAGTGTGGAAAAGCATATTAACACAGGAGGCATCAAGTAGAATCCCCAGAAGGAAAGTCCTCAACAGTGAAGCCAGATTAGGCCTAGGCTAAAGACTGTCCAGGACCCACCCCAACGAAGCTTAAAAGTGAGCCTCAAAAGAATCAGACTGCTTCTTCTAACGTCTCTGTGTCCCAGAACAAAGCCCCCAAATATTGAAAGAAACACACACATCCAACAGCTACGTAAAAATCACAATGTCTGGCATCCAACCCCAAATCACCAAGCACGCAGAGAAGTAGGAAAACATAACCAACCCATGACCAGGAAGAAAAGCAATAAAAACAGACTCATAAAATGTCAGATGATAGAATCAGTAGACAAGGACATTAATACAACAGTTATAAATATATTCTACAAGTTCAAGAAAATAGAGGAACGCATGAGCATGATGAGAAAAGAAATGGATGGGATTTAAAGAAAACTGAAAACTTAGAGAGGCAAAAATACGACACCCGAAATGAAAAAATACTGGATAGGATTAACAGCAGATTAGATGCTTAAGAAGAAATGATTAGTGAATTTGAAGACACTGCAACAATCTAAAATAAAACACAGAAGAAAGATGAAAAAAGGAAAACAGCAGAGCATCAGTAAGATGTGGGACAACATAGAGCAGCCTAATGTATATGCAATTAAAGTCCCAGAAAACAGACTAAGGAGGCAGAACTCCACACCCACAGATCCAAGAGCTCAACAAACCCATGAAGAAAACATGTCAAGGCACTTCACAATCAAATTACTGGCAATCGATGATAAAGAAAAAAAAACTGTAAATGAGCCAGAAGAAAAAGATACTATCAGAGTCCCTATTATTATAGTCTGGGTAAGGGAAAAATTGGGTCCACTGCTAGTTTTGGTAAATAGCTACACCATGCACATGCTTCTGCTAAAACAGCAGAGTTACATAGTTGCGATAGACACGCCTGCAAAGTCTAAACATTTATTATCTGCCCCTTTACAGAAGGTTTCTAACCCCTGCCCTAAAGTGACAACAAGATACAGATAATATGCCAATAAAGGAGATAAAGTGGAATCATAAAAAATATTCAGTCTAAAAGAGGGCAAGAAAAGGAACAAAACAGATGGTACAAATAGAAAACAAGGAGCAAGATAATAAGTTTAAATGTAATTGTATTGACAATTACGTTAAATGTAAATAGTCTAAACATTCCAATTAAAAGGCAGACAGCTGTCAGATTAGATAAAAAAGCAAGAACAATAAGGTGTCTGTAACAGAAACTCACTTTATAATGAGGGACATAATTGGGTTAAAAGTATAAATAGGATGAAAAAGGATATACCAGGCTAATACCAATCAAAAGAAAGTTAGGGCAGCTGTCCTAATATCAAACAAAGTAGATTTCAGAGCAAGGAATATTACAAGGGATAAAGAAGATGATTTTATAATGATAAAGAGATCAGTTCATCAACAGCACATAACTAGCCTAAATGTGTATGTGTCTAAGAATAGAGTTTCAGTGAACATAAAGTAAAAACCAATAGAAATGAAAGGAGAAACAGACAAATCTGTAATTATGATTAGAAACTTCATTATCCTTTTCTCAATAATTGATAGAAAACAAGTACAGAGAAAAACCAGTAAGGATATAGAAGACTTGAACAACACTATCAACCAAACTGACTTAATTGACGAGTACAGCAAGGAGGAAATACCAGGCTTGGCTAGTAGAAATAAATGTGTTACTGAATTCAGGAGAGCGTGCACCTCTCAGAGAATAGATGAGATGAGAATGTGGTTAAATGAAAAGTGTTTCCTTTCCTGGAACCACACACATGAGGTGAGCCAAGAGCAGAGCTGGAAGTTCAGTCAACAGTGGGTTTCTAGTCACCCTGGTGATAGGCCCTCTGCTCATGCTGACCATTTTATAAAGAAGAAATCCACAGGTGAATCAAGCAAGCAATAATTAGAAGCAGAGAAACAGACAGTCTGAACAGGAGGAATTAAGGAAGGATCTTTACAGTGGGCAGAGCATGAGGCCAGGTGGGGGAACGTCCTGGTTACTGCACACCTGCTGAATCTACCCTGATGACAGGCTCTTGGGCCATGTGAACAAACAAGCTGCAAGTCCACACTGCCTCCTCCTGCACTTGGTAGTACTATCATAAGGAAGTAAACTCCATGACTGGGACCCTGAGGGCTGGTCTGAATGCTGCACCTTGACTATATTCCCTGCTTGCAGACATGCAGGAGGGTGTATCCACTTTATCCGTGGGCAGAGTGGAAGAGAGAAGGGAATCAACACAGAACTAAAATAAGCCACCAAGAAGCATGAGAGTCAGCACTAAAGTCAATGGTCCACCTGGAAATCTTCCTGCATAACCCACAGGCACCTTAAAACTCAACATATCCAAAACTGGCATCATCTCTCTCCCTCCCCATCCAAACTGCTCTTCTTCCAAAGGTCCCCATCTCAGTAACTGGCACCATGACACACCTGGATGCTCTTGGTAAAAATCCGGGAGTCATTCTGGCTACTTCTTCCCTCCCACCCTCACCCACTGCATGTAACTGACATTCATTCCTTTTCCTGCCCCGGATTGGACCCTCACTGTCTTTCCTGGCACCTGCATCCAGCTTCTGAACTCCCCTGTGAGTGCGCACCAAGAAAACATGACTCCCTACAGGGAGCCCAGGCCCTCTGCGGCTGCCTTGGCCAACCTCACATTCCGCCATCAACACACACTGCACCACGTGGGCCCCCCACACTCCGGGCTACCTCCCACCTCCAGGCCTGCGCCACACTGTCCCCACCGCCTCGGACACGCTTCTCTCTCCACACTCGGCTCATCCTGCGGCTGAGCAGCCCCGCCCTCGGATCGGGGCCTCCTGGAGGGCAGCGGACAGGTCCGCTCCTCTGCGCGTGGGGCCAGAACTGGGCTCCGAGCAGGAACAGGCCGGCCGCCCTCACCTGCTGATGATGCCCTTCATCTGGAGGTCCTTGTCCTCCTGCTGCCGTCGCAGCCGCTCCTCGCCCTCCTCCAGCCGCGCCTGATACTCCAGCACCAGCTTCTGGGTTGTCTCCTCCTGGCACTTGAACAGGGTCTCATACTCCTCCAGCTTCTTGGTGGAGATTCGCAACTTGTCCTGCAGCACTGCCAGGTCCTGCTAGGAGGGCAGCGTGCCACGGGCACAGCACCCAGGACAGAGAGCACAGCCTCATGAGCCCGGGCAGGGGCACAGGATGGGAGGCAGTCCGGCTCGGAATGCCTCAGGGCCCATCACCACCTCAGTCCTCTTCCCACAGCGGAGAGACGCCCAGGGAGAGGGGGTCGGTGAGACTCAATGCCTGGCCTCCATCCGGGGCTCTCCCACCCGCCAGCCCAACCTACAGCTATGAGGCAGATGAAGACTCAAACCAGATCTCAGGAGTAAGGGTCTTGAGCTTTTCATAATAAACAAAAGTTATAAACCTCTCGGGTACATTAAGGAGAAGATGGTGCTCTGAGAGACGGGGGCTCTACAGGAGGGGACACTGAGGCCCAGAAGGCAAATGACCCAACCACATGGGGAGTACAGTGACTGACTGATGGGGTGAGATCCTAGCCTCCCAGCCTCGATTTGACCCTGAAGCCGTGGCAAGTCGCATAGGAAGTCGGGGGAAGAGATTAAAGGCAAAGTGGTCTAGGGCTTTCTGGACCTGACTCAGCCCGGCACCCTTGGCCTTTAGGGAGGAGGAGGAATGTGTAAAGCGGCAAGAGAAGCAGTGAGTGGGAGGCTGTGCGAGCTGAGCAGAGAGCGAGGCAGGGTCAACACCCGAATCAAGGGGCTGGAGAGGTTGGGCGCCGGGTGCTGTGAGAATACAGGGAATGCGGAAGGCAGGAAGGGCCTCTCCTTGAGTCGCGGGCATCGGGAGGCAATTCACTCATGAGCAAAGGACAGCCCACAGGCCAGGAGGCAGCAAATCTAACTGTCCCAGAGGAGAGCCCAGCTCTGGGAGAAACAGCCCCATCCCAGGTCTTCTGCACAGCTGGGCAGAGCGGGGTCGGGAGGGCCCTCCCTGACAGAGGCAGGACCAGGTATCCAAGGAGCTCGAGGGAACTCCAGGATTTGCCTGCGAGGGTTAATGGCAAAGAAAGAGAGAAACGGCAGCTCACTGGGCCAAGGCGTGAGGAAAGAGAACACTCCAGCTGCAGCCTGACCCTTGAAATCGTTCAGGCACTCCTTGTAATTCACAGATGGGAAGGGAGTCTCAGAAAAGCGCAGAGCCTGGCCCCAGACTCACGCAAGGAGCCTGGGGTGCAGCTGGCCCTCCTTGCTCCCCAGCCAAACTCTGGCTCTTGGAGCACTGTGCCCCATGTCCCCTGGTCCCGTTCACGTAATAATGGTGAAAGCAGGTGGATGCAGTGGACCAAGGGGATGGTGGAGGCGGCGGAATGCAGCATGGACGTGGACCTGACCCCAGGTCAGCGGGAGGGAGAGCGGACACCCCACCCTCCATGCCCTCGCCTGAGAGGCTGCTATAGGCTTTCCTGGGGCCAAGAGGGGCGAGGGCACCCATGGTGAGTGGGGGAAGTGGCTGCTGTTCTGGGGGGCCTTGCGCTGCTCCTGTGTCAACCTGGGCTTTGGCCTCCAGGAGGAGATGAGAATTGGCCATGGATCCAGGGCAGCTGCCACAATAACTAAAAGAATTTTGGAGAACTGAAGCACCCCACACTGCTCACCCAAATACTAGGTGTACGTTGCGGGTGGGATTTGGATGTTTTAGGACCAATATTTTTCCCCTGGAAAGAAGAAAACATCTCGGTAGCCATCTGACATCACCCCTCCCTGGCTCTCTCTCCCAGACCCTGGTGGAGACGGGGACTGGGGGAAAGCCAGGCCGCGGGGCAGGCACAATCCCGAGTGGAGGGGCCCGGCCGGGGTGCCTCTCCCTGCTGTCTCCAGGACCCGTGCCTCTGCCTCGTCATGCGTGAGGCTCCCCCCAAGGGTCTCCATGCACCTCTTTGGCACCCCTAACCCCCCAGGTCCTGGATTCTCCTCAAGTCCCAGATGCTCAGCAGCTCGGCTGCCCAGTCACTCAGGGAAGGTGCCTCCTGGGGTCTGGATTCAATACAATTCCTGGGTGGGTCTCACATGCAGCCCATGTAGGAAACCTCAGGTTTAAGCTAAATCCTCCAAATTCCACTGACTGCTGTCCTCACGTGGGCCCAGGGGTTGAGAGGGGACTGGCCATGTGCGGGAACAAGCAGCGCCGTGAATTCAGGGCTCGAGGGGAGAGGATTCTGCCAGCCCCCTCGGGGAGGCAGCCCACCCTGCCCCGAACTGCCAGGGTCCAGCTTTACCTTTTCTGCTTGGCTGACCTCTTCCTTACTCCTTAGCCTATCCCTGTGGGGGGGGTCTGGGCCCAGGCCCTCGTCTTCTAACAACTGCGCGTTCATGGTCAAGAGCCAGGCGGCCGTGCGGTCCAGGGCATTGGGGCTCACGGGTGAAGGGCCCTGCGATGAAACACAGCTGTGAGGGGCTGGAGGGAGGGGTGGGGGGTGGCCTTGGGTGAGCCCCAGGGACAAGTGGCTCAGAGGGAATCTTTAGCTGACTGGGCACGTCTGATGCAGCCCCCGGCCCAGGCAACTCCAGGTAGCCTGAAGCAGAGTCAAGAGCCCAGGTGGCCTCCTGAGCGTGGCTCTCTGCCGCCCAAGTGAGAGCGAGTGGACATGGCCCCGCAGGTCAGTGTCCGGCCCACAGTACATCTGTTACCCTACTGCGTGTACAGCCCTGGAGGCCAGCTCAGAGCAGGAGGGGGCCTGGGGGCCATGTCAACTCCTATCCTGGGTCAGGCTTTAACAGGCTTGGAACTGGAGATGGACGGACCCCTCCCTCTTCCTCCTTGACCCCAGCTGTCTCTGAGGGAACTGGCAGAGGGACCCCCGGGCCGCAGTGTCCCTGGTTCACAGGACGCAGGCAGGGGCCAGTGGGGCCGGGGGAGGGGCCGGGGGGAGGGGGGGCAGGCTGGTGGGATGGGGCCGAGTGGGGCATCGTTCAGCATGGGATGGCAGCGGGTGCAGGTGGCGATGACACGGCCAGGAGGAGCAGCAGAGCACGGGGTCAGGCCGCCCCCCGGCGCCGGAGCCCGGCAGCACTGACCTGCTTGTGCACCGCGCGAGGCTTCAGCTCGGGGCTGTCGCCCTTGGAGGAGGAGGACTGTTGCCGCAGCCGGGCTCCAGGGCCAGCCCAGTCGGGCGAGGCCGACGCCAGGGTCCCGCTTGAGGGCCGCGGGTACTGCAGGGTGCTCAGCAGGGTGGGTGGCGTCCGGCCGCGGGGCGCGGGAGGCGGCGGCGGGGGCGGGGGCGGCGGCTGGTCGATCCTCCGCTGGGGGCCGGCGCTGTTCTGCCGCGGCCCTGGGGGCTGCCCGCCCTTCTCAGTCAGCGACACCTGACGCCGCGCCAGCTCCCCGGCAGTGCTGCTGCTGAAACTTCCCAGCTTGGCGGCAGCTGCCAGCTCCTCGCTGTTGCTGTGGGAGCTCAAGGAGCTGTGGCCCTCGGAGCCCGAGTCGCCAAGGCCACGGGGTGACAGCGGCAGGCCGGCCGCCATCTGGTACACAGGGTTCTGGAAGGAGAGCGGTGCCAACAGCTGGGGCCGGCCCGGCGCGCCCTCCGAGGTGCCCGCTGTGGTCGGCGTCTGGCCTGCCCGCCGCACCGTGGCCAGCCCTGCCAGGCTCACTGGGGCCACCCGGGCTGGCCACCCGGCCACCAGCTGAGCTGCAGGCGCCTGCCCGTCGACGGCGAGGGCGTCGGGGCCCGCCGGGGAGCCCGCCTCCCCGTCCAGCGCGCGGGTATCCTGGAGGTCCACCATGGACAGGCTCTTGCCACCGTTGGCCATCTGAAGATCAGGCTCGTTGGCTTCCGAGTAACTCGAGCTGCGGGCAGGTGAGGGCTGGACCCCGGAGGACCTTGTGACAAAAAACAAGTCCTTGTTTTCGGGGGTTGGAGACGGTAACCGGGTGAAATCTATCAGACTGCAGGGAGACAAGCACACACAGGGAAAGAAGGGGGAAGAGAAGAACTGTGAATGCGGCCAAGGCGGGTCCCAACCGAGAGCCCCCGCCAACCTGCCGCCCACCCGGCGGCCTCAGCCAGGGTGGGGGGAAGGTGGGGCGGGGAGAAGAGGGAAGGCGGGGGAGGGGAGGAGGTGCGGGGGCAGCGAGCGTGGGAGAGTCCCGGGGCCCCGGGGCCCCGGGGCCCAGCTGCAGAACCAAACCACAGCCCGGGCAGCTGACCCTGGAAGAAGCCACCATGAGGGCGAGGGGCTGACAGCTGCTCCTGCACGGAACCTCTGCACTAGGGACCCGCGCTCCCAGTGTCAGGCCAGGCTGCCTGGCAGGCCCTCTCCCTGCTCAGCTGCATCTTGGGACAGTAGGTTCTGGGGCCTGAAGTGTTCTGGAAAATTCCTCTGACTAAATCCAAACCCACGACGCAGTGGCTCTCTGCTATCCAAGGGTCCTGCACTGAGAACTAGGGCTGCAAAGCCACGGGGGCTCCCACTGCCTCTTCCCTCGCGTTCCTAGTCACACTGGTAACTGGGTGGGGGCCTGTGCTGAGAGGAGCCTCCACCTGCAGCCACCCCGGTCTGACTGGCAGGCGGGGGCTGGCGCTTCCGGCAGAAACAAGGAATCAGAGGCGGCTCCTCCGGGCATGACTCAGGCGGGGAGGGCCTGCACCTGCCGTGGCAGGCCATACCCCCACCCCCATCCCGGACTCCCAAACTCTCCCTGGCCCCTCCCTGGAAGCCAACTCCTTGGAAGGAGGCACAAAGCCAGGTGGGCTTTGGAGGGAAGAATGCAGGAGGTGAACAGGGCTCTGAGTGGGCTAGAGGCAGCAAGAACTTGGGGGTTCAACATGGGCTTAGAAAGGAGTTGGCTTAGCCTGGGATGGTGAGGAAGTGCCAAGTCCCAGGTGATGGGACTTAGGCAGGGCAGGCAGCGGCCACTCAGGGCCACAGCACTTGTGGGCCGAGAAGAAGTGGACGAGGGCAGCAGGCGGTGCCGGGAGAAACCCAGACCAGCCATGGGCCTGGGCCGTCGTCCCTCCACACGCCCAGGTCAGGTCTCCTGAGAACCCACGTGCCCGGACACCACTCGAGCCACCACTCGGCTAAGGTGTGTTCCCCACCTGAATCTCTGCTCTGCCTCGCTTGGAAGACTGTATGAACAGCCCCTCAAGACTTAGAGGGACCCGAGAAGGCGCACCAAGGTCTCTGCATCTCCCGCCTCCCCCCGGGCCTCCAGTCCCTCGCACCACGTCCCCAGGTCCTTGATCTCAACGCCCTCGCCTGCTAAAAGCCTGCTGCCGCCACCATTTCAGGACCAGAGGGCTCCCAACCCTACTGCTCCAGCCTCATCCTCACTAGCTGGTCCAAGATGGCCCTGGTAGAGGAGGGGGGTGTACAAATGCGGCATAAATACTTCACTGTAAATGCCAAGGTCCTCATTTTGATGTCATCACTCAGAGAACACTTTGCCTCCCCCTCCACTGTGTTTTATTTACTGGGCACTCGTCCCAGGGCTGGGGGCTCAGAGCAAGAGCTGGGCCTCAGCCTCTCTCTAGTTTCCCAGGCTCCCAGTCTCTAAGCCTTACAGAGTCACCTGAGCTCCTCCTGAAAACACACACCCTGGAGCGTCACTTCTGGAGATTCTGATTCAGGTCCAGGAAATACCAGGAAACACATACAACCCAGGGATGTGGAAGTGTTTGGGACCAGTAACTGTTCTTCAACAAAAGATGGGCTGTCTTTCCCCAGGCCTTTGTCTGTGCTAGTCCCTCTGCCTAGAACGCCTTTTCCACCAATGGAGGTATTACTTTTCCCTAAGCTCCAAACTATAGCACTACCTCCTCCAAGAAGCCTTTCCTGATTTTTCCCAAATAGAACTTCACGACTTAGGGCCTGAAACACACACTTGAGTCTCATTCAGCTTGTTTTATAAACACCAGCGTAGGTATCTTCCACCCCAAATGAGACTGCAGGTGGCTGCACCTTGTCTGAACCCCGCAACACCCAGCATGCCTGGTGGCTCTTACCCGGAGACGTCGTTCTCGATCACCATCTTCTGCAGACCCGCTGAGATGCTGCTGCTGCCAGAGCCTGGCGTAGAGGCCAAGTCGTTGGTCCCCACAAGCTGCCCACTGCCTGGGGCACTCAGTGCTGTGTGCACGTCCCTCAGGATTCGAGGCAGAGGCCCCAGTTTGGATACAATGCTCTGCAAAAACACAGCAAGAGGCAGGTGTGACCCACTGGGGCTGCCTGTGGAGGCCAAGTGCGTTGTAGCCACTGTGTTCAAAACCTCTAAGGAGCCAGTCAGAAATGCAGGCCCGCCCTCCCGTGCAGGTCAGATGCGGTAGGGAGCCCAGAAATCGCAGATGACGTTTTTACCAGCTCCCCACATATCTCTGGGACAGGGTGCGAGGCCCACAGGGAGAAACGCTAACCTAGTCCAAGCCTTGCACCCCAGTCTGTCCTACCTCAGTTCCCCAACAGAGAGGACAGGCCACACGGAATCCTGGACCTTCCCCACCTGAGAGACTTCAGGGATGGCTCCCTCCCACGTCATCTACTCCACAGGGTGGGCTGGGCCCTGACCCACTCTGACACCTGAGCCCCAGGGGCAACGGCCCAGGCACCAGGCAGGCACCACCACACGCCTGTCAGGCAGACAGTGGCGTCCGGGCTTGCTAAACCTCGCTATCCTGGTTTAGACCGATGGTGCTAAGCGTTCCGGGCTGGGGACACGGGACTCTGCCTTCCCCTGGCTTATGCCCCAGCTTCCAGCTAGGGCTTTGTGCAAAAAGAAAGTGTGAAAACTCGTGTAGTCAACAGAGAAGAGACGTGAGCGGCAAACAGCTCGACTTTCAATCCTGCCGCAACTTCTGTAGCTCCCGCCTGCTTGTGCAGACATGGAAGACGGCGGCAGGGCACAGGCGCTCAGTTAAGTGGTGGCCGTAGACTGAATGGTGTTGGCAGCAGTGGAGGGAGAGAGGGCCTTGGCCCGCATTTCCATTTCTCCCTCCTGGGTCTCTCGGAACCAAAGGGCAACGGACATAAAGGAGCAGAAATGACTGCAACAGCATCTGTTTGTAGTGAAAAGCTGGGCCTAATCTGAGCGTCCAATAAACTAAACAGTGCAGTCACATGACAGGACAGTCTGTGCCATTAGAAAGGTCACAGTGGTGGTGTGGCGTGTACTGTCGTGAAAAGATGCCGATGAGGAGTGAGAAATGCATGCGGCACTGCACGCAAAGTTCTCACTTTAACAAAAAGGGAAAGGACTTTGCCTGTGTGTGTACTTAACACATGCACAGATGTATCTAGAAGGCTACACACCAGAGCGCCCTGAGTGGTCACCCCTGGGGATGGGACAGGAGTAGGAAGGCCTTCCAGTCCTGGTTCAGCAGTAGCTACTTTTGTAAGATGGTCTCTCAGAGCCCTGGAAAGCAGATGTTCTGGAAGTGGATCCTGGCAGGCCCAGCCCTTGCTGCCAAGAACCTGCTCACTGTGCGAGCTGGGGCTGCTGGGGACAGTGGAACCCAGGCCACAGTGGCTGCAGCAATGTCAGAGATATCTAGGGAATAAGCATTTCAACTGATGGCCAAGGGCAATTCTGGAAAGGTTTGCAACTTCCTGCCTGACGTGTGGAGGTGTGGCATCTTCAGTCTTCTTTTTCATATCGGTGGCCTTAAAACTCAGAGCAAGGACATTTTCAGAGAAGCAACTAAACCTGACCACACTTCTCGGAAGTAGGGGGCACACCCCCTCAGCAGTGGACTCCATCCACTCAATACCAAGTGTGTGGAGGCACAGCCGAAGCCCCAGTACCCAGAGCGGGCTCCCCTGGGCAGGGGCTGCCACGTGAATGTGACACTCCCCACTGAGGAAGTGGGCCCCGAGATCCCCAGCGCGTGCTGACAGGGCCTGGGCTGGACCCTCGGGCTCCAGCGCCCGGCAGGGCTGCCGATCCGCACCACACAGGCGAACCCTCTGAGCCCCTGGCTAGTCTGGGAGCTGGAGCGGCCTGAAGCAGCTCTGGTGGCCTTCGGCCCGCCCTCCGCCCCACTGCGGCCCGGTGCACAGGCACCTGCTCCAGCTGGCTGACGGCCTCCCAGAGCAGCGAGTGCAGGCTGGAGAGCTCGCGGCCCAGGTCGATGTAGCCCTCGAAGCCAGCCGTGTTGGAGATGGTCTCGGGATTGGAGATCTCCAGCAGGAAGCGCTGCATGTTGGTCCACTCGTGCTCCAGGAACTGGTTCATGAACGACATGTACTCCTCCTTGCTGCCAAACCTGGAGCCAAGCAAATGGGGTGAGTGCCCTGGGCCCCGCCTAGGAGCCCCCCTTCGCCACGTACTCCTCCCCAGCCAGCCAGTCCACTCTGGCTCAGGGTCCTCATGGCTAAGGCTAGAGACCCTTTCTGGGCCTTTTCTCACAGGACCTCGAAGGTTCCGTGGCCCTCACTCCCCATTCACTGCCGGTCACAATCTCCTTCCTCTTTTCCCCCACATGGCAATGGCCTGGTGCGCAGACGACTCTCCATCCATGCCCGGCCAGGTCTCTCTGCTGAGCTTTCAGACACATTCTGCCATGGGCACCTCCCCCTTCGTCCTCAGCTTGGCCAGGTCTGCGGTCATCTCTGGCACCCCGAACCTGCACCCTCCTCTGGGGCTCCCTGCCCCAAGGGGAGACGCCACCACCCAGCAGAGAGCTGCGCGAGGAGCCCAGCCGTGGTCAGCGCCCCCCGCGCCTCCCCCACCACCGGCCAGGCTGCTGACCTTACCTTCTAATCACCCCGAGACCTCGCAGCAGTGCCTCCAGCATCGCCCCCTCCCGGGCCCAATACTTCCACCCCTTTGCCGTTACCAGAAGCGTGACTTCGCTCTCCTCCCAGCCTCTCGCCTGCCAGTCCCGCCCCCTCCACACCCCGGCCCCACTGCTGCCAGGCTGAACTCTGCAGGACTCTCACCCTCTCCGTTGCTCCAAGGCCCTGCCTGGCCTTCAGAAGTCCCTGCTTTCCTCTTGGGTCTCATCTCCCACCTCCCCCCGCCTGGCACTTGATGGTTCAGGGACTGCCCAGTGCCTGGTCCCTCCCGGGCCTGCCCAGTGCCTGGTCCCTCCCGGGCCTGCCCCTCTGCTCTTCACCCTGACACGCAGCTCGGGGAGAACATCTCCTAGGAAGCCTCTCTCTCTCCTCTCCCCACAAGCGCAGGGCCCTCGGGCGAGGCCGTGTGCCCACATCCACCCGCTCTCTGCCCTGCTGTAGGGCTGTCTCCCGGAGGGCGGGCAGGGCCCAGAGGAGGCCCAGAGGGGGGCTCCATCCACACCTCCTGAGAGCGCCTTGATGACCCAGCCCTTCCGTTTCCACCCACTCCCTCTAAAGTACAACGAGAACACTGAAGTGCTTCACTAGTAAAGACGCCCTCGGCAGCCTTAGATAAGGACAATCTGAAACAAGCCGGGTGCCCAACCACAGGGGTCGGCTTCAGGAGACACAGGCCCTTGTCCCTCAAAGGCATATTAGTCACTCATTTCAAAACCAAGCGTATGAATGGTAAGTACACGGGAGAATCCTTATGATAAAATGTTCATTCAAAGAAGCAGAAGGGGGCTTCCCTGGTGGCGCAGTGGTTGAGAGTCCACCTGCCGATGCAGGGGACACGGGTTCGTGCCCCAGTCCAGGAAGATCTCACATGCCGCGGAGTGGCTGGGCCTGTGAGCCATGGCCGCTGAGCCTGCGCGTCCGGAGCCTGTGCTCCGCAATGGGAGAGGCCACAACAGTGAGAGGCCCGCATATCACAAAAATAAATAAATAAAAAGCAGAAGGAAAAAATACCTTGTCTTCTCACCTTTGAAAATTACGGAAACATACCACAGCGGCATGTCCGTTCAGTAGGGAAGCTGGGGTGCGGGGAAGGACTGAGGACGGCAAGGACTGGCCTGTCGCACAGCCCAGCTCTGGGGCAGACCCTGCGCCACGGACCCTGCCGTCGGGGGACATGGCACTCACTTGGCGAAGTTGGCCAGGTTCTGGGTGACCTTGGCGATGAGGGTGAGCGTGCGGGCGGTGCGGTCATCGGGGTACTCCTGCAGCAGGTTGAAGAGTGAGGGCGACATGATGGCCGGGCAGAGGAAGCGCAGGAACAGGGAGGCGCTGATGAGCCGCTCGCTGATGTCTGGCCGCCCGCGGCTGCTGCACTCTTGCCGCCACGAGGCGAACACCTCCTTCAGCTCCCGCGGGAAGACACTGCGCCGGGACACAGGAGGGGGGACTGGCCGTCAGGCAGGGCGCCGGGAGCGGAGGGGGCAGAGCAGGGACCCGGTTCTGGGTCCAGTGGAACCGAGTTCCAGCCCTGCTCCACCATGAGGGCTGTGTGAGCCGGCACAGGGCAGGCACAGGAGCAGGGACGCCCAGGCCGCAGTCAGGTGGATCTCTCCCCGAGGGGCTGAGTGGGATGGGACACAGGCACGGGGGAGCCGGCGGTGAGCTCCCAGAGGGCTTCACCCCCCTCCCCACATGGCAGGCATCAGGGTCTAGGGGAGAGTCAGGAAAACACAGTAGGAACAGACCACCGCTCCTTGGTTCCCATCCCTGCCTTTTGAGACTTACTCCCTTCGCTCAAATAACGTTATAGAATTAGAGGTTTTCAGCAGAGCTCGGGGTGATCAAGAAGATGGCTGGATCCTAACCACAGGGTGAGGACACGGCTCCCCACTTTCTCAGTGGGGAGGGAAATGGAGGCAGTGGCCTCCCCAGGCGGACCCGGTGAGTGTACGCAGCGTTCCCGGCACCCAGCTGGGGGCTATCTCCTCTGGGCGTCCCCACCCTGCCACAGGGAGGCCCCACCGGGCCAAGCTTTAAGTAGCCTGCCTATCTTTTCACCCTAGAAGATGGGTGCTCCCTGAAGCCAGAGTACACCTGGCTCTGTCACTAGCTCAGGGTGCTCTGACCCAGGGCCTGGTCCTCCCCGGGCTTCGGTGTCCTCACTCTCACACTAAGAACAAGGCCTGCCCTGCCGAGCTCACAGAGCCATCTTAAGGCTGGGACCCCCCAAGACTTCAAGAGGCTTTGATCAGCTTGAAAAGCTTCCGCCCAACAAGCCCAGCAACCAGCCCAGCAGACTCTGGCAGTGAATGTGGCTGAACCAACAAGGACATGGCTAGAGAGGAAGTGAGGGCAGGTGACCTTTAGTCCTGGCCCCTGAAGTACCTGGCACAGGACTGGGCAGGGGGCAGGCGTTGAGTGATAACATCTATCAACAGCCTTGTTCAGAACTGAGAGGTGCCCCTGGGCCTCTACAAACGCCAGAAAGAGGAAATAGAAAATCATTGTCCACGGATATGTTTCCCTATGTCCCACACCCGGTCCGCCCTGGGATGAGGGGGGCAGAGGGTGAACACACAGCCTAGCCCAAGGGTGGGGAGTGTGTTCCAGAGCTCAGGCTCTCTGGCTGCCCCTCTTCCCCTGGTGCCAGGGTCCATTTTCAGCTCAGCGCAAGTGGCCAGGTTGGCCCCAGGTGAGCACCCTGTGTAGCGCTGGGCCAGAGGGACCTGGGCCAGAGGCGCCCACCCCACTGGTTTTGGCCATTCCCTCTGCCCCGATCCAAGGCTGTCGCTCACCTAGCAGGCCTGCCTCTGCCTGTCCTTTGGGAGCAGCAAAACATTCCCGGGCCCTCCAGTACGCCCAGGCCCGAGCTAGTGAGTCTGCCTGCCCCCAGGGTGCTCACGGTGTGTGTGCAGGAAACGGACCTGGACACAGGCACAATCAGGTACGCTGATGGGAGCGGGGCTGTGAGCGAGGGTGCCCAGGAGAGGGGAGCCGACCATATGCGGTGACCTGAAGGAGGGCTGCAGAGGGGAGCCAGATACAGGCCAGGCCGGGAAAGAACATGGTCAAAGAAAGGAGGAAGGTATGGCTGGGGGTCGGGGGGTGGGAATGGGGTCAGGAGAGTGACCTGGGTGGGGACGGGATGCAGGTCCTGAGCTGCAGCAGTGACCGAGGAGGAAACCTTGGCAGCTCCTCCAGTGTGAAAATAAACCCACTGCTCGGGGCTGGTGGCATGGTCCCCTGGACAGTGACGAGGCTGTACTCGGCACCAGGTCAGCCGCCACCAGACATACGTGCCTGGGACGCTAGCCTTGGGGCTGGGCTAGCACTCCTCAGCGGCCCCGGGACTGATTCTGGCCCTGACCGCGGTCCTATACGAGCGGCCGGCCCAGCACACGTCTGCTCCTTTCCGGGGCCGCCAGGAGCCCGCAGACCTCTGTCCCAGTTAAAGCCCAGTCCGCCTCCTTTGTCCTCTACAGCCCCAGGAGGCGGCCCACCCGGTGTCCAGGCACCCACACAGGCCCCTGCTGGGCCTGATCACAAGCCTGTGAAGTGAGCACCAGCTCCTACGGACAGGTGACGAGTCCCAGGTGAAGCCATCCACCCACCCCAGGTGGGTGCCCGAGTGGGGCCTTGTCAGTCTGGCTCCCTGGGCAGCCCCAGAACCTACAACAGCACCAGCTGGTGCCCACTGTTAAGCATGTGCGATGGACCGCCAGGTCCAAATCCTCACCACTGCACAAGGCACGTCCTGCATACATACTCTGGAACACTGCTTACGTCTGAGAGCCCAGAGAGGACCAGGACGGGGGCCTGGCAGCCCAGCAAGACTCAGCAGGGTCAGGCAGAGGGTGGCTTCCAATCCCAGAGCCCCGCTCTGAGGCCGTGTGAGGTGCGGGCGTGTCCCCTCTCCTCTCCTTATTAAACCTCAGCTCTCCCGTCCGTGAGTCGGGGATGATGGAGGAGAGCCCCTCACAGAGCTGTCCGGAGGGAACAAAGCCCAGCACTCTGTAGGCGCCTGCACAGAAGGACAGGGGAGACGCAGGGGTGGGGGGCCCTGGGCAGCTGAGGCCGAGAAGGGCGCGGAGGCAGCACTGACCAGTAGGAGTTGATGATCTTGCAGAAGGCCAGCTCGCAGCACATCTTGAGGTTGCCCTGGTGCTCGGGGAGGTCAGCGGCTGAGCACTTGCTCGGGTCCACTTCACAGTTCTCATCCGACTCGTACAGCGCTTTGATGAACTCCCCTGCGGCCAGAGGGCAGGAGGGGGCAGTGAGGACCTGGCGAGCCTGCCCCGCCTCTGCCCTCTGCCCCCTGCAGGCCCGCACCCCCTACCTAGTGCGTCCTGCAGGTACTTCTGGCCCACCAGCTTGAGGTACTCCTCGATGGCCTTGGTGGCCAGTGTGTTCTCCCGGAAGATGAGGTGCTCGTTGTCTCCACAGCGGTCCACCTCCGACATCATCAGGTCTGTCAGGAAGTCCTGTGGAGCCAGGTGAGGAGAGTGGACCTGAGCAGACTCGGCAGGTAGGACCCTAGGGTTCCAGACCTGCACCCTGGCCAGGAGCCCCTGCTCCTCGAGGCTGCTCCATTGCCAAGCTACTGGTACCCACCGGTGGGGGCTGCCTGGGAGTGAGGGCAGGGCAGCCTGGTGAGGGGAGACGTCTAGCCATGGCCACATCAGAGCTGGGTACCGGATCAGGGACGCAAGAGCATGCTGCATGGAGCCATGGGCCCCTGTATCACAGCCGGACCCGCGGGACTCAAATCCCTGCTCAGCCCTGCCCAGGTCTTGGGGGGTGATGGGAGCGGAACTCCCCCGCCCAGTGCCATCAGTGTCGAAGAGGACAGATGGGCTGCCCTCTCCCCTTCGTACAAGCAGCTGCCACCGTCCACCCATTACTCTGATGGGGTCTCCCACACCAGACACGGGCTCGTTCTGTGCAGCCTCACAGGCAGGGATGAGAGAGGGGCAGAGGCAGTCCGGCTGCCCTGGAAGGCAGTGAGCCAGTGCTCAGGCGGAGAGAGCACCGACCTCGGCCTGGGCGGGAAGGCGGCCCACGAGCCTCTCAGCCCCAGGCGCAGCTTCACGGGCAGACCCCAGGAGGGAGCCTGAGCCCACGCCTTCCCTCCTGACTGCAGGGAGGCTGCACAATGAACCTGCTGCATCATCCAGGTGGAAACTCCTCCCTGGAGCCTGCGCCTCCTCACGCCCACGGCCAGCCTTGTGACTTGGGGGATGGGGGGAGGACAGGCAGGAGGCAGGAAGTCAGAGACCCGGAGGAGGGTGACAGTCGGGCCAGGGGCCGTCCTGCACAGAGGCTGCAGTGGCCAGTGTGGGCCAGGGCTTCTGGAGCTCTGGAAATTCCTCACTCCGATGGGCACAACTCTGGGCCCCTCTGAAATCACAAGTGGCCCTTGAAATACAGAACCGAACTCCGGGCCCCGGAGACCTGGCTGGGTGGCCAATGGAGAGACAGGAGGGGCTGGGGGGAACTGGCAGTTGGCCTCTCCGGGGACCACACAGCCCGAGGACCCCTTCCTGACCACAGGTGACCTCTAGGGCCCCCTCTCTGAACACACGACAGCAGAGGTAAGTACTGCGTGTACGGCTCTGCTCATGCCCACAGGGCTTCCTGAACTCCTAGGGCAAGTGCGAGGCCCAGGTGGGGAAGAGGAGGGGCTCTGCTTAGAGCCAGGACCCAACAAGGGGGAAGAGGCACACAACAGGAAAGAGACCTGTCCAAGGCCACACAGCTACCTGGGCCACATTTGGCCCAAGTCTCTTGTTTCCAGGCCCTGTTCCTCCCCTCACACTAAGGGGAGGGGGGACGGCAAGGAGCAGAGCATGCCAGGTGCCCCCTCACACAGCCCTCCCCCAGGACTGCAGGGCCCTCGTCACGTGCTCTGGAGTGGTATCGCACCCATCAGTGCCGAAGTGGTCAGAATTCAGACGAACGTCACCCCAGCATCCCGAGTTGCTTCCTATCCTTCCACCTACTGTCCTCCCCACCTAAGGGCCCACTGGGGGGCTGGAGCCCTGGCTTCCACCTCCTTCCACAATGAGCACCCTGATTCTCCTGTCTCAGCTGTGAGTCTGAGGGCGAAGGTCCCTTCAGATCGGACTCGGACTCCCAGGCCAGCCCAGCCCTTGGGGGCCACTTACTGAAAGGACAGACACAGCGGCAGAGAGGATGCTGCTCCAGCCCATGCCGCCTCCCTGGATCTCCCTCTGGAGGCAGGGCTTCCATTCACTGAGTTTCTAGCCCCCTTCCCCCTGCTAACCAAGAAATTAAGAGACGGTTCCACATGCAGCCTTGCCCAGGCAGGTCGGAGGCTGGGGGCAGGGGAAGGTAGTCCAACAACGCGGAGGAACGGAGTGCCGTCCCCCACGGGGCCCATGCCAGGAAAGCGCCCTTCCCTGGTCCTGCGTTGGTCCCACACCATGAGCCCAACAGGCAGGGGCTCTGAAGGGCCCGAAGGAGGCCAGGGCCTTCCGGGAACAGATAAAGGATAAGGGCCTCGATGCAGTACGTGCCCTGGGCTCTGCCTGCAGACCTGAGGCCCCGCCCCGCCCGTGTCTTCCCCGAGCCCAGGCTGAGGGCTCAGGACCTTGACTAGGGCAGTCCCTCACCCCCACCACAGGCTGCAAACCACACCACGTCCAGAGGGCAGAGGCCCAGCTCCCGGGGCCAGCACGCAAGGCCTCTGCAGTGTGGAGCACGTCCAGCCCTTCTCCACTGCACCCAAGGGAGGGGGCAGGGTGGAGAGGGGGAGGTGTGCCCTCGAGGCCCACAGAACCACACTCCACTGCGATGGGCAGGTAGGTGTGTGGAGCCCTCCAGAAGGAGCCTACCCGTCTCCAAAGCCAGGTGGGTGGGGCTGAGGTTGTGGCCTGGCAGGGAGAGGCAGGTGAAAAGCGGCGAGAAGATTGGGGCCCCTCCAGCCCTGAAGTAGGGCCTGCTGGAGGGCTTTAGACGAGCTCTGTTTCTGGGGACTCTGGAGCTGGGGACGGCTGTAGCCGTGGCAGGCTGCCCATCAAACAGACGGCTGCAATAGTGACTGTGTGTCCCATGTGTGTGAATTGGGAGTGATGGGGGAGTCTGGGGCTCGGACAGCGGCCTGCACCCTGGCGGTCACCTGTTGGGATGTGTCCCAAACTCAATACCTCATTGGACGTGTGTGTCTGGGTCGCTGGGACCCATGTGCCGGCAGAGATGGGCCTTGTGGCCTGCTCGCCTCGAGCCTCAGGGAGGGGCCAGCCCTCTGGGGCAGCGGGAGAAGTCCCTAAACCCATTTCCTCACTGCAAGGTGTGCTCCGGTCCACGGGCTCCATACCCGCCTCTGTGATCAGCTCCAACCACGGCGAAGGAGCACAAGGTCCCCACCCTCCACAATGCAGCTCTTGGGTTTAGGGAACTCACCTGGCTGTGACCAGTGCCTCCACCAGAGCTGAAATCCATGACGTGGACATGGGGACCAGTAGGTAATCCAGCACGTCACCCAGCCTCCCACGGGGCCACATGAGGTGGGGTCCCCGCCTGAGGCCCACACACCTACCTTCACCTTGCCCGTGCTCTGCAGGATGTGCACCAGGGCCGATGCCATTTCCTCCTTGGTCTTGGCGCTAAGGATGGGCTCGAGGGCGGCGCAGAGCCCCAGGTAGTGGTTGGTGATGTGCTCGGCAAACTCCTTGTACATCTCCATGGGCAGGATGGTGATGGTCTGGTAGCGCGCCTTGATGCGGATCATGGGCCCGGGGCCCTTGCCGCTCTTGGGGTTGGGCGTCACCACCGGGTACCACTTCTCCACGAACTGCCGCCCGGCCACGGAGGCGGCGGGCAAGCTCACCAGGCCCAGGTAGCTGTTGCGTTCCTTCTTCTTCTTCTTGTCTGTCTCGCGGTACAGGTGGACAGTGACGGTGCGCAGGGGCGGCAGGTTGTGGAACTCGAAGTGCTCGCCCCAAAAGACGTTGTCAGTCTTGAGCTTGCCCGTGGTGCGTGCGTACAGCACGTCGTCCAGGCACAGCTCACACAGGTACTTCTTCTTGGCTGGCAGGTCCTTGGCCTCGATCACCCACAGCTTCAGGATGTGCTCCACACGCCGGCTGTTGTCCTGCACACACGCACAGGGGGACCGCGGTGACTGGGGGCCCAGCCGCCTGCCCATCGCCCAGCCCGTAGCGGGGAAGAGCTCTTGGAACCGGGAGGGACTGGGCCCTGGGCGAGGGACAGCTCTGGAGTCTGACGGCTGTGGGGCTATGGGGCTGGATCTCTGCTCTCCCTCGCCCTAGCTCACTGACCGTGGGCAAATGACCATCTAAGCCTCAACTCCCTTTTCTATTCCCTTGGGAGTTAAAACCGAGTACAGAGCAAGTAAGAGGCTAGCACAATGCCTGGCACACGGCAGCCGTTTACTGGCTCCCCTGTAGTTTGCTGGTCTGCAAAGTCACTTAGAGGTAAGACCGTCACTAAGGCCCTTCCTTAGTAATGTCAGGGCGACCAGGACTCAGCCCAGGCCAAGCTGGCCAGGGAGGCAGACACAGAAGCAAGTGATTACAGTCGGGGTCCCAGGAACCTGCCGGGAGAAGCCTGGGGGCAGTAGGAACACAGGAGGGCACCAGCCTGGGCCGGCGGCGCTCGCCTGGAGGAGGGAACAGAAAGCTAAGCTGGACTCGAAGGGATGAGCAGGATTCGGCCAGTGGGGAGAGGATCAAGAGTTCCAGGCAGATGGACACCAGCACCCAAAACCCCAGTGCTCAGTTCTCTGGCCCAGCCTCTTCAGTGTGCAGCTTCGAAGGCTGAGGCCCCCAGCACGAGTCAGCTTCTTTCAGACCCCAGCAGTACGGCCCGCTCGGGCCCTGCCTGCACGCAGGCTGCCTGCACCCCCACAAGCCCAGGCCACACCAGAGACCCCTCCGTCTGCTCCCTCACGTCGGCGTCTGTGCTCTGCTCTGAGTCTAGCCTCCACCCCCCATGCTCTGGGGACAGCGGACACAGGCCCACCTTGTTGGGATGCACCGCTCGCCGCAGGTTCTCCATCCACTTATCCCGCTCGGCCGCTGACCGGCAGGAGAAGCACTTGCTTCCCGACGACGTCGTCACCTGTGGGGGACGGGCAGGACAGCGTCACGGGGAGGGGAAGGCAGCAAGGCGGCGTGATGGAGGACCTCCAGGACTTGGGGGGGTTTCGGCTGCCAGGTCTGACCGCACCCCAGCCTCAGGCAGGAGGCAGAACGACCCCCCATATTTCACATTTGTGGGTGGTGCACCGAGACCTGTGGTCCGAGAGCAAGACAGTGACAGGAGGGGGGCCCAGCCCCGTGCCAGCTGGTGCCTGGTCCTGGCTCCTCACCCCTGCCTCAGTGCCCTCTGACCATAGGAAAGCATCTTTCTGAGTCCAGCCTCGTTCTCCTGGAGATGGTGGGAGGCAGAAGGCACGGGCCCCTGCACGAGTCAGAGGGAAAGGCTTCACCCGAGTCTCCCTCTATCGGTGGAGCCACAGGCACCTAGGAGACTACCACGGGTTGGCACGAGGGTCACCTTGGTCCTCAGCGGACACCTGCTGATGATGCTTCTCTTGCCAAGTGACAGCAATGGCGGTCACAGAAGGCTAACCTATTTGGGGCCAGACTAGAGAACTGAGAACTGGGCTGTCTGGGTGTGCTGGGCCCTGGGGTCCTGCCTGGAACCCTTACCCTCCCCTCCCTGTCTGACTTGCTCATCTTCTGGTCTCCTCCAGGCAAGCAAGCCCAGCCCAAGCTGTTCCTACCCTGTTCCCGCTGTCCCCAGCACGCCGAGGTCTCTACCGGGGAACCAGACTCCTTATCTAGCCATTCACAGGCCTGCAGAAGCCACAGCACCCCCTGCTGTGGACGAGTGGGCAGGCACCACCTTCAGCCTGCCCCAGGCAGAGAAGTGGGAGGCCAGAAGGAGCCCAGCTGGGCCAGGAGTCCTGAACCAGAAATGGCACCCAGTGGGCACAGAGCTAGGGCAGATGCCAGGCACCACTCCACTCTTCCCCTGGAGGTGGGGGCGCCGGGAGGTTGCCCTATTAGTCCCAGGGTCATGCCTCTGTCAGAAAGCTCTCCTAATTATGCAAGACTGTTGGGGGTGGGAAGCTTCCCAGAAACAGAGGTGGGAAGAGAACATGAATAATTAGAGAAGCAATTAGGAACTCCCAGCAACACCTGCGACATTAGTTACCCTGGTTCTGGCTTGGCCTCAGGCTTGTAGGGTGACCTTTGACATCGTCTTGCCCTCTCTGGGCCTCAGATTCCCCATCTACAGGGAAGCACTGGACAGGTGATCCCCAGTAACAGCCCTGTCAGGTCGGGTGGCTGACCCTCTGTTCTCAAACCTTGGGTCACAGAATGCCGGGGCAGGAAAGATTCTGGCTTTCATCACGCAGAGGCAGGGACAGGGCCAGAAAAGGGGACACTCCCCACTGTCCTACAATGCACTGGAGTGGTTTTGCAGGAGTGGTGAGCAGGCCTCGAGACCGGCTCTGGGGCTTGAGCCATTCCACATACGCCTTGAACTCCCTTCCACCCACTTGGACCTCTTGCACTTCCCAGCATGGGGGACAGTGCTGGTCTGTCTCCAAGGAGGCCACAGAGCAGGAATGAAGACCCCCAGCTCCCAGCTCCACTTGGTCTCTTAGGAGGCAAAAGCTATGACAGATTCTGGCTGCTGGCCCAAAGAGCCTGGCCCCTGTGGAGGCCACGGAGCACTCTAGGAGGGCGTCTGGAGGAGACCTGGCCTCGCCGGAAGAGGACACCGGTACCCGCCCCGCCCCTGCAGCAGGACCCACCTCGAAGCAGTAGTCCTGGCCCAGGATGCTGCTGTGCACTGGCTTGATGACCACCTCCTCCTCCATGCTGAGGTCCAACGCCTCCACCGCGCTGCTGGGGCTGAGCAGGGACTCGTGCGAGCGAGACTCCTTCAGCCTCGGCATCAGATGGGACCTGGGGGGAGGGCAGCAGGGTGCGTCAGGTCAGGCCTGCCCTGTTCCGTCCCTTCCCTTCTCCTCCAGGAAGCCTGCCCAGAACCCCCCAGTTGGAGGCAATCACTCCCCTCAACTCCCACGGTCCTTTCTGTCGTAAAGCAGAGTTGGGGGTAGGGGACATTGTGGTGCTGGAGTCACAGAGACCAGCCAGTCCCTTTGCCCCAAGGCAGGACTCTGGGTAAGGGGCTCAGCCCCTAAGTAAGGGGGGGGGTGGCGGGGAGGCCACCACTCAGGAGTTGAAAGTCAGCACTGGGTGCAGGGTAGGCCGGACCCGGCTTCTCAGCAGCCCGAGACCCACAGAGAAGAGTGGACCCGACCCAGGCAGCCTTCTGGGGCTCTGGTGCCTTCCCCATCCCCTCCCCTCTGCTCCGGTCCCCATCCAAGACAGAAGCCGTTGCCCTGTTCCAACATTCATCCAGGACATCACTGGCGACAGAACCCTTTCTCATACACCATCCCACTCCGCCCACTGGCCCCAGGCAATGCAGGACCTCCGTGAACTCTGCTGCTCCTTTCTTACAGATGAGGACCGTGAGGCTCAAAACAGAAGGGATGCAGCCATCTCTGCACGGTGCCCAAGAGCCGAGACTCAGACAGGGTCCACAGGCTGGGGTTCGGGGGTCAGGCCAGGGTCAGTGGGTCCAGCACAGGCCCAAAGAGCACAGGTAGTTCACTCCACCTGAGGCCCAAATGGAGCCTGGACCAGGACTGGCTCTGACAGACCTGGCCTTGGACCTGGGCCCACTGCTCACCTACTATGTGGCCCTAGACAAGTCACTTCCCCTCCCTGAACCTCAGTTTCCTCGGCACTTCACATGGAAAGTGCCTTAGATGGCACCTGCTCCGGTGCTTGGTAGAGTCCACCTCAGAAAGGCAAACGTCCCTTTCCAGAGTCAACAGGACACAAAGCAGTGCCCCACTGGGCCCCCTCCCACAGCCGGGGCACAGGAAAAGCCAGAGGACCAGCCAGGCTTGCAAAGACCACCCCAGGACGGAGGCTGGGCAGGCCTCGCCCCTACTCATGTCCACAGTCCACACCCTGGCCTTAGCTCACCCAGACATACTTCCCCCAATACCCTCTGCCTTTCAGCTCCTGGCCTCCGGGTCCAAGGCTCAGGCCATCATCTCTCCCTGTCTCGCCAAACAAAGACCCTCTCTCAGGTCAGTGAGGCCTGGCAGGACCACCACAGACCTCCCTGTAGGGCACATACACCCGGTAACCCATTTCCATAACCACCTGTGGTAAGAGGGCCTGAGGTCCACCATGTGTGGACTCAGGAATCCGGAGATGAGCCGAACAGACCCTGCCCAGCGGGCTTCACAGGCTGACAGAGGCCACCCTCTAGCCCCTATACTCCATGGCAACAGCCCTCCCTGACACGCTGTCCTGTGCTAGGCACTGCATGGGAGTCAGGGCTGGAACTGGGACCCCAGCTCTTGGGGACCTCACAGCCCAACCCAAGAGACCCAGTCGTGCTCCCCTAGCTGCTCCCCCATGCCCAGCATGAAGCTGGTGCAGAGCAGGGCTCAGATTCCTGGAGCCGAGTCAGTGCCCTCAGGCAGGACTCCTGAAAGCTCCCAGGGGAGTGGACCAGAGGAAAGCCATGAGGCGGGCTAAAGTCAGGTTAGAACCCAGCCAAACCTCCCCCAAGACGCACCCGAGGCCCAAGGCCACTGGCACGCACAGCTGTGGCGCCTCTGAGCCTCCAGAACCCGCTCTGGGAGACCGTACTGCTGCTGCCATGCCAGGTGCTGACAGGCTTCTCCCCGTGACAAACCCTCCAGGTCCTGCTCGAACGGCCCAGCCTCCTTCCCACCACGGCACTGACCCATGTGGTGGCTGGGTCTGCCGTCCACTCTGTTGAGATTCCTGGGCCTCCCTCCATACCTCAGTGCAAGGGACGCCCTGCCTCAGGTGCCGGGGAAATCACCCACCTCGGAAGGGCTGAGACCCAGAGCCCCCAGGCCCGCTGTCCAGGGCTGAAAACCCAGCCCACCGATCAAGATCAGGCTGCTTTCTGGCCCAGCCCGGAAAGCCCTGCCAGGTAAGATGCTGGGAGCTGGGGCGGGTGGAGCGGGCACCCAGGAAGTATTCTACATAGGGAGGAGCCGGCAGGCTACGGCACCGCCTCCTGCCTGGGGCACCTGAACGAGCCGGCTGGGGAAGAGGAAAGAGAGGCGCACTCAGCCGACTGGGCCTGCCCAGGGAGACCCAAGGGGGCCTTCGTTCTACAGTCCAGGAACCCAGGCCAGACCCCAAAGCAGCCAGACCCCGGAACCTGGGGCTGCAGAACCCTCCTCTTCCTTCCCCACCATCCTGCCCCACAAGCAGGCCCCAACTGGCCCAGGTCTCACTGGGAAGTTTCCTGACAGAATGGAGGACTATGGGAAGTTCATGGCTAAGGCATTCTGGCTGCAGCTGGGCAGCCCTGACCCTCCCCACCACCCCAGGGGTTCTCTAAGTGGGAGGACCTGAAGCAGGGGCTGCACCCACCTCTGCAGCCCAAGCTCACTGCGGGGGGTGGGGGGCGTGGTCCAGGGAGGCCCAGTGGCTACTCCTAGATCTCCCAGGTGCTTCTGGGAGTGGAGTTGAGGGCCAGGCTCTGACCACTGCCCTATGATGGAGCAGGGCCAGTGGGCCTGTGCTCTCTGACTCACATGCAGATCGCTCAGCCTGGAGTCCACCTGCCCCTCAGCTCCCCACAAGGCTCGTGGGGGAGAGAAAGGGGCACCTATTCATCAGGCCCTGACATGCAGCTCTGGGCCCAGAGGGGAGCTGGTCTGCTGTGACCCTGCAGGGTGGGACCTCCTGGCAGAGGGGAGTGCTCCTGTGGCAGTGACTGATAAAATAAGATGACTGGGGCTCAGGGAGGGAAAATGGTCACTTGGTCACTGGACCCAGCAGGCCCACCTCACAGCCTAAGATCCACCTCTTCCAGGAAGCCAGACAGCCCTGTCCCAGGCCCACAGCACAGCACCCCCTAAAACTCCACTGCAGGGACTCCTGCCCCATCAATCACCCACGGCTGGCCTCGACCCAGCCCGCTTCTGCTCCAGCCAGCATTGTTGGGCACTTCCTTTCTCAACTCCAGCTCCTGCCTTCCCAGGCTGGTCAGAAGCCCATCCCGGGAGGGACCATGCTCCAAGAGGGCAGCAAGCGGGCACGGTGTCCCTACCCAGGAAGCTTGGTGGGTGCCCACTTCCACTTGGCCAGGGCACCCAGCTGGTCACTTTCAACTGCACACAACTCTGCCAGGAACACTCATCTACCCATTTCACAGAAAGGTAAGATGGGCTCAGGGAGCAGCAGTCCCTGCATCTGCCCGAGGCCCCCTGCTGGAAGGAGGACACAGGTTGGTCTGGGAGCCCAGCCCATGGCTACCCTCTGTGGTGTGGAGGTCTGTGGTCTGACACCATCGTATGCAGGGCCTCTGCTGCCCCGAGGCTGGGGTGGGAGAGAAGCTGGCCCAACACACCCACTGTGTGGCCTCCCCCAGTGCTCAGCTCAGCTTGTGACGGGACCTCCTGTCCTATCTGGGGACCAGAGCCTCAGTCTTTGGTGAGATGGCACCAAGGAAGACATCCATCGCAGGGGGGCTGTGCTCGTGCAGGTTGTCCGCACAGCCCAGGTCTGAGCCACTCCTCACAACAACCCTGCCAGGGACACCACACGGGGTCAGAGAGGCCACAGAACCAGGTCTCACGGCAGTGCAGTGGGCTCCACGCGCCTGGCCCTCCTCACCTGGGCCAGGCTCGCCCTGGGCTGTGCCCACAGGAAACAGCACCCGCAGCACTTGGCTGAATCCTCACAAGGCTGAGAAGAGGATGCCCACCGGACCCCGGCGAGGCCGCTTCAGAGAAGGCAGGTGACCTGTCCAGGGTCTCAGCTTCCTCCTGAAGTCACCCCTGTTCACGCCCCAACCCCCCCAGGGGCCCTTTCCTTATCTGAAAGAGAAAGGAGGACTCTCTGTCTCAAATGGAAATAAATGGTAACACGCACACACTGAAGTGCTGGAGAGAGGGTCTGCAGGGAGAGGCATTCCCCCAGGCGTTGGAGTCATGAAGAGGGGGTTTCCCATCAAGACCACGTGGGCTCAGTTGCAGCCCTGCTGGCCGGGGTGCATCTGCCTGTCCCACCTCACCCTGGGCTCCTCTTCCCCAGGGGTCACGATTCCCTCAGGCAGGCCTCCAGGCACATGCAGTCCCCTCCACCTAGAAACCCCTTGTCCTATCCAACCTTCAATACCCAGCATCAGAGCCTCTTCTTCCAGGAAGCCTTCCCAGACTCCCAGGGCAGAGAGCGACCTCAAACGCTAATGTTCATTAGGCTGTGCTGGGAAGGCCTGTCACAGAGCTGTCTCCTTACCAGGGAGGGGGCTCCTCGTGGGGAGGGCTGGGTCTGGATCAGCGCTAAGATTCAGAGCCCCAGAGTTCCTGGATCAAAGCCCCAGTACCGCAGGAGCTGAGGTCAGCTAAGCCTGGGGGAGGGGGAGGAGGTCAGCTGGGATGAGGACAATCCTCCCTGATTCCTCAGATGCTGTTAGTGGGAGAAGGCACAAAATGACCCAAGCGCCGGTCTTCGGGGCAGCCGCCTGCTCATGGCCAGTTCCCAGGAGCAGCACCCTGGTGCTTGCCCAGAATCTCCAAGAAACACCCCTGCTCTTGATTTATCCAGGTATGGGGCACTCCCTCCATCTCTCCCAAGGTCAGGGGCTCATCCAACCCTCTGTGGCTGCACCCTCCACCACAGCCGCATCCTCCCGAGACCGTCCCAGACCCAGCTGACGCTCTAGACTTTCAACAGCCCCCCAGTCACTAGAGGCCCCATGTCCCCTGCAGTCCCCCCTTCCTGACCTGGACCAGCTGTTCAGGAGGCCTTTACCTGCGTCCTCCATGCCATGGAATCCTCACACTTCCTGGGAGGGGGGTGGTGCCACGATTCTCAGGTCACAGACAGGAGAGCCAAGGCCACAGGGGAGGGAGGCCTGCCCTGACCTCCTCTGCCTCTGAGAGGTCCTGGTCAGGGCCTGGGGGGCAGTGGAGGAGGGGGGCAGTGCCCTCCCACCGGATGGGCCCCTCTGCCCAACATGGTGTCACTCCTGCCCTCAGCGCTCCCCTCACAGCCTACAGAGAATCAAGTTGCAGCGCTTCACCCTGGGGTGGAGCCCTCCCCAAAACTACCCCTGTCACACCACACCCTGGCAAATGACCTAGACTCTCCTTGCCAGCGGGTCCCAGGCCAGCAGGAACTCCCTCCCTCTGGGGGGACCTCTGCCCAGGCTGCTTCCTGAACCCGTCCCACCCTTCCCTCCACTCTCTGCCTGACAACAGCCTTTTTTGCCAGCGTTCAAAGCCCAGTCCGAATGCAGCCACCATCACGCTGTCCCTGGTCTCTCCAGACAGACAAGCGCTCACACCCGGGCCGGGGGGCTGAGCCCCACTCCACACCACTTTCCCACCTGTCTCCTTACCCAGTTCTCATGAGAACCCATCAGGACTGAGGTACTGTACCTCAGAAAGGCCAGGTGTCGTGCCCAAGATCGCACAGGCAGCAAGTGGCCAACGGGGACTGGAACCCCATTCAGCAGACTCCAAGCCTAACCCGGTCCGCCCAAGCCTCGCCTTCCCATCTCCCCACAGGCGGCCACACAGGGCCACAGCCAGCTGACCTGCTTGCCATGACCCACTTCGCTCCAGGTCGGGTGGAAGAGCAGCGGGGCTGGCTGGGGTCGGGCAGCCATGCCCAGGGCCCAGGAGCCCAGGAAATGTGGGCGTGCCACAGGCACGGGCGGAGCCACTGTTGGAGATATAGCCAGGTACCAACAGCAACCCACTGTGAGGGCGGGGGTGTGTGTGGCCAGGAACAAGGGGACATTGTCCTGGCTCCTGGGCCACAGCCTTATCTGATAGCCTTCCAGCCAACCCACGAGCTGCTTTTCAACTCCGTCCTTTTTTCTCTTAAAAGGTTAGTGACACAGAAGTTTCGTAAATTCCCTATTATTTCAAGGAGGGAGGAGACCTGAAAATAAAACTTGTGATAATTAAAAAGTCCTATACGACACGGGGAGGATGTTCCCAGCTGCGGGTGGGGTGAGTTGAGAGTGGGATTGGATAACCTGCAAAGTAAGAGGCTCAGAATCTCCTTCCAAACCTCAAGGGGCAGAGGGAGCTGCCATGCCTGCCCCCAGAGGGCGGGGCTGGACCAGGAGAGGCCAATTCCAGCTCAGTCACACTGTCCCCAAATGGGCCAGCCTGGTTTGGTTCTGGAGGAGTGGGCACTCTGTCTCTGGAGGCATGCAAGCAGGAGCTGGGAGCTCTCTTTTAGATATGTTGAGGAGGCGTTGCCCGCGCTGCTTGGGGGGCTGCTGGCCTAACAGGCAGGCAGGCAGGCAGCGGAGTAAGCCCCAGGGATAAACACGTAGCCCACACACCTGCTGCTGGGAACGGGCAGGAGGGCAGCAGGCCCTAGCGCCAAGGGTGCCCGGCTGTAGGAGCCAATCTCGTCTCCATTCCCTATAAAACACACAACCATGAGTACTTTTAACTCGTGCCACTCTCCAGGACTCAGTTTCCCCATCTCTAAGCGGGGAGAACTGACATGCCTTCCTCCCAGGGCTGCTGTGAGCGTCAAGTGAGACAAGGCAAGGAGGTGCTTGGGGGAACGGGGGTCAACGCCAGCGACCACACCAGTCACTCATGCCGGTCCCCATCCTCTTTTGTCTGCTCTAGTCACTGCCTCATGCCAGACACCCCTGTAGGAGCGCGGGCACAGCTGTGAACAAGGCCGATTAGGATTACACACTGGTGTCAAGGCTGAAGTTTCTAGGGGAGATGACACTCCTGATGTTTGGGGTAACGAGACAGGGATTTTGCAGGCCATTCTCTGTTCCCCTACCACTCAGATCTCTTACCTTCTCCAGGCCTCAGTTTCCCCCATAGGCAAACAAACTACATCTAGCCAAATGCTCTGGTATGCCTCCAAAAAAATCCCCCCCAAAACAAAAACGCAATAAAAGCCCCTAATTTCTTGAAGTGAAAGGAAGAAAGAGGGTGTCTGTGGGTGGGCAGGAGACCCTGCTGAGGGGCCACTTTAGCCCTTCGGCCTGTGACCCCGAGACCTGGCCTCTCACTTGCAAGCCTGTGTGGTCTCACGCCACTGCCTACAGCCACAACCAGGCCTGGACGGGGCAGAAATCCTGGACAAGGTTGGTCTCCAAGGAGGAGGTGCCCACTTGAAGGCTGGCAGAACCCGTGGACTCTGGAGTCAGGTCAGAACATGCCAACCATGTTTCCACCTTTACAGCCAGGCAGGTCCAGGAAGCTGTGCCCACAGTAGAAGCAGCCGGGTCCCGGGGCACAGTCAAGGGGAGGGCGCTGACGTCCTGAGAATCAAGCAGCATGACACAAACAAGGCAGAAAGCACCCCCCCCCCGCCCCCCGCACACCCAGAACATCCAGCGGAGCCATCTCTTTCTTCCCCAGGCCCAGCCTTGCCCTGCTGGCCTGGGAACCAGCTGCAGAGACCAGCACTCACTCCTGGCCCCGCTGGGGTCCCAGGGGAGGGGAGAAGAATGCAGCTGCCTGGTGGCCCCCAGGACCCTGGGGAAACAGAGCCTGTCCTTAAAAGGCAGGGAGGTTGGCCGCCCTGCCTGGAAAGGCTTCCTGGGATGACAGGGCCTAGAGGCCTGGTCTCTCTCGGCCCAGGGCTCTCTCAGTCCAAGGCAGAGGGGCAGATCCCAGCAGTCACTAGAACCAGTGTGACCCCACCCGCACACTCACACTGAGCCCTGGGCTGGGAGGTGGCCGGTCCCCTGCCTCACCATATCCCTGGGAGCCTGTGCCTTCCCGACGCCACAGGGCTGAGTTGGAAAAGGAGAGTCCACACGCCGGCAAGTAAGACAGGAGGATAGGATGTCTCCTCACGTGCCACGGCTACAGCGCAGCCCGAGGCCTGGCTCCAGGGGGGCCCGTATATGCTGAACGATCGACACTGTGGCAGCTGCTGCTCTCTCACCTGCTGAGTTACTTCGGAGACTGTGACCGAGCCCCCAACATGTCAACTCCCCATTAACATAAGAGACCATATACTAACCACCACTACTCCTCCTCCCAGCCACCCGGAATCCCGTCAGCGAAACCTCCTTGCTGCCTGTTGCTGACGTGGGGAGAGGCCAGGGACATGAGGGGTGCTGCTTCTGGCCCCTGAGCTGGAGAGGCGCCCCTCAGCATCCTGACCATCCCCCATCCCACCCTTTCCAGTATAATTCTGCAGCCTAAGGGAGTTTTCAAAGAACATTCAGGAACACATTTACCTCCCCACACCCCTACATCTTTTTTGGGGGGAGAGGGGAGGGCAAGGGGCACACAGAGAGAGAAGAAACAAAAAACTTTCCATCTATTCCCCCAAGTTATCCTGCAGCCTGAATAATTTCCGGTTTTTAATCAATAGCTGTCAGACTTGTCAAATTACTTTGGGGACCACAAAGGAGTTTTTAAACATTCATAAACCTCAGCAGAAGAGCAAAGTGCCCTGAATTTTAAAAGAAGAGAATCTGAGGAACATTCATTGAATAGGATGAGATTTGGGCAAATCGAAAGTGAGTTGAGGGCCAAGGGCTCCTGCTGCTGCTGAGTGGGGACAGCTCTCCGTCCCTTCCTGGTCCCCAGGAGAAACCGCCGAGCCCAGCCCCGGCCGCTCAGGAAGATTAAGGAGAATGACACCCCAAACCCTAAGGTCCCCTCAGCTCCCCCAAGTAAAGCACCCCCAGGCAGGAGCACAGCAGCAGCCCCATCTGGCCCACAGCCCGGCCCTCAGCTCCTCCACTAGGAAGACTCTGGAGAATGGTCAGGGCCCCGGCCGTGCTGTCCGTTCCCTGCGAGCTCAGTCCGTGCCGGTCTCCTCCTCACATGTGTGAACACGGCCCGTGCGTCCCCTTGGTCCCACAGGTCACACCGCCGGGTGTGGGACTAGTTTCTGACTCGTTCCTCCACCTCCACCCAGGACCATAAATACCAACAGCTGCCTCAGGCCCTGGGGACCCATGCCCCAAGTGGGGAAGGATGATGAAACGAAAACAAAGAACGAACTGAAAACCAAGGCTTCCATTCCCCAAGGAAGCAACTTCCCTCTTGCTTATCTAATTCCTCCCAGCTCTCCACCTCCAGGAAGCCCTCCTAGGCTCAGCAGAGCCGTCCAAAGAATGTCATCTCCTCCCCTCTTACCCCTCCACCCCAGACCCAGGTGCCGTGCCAGGTGGTCTTCCGGTGCTGTGCAAGTTGTCCATGTTAGGGTGACAAGGCGATCTGGGGACTGTCCTTCCCCCATCCCTGGGCATTAAGCTTCCTGCCTCAACCAAGGACCAGCCACGTGTCAACACAGCCCCAGCCCCTGGCACCATGCTGGTTGATGACTGGTCTAATGTGGTGAGGCCTCCTTCCTCAACAACACACACACGTAAACATAAAGTTCTGTGACTTTGGTCAAATGAAATAACCTGCACGTCTCAGTTTCCTCATCTGTAAACTGGGGAGGACATCACCTTTGGTACTGAAGGTGTAACCGGACACGCAGGGAGCCCTGCCTTATCCCGGGCATTCCGCCCTTTCCCACCCTGCAGCACTTCTCCTTTAAGTAGGCGCCTCCAAGTCCCCATGTAAGGAGAGACGGGCACCCTAGGTTCTAGCAGCAATGCCCATCTCCTGTCCCGCCACCACTTAGGACAGGGGGGCTCTGTGGTCTCAGGGAGACGAGGCAAAGACGGGAAGGGGCATGGGCCAAGGGAGCACAGACCTCGGGTTGGCCTTTCCTGCACCTCAGTTGTCTCACCTGACAAGTGGGCTGCGCTGCCCTCCTCCCAGAGCCTGATGGAGGTCTGATATGCAAACACCCCCCCACGCCTGGTTTGAGCTAATCCAGCGCCCCAGTATATAGTTACTGAGTGCTTCCAGCATGCCGGCGCTAAGCCTGGGGGCCTTGGGACCCCAGCTCCCCATCCTCCCAAAGCCTGGTGTCTGGGAGTCCCAGCAGGGCATCAGAGCTCCGCTTCCCAGACTGAAACTCACAGGAGACAGCCAGGAGTGCTCAACAGCAGCAAAAAAGCAGGAGCGGGGGCAGGGGTGAGCTGCCAATAAGCCACAGGCTCCCAGGAAGCCAGCAGAGGCAAAAAGCATGTCAAAAGCAGGGCGTGGCTGCCGGGTTCTTCCTGCTCCTAGTGACCCATCCGTGGCCCTCAAGCTCCCGCCTCACCCATGAAAGCACACACACCTGGCACGTGCACCAGGCAGGCCCTGGCTCCGCGTTTTTTTGGGGTTTTTTGCAATACGCAGGCCTCCCACTGCTGTGGCCTCTCCCGTTGCGGAGGACGCGCAGGCTCAGCGGCCATGGCTCACGGGCCTAGTCGCTCCGCGGCATGTGGGGTCTTCCCGGACCGGGGCACGAACCCGTGTCCCCTGCTTCGGCAGGCGGACTCTCAACCACTGCGCCACCAGGGAAGCCCTGGCTCCGCGTTTAGTGGACTCCATTGCTCACGTGGCCCAGCCGCCCAACTACAGTTAAGGAAACATGCTCTGAAGCCGTGAGGGGCTTCCCAAGGCCAGAGAGTGTGCCCGACTCCAAGAGCCCACCCTCTTTCCCCCCCCCACCCCCTCTGACTCTAGGATAAGCTAGCCCTGCCTGTCATTTGCCACTGGCCCACAGGATTCCAACCAGCAATGCCTTAAATACAGCCTCCAAGGTGCGTCCCAACCCAGCCACACTGGGCTGCGCACGTATGCCCAGAACGCGCCCAGCAGCAAGTGTGCCTTATCCATCAATGCCCAGCTCAAAGACCACCACCTCCGTGCCGCCCGCCCACCCCCACCCCCAGCAGAACCGACACCTCCCTCCAGGGTTTCCCCTAAGCACTCCACCCCTGCGAAGTGGAGGCTCAGGGAGGGAGGTCCAGCAGCTTGCCCAAGGTCACAGGTCACAGGCAGCAGGGCAGGGCTGGAGGCCTGGCATCTGGGCTCCAACTCCAAATTCCTTTCACTGCCTGTCAACGCCTCAGGCTTTCACCAAACCTACAGAGATTGTGTGATTAAACGCACCAACTTTCAAGTAACTTAGAAAAATCGTGGGTCACCAGAACTCCACTGAGCCCTGCCTTTGTCACCTCCCGTGTCACCTGTCTGGAAAATGGTGAGAAGGACACCTAGCTGGTAGGAGTCTGATCCACCGGCAGCAGCCCAGCAGTGGTAGTGAACGTGGGCAGGACTAAGGGACACAGAGACTTGTAAGAAGCCAGGCGCAAGGCTGGCACTTCACAGCAGCGGCTCATTTGCCCCTCACAACCCCTCCACAGGACAGTGTGTGACAAGCCAAACCCCCGACTTCTCTGGTAGAGACTGCCGCATCACAGGGGCCTGGCTCCGGACAACTGTTTCAAACATTTAAGCTGGAGCAAAACATAGCCCAGGCTCAGACACACCGCCGGCCTGCAGGCCAAGGGATCAGGGAACAGACAGAGGCAGGGAGAAGGAGGGAAACAGAAGAGTCCAGCTGGGGCCCGGGGCTGGGGCAGGGATGACACGGCCCCCAAATCCCAGTGCAGCCCCACCCAGGGCAGCCCCAGGCTCGGCGACTCGGAGCAAAGGCCAAGCTCATTTCCCGGTTCGGTTCTCGGTGCAGCCACAGAGACCACCAGGCCTGCTCGCGGAAAGGAGCCACGGACACTGGGTTTCCTCTCTTTCAAATACTAAAAACAGCAACACCACTCCTCGGTTTCTCGCTTTTTGCCGGGCCATCCTAATTGCTTCCACATTCTGGGCCGGCGGTGGAGGTCCACAGAGAGGCAGGGGCACCATCGCTGGGGAATGACCGAGTCCCTCCCGAAACCGGGCATCCTCTCTGACCGGCCGCTCCCACCCGCCTCAGTTCTCCCTGGGCCCAGGAGGCTGGCTGGTCAGGGGCCGAGACTGGCAGCCTCCCTCCTGGCCTTCTTTCCTGGCCTCCCTCACCCCAACCTCCGCTCAGGCCATCAGGTCACTCACCATCCCTCAGCGCGGCCACCAGGCTCTCCAGGCCCAGGCCAGCCACCCCGCTGCCCGCTGTCCCACACCGGGCCCAGCCAGTCCAGCCCTGCTCTGGTCCTAGACATACCATTCCAGCCCTGTCCGCTGGGACTGATCATGGCTAGTCAAACAAAGGCTAAGTTCCAACTCTCTGTAATGTGCTTTTAAAGGGCCAGTGTCCCACTTGGGTTGCTGGGGACTTAAAGACACACCTCCCTTTTTCTGTACAGGAAACAAGACAGCAAAAACCCCAAAATCCCTCAGAAGTCACGATCAGATTAGAGGCCTTGGGAAGATTTCAGACAAAATGCACAATAGTAAAAATCCGAATTTCATCTGAAGAACCCCCAAAACCCCCAAACAAGGAGGCTACATCTCAAGAGTAAGAGTGGGAAGGGCAGAGTTTTTAAGCACTCACAACGGGCCAGCACAGCACTCAGCACTTCACAGCAGCGTCACATTACTCCTCACAGCCACGCCACAAGACAGGCAGCAGCTGGACCCATCTTACGGAGGAGGAAGCTACGGCGGGCAGAGGCTCCCGACTCACCCAGGATGGCACAGAGCAGCCCAGCCAGGGCCCAGCCACGTGAGGTCAGCCAAAGCCAAGATTCTTCTCCCACCTGCTCCCTCCAGAGGCCCCTCCTGTTCCATATCGACTAGCATCTTGCCTTCAAACACGCAGGAGAGGAGGAGGAATCATTTGTCGCAGGTGCCCAAACACTGGGCTTTCAGTCTAGGCCTCAAAACCTTGTGAGGTCGGTTCTACTCTTTCCCCCTTCTCACAGATGAGAAGATTGGAAATCATGAGGCACAGGAAAGGCAAGGAGAGGGAGGAGAAAAGAGGGGGTCCGCAGCCCCTGCAGGGGTGGGACATCCGACAGCCAGGCCTTCGTCCCTTCCCAAACAGGCTCTACAGTCAGAGGGGGTAGGTAAGGGAGCCATCCTTCCAACCTCAGGGTTCAGGCAAACAGACCAAGGTCCAAAGGAAGGGAAGAGGCGGGGCTGCAGGGATGGGGGCTCTCCTGGGGCCCCTAGGCTCCAAGGGCGGGCAGCGGGGAGGAAAGGAGAGACGTGACTGCCTGGGCCTCAGTACCTGGTCTAGCAAGCCCTGCAAGAAAGATGGGTCATTTCCGGGCACCAGGAGTGGTTGGGCAGCCCACAGGTGCTGTACAGCCATCCTATTAGAAAGGCCAAGGCCAGGGGGAGTCCTCAGACCTAACTCTGCAGGGGCCAGGTCATTCAAGGATTTACCACCCTCAGTACGTTTCTATGGAGCCTGGCAGTCAAGTAAAGTCTGAAGCCGTGTAGCCTGGTGGTTCAGAACATGAGCTCTGAAGCCAGACTGTTCAAATCTGGACTGTGCCACTAGCGACCTTCTGTTCTTGGACAAGTCATGTCACCTCTCTGGGACTGTTTCGCCCTCTGCAATAATAATAGTACTCAGCCTCACGGGCTTGCTGTGAGGAGTCAGTGAGTTACAGAACAAAGGCTGGCTTCCAGCGAGCACTTAATAAAGACCGGCAGGTTTAGCTACGATGAAGGACGCCGCCCCAGGATATGCTGGGAGACACAAAGCGGGAAACTAGCTTCCTGGGTAGTGACCCTGGGAAAGTCACATCTTTCTCTGGGCCGCAGTTTATTTCTGTAAGGAGGGGGTCCACCTGGGAGACCCTCAGTGACTACCAGGCAAGACCACCCTCTAGCACGTCGTCCCAGATGCCCAGCGTCCTCCAGAAGCATCTAGGTCATAAGGCCATAAAGGCTGAGAAAGGCTGGGCTGTAGCCTGAATTCTCTGCAACGTAAAAACAGCCTGCCTCTGGCCCACCCCACCCCCCAGGCTAACCGGGGTCTGCTGGGTAGGGAGAGGGTGCAAGGGCGCAAAGCCGCATGACCTGTCAGGAGGCAGCATAAGGCATCACCTCTCCAGGTAGGGCCCAGCCCCACCCAGGCAGCTCTGGACCTCAGTCTCCCCACTCCCTAGTGAGGGGCAGGCCCTCGCCTCCTCAGGTGTCTCCCAGGGGACTTGCTGCAGCTGAGCCGGCTTTCCATATCACCAAGTTTAGCAGCCCTGCAAGCCACGCCACACCTGCGGCATACAGAGCCTCCCAGAAGCTGTGGGCTCCCTGGGCCCCAAGAGCTCCCAAAGCTTGATCAAGTTCAAGGTCTGCCTCTTTCTATCTTCCTGGAGCCTAAAGCAACTGGTGTGTGTGCTTGGGGAGGGGGGCGGGGGGAAGGGGGAGAGAGGAGCACTAGAGAAAACAGGGGCTAGGAGGCAGGAGGCATGCCTTGCAGCCCCAGCAGAGCATATGGCCACTATTCCTGAGGGGCAGTAGGGGACCAGGCCCCTCACACCCACCATCACCTCCTCATCTATAGGGTTAGTCAGTCAGTCAGGAGTGGCGTGACTGGGAGGTCTGCAGGGCTGGGTGGCAATTCTAGTTGTGTTACTTAGCAACTGTGGGACTTTGGGCAAGTTCTTCCACTTTCCTGAACCTCAGTTTCCTCAGGTACAAAATGCGGAAATACACTATCCTCGGAAGATAACAGGCGTAAAAACCCTGGTTAACCAGATGCAGAGAAAGCATTTAACAAAACCACTTGGGAACCCAAAGACTCAAATATCTGGGTGTCATTCATTCAACAGGAGCATCAGAGCTTAGGTTGTCCCCAACCCTACACTGTCTCCCCAATAAGCCAAACACATTCTAACCCGCACTCCGACCCCGCCACACAGCCAAGCACTGCGGGGAGGTCAAGGTCCCAGCCACCCAAATATTCTGAAATAGACCTCAGACTTCTCCGGAGGCCAAACACACCAAGGAACCTTCCAGAGCAAAGCCACCGGTGCAAACCAAGTCCAGCTCTCAGCTCTGGGAAGGGCGGAAGGGCCCTCTGAGGAAAGCCAGGTGCACAGAGCTCTTCCTTAGGCGCCCCGGACTCAGAGAGATGGGGCAGGGAGTCGGGGAGGACGGGCTGGGTGACTGCAGAGCGGAAAGCGAGCCACTACAGGGTGGTTAGCGAGCCCTCCAGGGAGAGAGGGAGACGGAGCTCAGAGAGCTATTGAAGACCACTGCGGCAGGGGGGGGCCCAATCCAGCCCTCCCCAGTCCGGATCTCTAGGGATTCCGCTCAGAGGCTCCTGATGCAGGCCCAAGGTGGGGGCCCACGGCTGGTACACGGAGACCAGGACCCAGGACGTGTGAGGTCTCACCTGACCCTCCCTCCTCGGCTTCCCGGACGGGCCGCTCGCCCTGCGCTTCTCAGGCCCTGCCGCTTCCTCTTCTACTCACTTCCTTTCTATTCAACACACCTGGCCTGACCCCAGTGCTTCTCCCAAAGGTCCCCACAGGCCTTCGTGTGACCAAAGCCAACCGCAGTTCCTGTCCGCTCCGTACGCAATAGAACAGCTAGCTCCCTCCCTGAAACCCAGGCCACCACCCCCTCTGAGGTGCCTCCCCTCCCTCCCAGGCCACTGCCCTGCTTTCCCAGTACCGCACCACCTTTCCGCCAGGTGCCGGAGTTTCTCAGGCTCTGACGTGGGTGCACTCTCCTTCAGTAAAACACTCTCCTTTGGTGATCGCATCCACGCCTTAGCTTTAAACACCTCCAGGGCTCAAGACTCCAAAGTTTCTATCCCAGCCCTCCCCTCCTCTGCGCTCCAGACTCACAGATCTAAATGCCGACGCCTCACAGAACCTCAAATCTGAAATGTCCAAAGTGGAGCTTTGTCTCAGCGGCTTAAGCTAGGAGTCTCAGAAGCCAGCCACCCTCCCTTTCCTTGGCCTCCAGAACCCAATCCATCAGCAAATCCTACCGCCTCTAAAATCTCTCACACCTGTCCACGCCTCTTCACCGGCCTTACCCCGCCTCCCTACCCAGGAGTCAGAGGGACCCTTTAGAAAGGCAAATCAGATTATTTAACTCCTGGGCTAAGAACCCTCCAGTGACTCCCTACAGCAATCTGAATAAATCCGAACTCCTCCCCAGGGAAAGAAGTCCGCTGAGAGTGACTGGCCTACCCTCTGATCTCATCTGGCAATCCCCATCCCCCAGCTGGAAGCCACTGCTTTCCTGCCCTCGGGGACTTTGCACTCACCACTCCCTCAGTCAGGAGCGCTAGTTCCACCCGCTTCTCCTAAAGGCTGGCTTCAGGAGGCCTGTGGAGCTCAGTCCTCCCCCGGACCGCCCCCGCCCTGGCTACAACAGGTCCTGCCCCACCCCCATTACTCCCCACGGAAACACTTGGCTGTTTCCTTCACATCATCTTGTTCGTTCAGCCAGCAAATATTTATTAAGTGCAAACACCGAGCCAGACACTATTTTAGGCACTGGGAATCCAGGTGCTGAACAAAGCAGACAAAAATCCTGACTGATATCACCCCATCTGGAATTACCGATTTGTTTCTCCACTCACTTCTGATTGCCTGTCTCTCCTGCCAGAAGGGAAGCTCTGTTGTCTTTCCGCATCCTAAGGGAGGGTCTGGCAACAACTCAGTAAGTACTTATGAAATAAATATGCAAAAACTAAGAAACAAAGAACAGGACAGCCAGAGAACCAAACCCAGAAAGACACAAGAAGTCAAGAGCCACGCCTTCGCTGCCTTAAGGCAGATGCCTCTCACTACCCCGGGGGCCTCAGGTGAGCAGGAAGGCTTGTGACACCCCAACCCTCCTAGGGGACAGACTAGATGCACAGTGGCAGCTGGTTAACTGTGGAGAAGAGGCATGACTGCAGGCATGCGCGGTCAGGGAGGGCTCCTAGAGAGGTGAAATCTGAACACGGCCAAGCCCCACCCCGCCCCCCAAACCCAGGGAGAGGCAGGAAAACAAACTTGTGTTTTAGGGCTCTGATGTTCTTTGCTCGAGTAGAAAACAAGGAAAAAACCTTCCTCCAAAAAACCCTTTACTTTTTATTAGTGTCTGGATCAATGAAAGTTTTGGGATTAAAGCTTCCCTCCTGCAATACTAACCGTCAGAGAGACAGCCTAGGATTATTAAATCTGTCTCCAAGAGGCAGTGGCTAGGAGCCCCTGCGGCTTCACCCTGCTCCTCACCTGCGCTGGGAGGCCCAGACTAAGCGGACAGTAGCCCGAGGGCCCTCACTGGCTCCTCAGCTTGGGGTCAAAGCCCCCTCCCCACAGTCCACCTTGCCAACCCCACCAGCTCCCTGGGCCTAGATCTCCTTCCCCACAGCTTTGCCTGCCTGCTTCCACCTCCTTGGTCCTCCGCTCAGTGGGCTTCTCTCCACCCGGATCCCGAAGAGTTGAATCTCCCGGGAGGACTGGGCCTGGTTCCCAGGAGGAAGGAGCCAGTCAAGCAACCCAGCCCCCACCTTCCCCCATCCTTCCAAGCAGGTGGGGGTCTCCCATTCTTGCCCCGAGGCCAGCGTGAAAACCAGGCTGCTCGGGAGGGGCTGTGAGGCATCAACAAGGCCCTGGCCGGAGAGTGGGTGGGCTCCCAGGGCTGGCCCCCCTTGGAGAAACAGCTCCACACCCTCCAGCCTCCACCCACAGCCATCGAGGTGCCCAACCACAGGGCAAGAAGTTTCCTGCACCCCCTTCCCCAAGCAGAGCCACCCACAGACCTTGGCGGTGGGATAGGCCTCTGGGCTGACCCTGGTCTGGGCACCAGGGGCCTGGTAGCCAGGTCTGGCTTTCGAGGACGGCCGGGTCTCCACAGAGCAGCTCCTCCGGCCCGGCCCAGGATCTTGCCGAGGTTATCACCGAGGAGTCCGAGGCCACAGAGGCCCATTCCTGAGGATGGCGAGCACCCAGGTGCCTCTCCTGGCCAGATCGGGGGACCTCTCAGTCCAGGCCAGCATCTAAGAGGCGTGACCAGGCAGGTTTCCCCTTCCCGCAAAGCACGTGCTGACTCTGTCTTCCAAGTTGAAATTTCAGAAACGACTTAAAAAAACACATAGGTGACAACGTCTAGAGGTTTCCGGGTCCTCCACGGAACAAGTGGAAAATTACAGTCTTCCATACAGGTAATCACATGGCACAAACTTCAGGTCCAAGAAGTCTAGAAAGACGCACTTTCAACCACGAGCAGGTCGCCCTCCAAAGGCACCTGGGCGGGGTGCGGGCCCTGGGACTGAGCTCCAGGTCCGGGAGGCTGGAACAAGGCTCGCAGAGTCTCAGGCTCCTCCCCAAAGCGCTGACTCCGCCCAGGGTCATACCCCGCCCGAGTCCCGCCTCCGGGCCTTTGCACTTGCCGTTCCCGCCGCTTGGCCCTGGCTCTAGGCCAGGCTGGTTTTTCCTCTCTCTCATTCTGCTCTCAGATCAATTGTGGCGCGCGTCCTAGTAGAGGTCGTTCTAACCAAAGGAGCAACTTCCACCCCCACCCCAAGTTATCACTCGTCTTCACTTTCCTCATGGTACTGATATGAAACAAGCTGGGGTCCCCTCCTCCCACCTGGAGAACGTCCAGGCCTGTTCACCTGGTAGGCCCGGCACACCTCGGGCCAGTGCCTGGCACAAAGTAGGCACTAACAGATGTCCTGATCGAATACCAGTGTCCTTCTGGCTGGCCTGAGACAGGCCGGCCAAAGCTAAGTGGCAGCTGAGGTGACCGTAAGACTCGGGGGCGCGCCCAAACCACCTCTCCCGCATCCGGCTCCTGGAGCGTTCCAGGCTTCGACCCCGCGGCGCCACGCCCCCGCACTCCAGGCCGGAAGCGGCCGGCTCCGCCCCCGAAGCCCCGCCCCCAGCCCCCACCACCGACCCCGAGCCGCTGGCCCTGCCTTCCCAGGCCCGGCGGCAGGGGACATTCCGCGGCCAGCTGCCCCCAGCTGCAACCGCTCTCCGCCCCAACCCGCCGCTGTGCTCCGGACGCGGGCGGGGACGAGGCCCGGCCCACCCCCCACTGCCCGCGGAGGCCCCGCCGGAGTTTGTCGGGCTCAGAGCAGCAGTCCCGAGGCTCCCACCCACCCCTAGGGCCAGTACCCTCCCTCTCCCGCACTTCCATTCGGACATTTAAAAAATGCGAACAGAAACGAAGGTGCAGACGAAGCCGGGGATTTGCCTACTACGGTCACCCAGTCAAACGGGGCTCCCGACTCTCTGCACCGACTCCTTGGAGCTATACCTTTTGGGAAGAACTGGGTTCAAGCTCCCTCTCAGGGCGGTTGCTCTCCTGTGTCCGGGGCTGGGCCAGCAGGACAGAGGGGGAGGGTTAAGTGCCGGAGGGAAGAGACAAGGGGGTGAGCTGCGCAGGTCTGTGAATGCTACAGGACGACAGGGGCAGTCAGACCCAGGAGCCCAAATGCTGCCCCACCGGCTGGCCTGGGGGGTTCATCCTTGGGTCACCCTGACAGGGCCCTTACTGAACTGAAAATCCCTCTGGGAAAGGCACACCCAGCCAACCTGACATTTTTGCCTGGGGTTACCCGCTGTGCCATCCTGCTTGAAAAGCCACAGCAATGTTTTCCAAGTATTGAGCCTCTACCACACACAGGGAATCACACACCTCCCTTAACAGCCACCACCTGGAGGGGCTAATCAAAGTAGAGTGGCTGCTGCATAACTTTCTGGTGCAACTGGATTATGGAATCCAATCCCTCCATGTAAATGCGGATAAACAGGCCGGTGGGAGAATAGCGCCCCTGCCTGGGGTCCTGCCTACTCCATAGCCTCTATACCAGAGGCTCACAAGCCCCAGTTCAGTCCATGGTAATTTCAGCCTGCTCCAGACCCTCAGCAACAACTGAGCTCCTATTAAGTGCCAGACTGTCAGGCACCTACTGTGTGCAGGTAGGCAGCACTCTGGCTGGGGCACCTGCAGGGCTGGTGAAGAGGTCTGACTGTAACCCCACAGCAGCCCCCAACCTGGGAAGTAACTCACTCCGTCCCCTGCTGTGTCCTTGCTTGGGCTCAGCTCTGTTCTGAGCACAGGTGATCCTGACCACAGGTAATCCAACAAAACCCGCCCCCCCTCCATCTGCATCTGCTCACACCCCCAAAGCCCAGAGAACTCTTAGCCAGAGGTGCACTTATGGTGGTGGTTCCCTTCCTTCTGAGGTGAGGTTTCCCCTCGCAGCTTCATCTGGGTCTACCCAATGTCTTAATAAAATTTCGAAACAGGGGAGAGGTGAGGCCGTGGTCACCAAGGGAGGCCCTAGGGCAGATGCCCCTTTGGCTCCCAGAGCATCCAAGGCACCAGAGATGGAGGGGACAGAGCCCATCTCCGAGCACTCCTCCAGGGCGCAGGCCCCAAGCAGGCCTCCCACTTGAACTTAATAATAGCAATAAACAGGTAAGGCAGATACTGTAACCACTTTACAAATGAAGAAATCAAGTCTAGAGAAGCTCAATCACTTGCACAAGCTGGCCCAGCCACATCTGAAAGTACAATAGATGTGCCTCACCCCAGACAGCCATTTGTACCTATTTACTGGTCCCCTCTTATCTCCCTCTCTAATTCTAATAACCCCTCCTCCAGGGAGCCACCCCAGATTTCCCCCAGGCAGGAAGCCACCCCCACTGGTTGATCCACACAGTTCTAATGTCTTTCTATAACAAAATAGGCCCCTATGACAGGACCTCTCCCTCTGCATGACAGTGTCACAGGAGGGGGGTCACAAGCTGAAAAGAAACAAGCCTGTATCTGGGGTTCAGAAGATGTACTAACCAGCTATTTGACCTTGAATAAGGTGCTTCCTCCTTACCCTTCTAGCCTCAGCTCAGGGGACGGCATAACCTCTTGCAAGCTGCTTTCAGAGCCATCTTGAATAATATGTGAAAGGGAGTGAGAACACAGTGAGCGTCCTTGGAATTTCAGCAACTGACCCCGTGACTCCTGGTTCCAGTGCCCCCAGTGACCAGGTCTCCCGAATCATTAGGCCCCATCCACCCACTGCACACTCCTCACCTTCACACACACCCCCACCAGCCAGCCACAGGCCCTCCTCTTCTGCTCTTCCCCAGGCGTCCCTGCCCCCTCTCATGGCTATGCCCCTGCTCCCACTGACCTCCCCTCCTGCCCCCATCTCCAATTCTCATTCACCTTTCAAGGCCCAGCTTAACTGCCCCACCTCAGGGAAGCCTTTCCCAGGGTCCCGAGGCCCAGGAAGTATGCGATCTCTCCCTCTCTTCCTGAATTCCCAGTCCTCCTCCCTTTCTCCTGGGTCCTGCTGCCTGTCCTGTCAGGCCCTCCTTGGGGTCTATTCATCTCTGGTTCTTCAAGTCCTAGGACTCAGTAAATGTGTGATGGACCTCTTCTCCCAAAAGCTCAGAGCCCAGATGTCTCATGACCTTTCAGATCTGAAGGTGTCTCACCAACTGGGCCAGGCCCTGTGGGAGACTCTGGAACCTACCTTCCTCAAGGAGCTTCCCATTTCCTGGGGTACAAGGGAGCCAGCCCCAAGACTGTCAAGGTGCACTTCCAGGCAATGCTTGTATATCCCCTTGGGGAGAGAGATACTCACATCCTGGGAGGGAGGACCTTTCTTGTGACCACAGCACTCTCCTTTCCAGAGGCTGTGTAGAGGGCGGGAGGCCCTTTGCGGCCTACCCAGAACTGCCTCAGCCAGAGGAGGGCGCTGCTGTAACCCACTGCCTCTGTCCAGGTGAGTCTGCAGGCCAGAAGCAGGCACAAGACCAAAGAGGGATGCCCCGCAGAGGACAGTCAGCCCCAGGCCCTGGCTGTTCATGGACAAGGACTTTTGAAGAGACCACTACTGTACTCAGCTGAAGCTGAGAAACAAACTTGGTATTAGACTGAGGGCCAACTCTGGGTAGCGGTTTCAATGTGCCCCAGCTGTTAATTTATGTGAACACATCTATGCTTGTGTGGTTTTATCATCACCAACAAGCAACAAATGTGTCCTGGCACCTGCTATGTGCCAGGCCCAGTGCTAGGTATTTTACATACATTACCTTCTTAATCTTCCAAAGAGCCATAAGCTGTGGGTATCCACAGGGATATTTTACTAAAATGAAGCTGAAGCACAGAGAGGTTGGAAAAGTTGCTCAAGGTCACACAGCTAGTTACCGGTAGGAGCTGCAATTCCAGGCCCCTCAAGAATCTGGTCGCAGCCTGTTTTCCTGGCCTGAGCTGCCAGTGCTCACCATTCCAGAGCCTCTGTTCTCTGTCCCCACCCCTCAAGCTCCCCACTCCCTTTGTTTTGTGCCATGGGTGGGGGGCGGGTTGGGAGGGTGTTAATGTACATTGTCAGCCTGCAGCTTCCCAACTCCCTCCCCCTCTCCGCCTGCTCAGACCCCCTCCTCCCTCCTGATAGGCCGGCTGGGCTCCGGCCCTCTGGCTGCCTCCCCCCACAAGCCTGGCTGCATCTTACCCCATCTGCCAGGCCCCCAACCACTGTCTTGTGGTAATGACTTCAGCTGGCAGAGAATCCCGGAAGCTTTCCCCCCACAGCGACGTTGACACACGTTCACTCAAAAACCCTAATGTTTCCATCAAAGCATTTAGGGGGAGTAAATTCCTACCCATGTGACGCCTCCTGGGAAAAACACAGAGTAAATTTACTCAACAGGCAATGAGACGTGGTCAGCACTTCTCTTTCTTGGTTGTCACGGTGCCAAGTCCTGGGCAACAACCCGCGTGGTGTTCCAGGACCTGAGCGCTATCAAGGGGAGAGGGGAGGGGACGGTTCCAGTTCACGAGCCTGTGACTGCTGCCCTGGCTGCACAGGACGCTGGGTCAGTTTGTGATCAAGACCCCCTCATCCCTAAGCCCCTCCCCAGAGACTCCAGTGCTACTCCCTGTGCTCCCACCAGAGCCCGGCTTCTGTGTCTCTGGCTGGGTCACCTACTGCCTAGGCCCCAAGCCCTGTCGCCGCAGCCACCACCCCACCAGGTCTACACCAGGCCAAGGTCACACACGCCCCCTAACGTCACAACTCTGAAAGGTCAGGGAATTCAAACTTCCCTGAACCGACCCCTTAACCCTGCCCCCGCCCCTGGAACCGGAGATGGGGATGCAGCGGGGAGGCCCTGCACTACCTCCAGGCTCTAACGCTGCCAAAAGGGGAGGTACAACGCCAGGCACTGGGACCTGGGGTTCCTAACTCATCCCAGCTCCACCACTGGGAACTGGAATAACCATGAGGCCGGAGCAGCAGAGAAGATGGAGGTAGTGAGGCAAGGCCCACAGGCCACCGCCCTGTCCGCACTTCTCCATGTAAGCAGACAGCAATTCTGCAACAAGACGGCGCTTACAACCCTTCCCGCGATCCCCCAGAGCCCCGCTCTTAGAGGTTCCCTGCTTCTAGGGAGTGGAGCGCAAGCGTCTGATTTGATTTTCTCCACGTTTTCTGAGAATCTGTTGCAGCACTGCCGTGTCTGACACTACTGGCCTCCGCTCCGTGACGTGCGTCGGAGGGAGGCATCACTATTCCCATTTTACAGATGGGAAAACAGGCCCACCAAGGTTAAACATCCAGTCCAAGGCCACACATCTAGACAGGGAGTGACACCAGGACACAGGCAGGTCAACAAGACACGCGGTTTCTGCCCTCAAGAAGTTGGCAGTCCAGCGGGGGAGAGGTGCGTACAGCCATTAGCGCCAAACAAAAACACACTTAGGCCGTGGGCCCCGAGGAAGCTGCGAAAGTATCCAGAGCCAGAGCAGGGCCTGGCCCAACAGAGGACCTATAATGACGGCAGGAACAGTTCCGGTTTGAGGGTAAGGAATTGGGAAAGGCTTCACGGAGAGGAGAGCATCCCAGTAGAGCCTCCTCCTGAGATCTGGGACCCCCACCAACCTCTGTCCCTGGCACACCGTGCAAGGGAAGGAGTGTGGACAGACGGGTTAACTGGGGGCAGGCCCCTGGCACACTGTGTCACGTTTACATCGTGACTGCCTGGCCCCAGGAGGTGTGTCAAGTTCTTTGCCTCATTTACAAGACGGGGAGACAGACGTGCAGAGCAGTCAAGTACTCTGTTCCGAGTAACACGGCTAGTAAGGTCCCTGTCGTGTCTGGCTCAAGGCCTGCCTTTCCAGAAAGCGCTTAACTTCTCTGGGTGTCTGTTTGCTCATCTGTAAGGCACTCCACTGTCAGAATCGCCTCCACTGCAGACTGCAGTTGGGCAGCCTAGGTTTGGAAGGTGGTAGCCATGTGATTGCGGACCCCGCTCCTGCAGCCTGTTGGGTGAACGAGCAGAGGGGGCTCCCCTCCTTCAGAGTCAAGTTTTCCAAGGAACAGCCACCGATAACGGAGTTCTAACTGGTGAGCCTGGTGGCACGGAGCCCAGCAACACAGCCAGTGGGTGCTGCTGTTGCAGGGGAAAGAGCTGAGCACAGCGAATATAGCCGTTGACCCAATTCAGTTCCGTTCTGTCTTCGAGAAAATAATTGAGTTTAAATGAATAGGCTTCCCATGTCCCTTCTGGTCTCGGGGAGGGTGGAAAAGGAGAGGGGGAGACAGGAACACTTCCCTGGGCTCACGGTTGGTTATTTTTGAGTCATTAGGCCTATGAAAGGTTTCCTTCTTGCCTTGGCGGACAGTGGAGTTGGACATGGCTGGGAGGCAGCGAGGCAGAGTGAAAACCACACAAGGTGGACGGTGAGGATGGAGGTTTAAGGCCTAGCTGACAACAGCCTTGTGGAGTGGCCCACTCGGATCTCAGGCTCGTCATCTCTAGAATGGGAACCCTATGCCCCCATGCACCCCTCCCAGGATCACTGGGAAGAGCTAGTGCAGGCTAAGCAAACTCGAAGGCCTTCTGGGGAGTAAAAGGAGTGTGAGATGAACTGCAGAGGCTGGTTCTCTGCCCTGCAGGAATACAGTCACAATGCTGCCACATCTGTTTGTTCAAGAAAAGCCAGAAATCCAGATTCTTCTGGTGAATGTTGAAGGTGAATGTTTTGGGAGTGCTTAAATATGGGGAACTGATTTTTTTTTAAAGCACCAAAAAACACCTTTCACCCTCCCAGACCAAATGAAACCTGCCTGTGGGCTACACACGGCCACGGGCCACCCATGTGCAACCTCCGGCTTAGTGACAACACGTGTAAAGCCAGTGAGGACATGCTGGTGTCCTCCCATCTGTTCACTGTCTCATAATTTTCTTTGGCAGTGAGGCCAAGCCCAGCCCTGCTTGAGTGGGAGAGGAGAGCGACACCGTCCTCTCCTTAAGACCTCAGGAGAGGCTGAGGGGCCGCTTCCCCTCCCCGCCCCCCACCACACACACACTGTAGGTAGGTGGGGACGCAGGGCTGGCTTTACCCTAGAAGTTAGAGATCCTGGGCTCGCCTCCTGCACAGCCCTCAATAACCTGTTAGGGTCTCAGCTTCCTCTTCAGCAGAAACAGGGGCGTTTCTGAGGGGACCAAATGAGAAAGAGATAGAGTGAGCCTGTGTGTCAAGTCTCCCCAGAGAAGAAGTGCTGCAGGGTGGAAGGAGCGCGAGAGTTAGCGAGACCTCGGGTCTTTTCCCCAACTGCCAGCTCGTGGCTGTGTGTGCCCAGGGAAGTTACCTAACCTCTCTGTACCTCAGTTTCATCCTCTATACACAGGAGATAAGAATCTCTGGGACACAGAGCTTGCTGTGAAGATTAAATGAGATGATGACTGTCAAGTGCCTAGTAGGATGCCCCGCACGTAGCAAGGGGGCAAAAAATGATAGGCGTTATTATTATCGTTCTTGTTATCTTTAGTGAAAAGCATGCCAGAGAATTGACTGGGTGATTACAATAATGTAGCACAGCCTGGCAAACTTGTTGTTAACAGATGAGGCCACCTATAATTAGCACGATCATTACGTATGCAAATGGCGTGGCTGAGATGCTGGAGCAGGGTGTCCTTTGAAGTGTGCTAAGTAATCCCCTCCCCTGGCCACCTGCCCTCCCCAAATCTTGTTTACACTATTAATTTCATTAGCAAACATTTTTTTAATAAAGCAAGACAGAATGCCAAACTAGTATATATGCAAATCAAGGAGGTTTAAAACCATTTGACCCCTGCTGCCCACTGCGGGGGGCGGGGGGGCTCTCTGTGGAGGCCCGTGCCCCACCTGGAATTGTTTCTGGGGGCCCATCCTCAGGCTCCTCGGTCAGCTGCAGGTCTGGGGCTACAGTTACCCAGTGCGGGGCAGGCTGAAGACCTCCACTAACTGGCTCCCCTCCGATATGCGGAGCTGGGGAGAAGGGGCTTGGGGGTGTGTTTGGCATGGAGCAGGCACTGTATTTGGGGAGAAGAGATTCATAGCAGCTTTAATATGACTGCTGAGCTCCCTAAGAGCCAGGACATAGCATATCAGGCATATCATCATACCCATTTTACATCTGAGAAAACCCAGTCCCAGAGAGATTTAGGATGTAATTTGCCCAATGTTACATAAATATTAAGTTGCAGAACTGGATTCAAACTTGGGTCAGGCCAGTCTACCACCCCTAGGAGTCTGTTCTTCTGGCTCTGCCCTGAAACTGTACTTCGAATCTCCCTGGAGAGGACACAGTAAGTTAATAATCCAAAAGTGATTGCAGAGCCTTCTTACGGAGAGGGACCATCAGAGACTGACCCAGGTTCTGAATGGAAAAAACAGGCTCAGAGGTCCTGTATGTGAGTCCCCTACATACGAACCTTCGAGGTGCAAACTTTCAAAGATTCGAACATGCATTTGCATGTCCAATCACATAAGTTAGTGCACGTGTCTGGCGCACACTCTGTCACGCACATGCATCCTCTACAAGGGGTTGTGCTTTTGTGTACAGTCCTGTATAGAGTACAGTACCACAGTGTCTGTATTTCAAGCCCAGGATGTCCAGAAGCAAGTGTAAAAGCAGCAGTGATGTAGCTGGTACTACTGTACTTCTCAAGCTACTGTACTGTTAAGACTAAATATGTTTTAATTTTTTGTGTTTGTTTTTTATGTATTATGTGTGTGAAAAGTATTACAAACCTATTACAGTACAGTACTATATAGCCTATTGTGTTAGATGAGTATCTAGGCTAACTCTGTTGGACTTACGAACAAATTGGACTTGCGAACACGCTCTCGGAACGGAACTCTTTCGTACGTAGGGGACTTACTGTAATTTGCCCACAGTCCCACAGGCAGAAAGAAGAACCTAGAACCCAGAGCCTCTGACCCCAGGAAGGCTGCTTTTACATTTAGATCTTTACACACGAGACAATTCAACAATCGTCCTCCCTCTTAATAGCTGCGTCAGCATCTTAACCATGCCTGTACCCCCTGGGTCCAACACAGACCCAAGAAGACAAAAGAGGCTCAGGAAATGTTTGCTAAGCTGAACTGTTTTCTTACCACAAAAGACAATGCCGAACAGCTGGGACAGTGAAGGCGTATGAAGGAAGACGGGTGGTGCTCAGGGCAAGGGAGAGAGCGGACCATCCTCTGTGGAAGAACGTGGCCATCCTCAGCTTGGGAAGGGCCCCTTTCAAAGCATTTCCCTGCTGGATGTCCGCTCAAGAGGCAGGCAGTTACTTGACCCTCAATATTGAAAGAAATGAAGATAGAAGTCTTCACAGATGTGTTAGCCCCTCACCTGCCCCTGCCGGCTCAGGCCACCATCATGCCTTTTCTCATTCCTTCCTTCCTTGGCCCCTGAAATTGAGGCTGGGAGGGATGAGTGACTTGCCTGAGGTCTGGGAGCGGTGAAGGCTAGGACCCACACTTCTCTGCTCCTTCAACCAGGCTCTCCCCACCTCCACCTGCTGGCTCTCCCATCACCCCTCCCAACTCCCCACCTGTGGCTCTTAGGAACCTAAGGAAGCCTTGATAATGACGGTGAACATAACCGCCCTACCCCGGTCCCTACCCCACGGCCACCTCTACCACAGCTAAGCAGACTGGACACCTCCTACGTGTGGACACTCTGCTAAGCCCTTCCCCTTAAAAACCAATAACCTGGGGCTTCCCTGGTGGCGCAGTGGTTGAGAGTCCGCCTGCTGATGCAGGGGACACGGGTCTGTGCCCCGGTCCGGGAAGATCCCACATGCCACGGAGCGGCTGGGCCCGTAAGCCATGGCCGCTGAGCCTGCGCGTCCGGAGCCTGTGCTCCGCAACGGGAGAGGCCACAGCAGTGAGAGGTCCACGTACCGCAAAAAAAAACAAAACAAAACAAAACAAAAAAACAATAACACTCACACATACCCTGGGAAGCAGGTACGAGTGTCCCATTAACAGAGATGGAGTTCGGACAGGTTAAGTAACGTGCTCAAGGCTCTGGAGCTGGATTCAGGCAGGCAGTCTCACTCAGGGGCCTGTTCCATGTGGTGGGGCCCGGGGAACCCCCAGATGGGGAGCTGGCGGGGGTCCCCCCACCTCCGTGTCCTGGCCGGGAGTGTGACACAGTGTATTCCCATTCACAGCACTACATCCTGCCAGGGGTCATTCAACCCCTCCCCCTGCCTCCAGACAAGGTTGTAAATGAGCCTGCAATGGGGATGGGCTTCGGGGACTGAGGCTCAGCTGCCCAAGCCCAGACAACATTCTTCAGAGACCCCCCTAAGGGCCCGCCCTCACTGCCTCCTTGCGGGGTAGGGGCTGGGGCTCCTGGCAGTATGGGGGAGGGGGCGAGGAGACCCTCCCCCTTGAGGAGAAAGGCAAAAGGGGGCCAGGCCCTCAACTGCCAGCTTGTTTCTCCTCCTTCCAGGCCCCCTCCCACAGGCAGGGAGCTGCCTCGAAATCAGGCCCCGGCTCCTCTTCAAACCCTTCCCGCTCCCAGGCACCTCCAGGATCGAGTCCTGCCTTCCCACCATCTTCCACTCTATCCCCTGCCACCCCCCAGGCCAACGCACACCGCACGTGGCCAGCGACACACACGCCGCCAGGCCCGCCAGCAAGCCCTTCCCTCCTCTCCCCAGGGAAGCCTGCCACCAGCCTTCACTTCCACCCTGTGGCCCAACCACCAGCTCTGAGGAGCGTCCCTGAGCCCCAGGGGGGCCCTCACTCCCTTCCCTGTCCACCCACAGCCCCTCTGACATAGGGTCTGTTCACCTCCTCCTCCAGCAGGCGTCCCTGAGGGCAGAGACTGGGTGTGACCACCCTGCCCGCAGCGCAGTGTGCCCTGGCTCCTAGAATTTGCTGCACTGGGCGGGCCAGGGTCCGTGAGCCCAGATCTAAGGGTGACCACTGAAAGGGGAGTCTCTTGGAGGCAGACCTGACCACAAGCCCCCCGATCAGGTCAGGCCAGGGCCCGCCAGCCGGCTCTCCCAACCCCATTCATTAGGGGAATATGGACGGTGCCAGGCCCAATCTTTCCATGGACGCTGCACAATGGCTGTGTTGAGAATCACAGGAGATGAAGTCATTGCTCCCAGAAACAGGCTGATTAAGAAGACGTGACGACAACGCAAACAGCAAGGCTGGACACACACACACACACACACACACACACACACACACACACACACTCGCTCTGTCTCACCGTGTGTTTCTCACACACACACACTCGCTCTGTCTCACCGTGTGTTTCTCTGCCCTGGGAAGCCGGGCCAGGCCTGAGCTCCTCTGGGAAGCAGAGATCACGCCAGGAACCAGAGCCAGTGCAGGGAGCCTGGACTTGGGCCACACAGTGGTCTTGGAAGCTGTGGTGCCCCAGAGCGCTCTCCTCAGGGACTCCCTGGCTGGGGCGCCCTGTCCTGACCTGCACTGAAGTCCCCGACCTGCCCCCGGGCCCTCTCCAACCCCTCCAGGTCCTTTTCTCACTCCCTCCTTGGCTCCACCTCTCATCTCTTCCCGGGGTCTTCCCATACGCCCCCCTTTTGGCCCCCTCACATTTCTGTCCTCTCCTGCGGGCACGCCTGACTAGATTCTGAGGAGGTGGGAGCTTCTACTGGCTAAGACAGGGCTCTGGGCTACGGACACCGGGCAACAGTCCCAAACAGGAACCAGGGCTGGGGGCTTGAGGCTTCCGGGCCAGGAGTTTCAACAAGCCCAAGTGTCTTGCTGCAGCTGTGTGACCGTGAGCTAGTCAGTCCACCTCTCTGAGCTTATCTTCCTCATCCATAAAAGGCAAATAGCAAAGCACCTACGTCATGGAGTAAGATTAACTGAAACGTGTTGATTTGTTCATCCACCAACCTTGTGTCAGGCCCTATTCTAAGGGCTGGAGACACATTGGGGAACAAGACACCAATGCCCTGCTCCCCTGGGGCCTACAGCCTGGCGTGGGAGAAGTACACAAACGTGTATGATCGTATCAGGGGAACTCGAGTACTAAGAGGGAACTCACAGGAGGGGAGGGTCCAAGCCGGAGGGGAGAAGGAGGCTGGGTTTGACAGCGCGGCTGGATGAAGTGGGGGCAGGTCACAGCCATCTGGGCAAACAGTGACCCAGGGAGAGGGAACAAGAGCAAAGATCCGGGGCTGGGGGACTGCAGGGGTGCAGGGCGGGGACGAGGGGGGCAGTAAAATCAGCAAGGCGGGCAGGAGCTGCCCGTGCAGGGGCCAGGGGAAGGGCGAGGCGCCCGGGTGGTGTACTGTTTAAAGACTACGCTGGCGGAGGGCAGACTGAAGGGGAGCGAGGTCAGAGGTGGAGACCAGCCTAGGGGTCGGCCTCAGGTCCAGGCGGGAGGTGACAGAGGCCTGGACTTGGTGGCAGTGGTGGCAGTATGTGAGGCGCTCGGCACGTGCCTGTCACGAAGTGAATCCTCAGTGTTCGCTCCTCTTGTCCCTGTCCTCATCACCATCAACATCCTCATCACCCCTAATACTGGCCAGGGCTCCGCTGGTCCCAAAGCTGAAGGGCTGTCAGGCAGACCCCGGCAGAGCCCTGTGGGGCGGGCAGGGCTCCACACCCCGTTTTACAGGTGACCAAGCTCCTTGCTTGAGGTCTCCAGAGCAGTGACAGGCAGGGCCAGCACTCTTGCCCTCCCTGGCCCCACCCAGGGCCCGTCCTCACAGGCTTCGTCCCAATCCACACAGGCCTCCCCCGGGGAAAACACTAGACTCCAAACAACAACAGCGCCCGTGTCTGCATGTCACAGGTCTCCGAGCTCTTTCCTGTCTACGTTCTCACTTGCTGAGAGGGAGGTACTTCAGGGCCCTCCACGTAGGGCTGAAAAAGCACCCTGGAATCTTGGTTTAGGAGCTTTCTGAGCTCAGGCAAACACTCCTTCAGGGCCGGGCTCCAGGGCCTCTGCACGGCGGCCTGCCCAGCCCAAGGGAGCCCCAGGAACAGACATGCACGCACCTCTCCACCCCAGGCTGGCACCACAGTTGACTCCTGTCCCTGTCCCCGGGGCCGGGCACAGGTGAGCAAAAACAGAAAACTCAATCCCAAAGGTCCCCTGGGGAGTCCTGTCTGCAAGAGAAGCCTGGAGTCAGCCAGCCAGCAGGCCTCCTTCCCTCTCTCACCCACCATCTCTGCGTTTGGGCGAAGCTGCTAGGAAACAACCATCCCTCTCCCCTCCCCACCGTGGAGCCACCAGGAGAGCCACGCTGCCCCCAGAGCTGTGGAGACAGGGATGGGATGAAGGGAGTGAGCTGGGAGGGAGGGGGTCTGCGGGAACCCGGGGGGCAGCCAGTCTTCCTCCGCTCCCCTCTCTACCGGCCAAGGAGGTAAGACTAACAAGCTCGACAGCACGCTCTCAAGCACAGAGACATCGATAACGTTTTATAAGCCACAGAAAAAGCCCCACGAGCCACGGTCAGCAGTGGTTTGGGTGAGGGGTCTGGGGTGGCAGTGGTGTGGAAGGAGAGAGGGCACCTTTGCTTCACACTCCTCCATGATGGCTGGAATCTGGTACCCTGCGCTTGTGTTTTTAACCGCCTTTATGTTAAAACGAAGACTTTATAAAGTAAAGTGAAGTGAACGAGAAGACATTTGGTGAGGAATCTGGCACGAGCTGGCACCTGTTCCTCCGGAAGGCAAGTGCCTGCCTCACATTTCTTTTCTTCTGCGCGGGCCTCGCCCAAGCCAGCTGCCGCCACCGCCCTGCACGCCCAGAGAGGACAGGGCCAGGGTGGGAGGAGGGAGGGCTGGAAACCGGCCACCAACCCCCCCCCACCTTCAGACACACGCGTGTGGGGATCACAGGGTCACCGCCCCTCGTCCCTGACCGCCCCACCCTCTCTGCTCGTCTTAGCACAGGCCCTGGGGGTGGACCCCGCCCCTGTCCATGTCCAGCTACTCCCTCAGCCCCCGGCCACGCTGGGCTTCCATCATGCGTGTGTCTCTGGCCCTGCACACAGCAGGTGCTCGATGAGAGCTTGGTGGACGAATCGCTGGTGAGCAGTTGGAAAGAAACTCAAAAATGGATATGGGGGAGTGGCCGATAGGGGGGAGAAACAGAAAAGTTACGTCTGAACAGGAAGACACCCAGACAGGCTTCGGCCAGAGCAGTTCAAACTCTCAGAAGAATGCAGGACCCCTGCAGGGGGAGGGGGGGAGCCTCCTTCGGGACGTTCAGACCTTCCTGTAGACCTTCCTGTGCCCAAAGGAGCTGCAGAGCCAGCAGGAGAACAAATGCAAAGGACTGGGAGAGGTCACAGCCTCATGGACACACAGGCAGATGGGCAGCCCCCCAAAAGCTGTGTAGTTACACCTTTGCTAAAGGTCAGGATACCCTGTGTCCCAGGGCTTTCTCTAAAATACTTATGACCTTTCTTCCCTGAGCTCTTCCCGGACCAAAGCCTCTCATTCACTGTGACGGTGCCGGGCAGAAGCACCGGGCCAGAGGCAGGCGACACAGCTGAGCAGGCTCACGGTAGCCTGGGTCAGGCCTGCGTGTATCTGCTCGTCCAGGGCAGCCCTCAGCCAGGCACGCCGGGCTTCCACAACCGCGCGTGGCCCCATCCGTCCTGCCTCTCCAGTCCCCCCTGCTCCAGTCCCAACGGTCCTAAAAAACCGTCCTGCAGATTCCTGCAGCCACACCTCTGCCCAGGTGGCTTCCCCCGCCCAGGAGGCCATGCCTACTCCCCGCTGCCCATCTGGATTTTATCCAACCTTTAGGATAAAGATTTCTAACTAAAGAATACTTGGTCAACACTCATGTTTTGTTTAGCCCACACAGTGTTTGACATTTTTAAGTTTTGAATCAACTGCCAACATTTAAAGATGTGAAATTTCAAAATGTTACCCAAAACCCTGTACATTTCTGGCTTTTCTTGTCAGTCCCAAGGCCCAGTGCCATGGCGCAGAGGCTGCTGCCCCCTTAGCAGGACACACTCGCTCCAGACTGCCGGCATCCACCACATCTGCACCAGCCTCAGCCGGGGGTTCCTGTGCGGCAGCCTGCAGGACAGGGGCAGGGCCCACCGCACGTCTCCCAGGGACGTGCCCAGCGCCTGGAGGCACACGGTAGGGGCTTTTGCTTACTGTGCGTGGAATAGTGAACAGAGACGCTCTGCCGCAGCCCCACCCGGCCCAGACCCCCTGACTGCTGTCTGCCTCCCTGCGAGACCCAAGCTGGGTTAGAACGATGCTCCTCGGGCCTGGGTCCCCCTCCCACAGCTGGGCACAGCTGCAGTGGGACACTGGGGCTGCAACAAGATCCTCACATCAATATCTGATCTTTGCTTCAGAAGCCGTGCCTTCTAGAACCCAGCCAAAGGAAGAGGAGAGCTCCTGGCATCTCCCCGCCTTCAAAGTGGCAGGATTCCAAGCTGGCCCACAGACACTGATCCCCAGGACTTTTATTAAACTGAAAAGGAGAAATTCGGCAGCAGGAACTAACAAAGCCAGGCTTCCTCGATGCCCGCCTGCAGGAGGCCTGCCCCCCTTTGAAGCAGGTAGCCAGCGCTTCCCTTTTTCTGGGTTTTCAAGGTCAGAGTCACATTGGCAGCAAGTGTTCTCTTTGTTCTCCTGCCTCTGACTTACCCCAAACACAGTCACTGTCCCCAACAGCCAGGTCCTCAGCAGTGGCAAAGGACGGTCTTGCTCCTGCTGGGGGCAGGGGGTGGGGGAGCAGTGAGAGCCAGCCAGGCGCTGGTCGTGCCCCCTGGGGCCCTGCTTCCCGGGAAATGGCGTCTCTGTGGGCCTGGCTTCCCTGCCAGCTTGGGAGCACCCTCTCTGACCCACAGTGCCATGCTCGATAGAGGCTGATGGGAGAGGAACAGCTGACAGCCCCCAGAGCGTGCTCCCAGCCTGGGGAGCGGGCACCCACCAGGAGAATGGGCTCGTCCGAGCTCTGCCCCTCGCTGGCTGATGCTATGACCTCAGGCTACCTGCTTCCTCTCTCTGAGCTCTGGTTTCCTCAATTGGAAAACGGGGAAATAAATACCTGATCCCAAACAACTGCCCTCCTAATGGGACCCGGAGGAGCTTATGAATCATAAGGTGCCATGCCAAAGTTAATTATTCCAGCGCCCGGCACAGCACCCAGCACGAAGTAGGTGCTCAATGTATCATTTGTGGTGCAAACGTTTATTGGGCCCCTGCACCGTTCCAGGGTGCATGCAAGGTACCTGGGCCCAGGATGAAGGCCTGCCTGTGCATGGGAGGTCCACCCTTCAATGGGGCCTGCAGACAACTGTCATACCATGAAAACTGCCAGGAAATAAGGATCAGGATGCTGTGAGACCCACGGGGGCGGGGTCCTGGTCTCCTTGAGGTGGGGTGAGAGACCCAGGTCTTACAAGAGCCCCACCTCTTGGCTGCCAGGCAGCAGAGGCCAAAGTTGAGGGCTGCCCAGCTCTAGGCTGCCTGGCACTCTACCCATTTCCCAACAGCCCAGCTTAAACAGAGTTGCCAGGTGTGGTAAGCAACCCAGTTCTCCCGTGTGCACGCACACATCAGTGCCGTGCGCACCTGGACACGTGTGCCAGGGAACTAATGGTGACACGGTACCTACGTGGGCCAGACCCCGTGCCATGCCTTTTACGTACGCTCTCTTAGTGGCCCCCAACACCTGCTAGGGGAGTGGTTAAAATAATACAGACTCATGGGCCCCACCCCCAGAGAGGTGATGCCGCCCCATCCCCAAAAGGCAGTGCTCATCAGAGCCTGGAGGGTCGCAGCGCCTGAGGTCCCCATTATGGCTGTGACCCTTCCCAGCCCATGAGACCTGCGTCAAGTTCACCAAACCTCTCGGCGCACAGTCTCCCCATCTCTCAGGTCCCTGTGAGCATTACGAGACAAAGCACCTGGTGCAGACGGAGTGCTCATCCTCACGCCCATCCTCCGCCTAATCCACACCCCCCCAACACACACACACACACACACGCACACACATGCACGCGCACGCGCACGGCCAGCACCCAGCTCCCACCCAGCTCACCTCTCTGTCTCCTCCTCTCCTTCCCTGCTGCTTCCGCTCCTCTGAACTACTTCCCACTCCCCTAATGCTCCAAGCCCTTTCCCGCCTCCCAGGGCGGCCTCAGGTCCCAAGAGGACACGAAGGTTCTAGGCCTTGAGCCCTGGGCTCACTCAAGGGGCTGCCTAACTGCCCTTCTCCCCTCTCTGACATCTGATGAACTCGTCCTCTGTCAAGCCTCAGCTCCTGCCACTTCAATGAAGCCCTCCCTGATTCCTTGAGAACAGACCCAACTCCTGTCCACCCCCTGGCAGAGAAGTGCAGAGAGAAGGGGGCAAAGCCTCCAACTCCTTGCTTGCCCCTGGGTGCACTCCTTCCTCACTCCTGGCCTCAGCTTCCCTACCTGTGAAGGGATCTCTGAGACTTCTCATTCTAAGCCCCCAGAATGAGCTCGCTCACAGGCTCTATTTGGGGGTGGGGAGAGCATCTCCAGGTTCACCCCAAGGTTGTGGAAGGCTGGGAAGGAGCTAGACTCAGCCTTGTTCTCCTCGGGAGGACAGGACAAGTACAGTTCAAGAGACCCCAGGCAGCGTCCTCAAGAGGCCTCGCTTGCAAGTGGGGGGAGCAGACCCAATAATGAAGCACAGAACACGCGGAGCAAAGGGAGGTCCACCTGGCATTGGGGGAAGGGGATCAGGGCAGGCTTCAGGCAGAAGGAGCTAAGGCTTGAAAGACAGGACCAAAGTAAGAAAGAGCAGGGGGTAGAGGAGGATTCCAGACCAAGGGAACAACATGAGACGGGAAACCATGACACAGTGATGGCGAATGTATCTCACTGCTACTACGCATGTCTCAAGGCGCTTGGCTCAGCATTTAGCTACAAGTCTCCTTTATTCCTCTCAAACACCTTCGAGATAGGAATTGTTAATATCTCTGTTTCACAGGGTTAAGCAAGTTCCCCAAAGTCACAGCACTATGGAGTGGTGGAGTTGGGATGCGAACCCAGGCATCCGCCTGCCACGTGAGTCAACAGGGGTGACCAGTGGGGATGCAGGGAGGATGAGGGTCTGGGGACTCCCGAGAGGCTTGTTAAGACCTCAAAGTCGGGCTCTGTCTTCCTTGCGGCCTGCTCCTGAATGACACCCAACCCAGGCCAGGGCTGTTGGTGAAACCCCTTGAGGGTGACCCACCCACACGTGGAGGCGTGCAAGCCACACAGAGTCGGAGGACCCCAGCCATGCACTTCCTTTGCACCGTCGGCCTCAAGGATGCAGGGAGCTGCTGCTAATGAGTGAGCGAGCTGCGGAGCGGGGGAGGAGCTGGGAGCTGCAGCCAGTCAGAAGCCATGCCTGTCAGCGGCCACCCCGACAGGCTGGCTCAGAGCTGTTGCCAGGGCAGCCCGGAGAGTCTGCCTTCACAGGCAGAGTGATTGAGAACCAGCTGCTCTCTCCTGGGCCACCAGCTCAGCCAGCCAGGGGCTCCCCCATCCACTGCCTGGCCCTTCCAAAGCCTGAGCACAAAATGTCAGGGGCTCCGTAGGGAGGGCCACCGGCATGGAAAGCCGTCAAGACAGAAAGCGTGGGCACGCCCTCACACGATGGAGACAAGCCCTTTGTCACAACAGTCCTAAACAGGGACCAGGGCTGGGGCTTGAGGCTTCTGGGCCAGGAGTTTCAACAACCCAGGGCCATCTTGTAGGACACTCACCACTAAGTGGTCCCTGCCCCTCCACTGAGGACCCTGCAGCAGCAGGTGACCCACGGGCCTGGCTAAAGCACATTCAGGTGGATGACTGATGTGTGACAAACACACGAGTGAAACTTCAGTGAATCTACCCAAGGGCAGACTCACAGGGCCCCTAATGGGGACTCCGACGTGTCAGGGGGAGCTACAACAAGCCCATTAAATGGTTTTCTGTACAAATGCACCAGATGGATGCAGTGTTCCTCTCATTTAGAAGTGTGTTTCCACCAGTGTGATGAGTGGCTTCAAAAATGTGACCACTTATAAGAAGCCCACAGGGCATGGCCATGCTGTCTGTACCTGCTCTGAGAAACAGGCAAGCTCAGCAAACCAGCCCTTCACAGGCGGCCTCTTGCGGTCCAGAACCCTGTTTGCCCCCAAGTCCCACCGCTCAGTGGAAGACCCTGGCCCCCAGGCCAATGAGAAAGTTGGCAGTTCCTGCCACGGGAACCCTGGCATCACTGGGGAGTGAAACTCAGGTGCAAGGTGCTTCTCCAGGGCAGAAGGACAAAGTGGGGGGCTCACGAGAGGCCACGGGGCTGTCCTGAGATGACAGCCGGCTGAATGTGTGTGCTTAGGGCGGGGCACGGTATGAGACTCGCCTTCACTGAAACTCTCTTCCTGGTAGTCGCTGGGGGCAAAAGAGATAGAGTCCCACCCACCGCCAACCATTAATGGCTACAGAGATTTACCGAAGGAACCCGCTGGCTAAGCGGCCACCTGGACTTAGGAGAGAGAGACGGCAGGTATGGCCAGTCGGAAATGTGTGGTGATGAAACACCAGGCTGGCTGTTGATTCCCTGGGTTCCCCACATTGGCCAAAGACTACGGTGGGAGCCACGGAAGCAAAAGCTCAGAGGTCAGCCCACTGTCTCCCTGCAAATAACAGAGCACCGTGAAAACAAACAGGTGCCCGTGGTGCCCAAGCTGGGGCAGAAATCGAGGGATCTAAGGTCTGGAATCCATCCATGGCCCAGGCAGGAGAAAAGGATGGGACAAGCCTTGACCTGCCTCGTTCTGCTTCACAGCTGCCTGGGCCTAGGTTGGCCTGAGTCTGCCACCATGGAGGGACAGGGACTGCCTACGAGGAGATCCAAGATGTGGTACCCAGGGTCAGAGCCATCGCGGTGACCCCGAAACACCACCAGGAGCGGGTCTGGTCTGCCTGGCTTTCTCTCCGAGGGAGGGACTGGCTCCCTGAGAAGCAGGAGCACTATCAGAAAGCAGACCTCGAGGCACCGACCCCAGGAAGCCACTGGTGTCTCCCGCTGGCAGCACACGGGGCTGCTGGATACCTCTATACCTTCAGGGCCAGCCCCGGGCCCAGCTGGAACCCGGCAGTAGATGCCCTGCTGTTTAGCTGAAGAACTCAGCAGACTTCTTTTGGAAGTGGGATCTGAGCAGGACAGAGAGGCCTGGCTGGGGCTCTTCAACCAGACCAAATAAACACTCAGCCTCTCGCCGGGGGGCTGCAGTTTAAATCTGGAGAGGGCAGGGAAGAGCCAATCGGAGCTGAGTTTGGGCTGAACGGGCTCTCAGCCAACAGCAGTAGGAACGCACCCCAGACTGAGCTTCGTCTGGGTCTCAGCCGCCCACCGGCTCCCCAAGCTGGAACAGGCAGTGGGACATCCAGCCCCAAGGTTATCCTACAGCGTGATAACCCAGCACCCTCGCCACCAACATCCCCCAGAGGCGTGGGACCCTTCCAGAGAGGGAAGAATCCAGAGCTGCTAGCTGGAGGTCTCAATACTTGAGTGGGTCTCAGAATCACCTTGTCCCTCCACGGTGGCAGACTCAGGCCAACCTGGGCCCAGGCAGACGTGAAGCAGGAGGAGCCAGGGTCAAGGCTCCTTGGTACCCAGGGTCAGAGCTGCCACGGTGACCCTGAAATACCACCACGACTACAGATTCTGGGGCTAGTCCCAGATCTGTGAATCTGACTCTCCTAGCTAGGGCTCTGGAATCTTTCTGCCTGGCACCATGATGCTCAGCTGTATCCAGGAACCAAGAGAAGGTAAGGTGACCGCTGACGCCTCCCGAAGTCCCCTTCCCAGAGTCCACAAGGCATGTCTGGTCTCTCCCTATCTGCTGCTACCACTTCCTAGAACCCTGGCGAGTTACACAGGCCCAGGTCTAAGTCCAGACTCGGCCATTTAACGGCTCTATGACCTTGTGCCGGGGTCTCTTAACCATCTTCAGCTTCAGATTCCTCACTTGCAAATGAGAGAATGTCCGTTTCCTAGGACTGCTGTGAGGCCCTCTTTGAGCACCCTGGCTCTCAGACCCACTGGATCTGCACAAGCTCTTCCGTCTGCCCAGAAGGCTCTTCCCTGCGAGCTCAGCCCACCCCTCTCCTCCTCGGGGATGCCATCCCCACCACCCTGACAGATCAAACCCTCCAGTTCCGGGCTCTTGGTGCCTTCAGGACACACGCTTCCACTGCAATCACACATTGACCTGTGGGACAGTTTCACGGTGGGAGGGGCCGGGGCTGGTTTTGCGGCCTCCCCGGAGCCTGGCACTCGGCAGGCCCTAACTGAATGGTATCCACTCTCCCCAGCACCAGGCTATCAGAGCAACCTGTCCCGACCCTGGCTCCAGCCTTGACCCCTCAGAAACGCCCACTTCCAGCCCCTCCGATACTCCCTCCCATCAGCGCCCTGCCCTGGACGGGCCCTCTCAGACCATCCGGCACCTCTGGAGCCTCACACCACCACCAGCTGCTTCCTGGGACTGGGCCCTGCGTGGCTCTCAGATTTCTCGTAGTAACGCCTTCTCGGAGTTTCAAAAGCAAACCAAGTCATTTGCCAACTATTTTCTCCCATTAATTTCACAATGCATTTGCTATTTTCCCTCCATAATGACTCATTTAGCAGCAACAGAGCAATTAGGCAGACCACAGAATATTGATTTTCTAAGTGGGAGAAGTGTCTGCACAAATGTCTCCCTATGCCTGTCTCAGGCTGTCTCCTGCTACATGACGGGGGTAAACCTGAGGCGGGGCTGAGCCGAATCTGCTGGCAGGATTCTGGGGTCTCCAACAGAAGCTCAAAAGCATGGTGTGTGCATGTGTGTGAGAGTGTGTACATGAGATGACATGATGAAATTATCATGTGACATACATGACCCCATGGAGACCTCAGAACTCTAGGAGGCAGGCACCATTATCACACCCATTTTAAAGATGACAAAACAGAGGTTCAGAGATTAGGTGACTTGTCCTAGATCACACAGGAAGTTAGGGAGCCGGATCCAGACCTAGGTCTGTGTGTCAGCAGGGCAGAACTCTGTTCACCAGGGGGCCCTTGTGTGGCTTGCTCTCCGTGGGACATGGGGGATGTGACATCAGGGGCAACGCAGTCCCTGCCATGGTGTGACCCAAGGAGACTCTTGAGACATGAAACAGTTGCCCTAGGTCTTGAGGTTGCACACCTCAGCCTCAGCGCAGCCTCTAAGCCTGCCTGCTGTAAACAGGTCCACCCCAGGCTGGCCCTGGCCATTGGCTCTTGGAAAGGCCTGGAGAAAGACATAATGGCAGGACCCCCTGCCCTCCGCCTCCTCCACCCCCTGGCCACCACCACCAGCCCAGGCAAGTGCCTGCCCAGCTCGTGGGGCACTTCAAACATCCCCTGCCTATAAAAAGGGCAGAAGAAAAGAGAGTCAGGAATGGTTTGATGAGCGGAGCATCTATGATATCTGCGAATAGCTCCCAAACCAGGCCCCACTGCTGAGAGGATCCTATCAAACAAGAGCTTAGCTTTCCTCCCACCTCCCGCTCCCAGAAGCTCACTCGAGGCAAGCTGGGATGGGGGCTGTAGGGGCAACAGGTGCCCAAGGTCCTAGGGACCAACACTAGCCTAACCCAGGGAGCAAACAGCTTCTTGATGGCCAAGGGAAAGAGCTGAAGGTCCAGCTAGCAGACATGGGTTTAAATACCAGCTCTGCCACCATCTATGCGGCTTTGGGTGGAATAATGACCTTCTCTGAGCCTCAGTTGCCTTATCTGTAAAAGGAATGTAATGCCTGCTCTGGCACCTCCTTAGCTGTTACGAGGGCCAAGCAGTAAATGATAAAGTGCTACATAGGGACTTACCTGGTGGCGCAGCGGTTAAGAATCCGCCCGCCAGTGCAGGGGAAACAGGCTGAATCCCTGGTCTGGGAAGATCCCACATGCCACAGAGCAACTAAGCCTGTGCACCACAACTACTGAGCCTGTGCTCCAGAGCCCGTGAGCCACAACTACTGAGCCCACGTGCTGCAGCACGTGAAGCCCGCGCACCTAGAGCCCGTGCTCCGCAACAAGAGAGGCCACCGCAATGGGAAGCCTGTGCACCGCAATGAAGAGAAGCCCCCGCTCGCAGACCCAACGCAGCCAAAATTAAATAAACAAATTAATTAAAAAATAAATAAATAAAGTGCTACATAAATGTTGGCTAGGGAAGCTCAACAAAAGGGAAGGTTTCTAAGAGCTGGCACTGCCCAGCAATGGGGTGGCATCTTCCCATTAATGGCGATGTGCAAGCAGACCCTGGATAGTCCATGATTATGGGAAGCAGGGCATCCTATACACCTCCTGTATACCCAGATGCACATGAGTATAGCAAAGGCTCCCAGGAGTCAAGCACTGAAGAAATTTACTTGCTTTGCTTCCCTGACCTGTTTGTTGGACTACAGAATCCCCTCATCACAAATGCCCATTAACATCTGCAAGGATGTGGTGTTCCATGGGATCGGGTCTGAGAAATTCTCCTACGGGTGCTTTGGACAACGACCAGGGGACATAGGGAAGAAAGCAAGGCCTTTCGACTACAACCCTCATTGGAAAGACTATAGGACCTTTCCCAATGTCAAGTACAAGTCAGAAGCAGACCCAGTCCTCAGCCTCCCTTTCTAGCACGACAGGGAGACAAATCCACATGCCCAGAGAGAAAATTCACTTCAACGAAACAACATAAAAAGGGACTTAGAAACCTCAAACAGGAGTCACTCCCAGGCTATCCCTGACCTTAACAAGCCAAGAAACTTGGAGGAATTAAAGAAGAAGAAAGGCCTCAAGCAGAAATGCCTCCCCCTTCCCTGCTCCTGTCTGAAAATTCACCATGACTGCCCTTACCCTCTGGGTCAGCAGGGCCTCGTCCAGGCTACCTGAAAGCGGGGCTAAGACTCCACAACCGTTGACCATATTTCAGCGTGGAAGAGTTTGCGGGGCCACAGAAAGCGGGAGTCTGCAGAATCCCAAATCCCGTGTGCCCAGACCCCATCTGTGGATCCTGGAAGAAGGCAGCAGGCACGCCCGGCCCCGCCCACAGTGCTGCTGTGGCGCTGCACGGACATACCCCCTCCACCCCAGTGCCTGTCCTCCCTCTGGGGGGCTCCATGCCAGGCAAGGCCGACGAGTCCCGGAACGATGGGCTCCCTGGAAGAGCTCCGGCAAACCCATCCATAATGGTGCAGACTTTGCTCCCAGCAAGGACAGAGCTTTATTAATTATTCAGGGAACAGTGCAATTATGCAAATCAGTGGGCAGCCTCTGCCCAACTGCTGTCTTCTGCAGGAGTCTGCGGGGAGGGGGTGCCCAGAGCCCAAGCGGCTGAGTACAAGAAGGGAGCCACCCAGCCCGTGAAAGGCGGAAGAAACGCCCCACGTTCTGGGCCCACAGAGGGCTCTGACCAGAGCCAGGCCCCATCCCACACACAGAAGAGCTAGAAGCTGCTTTGAGGAAAGATTCTGAAAACCTGGGGATGCCTTTTCCAAAAAAAGAAAATACCCCCAAAGCTACTGCTAGGCCAGCAATGCCATCATTCAAGGCTTGCTCCGGTAGGCCCTAAAGGCATGGAATACTTCCAAAGTTCTCTCTTTAAATGTACGCTTCTAAGGAGAGGTAACAACTCAGATTAGCGTTTACCCAAGAATGTTCTGCAGAATGCTACTGCTCTCGGGGTGGGGGACAGGAAACCCTGGGTTAAACAAGGTGCAACTGGTTTCTTTACTGCAGGACCTCTCAGGGCCTAGAGTGAGGATGCCCATGCCACCTGCGGAGGAGAACATCTAGTCTCACCTCCAGGAACCAGGAACCGAGTTTGATAAACTCTGGACAGATTGCTCACAAAATCCCCTGCCAGGTCCATCACCCCTTGACCCTGAAATCCTGTGGTGTAGGTTTTCACTACTCTCATAAACAGCCATCATCAAAAATGTGAACTTCACGTGCGCAGGGCAGCTAGACACGACCACCTCAGGCAGGCTGGCAGGGCGGTCAGAAGGGCCGCCCGTGGCCCTGCCACCACCCAGCCCCGCCTCCGCCCCCTCCCCGGGGCCTGGCAATTGTGCAGGTGCCCAGCACCATCTCAGGTCCACAGAGGGCTGGGTCGGCTGGGAGCCTGGCTGCACGATCAGCAACCCCCTCAGCCAGTCTAGCCGGAGGTCTCGGTGCCAGACTCACCTGTCTACCCACACGTGCAGAGCAAAGGCTGGGCTGGGAGGCCCTGCCCGCCATCATCACTGCTTTCCCTTCATCCACCTGGGCAGTGATGCAAGCGACCTCAACGTGCTGACCTGGGGAGGACGGCTGGTGAGCCCACCCATGACCTCTGCCACCGACCCCACCTCACCCAAGATCATAAATCAACAGATCCAAATGCAGCCATGGCTCATTAGCTCTGCCAGGAGGAAAAGAGAGGTAGGGGCCCAAGGAGGAAGACACACTTGTAATCACTGAGCAACTGCCAATGCGGGGGGCAGTTACCAAGCCGGCCCTACCCTCACAGCCTGGGGACCCCACCCACTGAGACCAGGAGGAAGGCCCGCCTCCACTGCCACACACACCCCACGCCCCCTCAGGACTTTAGCACCCATAGTAGCCTCCTTCAGAGCTCGGGGTGGCCCCGGGACGCTCCCCCAGGCCCCTCTGGTGGCTGTCATGTTCTTTCCTGTGGGAGACGGTAAAACACTCTGGAAACATCTAGGTGCAAATCCCGTCTATGCCACCCACCTACTGTCTGATAGGGACAAGTGGCTTTTACCTGTTGGAGCCTCCGTTTCTCATCTGTAAAACAGGGAGAGGGCAGCACTGGGCAGTAGTTAACAGCACCGACTTGGGAGCCGGGCTCCCTGAGTTCGAATCCTACCTCTGCCATTCCAGCTGTGCAATTCACATTTCCTGGTTGGAAACCAGGGATAACAACAGTGGGTAGCACGCGGGCTGTTGTGAGGATGGAGTGAGTTCCTCTCTGTGAAGGGCTGAGAGCAGGCCTGGCCCACAGGATCTGTCCTGCATGTTAACTATTAGACTGGAGAGGGCCTTGGCTTTGAGTCCAAAGAGACCTAGATTCTCAATCCATCACAAGGGTAATCCCCGATAAGTGATTTTACCCCTCTGAGGCCAGTTTCAGCACCTGTAAAATGGAGGGAGGATGAAACAAGGGTAGTCAAGAGGATTAGAGATGACGTACAGACCGTGCACAGTGCCCGGCACACAGCAGACGCTCCATAAATGGCAGGTAGGTTAGTGATGGTATTACTGACTGAGTGGGTCATCTGGAAAACAGAGACCATGAGAATAGTGGTTGATGGCAGAGACTTAGATAATAAAGCCAGTCCACCTGGGTTTGGATCCTACCTACGAGCCGTGTGACTTGGGCAAGGGGCTCAGTCTCTCTGGGCCTCAGTTTTCCTCTCTGTAAAATGAGGAGAGTAATATCGTTCAGAGTGCTGGCGTAAGGATGACGTGCGAAAATGCAGGAAAGGAGCCCGGCCCATCAAAGGTGGCCACGCAGGGTAGTGGCTGGTGGGTGGTGGCGATATCGCAGCACTCAGAGAAGCTCGCCGAGATGAAAGGCCTCCTGTCCCACCTGCTACCATGGCTCCACCCCACGTCACCTCCAGGGACTTCACGACCTGAAGGCGGTGCAGCAAAGGCCGGGAAAGACGGGACGCTACCCTGTGCTAGGTACCTCCCCTCCAGGAATCCCAGAGTCCTGGGCACTGGACTTTGTTTTGCTGAGATGGAGAAACTGAGGCTCAAAGAGAAGAAGTCAGTTGAGCTCCGGGTGGCTCACCCCAGCACACCTGCTGACCTCCCAGCAGCTGGCAGCGCAGGGGATGGGGCTGGAAGGCAGTCCTGGGTTCAAATTCCAGCTCCATGGCCCACAGGCCCAGATTCCCCCTGCCCCACCCTCCCCCATCTTTCTCTCCCAATCTCAGCGGGCATCCGGCCTCCTCAGTTGGGGGTACAGCCTAGGCCACCTGGCCTCTCCCTCTGCACAGACAGCCACTCTCATCCCTGAGCTGAGACTCTCCAGGCTGTGCTTAAAGAGCTCCACTCCCAGGTGGGGGCCAAGGGCACCTGGTCCAGGCCTGAAACATTGGCTAGTCCTGTCCTATGGGCTTTGACTCAGTGGACCTGGGCTTGAATCACATTACTGCCCCTCACTTGATCCTGGTGACCCCAGAGAGGAGTGACTACACCTCTCTGAACCACCTGTCACTGGGAAGTCGGCCAGAGCAACGGGCCTCAGTGGCTCAGGTGGGCCAAGCACTGGACCTGGAGCTAGGAGACAAGTCCCAACTCCAACTTTGCCCCTTCACCTCTCTGAGTCTCCCCCATCTTGCCTGTAGAATGCAGACCATAGTCATAAATGCCCTAATTGCTCCAGGCGCCCTTAGGAGATCTAGAACACCAGTGTGAAAGTGCTTTTTACAGCGGGGAGCCCCGGGCAAGCACAGGCGGGCTCCTGGCACGCCTGTAGGAGGGGTAAGGTTAGTTCAAAAGACATCACCACCTTAATAAGAAAGGGCACGGCACGCTCATGGGAAGATTCCAAGCCTCAACCAGGGAATGGATCGCCTAGGCATGGGGTCCCCCAGTGTGTGACTTTGGGCCAGTCATGTTCCCCTCTTGGAGTTTCAGTTTCTACGTCTGTGAAATGAGAAACAAAAAACCCTCTTACTATGAGGAATCAATAAGAACACAGCAGCGCCCAGGCAAGCGGCTGGCGTACAGTTGGGACACGGTCCTGCCCTCTGCAGGAGGAACAAACTTTGGGCAGTGGTTCTCACACTTCGGGGAAACATGAGTACTCCACCAGAGTCTTAATTCTGAAGGTCTAGGTGGGGCCCAAGAATCTACATTTTATCAGGGGTCCTGCCTGGGGTGGGCTGGTCAGTCCTGCTCAGGGGTCAGGCCCTCCGCTTCCAAGACAAGAGTGGGGTTTTATCAGAGCCAATTCTGGGACTGAGTTTCCTGATGAAATCTGGGGAAGATGGAAAGGGGGAAAGAAGGGTAACAGGAGTAGAGGGCTGGGGCTGTGAACAATCTATTAATCAATTTCCTCCCCAGCCGGAAATAGTAATTGCTGGGCGCACACATCCTTCACATGCTAACAGTCTGCAGCTGCAACAGGAAGCTTCCACTGCGAATGTCAACAAGACAGCATGAAATTAACTTCCCCTTAGTCCCTGGGCACAGGGAGATGCTACACTAACTTACTGCCCTCAGTATGAAAACTCCCCAAGACAATGTCGCATCAAATTAGAGCCTGTGCTACCACGGTGGCATCTATATTTCTACCCGAAGTGCTCTTTTACAACCAGGCCCTGCAAACAAGGGCTGGGAGAAAGGTCAGGGCTAGCCGAGGCAGGCGACGGTCCCGGGGTTAACTGGGCCCTGGCCAGAGCCAGCCGGGACCCCTCAGCTCCCCCATGGGGGCTGCCTACCAGAAAAGGGAGGCAGGGGCTCACGGTGACAAGGAGTAACTCACCCCACAGAGCGCCTGCTGTGGGGAAAAGTGCAAACCCAACCTTCAATCTGGGCCAATTCCTGGCCCGCCAGCGCCCCTGGAGAGACGGGGAGACAGACTTGTGGCTCTTCCGAGTTAGCAGTGCAGCAGGCCCAGGAGGCAGGTTCCTGCGCTCCAGCCTGGCCTGTGGCAGTCCAGGTACAAGGGGCAGCAGGAGGGGCGGCAGGAGGTGGGGCGACAGAGCCCTGCTCAGGCGCCTTTGGGAGAATGCGAAGGCATCCTGGAGGCTGCCCTCTGGCCCCTCCCCTCCTGGCAGTTAATCACCAGGCAGACCCTCAGTGCCTCCCCAAAGCACAAAGTGCTGTGTTCAGGCCTCCTCCCAGCAGCCCGCCCCAGGCCGCCATCAGCCGCGGCCTTCGAGGGGACAACCCCAGGGGTCAGGTGCACGCAGGCTTCCTGAGCGGGTGCGAGTCGGGGTATCTGGGGAACGCCCCATTCTTGGCACACCCCCAGGATCAGGCTTGACCTCCAACCTTGGGGTCACTTCTTACCTTCCCCAGGAACGCACAGAGTATTCCCAGATAAGCTGCCAAGGACCCTGCAGGCGGGATCCCGTCTCCCTCTCCTGCCCCTGGGTCCTCACCGCACCACCTGCCTGGCTCAGAGGGGACCTCTGGTGCACAACTGGTGGCTTCCACAGGGACCTGGCTTCCAGTTGCCAAGGAAGGTTCTTACATGTGCACACGCGGGGGGGCATGTGCTGTGGCCTGTAGGCAGGACCTGGGGGGCAGCCCAGGCTGTGCCCCCAGTATGTGTGAGATGCTGTGTGCCCACCCACAGGCTCACACATGCCCACAGAGGACGGAGATTCCCTCTGTCCCAGGAGGGGACAGTAACACAGGCCACCCTCCTGGTGCCCCCAGCTGGGAGGGGCAACTTGCACATCATTCCCATCACAGTCATCTCCTCTGGGCTTTCAGCCTGTCCTCTGAGGTGGGTGGGCAGGATCACAGGTGACTCTACACTGAGCTCTGTGATCATGAGGGGAAGCACGCCCCTGGTGGAGAGCTGGTCCTTTGAGAAGCTGCCTCAAACTCTGGAATTGGGAGGAGGGGTCCCATAGGCAGCAGCCCAAAGGCCGCTAGAGGAGTAACAAAGGGGTTAGTTTCACTGTAGAGTGCCCGGTGACTGTCCCGTCCATAGCACAGGCCTCAGGCATGTCGCCTGGCTGCTCCGGGGCATCAGAGGGTGGGGGTAGGAGTGGTACAGCCTCACGCCAATCCGCCAAGCCGGGCTTGCTCTCCGCGGCCACTCGCATACCCCACCCCAGGCTGGGAATGCGGCCCAAGCCACTCCTCGCAGGCAGGCCCAGGCAGATGGACTGTCGGCCAGGAGACCCAGCATTAGCAAGGGGCGCTTTTCCACTCACCCACACCAAGTCACCCAGGAGGGCGGGTGGGGAAGGAGCTAAGTGGGCCCTGCCACCTGGGAAGGAGTCACACGCCAGCTGTGGGAGCTGGATGTTTTCCTTCCTGCCTTTTCGGTCTCCCTATGATCTCCAGCTCGCTTCTGTGGCCCTCTAAAATAGCCATTAATTAGAGCCTGGTAATTAACTTTCTGGTTCAAGTAATATTTTGCAAAGGAATTCCATTAAAGAGTCAATTTGCATATCCTCAGACATGGGACCTGGAAATAAGCAGGGTTACTCTGGGAGAATGCAAAAGGCCTCACCCACAGCACCCCTCAGGCCTGGCACCCAAGCCTGCGCTCTGCAGGCACCTAAAGGCATGAGGGGACTCAGAGGGTGGCTGTCCTGATGGCCTGGGGAATATGCTGAACCCTGGGAGGCTCTCCCCAAGAAGGCAGGCAGTTTGTTCACAAAACTGGCCAGCTCGGTGGCCACACGCCCAGACAGCAACTGCACACACACACACACAGATGCACACATGTGCACATGTGAGAGCACAAACACAGAACACGCCACGCACACGGCGAAACAGGATGTATGTAAACACGCACGCACATGCCAGTAGACACGTACACATAAGAAAACAGACACAGTAAGAACGGTAGCCAGCACTCATTGAGCACTTAGAATGAACCGTATGTCCATATTCGACCTACAAAAACAGCCACTTCATGTGGTCCAACCCAATTTGAAGTGCCAGGCACTGTTCCAAATGCTTTACATGCGATTATTCATTTCAGATGCACAGACATGTACAAAGACACTTAACATATAACGCGCACACACCTTCACGAGGGCAGATGCGTACTTGTAAGACATACAAAACCACGCACTCATGGATGTACACATGCCTACAGACACTTGTACAAAAAAAGGCTTCTCTAGCTTTTAAAACCCCAGCCTGGGGCTGATCACATTCTCACTAGCTAATTTCCACCGTTCCTAAAAATATTGCCCGGCTCAGAGCTCTGGAAGATACACGAGGGAGCTGCAGATCTAAAAGGAGGGCGATAAAAATGAGAAAGCAAAAATAAATTGGTTCTTCTCCAAGTCTGGGTCATGTTCTGTGGCTTTCCCCTCCCTTTGGAGATGAGGCTCAGAATCATGTGCTCGTTAGTGGGGCTCCAGTCAGCCCTGCCCCAAAGGTGCCCATGGGGATCCAAGTACAATGCTGCAGAGGGGTCGGGACACGGTCACGAGGCCTGGCTTCTGTAATGGTCCCACCACCACAGCTTTGACCATGTGCCTCAGTTTCCCTGAATCTAACAGTCCCTTCACCACCTACCAATTCTGCATGGTGAAAGGCCTTTCAAGGTGCTGTGGAAATGCCAGGCCTCCTTATGATAATTATCGGATTAAGAATTAAATCTGATTCTCTTATGGAGAGGAGAGCAGGGGAGGGGGGAGTTGGGAAGCATTCCTTGCAGGTAATTAATGAATTCCTGGCCATACCGCTTGGAAGACAGAGACCCATTTAACAAAGATCCACCTATATGAGGCCTCTCAGAGCTGAGAAAGGCCAAACAGAGTAACCAAGACTCCTGCGAGGGACTTGCCAGAACGTTCAGAAGGCAAAGGACACGAACAGACAAGACTCAAAACCAGCAGCACTATTGGCCATTAAACTCAGGAAAACAGGGTTCAATCACTAACAAGCAAGAAATGCAAATAACAAAGAAATGCCATTTGTCTGCCTATACAAATGACAAAGATTGTGTTAATGATGACACCCAATGTTTTTAAAGGTCTAAGGAAACAGGTGAGCACCCTCAAAAATCATTACTACAGGCTCTCGATGGGAGGCATTTTTATCAAAAACCTGAAACTGTTCATATTCTTTGACCTAGTAATTCTAAGACTTTACCTCATGAAATCAATCACAGATGTAGATAAATGATGCATACTCAAGGATTAAATACCAGCACCATTTTTAATAAAGAAAAACTAGACATAACCTAAATGCCTAAATTACTAAAAACAAGTAAGGCCTGAACATCAGATGGAACAGTGAACTTTACAAGTTAATTTTTAAAACATATAGTAGAGGTTTGCTTTCCCAGGTGTAGACAAGAACCAGGGTCATTCCACTTGGCTATTTCTTGTGTTCAAAGCAGTAATGATCCTCTGTACAGCCGCTTTCACCTTATGAGGGACAGCAACATCGAGTATTATCTCTCAAACTCAAAATAACACCGCATGATTGCATGTTATTATTCCCACACTGCAGATGAGAAAACGGAGGCTTACCAAGAGAGGGGCCTGTTCCCCACCAATATTAGCTACCACTTACTGAAAACCTAAAACACACTTGTCTAACCGCTCTCGCGTGTTATAACTTATTTAATAAAATTTTAGAAACATTTAAGAAACGTGTAAGACCCAGTGTGAGTTGCTAAGGAAACAGTACTGAACAGGACAGACATTTTCTATTAAACACATGCTGAATATATTACTATCGGTTCCAACGACACTATTATCATCAGACCCATTTTGCCAATGTGCAAACTGAGGCTCAGAAAGGTTAAGTGACTTGCCCCAGGAAGGCCTGGCTTCAAATCCAAAGATCACATACTTCCCATTATTCCCAGAGACTAAGATGCCCAACCATCTCAACATCACCCAAGGGAAGGCAGAGAAGGACCAGGCTCTCCCTGTCTACAGCAGGGGAAGGAGAGAGTGGAGAAAACCCAGGCCTGGGTGCCCAGCCCTTCCTGCACCTACTGTTAACAGAAAACAGATTCTGTCTTCCATTTTTCCTGTTCCTCATCAAGCTTCCTCTCCTCCCACCAAGGAATGCCTCACCCAAAGGGGTAGAATTGATTCCTGCCTACTCAGGGCCGGGTGAGGGTCCCTGAAAGCCCCCTCCCCCCACTTCCAAATTATCTCCCTCCCTAGTCTTACACTGCCTGGAACCCTACCATTAGTAACTTTCAGGTGTGGGAACTCCAGGCAACACACATACTCCCTGTAAGGGAAATCAATCTCTCACTCCACACATATCAGCCTTGGGTAACTGCACCTGGTTGCCCGCCTGTGTGGAGGGCCAGAGTCACCCAGATACAGTATCAGGGAGGGAAAAAAAAATGAGGAAAGCACAGTATTGCCAGCTGACCCTCCTAGCTACTCAGCAACATTAATAAATAAATGAGTGACTTGGAAATTATCTTCTGGGAAGGCAGAAGCACCACATCCGAGATAGCTTTTACCAACATTAATACAGTCTTGTAAATGAAGCAGGAAGATTTCCAGCCTGCAAAACAGAAGTGCTTTTGCCAGCACACCTTTCACCTGGAAAGCCTCCGAGCGGCATTCATTTCTGTTATCCACGGGAAATGATTACCTGTCCTTGGTGCTTATTTCCAAAACCTCCAAAGGAGAAATAAGCATTGAGGGGTCCAGTGATCTTGGAGACCGACTGGGAACCTCCCCCAGGCTGGTTTTCAGGGAAGTAAGTACAAAGGCTCAAACTGTCCTGTGGCCCTCGGGGACCCCAGAGCCCAGTTGTGCCCACCAAGCCCTGGCTGGCTTGACCCCAGCCTCACAACCAGGCATCAGCCCTCTCCCCGCATCAGTCAACTTCAGCGTCTCCACACCTGGAGCAGACTCCTTTCCCAGGGAGCTGAAAGATCCCAGAATGGAGCCAACTAGATGAGAGAATCCAGAGGACAGAATCCCGGCGCAAAAAAAAAAGCTCCCAGATGAGAGAATCCCAGCGCAAAAAGAAAATAACCTCCCCAGCACAGAGAGCGTGCAACAAAGCCGCTTCAGCAGCCATAAAGCAGACAGATTCATCCAGAGTCAGAACCCAAGTGGCCACCCCTGAGTTCCCTGTGCTCCTTCTCCCCATGAGGCGGCCACGGGGGCTCATATCTGCCACCCCAGAGGCCCCCAGCCCCCTTCCCGTGCCCAGATGGGCCTCAGTGAGGCCGCTGTCTCTGCACTTGCCCCCTTCCCAGGGAGAGGCACGGCAGCCCAGTGGGGTCCCATGGAGCCAGGAGTCAACGCCCTCCTCACTGCTGAGCCAGCCCAGTGGGGTCTCACGAGCCAAGCCAAAGGCAGCCGTTCTGTCCTCCCAGCCTTCAGCAGCACCACCACCCCACGGCAGAGCGGGGGGAGGTGCCTCTCCACTCACCCAGCGTTGGCCGTGAGCTTGGGGGGTGGGGGTGGGGGGTCGCCAGAGTTGGCTTGACTCACTCAACTCCAAACAGGGCGAATCCAGGGACTGCCCAGATTCTCATGCCCCAGAGAAACACCTGCCCAGCCATCCCACCAGCAGCCGATAAATCTACTTCCAGGCAAAGCAGCATATCAGAAGACCCCAGTCCGAGTAAAGCCCATTGCCGCTCCAAGGCTGGACAGAAGGACTTCAAACTCAGTCTCTCTGCCTGTCCGTAGGAAGTCTGGGCTCCCTTCCTGTGCCAGAGAAGCCACCAAGCCAGATTTTGTTTATAGAAAATTAATAAGACAATTCCACACCACTGTCAGTGACATTCTGCTCCAGCCGCTACCATTTACCACCGTTTCTAGAAACAGACTTGTAGTCTTACTCCCTACCCACCCCCCTCCGTGCCTCTCCGGCATGTGGCAAAGCTGACCTGAGGCCAAGCTGGGCAGGACCTGCTCCAGGTCATCTCAGCCAGGCCCTGACCTCCGGCCAGGGTTGCCAGCCGAGCGCTCGCCGGCATCTCCGTGCAGGCTTCCTGCTGGAGGGAGGTAAACATGGCATGCACGCTGTCTGCTCCCAGGAGGGCAGGCACACTCAGAGGCCGGACCGCCTGCCATCTCTCCTGTTCCCCGGACGCCCACACATGCACACAAAACTGGGTACGTACACGAGGCCCTGTATGCGGGTGCAGAGGTTCCTGACCCCCACCAAGGAAAGCGCAGAGAAGGGCATGTTCCTGGGGAAGAAAGCCAGAGGAAGGGGCCGGGCGGAGGGAGGAAGGCAGCAAACCGGGTGGCCTGCCGCCCAGACAATAACAAAGATGGGAACCGAGATTTTCAAAGACGCAGTGGCTGCACCCAGCGCTGAGCTCTGGCCTGGCTAAATCTTCCTGCCACGGCACGCCTGGTCCCCTGGGGCACCACGGCCATCAGAAAAAGGCTGAGGGTCCTGCCTCGGGCTGGGCTTGGCAGCTGGGGCAGCAAACCAGCTGCAGGCAGTGGTGAGGATGCATTAGCGAGAGCAGCTCCGGGCTGATGAAAATTAAAGGTCTAGTAATTCTCCTGGAGAGTGGAAAGAGTACTCTTCGGGAAGATGCTAGGGGTCAGTTAAACAGTCACTCAACCTTGGGCAGGAGTTGGGCTATAACTTGTACTCCGCTGCCTGCTGGAACCAAGGGGGAGGGGAGAGACATTTTCATTCTACCTGTGCCTCCCTTACAGGGAGTGCCAACTCACCAATCATACACAGGGGCACAGCCCTATGAAGGAAGGCAGATGCCAGGGGCCTGAGATGCTGGGGCTGAATGCCGAAAAGGCTCCTTGCTGCCTGCCCGTTCGTTCTTTCACCTCCACTTAGCTGAGCAGGAACACGTTCTAACTGGCACCAGAATCCACCACCATGCTGTGCCCAAGCAGAAAGGTGCTGGGGCTGGCACGGCTCAAGGAGGGGGGACCTGGGCCCCGAGAGGCTGTGTCCGCCCGGTGTCCCCGCAAGCAGACAGGAGGGCTTGCCCTTGCGAGCTGAAGCCTACTCCTTGCCAGTGACTCCTGGCAGGCTGAACCACCTCCTCTCTTCTCCTCCTCTGCCCCACAAGCCACCTCCCCTTGGAATTTCCACACCTGCTCCTGGCTTGCCTAGGAAAAGGAAACAGGGAATAGGAGACACCCCTGGGAGTGGAGAGGTGAAGAAGGGAAGCAGCTGCCCGGGGCTGGAAAGGATGAGGCCCTTATTCCTTGGCCTCAGGCACTGCCCGCTCTGCTCGCCCCAGCCCCCAGTGGAGCACGCGCCCTACTTACAGCAGATGTGCCCCCTAAGCGGCCCAGCCCCCTGTTCCTCCCCTCCAGATGTTCACCGTTTTCGTCACCGCTGGGTCTCCGCAAAACCCAGCCGAAATGCCTTTTGTATCGCACACTCAAGGGCTCCAGAGACAGGGGATGGATCCTGGGGTGGAGGCGCCACTTCTGTCCCCAGCTCCGGGCACTGCACCGCCCGGGAAACAATGCCCACCTCGGCGAGGCGAGGCAGGACTTCTCGGCGAGGGCACTTCACTCCCGGCCTCGCCCCGAGGCTCGGGCACCCGGTCCTCACCCCTGGGGGAGTGAGAAGGGTCCTCCCGTCGCGCCCCGCCCCCGTCCGAGATGGCCCCACAAGTTGCCGGAAGGCGGCGTGGGGTGCCCTCGCGCTTTCAGCGCGCCCCAGCCCGGTTCTCGCTTTGTCCCCGCGCCCTCCGGGGCGCATCCCGGGGCGGCGGCGCGCGGAGGCCGGGCCGGCGGCGACGGCGGGCTCACCTCTCATTGTCCGCGGCGGAGGCGGAGGCGGCGGCGGCGGCGGCGGCGCTCCGGAACCCCGGCAGGATGTGGCGGAAGCTGTGGTTGCGGTCCAGCTTGGGCTGGCTCTTGGTGCGCTTGATGGAGCCCTTGAGGCGGCGGCTGAGGAAGCCCTGCGCGCGGGGCGACAAGAGGGGGAAGGGAGGCGGGGTTAGCGCGGCGGCGGCGGGCCCGGGACCCGCGTGGAACCCGCGCCCTGGCTCGGGCGGCCGCGCGGCCGTGCGGCCGAGGGCGGGCGCGGGCTCGGGCTGGCCCCTGCACCTCGCGGCCCGCGCCGCCCGCCCGCCGACCGAGCGCCGACGGCCCGGCCCGCGCAGCGCGGCCCAGCCCACCCCGCGCCGCCAGCCAGCCAGCCAGCCACGTCGCCCCCGCCCCCTAAGCCGCTGTTGCCATGGCGACGCAGAGCCGAGCCGCGCCGGCCGCGACCGAGGACGCCCGAGCCCCCCGGGCGCGGGGGCGGGGGAGCCCCGGGGGGCTGAGGGGGCGGGGCTGCAGAGGGGCGGGGACCCTCGGGGGGCCTCCGCGGCGGCGGCCTCCGCGGCGGCGGCCTCCTCACCTCTTACAGTAACGAGGTCACACACCGCCACCCACCTGGAGGAGTCCACGCCCCCCTCCCGGTCCTGGATTGCCAAAGCGCCTCCCGCGAGGTCGATGCTCTCAGCCCGGGTGGTACAGATGGGGGAAACTAAGGCTCTGCGAGCAGGCGTCCGGTCCTCTGAGGAACGGCCGGCTAGCGCAGCTGGTACCCTGGACCCCTGGACCCCTAACCTGGGCGTCTTTCCTTTCGCAGGTGACTGTCACAGGCCCTCGGGGTGGAGCCCTTTGCCTGGAACCGTTGTACCCCAGCAGGGGCAACCACCTTGGGGACAGGGTGACCTAGTATCTAGCTCAAGGAGAGGCCGAGGGGCTGAAGGGTTTGCTGAGTACCCCCACTGCGTGCTTCAAGGTTTGGAGCCAGGTCTGAGGGAAGGCTGGACCTTCTCTAGAGAGACTGCTGCCTGCTGGCCCATTCATGACCCATGGCGGGTAGGGGTCCACTCCTGGGAGGAGTATGACAGACCTCAGCGGGACCTCCCCATTAGGCCATTCATGCGTCTATCAGACTGCGCTGGACTCTGAGACCAGAACCTAAGCTGAGCCCAGCCCCCAGAGCTCCGGGTCTAATGGAAGAGACAGGGAGGAGACAGCGTGCAGTACAGCAGGTTGAACCAGTCTACCCTGGGGTAGATTTGGGGGCTCAAGGGGCCACAGCCTGGGGTGTTCTGGACTTGGTACCCTCAGGCAGTTGGAGGGAGAGGAAAACTGCAGGAAGAGGGATTCCCTGTGGGTGGAGGTGTCTGAGAGGGATTCTGGGGACTCACCCACCCCAGCCTCAATCCCAGGTGATGTAAGGAGAGAAGGGAATGGGATATTAACTCATTTTAGAGTTAATGTTGTTCACAATCTGAACACCATATTTCATCCGTCACACAATAAAGGGTAGGCTTGGTGGCCCTCTCTGCTCTGGGGGGAGAGTTGGACATTTGCTGTAGTCCACGCCCTTACTGGATCTGTCCACCTCTATGGCCCTAGCACCCGAGACTGATGAGAGCAAGTATTGGTTGTACCCATCATCTCATGTCACCCACACAAACAGAAATGACAGAGAAACATCCCTTTCTGAAAATGAAGAAACTTTGCTCAGAGAGGTGAAATGACTCACCCAAGGACACACAGCTCTCAGACCTGCCTAATGTCAGAGCTTTTCCCATAGGAAAAGCTTCTGCCCACCCTCTTCAAGCTTTCCCTTTTCCCATCTTTCTGCCCCTACTTTTTCCTCCCCTTCAATCTCTCCCATCCATAGAAGGCTTATCCCTGTGGCCACCTGTCAGAATTCTGCACATCCTTCAAGGCCCAGCTGAAATGCCACCTTATTCAGGCGTTTCCAGGCAGTGGAATCCAAATGCCTCTCACCTCTACAGCTTGGTATCACCCATCAAGGTACTCTAATCAGTTACAGTTTAACAATTATCTCTTAGGGGTTAGAGACTACAGGAGGGACCCTCTTCCCGAGTGGTGACGCACAGACAGGACGAGGCCTAATGCAGAGGGACCACAAATGGTGGTGGGCCAGGGGGACAGCAGGCTCTCTGGGAGACACAGCATGAAGGCAGGGACCTGCACCCCTGAATAAGCTCTGGGCTCTCCCAACCTTGGCCTCTTGGCAGGTGTGGGGGGAGGGGGTATGCACCTGGCTAACTTGGATGGGTTCTTCTCTCGCAGGTGTGGTTGTCAAGCAAGTTCCCCCAATGGGCTTGTACTTTTTATTGGTTTTTATTTTCTACACTGATTAAAATTTCACAATTTTTTACACTCTTGTGGTACAAAGAACCACAAAGCATGTTTCACAATTTATGGAGCTCATTATGTAGCAATATGGACAGCTTTATCCTATCCCTGAGTTTAAAAAACAAAAAGTTTTCATCCTTCTAAGAGGTTGAGTGGGACAGTATCACTTCATCTTCCCCACCCCCACCATCAAGGCTACACTTAATGCTCCTCTGATAAACATTACCTGTAAGCATCCTTGAAGCCTACTCTGAATGTACCTCCCCAAACTGACCATGACCTTGGGGACTCAAACTCTCTATAATATCATTCATTCACCGTTTGTCAAGAGCCTACTATGTGCTACGCATAGTGACCAAGACCAACATGAACACTATGAGGTGAGCAGTGTACAGAATAACAAAAGGACAGGGAGCTCACCTGTCCCCCACCTCACCACATATATCCACCATGGAGGACCTTATGTCCCCCAGAGGACCCAGCTCAGGGCTCTACATATGGCAGGCTTAACAAACGCTCATTATCCCAGAAAGCCACAGCTGGAAGGGGACTCAGATCCAAAAGACTGTATTACAAGGGTGAATAATGCCCAGAGAGGGGAAGGTCTTTCCCAAGGTCACATAGCAAGGTTAATCAGAGACCCGGGACTCCAGTTCCCTGCCCTGCTTAGCCGCATAGCTTGCTTACTGACCTCCTTCTTTGGGTCAAGGGACAGGGGTGGCTCCTCGCCCAGCCCTGGATGAAGGGAGACGAGCCTTTTCTCCTGTCCCTTCATGGGCAGGTCCCAGGACATGATTTCTGGAGGCAGCTGCAGCCCTGAACTCAGGAAGAGGGACGGACTGGCCTTCAAGTCAGAAAATCTTGTTCTAGACCCAAGTCGACCTTTAGTGAGGGGCAGTGGGCAAATCACATCCCTTCTTTCAGTAAAACAGGGTTCTCGATGCTCACTGCCGTGGACCCCACTGACAGCCCGGTGGCTGAGAGCTGGGAGCCAGAGGCCAACAAATGGGGCTCAAATCCAGCTCCATAGACCCCTGGCGGTGAGATGGTAGGCAAGGTCCCTCACCTCTCTGTGAACTGGGTGGGGGCTGCAGTGAGGATTAAGTAGGACAGACAAAGCCCTGGATCCCCTCCCCTTCCACACCCCCAGGGCCTGACTTTATCCACCTTCTCCAGGAGGCCCTGACTACATACTCCAGCCCCGCTGTTCACACCCCTCAGGCCAGCTGAAGTCCTCTCACACTGCTTGTGTTCAAATCTTAGTTCAGATAAGCTGTGGGAAAATTACTGGACCTCTCTGAGCCTCAGTGTCCCTATCTGTAAAATGGGTTAAGGATGATACGTTCTCTATAGGGTTGTGGGAAGGATTAAATGAGGTAAGCTATCCCCAGTAAAACGGTAAATACTAAGCAACTAAACACAGTAGTCGCCAGCTTTATTATTATTATTACTGAGGTTGGCTCTGATACAGCCACGAATTTTTGCCCCAAGGAGGTATGTGACCACCACAGGTGGGAGTCTGTCTGGGCTCTCTGAGGAGCTTGAAAGCAACGTGGCAGTGGGGACAGGGCTGGTGTCATGCCTAGTGAATGAATGAATGTGCTTGCAAAAATTATCCTGGAGCCACAGAATATCACTCGGTTTGGTAGTTTTGAACTCTTTTAAACAAGCACTTCTCTTCTAAAGCAACCTCACAGAGACTCCGTCTGGAGGTTCAAAGTGCTCGGGCAGGTGGAGCCGCACAGGTGGAGGCCTCCGCTTTCATTCACTGGCGCAGGGTCTGATGTCTAAAGCTCAGCAAGGCGCCTGCACGGTCCGCGGGGACCAAGCCTGCCCCCTCCCCAGATGGCGCGCTGTGTCTCTGCTAACACAGCCCCATTCCCCTGCGCTTCTCAGGCAGCTGTGCCACTGTGCTTAGGTCAACTAAGGCCCCAGGGACTTTTGCACGAGGCTGCTGCCTGGTGTCACCACCCCCAGCCCTTTGGTGACAGGGTGTGGACAGCCCTTGTAGCCTCTGCCCACCTCCGTGACAGCTCACTGCCCATGCAGATGTCCTCCCTCCCAGCTAATCCATGTCAATGGTCCAAGCCCCTTGGGCTTCCATCCATGTCAATGACCAAAGTGCAAGAAAAGTCCCGAGCTGAGGACAGAGGCCCATGGGGTCTCTGGTTTGCAGGACCCGAGTTGTCGGCTGCTCCCCCATCCCTATTCTCTGCCCCCACACTGACCCCGGCCACAGTGCTGCTTCTCCAGGAAGTGCTGGGAAGCTTTCTCAAAGGCCTTTCAGAATTCCAGACTCGTGATTTCTCCATTCACCATTTCAATCCATTCCATGTGATGACGATGCTGATAAATTACCAATTTCCAGGCTCCTGCTCTGCCAGGGGCACTCACGGAACACATCCGGAGCCAGAGCAGAGGGGATGCCTAGGAGGACCCGATGCCTCTTATCAGGAATCCTCGTGAGGACATGTGCTTCAGAAGGATGTTTGGGGTTTTCAAGTGGGGAAACAGAGGCTCAGAGAATTTAAGCTACTTGCTGAGAGTGGCAGAGCTGTTAGGCGGTAGAGCTGGGACTGTACCCAGGAGAGTTCTAGCCCCTGAGCAGGCAGGGCAGGGATCCTCTTACACATGCACACATGCCCCCCCACACACACACACAGCCGTGTGCGCACACACACACACGTCAAAGGCCAGAACGGAAGTGACTGTTCAGCCCCTCCTCCCCATGCCCCAGGTACCATGCTGGGCCTGGGGGAGAGAAGAAAGAAGGGAAGGTGGGCTTCTCCCTGAGTGCAGGGCTGTCACCTGGGGCTCACAGGTGAGGACCTGGCAGCTCAGGGAGGGGAGACTTGCCCAGTCCCATCCTCACGTGTGCATCACTCCCCATCCAGGAGGCAGCATTTGGGGGGCCATAGGTTTGTATTCCAGCAACACCACTTGGGCACCTGGGAGTCACATGTCACCATTGGTCTCACCTGAGTGAGACCACCTTCTCACCTGAGTGTAAAGCACTCAGCACCATGCATGGCACATAGTAGGTGCTCAACCAGCTCCCAACTCCATCATCTATTTGGTCCTGCATCCTCAATTCTGCCTTCATCACCTTCTCCCTTTTAACAAACCAACTCTGGGTCACTGCAGACGGGTGGGTGGGCCTGACCTGCGACAGTGCTCAGGGTGAAGGTAGAACCCCATGGCCCTCCCTCGGCCCCGGATCAGCTTCTCCTCTGTGGCCGTTTCTAAGGCCTGCACCCAAACAGATATCTTTCAAAGAAGGAGGCTCTCTTAACAGGCATGTCTCTCAATTTCTTTCTTAGGCTCTGTGCAAATGCCAAAAGCACACCTAAATAAACAGGAAAGGGAGGGGAAGATCCCATCCGGATATCACCGCCTCTCTCAGCCCCAGGAGAGGAGATCTGCCCGGCTCAGAGGCTGGCAGGCAGACCTGACACCTTGGCAGGCTGGTAGGGACACCTCACTGTACCCTGGCAGAGGCTTCAGGAAGGGGCTGGGGGTGGTGAGGAGTCCTATGTTATTCTAAGATAGCAGCGTGAGAGCTGGGAGTGCCCAGAGCCGCCCGCCAGGCCAATGCCCACATGATACAGATAAGGCACCCGAGGCCCAGAGGGCAGGGGGACTTTCCCAGAGTCACTGAGCAGGGCAGTGGCAAACCCGTGGCAGGACCTAGGTCCCCTTTCTCCTTGCCCAGTGCTCTTTGCAATGCCAGAATGCTTCCAGAACCTCCCAGGCTCCCCATGTTTCCTCTTTCCAGGCCTCAGTCTTCCCATCTGTACTCCAAGGGCCTGGGTTGGGTGATCACCACGCTCCTTTCCAGTGCTGATATTTGATGGTTCTCTAAAGCTAGAGCAGCTGCCTTTCACAGCTGGGCTCTCCCACATTTGGCACTAACAGTACCAGCAATTTCTGTGGCTTTGCTCGAATCCTTCAGATGCACAATTCCTCCTGCCCTCTTCCCCTTTCCTGGGGCTCTACCCTCAGCAAGCTGCCAGGTCTCTCTGGCCTCCTCCCCTGGGAGCTACGCACCACCAAAGCGGGTCCCAGTTGGGGAATAACTCAGTAACGGTGGAATGTCAGACACTGTGACAGGTGAAAGGTGGGAGGAATTTTAAGCCAGGATCAAGTTGGTGCCTTCCCAGTGGCCACCTACTCACAGGCCACCCTAAGCCCACAGAACCCTCACGAAGCCCATGCCGGCGCTCCTCTGAACATAAGACCTCCACACTCCACCTTACCCAGAGAAGGTAGCCAGACTCCTCAGATCACACAAAGAGAACCAATTCACCAGCCGTGAGGACTGGGAGGGGCTGGAGCCTGACACTCAAGGATCACTCTTGCACTAAAATATTGCCCGGATAGCTACACCCACACATGTTCACACGGAGAAGTACCCAGGGAGAGAAACACACCCAGGTTCAAGGACATGGATGGTGCACATGTAGGGGAGGGACATGGCCACAAAGAAATGCATGTCTAAACATAACATGGCACCACCAGATACACACACCTAAACACACAGATGCACATGGACCAGCACACACACAAATACACACATACACAACCATGAAACGCACAGATAAACATACAAATATACTGAGACAGGCTCACAAATTTACACATATATTCAACGGTCATCAGGTACTCACAGAGTCACGCTGACACCCAGGCCAAGCATACCGCCCACACGCGCTCACGTTCACAGCCATGGCAGGAAGGGAGAGTGGCCGGGTAAGCTCGAAGAGCCACAAGCCCCCATCTTGGGCCGCAGGGGAGAAAGCGGCTCCATGTTGCTGCCGCCACAATTTCACCTGCTCTGCAGACAGGGCCTCACTTTGTGCCAATCTCCGAGGACGACCTACTTGCTTCTCTGACACCCTGAAAACTGTCTTCACAGCTCCCTAAATGTGTGGTTTCTGGGTGCCTTGAGGCCTGGGCAGGTTGCTCTGCAGGGCCTCACCCCTACCCAGAACTGGAGACCCCTGACCCAAACATCTCTCCTCTGCCCATCACCACACCTGAAACACCACCATTTGACACACCTCTTTAGGTCCTAGGATTACCTTGATTTCTAGGAATCCCTGGGTAAAATACAAATACCTTTCCTCCCCCTCCCCCAAGAGGCATGGTAGTAGAGAGTTCCACCACGTGCCCTAACTGTCCGAGCCTGTTTCCTCTTCTATAGAATGGGGCCTATAGTAGCTACCTCACAGACTGCTGTAACGAGTCAGTGAGGTCATGCATGGAAAGAACTTAGCCTATTTCCCAGCACTCAGTAAAAATATTAGCTACTGTCATCACCACCGTCATCGTCATCGTTTTTATTGCTCAGACTTTGCTCGGTCACCAGGGGACGGCCCAGCAATTAGCCAGAAGGAAACAGAAGGCAGCAGCTTACAGAAGCAGCTTCTAGGACCCAAAGCTCCTGTGATGGAGAAGGGGGCTGGTCAATGGCTCACTCAGGGCGTGTTCCCTGAGCCTCGCCATGTGCTGAGCCCCAAGAAGCGCTAGCTCTCTGCCTTCAGGGGTCCCATGGTCCAGCTGGAGAGGCGGCCCAGGCTGTTCCGAGGCACCTGTGGGAGCCTCCTCGCTGCTTTGGCTGTCCCCAACCCTGTCATCCTTCCCTGTTCATTCTCTGAGAGCATCCAGAGGGACGCTTGGAAAAACAGATGAGACCCTGCCAGGGACCAGCTCCACCCCTGGGCTCCTGGGATGAAGGCCTAGCTCCTTGGTGAGGCCTAAGGCCCCTCATGATCTCCCTCCTGGGCTCCAGCCCCAGTGGCTTCAGCGGCATTTTTGGAACTGCCAGCTCCTCCTGCCACAGGGCCTTGGCCCAGGCTATTGCCACTTCCTAGAACAGAGTCCCCCTTTGCCCGGAGGGCCCTGCGCACCCTTCAGTCTCTCTTCAGTCTTCTCCTCAGGGGCCTCCCAGATGCCCTCGGATTGGGCCATATCTCCCTGCAGACCTATCACAGTCGTAGTTGTACATGCATTTATTTCATGCCTTCCTCCCCTACAGGACTGTGGGGGCCATTGCGGCCTGGGTCCCCAGTGCTGGACACCTGGCAGACATTCCGTAAATACTTCCTAAATGAATAAACAAATAAAAAAGAACAAGGAGAAAGGCAGAGAATGTGCTCTGGGAGGCCTTTTAAGGGATTCCACTTGGGGTCAATCTGGGTGGACTTGCTGGAGGAGGCAGCTTTTGAAGGCATAATAGAAACACTGAAGGTGAGGCAGCAGGTGGGCTTGCTGAGATCATGGGGGGCAGGGCAGCCGTATAGGGATATTCCAGGCAGGATCACAGCACAGGCAAAGATTGTAGAGGTAGGACAGCAGCGGGTCTGGCTGACCCGGAGGGCCCCGGAGTGATCACAAACCCCACCGACCTCCAAGTTACACACCCGAGCCCAGGCTCACGACATGGGACATACAACCCCCTCCCCAAAACAGAGGACACCCAGGTCAAGGGGGCCCATTAGAAACCCTGAGAGTCTAGAGGAGGGCGGAGGGGGCACGCAGTTGGGAAGCAGGTGGGGGCGTGAAGGTGGGAGGGGGAAATGACGACAACAGAGAGACCCTCCTGGTACCTGCCAGTGCCCAGGACTGAGTGGCATCAGTTAACAGAAATCAGACACTCATTCCTAAGGTCTCAAGCAGGGATGTCATAACCCAGAGCAGCCAGGGAGTGACTCACTCCCATAAATCCTCTGGCTGGCCAACGCTTGCCTTAGCCTCGTAAGCCCACCCCAGAGGTCAGGATGGGCACACACGCGTCATCAGCTCTTTAAGCCCTCAGCCAGTCCTGACCTCAGAGCAGGGAGTCCAGCACGAGGGCCACATGGCTGGGGGACAACCAGCTCCCTCAGGGAGCCACACCCCTGCAGCAGGTTCTCTACTGTCTTCTTCTGCCTCCCTCCAGGCCCTGTCACTGGGGCCCCGGCACCAGGCCAGTCTTCCCAGGGTGACTCACTGCTTATCCCCCCTCAGAGCGACCCTGTCCTATGCTCTGTGCACTCTGCGTGAACGAACGCTCTCAACAGAGGCTGCCTGGCAGAAGTGGCAAGAAAACCATGCATAGACTCAAGAAATCTGGGTTCAAAACCTAGCTCTGCTATTAACAATAATAAGAACTATTTCAATGCATTAATAAGAGCAAGCCACATGTATTTATTAAGCTCCGTCTAAGCTTCAGGCACTGTATTGGAGCTTTACATGACTTACCTTGTTTAATTCTCAGAACCCAATGTGCAGATGAGAAAATGGAGGTTCAGAGACATTAAGCTACTTGCACAAGGCCACACAGCCAGGAAGTGGCAGAGCTGGGTTCAACCCAGGTGGTCTGCACCAGAGCCCAAGACCTTCCATAATTCCATTACTGCACTTTGAGGCTGTGAGCAAGCACCTTAGCCTCTCTGTGACTCAGTTTCCCCATCCGTACAATGAGAGGATTGGTCTAGAGGATCTCTAACTCCCTTGCCAGCTTGGGCATGCCATCCTTCCCCTCCTTGGTGACCCATTTGCCAGTGACAAGGGGACCTTCTGGAGACAACAGCTTGCGTGAAGGAAGGGTGCTAACGGTGGGACTTCAGGCCCTGTGCTGGGCCACAGGGAGCTTCTGCTGGGTGAGACTACGCCACCCTGCCCTCCCAGGCACTTAGCTGGCCGAGGATAGCCCCAGGGCATCAAGGCAGGGAAGAGGAGCTATCCCATTTCTCCCTGGACCAGGAGTCACCAGGGAACACCAGGACCCCAGGGTGCTCCAGCCCCAGAGACCAGTGAATGCTAGCGGCAGGGAGAGGGGAGAGGTGGGCGGCAGCCCCATAAAGCCACCTGAGTGAGCAGTGCTTTTAAAAGCCCTTTTCACTGCAGGATACAAAATGCACCATTTGGGGAGAGGATTTTATAGGCTATTTCTCCTCCTGGGTTGATTTACCGTCTGCAAGCCAGGCTCACCTGGGCCTCCTGCCCCTGAGGGATCATGGGGTGGAGGCAAGGTCAATTTCAAGGCAAGACAGCGGTGGTCTGGGTAACTTGTGCTGACCTCCTCCCACGCGGGTGGCCACTCCGCCTCAGGGATGCAGTGGGCTCTCAAGAGCAAGCAGGTGGAAACTCACCCCCTCTCCTCACCCCGCACTCACGCACTGGACGTATTCACTCCCTGCGTCTCTCACATACCTTCAGCCCACAAACCCCTCAGGTGCCTGCGACAAGGTGAGGCCCTGCCCCAGTGCCTGGGGCTCAGAGAAATCAGAAACAGTCCCTGCCCTTGAGAAAGTCACCAGGTCCGGTGGACGGTTAAGTCACAGCGTCTATGTACTGGAGCCTGGGGAGGGGATGTCTGCAGGAGTCTGTGGCGGAGCACAGGGGAGGGGAGGAACTCTCGAGGAACGGAAATGGGGAGGAAGTGTGGGCAGAAGGACCAGCCTATACAGATGCTGGGACAGGCCTGGGGGCCTCGATGCCAGCTGGGGAGCTGGATTCCACTCCCTGGCAGCCATCGAAGGCACTGGAGTGGGGCAGTAACAATCATGGCTCATTTTAGATGTTCTTTAAGCAATTCCATGGGAAAAGTTACTCATCCCCATGCAGGGCCTTGTGTCGGAAACAGATGCCATTGCTGCCGCCTCCAAAGAGGGCCTCCTGGCTTTGGAAACAATTCCCACCCGAAGATTCAGATATAATTATGTCTGCGATCCAACCCAAATGCCACTGGATGTGATAGAGGCAATCACTGCCTCTTCATATGGGGGTGGGGTGGGAGCAAAGGCATCTGAGCCCTGCCCCCCACACTCAGTTTCCTGGGTCCCCTAGGAGAGGGGAAGGCCTACAGGGGCCACACAGGGTGGAGTGGGAAGAGGGGAGCAGTTCCCTCCCACCCAGGGTGTCTGCCCTGCACAGGCAGCTTCTGACCTGTGAGGGCCAGGCCAGCTGAAGGCAGAAGCAGAACAAGATGGGGCTGAGTGCCAGCTCTGTCCCCGATTGGCTGTGTGGCCTGGAACAACGCACCTCCCCTCTCAGGGCCTCAGTGTTCTCATCTGTAAAATGGAAAGAATAACAACACTGGCCGGCAGAGACTGAGCTGCGTGTTGTGGGCCAGGCTCTGTGAGACATTCACTATCTAGGCTCTCGAGCTGCGTGAGCTTCAGCAAGTTCTTCACTCTCCATCTGCCTTGGTTTTGTCACTTTAAACAAAGTGGGATTTGTGTTATCTGCCTCATGGTATCACGAGATGCTACCCAGTGAGGGCTCAGGAGAGGGCCTGACCCAGCAGAAGGTGTAAAACAGGTTTTATGACTGCCCGACCCCTGCCTCCTTGTGCCCTCCTGCAGACAGCAAGGAGCTGGCAGAGCCTGGATTCGAACCCAGGTCAGCCGGACTTCGTCAGAGGACAACCGTGATGGAGGGTCTATTGCTCCAGCCTGGCGACCGCGGTGCAGAGACAGTGCCAGCCTACACACTGGGCCCCTCAACCCCCTTCCTCCTGCTGGAAGGCTGCCTCGGCTTCAGATCTTGCCCCCCTCCATGTCCCTGATGAGGGTCCCCTTTCAGAGGTCCCCCAGCTCCCTGGTCAACCCACCCCAGTCAGCTCAGCCAACAGTGCCAGGCCCAGCTGTCTACAGGGGCTCCTGATTTGAGCTGTCTCCTCTACCTGGCAGTGGGCTCTGCAGCCTGTTTAGCTGGACCCCCATGGCCCCAAGGTCGGGGTGGGGGGCACACAAACCCCTGGGATCTCCACTCTCCTCTGGGAGCTGCCGTCCAGTCAGTCACTTGCTGCCCTCTGCTGCCCCCAACTGGGCAGAAACCACCCTGCATGGACACCTCCAACCTCCATCTGTACTCACCACCTGGGAACTTGGTCTCTGGTCTCTTAGGGACCCCTTCACCCCCTCTAGACCTTCTGGTATCAGAGCCTGGTGTCAGAGCCAAGCCCTAGAAGCTCTGTCAGGGGCAATGTCATTTCGGGGGGGCAGCAGGAGGAAGGGTGCGGTAGGGAGGACCCGAGGCTCTGAGGCAAGGGTGGGGTAGGGTGAGCCCCGCCCACCAGAAAGAGGGGCAGGGCATGAACACTGGCTGAATGCCAGGCACTGAGCCCTCACAGCCACCCTGTGAGTGAGGGACTCCTGTGCCCATTTACAGATGGGAAAAAGAGAGGCTCAGAATTGGGGACCTTGCCTGAGGGATCCCACAGAGGGCAGCCATGGGGCTAAGATTCAAATCCTGCCCCATCCCAGGTAGACCTATGAGAAGAGCCAGTACTGTATCCCCAGGACCCAGGGAGGTGTGAAGAGAGGAAGAACGACCCCCAGACAGTATCCCACCTGCCAGTCACAGAGCCTGGCGTTCCACTGTGACTCAAACTTCCAACTGATAAGGTACCTTTTGTGCAAGGAACCTATAATACAGGGATTGGGGAGTCAGCCACTGACACCTTAGTGGAGACTAGTTTATCCAACTCCTTGCCGCCCAACAGGCTTGCGTGCAGGGCCTTACAGGGGTGTCCTAGAGGTACCTCCAGAGGACACTGGGGGCAGAAACGGGTGGTTGAGGGTGCAGAGACTGTCCTTGCTCCCCGCTCCATGCTCCCACCCAAGCTGCTCGAGCCAAGCTGGCACCTCCCGAAACGAGGCAGGAGATTCCAGGGCTCCTTGAATTGGTTCCTCCCTCCACCACTGCCCTCACGGACACCTACAAGGACATTCTAAGCTCAGACGTTGAGGGCGGGGACGGGGTCCCGACAACCTGCTTGGGAAAAGCTGTTCGCTTGCTCCCCACCCCTCATCCCCCACCCTGGTCCTGGTCTCTGCCCACTTAAGGAGCTCCAGACTCTCCCAGCCCAGTCAGGTACGCTGCTCTGAAGGACACACTGCACCCCAGGTCTGCTCTGGCCAGCTCTGGCCCACCCTCACCTCCCTCTCTGGGGACTCCACACTCCTGTTAATTCGGCCTCTGATCCCGTTTGCTCTACGTGCTGCCATGGGTCTCCTGTCCCTCATGCCGTTTCCCATCTCCTGGCCTTCGCAGGGGCTGTCCTGGCTGCCTGTCCTTTCCCCTTACCTGCCTGGAAATGACTTTGTCAAGCCCCAGCTAAACCCGCCGTATTTTTGCAGGTAGAACCTACATTTTAATCCTATTTGTGTCAGTGCCCCACACAGGCCCTGAAACATAGTTGGTGCCGATTAAAAATGTACTAAAAGAAAGAAAAAAGGAAGGCAGAGAAGCGAGGGAGGAAAGTAAGTTAGTTCACACCCACAACAGGACTCGTAGACCAGAGCTTGACTTCCACCTCTGCCGCTCACCGGCTGGGGGACCCCGGGCCAGTTCCTTCTCCCTGAACCTTGCTTTCCTAATCTGTAAAACTAAGCTAATGAAACCACCTTCATGTTTATTAATGGAGCAGGCAGCCTCCCAACCCTACCAAATACCACAGCCTGCCCTCAGTCCCAGGCCTCCGATGCTGGCCTGGCCTCAATGCAGGAGGCGCCAAATAGCCCCTGGCCCCATGCTCCCGCCCTGCACACCCTGCACACCGTTCAGGCCAGCCCTGGCCACCCTGGGCTGTCTGTGACAAGGTTCCCATCTCCTACTTTCCTGCTGCGGGAAAGGGGGCCTCTCCCCACAGAAGGCAGACACAGACCAAATGGACACAGGACAAAATGATAGTAATTTGCCTTTGGGGTTTAAACAGTTTAATAACAATTAGGCTCCATGAAAGGCAGGGGAGGAGGAGGGCTGAGGGTATGGGGCAAGCTCTCCCCACCAACCCTCTCATCTGCAGAACAATGGCCAGACACTGGGTTGGGAGACTCCAGCTCAGGAGGCTCAACAGAGCAAGGGACATCGGCCTCACAGGCAAATTCCTGGTACTACGAGGAGGAAACTGGGGCACCCAATCTGGGGTCCAGCACTCCTGCCCGCCAGTCTGCCACACTGCGTGATTGACATCTCTCCACCAGTCTGTGGGCCACAGCCATAGATGTGGCCCATGTAAATGTGCATTTGGGGGCTTCCCTGGTGGCGCAGTGGTTGAGAGTCCGCCTGCCGATGCAGGGGACACGGGTTTGTGCCCCAGTCCGGGAAGATCCCACATGCCGCGGAGCGGCTGGGCCCGTGAGCTATGGCTGCTAAGCCTGCGCATCCGGAGCCTGTGCTCCGCAACGGGAGAGGTCACAACAGTGAGAGGCCCGCGTACCGCAAAAAATAAAAAATAAATAAATAAATAAATAAATGTGCATTTGGGATGGGCAGTAGAAGCCTGGAGTGGTAGAGGGAGGCCCAGCAGGTATTCCAGGCAAACCTACCTTCTCTGGGCCTCAGTTTCCCCATCTGTGCAGTGACAGAGCAGGCTCATGTGATCTGGAAGTCTGACCAGCTTTTCTGTCCACCATCCCCATGCCCAACAGGAGTCACCTTAGCCGACAAGGGCTACTAATGGGGGCAGAGAGGCAGACCAGGAGGTGGCAGTGTGCTGACGAGACATCAGGGGCCTCTATGGGTAGTTGGACCCACACATGTCCATTCCCTTCAGCCCCCTCCTCCCAGGAAGCGTGATGGGGGTGGGGAGAAGGACTGAGCTGCAGGGAAATGAGGGCAGGAGGGAGCAAGGCATAAGGGGCACAGGACAGCAATGGAGAGACCTGGGCTCAATTCCAGGCCCTGCTCCAGACATGCTGTGTGACCTTGGGAAAGGACCCTGCCCTCTCTGAGCCTCAGTCCTTCCTCTGGAGAAGGAAGGTTTGGACCAGTTAATTTCCAACAGCCTTTCCACAGTGGTGTTGAGGCAGTCACCCACAGTCCTGTATGTTTGTGGTCATGTACCTGTTTCTGTGTATGTGAGAGAAAGAAAGACAGCTGAAATGTGGGGAGGGTTTGGGGAAGCCACAGGAGCAGGAAGAGGGGTGAGCAGCTGGGGAAACCTAAGGTCCACATCCCAGAGATCTCCTGCCCACTCCACTCTCGCTCATCATCCCCTCTGACTCCTGTGTCCTGTAGCGATAAGTCCAAAGGCCTCACCCACTCACTTTTCTGTCTAGGCTCCTCTCCGTCATGTCTTCAACTCATTCAGCATCATATCTAATCACACAGGGCCATTGGCTTGTTCCTATTTTGTTAGATCCCACTCTTCTCCCTTTGCTCCTGACAAACTCCTACACATCCCTCAAAGCCCAGCCCCAAAGATCCTCCTCTAGGAATTTTTCGCTACCCTTGCCAGTGAGAGGTAACTGTCACTTGTTCTGGGTTCTCACAGAACCCCAGGCACACCTCCGTCACAGCTTCAGGACCACCTAGGGTGCACACAATTGAGCATCCAGTAAAAGTGGGTGGTTGAAAGTAACTGAGACCCGCTTCTAGAAACATCTGCAATCAACTGGTACTGAGTTTATCTGCAGCTTCCGCCAGCCCCCTGGGCCTTCCCCTCCCTGACACTTCTCCTTCTCCAACTCGCAAAAAATAGCCCTGAGACCTAATTTCAGCTAAACCTTCAAACACAACTCTTCACTTTCAACTTCCTGAGGAAGAATCAATTGGCTGTCAAGTTTCCCAGAGCCTCTGCCACCTCCCACACCCAGGCCCTGACAGCTCTCCTCAAGGTCGATGGGAGGGGCCGGGGGCAGAGGAAGGAGGGAGGAAGGAGGGAGGAAGCCCACACCAGGGGAGGTTGGGTCTGGGGAGGGCGGCGGGCTGAGGGGACCGGTAACAGTCACCAGCTCCTTAACTCCCAAATCAGACTGTGAATTCCTCGGAACACGGGGTGGCAGGTGAGAGGGGGCAGCCTGCTGCTGCTAAGGGTCCCTGGGCTTCAAGAAGAGGGATGGGTCCATGCAGAGCCCCTGGACCCAGCCTGACAGTCTGTGCAGATCCAGGCCCCCAGCTTGCTGCCTGCCTGCCTCCCCTACCTCTGACCCTCTCTCACTTCCAGGATTTCCTGCTGGCTGCAGAGAAGACAGACATGGGTTCGAATCTCAGCCTCGCCATCTCTTTGGAGCCCAAGAGCTGAAGGCTGGAGATGGGCGGGAGGTCCCTTTGGTCGCCTGCTCCCAGCTCCTTCCCCATCCTGCCCTCATCCAGGGGCCCCCACAGCTCTCAGGGTGCCCGCACTAGGCCTGCCAGCACCCAGTGGCCCGGGGGAACCACTCCCCCACCCCCCAACTCCACCTGTAGGTAGAAGGAAGTTGTGCCAGGTAGGCAAAAGGTTCCTTATCTTGCCCAGGTCACAAAGCTGGCATGAGGCTCACTCAGCCCCAGGTCTGTGGACTTTATGGCTCATTCCCTTAGATACCGCATCAAAGTGTTTAAGCGCCTACTGTATGCTCAAAACTCGAAGTCACTCCCCACCTTTTACCGAAGGGTAAACTGAGGCTCTCCTAGGGTCCCATGGTCTCCAAGAGGCAGAGGTGGGAGCAGCACTGAGCCCGATGCCCTGTGGGGTGACTGCGGTCCCAGGCTGACTCACAAAAGGGGTAAAGGCCGCATGTGAGGGTGCAAACAGCCCAGACTCAGAAGCCCTCCCAGCTGAGTGGCGACCTGGTCAAGTCTGGCCCCTCCTGGGCCTCAGTCTGCATGAAGGAGGTGGATAGAGTGAGTCCTACAGACCCTGACGGGGATTCTCCATTAAACTACATCACTGCCAAGGGGCACCGCTGTGAGAGGTGGTGACATCTCGTCACCCTGGTTTGAAATGGCGGCGAAGACGACAGTTATTTAAGTACATTCTGTGACATCTCCCCTGCCTCCTTCAGGCAAAACCATGTTCCCTGCGTTCCTTCAGGGGGCTACACAGAGCAGCAGTCAGCGAGCGCCTGAGGATCTGGCTTGTGGGAGCACATGGGGGCAAGTGCAAGTTCAGGCTGCAGGGGAGAGGGTGTACTTCTGGGCCTGCACAGGGTCCGTGTCAAGCCTGTCCCTAAGGCCCAGGTCAGGCGCACCTCTGACCTTCCCCCAAGCACCCAGTCCTCTGCCCTCCAACCCAACCCTGCCCAGATCTTTACTGTCCTGGAGCCAAAAGAGGAAATGCAATTCAGATGATAATGGTGGATTTCACGGGGTAAGCATCTACCATGGGTCAGACCTGGGCTGGTGTGTACACACAAAGGTCCACCAAGTCCTTCAAGGCAGGGCAATCATTCCCTGCCCTTTACTGATGAGCACACATGTCTCAGACAGGTTGAGTGACTAACGAGGTCACACAGGTCATGCAAGAGCCGGGATTTGAACCCAGATCCCCACCTCTGAGCTCCCTAGTCCCCCACAGCTCTGAGCACCAGCCCAGGATAGAAATTCGACTCTCGCCCCTTTCCTTAACTGCTGCACACAGAAAAGGACAAGGTGCTGAGCAAAAGGACACAAGAAATAAATGTCCGGCCATCCTAGTATCCATGCCAGGCTCTGTCACTCAAGAGCTGTGTGACACCAGGCAAACAACTTCACCTCTCTGAGCCTCAGTTCCCTCATCTGTGACTGGTAGACACTAATGGTACCTCCCTCGGGGTTGCTGTGAGAAGTGGGTAAAATGACGGCTGAACACACTTTCCATCCTGCAGACCCTAATCTCACGGGACTGTGAGTCGGGGGCCTGGTGGCTCAGAAGGCTGGCTCTGGCTCTGGCTCTAAGCCACAGGTGGTTTCCACACCAGGAAACGTAGTGAAGACAACACTACAGAAAAAAAGCCAAGCCTAGCTGGCAATTAAAGAACTGCAAATTATAGCAATCTCGAGGTGTGATGATACACCTATTAGAGCAGCAAAAGAAAGGGAAGCGGGTAAAAAGTGATGCTGAGGGGGTTCTGGGAGGGTGTGGGGGAAGGGTCCCCCCCTCTGGTTCTAGTCCAGCCAGAGGGGTGCAACACGCTCCTGTGCTAGGGTCAGGGAGACCTGAGTCCAAATCTTGGCTCCACCATTATGAGCACTTGGAGCTCGGGTGAGGGACTTCACCTCTCTGGGCCTCAGTTTTCTCATCTGTAAAATGGGGTGATAAAAGTATCAGCTTCAGGGTTGTCTCAAGGTTTAAAAGAGATCAAATAGATAAGACCGTGAACATAGTACAGGGGGCTACATTATGATCGGTCATCGTTCCCTAAGGCATCCTGAAGGCTCAGCCCTGGTGCCTGTGGCCCTGGGGGTCCAGGAAGGGCAGGACTTGGCCTCTGCGCCAGCTGATTCGATCAGGGTCTCTCAGGTGCCAGCCTCCTGATCCTCCCCACAGCTGGAGACCATCTCCCAAGGGCCCTGGTCTCACCCAGGGAGGTGACCAGGAATCCTTCCTCAGCACAGGTGTCCTTCTCCTCCTCACTGCCTGGAGGCTGATCTGACCCAGAGCCTAGGGCTCAGAACTACCTCTTTTATGAGCTTGTTAAAAATGCAGATATCCGGGCTTTCCTGGTGGCGCAGTGGTTGAGAGTCCGCCTGCTGATGCAGGGGACGCGGGTTTGTGCCCCAGTAGGGGAGGATCCCACATGCCGCGGAGCGGCTGGGCCCGTGGGCCATGGCCGCTGGGCCTGCGCGTCCAGAGCCTGTGCTCCGCAACGGGAGAGGCCACAACCGCAAAAAAAAAAAAAAAAAAAAAAAATGCAGATATCCTGGCTCTGCCCCTGGCCCACTGCACTGAAATCTTGAGGGGGCCCAGGGATCTTATTTTGAGAGCATTTTTATGACACACAGAAAGCAGGAGAATCAGTGACCCTGGGGAAAGCCCCATCCCGTTAGCTGAGGACTTGAGGCGCCACCTGACCCGGACCTGGCCCACCTTCCCAGCCTCACCTCCTACCCTGACCTCCAGACCCCTCATCTCCAGTCCCAACAAGCATTTCACCATTCCACAAACACATCAATTTCTAGTGTGCTTCCATGCCTGCCTCCATGTTTTTGCAACTGCTGTTCCCCTTACCTGGAACTCCCTCTCTGTCGCTGCCTGCCCAATTTCTAAGGAGCCCTTCAAGACCCAGCTCAAAGGTGTTCCCAGGGAACACCTGTCCCAGCCCACTCTCACCTCACCTGGAACCCCCATATCACACTGTATGGCAACAGCCAGGCCTGTGCCCTCTCTGTTCTCTCCATCAAAACCTTCTTTCCGGGCTTCCCTGGTGGCGCAGTGGTTGAGAGTCCGCCTGCCGATGCAGGGGACACGGGTTCGTGCCCCGGTTTGGGAAGATCCCACATGCCGCGGAGCGGCTGGGCCCGTGAGCCATGGCCGCTGAGCCTGCGCATTCGGAGGCTGTGCTCCGCAGCGGGAGAGGCCACAACAGTGAGAGGCCCGCGTACCGCAAAAAAAAAAAAAAAACACTTCTTTCCCCGGAGCCCCAAAGGGCTAGCTTCTCATCCCTTGGACTTCAGCTCAACTACCACTTCCCCACCACACGACCTCAAGGAAGCTCTCCTGGTTTTCCCTATCAGTCTACTTTTCTCCTTCACAGCACATAGCTCCAACACAAGAATGTCAGCCCATAAGGTCAAAGGGCTTTATCCACCTGGTACTCTCTTGGCCAGCTCCTCCCACTTAGCCCCAGTGCAAAGAATGGTAGCTGGCACACAGCAGGCACGCCATAAAAAATGGTTGAATGAGGGCTTCCCTGGTGGCGCAGTGGTTGAGAGTCCGCCTGCCGATGCAGGGGACACGGGTTCGTGCCCCAGTCCAGGAAGATCCCACATGCCGCGGAGCAGCTGGGCCCGTGAGCCATGGCCGCTGAGCCTGCGCGTCCGGAGCCTGTGCTCCGCAACAGGAGAGGCCACAACAGTGAGAGGCCCAAGTACCGCAAAAAAAAAAAAAAAAAATGGTTGAATGAATGAATGGATGAATAAATGGTCAAGTAGCCACCTCCCCTACAGACTGTGAGCTCCCAGGGGAAGAGAACATGTCTACTTCTCCAGCAGCTGGCAGAGCATGGACAGAGGGGCACATGGTAACACGTGAATGGGGGCAGGAAAGGGACGTAAGACTGCAGGTGCGTGGAAGGAGGAGGGTGGGGACCCAGGGGGACACGGAGAGTCAGATGTGAAGGCTCACTGGATTCTGTTTCCATTACGTCATTTAGGTTTGAAATAAAAGAATGTGTGCTGGTGGGACTCCTAAGAATCAGTAGCTAAGATATATACACTGTCCTTTGTTGGTTCTAAGACATCATCAATTGTAAGATCCAGCATTATTTTATGTGCCACCAAGAAAAAAAAAACACAGCAATTAAATTATGACACACCACGGGCTGTAATACGAGAGATATTAAAACGTGGAAACAAAAAGGGTGCCTTCTAAGGAAGCGTGGCGTGTGTGCGCACGCATGAGGGTGCGTTTATCCGACCTAACACTAGCCTCTTCCTTCCCAGGCCAGCTCAGCTCTGGGCCCCACGGCCTGCAGCACTGTCTGTCCTCTGTCTGGCCCCTCCCTCGCAAGAAGGGGCCCCCAAGTGGTCCCCCGGGATGGGGCTGAGCCACAGAGAGGGGAGCAGCTGCGCGATCGGATACCTAGAACGAGGGAGGCTGGATGCTCTCCCGGTCCGTGAGGCTCCAGGAAGGGGGGCCGCGGGGTCGCAGAGCAGCACCCCAGGCCAGGTGGCGGTGGTGACGCAGAGATAGTTACCGTGACCCGGAACGGCGTAGCGGCTGCAGGCTCCATGCTGGGGCTCTTCTCCGAGAGGCTGCCCGGCAGGCTGCGCCGGGAGCCCGGCCTTTCTTGGGGCGACTCTGTCAACAGAGGGAGAGAGAGGGTGAGCATGGACAATCTAGGCCACCCAGTCAGGCCCTCCTGTCATTCCCGTCCAGGCCAGGACAACACACAACTGGTCCCCATAAAATGGTCCAACCATTGTGGAAAACAGATAGTGGTTCCCCAAAAAGTTAAAGACTGAGTGGCCACATGACCCAGCAATTCCACTCCTATACCCCAAAGAACTGAAAACAGAGACACAGAGAAACACTTGTATGCAAATGTCCATGGCAACATTATTCAAAATAGCCAAAAAGGTAGAAGCAACCCAAGTGTCCATCAACAGATGAATGGATAAACACAGTGTGGTAGCTCCATACAATGGACGGTAATTCCATCATTAAAAGAATGAAAGTTCTGATACATGCTGCAATCTGGATGAACCTTGAAAACATGCTGAGTGACAAAAGCCAGACACAAAAGGACAAATATTGTATAATTCCACTTGTACAGAATACCCAGAATAGGCAAATTCATAGAGACAGAAAGGTTACCAGGGGCTAGGGACAGGGGAGCTTGGGGAGTTATTGCTTAATTGTACAGGGTTTCTATTTGGAGTGATGGGAAAGATTTAGAAATGGACAGTGGTGATAGTTGCACAACTTTGTAAATGTACATAATACCACTGAGTTGTACACTTAAAAATGATTAAAATGGTAAATTTCATGTATATATTTCATATATATTTACCACAACTTTTTTTTTAAAAAGGTCTCCTAAAACCCGCACTTCAAGGCGCACATCTTGTGATGTGTGATAATGAGCTCCCTGTTACTGGAGGTATACAAACAGTCCCTTCAAACACGAGACTCTATGATTTCTAGCTTCCAGTTGGAACTGTCTCTCCCTGAGGTTTTAAACTTGCGAATAGTGCAAGGGCCAGGCAGGTAACGGAGTAAAGGGTAGCAGTGGCCAGCTGCTCGGCTCCAGCTGATTATTTCAGCATAGCAACAGGGGGCTCAGTGCAGCCAAAGCTTCCCACGGTTCAGGAGGACCTGGAAACCTGGGGTGGGGGGAGTTTAATATGAAATATTCTGATTTTTAAATGGCGACCGTTCATTCAAAACTCTTAGCCACGGCCTGAGCACGCCCATTTAAACAGCCAGGTCAGTCCACCTGGCTGCTTTCCCCCCTGGTTCCCCGACGCCGGGCTTGGCACTGGCTGCCTCTTTTCTAGTGCTTGGGCTGTGGCCCCCACAGAAGCCCCCCTTCCTGCTCGTCCCGGCCTGACCCATCCAGCACGCCCTGGAGGAAACCCTTGGTAACCTCCTCCGCCCCCAGCTCTCAGCCCCCTTAGGGCTCCTGTAGCAACAGCCAGGCCAGGGTAGCCTACCTACGCTCTCATTTTGCATGCACAGTGTGTGTGCACGCGTGTGTGTCCTCTGCTTGAGGGTGGAGTAGCCTATCTACGCTCTCACTTTGCACTGTGTGTGTGTGTGTGTGTGTGTGTGTGTGTGTGTGTGTGTGTGTGTGTGTCCTCTGCTTGACGGTGGAACTCCTAATGCCCACGCCTAAGCCGGCTGCATCTCCACATCCCCAGCATCCTGCACGGAGGCTGGCGTGTGTGGGGTGCTTGGGAAAGACCTGTTGACTCAGAAGGAAGAAAACAGACGGGAAAAAGGATGGGGTGGAGATTTCCCTGGTACCTGTGAACACACCAGGGTGCAGAGTCAGAGGCGCACGCCCAGAATACACACACACATGTTCGCATCCATGTAGACACTCCAATGCGTACCAACTCGGATCCACCCCCAGATACACGTGCATGAGTGGATGTGTGGACATGTGCACACACACAGGACAGACGAGGAGCAGGTTTTCCCAGAAGGCAGATCGGGCTATCGGGGGGCCGCGCTACACTTTCCGGTCCATTCTCTCCGTGCAGCTGGCTTGCACAGGGGTCCTCAGAAGTGTGGAAGGACAGAGCTGAGCCCCTCATCCCACTAGGGCAGGCCAGTGCTGAGCCCTGGCCGGTGGGCAAGCAGGCAAAGCCACTTTGGGACTGGAGGAAGTGGGCCACCCGTGGGGGTGGGTTCAGGCCCAGCTGCCCACCAGGCAGCCCTGGGGCCACCTCTTCTAGAAAAGCTTCCTCTTCAGCCCAGTGACTGCCATGTCTTAGGGCCTCTCTGCTTCCCTCGTGGCGCTTCCTACTTAGAACCTTCCTCACTCCGCTCCCCCTCTACGGTGTCTGCTAGTCACACACTAGGGGAGACCCACTCTTTTTGGAGATTTCCCCAGGAAGTCTCTTCCTGCGCCCCCCAGTCTGCCTTCATCTCCCCACCCCCAGTACCCACCATCACCTCCACCTGGGGGTCCTCCATAACTAACCACTGTGTCCCACCCACATGTGCGACACTGCCCTCAGCCTCCAGAAGCCTCTCAGGAACTACCCCCTCTCCCTGACACACGCACACACCTGGCCACAGCTTCACTGCCCCTTCCTGGGCAGATGTGCCTTCACACCTCTAGGCAAGAGACACACAGAGGCACCTGGTAGGACACAAGGAGCCCAGCGAGGCTGCTTCCTCTCTAAGATCAAGACTGATGTTCCAGGCTTCCCTGGTGGTGCAGTGGTTGAGAGTCCACCTGCTGATGCAGGGGATGGGGGTTCGTGCCCCGGTCTGGGAAGATCCCACGTGCCGCGGAGCAGCTGGGCCCGTGAGCCATGGCCGCTGAGCCTGCGCGTCCGGAGCCTGTGCTCTGCAACGGGAGAGGCCACAAGAGTGAGAGGCCCGCGTACCGCAAAAAAAAAAAAAAAAAAAAAAGACTGATGTTCCAGGACTTCCCTGGTGGCGCAGTGGTTGAGAATCTGCCTGCCAGTGCAGGGGACATGGGTTCGAGCCCTGGTCTGGGAAAATCCCACATGCCATGGAGCAACTAAGCCCTTGCACCACAACTACTGAGCCTGCACGTCTGGAGCCTGTGCTCCTCAACAAGAGAGGCCGCGACAGTGAGAGACCCCCGCTCGCCGCAACTAGAGAAAGCCCTCACACAGAAACAAAGACCCAACACAGCCAAAAATAATAAATAAATAAATAAATATTTTTTCAAAAATAAAAAAGACTGATGTTACCACAGCCTGTACAGATCACGGCCATTGCCTGCTGGGTCTGAGCAGGAGGCGCTCAGAGGTTGCGTGGTCCAACCACCATTTTATAGATGAGGAAGCTGAGACTAGAGGAAAGGAACTTATCCACTAGCTCCTAACCCAGTAGACAGATAGCAAAGACCCTCGTGGGTGCTCCCAAAGTAGCCCTAAACTTCAATTCAGACACCCTGGGGAGCATCTCTAACCACTTCCAGTTTGGCACTGCACAATTCAAATTGATTTTTGCTCAAAATTTAAAAAAAAGAAACAAAGCCCAGGCTACACCCCATCTGCATCAGAAGGCAGAAACCCAGCAAGGGGGCTGTAGGGCAGGATGGATGGGGTAGGGGTCCACCCTTCCTCCTGCACGCCAGAGGAAGAGGAATCTAGGCACCTTTCCGGACAGCTTCCGCTTAGCCCCAGTTCCATTCTCCATCCTTCTCCACCCCGCCTCCCGCCCCAGGGTGTAGACCACCAACCTGGCTTCTGGGCCTTCCGGCTTCCATGGGGTTTGGCCAATGGGGAGCCCTGGCAGGAGATCAGGGGAGGGAGGAGTCGCCTGGGTCAGCTGCCTCTCTCCACCAAAGCTCCCGACTACCACGGACTACCATCAGGTCTCCTGCACTCTCGTCTCCCAGCAGCCATGCTTCCCTCCCCTCCTGCCAGCCTCAGTGGACCAGCCCCAGCTGTCAGTAGCTCTGGGGTCCTGCACTCCTCTTCATGGCTCCCCACACCCGCCCACACCTCAAATCATCCTCGTGTAAGCGCCATCTGCTTCCTGCTGGACCCCCACGGATCCACCAGGCGGGATCTTGGCTGCCTGAGAACCAGGCCCCACTCACGGAGCTGGCGGAACCCCCTTTACATATGGATGGGAAGCTGTGACATGCCTGGAGATCACGCTGAACCACAGGGGCAGAGTCCGGGCCGGGTCAGGCTCTCTTCTGACCCTACACCCCAAACAGCTCCCCCCAGAAGCCAGCAGCCAACACAAGCTCCAAACACAAAGTTAGTAATAATAACCACGTGGTTCGCTGGGGTACGGACCGGTGTTTCTCTACCTTTTATTCATTCCCCCTAAGGAGTCTTTTTCATTTCCTAGTTTCCCCTCAACAAAATTCTTAAACCATAGATATACAGTAAGTATCTTTTTGTCCTGTATGTATATTAGGCTTTATACAGAAAAAGAATGAGGCTTTTTCACCTCCCCTTCCTAGAATCAATTTTTTTGTCCACTTAGGGGCAATACTGCCCCCATTGAGACACATTCAAATATCATCCCCACCTCACAACTTAGACAGCTATGGGGAGCTCCACTTTCCAGATAAGTAAATTGAGGTTCTAAGAGGGAAAAGTGACTTCCTCTAAAGTTCCCCCAGGTAAGAAGCAAGAGTATGTGCTGAAACTGTTCCCCCCAAACCCACACTTAGAGGGGCTCAGAGAAGGCCGAGGATGCCTGGAGCATGGGGTAGCGGGAGGAGCACCAGGCTGGGACCAGGATACTCGACTTAACCTTGACTCTGCTGTGTGACTCCAGGCCAGCCCCTTCCCATCCCCAGGCTCATAACTTATCATCAATCCAGTGAGTCAGGAAGTAAGAGCAGTGACTGTCTCTATTCCCCACCACCTAAAAAAAAGGAAATGGAAAAAAAACCCGCTCCTTATTTTACAAAGGCAAAGAAGACGGAAAGCTGACCCCCTGAGTTCTATCTCTGCCTCTAAAAACACAGCTGCCTTTGGCCTTTGACTTAGTAGCAAGTCTTTTCTAATTTGAGGAAGCAGACACTGGGATGCTTGGGCTCAGGCCCCGCACCGAGCTCTGAGCAACACAACTGGTATTAGCAGGACCCCAGAGAAGTTGAGTGAGTTTGCTAACATCTCGCAGGATGAAGGTGGCATCCCCAGGAACAGACCCCAGGAAGGGCGAACCGGCCAACCTCCGAGTCTCCTCCAGACCTCGGAGCACTGGTTCAGGCGTCTTCCCTCAGCTCAGACTCACTGTGTGACCTCCACATGACCTCTCGGGCTTCCAGTCTACAAAATTAGGTCACAGGACCAGCTGATCCTGCATCCCCTTTCCAGCAGGAGGTCAAGAGTCTCTGTTTCACCAGGCAGACCAGGCTGCCTTCCTATTCTTGGAAGACATAGGCGGAGAAACGCATTTTAACCTTCATGTGTTTGCAAAAAAAAATAAATAAAATTGGTTTCATTCAAATGCTGCTGGCTTGGTTGCCATGGATACCTCCTAATCATGAAGGTTGACTGTTACTTGTTCCCATGGAAACACGGAGGCCTGAGGAACATCCTGTAATTTCAGACAAGACACCAAATTTCAGTTGTCGGGTTGCACCGCCCAGATCTTACTGCTTAAAAACAGGTCGAAGGGGCTTCCCTGGTGGCGCAGTGGTTGAGAGTCCGCCTGCCGATGCAGGGGACACGGGTTCGTGCTCCGGTCTGGGAGGATCCCACATGCTGCGGAGCGGCTTGGCCCATGAGCCATGGCCGTTGAGCCTGCGTGTCCGGAGCCCGTGCTCCGCAATGGGAGAGGCCACGACAGTGAGAGGCCCACGTACCGCAAAAAAAAAAAAAAAAAAAAAACAAAAAAACAGGTCAAGGCAGCAACCTCTAATACTGGCAGCAGGAGAAAAGAAGTCAGTACTATAGAAAGAAGAGGTGCAAGGCAGGGGTGTATGTGTGTGCTGGACCTCAACAGTGATCAGGAAGATGCAAATTAAAACTACCAGATGTCATTTCACACCTTTCAGGGATTCAAAAATGAAAAAGAACAAGGACCCCAAATGTTGACAGGGATGTGGGAAAGTCTGTCTTCACTGCTGGTGGAAAGAAAAGAATTTGAGGACAATTAGAATAGAGCTAGTTGAAACTGACACACACACACACACACACATATACTCTAAGACCGGAAATTCCCCTCCCACATGTCCAGTCTAGAAAAGTGCTTCAGACTTGCACATGAAGATCTGCACAGAGATGTCCACTGCACAACTGTTCGCAGTAGCAGAATGTGGGAAGCCACCTAAATGTCCACCAGCAGGGGAGTGGATGCCCCAGTGGATGACTCCTTGGGGCAGTCATTCCATGGAGTAGGGTAGGACTCCAGGGGGCAATGTCCACGGACCCCTACAAAGGACCCAGTTCTATAAGATCAGCCTGAATCAAACTCAGAAATAAGAGGCTGAGTGAAAAAAGTACATTGCAAAAGGAAACAGAGTGCAATCCACTTATACTTTTTTTTTTTTTAACAAGAATGTTCACAACAGCTTTATTTGTAATAGCCAAAAACTGGAAATAACCAAAACGTCCTTCAGTAGGTGAATGGTTAAACCGTGGTACATCCAGAGTGTGTGAAGCAGAATAATGTTCCCTCCAAAGAAGTCTACCCTAAGTCCCAGAACCTGTGAAGACATTTCATATGGTAAAAGAAACTCTGCAAATGTGATTAAGGTTAAGGACTTGATGAAAGTGTATCCTGGATTTCCAGTTGGGGATAATCTTAAATATGCAAAAGGATGGCTCTGAGGGATTCAGTGATGCAAGAAGAAACAAGAGAGATTCTAAGCATGAGAGGAATGATGGAAGAATGGGGTCACGAGCCAAGACCTCTACTTAGAAACTGGGAACATCCCTCAGCTGACAGCCAGCAAGAAAATAGGAACCTCAGTCCTACAACCACAGGGAACTGAATTCTGCCAGCAAGGAATGGGCAATGAAATGGAGTTTTCCCTAGAGCCTTCAGAAAGCAATGCAGCCTACTAATACTTTGATCTTAGTCCCTCAAGACCCACACCAGACTTCCGACCTACAGAACTGTAAGATGACAAATCTGTTGTTAAAGCTAAGTGGTTTTTGTTTTGTTTTTGTTTTAACTTATTTATTTTTGGCTGTGTTGGGTCTTTGTTGCTGCGTGCGGGCTTTCTCTAGTTGCGGCGAGCGGGGTCTACTCTTTGTTGTGCTGCACTGGCTTCTCACTGCGGTGGCTTCTCTTGTTGCAGAGCATGGGCTCTAGGCATGCAGGCTGCAGTTATTGTGGCATGCAGGCTCAGTAGTTGTGGTGCACGGGCTTAGTTGCTCTGTGGCGTGTGGGATCTTCCCTGTCCAGGGATCGAACCTATGTCCCCTGCATTGGCAGGCGGATTTTTAACCGCTGAGCCAGCGGGGAAGTCTGAAGCTGCTAAGTTTTAACTTGCTATGGCAGCAATAGGAAACTAATACACATGCCATGGAATACTACTCTGCAATGAAAAAGGAATGCACTATTGAAATACACAACAACTTGGATGGATCTCCAGAGCAACATGCTTGGTGCAAAAAGCCAATGTCAAAAGGTCACATGGTGCATGATCCCATTTATATGGCATTCTCAAAGCGGTAAAGTCATAAAGATGCAAAACCAATTGGTGGTTGCCAGGAGTTAGGGATGGTGGGGGGCAGGTAGGTGGGTGTAACCATAAAAGGGCAGCACAAGAGGGAGATCTTTATGGTGATAGAATAGTCTTGTGTCTTGATTGCAGTGGTGGTTACACAAATTTACACATGTGCTGAAATGGCAGAGAGTTATACACAGGCATCGTACCAATGTGCACAAAAGATGAGAGAGGAAGGAGGAAAGCAGACACTGACATCCAGAAGCTGACCTGGCATTCACAGCTCTGCCATGTTATTCTCCTTTTGGACATAAACAACCTCACAGGATACCAACCTCAGACAAGGCTACCATGATAAATGAGGCAAAACAAGTCCACTTTATCATTTCGTCTAAGCTACTGACAAAAGTCAGGTCACTGCGCCACCCACAAAATACCAAAAATCTCCCCACCTTGGCGAAAATGAGTGTCTGCTGCTTCTTTACCGATGACAGCTTTATCCTTGTGCTGCCTCTTCTCCCTGGAGATAAGATTTGAGATACCCCATCACAGAATTGCCCCCGCTTTCTGAGAGCAGCCAATCAAGAGTGAACCCCACTTCCTTAGACGTCCCCCAAATCACCCAACCAAAGCCCAAATCCTAGAGTAGGTTCTCTCTACCACACTCTGAGATGTCCCGTGGTTCCCCACAGTGTGTGTTCTCCATCACTGCAATAAGTAATAAACCCAACTTGTTCAGCTGGAGGTGTGTTCCTGGTGGGTCTTTGGCTGGAGGACATTGTACTGGTTACATGAGATGTAACTACCAGGGGAAACTGGGTGAAGGATGCACAGAAGCCTCTCTGTACTGGTTTTGCAACTGCCTACATATCTGTAAAAATTTCAGAATGAAAAGTTAATAAATAGCCTATTTGAAATACATGGAATCATATCTGTGTGTAAACAATTGAGATTTTCCATCCCGAGAAACTAACTGCAGAAATGTATTCATATCCAATGTTCCCTGAGTAGAGAGAATGGCCAGCAATCTAGAGGCAAGAGGCACAGAAATATAAACACCACTGCAAAGGCTTACCATGGGCTCTTTAGACTGAAATACATTTGCTGTCTACATGATTAAACTAATATGATGTTTTACTTTCTGTTTGTATGTGTGTGCACTTACATAGAACAATATCATAAACAGCACTCAAAAACAAAGTATCAGAGATACTCTTTGGAGAATGGGATGGGCTACGGGTGGGAACCGTACCACTTGCTGAATGAAGAATAATTCAGCCTTTTACTATAAAACTAATAGTAAAATTAAACTAGAAATAGGTGGTATGATGATTCAGTACAAATTGTACCCTCTGAATACATCTGAATAGGAAAAAGGAAAAGAAGCAAGAGAAAAAAAAAAATCAGAAAACAAAACAAATGACATTGAAATCAACAGCAGCCCAAATGACCAGTTAGAGAAAGTGGATCAGGAAAGTCCAAAAATTAGATTTAGAAACAAACTCGTGGGTGAGGGAACGAAGTTCCCCAAGCGTAAACCTGCCAATGAACTGGTGTCCCAACTTCCCCACGCCCCCCACTGCAGGAGTGGCCGGATGAACTGCAGGAAGAGCCAAAGGTAAGATCACCATGGCAGCAGGTCAAGGAACCTTCAGAGTGTTAGAACTTTGCAGACATGGCAGTCCAGCTGATGCCACTGTGTATCTGTGCGCGTGTGTGTGTGTGAAGCACATGTGTACTGTTCTTATCTGCTCTTAACAGTTAGCCAAATGAAGAGTGAGTTTGCCAAAGTAGTGCACTGATATGTTGGTAGGTCTCCTACACACACTTTTTCCAGTTCAAACTTTGGCCATCCATCTTTAGTTTTTATTTTATTTATTTTTGGCTGCATTGGGTCTTCGTTGCTGCGCGTGGGCTTTCTCTAGTGGCAGCGGGCGGGGGCTACTCTTCGTTGCAGTGCGTAGACTTCTCATTACCATGGCTTCTCTTGTTGCAGAGCACAGGCTCTAGTTGGGCGGGCTTCAGTAGTTGTGGCACGCGGGCTCAGTTGTTGTGGCGTGCAGGCTCAGTAGTGGTGGAGCACGGGCTTAGTTGCTCCACGCATGTGGGATCTTCTTGAACCAGGGCTCGAACCCGTGTGCCCTGAGTGGGCAGGCAGATTCTTTAGCACTGCGCCAGCAGGGAAGCCCCCCATCCGTCTTTGGAAGAAGGACGCGACGTGGTTCTTAGAGGTTAGTAAACCTTACCTGCCTGTGGCAGACGGAATAATGGCCCCCAAAGAGCCCATCCTGATCCTAGAATCCATGAATATGTTACCTTCAATGTCAAAAGGGACTTCAAAGATGTGATTAAGGATCTCGAGATGGGGAGATTATTTCAGAGTACCTGGGAGGGCCCAATGTAATCACAAGAGTCCTTATAAGACAGAGACAGGAGCATCAGAGAAGACAGGGAAGGCGATGTGGTGATGGAAGCAGAGGTGGGAGTGAGGTGGGGCCATGGGTCAAGGCAGCTTCTAGAAGCTGCAAGAGGCAAGGAAACTGATTCTCCCCTAGAGCCCCCAGGGAGAATGCAGTCCTGCCGACACCTTGGTTGTAACCCAGAGAAACTGATTTCAGACTTCTGACCCTGAGAACTGTAAGATTAGAAGTCTGTGTGTTCTAAGACACTAAATTTACAGTAGTTTGTTCCAGTAGCAATAGGAAGCCAATACACTCACTGATCAAGGTTCAACTTATTCTAGTAAAAATGGAGGGGTAGTGACATCACACCATTGGCTGATCCAGGACTGGGGACTCTCAAGGTCCCTTTTCCAAATCGATGGCTGCCTTAAAAGGAGAAAAGCTTCCTTTGGGAAACATAGTATTCATGACCCTATATAATGTAAACTTCTTTCTTTCTCTACAATGCACTTGTTATCAATCAACATATGTAAAAGGGTTGGAAAACCACAAAAGTATATGGTACCTTTCTTGGTTATTTTATAATGTAGTTTAGAGATGTTTTCACATCTGTATATAGAGAATATTTTATCTTTGGATAGTCACTCCACACGCTGTGTATTTATCCTTAGTATAGATACTAAATACATTACTAAAACTTCTTTAGGGTATATAAGCTCCAACGACAGCACGCCACAGAGAGTCATGATTATCAAACCCTAAATATTCAGGCATAGAATTAAATTCACTCATTTTTCATTTCATGCAGAAAATATAAATGATTTCTTTTTACCCCAAAATTCCACCTCAGGACTCAGTGTTTGTTCAAAAACTATATTATTTTTTTTTCGGCGTGAGAGCTGGAATTAGCACTTTATTTATTTATTTATTTATTTATTTATTTTTGCGGTGCACGGGCCTCCCACCATTGTGGCCCCTCCCGCTGCGGAGCACAGGCTCCCGACGCGCAGGCCCAGCGGCCATGGCTCACGGGCCCAGCCACTCCATGGCATGTGGGATCTTCCCGGACCAGGGCACGAACCCATGTCCCCCGCATCGGCAGGCGGACTCTCAACCACTGCGCCACCAGGGAAGCCCCAGCACTTTATTTTTTAAAATGACAATAGAAAAGTACCTTTAAACAGTTTATAAAAGCATAATAGACTGTGTAGAAGTTGCTCTGTTTTCCTCAGAAACAAAGACACTATTAAATTAGAACAACGTGGCTATACAACAGTCTTATAGTTTTCCAACAACTTAAAATAGGCATAAAGTTTTAAGTGTATACATACTGATTTTTTATGTATAACTTTAAAACTCTCTTTACCTTTCTGTATTTGACAGCTTGGAATTCAAATTTTAAATTATCTCTAAATAACAAGGTCCTACTGTATAGCACAGGGAACTAAGTTCAATATCCTGCAATAAACCATAATGGAAAAGAATATGAAAAAGAATAAATATATATATATAACTGAATCACTTTGCTGTACAGCAGAAACTAACAGAACATTGTAAATCAACTATACTTCAATAAATAAATAATCTCCAAGTTTCTAATTTAATGATTTAATACTAAAGCAAACTGAATTTCAGCTCTTTGTGTAATATTTAGCTTGAGGAACAGTTGACGCATAGATTGTACATTAGGTCCTATAAGGAACATGAAGCTATAATTTGACAAAACAAAAGAGCAGACTGTTTTATGTTCTACAAAAACACCTGCGACTGCCCTAGGAACTTGGAGGGAAAGAAAATTGATGCAAACATGAAGTTCATGCTACCGGTCATGAGTCATAGAGTCCTTTGTCTCTGACCCACGAGTCTCGTGTCTTCTGCCGGCACCCGGGAAACTCTATCAGGCTAGGTTGCTAGTTAGCAAGTAGGGTAACATCTCCACCCTTCATAGTTATTAACAAAGAGTATCAAAAATACTTAGGAATAAATTTAACAAAACGAGTACAAGGCTAATAACTTTAAAAATATTGCTGAGAGACATTAAAGAAAATCTAAATAAACAGAAAGACACACCACTTTGAAGGACTGGGAAGACTCAGTCTTGTTAAGATGGCATTTCTCCCCAAACTGATCTATAGATTCAATGCAATTCTAGTCAAAATCCTACAGGCGTTTTAAAGACACTGGCAGGCTCAATTGTACATTTAGATGGCAAAGCAAAGGATCTAAAAGAGCCAACCAATCTGGAGAAAGCAGAAACAGGTTGGGGGACTTATATTACTTGGTTTCAAGACATACTTTATAGTCTTGAAATGTAACTAAAGTAATCAAGATAGTGTGATATTAGCAAAAGGATAGACATATAGATCAATGGAACAGAAAAAAGAGTCCACAAATAGTCCCACATACATGTGGTCAATCGATTTTTCGAAAAAAGTACAAAGATAAATTGGTGGTGGAAAAGATAGTTTTTTCAACAAATTTAGCAGCAGAACAACTGGATATTTGTATGTAATAAAAATGAACCACCAGGAAATGTGGAGAAACAGATCTAAGAGAGACCGGGACTGCACCGTACGTGTATATTTATCCTCAAGCTGACTCCTAAAGTAGGAAACATCAGCTTCAACTTTAACAGGAAGAAACTGAGGTTCAGAAACATCAGCTGAAAGGACGATGACCACACGGCTAAGAAATGCAGAAGGCAGGATTCGAGCCTGGAGAGCTCTGAATCGAAGGGCTGCCCCAGGATGGGAAGGCGCCTCCATGGAGAGATAAGTGAGAGGATAACAGGCCCCAAGTCCCCCGGAAGGCTGAGTGTCCTCCCTGCCCTTGGCCTCTCTCTACGTAGAATCTCCAGGTGCCATCCCAGCCCCGCTACACGGCAGAAAGAGATAAGGGATGCCTAGTTCGACTGCATGTTTTGGTCCCCTGATGCTGGGTGTGGGGAAGGGAAGAAGTCTTGAACCTACGGAACTGCGATAATCTGCTATCTCTCAAAAGGAATCAGGATCAGAGTTCAAGCTGTCTTTAAGTGCAGGACGTGGTTCAGAGTCAATGGAGGTTGCCCACTGTTTCGGGGGTGGGGTCTGCTGGGAGAGAGGCATGGAAATGACTGTGGAGGGCTGGGGTCCAGGGCACCTCCCCGCCCTGGGAATCCTCAACGTAGAGCATTTGGTGGGGGCACAAGAATTCCTCAGAGGGGACGTGGAGGGGTCAGGCTCCTGGTTCTCAGAAGGTGGGAGGGAAGCGCTGAGAATATGTGCCTCCCAGCTATGTCTCAGGATTCTGGGTAGGGCCTCCCAAAAGGACAGCACAAGTGTTCACCCCTTAGTCCCTGGTTGGCCTCATGGATAACAGTCCAGTGTAACTGTTGCAAACTTTCAGCATCTATAGTCACTGTCACCAGCTCTTCTCTAAGCCCCTCTACTTGAGTCCCTGAACAATTGCCTTTGGGACTTTCCTGGTGGCGCAGTGGTTAAGAATCCGCCTGCCAATGCAGGGGACACGGGTTCGAGCCCTGGTCTGGGAAGATCCCACATGCCGCGGAGCAACTAAGCCCGTGCGCCACAACTACTGAGCCTGCGCTCTAGAGCCCGCGAGCCACAACTACCGAGCCCGCACGCCTAGAGTCCATGCTTCTTAGCAAAGAGAAGCAACCGCAGTGAGAAGCCCGCACACCACAACAAAGAGCGGCCCCCTCTCGCCGCAACTAGAGAAAGTCCACGCGCAGCAGCGAAGACCCAACGCAGCCAAGAAAATTTTTTTTAACCTTTAAAAAACAAACAATTGCCTTTGACCATCCATACTTCCTATTCCTCATCCTGACATACACCTCACTTTCAAAGACTCCCCAGCCTTCCAAAAACTCTGGGTTTCCCAGTCACTCCAAGGACTAATTACCTGGACTGAAGGGTTCTCTCCTCCCTGAGTCTCTTTTTGCTCCTTTGCTTTCTGAGGATTTCTAGGAAATTTAGCCTGAAGTGTCACCTTCTCCATTTTTACTCCTGAGTTTTCTCCTGTGACTCTGTAGCCCCAGGGCCTATTCCAGGCCCAGCGGAGAGCTGGCATTTATCTGTACTGCTGGAATTCAGGATATAAGGAGGTCCTAGTGTGGAGACGTGCATTTGCTCCTCTCTAGCGTGTGCAATTTCTCTGTACCCATTTTTGAAACCCACAATGCAATACTACACATTTTGAAACATTTGCAAATGTAGTAAAAGTGTAAAAGCACACGTGGGCAGGACATGCACCACCTTCAGGAGGCTGGTTATCCCTGGGGAGAGTGTAGGAGGCATTAGCTATAGCTCAGGGGTCAGCACATTTTTTGCATAAAGGGCCAGAGAGCAAATATTCTAGGTTTGTCTCAACTACTTAACCCTGTGTCAAGGTAGCATGTAAACAGCCACAGACAATATGAATAAGTGGGGCTGTGTTCCAATAAAGTTTACTTATAGACACGGAAAATTTGAATTTCGGATCATTTTCACGTCATAAAACATTATTCCTCTTTTGATTTTTGTTTCAACCCTTGAAAAATGTAAATGCTATTCTTAGCTTGTAGGTCATACAAAAATAGGTGGTGGGCTATATGAAAACAGGTGGGATTTGGCCTGTGAGCTGTACTTTGCCAACCCCCTGCTGTACCTGAATCATTTTATTTCTAAGAAAAAGAAAAAGAAAAAAAGAGAAAAGAGAAGCCATCATGGCAATGTTAACATTTGCTAAACCTGAGAGGTGAGTACCTGGGTGTCTGTAATGTTATTTTCTACACTTTTTATACTTTCAAATATTTTAGAATTTTCAAAAACTTCAAGAAGGGAAAAAGCCTGGAAATCACCTTCCAAATGCTCCCAGAGCTTATCACTGGGTGCTAGAATTAAAGGTTATTTTTTATTTTCTTCTCTTGCATAATGGATATTTATTACTTTATTACTTTTATAATCCCAGGGGTTGGAGGAGAAGGGGAAAAACACTAACATAAAAATTACATTCTTTAAAAAAAAGAGGGGCTTCCATGGTGGCGCAGTGGTTGAGAGTCCGCCTGCCCATGTAGGGGACACGGGTTCGCGCCTCGTTCGGGGAAGATCCCACATGCCACAGAGCGGCTGGGCCCGTGAGCCATGACCACTGAGCCTGCGCGTCCGGAGCACAGGCTCCGCAACGGGAGAGGCCACAACAGTGAGAGGCCCGCATACTGCAAAAAAAAAAAAAAAAAAAAAAAACAATAGAAAAAAGAGGAGATGGAGTGATTTGGCCCATAGCTGGTGGTCTCCCCTGGGGACCACCAGTGACCCAGAAGCCTCTTCCATAACATCCCCATGAAGGGCTGCCCCAGCACCCAGCCCCCGTGCTCCCCACTCCTTAAACTGGCCCCTCCCTCTGCAAATGGCTCTCCCTCTGGGGGTGGGACCGGAGGGCTGCACCCCTGGTTTTCTGAAGCCCAAGGTCCTGTCCCAGGAGGGCTCAGAGGCTGCCGCTGATGCTGGGGAAGGGCCCTCAGGGCCCCAACCTGCTTGCTGCTAACATGCAGCTTTGAACAGCTTCCTAGACACCAGGGGGAACAGTGACCACACAGACAATTAACGGGAAACCCAGGCTTCCCTCAGACCTCCATAGCCACCCAGCTTCTCCAGCAATGTCCAGTTCTGCCTGCCACCCTCACTCCTCAACCATTTGACCTCCTGCAGCCTCTAGTACCTTTCCACCACTTTTCTGAAGCTACTCCCCAAAGGCACCCCCTGCCCAGTCTGGTGCCCCCCTCCCGCCCCTGCAGCATCAAGAGTCAGGGCAGGCCTGTCAGCCATGCCCACAGCTCTGCTGTGCCCTCACCCCAAACCCTGCCCACTTGCCTGGGCCTATCCCATCACCAGCTCCCACCCCTCTCGCTGTGAGGATGACCCCTGACCTCTCTCTCTCCCCGCTCAAACCCATTGCCTCTTATAACAGGACGGCCAACATAGTCACCTGTGATCACTGATACCCACTGTCTCTGCTCCCCGGACCACATCAGTCTAGCTTGCTGGTTGCTTAAAATCATTTTCCTAAATTGCAGTTCTGTACTTACGTACAGTGAGAGTGAAACATCCTGAACTCTGCCACTCAGTGGCTGGGTGACGCTGAGGAGGTTAATTAACCAGTCTGAGCCTCAGTTTTCTCATCTGCAAAATGGAGCTGATACACTTACCTGTGGGAATGCGGACTTAATGAAATGATGCACGCAAAGGACTTAGAAGGGCGCCTACACTGTGCCAAGTGCTCAGAAAATGGAAGTCGGTGCTGTTTATAATGACTGTTATTTTCAGAATTCTCCCTTTGATTCCGTGTGGCCTGCCAGGGGGAGTTCCAACCTCATGGCTCACCATCCAAGGCCCTGCCTACCCTTCCAGTCACACCATCTGCCAACCCACTTACAGGGCTACCTTCCCCATAAGCCCGGCTCCCTGGGGGTGGGGGCTGACTGTATCCTCCACGGCAGCCCCTGGCACAGGGCTTGCAAACAGTAGGTGGCTCACTAAAGCTCTGCTGCTCTTGTAGCAGCCTCTGGGGGAAGGGAGTGCCAAGGAGCCATCTGGATGGCTCCGATTCCCACAAGCATCACATTTTATTTCTAGATCAGCCCTAATAGAGCTGCAATTAACCCCTCAGGCTTTGGATGAACAGATAATGACAACTCACCCCGCCTATAATGATACCCTATGTTGTTTCACATCTACTTGTTCAAAGTGCTTCTGAGCCCAGAGGTGTTTAGTGACTTGCCTGAGGTCACCAGCATTTATGGTGCAGTCAGAAGGACTCCTGCCCTGGCCACACACCTGACCCAAACTCAGTCCCCAGGATAGAGAGATAAATGGATAGAAAACCGCTTTTCCCGAAGACTATCCCAGATTGCCAATTTATTGGTTTCCAACCTTTAAACCCAAGTTCTACAGTCCCCAAGCCAAGCAGGACACCAAAAGGAGCCCCATCCCTGGCTGCCTGGCTCCCTCTAGCCCCACTCTCTTCCCCTCCCCTCTTCTCCCTCATCCACCAGAGGCTTTAGGGGAGCGGGCTGAGCCTCACAGCAGCCACATTGTCCCCCCTGTGCTCTGCCTTTTCCATTTCACAGCCGTGTCAACACATCACCCCTAAGGGCCAAGAGAAAAGAAAGAACACAGCCCAGATGCTGACAGTGCTCTCCTGTCTGTCAGGGAGAAGAGAGGAGGGAAATAAAAGCTAACAAGACTTCCAAAAGCAAAATCCCCAAACCTCCTCTCGGGTACCTGGCAGCTGTCAAAGTCAACACAGAAACCTGGTGGAGGGGGGGGAAACCCATCCCAAATAAAACCCAGGCAGCTGTGGAGTCTGGGATTCACAGACCAAGCACGGCTGCATTTCCAAGGGCACGCTAGGCACCCTCACGGGTTCATCTTTCCTGCTAACGTACAGGTGGTCTGTCTAGACTGTGAAACCAAGCCTGTCTTTTCTGAGTACCGAGTCTACTCTTTTTATTTTTTTATTAGAATTATTTGGAGGGTTATTGCGCTTCCCCTCACTTCCTTATTTATGCAATCAGAGGAAATCACGGCACAGACAGCCACTTCCAAACTCAAGGCCACGTGGGCCAATTTCAGATGGATAATTAAATATTGAACAAACGCTGAAATGTCTCTACTGGATCGGGATGGCTAAAAATAACCACCCTGCCACTCCACGCACGGGCATCTCGGCTGTTCCCTCTCCAATCCCTCCTCCCAGCAACTCAAACACAACCTTCCCAGGGAACGGCGGGTGGGGGGGCGGGGGAGGGCTGGGAACCGATTCCCCAAACACCTACTTAACACAAAACAAAACTTCAGCTCCCAGCAAGCTCCTAATGTTCCTGACCAGGAAATACTCTCCCTTTCCTGACATTTAACCAAGTGGCCTCGAGAGGAAGGTGCAGGGGAAATATCACAGCCATTGCTTTTCTTTTAAAAATAGTCAAGAGGCTGCGTGTCATTTCGAAGCAAAACACGTATGCGGTCGGGGATGTGAGCACATTTGTATCAAGTTACACAGGAATTCAACCCCTATTCCCTCCTGCCAAGAAGACCCAGCAAGGAGCCTAGCTGCCTCAGTGTCCCGATCTGGGCTAACATTAGGAAAAGCAACAAACAAAATCAACACCAAAATAGGATGCAAAGGGCTGTGGATTCCAGACCAGAATCTCTCCTTAACGTCCTCAGGAAAGTGGCCTTGGCTCTCTGGGCTTCAGTTTCTCCAATTGTCAAGAGGAACAGTTAGCTCCCAGGGCCACACAGGTCAATCCCTCCAACCTCCCCCATCAGCAGCTGAGCAAAGCAGGCTCCGGGCCTGTCCTTGTGCCACCAGGTTTCAGGAAGTACAGAACGCAACGGGGCAGAGAAAGAGCGCCCAGGAATCAGAGCTCCAGACCTGACCCTTTGAAGCGTGCTCCTAAGCGTGGCCTCGGGTTGATCCTTGCCTCTTCCTCCACACTCTGAGCTCAGTTTCCTCACCTGGCAAAGGGAAGTGATGGTAATGATCCCTACCTCCTAGGAGGGTTGGAAAGGTGAAAGGAGATACGAGATAGTCAGGTGAAGCTCTTGACACAGGGCCTGGCACACAGTCAGCTGGGTAAAAGGAAGCGATTACCCTCCTTGTTATTAAAGGTGATGAGGATGCGCCAGAAACACAAAGGCCAAGAAGCTGACATTCCAGCAGATGAACTTGGGCCTCTGGCCGCCCTCCAGGACCTACACAGCTCCGGGAAGTGGGCCTCAAGCTGTCTGCTGGTCTCCAGGGACCTCACAACACGGGATGCTGAACACTCAGCACAAAGGAACTTGGTGGATAAACAGGGCTAAGTCTGTAAGACCTGTGACCTGCCCAGGGAAAAGGACATGGCTGGTACGCATGAATGGGAGCAGGATACAAGGGTGGGGGCTGGGGGAGAGCCTGGGCCTGAGGGATGGCCTGAGTCATCCCAGGCAGACAGAGGGCCCAACGAGGAGGATGGACCCTCCCCACCTCAGGTGCCAGTGGGGTCATTCCCCTGCCTCCCTCCTGAATTATGGTCAGGATTGTGGAAGCGGATGGTTGTGAACACTCGGTAGAGTTGCCAACTGTGCAAATCATACAGAAGGAGGAGGTGGCCTTATCAAAGCCAAGGCCTAACCTCAGAAGGATCCGCCTGCCCATGGGATAGCGAGGTCGTGCGTTCACAAGCCCAAGATGTGAAGTAGGGCAGAGCTGGGCTCCACCGTTTCTGAGCTGCGTGACGTTGGACAAGGCTCCCACTCTCTGGGACACAGTTTCGTCACCTCTAAAATGAGAATAATGCCAGCATCCATCTCCAGCGTCGTTGTGAGCATTAAATAAGGCAAATACAGAGCTCAGCTCACTGCCAGCACTGAGCAGGCATTCGGCAAACAGAAGTCATTTGAACTTTATTACACGCCGTGAGAAGGAGTGAAGCTCCACTACCTGAGTTATGTCAAGGTCTGGAGAAGCTGGAGCCAATCCCCAAAGGAGAGATGGTGTCTCAGCAGGAACAAAGGAGGAAACAAGGCAGAAAAAAGTATATGTACAATTTCAGAGGTTTCAGCCTTGGGCCCTTGGAAGGACATTTAAAGACTGGGGGGACCACAAGGTACAACCAGCCCCCACCCTCAGGGCTGTGCTCAGGCTTGTCTAGCCCCTGGGGCCCAAGCTGCTGCCCAGGGGCCTCTCGGCAGGTCTCCCTGAAGTCAGGGTCCCCATGGAGAGGTCCCAGCGCCCGCCCTTCCCTATGGTGGCACCCAGGCCCCTCCCTAGCCACCGCTCCCAGTTAGGAAGCAGCCGTGGCAAATCAGCACCCTCCCCAACCATGTTGCCATCTTCCTGGGGGCCAGAAGCCCTGCGTTCCATACCCCGCTCTGTGAAGGTGGCCCCTCTGTGCCTCAGTGTCTCCCCCTCTGGACGTCAGGGGTTGGATCACTCAGCTGCCAACTTCGAAGTCCTGGGTGGTGACCCCCACCTCAGGAGGTCAGCCCTAGTCCTCCTGGGCACCTCCTGCCCAGGACATTCCTCAGGGGATGCTGGAGCGCTCCTGGGAGCCCCCTCCTGAGGCCCCTCACACAGACTCCAGCATACCTCGGAAGGAAAGACACCCAGGTGGAGGGGAGTGGGACCACACAGCAGCCATGACACAGGGCCATGCAATGGGGTATGTGTGGGTGTGGAGAAGGAACTGACCGTCTAAGGAGAAAACATAGGCCAAGTCTGCAGCGCCCAGGCAGGGCCTGGCATGTGCCTGGACCTCAGGAAAAACTCAGATGAAGACACGAAGAAAAGAATCAAAACCTCCCCTGAGTACAGGGATGGGCATTCCAAGAGGTCTCCCAACATGTGAAGCAGCAGGACAGGATTAGCCCCAATGGACAGATGGGGAAACTGAGGCCCTGGGATGTGCCAGAATCACATAACCAGCTCATGATCGAGCTGGGACTAGAGTCCGTTTCCCACTGACCACTGCCCTGTACACCCAAAAGGGCTCTGTGCCCCAGGGCAGCTCAACAAGCCAGCCTCCCCAACCAACTGGGGGCTTGTCAAGAGCTGGGAGCCTATGCAATTCATCCCCATGCCCAGCACATAGTAGGTGCTCAAGACGTGTTTGCTAGTTGAATGAATGGGTGGACTTTATCCAGGGCAAGAAGAAAACTTGTATTTCCCCAGCCGCCCTTGGGGTTCAGGTAGGTCAGACAAACAGACAAAACTTTTCTTGACCTTGGTGGGGGTAGGTGGGGAGGTAAGCTGGCTGGTGACACACTTTTGTGGGGCAGGACCCCCTCAAATTCATGGGCCACGCCCAGCCTTCAAGCGGACTCAGGGTCACAAGGCACAATGCAAAATGGCCAGATGACCCTTGCCACGCACAAGTCACTGTTTCCACCCTGCCTCTGGCCATCGTCAAACTTCGTGCCCCCCTCTGCCAACAACAGATTCACTCTGCCCATTCTTCAGATGGAGAACTCAGGGCGCAGAGAAGGGAAGAGGCTTGCTTACTGCCCTGCTTTGGTCACACCTGGGGGACTGCAGACACTGTCCCTCGCTGGCAGCCCCATCAGGGACAGGCTTAGTCTCGAGTCTGCAGCGAGCCCCCTCCCACCACTCCAGAGGGACAGTACGGGCGGTGGGCAGGGAGCTTCCTCAGAGGTGGCAGTCTGGTCACAACCCTTTCCTGGCTGGGCCAGCTGCGCGTCCCCACCACCAGCCAACTCTTCCCTGCACTTTCCTGTTTCTGAACAAACACACGCCTGCGTTCTCGGTCACTGTCCTTCCTTGCTCGTGGCAGAGGCCAGAATGGGTGTGGAGCAAGGGCCCAGTCAGGGCTGGGATGCTGGGTACCACCGCCTCCTTGGGGATCTGATGATGTCACCCTCATGGGACCAAGCCCTGCTGCAGATGGGGAGACTGAGGCGTGAGGTCAGAAAGGACGAGCTCAAGGCCTCGGGGTGGCTCCCCCAGCAGAGTTACCACCTGGGGGGCGGGGGTGTGCTGCCCTCAGGAGGAGGGGCAGCCCTGGAGGCAGAGTCAGGGATCTGGGAGTTAAGTGGAGGGAGGTCAGTGATGCTCTAGCTGCCCCCAACCCGGGTACCTCCACCTCTCACCCTGCCAGGCAGCTCCCAACCCCCACCCATGACTCCCCATCACTCAAGGGCCTTTATCAGGCCCACTGCTCCCCGCTATTCCCCTCCACCAACCCAGGCCCTCTGCCACCCCGGGATGAACTCTGCCCACACACCCAACAGGTTTTCCAACTCCCTGTCTTTGCACAGCTGCTGCTCTGTCCAGAGTAAGGACATCCATAGCTCACACTCAACTGTGGCCCGAGTCCCAGGCAGCGCGGGCTTGCAGCTTTCCATGCCTTTGCTTTCAGTCTTTAAACAACCCTGCCCTCACCACCCCCATTTACCAGACAAGGTCACTGAGGCTTGGAGAGGTAACTGGCCAAAGGATGGCTTTGTGCAGAGCGGGGGCTTGAACTCTGATTTGATTCAACCACTCCCTCTGCCAAAGGAAACTCTACCCATCTGGTGAGACCCAGTCCAAATGTCACCTACTCTGTGAAGCTCTCCCTGATTTCCCCAGATGTAACTTCTGTTCAGGGACAGTCTCCTCCCCCCTCCCTGCAGGCTGGGTGCTCCTTCGAGGCTGGGACACAAAGCAGTGACTCCTGCACAGGCGAGCCTGGGAGCTGGGGCTCAGGCGATGGCCAGACATGTATTGATTGTCTCTTGCCCAGTCAGCTGAGCAGGAGGGGGACTTCTGGTCCTCTCTGTGCCCACAGGGATGGAGCTGGGCTGAGGTGAAGAGTGAAGGAAAGGTCACACGGGGCATCGAGCAGGGGTGGGGTGGGTACAGGAGGACTCATGGTGACCTGAGCTTAACTGGCCATCTGTACAGCTCCCGTTTCTCACAACCTGAACCCATTTCCTCACGGAATCTTCCATGTATCAATACTACTAGCCCCCTTTTACAGCTCAAGAAACTGAGACTCAGAAAAGGGAAAAGACTTGCCCAAAGTCACAGTGCTTGAGCCCAGATCTCTGATCGCCCAGGCCAAGCCTGGAGGGAGGGAGTAGCCAGAGGCCTTTTCAAGAAAGGCAAGGGGGAGGAGATCATAGGCCTTGGGAGACCCTTAAAGACTGAACTCCCAGCACACACGTGTGCATTCCCAACCTCAGCTTGAACCCTCCCACGCACAGGGAACTCACCACTTCCTGAGGAAGCCCTGTACATTGTTGTTCAGCCCTGACTGTGGGAAAAGTCTTCCCCATTCTGGGAGAAGCAACTGAACGTACACTGCCTGCCTGCCTCACTTATCCTCATACTGACAAGAAAACTGAGGTTCCGGGGCAACTACAGCACCCAGGCCACACAACCAGTGCCCGGAGAGGTGGGTATTTGACCAGATTCCAAGCACAGATTTGCTCAAACCCCTCTGGGTCAGGCTGCGCACCGGGCCAGCCTTCCAGATTCCCAAGATCACCTGATGGTGTAAACTCAGCCCAGGTGCCCACTAGGTGCTCCCAAGCCCCTTCCTCCCTCCCACCCACGGGCACCTCAGTGGGCCTGAGCCTTTACCAGGGACTCCAGCCTCCCCAGGGCCCCTTCGAAGCCCTCCTCCTTCCAGGGGGCCTCCCCCCACCTCCTAGCCAGCCATGGAAGGAAGTCCCGGCCCCCACCCAGCCCCCTGGATCACACGCCTTTCCAGCTGAGGATCCTGTTACTGGAAAAAGAAAATGCTGCTTGCACCTCCCCCTCCGGGTCCTGCCTCCTGGCCTTGAAGAGAGAAACTCATTCCAAAGGAGGTGGCGCCCACCCACTCAGAGACGTCCTGGACAGATGTTACCCGCCACCACTCCGGTGGAGCCAAGGACCCCTGGGATAGGACCCCCTGAGGTCCACCCACGTGTCCCTCCACCCAAGAGGCGGGGGAGTCCACTTAAGTCCCAGAGGAGCGAAGAGGGAGTTGGGGGGAGGTAAGCTGAGAGGCCAGGGCAGTGCAGGCAAGGGGAGGAATGCCAGATCGCTCAGGATGATGATCCCCCCCGCTGCTGAGTAAACTGAGGCACGGTGGTCAAAACTGAGAGGTGGAAGAAAGAAGCTGAACTGCGATCGCCCCTTTGCCTGCCCTTGGCAAGAGGAGACACCGGAGCCTCAGTTTCCCCACCAGGGTGGAGGATGAGGAGAAGCTGGGGGGAGTGGGAAACAAGCAGACCCAGTTCCGGGCAACCAGAAGGGGCGGCTGAGAGGGTCCGGGGTAAATAGACAGCAGGAGGACCCAGGGTCGCAGGCATCCCAGGGCATCAGGCGGTGATCCGGCGCTAGGGAGGGCCTGGGGTCAGGGGTCGGGGTGGCGCCTACCCCTGGCGGGCCGGGTCCGGCTGCGGGAGCGGCTCCTCTGTCGCTGCAGCCGGGGCCGCCTCAGCAGCCGGTAGTAGTAGGAGGGCCTCCCGGTGCTCTTCCTGGCGCCGCCCGCGGACATGCTGCCGCCCGCCGGGCACCGGGCCGGGCCTGGGCGCGCTCACACGGGCCCCATCGCCCGCTCCGGCCGGCCCGGCGGGCGTCCTCGCGTTCTCCCGCGTGCTGCTGCGGCCGCCGCCGAGGCCGAGGCTGCCCCACAAAGTCGCGCAAACTCCTCCTCCTCCTCCCGCCCTCCCTGGAGCAGCCGGCCCCGCCGCGGGGGCCGGGGACCGGGAGGCCGGACTGGCACGGGCCCGGAAAGTCAGTGCGGGAGAAATCCCGGCCTGGAGTCGGCGAGGCCAGGCGGGCCGGAGTGCCCGGGACCCCAGGCAGGTCCCCAGGACGGCCACCGCCCTCCCCCCGCGCCTGAGAGCCCGACCTCCGGGCGCACGCGGCGTCCCACCCCGCCGGCGGGTATAGGCAGTGCACACCCGCGTATGGGCGCTCCCTGGCACTGGGCAGGGCGCAGGCAAGGCGACCAGGAGGGCACCGCGCTTCCGAACCGGGAACCCTCGATTAGGGTCCGAATGAGGCCGGTGCCGCAGGGCCGGTTTCCTCCCCAGGCTCACTGGGCTGCGTGTCGATCCGCAAACACACCGTCCAGCATGCCCCCGGCCGCGGCAGGTAGAAAGACTTCTCTTTCACGCAGGATACTCGCCTGTTCTTTAAAAATCGTCCCGTTTGATACGCATATTACCTTTATATATTTACAATTAGGGTGTATATTTCAAGCACAGAAAAAGTAGAGAGAACATAATGAACACCTGTGTATCCCGCGGGTCTTCGCCAAATCAGACCTTTTTGCCCCTTTGATCTAAACCCTCCTCCAAATGAAACACCTCAGATGCTGTGAGGTCTCCCTCCTGCTGGGCATTTACAGCAGTTCAAGCAGGACTGCGGGCAGGGCAGAACTCTCCCTACCCCACTGTAGGGAGAGGAAACCAAGGCTAGAGAAGGGAGGGTGCCAGCTCCCTCTATCGCATCCTGCTGAAAGCTTTCTCCGAGTCACGCACTCCCCCAGCTCAAGAACCATCCATGGCTCCCAGAGTCCAAAAGCCCCAAGTCCAGAGAATCTTCTTTGGTATTTGAGACTCCAGCGATCTATCCTCAATCAAACTACCTCCCAGCCTCACCTCCACTCCCCCGCCCCACTACTTCTCACTCCTCTTTACTCCCAGCAGGGACTGGCCTCCTACTGACTTCTCTGCCTGGCCAAAGTCTGTTGCTCTAGAGCCCACCTCCTCCAGCCTTCCCTGACCACCCTGGCCACTGGCTGCAGTATCTCTCTCTACCTGCCAGCCTCTGCAGCAGCATTTATTTTTTAAATTATTCTGACAACCACCTGCCTCAGTTCCATCCCTTCAAGTACAGAAGGGGAAACTGAGGCCCTGACAGGAGGTCTGACTTGCCTCAGCGGCAGAGGCAAAGGGTCTTAGCCAGGGTTCTGACAAGTACTCTTAAGGATGTGTTGGTGGGAGAGTCACGTGTGGGTCCTGAAGGAGTCTGGATGTCCTCCTCCAGCACAGCTGAAAAGGTGTGGCCCTGGAGGGGGCGGGGCAGTCGGCAAGAATCCAGACCAGGTTTTGCACCTCACAAAGGGGACCCCCTCCCTTGCTCCCTCAGCCAGAGGGGAGGGCCCCCAGGTCAGAAGCCTGGATCACAGCTGGAAGCCAGGCGCCTTCCCAGGACTAGGGGGGAGGGGCAGGAGGGGTATTGCTCCTCCAAACCCAGTCTGGGTTGTCAGAAGCTATCAACTCCCCTGGCCCCTCTCCCCAGAGCTCTGGCCAATCCCTGGGGAAGATGGAAAACCACAGGGCCTGCAAGGACCCCATTAGCCTCCTTTGGGTTAAGCACTGCTCTAGCTCATTTTCAGTAGCAGACATTACCAGGGGCCTCTTTTACAAGTGCAGAGGCCCCCCGGGAAAAGTAGTACCCAATTCCTCCATCCAGAGGCAAGCTGTGAGCCCTCTTAGCGAGCCTCCTCCAGAACACAAGAACCCAGTTCAGAGCCTCCCCATTCAGCTGGGGCTCCCGCAGCCACCTACCCACAACTTGGCACTTCCAGAAAGAATAACCTCCGAAGCCAGGCCCACCAGTTTTGGGGGGAGGAGGACTCCCAGGAAGTCTAGCTCAGGGTGGGGACAAGAATCCTGTTCCCAGGGCCTGGACTTCACCTGGCCCAGTTTCCTCCCCAAAGCAGGAACTCCCTGATTGGCCAGGTCCTAGCCTTCCATGAAGGAGACAAGACACTGATCAAGTGATCAAGCTGATTAAGGCTGGGACAAGTGGTCTTAGCCTGAGGTCCCCAACTAGCAGATTTAGCTGAGTGTGTGTAGAGGGAAGGGAAAGCAGCCAGGACCTCAGCATCTCATCTGTAAACACAGTTGGGTTCCAGAGGTCTGGCACAGACTCTGTTTATGCTTGGGATTCTCAAGTCGTTCTCTGTGCCTCAGTTTCCCCGCCTACAAGGAGAAGTTACAGACTCCTAACCTATCTGCCTTGTGGAGGGAGGGTCAGCTAATGAAGAAGAAGAAGCTTTTGCATTTCTGGCCTTCGGATGGGGTGGGCATTGCCAACCACCCAAGCTGAACATCTCCACGGTACCAGCTGGAGGGCTGAGTAGGAAAGGGACAGGGTGGGAGGTAGAAGAGGAGGTCCAGGACCCCTGGGATGGGCAGGCAGACAAAGGCTGCTCCCTGCACACCCAGCAGAGCATCTGGAATCAATCCCGCTGTGGAGCAAGCCACCCACCTCCTCCCGCTGCCCCTGTGGCCTCCTCCCTTCAAACAGAAGCAGCCCCCCTTCCGGAGACTGCCTAGGCTGGAGGAGGGGCACCTGAAAATGTCCCCCACCCCACCCCGACCACTTCCTGCAACAAACCCCTTCAAGAGCCAGGCCCTGCCGACCTGTGAACCCCAGGCCCTGCAGGGAAGGTAGTCCCATCAGTGGTCTTGTTCTCCCAGCTCAGTTTTGCCTCCAGAGGGTCTCCTGAATAGGCCCAGCTCCCACCTCCCCTACGTGATGCTTTGCGTGAGGATCAAGGCTGTCGCCTCCATGCCCCTCAGCCTCCAAATGGCCCCAGCTCACTGAACATGCGTATTTCTGGGGTTCCTCCAATACTCTTGATTCGGTGGGTCTGGATGGGGCCTGAAAATATGCCTGTTTAGCAAGTACCTGGAGACTAGCTAAATCAGATCCCACCCGACCCCACCACCACCTTCAGTGTCCCTCAAAAGCCCCCAAAGGTGAACTCTCAGAGTACCGAAAAGGACCAAACTCTGTCACAAAGCAGCCAGCCCCTCTGCACCCCTACCCACTCCATGCACCCTGATCTATCTGCTCTCAGCCCCCTAAGGCTCCAGCCTCTGCCCTGATGGCCAGATGGCTGCCATGAAGCTCTTCCTCCTGCACCCACCTGGTGAACTCCTTACCCCTCAGGACCCAGCTCAAACTTCACCTCTTTAAAGAAGCCTCAGCCCCCAACAGAGACACGTGCCATCCCCGCCACACCCAACCACTTAGGTTTGAACAATGAGGACACAGGAGAAGACCAGAGAGGGATGGACCCAAAGAATTTCCCTGCAGGCAGAGGATCATCAGCATCCAGAGGTCTGGAGAATTACACCCTGTTGGGCTGGAAGTCCAGGTAAACCAGAGGCCAGGCCAGGGCTGGGTCATGAGGGGTCAGATGCAGGGAGGGGTCCAGCCCAGTGCAGTCTCACATCTGTTAGGTTTACAGTCAGTGAGGAAGGAGCAAAAAAAGCATATAGTCAGAATAACCCTTGAAAAGCCATAAATTGCCCATCCAGGACAGTGTTTCCTCCAGTGTAAAGTCAGATCACCCATTTCTTCAGCTTCGCGCAAAGCAGAAGGGCCTGACCTTTCCAGAAGGGCCATTTTTGTGCAGGAGGAAAACAACAGCTATAATGAACATTATCTAATACAAGACTCCACTCAGAGAGGAGAGATGCTCACGCCTGGAGGGGACCAGAGAGTCCAAGACCTCTAACATAGGAAGGTTACAAGTTTGGCCTCGAAAAGGCTGTCAGAGAGTGAAGTTTGGATTTAATAGCAATAAACTGTATTCAGCATTTACTGTCTGCATTATCTATGCACATTATCTCATTTAACTTATGAGACAGATGGTCACCACCTTCATTTTACAGAAAATATTGGGGGCACAGAGAGGGTAAGTAATTTCCCTAAGGTCACACCGCTTGCACTAGGAGTCAGGATTTGAACTCAGGCAGGCTGGAAAGAGCAAAGGTCTTAAGATTGAGCAGGACTTAATAATGCAGAGATGGAGGAGGGGCAACAGCCTGGAACTTTCCTTAAAAGCCAGCTTTGACAAGGAACAGGAGGAGGTGAGAAGGGATGGAGTCCTGACAGGGGAAACACTGGAGCCCACCAGGCTCCACACAATGGATGTCTGGAGGGCTCAGACCTGTCAGGTTTCCTGTCGGGACGAGGCTGGGCAGTGGCGACCAGGGGAAGTCCCCAGCTAGGCAGCCCTGCACACATCCGCCTCCCAGGCTGGTCTCAAGCTTTGAGTCGCTGAAGCCCTGGGCAGGGTGTGGGTAGGAGTGCTGCGGGGGACATTCACGGTTAAGGTCATGGGCCTCTGCCATGGGAGGTGGCCTGTCTGGCAGGCAATGACGGCTTCCTGTGTCCACTGTTCATCCGGGAATGAGGTTGGACCACGTATAGGACCTTCATTCAGATGGGGCGGGCTGGAGCGGGGGATCTCCGACATGGCGGAAGGGGGAGACAAGCCCGAGAGGTCAAGCTCGAGTGCTCGCGGCCCAACTAGGTGTCCACCACCTCCACCAGCCCCTGGACTTCCTAAAGCCATCAACAAATTTAATGACATCCTTCACAGAAAATGGACCACTCAGGGCCTCGATGATCCCGGGCTTAGAGGGCCCTGCCCCTGTTAACACAGGCGGAACTATGGAAGCAATCAAGCGTGGACACTGGAACACACACAGACAGAGCCTCGGGGTATGTGAGTGTTTTTCTGAAATCAAGTCACCCAAAACTGGGCTGAGGGTGAACCCTCGGGAGAGGCAGGGCTCTAATAGGGTGGAAGGCCAGTGGGCGGGGTCATTGTTTCTTTGGGCACTGCGTAACTCAAAGGAAGCCCTTGACATCTCTGGGCCTGAGGTTTCACATGTTAAATAAAGACGAGTTATCTCTGCCCCACTCACCTCCATGGATCCCATCAGGATCTAGAAACTTCCTCCAGTCCCAAACCACCACCTCCTGCCCTCCAGAAGCCCAGAGAAGAGGCTATATCTCCCTCAGACATGACAACAGCCTGTCACTAAAATCCTGGAAGGTCAGGTTTAGAAGGACACTTCAGAGCAGGTGATGGGACCAGGGAAGCTAGGGCCCTATAGGACAGCCACTTGGCCAGAGGAGCCTGCCTGCTTCATCGCAAGCTGGGATCTGGCATCAATTCTCCAAACATGGAGGGTCTGATTGCCCCTCCCACCCCAGCAGTCAGGGTGGAGCACGATCACTCCCAGCAGATGGGGCAGTGAGGCCATGGGAGGGAGGGAGGGACTCCCCAGAGGTCACACATGAGAGTTGGGGGTCAGTCCACCACGGGACTTAAACAGAGATGCCAAGACCCCCTTTCCCTCTCAGTTACCTGGACCACCCCTCCCAGATGCCTGATGCGTTCTGGCCACAGGTGCCCAGCCTTCCATTCCCACTGCTCCGAAGCTCGGGGCTCCAATCCTGTGGCTGGCAGAGGCAGGGATCCACTCTCCAGGCTGAGCCCCAGACCCCCCCTCTTACCCCCACCCTAGCAGCCGGCATTTCAGCCCAGATGGCCTGGCCTGGAGCGACTCTCTCTGCGTACTTCCTCTCCTGCCCTGACCCAGAAACGCTGCCAAGCTCCAGGTGGGCCCACAGCTCCTCTTTCTCCCAGCCCAGCCTGGGGCCAAGGCTCCAGGTCTCCAGCTTCCTTCCTCCCCGTCCAGCTGATGGGGCCAGAGAGCTCCACACCCGCTGGGCGACAGGAGGGGGTGGCATATGGTCCCAGGGTGAGGTCAGAGAGCCCCCTCCCTTCCCAGGCAGACCTGCCTGGTCATCTGTGAACCACTTCGTGGTTGGCACTGGCCTGGGCTCTGGGGGGAGGGGTCTCGCTCCACCCCTGCAGATCCCACTGAAGAGGACAGATGAACCAGCCCAGTAGCCAGCTTCTAGGAAGCTTCCATCTTGGCAGGGAGCTGAAAGAGTATGGGATTTGGAGTGAGGAATCAGCACTTCTTGGCTGCGTGACCTCAGCTTAGTACCTTTACGTCTCTGTGCCTCTGTTTCCTCAACTATGGAGTGGGCATGATGATACTTACACTTTGTGAGGCTGTGGAAGGTCAAATAGCATAGTGAGTCAAAGCCCTGTGGACAAACTGGCTCACATCTGCCCCTCCAGGCTATTTATTTTCTCACCAATCTGCGGGCTCCTTGAGAGCAGAACAGCCAGAGCTGGTCAGCACAGTTACTGGCCCAGAGCAGGCTCTCAGTAAGACTGACTGGGAGAGATAGCGGCAGTGTTTGGGAAAAGTGGCTGAGTCCATCTGATCTGGAGTCAGCACTGAGGGAATTTGGAAGAGGGAGAAATCCTGGAAGACTGCCTGGAGGAAGAGTCATTGGTACTGAGCTAGAAGGCTAAGTAGGAGTTGACTGAGTAGAGAGCAGAGGAGGAGCAGGCAGCATGAGCAAAGACCCAAAGATGGGAACCAGCAAGGTAAACACTGGGGGCAGCATATAGAACTGTGAGGCTGGAACAGAGGATGAGGAGGGGGACTGGGGAGCAGGCTATATGGGGTATGTAAGGGTGAGATCAGGGAGAAGAGATGGGGAGATAGATCCAAGTAGGGGTGAGGCCCAGACAGCCCCTCCAAAGGGGAGAAGTAAAGTGGTCAAAGGAGGGAACCCTGGCCAAGGAGGCAGAGGATTGGGGCTCCAGGCCTAGCTCTGCTGCTGTGTGGCTGTGTGACTTTGAATAAGTCACAGCCCTCTCTGATCCTCACTCTGCAACTGAAAGGAGGCTGGCTCCATGAGGCAGGCCTGCAGGGGTGGGGCTAAGCTAGATGCCCATGAACTACAGTGAGAGCATTCAGAGTTTCCTAGCAGGTTTCTTGAGGAACCACTGGCTAAGATGGTTATAGATGAGACTGGATACCCTTCTAATCCTTTAAGGTGACACACATGGCCCCACCTCAGGGCCTTGGCATATTCTGTTCTTCTACCTCACACACTTACCCCAGACCTTCAGATGTCAGCTCCTTCCTTCCATTCAGGCCTCAGCTCAAATATCACATCCTCTGAGGCCTCCCTGGCCACCTTATCTCAGGTACCTCTGCCCCAATCCCCACACCCTATCCCACTGCCTTGTTTTATCTTCTTCTACTTATCGTTTCCTGAAACTATCTTATCTGTGCATTCAGCTGTTCACTAATTGTCTTCCCCCAAACTTTAATGAGGGCAGGGGCCTTGTTAGTCCTGTCCCAGGTATGTCCCTAGTGTGCACAGCAGAGCTCAATGAACATTTGATGAATGAGGTGAATGAAGGGAGCTGGGCTCAAAGCCCCCCTTCCTTTTTTTTTTTTTTTTTTTTTTGCGGTACGCAGACCTCTCACTGTTGTGGTCTCTCCCGTTGCGGAGCACAGGCTCAGGACGTGCAGGCTCAGTGGCCATGGCTCACGGGCCCAGCCGCTCCGCGGCATGTGGGATCTTCCCGGACCGGGGCACGAACCCGTGTCCCCTGCATCGGCAGGTGGACTCTCAACCACTGCACCACCAGGGAAGCCCCACCACCACTTCTTTTTTTAAAGAAGGGAACCAGGGGCAAGGGACTTCACCTCTCTGGGCCTGGGTCTCCTCCACGTGACATGTGGACAACGAGCTACAGAGTTTACTTTCAAGCAGCAGCCTGGGGCTGGTCGGGAGGTCAGGACGTAAGTCCTGACTCTATGCAAGAGCTGGCGCAGAAGAAATGAATGGATGAATAAATGCCTTTGCTCTGCTGTGTGCCTTTGAGCAAGTCCCCTCCTGTTCATAGGCCCAGCTTCCCCTCCTAGAAAATGGAGTTGCCTGGGTGGTCTTTCAGGACCCTTGGGCACTGACACTCAGAGCTACTGTGCCCAGTCCAGAACACACACGGGAGCCACAGCAGGTGTTAGAGGAGGGCAGGCTATGCCAGTGCCATGGTTCTCGCACTTACTGGCTTTTCCTGGAGATCCCACAGAGCCCATAGCTGGCATCCTGAGGCTGTGCAGGTGAGAATTAAATGTAGCTTCTGCAACCTGTCACCCCTCAACTCCCCTTGAGAGTGAGAACAATGCCAGCCCTGCCCCCACCCTAGGAACACCATTTTGTCTGGAAATTCCACCACGGGGGAGGAGGAAGGGCTGGGGCCCTAGAATTTTTGTGCCTGCTCAAACAGGAAGTAGCTGAAAGTTTGGGGCCAAGGAAAACAAGTTCAAGGTCATCCTGGAAATCACCCCTGTTCCCCCTATGGTTAGGGACTTGCCCCTTTCCCCAGGTGGGGCTCTCCTGGTAATTAATAATTAGCACAGTGTGGAGCGGGGATGGTCCAGGACCACAGGCAAAGGCCTAAGAGGAGGCGAAATTCATCCAGCCTCATCTGGCATACCCTGGAGGACAGGGAGCTCACTACTGAACTGGCCCCCTGTCCTCAGAAAGTCTGAAAGTGAAGATGCCTTCCCACAACTAGGACTTACAGGAGACCTTTAGGGATCTAGTGGTCATCCTACTGTCTACTCATGGCTCAGAGGGCTTGTGACTTGCCCAGGGTAACACAGACACTACTCTCTCAGTTTCCAGCAGCAAATGAAGCTGTTACAGGCACAAGTAAGGAGAAGCCAGCAGGAGAGCTGGCGCCAGAGTCTGGGCTTCAGCCCCATCCCACATCCCTGCTGGCTAAAATGCCAGGGCTTGGGGGTGGGGGGGTTGGCCTCTGGCTGGCCTTTATTAGAAAGCCCGGAGGACATGGGAAGGGGCCCTGAGTTGATCCCGGTCCCACTGAGGGCCCTAGGGAAGCAGCCTGGGTTACAGAGTCCTTAACACAGCCCCTCTAACACCTCAGCCTTCTCTTGCCCTGTAGCCTCTGCCCCAGGAAATTGCAAGGCAGCTTCAGAATTTTCTGGGCCTGCTCTCTCTGACTTCGTGTTTCTTGTGTCCTCCTGGTGCCCCTCTCTCTCGTACCCACCCCCTTACACAGCCTCCTGTGCATGTACAGACCTGCCTTCCCACTCAAGCCCTATGGTGGGCTCCTTCCATGCCCTACCGGGCCAGGCCCACAGAGCAGCCTGGAGCCCTCGGGAGATGCTGGCCGGTGCTGCCCCCTGCCGGGCTGCAGAGCCCTGGGGAAAAGCGTTCTTGGCCCTGGCAGGACCAACCATGAGGAGGCCCAGCCTAGGACTCCCAGGGCTCCGGGGATGTGCCCCCCGAGGACCCCAGAGTGGCCTGGCACAGGGTCCCAGTCTGCTGAGTGACTTACACAAGCCTTGCCCACCCCCTCTCTGCCCCGTTCCCAACGGTGCAAAGCGGGTGGAGCAGAACCTCAGTTCTCAGACTTGAAGGCACTTCAGTCCCCTGGGGAGCATGTTAAAATGCAGATGCCCAGGCCCACCAGGGAGAGTCTGGTTTAGCTGGCCTGGGAAGAACCAAGGAATCTGCATTTTAACCAGCAGGGGTTGGGCCCACACTGCCCACACTGGCCTACCTACTGCTCTCTCTCTCAGGGCCCCTGGCTCTGCATGGAGGCTTCTGGGAGTCTAGCCCCTGACAGGGTTACCAGCCTTTTACAAACTGCAGCCTCTTGCCTTTCTCGGCACCTGTGTGTGGCAAGCAGGCAGGGGTTCCCATCCTCACAGTACAGACAGGCAAACTGAGGCTCAGAAAAGAGGCTAGTTTGGCCCCGTCCCATGATGAAACTCCCCGCTTCCACCTCCCTCTCTGGGTCCCCCAAATGCGGTCTAGATTCTGGGGCCCAGAAGGTCAGCTCAGGCCAGGCAGCAGCCCTGACTGGCCCCCTTTGTCCTGGTCTCTGTGCCCTCTGACCTCACCGGGTCCTGGGCTGATTAAAATATCCCCTTACAGCCCCGATAGGCCTGGTGTCTTCTTACAGGCTGGAAGGGACGCAGTCCCATCGGAGGCATCACTGCCAGCTTGGCCGTCCTCAGGAGCTGGATACTGCCGGCATAATGAGATCAGAGAGCCTTCGCCCAAAGTGTTTGCAAAGACCGGCCTGGAGAAACCGAGGCCCAGAGAGGGGAAAGCCTTGCCTAAGGTCACACAGGACACAGTTATTAACTCCATTATAGTCACTTACTCTCTGCCGGGCCATATTAATTCAGCAAGTCCTTATCCCAATCCTAAGAGGTGGACATTGTTACTCTCTCATTTCACAGGCATAGAAAACTGCCAGGACTTGATCTCACGCAGCTTAGCTCTTGATGATGACCCTGGGCTGCCACAAATGGTCTCCCCTTACCTGTCCTCAGGTAATTCACCTGCTAGCCCCTTTTCAGACACCAAGAAGACAGAGCCATTTGTAAAAAAGGTGACCTGTAGCAGCAAGGCCAGGGCCTTGGCTTCCAGTTGCAGCGGGCGGTGGGGGGGGGGCGCGGTCAGGGGCGTGGTCAGTAGGTGCTGCCCCAGGCCCCTCCCCGACCTCACCTCTCAGCACTCCCTACACCTACCCCTCCTCAGCCGCAATGGTCCCGGCCTCCCACTTCTCTCCTTCGTGGCTTTGCACCCGCCGTTCCCACTCCTAGGACACAGGACATGGGGCAGGCTTCCCAGGCTCCCAGCCCCCCTGTGAAGTGGGTTATTGCTAGCTCCAAATTCTAGCTTGAGTCTGTCCACCTCTGTCCTCTTCACCGTCACTACCTGCATCCAGGTCACTGCCACCTCTAGCTTTGGGGACTCTCACAGCCCCTAACTGGTCCCCCCAGATCCTCTCTGGCCCTCCTGAGTCTATTTTCCACAAAGCAGCCAGAGTGAGCATTTTCAAAACTGCCCTCTCTCCCAGCCACCTTGGCCTTCCTGGCCTTTGGACACTCTTTCTGGCTCATTCACCTCCCATGGCTCCCCCTTCCCCCCGCCCCCATCCGGGCTGTCCTGAGCCCCCTGGTCTACTCAGAGTGGGGACTCACTCTTCCCTTCCAGAGAACGCCTCCCCCTTCCCTCTCCAAACTCGCTGCTTCCTGGGTCATTTTCTCCAGGCCCCTGCACCTTTCCTCCAGGGAGCCCATCGCATTGTGCCATGACATCTATTTTTTGATGAGTCATCTCACGTCTGTCTCTCCTGGCACACTGCTCCCCCGAGGGTCAGGTCCCGTCTGCCTGGCTCACCGTCGTAACCCCAGTGCCCCGGCCAGTGCCCCGGCCGGCTCTGACACATGGTCACTGTCAATCAGGGGGAGGGGGAGGGCGTCATCGGCGTTGGAGTCCCCAGACCTCTGGGCCTCAGTATACCATGACGCTCCAGGGCTTACAGCAAAATGGGGCCACATGGCCTCCGGCCCCACCCCAAACCAGTCACAGCTCAGGACTTAATTCTCCTCCCCATAGGTTTTGTGTTTTCATTCTGTGATTGATAGCCCATTCAATAAATTTCCCCCATTATCTTTCACGTGCAGCGTGCTGCCTTTCTGCCATTTAATAATGCATTCGGGGCTTCCCTGGTGGCGCAGTGGTTGAGAGTCCGCCTGCCGATGCAGGGGACACGGGTTCGTGCCCCGGTCTGGGAAGATCCCACATGCCGCGGAGCGGCTGGGCCCGTGAGCCATGGCCGCTGAGCCTGCGCGTCCGGAGCCTGTGCTCCGCAACGGGAGAGGCCACAACAGTGGGAGGCCCGCGTACCGGAAAAAATAATAATAATAATAATGCATTTGGCTCGCCAGGCCTCTCCCTGGAGAAATCGAAGGCTTGGCTCCGATGCGGGAGCAGGCCCACAAGGCTGCCACGGATTCCGAGGGCTCCTTTTCAGACCCAAACCTTGAGCAGGTCTGAGCCTCACACTCAGGGCTAACTGGGCAGGGGTCCAACTCCTCTCCCCTCCCTCCTCCCCTGTGGCAGGGAAGCTTGGCAGGGAGAATGCAGGCTCAGATGTCCGGTGCCCACTGGGACCCTAGTGGCCAGTCTTAGGGCTGGTAGGAGACGCTGGTGCTTCCCCCAACCAGCCTCAGTGGTTTCCAGAGGCTCCACAGCCATGATCTTACTAATCTCCCTCTCCGACTCCCCAGGCAAGACAGGAACCCATCAGACCCGCTTCACACATAAAGAAACTTCTCTGAAATACAGGGGGACTGCAGCCCAGCCTTGCCTACCCCACTGGGTGCTTGCCAGGTTCAGACGAGGCCAGTGGAGATTTCTGAGGGTAGCCTCTGTGCTGGCGCTGTACCCAGTGCTTGACTTGAACTGTCTCACCCACAACAAACTTTAGAAGCAGAAGGTACTATTATGCCTATTTTATGGATGGGGAAATCAAGCCTCAGAAAGAAGCAACTTCCCTGGGATTATTCGGGAAGAAAATGGCAGTGCCCCGGAGGAATTGCTCCTGGAGTGAGGGCTGAGAAGGGTCTAGAGGCTCCAGGGAGCACACAGCTCCAGCCAGAGCTACCCACCAAAAACACAAAGCAGCAGAGAGGCAGGGACAGCTCAGGGCTGTAAGGTCCAACAGCTCAGGGGTTGTGATTCTACCCGTGGGCGTCCCCAGCTGTGTGACTGGGGCAAAGTCCCTTAACCTCTCTGGGCCTCATCTCCCCCATCTGTAGGATATGAATACCGTTCTCCCAGGACTGTCACGGCACTTGCATGAGGCAACACGTGGGAAGGTGCCTTGTAAACTGTCCAGTCCTGGGCCGCGTCACTTTTGCATGTTAGGACAGTGGCATAAGACATCATGCAAAGACCTGCAGAAAACCCTTGGGCTCCTCTAGGCAAAGTGTAACCGGCAGCTCTGAACCATGCAGGGATGTGGCCACACAACACAGACTCCTTCTCAGGCCACAAGATGCTTACATCACTCTGGTACCAGGCACCTCCCACCCAGACTTGGGAGAAACTGGGCGGCCCTCCTGCTCCCGGGCGCACATGCCCAGCACTGCCCGGCTGGCTGGGGGGTGTTGGGCAGGGGGGCGCTCCAGGCTAGCCTGGGCCAGGCCTGCCCCTGCCATCCCCTTCCCCAGCCCTCAGCTACTAGGTCTGCTTTCCTCCTCCCTCTTGCTCCTGGAAGTTTCTGCTTCCACTTGAGAGTTTCCGTGGCAACCACCTCTCTTCCTTTGATTGTTTTCCTCTCCTCAGTCACTTTACCCTCTTAACAAGCAAGTTTCTCTCTTCTTTCCGCTAAAGGGAGGATCACAGTGGGTTGGGGCAGTAGGTCTGGCCAGGAGAAAGAGGGCAGAGAGGGACAGGGCTGGGAGGGGAGAGGTGACCCCTGGGGTGCAGCCAGGGGGTTGGTGCAGCCACGGTTTGCCCTCACATGACCTCAGGGTCTGAGACTGTCCACAGGGTCCTCCATGGTAGGCTTCTTTAAAGGTGACTCTCCTGCTCAGAGGGCGAGCCTGGCTCTGCAGGGGAGGCTGAGGGTGCACAGCCGAGGCTTTGCAAGCTGGCTGGGCCTCAATCTGCTTCCCACTGTCTTGTCTTCACTCACAGATGCCCCACGTTTGGACGGCCTCCACGCCCAGGCCCCACTCTCTCTGCTTGGCGCGCCCTTCCTTTCGCGGGGCCTGGCTCCAAAGTACCGCCCCGACCCCAGCAAGGCCCCGCCCTCCCAGCACCCCCAGCCCGTCAGTCAGAGCTTCTCTCCTCCGCTGTGTCCATCCTAACCCTTCTCCCAGGCAGCCTTCTGCCCTGCAGGCAGGGCGTCTGGAAAGCAAAGCCAATGTCTCCCTGGCTCCATCTCCAAGCAGGTCCACAGGAGGCCGCGCTGAACCTACAGCCAGAGAGACCGGGGCTTCAGGCTGGGGTCCACCCCCAGCTAGCTATGGGCCCTTCACAAGTTTGCTCTAGAACTTGATGTTCCCTGTGGTCAAACATGGATGGAATTCACTTCCTCCCAGGCCGCTGGAGGCCGAAATGAGTTTTGTGGGTCTGAAAGAGCTTGGAAAATTCTGAAGAGTTGCACCAAGTCCAGGATTATTTTTAGACACTGAATTAGTGCCGTCCAATGAATAGCCCGGAGGCCTCCTTGACCCCGCGGCTCTCCCTCTTCACCTGCCCACCTCCTGAGGTAGGTACTGTGTCTGCACCACAGTCAACAGCCAGCAGCTTCCCTGACACACACACACACACACACACACACACACACACAGCAGCAGCAGGTTGGCTGAGGGGGCCTCTGAGACCCCAGTCAGCAGGGAGCCCACGTGCTGGGGGCAGGGCTGGGCCAGGAGGCAACACCAGAAGGGGCTCCCCAGCCGAGCAGGCTGTCCACCGCCTTCCCCTGTTCCACTACCTGCTTCCTTTCCACGCCCGCCCCTGAGGCTGGACCACCAGGACCCTTCCCTCGTGGTCTGGGAGGCTCCCCCGTGATACCTGCCAGAAGCGCTCTCCCCAGAGAAAGGTCTCCTCCTCCCCTTCCCCCGGGGCCCCCCTCCTTTCTCTGGTGCTGACAGTGAACTTCACCCCCACTGCCCGCCCAGCCTCAGACCTACACGTCACCCCTTACAAACTGCTCACAGAGGCTGCGCCTGCCCAGGCTTGTACTAGGATGGGGCTGGTTTCCATGTGCAAGGGGACGCCTGGGGCCGCGGTGGCTCCGGGAGGGGTTCATGTGTACACTTGAGGGCCATTTCTCCTCCCTCCAAAGACCTGCAGAATCACAGATTTGAGCAGGCTCAGAGGAAAAGGAATAAAGAATGTGAAATGTCAGAACCAAGTGGGTAAAGACAGGGCCAGCTGTGGCCAGCCAGGGACTCTCTTCTGCCTCCCATTCTGTCCCCGATCTGCTCCCAGTTCAAGAGTCCAGGATTCCCACAACTGACATTGGGAAACCAGGCCATTCAGCTCCCACACTGGGGTGCATGGGGGACACACCCCAGGAGCTGGCATTTGAAAACCCATGCAAGTACTGGCACGGTCCTGGGAGGGACACTGTGTGGGCCCAAGGGGGCTCCGACACAGTCCCTGTCCTCAGGGAGCTGACAGTCTGGTGGGACACGTGACCTCCCACAGGGACCCACCGACAAAGAACCAAGGCAGAGGAAGCATGAGGAAGGGAGTAACTAATCCTGACTGACAGGGCAGGGAGAAATCAAGGAAGGCTTCACAGAGGAGGCAGCATCTGGGCCAGGCATTTGAGAAGGATTCCAACAGGTAGATGGTGTTGGGGAAGGGAGGGAACCCACTGAGGTTTAGCGGCAGCCTGGGAACCACAGAGAGACTTAACTTGGCTTCCCTTTTCCAAATGCCACGTGGTTTGACCATGGTGAGGGCTCGGGCTAAGAGGATGTTGGCCCTGTGAGGAATTAACTGGGCCTCTTAGGCCAGGCAGGTGGTAAGTCCCCCAAGATGGCCCAGAAAGAGGCACTTTCCAGGCTGGTTCCTGAGACCAGAGCCTAGAGCAATGTCTGTTCTGGTCACTGGTGTCATGGGGCAATGGCCCAAGAGTGCAGAATGGGGTGGGGACGTAGAACCTGCCAGGTCTTAAAAGCCCTAAAGAAAAGAGTCTCCTCGAGTTCCCCGAGCAGCCCATTCCGGGATTTCACACCACCCCACGGTCGGCCAGGAAGTTCTTCCCCTATCTAACCTACATCTCTCTTGCTGAAATGTACACCCACCTTGCTGTGGAGACACAGGATTAACAAAGCACAGAGGCTGAAATGCCTCACCAGGCACTCTGTCCGCAGCCAAGGTGGGAGTGGGGGTGGGTCAGTGGGCACAGACACAGCCCCACCCTCACCCCCAGCTCTGACAAGAGAGGACAGGGCCCTGTTTGTGTGCATAATTAATCTACAGGCCTGAGGAGGGCCAAGCGAGTGGGAATGTCCTCTCCCTGGGCCTCGGAAGCTTCCCTGACCCAATTTAGAAGCCGCGTTTATTGTGTTGTTCATGTCAAACCTTCCCAATGAAGTCTCTGTTCCCAGCGTGCTCATGAATTTTCCGGGGGTTTAATAGTGTACAATCTGAGAACGATTCATTAAGAAGATTAACCCCTCCCCCCCGAATATGCTTCCGCATGCTCTACAAAACAGGGCAAATTTATTCTCTGGCATCAGCAGGCTCCCACTGCCCGGAGCAGCGCAATCACTCAGAGAGGTGAAAGCTAGAACCCCTCAGCCCGGGAGGGAGGGAAGCCATGCGGGTAGTGGGAGACGCTGTGAGAGTCCAGGGTGAGCGTGGGAAGGTGGGAATGGAATGCCAGGACCCCAAGGCTCAGCAGCAGAGGGAGCAGGGCCCGTGTTCCAAGACCCCGCCTTCCTCCCTCGCCAACTTTACCCAGGGCATCCCTGCTTGGGGTGGGGGGTGGGAGGGCGGGGCCCTGGGCTCCCAGCTGAATGCTGGTCTAGAGACTTCTGCTCTGGGACTTGGAAACAAAGAGGGGCTCCTAGTGTCACCCTCTGAGCACCCCTCTCTTTTGCCACATCTTCCCGACACTGGGACCTCCCAGACGGAAGGAACTCCGGTCAGATACCACCAGAGGTGTCAGAAATATACGAAACTTGTGCTTGATCTTTCCTGAAAGTCTACACTGGAGGCGCCAGAGCAGGCCTTGCTGAGGGACAGCTGGACAGAGGAGGTGAAGACAGGGTAAGGGGCAGCTGCCCCAGCTCTTTGGAACAACAGGGAAGATGGCACCAGGCCCAGGCTGGGGGGTGGACCTGGTCTCAGATGCCGGCACACCGGCCCGGCCTCCGTGAGGATCTGAAACCTCAGACTTCGCTTCTCTTCTCCCTGCAGCCCCTCCCATCCAGCGGGTCCCCAAGAGGATGATAAAAACAGTCAGAGCGACGGCATGCCCACCACTCCCTCTGTGCCTGGCACTGTGCTGAGTTTTGTTTTGTTTTGTTTTTTGCGGTACGCGGGCCTCTCACTGTTGTGGCCTCTCCCGTTGCGGAGCACAGGCTCCGGACGTGCAGGCCCAGCGGCCATGGCTCATGGGCTCAGCCACTCTGTGGCATGTGGGATCTTCCCGGACCGGGGCACGAACCCGCGTCCCCTGCATCGGCAGGCGGACTCTCAACCACTGCGCCACCAGGGAAGCCCTGTGCTGAGTTTTAAACACATTTCATGCTCAGAACAACCCTGCCAGGCCGGTGGGATTATCACCGCAAGTCTCAGATGAGGAAATGAACCTTAGAGGGTGTAATCGACGTGGCCGAGGCCACGCAGCTAATAACCGACAGAACCAGGATTCTAGACTTCAGACTCTAGCACCTGAGGTCTCAGGGACCTTCCACCCGCCTCATCCCACAGCAGGGACGACTCCCTGCTCTGTCCCCATGAGGACCCTCAGTTTGGGCTCCGTTCAGGTCTCCACATCCCCCATCAGAGGACCGCCCAGTCGCCTGACTGGCCACCCAGCCCCCAGCCCCATCCCCTCCCATCGTCCCTCCACCAGCAGCCAGAGGGACTGTCTTGCACTGCACACCTGACCACGTCTCTCCACTGAAAACTTCACCGAGGCTCCCTGGGCTGACAGCATGGGCATGAGCTTCCTTGCCTTGCATTCAGGGCCCCCAAACCATCCCTCTGCTCTCTGTCCCACCATCTCCCTCCTCCACACTCACCACGTGTACCCAGGCTTCCGGTCTCCATGCCTTGACTCCTGCTGGCTGATGTGCTTTTCCCCATGTCTCTTACTTCAAAATTCTCAAGGCTCAAGTCCAGTACCACCTTCTCCACAAAGCCACCCCGGGATCAGGCCCTACAGCAGAAGTGACTTCTCCCTCCTCTGAACCCCGACAGCACAGGGTCTCCTGGGCCCCTGGTACAGCCAGTTTAGGTGCAGGTCTTTCTCCCCGCCCCCTACCCCCAAGGAGCCCAGGTGCTCCTGGAGGACAAGGTCTTCCCTCACTAGGGGCTCTTTCCCCACCCCACCCCCATGCAAGGCCCAGCACACAGCTGGGTACACGTTGCAGGCTGGTTCAGTGCAGACTAGTCCCCTTGGCAACAGGACACCTTGACCAGTGAGTTGGGGGGAGGCCAGAGCAGCCTGGGTACCCGGCCTGTGAGTCCTTCACCTTTTTCGGTGCTGTGGACTCCTATGGCCTCTGGTAAAGCCTAAGACCCCCTTCTCAGAAAAATGTTTTTAAATGCATAAAATAAAATATCAAGTATTACAAAGGAAACCAATTACATGGAAATATGATTATCAAAATATTATTAAAAATTATTGGCAGTATGTTTGCTTCTTTATTAATGCCTTAAATAACAAGGTACCGTTCTAAGAGCTACTATAATTTTGAAGTAGGAGGAACAAAAGCATTATTCAAGATACCCACAAAACTATACTATGACATGATAGTTTCTGTGATTTCTATGATTTCTACAAAATCACAGAACAGTTAATGCCACTGTGGTTTATCACCTACATTTGTAATGAAAGAATTACAATTTGGAATTGTAATTAGTGGTTAGCAAAAAAGGTGGGATTTGATTTTTCCTGTCCAAGTTCATGGACACTCCAGATTCCACCCAGAGACTCCTGGGGTCCCTGGTTAAGAACCCATGGCTTATAAAAAAAGAACCCATGGCTTAGAGGCAGGGGCTGATGGGAAAAGAGCAAGGTTTGTCCCGGAGTCCAGATTCTGGCTGTGCACTGTCCTGAGAGTCCCTGACCTTTTCAGAGCTCCGTCTCCACCCACCTGCATGGTCAGATCACCATGGAGGAACCAAGCCCTGTGCTCACAGTTTGCTTGCTCTGGCTTATCCTGAAGCCCCTCAGTGGGGTAGGCTTGGCAGAGCTCCTGGAGAATGACCTCTTGGAGCCGCTGTGCCCCAGACAGCCTAGCCCAGGGCCTCAGGGCCCCTGGCCGCCTCCCAGGGAACTTGTTTTATGTCCCCGAAGAGCAGGGCTGACAGGCGATAAATCGCCGAGGAAGGATGGAGTGGGCTCAGACTGTCTGCCTGGCGCCCGCCCAGCCACACTGCTGTACCCACCACCAACCTCCGCAGGGATGAAAGCACCATTAATTACCCGGGAAGAAAGGGCGCCATGACAACGCGCCCAATGGCTGCTCGGAGATCATCTCTGGCCACATTTTCTGAGTGTAGCGCCAAGCCTGGGGGCTGCTGTCAATCCTCCCCTCCCTCTGTCACCTCCTCTCCTCCTGGGATCCCCCAGGGCCATCTTTCAGCCTGGGTCCTGCCCTCAAACACTCCTGACCTACCCACCAAAGACTCATGAATGGATTGCTTTTTGCAGACAGGGCCCCCAAACAGTGATCCCCAAGGTGGTGTGGGACCCGAGAAGGCAAGGGGGTCAACTCTGTCACCTCTGTCGCCTTCACCAGCACGAGTCCATCACCGAGTCCTAGGGACTCCACTTGGGAAGTCTCTGGCCTCACCCAGACCTTGCTGCCAGCTCTAGTCATCATCCCACGTCCAGGTGATTGATTCACCTGCATGCTACCCCATACCAGTTACCCTGTGCAGGTCTGTGCCAACCACTGTCCAGGCAAGAGCTCAGACGACCCTACTGCCAGCCCTGTGAGCGAGGCACTATTATTATCCCATTTTACAGGCAAGGTAACTAAGGCTCAGAGAGGTTAAGTGACGGCACAAGGAGTCACAGCTGGAAACTGACAGAGCCAGAGTTTGAGCTCTAGTCTGTCTGGCTCCAAATACCCCTTTATCAGCTCTCCAGCCTCCAAGTGGTCCCCCCATTCTCTCTAAAGAGTCTCTCTTAAGGAGGTTTGCCAGGCCCCTCCACACACCCTTCCCTCCCTTTCCTGCCTCTGCCCAGGGGCTCCCTCAGAGACCAGACACTCGTCTCCCTGCCCTGCTGGCCCCATACCACCTCCTCCAGGAAGCCTCCCCTGATTGCAGAGTCAGAAGCCTTCCAGTCCTCCCAGCCCTTAGCAGAAGCCACCAGAAATGACCACTAGTATCACCTGTGGGTAGGGGCTAAATGAGTCTTTTCCCTCATTACTTCCCCCACCATACTCTCAGCTAGACCCAGACACACCACAGGGGCTCTTCCAAGAGGAAAGATGAGGAAAGTCATGCTGGCAGATGAATGAGTGAGCTCCTGGCTCGATGCTCCTGCCAACCTCCCACCAGAGGCAGGTCTGTTCATCCGCAGGCAGGGGGTGGCTGCCCCAGGATCACCGGAATGGGGGCCCACCTGACCAGTCAACCAGGATGGCTAAGGGGAGTAGGAATTGGCATCGCAGCAACTCCCTGAGCAGAGGGGAGCCCTGGGCCAAAGGAACAAAGTCAGCAGATGCCCTGGACCCGCACATTGCTCAAGAAGAACCCAGAGAAGGGCCAGACCCAAGTTCAAGGCCAAGGAAGAACCATGACTTCTGCTCTGAGCTCACGGTGGGAAAAACATCCGTGCCATTCCCAGCAACCACTTTCTCTAGACAGAAGCGACACTGGCACCTGAGCCTGATGCGGTCCACAAAGGATGCTCCCTGAAACACCCCAGGGGGCCTCAGACACCTGCAGAGGGGGCCTAAATCAACATCTCACCCTGGACTGCAGAATGTTCTATGCAGCACATAGAAATAGTGAGGGAGAGGTCCATGTCCTAACTAGGAAAACCTTTCCAAAATATCTTAGTGAAAAAAGCAATTTGCAGAATGATTTTTTAAAAATTGTTGAACAGAATCATAGATTTCTTCCATGGATACATATGTATAAATGAGAGCTCAAAAGAGCACTGAGAAAAAGCACTCCAAAGCCCCCCCCTTCCGGCTGGGTCCTGCCCCACAAAGTCCACCCAAACGCTACCGGAGCCCTAGCCCCGCCCCACTCCTCATGCAGGAGAAGCTCGTGACCACATCACTTCTCACCCATGACAGGCAGAGTATAAATGACCCCAACCTTTGCGGAGGGCACCTTGACAAAGTGTATCAAAAATTAAAGTCCATAAAATGTCCATTTTAAATTCATGTAATCTTTCTCCATCCTATCCCTCAGATAAACTCTCACAAGAACAGATGTACAAGGATGTTTCCGTACCCGTTTGCAGCAGGAAAAAAAAAAACCTTGAAAACCACATCCATGTCCATCGTCGGGGGGCCTGGCTGAATCAATTACGGTCCCCTCCAGAAGACGGAATTCTGTGCCGCCCTCTTGCAGCGGGAAGCAGAGATGCATGTGCAGACATGGGGCGCTGCAGGGTGAAGGTGCAGGGTACGTGGGACAACCCCCTGGATGCACACATCCATGGAGGCACGGAAACAGGTTCCTGCATAGTCTTCCAAAAATAAACAGTGGTTACTCTGGGGAGCGTGCGTGTGTGTGTGTGTGTGTGTGTGTGTGTGTGTGTGTGTCGAGTGGGGGGCAAGCAAGGGGAGAGGTTTAGTTTTCACTTTATACCCTTCTGGAATGATTTTATTTTAAATCATGGAATAGGCTGTTCTTATATATTAGAAAACAGGTCCTGGTGCGGGATGTTGATTGTGGAGGAGGTTGTGTGGGAGGGGGGCAGAGAATACGGAACTCTCTCTACTTCGCGCTCAATTTTGCTGTGAACGTCAAACTGCTCTAAAAAATAAGTCAATTTTAGGGGCTTCCCTGGTGGCGCAGTGGTTGGGAGTCCGCCTGCCGATGCAGGGGACATGGGTTCGTGCCCCGGTCCGGGAAGATCCCACATGCTGCGGAGCGGCTGGGCCCGTGAGCCATGGCTGCTGAGCCTGCACGTCCGGAGCCTGTGCTCCACAACGGGAGAGGCCACAGCAGTGAGAGGCCCGCCTACCGCAAAAAAATAATAATAATAAATAAATAAAGTCAATTTTAAAAGGAGAATTAGAGATTAAAAGCCTTTAGACATTTGAAAACACACAGAACTTTGTCCTCCCAAGTCACAGCTGTTCCAAGTTGAATCTCCCTGCGCCTTCATCACTCTCCACAAGTCCTAAGCTCCAGCCTGGCTCCCACGTGGGGACGGGCTGGAAGGTGGACCCGCCCAACTAAAGCTCAAACTGGGGAGACCTGTTGAGGTCCCACCTCTGAACTTCGGCTCACACTACTCCCTCTGCCTAGAACGCCTCTGTGCTGTCGCTGTGCAGGTTCAAATAACATCCTCCTTGAAAGCCCATTCCAGGCACCTTCACCCCCTGAGATACAGGCTTTCTGAGGACAGTCTGTGTCCCCAATATCTCCCTGCAGCCTCCAGGGCTGGCCAGTGCCTGGCACAGAGCTCAAAAGCCCCAACCACTGTCTGGACATCTCTCTGGGGCCACTCATTTTGCCTTGAATTATGACTCTGCCTTCCCTTAGCAGCAGGGAGCTCCCCAGAGGGGTCCCCGGGACCACACTCGCAATACCTGCCCAGCCCTGTAGCTCATCCAGCTCAGGCATCTCGAGGGCTAATGCCAGTGGGAGCCAGGAAGGGAAGAGAATGAGGGAAGCAGGCCAGCCAGACTCAAAGGAGTACTCACAGGACTTCCCTGGTGGCACAGTGGTTAATAATCCGCCTGCCAGTGCATGGGACACGGTGGTCAAGCCCTGGTCCAGAAAGATCCCGCATGCCGCGGAGCAACTAAACTGAGCCTGCACTCTAGAGCCCGTGAGCCACAGCTACTGAGCCCATGTGTTGTAACTACTGAGCCCGCGTGCCTAGAGCCCATGCTCCACAAGAGAAGCCACCGCAACGAGAAGCCCGCGCATAGCAATGAGTAGCCCCCGCTCACCGCAACTGGAGAAAGCCTGCACACAGCAACAAAGACCCAACGCAGCCAAAAATTAATTAGTTAATTAATTTTTTTTAAAAAGGAGTATTCACGCCCCAGCCTACGGCGAGGCTACTGGAAAGCAGGTCCACAATGGCCAGATGATCTGATTCAAGAGTAACTACCAGATTTTAATTTTTGAAAACCTCCTGACTATTATATGTAAGCAACTCGTGCACATTTTAAAACAAACACCATACAGGTCATATCAAATAGGGCTGCATATGCCAGATTCCGTCCAGTCCGCCTGTCTCCAGTAGCCTCAGGGAGCAACAGCTCAGAATTCAGAGCAGCCGCAATGAAAAAAGAAGAAAAAAAGGCAAAAAAAAAAAAAAAAAAAACCCAACCCTCCTTGATCCTGCCATCCTGTCAGCCCAAACAGCCCCAGAGCCCACACCCACACCTCAGCACCAAGGGGGCTCAGGGACCAGCCATTCTGGAGGCAGCCCAGTTAGCTCTGTAGCCACCAGCTGTGTAACCCAGAGCAAATGACTTCACCTCTCTGAGCGTCTGCTTCCTCCTCTGCAAAATAGGGGGGAAAATATAACAGTACCTGTCTCCCAGGGTGTTGTATGGCTACTGAGCTGTCCAGGGACCTGGGAAAGGGCCATAGCCTGTAAGGGTTCATCCTTATCGTGACCAGCAGGGACAGTTAAGCCTAGAGGAGGTGAGGGACACAGCCACATCACAGAGGGGCTGGGTGGCAAAGCTGGGGCCCCCTCTCCCTCAGCCCCCAACCATGCCCTTGGTGGGGCAGGAAATGATAAGCCTCAGAGCTGCCCAGGAAGGCCTGTTACAGAGGCATACTCTTCTCCAAACCTACTAGGTCCCCAAATAACAGAAATTAACATTCATGGAGCACTTACTACATGGCTGGCACCATGTGAAATCCTTCAAATGAGCTCCTATCATTTCACTTTCTCAGCAATCCCGGAAGGTAGTTATTATCACTTCCCCATTTTACAGATGAGTAAACCGGGACTCAGACAAGTGACCCGACTTGTCCAAGGTCACCTAGTAAGCGGTACAGCCTGGACTTGGCTGTAGACAGTCTATTCCAGTGCTCTCAGCAGCCACCCCAGACCGCTCCTAAGGTGCCTTCCTTCTCTTTTCCTCAAACCCTGTGATTCCTCCAGTTGACCGAGTCCTGGGGCCACCAGGAACAGGACTCCAGCTCCAGGCAGGCTGGCTAGGGCTGGGGCACAGGGGCAGGGAGCCACAGACTCGAGCTGCTTCAGGGAGGATGGGGCTCTGAGGTAAGCAGGGGGCTGGCTGCACCAGGAGGGAACCCCCAAGCTTTGAGGCTGGAGGCTGGGACTACAGTCCAGACAAAACCAGCCAAACTGGCTTGGCCCCAGGCAGGTGAGAGAACCGCCAACATTTTCTATCTTGAGAGAATTTGCAAATGTGGAAGGAATAGAAAAAGCCGAACCGTGTGGAGGTGAAGAAAACTCCGAGCCTTAAGGCTGAAAACCTACCCTTGGGGTCCTCCAGCCCCCAAGAAGAGGAGGCCTCTTGCCCTGGGTGAAGCTCCACTGGCCTGACACCACCACCCTCGAGGTCATATTTGGAGGTGGTCACTCCGGCCTAGGGTGACTTATGGGCCAACATGTGTTCCCCTAAAATTCACATGTTGAAGCCCCGACCCCCAGTACCTCAGAATGTAACTGTGTTTGGAAATAAAGTCTTTAACGAGGTGATTAAGTTAAAACGAGGCCATCGAGGTGGGGCCTATAGTCCAATCTGACTGGTGTCCTTACAAGAAGAAATTGGACACACAGAAGGATGCCAGGGGCCCACATGTACAAAGGACAACCAGGTGAAGAGGCAGGAAGAGGGTAGCGACCTGCAAGCCAAGGAGAACAGGCCTCAAAGGAAACTATCCCTGCCGACACCTTGCTCCTGGACTTCTAGCTTCCAGAACAATGAGAAAATTAATTTCTATTGTTTAAGCCACCCCGTCTGTGGTTTGTTTTGTTTTGTTTTGTTTTGCGGTACGCGGGGCTCTCACTGTTGCGGCCTCTCCCGTTGCAGACCACAGGCTCCGGACGCGCAGGCTCAGCGGCCATGGCTCACGGGCCCAGCCGCTCCGCAGCATGTGGGATCCTCCTGGACCAGGGCACGAACCCGTGTCCCCTGCATCGGCAGGCGGACTCTCAACCACTGTGCCACCAGGGAAGCCCCTGTGGTATTTTTTATGGCAGCCCTAGTGGGGTCCAGCCATGCTGTTGAAACAAGGCCCCTGGCCTGGCCATCTGGAGCGGACCTTGGGCATGTCAAGTCAATCTCCTCTGCAAAGACGGGGTGAGAGGAGCTGGCCACAAGCTTAACAGGGACGGCGTGAAGCTCAGGTGAGGCCAATAGCAGCCAGGTAGGGAGTGGCAGCCCACCTGCCCAGCAGCCCCTGTGCCCTCCCCCAGGCATCCACACACTGTCCTTAGGAATGCATCTGCCCTGGACTCCTTCTAAAGACTGTGAACATTAAAAAGCATCTGGACCTTGAAAATCACAGTCCTCCAGGAATGAACACTTGGGCAGGGGCAGGTTGTCAGTTCATCCTGGTTTCCCTGCAACTACAGTGGTTTTAAAACTGAAAGTCCCATGTCCCAGGAAATCCCTCCCCCCGCCACCAGTCCTGGGCATATCGAGACGGCTGGTCACCCTAGCCAAGGGTCTGCCCCCTTGAGGCCTCCATTTACCCATCCATGTGTTCATCTGACAAATATTTACTGAGGACCTACTATGTACCAGAAACCGCCAAATGCTAATGGTGAAAAGCCAGACAGAGAGCCTGTCCTCCTGGGCTTTCTGTCCTGTGAAACAAACAAAAACAAGCATTAAAAAAACTATCAATACACACACACGCACATGTATACACACATGTAAGTTAAGACTGTGATGCGTGCTAGAGAGGAAAAAACAAATATTGAGGCAGAGACTAACAGATCACGGGAAGGGTCACCCTCGATGAGACACGTGGTCCCAGAGGAAGGTCATTTCAGGTGAGAGCTGAAGTGGGACATTCCAAGGAGGAGACGGGACCAGAGGTGGACAAAACCAAAGGAAAGACCAGCGAGGCTGAAGAGTGGTGAGGACGGGGAAGGCGAGGTGAGCCGGGACAGGCCAGCCAGACGTCAGGGCCAAGGGCAGGTTACATGTGGCTCCCAGAGCAGTGGGAAGTGAAAGCAACTTGAACCAATCTACCTTAAATTTTAAAAAAACCACACGCACTCTGGTGACTAAGTAAAGAACAGACTGTAGGAGAGCAAACAAAGGAGTGAGTCCGGTTAGAAGCATCCTGCAGTCACCCAGAAGAGAGGATGGCAGCCTGGATCTGGATGAAACTGGGGAACTGGGACTATGGACAGATCATGGTTCTTCCCCATTATCCAACTGATCTTCCTCTTTAGTTCAGCAGCCACTGTCTTTGTCCCAAGAAGACCCCTGGGAATCAGTCAGTCAAAGCCCAGGGGCCTTGGCAATGGGACTTAACCCGCCCCCCTTCCCCACACACACCTCACAGTACCTGTCACTTTCTCAGTCAACCCTATCCCAAGCTGGCTGGGAATCAATCTCGTCCAAGGGGCCAAGTGACTGTGAGCTTTCCTCCCGCCTGGGGGGTGGGGCTGGGGCCCTGGTGGTACTTTTAAGCTATTAACAATTGACATCTGTTAATTATTAGTTTGTCCAACTCTGTTTTGCTTTCACCCACACCACTGCTCAATCCACTGGCAGCCCCGGCCCTGAGAAGTGGAAATATTACCTCCCAACAGAGAGATGGGGAAGCAGAGACCCCTCGTGCTCTGGGGAGGGAATGACTCCATCAGACCTGGGTTTAGAAAGGTCCCCTGGAGGTGGGGTGCAGGGGGAAGCAGGAGGCGGTGGCTGGGGCATCGCCTAGTGGACAGTGGGGGCAGGGATGGAGGTAGGAACCGGTGGCCAAGGGAACTACTGGTCTTTCACGCACGAGGAAGGAGGGGAAGGAGGGGAGGCAGAAGGCAGGGCTCCCCCGGCCCGGGGGCCTGGCCAGCGCAGCCTCCACCTGAAAGCAGGAAGTCGGGGCTGGGGGAGGGGTGGTTAGGGGTGGGAGGAAGTGGTTTTAGTGGAAGCAACAGGATTTCCATGTTGGACCAGTTGATGTGCCTTAGAGCATCTGGTAAAAATCACTTCTCCATCTGGAACTCTGGAGGGAGGATTAAAGTGAGAGACTTACCGTCAGGATTGGAAGTAGTCCAGGTTCGGGGGTAGTTGACACCCTGAGCGTGAATGGGGTTCCCAGGTCAGAGGAGGGTAGCCAGGGTAGGACCCTCCGAGGGTCAGAAGGCATCTACATGCAAAGGGCCAGGAGGTGCAGTGTCTGGGAAGGCGAGAGTCGGGCAGCTGGAGGCTGGTACCCACCGTGGGAAGGCTGGCTGAGGCCCCGAGCAGTAATGATATTATAATCATCAAAGATCCCATGTATCGGGACTTCCCTGGCAGTCCAGTGGTTAAGACGGGTTCGATCCCTGGTTGGGGAACTAAGACCCCACATGCCATATGGCGCGACAAAGAGAAAAAAAAAAAAAGATCCCATGTAGAGTTTCCTTCACGTGCCAGGTCTTGAACTAGGGACGTGATCATCTATCTCAATGACACCTGCATAAATCCTTTGGGGGTTTGTACTGTTATCCCATTTTACAGACGGGAAAGTCAGCAAAGGGTGGTATAGTCACCCAGCTGGTCTTGAACCCAGTCGGACTCCAGATCCTACACATACTTTTAACCACTGTATGGGGTCTGGGGGAGGGTCAGCGCTTGCTGACTGGTCAGTGGCGGATATTGTCATGGGGAAGGGGTTCCTAGGGGCCAGAAGGTGACCAGGTAGGGGCCGACAACTGTTCTTCCAGCTGGGAAGAGTGGGAGGGCGGCTCCGGCAACTTCCTCTAGCAGCTGGCCCCGGCAGCCACAGTAGGAGCCGCCCATCTGAGCGGAAGGACCTGGAAGGCTGCAGCGGGGGGCCAGAGGCGGGAAGGACCTTTAGTTCTTGTTCTGCCTTTAGGACCCAAACTTGGAAAACAAAGACCGCTAAAAACAATTTGATGACTAAAATTTTTGACGGTTGCTAAGTTTAGCGCCCAGGGTGGGGTAGGCACAGTGACGTACAACGTGCAAATCTTGACTTCCACCACCAGCCCGATGTCCTATCTGGGTCCCCTGTTTAACTCCTCTGTCTCCACACTTCCAAATAATAACTTGCAACCCAAATAGGGCTTAGAGATCAATGAGATCCACATTCAGTATCCCATGAGTACCTACCACCTAAGCTAGTAAGGGCGATGTTTCACCCAAAGAAATCAACCACTAATGGTGGAATTTCAGGCACCAGAGGTGGTTTACAGGAGCTCCTAAAATCATACCAGTTCTCAACCTGGTAAACAGGGATAAACACTAGGCACTCAAACTAAAACAGTGCCTGGAAGATAGGCACTCAATAAATATGTGCCCCTGCAGGCAGGAGCTGTGCAGTTCACTGATGTCACAGTCAAAGGACAAGAAGGCCTCCCTGGAGCCTCAGAATGCCAGGAACCACAGCCTCCAACAATCACCCCTCATCATGTCCTATCTCATTATAATTTACCTGTCGGTTCCGTAGGATAGTATTATGTATGGCCAGAAAGGGCTTCCAAGCACATGTATTTGGTCTTTTGAAGTTTGGAGGAGTCTTTCGACATTATTTAGTTTCAACCCAATTGTTTTCAAACCTTAAAAGCACCTATAGGGCTTCCCTGGTGGCGCAGTGGTTGAGAGTCCGCCTGCCGATCCAGGGGACGCGGGTTCGTGCCCCGGTCCGGGAGGATCCCACATGCTGCAGAGCGGCTGGGCCCATGAGCCACGGCCGCTGAGCCTGTGCTCCACAACGGGAGAGGCCACAACAGTGAGAGGCCCGCGTACCACAAAAAAATAATAATAATAAAGCACCTATAACACCCAACAAGGGATGGCACCCAGGCCCTCAGAGCGCACGCAGAGCCTGCCTCTCCCAGCAAGGCGCAGACCGCTCTCACTAATCAATTATGCCGCTCTTTCCTGCTGAGCCAGGCTGTGGCTTCAGATCCTTCTCAGGGCCCAGGGTCTGCTTGGTTTTGTTCTAGGATATGATGTGCCTCCAATGTAAATTCCTTCTTTGGAGGAAAAAAAAAGTGTCTACAAAAATCCATTGAATTTACCAGCCATTCATGACATGTGCATCGTGTTTCTGGGCTTTCTGTTGTTTTTGCCTGTGCTTGCTCCCTCTTCTTCTGGGGCCAGTGCCCCAATCTTCCCTGGGGACCCACTTCCTCCACTCCCACTGCAGTGGAGAAACAGAGCTTAGAACTGGGTGGAGTGAGAGGAGAGAAACAGATATCACGGCCTAACTCATTCAGTTACAGTCCATTGTGCTTCCTTGGGTTCTGTAGATATGTGAGCCCATAACATCCCTCTAAATTTGGCCAGTTTGATGGGATCTTTGCCTCTTATTCCTGAAAGAGCCCTGGCTGACCACCCACACACACACTGAGCTGGGCACTGAGGGGTGATCCCAGGGTGACAAAGGGTCCCTGTCCTTCAGGAGTTTCCCAGTCTAACGTATGGTTACATAGACTCAAGGAACCAGTCACAGAACCAACTCCAACTAAGATGGTGATGGAACAAGAGAAACCACTCTCCCCTCAAAGGGCTCATCCCCTCCTCCGCTAGGCTGATGCTGAGCCTCCCAACCCCCCCACTACAGCCCCCAGGGGTCCTGGACCTGGAGTCAGGAGACTGGGAGTGCGGTGGGCACTTGGACAGATCACCCTGGGCCTCGACTTCCTCATCTGTAAAATGGGGAGGAAAATGCCATGTGAACCCCAGGCAGGGAGTTGCAGTGTCCAGGTCTCACGGAGGGAGGGAGGGAGGGTAGTGGTTATGACAAAGGACAGGCCACCTCTGGGGCTGGACCCTCCTTCTCCCTGGGTGAGGGAGGGGTGGGGGGTGGAGAGATTCCACTGAAGCCCCTGTACCATGCTGCCCCCCCACCCCCCACCCATATAAGCTCCAGGTGAGAAACCTGAGGAACCTTGTAGTCCAGGCTTTCCCTTCCACATCTAGAGCGCTCACTCATTTGAAATTAGGCCTTTTCTGGGCATTTGCTGGGGGCCGTTTCTGGGAGGAAATGCCCACACTTGCCTTTTTATCCACTGAGCAGATAAACCTCCCAGTCCCACGCTGAGATCCTCCCTTCATGCCCTTCTCAGCACCCCCACTAAGCAGGCACCCTGACCTGCCCTCCCCTCCCAGGGGACAGCAGTGCCCCAGGCAGCAGGGTCCAGAGCCAGCGCCTCAGGCTACCCAGAGGAAAGGGCAGGCCGATTCACAGCAGCTGATCTCCTTCAAGGCTCTCCTAGGAGTCGCCACTTTCTCCCTGGCCCTCCGGAAGGCCAGATGACAACAGCCAGGGTCAGGGTCAGGCTGGGGCCAATGGCCAGGACTAAACGCCCAAGGTGAGGGGTGACCAAACCCATCAGATCTGACACTTGCCTTTCAGCTCTTCTTTTTCCTACAGTAAACCTGCCCCAGTTCCACAGTCAAGTGAGCTCCCGTGCAACCCGTGCACTGTCAGGATGAGAGGGGACCAATGCAAAGGTAAGAACTGTATCATCTATCACACCACCCTCGCCACCAGCAGCAGCGCCGCTGGCCGCCCACACACCCTTGAAAACGCCTTTGTGGGCATCCCCCTGCCTCTGCACCGGCACCCTCTCCTAAAACAATATTCAGCAGCTCTGAATCACCAAAAGCAATTACTCCAAGAAGGAATTTAGGCAGACAGGCCCTAGAATAAAGACAGCAGATCATTCCCACTGTCAGGTAACTGCTCCCCTGAGAATTTCCCATAATAAAAGAGGAATCAGAAAGAGAGCATTTTTTCCCCAGAAAGGAAGGGGAGACTGCGTTGATAAACAGAAGGCTCTTCTCTTCTCTGCTGCCTCTTCTCCCCTCCCTCAGCTGTGCCCCCGCGGGACCAGAGCATAGTGGAGTCACGGAATCCACGGGGATCGCTGGGGGAGGCAGGTGGGGCCGAGTTCCGGGGTCCCAGGCGCTGGGGACAGTGCTGGCTTCCCAGAGGACATTTGACTCCCGTGTCCTTCCTCGGGCAGGGATGCGGACTGCGCCAGGGCTCCTGTTACACGCAGGCTCAGGGATGCACGATTTGGCAGTTAACCTCTCTCTGTTTCATGTGTCCATCTCATTCCCTCAACAAGGCCAAATGCCCTTTGAGAGCAGGTCACAGCCAGCCCTTCCTTGCCACCTGGCCCTGAACACCCACATAAAGGACCCGCCACGTGATCCAGGAGGTGATGGAGACGCACACAAGTTTACCTGGGGCCAGTTACTTGGTTTCCTTGACTGTCAAATGGGGAGATACCATCAAACTACTATATAGATGTCTACAACGCCACGTCCCCCAAGAAGGTCACAAAGCTTTGTCAATAGTTATTCCAGGAAGAAAGTGTCCTAAGGTCAGAGGTTTGGAGAGTTCTGGGGCAAACAAAGTTCGACAGATTTCTGTACTGCAGAACTTCTCAGAGCCTTTACAGTTGCCACTGTGGGTTGGTACTGTACAAATGGGCATCAAGTATGCAGCCTTTTCCAAAACTCCTTTTTTACAAAGTATCTTCCAGACTGTCATTCCATGGGACATACCTGGGTCAACAATAGTTGCAGACAAAAGGCATAACAAGGATGTAATAAGGCATTTAAGGGGGACTGGCTGGGGGGGGGTGGCTCCAGGAACATTTCACGGAGGGCACAGTGCTTGAGATAAGTTCTAAAGGAACAAGGAAGGGCAAAGACAGGGACATTCCAAATAGAGGGGACTGGCCAGCAGGAGCCCAGAGGTGGGAGAAGCCTGGGCGTGCTGGTTCTGGTTGTTATCTTGACAGAATGAGGTAAAACAAATGGGGAGGGTCTTGGGGTAAAGAACACAGTAAGGCTTTTTTTAAGATCCTTAAATAAAAACAATGGCTTACTTGTATGAGTACTTACTCTGGGCTGGCATTACGTGTAGAACAATTCTGACAATTCCTATAAAGCAGGATCTATTATACGCCCCTCACTTCAGAGCCAAGGACAAGTTAAATGACTATGCCAATGTATGCAGTTACTGAGCGGCAGGGCAAGGACTGGAAGCCCCCAGGACATCAAGTTCAGAACCCATGCCCTTGGGAATTCCCTGGCGGTCCAGGGGTTAAGACTCGGCGCTTTCCCTGCTGGGGCCCAGGTTCAATCCCTGGAGAGGGGACTAAGATGCTGCAAGCCACGAGGTGCGGCCAAAAGAAGAAAAAGAACCCATGCCCTTAACCACTGCACTTCCCCGCCCCAGAGCCACGAGGGGCAGGGCAGAACGCAACACCACCCACACCAGCAAGGTGTGAAGAGTCAGTGATTCCTTGCCATGTGACACCTTCTCCCTCTGCCTTGGTTTGGATTTATACTCCATCGGCCAGGCCTCCTCAAATACGTACACAGGTCGTGAGTTCTGAATATTTAAAAAGAAGTCTTATCAACCATCCTTCCCGGAACCGGTAAGAAGGTGCCAAAACAGCATGCTGGCACCCAAAGAAACAGCGGCCAAACCATCAACATCCTCAACAAGACGTATGTTTCCCAAGCACGTGGCTGCAGCTTGATTTACGGGGCCCATTAAGCTATTCTAAGAGGGAGCAGACCTCTCAAGGCGGGAAGGCGTGTCCTCCTCCTCATCAAATATTTCAATAATCATCTCAATCACAGAAAAGAAGGCACCGGCCATTTCCTGCGCTGGCAAAGGAAAGGAAGTGAAATTGTTTGCCTTCATTCAATTAGGTAATTAACTAGACAATGCAAAGAGAAATTCCAGCAAGGATATAAATACTTAAAATCCCTGCACTAGTTAGTGAGGAGGATGTCAACAACAGGATCTCGGTGGAGGGGAGGCCAGGGCAAAGAGGTGTGTCCCGAGCTAAAAACAACAGCAGGCAGGCAGCAGTTTTTAATGACAGGCACTTAACCTGAGCCAGCTCTGTGACAAGCACTTTACCTGCATTACCTCACCGACGCCTCCAAACAACTCGGTGACGTCAGGGTCACTATTATCCTCGTATGACACATGGGAAAACTGAGGCACAGGCAGTGAAATGACGTGCCTGAGGGCACACAATGGAAGTGACAAACTGAGCTCCGATTTCAAACCCAAATCTTCATCCATACCCTTCCTCTCCCTTTTTAAAGGTGTGCCCAAGATAAAGGGGTTCCAGGGATGTACAGGTCTAAAGAGGGAAACTGAGGCAGGATTGGACATCGTCCCCCCTCCCCAAGTGTCCTGACTGCCAGGCTTGGGGCCTCCCAGCTGACCGGGCTGCAGGGCTGCCACAGAGACCCAGGCAAGCTTGGGAGAAGTGATCTTGCAATCCCGTCTGCAGAAACCAGGGCAGCCACCTCCAGTGCCACTTCCTCCAGGAAGCCCACCTGATATGTCACCCTCCCCACACCAACCTGTGGCCTCTCCAAGACTGGGCATGCTTTCTCCCTAGGAGTGGACCCCAGAGGTTCTCAGGAGGGAGGGGGGAGCCGAACCTCACATTGGTTTGAATCTCTCCACCTACCCCCTTCACCCAGCAGGGCTGCTTCAACATACACTCACCTCAGCAACTTAACCGGCAAAACCAAGCTCTAGTGTAATGTGAATGCTGTGCAAGAGATAAACTTACAGCATCTTAAAGAAATCTCTTCCTCTATCATACCCTTTCTCTATTTATCCCTGAAGCTCACTGAAAAACCCACATTCAAAAACCTTTTTGTTTGGTGGATTTGAGTCACCCTGTATCTTTACAAGAAAAAATAAATAAGTAATTCATATAGTCTCTTTATATCAGACTTTTCCATACCCAAAACTGCCTTCCCAGAGGCAGTAAGTTCTGGAAAGGGCATTGGCCAGAGTATCCCAAGACCAATGTCAAGTTGACTGAGAAGGCCCTCAGTAATAATAATGCAAATTGTGATAAGTAAGAACAAAATCACTAGCATTTGTTAAGTGTTTACAAGGCACAGACATTGTACTGTGTTCTCTGGCTCCATGTCTAGTTTTAGCCTAACAACAACCCTAGGAGATAAGGATTATTATTATTCCCAATTTACAGATGAGAATACTGAGGATCAGAGAAGTGAGGTGACTTTGTCCAAGGCCACAGAGCTGGTAGGTGGAGCAGCCAGGACTCCAATCCAGGTCTGTTTAATGGACCCCAGACTAGCCCCTACCCTTAGTCTCTCCAAAATACCAGGCCCCTCTGGGGTGGGAACAAGCTACTTGGCTCTTTCCCCACCTCCCACCCCAAGCCCAGGATTCAGCAGCCAACAACAGACCCCTGTTCCAAATCTGAATCAACACAGTATTGGTCACTCCACTCAAAGGGAAATGACCCCAGCAACCATCCTGCCTTAAAGGCACCTTCCGGGGGAGGATAGGAATGGAATTAACATAAAAAAAGCCAACAGTTACAGGGGGTGGAAAGAGACAGGCCCAGGAATGGCTTAATGTGCCCTTTCCTCCTGGAGCTTGGATACAGCCGTACCTGCTCTCCTCTGTTCCCCATCTCTGACTGCTCGTGGCCAGTGCTGGACGGGGAATATGGGGGATGATGTCAATCTAGGATTCCTCATTCACCCCTTTCCCGCTCCTTACCTGCTTAATCACACCTAATTTCTTGGTATTTATGCTTTCACAATCCCACAGGAATTAGCCCAGCAGCCGGAGAGCAGAGAAGCACAGTGACTGACACCTCGAGCTGTGGAGTGGGGAAGATTTTCATTCAAACTCTACCTCTGCCCTGTCCAAGCTGGGTGACCTCCTCTCTGGGCCTCAGCTTCCTCATCTGCAAAATGGAGATGATAACAGGACCTCACGGGTCTGTTGTGAGAATCAAAGGGGCTGATCCTTGGAAAGTCTCGAGCCCAGATCCTGGCTCATGGGAAGTACTCAGAAAGTGTGAGCTGCCAGGAAGGATTTTTACAGCCCAGGGAGGTCCTGCCTCTTGCACAGAGCCAGGATGAGACAGAACAAACACTAACACCAGGTTCAAGCTCTCTCGACACAGAGCCACTCTCCTGGAATCTGCGAGATGGCACAGTCCAGGAGCTTGTCATGGCCCAGCAGCTTCCAGGTCCGCAGTTCACAGGCCAAGTTCAAAGTCCCAACCCACAGGTTTGTTTTTCTTACACACACATACAAAATCGACAGGTGGCTCAGAGTGAAAGTTCCCGAAGCTTGGCATCCTCCCCCACCCCGAGGTGAGTAGCGATCTCATCCCCGTGACTAAGCCAACGCCAAGAGCCCTCGCTGGGAACCCACAGGCTTGGCGCCGCTGGCTCTCAGCCCCAGGAGGAGCCGAGGCTGCACAACCAGGATTCACACCGAGCTGGGAATCCCTGCGCTTGGAGCTCAGAAGCAGAGTGGCTCTGAAAAGCACAATAGTGTTGCAGCCAAAGCCCAAGACGGGGCTGGAGATCGGGTTTGAGTCCCAGCAAACCCAGGCCTCTGTCTGCCCAACTCTAAAATGGGCGGATGACAGAGTTTCAATGGTCCGAGAGATCTGGTTTACCTCCCAGGTAAACCCCCACCTGGGTCTCCCCCTATCTGGGGAAAGAGCAAAGAGCTAATAAAGGTATGGGTTAGAGGCCAAAGGGCACTACAATGTGTGGAAGGAGAGCCTGGTGGTCTGGGAGCTTGCCAGGGGCAAGGAGGCAGGAGCGCAGCCTGTAAAAGTTTCAATGAATCAGGCCAGGAGAGAAGAGCCTTCCCTCAACTTCAGCCACCGCCTCCTCCCTCTCCTTTAATTCCTCCAACCACGGCAAGGACAGATAGACAGACAACCAGGAGAACCTAGATTGGAAACAGGAAGAAGCAGAGAAACCCAGATAGAGACTTTGCTCCAGAACCCAGAGGCAGGAGAAAATGAGACTCTCCCTCCTCTACAGTACCAGGTTCCAGGAGGAGATGTGGGGAGGGACAGGGTGTCTTCTGAGGATTTAAATAAAAATCTGCTCTACCGGGACTTCCTTGGCAGTCCAGTGGTTAAGACTCCACGCTTCCATTGCAGGGGGTACGGATTCCATCCCTGGTCTAGGGAACTAAGATCCCAGATACCGCGTGGCACAACCAGAAAAAAAAAAAAAAAAAAATCCTGCGCCCACCCCCCCCCCGGCAAAAAAAATCTGCTCTACCAAACACCATAAAAAGACACCCATAGCAAAGCCGGGGGAGCACACCATCACACTGCACTTTTGATAAAGCAGTAACTGCTGTGCTCTGGAATCCTCAATGGATCCCCGTGGCCTACAGTATCATGTTCACACGCCTTACTATGACATTCAAGGGGTCCGACTTGGGGTCTCCATGGTACTTTTGTGCTTCACTCTCATCACTACCCCCACCTCCCCACACACTCCCGCTCCAGCACTTACAGCCTCCCACTGCCCCCCAACCCCTGGGGCCTTGATCCAGCCTGCGTCTTCCTTGCTGCTTCGCTTAGTAATCTACCCCTATTGTTTCAATCAACCCCCTTCCCTCCTGTAGCCTGTGGACTTTAGACTTTAACTGGGCTCCTCGCAGGGGGCCAGGGAACAGACCTACGTTCTGCCACCAAATGCCGGGCACAGCCTCAAGCAGAAATTGGGCGCCCGCCTCCACATGCTTCTTTATAAAGTGGGCAGCCCGACCTCCACCCACATCAGTGGCTGCCAAGCCACTCGAGTGAGATAATGGAGCCGAAGGGCCCTGAGCAGCCTCAAGTCTGACACGGACCCGAGGGATTAGGATGCCTATTTTTAACTCCCCACATCCTGGCCGAAAAGCAAAATCCCTCACACACACTGCAGACCCCTATCAGGGAGCCAGCGGAGCCTTTTGGGAATTCTCTCCTCGAGGAAGCAGCCTCAGCTTTGATGGATGGGAAAGGCTCTGAGATCCCAGCTCCATCCAGAGCCGGCTTCCATTATGTCTGACTGGGTCCTCACGGCTCCCGTCAGACAGCCATTTCCTGGTGGACTCATTTGTCACATATTCTCCAGCCAGTGACAGGCAGACAGGGTCACCAAAGATGCTGAGAAGGACCATTCACTCATTTACTTATTCATTTACCCCCATGCTCCCTCCCCTCCCGCTCTGAGGAGGTGCGACCTAGGGTGGCCCAGAGGAGTCAACCCTGAGGCACCTGTGCTAAGATGCTCAGCCCAGGGGCAGAGGCAGGGGTGGAGACAGGTAAACTGAGAAAACAAAAGTGAGCAGGACATTCAGGAACAAGGGCCGCATGGGAGGTGACAGGACTTCAAGGGCCCCTGCCAGCCTCTAATCGGGCAAGGGACTTGGGCAGCATGTGAACCTAAAGCCAGACCATCATCAATCTCACTTCTCTCCCTCCAGCACCCTCAGCATCCCTTGAACCTTACTCCAAGATGGGTCTTCAATAGCCACCGTGATCTACAAGGAGATGGGAGCTCCCTCCTTGGGGATAGAGAGCTCCTCCCTGGTCACCTGGCCCAGCTGTGTGGGCGTTGACTAAAGCCTGTTCTCCTTGGTCCCACCTCGCCCACCTGCTACTGCCTGAGTTCACTCTCAGCAAATGATACTAGCGGGGAAAATGAGCCCAACACAAGAACCTCATTCTGAATGGGGAAGCGTCATGATGGAGAGCCTCCTCCGGGTTCAACAACCCTCGCTGAACGCAGGGACAGAGTTCCCCTGGAGATTCTGACTGCAAAGAACTGTGCATCTCTAGAAAAGTCAAGGGAATCCCCTGGGTGCCTCTGGGGCCATGTCTCTGGGCCCCCAACACAATCCGCATAACCTTGCAGACCCTTTGTAAATACTTTACAAACTCTCTTCTGAATTCTAGAGGATCAGATGAATCTTGGCTACACTGCTTTGAGACCTGAAGTTCAGCCTGCAAGCAGGGGAGCTGACAAGGTACCCTTTTCAGACCTGGTTCCAGGCCTCTCCGTCTTTGATGCCACAAAGCCAGAATAGACTTTCTTAAATAGCAAGAACGAGCCAAAGGAGGCAGAAAGTCTTTCCAAAAACCAAAGGCATCCCTCCGTGCATCCCTTGGCTGGAGCTGGCTTAACCCAGAGCCCAGACAGACAGGACCCGCACCTGTTTGCGTGGGGAAGCGGGGTGCAGGCAAAAAGCTCTGAGCCAGGAGCATAAAAACCAAGCCTGATTACAAGCCAGTCCAACTCTACAAGGCTTTATGAGCATTTACTAGACCAAGGAAGGCCCTCGCCAGGCCCCACCCACTCCGTGGGCACCGAGATGAGAGATAAAGCCAGGCCGCCTTGCCCTCAAGAAGTTCAGAATCCATCTCGGGAGATGGACAAGCTGATGATAAAGTGTGAAGCAAGGGAGTTGATAAGAGCTACAAACCAGAACCGCACAGGGGGATGTCTCCCCCTTAGTGATGAGACCGAGCAAAAGTGACATTTGTGCCAGTCCCGGAGGGGCAGTTAGAATTTGGGCAATGAAGCAGTGGTTGAGAGAGAAGAAGATACAGGAGTCACAGGTGGAGCTTGAAGAACAGAGAGAGGAGAGGCAGGGAGGGTAGTGGGAGAAGGCCTGGCCCTGATGGCCAGGCCAGAGAGCATGGGTTTGATCCCGTGGGAGGGTGACAGGGAGCCACCCCCAGGGAGGGAAAAAGAGGCTTGATGGACGGGGAGCTGAGGGCAGGCGGCTGGCAGAGGCTGCGGTTGACAAGGGCCTGCTTTAGGAAGCCAGGCTGCTGGGAGCCCGCCCTGGGCATGGAGAACAGGCCACTGGAAGCCCTCAGTCCTGACACAGACTCCAGTTGGGAGGGGCTGGACTCAAGGAAGGCTGGGGACGCCCCATGGAGAGACATGCAGTGGCTCAGGAGGTAGATTAGAGGCTATGACATTCTCTTGGTCTCTCGGCCAGGGTTGTCCTGGGCTGAGACCGGGGCTCTGCTGGGGCCCCAGCTCCCCCTCAGCTCCCATCCACACTCCCAGTCATTCCCACCATCACCCCCCTGCAGTGTTCAGTGTAATCCACCTCACCCTGCCCCGGGCACCTTCCTGCTGACCCCCCGCACCCCAGCTCCCCAAGGACCCTGGACACTGAGCCCACAAATCCCTTCCGACTGGTTTCACAACCAGCCCCAGTGCAGCACTCTGCCCTCCAACCCTACCCAACAACTCACCCATGCCCCGAGTCCATCGTGGAACCCCACGCCCTGCCCCCGGAAATGCAAAAAAACAAAAAATATAACCTGTGTATGTCAAGGTTGGAAGGAATCTCAGAGATCTAACCAAACACCCCCCACCCTTTCTAGACAAGGAAACTAAAGTTTTAAGGGATGACCAGCCCTGCCCAGGATCACACAGCCCAGTGGTGGCCCAGTCAGAACCCAGGTCTTCCAGCATCCGGGCGAGGACTCTGGCACTAAAGCCATGACCAGGTGGGGCAGAAAACAATGAGGTGTGGAAGGCAGCACAAAAAAGACCTGTGCTTATTGTCAAGGGGCCTGGGTTCAAGTTCCGACTTTACCATCTCCCCCATGCACCCAGACGGTAGAGCTTTGGACGTGTCACTGCAGCTTCCTGGACTCCAATGACCTCTTCCATAGAATGGGTGTTTACTAATTCGGTGTTTTCAGGAGATCAAACAGGATAAAGGTGAAACAAGTGCTCTGTGTACAGCAGGGCTAGGAGGTCAGGACTGGGACCCAGCCGAGGTCTGTGCAGGCGATTCCCTTACCCCACACCCTTCCTGGCACCAGCCCTACCCAGCCAGCCGCAGGTCAGCTGTTTCTCTAGAGCTGCCCACGGACCAGCAGAGCAGCCCTCCGGGGAAAGGATGCATTTCCACTGGATTTAAAACACCAATGCACACACGGCAGACCTACCCCACTCCCCTCCCCCAGAAGCTGGAGCACAGCACTTCCTGTCTGGGAGATCAGAGGCCATCATGGGGCCATGGAGGAGGAAGGGGTGTGTGTGGAGGGGAGTCCTGCCCACCTGTCCGGGGTCCCCATCACCCGTGCTGAGAAATCTGAGCACCAGAGCTTCATCCAAGGTGCACCAGTGCTTCTAGAAAGCAGAGGCCAGATGTCTGGGGAGATGGGGGGGAGGGGTGACGTGTAGGGCCTCCTAGGAGCCACAGGTTTGTGGCCATGCACATCCACTGTGGCAGGAGAGGCCTCACCAGGGCACTCTGTCCTCCTAGGGCCTGCCCCATAATGCGTGATATCCACCCAGGAGACTTCCACAGCCCATCACAGACAGCAGTCACCCCGTACACTGGGGGTATAACATCTTGTCCCAGGAAGGGAAAGTAACCAGCTCAAAAGAGTGAAGCCAAGGGCTTCCCTGGTGGCGCAGTGGTTAAGAATCCGCCTGCTAATGCAAGGGACACGGGTTCGAGCCCTGGTCCGGGAAGATCCCACCTGCCGCGAGCAACTAAGCCCATGTGCCACAACTACTGAGCCTGTGTTCTAGAGTCCGCGAGCCACAGCTACTGAGCCCGTGTGCTACAAGTACCGAAGCCCGCGCGCTCTAGGGCCTGTGCTCTGCAACAAGAGAAGCCACTGCACTGAGAAGCCCACGCACCACAAAGAAGTGTAGCTCCCACTCGCCGCAACTAGAGAAAGTCCGCGCGCAGCAGCAAACACCCAAAGCAGCCAATAAATAAACAAACAAATAAGTAAATTTAAAAAAAAAAAGAGTGAAGCCAAGACTTGAATTCAGATCTTCTGGAACCCACATGCCACATTCTTTCCCTAAGCATACCTTGGGGCTGTGGTTCTCAAACTATGCTGTGCATGAGAATGGTCTGGGGAGTTTTAAAAAGTGCAGATTCCTAGGTCTGGAGTACAGGTGAAAGACCTGCATTTTAATAGGGGCCCCAGGTGATTGTGAGAAAAGCACTGCCAGCAAACACCACAGACTGAGACATACACACACACACACACAGTGTGTGTGGGCACAGTGGATACGCATACCAGCACAGGACAGAAGTAACGATAAAGGCAGATGCTAGCTTTGGGATGCAGCCTAGCTCCTTATGTGTTGTATGACCTTGGGTAGGTCTCTTAACCTCTCTAAACCTGTTTCTTCATACGTAAAATGAGGATAAGAAAAGATTCCACCTCATGGGGCTGTCTGAAGGCTGCACAGAAATAGTATGTGTAAAAGCTCTCAGTACAGGACCTGGCATATAATAAACACTCAATAAATGGTGCTGTGATCATTGCCAGCCTCAGTTCAGTGTGCTGAACGCCTCAGGGAAGGAACAGAATGCCAGGCATCAGGGGACCACAGTGAATAATTGAGCCAATAAGAGATGCCTGAAGGGTTGTACTAGAACCAGTGGGTAGAAGTAACAGGGACACAGATTTCTACTCCAAACAGGAAGAATTTTTTAACAGACTGGAGTTGCCCAAATGAAACCAGCTGCCTAGTGGGCTGCCACTCAAGGATCCCAGCAAAAAAGATTAGATGCTCTCCAGGTGGAGATGCAGCTTCGGGGAAGGAAGAACAAGGATGGAGTAGCTAGATGATCTTGAAGGTGACTTTGGCCAGGTTCTACAGGTCAGCCCCGCTCCCTATCATGCTGGTTAATTAGTGCACTTGCACTTCCCTGATATTTGCAGCCGTAACCTCCAGGCATCCAAATGGGATGGGAAGAGATCAGTGGTAGACAGAAGGCCTTATATCTTCCAAATAATTCATGACAAGGAGGGGGATGGATGGGGCTGTCTTAAATCTGAGGTTTACAAACCCAGTGAAATCATATGCCTTGGAGAGTATATGTATCTGTCTACTTTTCTCAAAAAGGCTGGTTAAGAGGGGCTGGTCCACACCAACTTGTGAGAGGAGAGGAAACTGAGTCACAAAGGGTCTGGGTCGCTCAGGCAGCAAGAAGGCCCAGGCTCCAGGATGCAGACTGGCAGCCCAAGGCTGTTGTCCTATGAGCCAGATGCCTTCCATGCCTAACCTCAGAAAAGCCTCACCACAACCCCCTGGGGTGGGAACTTTGAGCTAAGAGAGGTTAGGAAACCTGCCCAAGGACACACAGCTAATGAACAGCAGGGCTGGGGTTTTCCGGACTCCAACGCCTGTGTTTGGTATGTTTTTAATTCTCAGGTGTACTGTCTTAGGTCAAGAAAACAGAAAGGCATTTGGCTTTGACGTTGAGGGGAAATAAAGATGATCATTAAAAAGGATGATCCTCATAGGTGACAAGCTACCTGCCTATCCACCCTCAATCAAAATTAATTTCCACCCTAAGTAGCAAAAGAGGGCAGGAGAGGAGAGGCGCAGTTTCCGTATGACTCAAGCCAGACAGCTTAAAAGAATAGACCGTTCAGAAACAAGAAAAGCCCACGGTGTTCCTACCAGGCTGGGGATTGGAGCCTAGATGGCTTTGGTCCCTGTTCCCACTCTGCTTTCTCAAGATGTTTTCTGGAGGGTAGGGTTCCAGGCAGCCCAGGAGACAGAAAAGAGATCTCGCTTCAATAACCCCGCCCCCCTAAAAACTGAGGAGTGGCTACTGGTTGAACAAAACAACACCCAAAACTTGGGTGCCCCGGGGTGCCTGGCTCTGGGCAGAGAGGAGTGGCTGCCCAAACATCAACCCCCAGGAGTAGATGAGGAAGGTCCGAGGTTTGGGGAGACAACTTGGAATTGTTAGGGTTGGGAGACTGCAGAAAGCCCCCAGCCAATCCCCGCCGGCTGCGAGACCCAGCTGGAGCTGCCTTCCTTGTAACACCGCGCGGTTCTCTCCCAAGGACCCAGCTGTCTAGAGAGGCGCCCAGGAAAGTTTAAAGGGTCAACTCACCACGCAAAGATCCTCGCAGCATACGGGGCTGTAGGGTAGAAGAGGGGTAGGTAAAGCAAAGTCGCAGCCCACTCCTCAGTCAGGCACCACTATACCACCCATCAGGGTCCCCAGATCCCCTCGAACCCCGGATCCCTCTAGGACCCCCGCAAGCCCCCGGGGCCCCCTCATACCGACTGGGGTGCGCCTAGCTCTTACCTCTACTCGCCAGCCTGGCCGCTGGGCTCTGCCATCCCAAAGGCACCGGAGCCCGAGCAGCACAGGGCCAGAGTCACGAGGTGGCGAGGTCGCGGGGCGCACGAAAGTTTCAGTAGCGCCAGCCAGGCGCAGCGGAGCGGAGCCGGCCAGGCAGGCGCTGGACCCCGCCAGGCAGGCGGCGGACCCCGCAGTAGCGCGCTCTGGCCGGCTCCGCGCCTCCGCCTGCGCCGCGGTGCTTGGGCTCCCGGGCTCCCCCGGCCACTCTGCCAGCCCAGCCCCGCCAATCGCAGGCCCCGGCACCCGCAGCTCCGCCCGCTGGGCCCGGACAGAGAGGAGGCGGGGAGGGGAGGGGAGGGAGCGCACCTGTTTGGCCAGTCGACCCCACTACTACCACCCGCGCCGGACGGACTGAGCAACGCTGATCCCCTCGGCTCGCGTCACAGGCTCCTGGTCCCCACTTTTGCCCCGGCTCTGGGCCGGGCCACACACCCACTCCCCTTCCCTGGCTCAGCTAACTTGCTGAGCCCCTCTGTGTGGCCGGACTGCGCTCTTTTCCCGGGATTTCAAAGGTAAAATCCCAGGTTTAGCCCAGGAACTCTGCAGATACCAGACTGAGGAGTGGGCTGCGACTCTGCCTTGCTCACCCCTCTTCCACTCCACACCCTCCTCTCCCGCAAGGATCTTCGCGCGTCCGTTGACCTCTTAAACTTTTTTTTTTTTTTTTTTTTTTGCAGTACGCGGGCCTCTCACTGCTGTGGCCTCTCCCGTTGTGGAGCACAGGCTCCGGACGTGCAGCCTCAGTGGCCATGGCTCACGGGCCTAGCCGCTCCGTGGCATGTGGGATCTTCCCTGACCGGGGCACGAACCCGTGTCCCCTGCATCGGCAGGCGGACTCTCAACCACTGCGCCACCAGGGAAGCCCTGACCTCTTAAACTTTGCTGTGCGTCTCGCCTTGATCTCCACCCGCGGGGGCCGTGGGCTGATGCTAGGTCCAGAGCTCCGAGAGGACGGCATAGGGGGGGATCTGGGGGGGGGGGTCACAGGGAGGGCACCTCCAGCCCTTCCATCAACAAATTCTCCACCCCATCTGGGTTCGGGCAAACATCTCCAGAATGCTTGCGATCCGTTTCAGCAGGTTCCCCTACTTCTCTTGGGGTCACAGTCAAAATTAAAGCTGGACGATTTTACTGTCCCATAATCCAGATAGGAAGACTGAGGCCAAGGGGAAGCAAAAGCTTCTCAAACGAGGTGGCGAGACTGCGACTTTTTTCGAACCAAAGATGAGCTTGCAGAGAGCACCTGACTCTTCTCCCCAAGCCCTGCTTGGGTTCCGATGCCTACGTTCACCTTCCTTCGGCCCCGCCCCCATCCCACCCCCGCCACGGACCCGGGGTGGGGAAGGAGAAAGAGGCGCCAGCAAGTGCCTGGGAAGAGCGAGGGGCGCGCCGGCTGCGGCCCGGCCTTACCTCGGCAGCAAAGCGTGTCCTCGCTGAGCGCGCCGGCGGGAAGCCCCAGCAGCGGCAGGGAGGCCCAAGCGAGCGCGCGGGAGGCCGCGCCGCGGGCTCCCATTCCGGACGGCCTCGGCCGCTCCTCGGGCCGCGGGCCTTCCACCCTCCGCGGCACTTGTGGGGACAACGCTGTGCCCGCGGCCTCGGCCTCGGTTTCGGGGGTGGGACGTGGGCCAGGCCTGGGGTGGGGACTCCCGGTGGGGTGGGACCGTCGCGGCCGGCCCCCGGCGAGCGTGGGTCATGCGGGGCAGGACGCTATTTTTAGCAAGAGCTGCTCTCCCAGTTGGACAGACAGAACCAGTTAATTCGACAGCTCAGGAAAGGCCTGCACTGGGAGCTCCCCGGAAAGGCAGCCGCAGCTCTGCTGAAAGCTGATCCTTCGCATTCCTGCCTCGGGAGGCGGGAGGGCGGGAGGAAGCCTCTAATTCCTGAGGGAAGCCGGCATCCTCTCTCCAGGCAGCTCCTGGGTTCCAAGGGCACGCCCAGGACAAGGCTCTCTAGATAGACTCTGAAACCCGCGGGTTTTCCTCCTGCTGACCCCAGGCCTCAGACTTCCCATAAAATGCCCACCCGAGGTCCCACTCTCCCTACTGGTCTCCAGTACTGGGAGGAGCCCCCCAGAAATGGGATCTGGCACACACACTTCACTCAGGACCTACTTGCTGAAAGAAGGAAGGAAAAGTGAAAATTCTGCACCAGATGAGCTGGAGGATCAGGTAGAGGTCTTCAGAGCCTAGGCAAAATGGGATGGACGGAAAGGTGGCTTCGAAATCCTACAAGAACACCTTCTGTCTGTGTGATCTTGGCAAATCACCTCACCTCTGTGCCTCAGTTTCCTCTTCTGCATAAGGGGGTCTCAGGAGCCCAAGAGACTGAGTGTGAGATAGTCTTTGCAAACAAAAGCATGACGTGGATGTTCATGTAATGAGTGATGAGAGGGACACAAGGATGAATAAGACATGGATCTGCTCTCAGGAAGCCACTAGCTCTTCCAATTCAAGGAGGTGCTAAGAGCCTGAAAAGTTACAACTTGACCGTATATTAGCCCAAGGATAGATAAATAGGCCAATGGGCTAGAACAGAGGCTGCGAAAATAGACCCACACATATATGGAAACTTCATATGCGGCAGAGGTGGCGCTGCAGGCCACTGGGGAAAGGGTGGACTTTTCTATAAATGTTCTTTTATGGAGCAATTGGATGTCCATGTTGGAAAAAAATGAGATGAAATCTCTACCTCACACCATGCATAAAACAAGATCAATTCCAGGTGGATTAAAGAAACTTAAATGCGAAAACTTTTTAATAGGGAAAGGTTTCTTAAAGACACAAAAGGCTTTTGAGCTTAAAGGCTCAAACTATCAAGAAAAAGATTGATACATTTAATTAAAGAACATAACTCCTGTTTATCAAAAGAAGACCCTTGGAACATGATATCCCAAACATACAAAGATCTACAAATCAATTTTCAAAAGAAACAAGAGAAAACTGGATCAAAAATAGGAACAGGCAATTCCAAGAAGGGGAAACATGAATGTCCAATAAACATATCGAAAGAGATTCAGCCTCACTCTTAATCAGGGAAATGCAAAATAAAGCCAGAGGAAAGTGCCATTTCACACCTGTGAGATTGGCAAAAAGCAAAGGGGAGGACGGCAGAAAGTGTTGATGAAGATGAGGAGCACAGAGAACTCTCATACGCTGCTGGTGGAGGAGAAATGGTACCGCCACTCTGGAGGACAATTTGACAGCATCTAGAAATGATGCACACACCCTAGTGACCCAGAAACTTGGCTTCTGGGATAAATCTAGAGAACTTCTTGCTCATTGCAACCTCGTTATCCTAGTAAAGAATCTAAAACAGCCTCAATGTTTGTCAGTGGATGAAATGCATAAACAAATTGTGGTTAGGGCAGTGAAAATCTATACTGCAGTGAAAATGACTAGAGATTCCTTATGAATCATTAGTGGGGGGGATGGGGAGCAAGTTGCAGAAGATCAAATTGTATGATATCATTCATGTAGATTTCTAAAACATGCAAAACAAAATGATACCCTATATTGCTAGGAATGCACATATGTGGTAAAAGTATAAGGAAACTTAGAGGAATGATAAATAAATACACCATTCAGGAATTGTTTACTTCTGGGGGGAGAGGGAGATGTGAAGGATGATGGGAAAGGGCTTCCCTTAGATTGCTAAGGTTTTATTTCTTGACCTGAGTGGGAGGTACATAAGTGTTGGACTTTTCAGAACATTTTTAAGGGTACAGAGCAAGCATGATGGTCTAAAATATAAAGTCCAGGCTTCCCTGGTGTTGCAGTGGTTGAGAGTCCGCCTGCCGATGCAGGGGACACGAGTTCGTGCCCCGGTCGGGGAAGATCCCACATGCTGTGGAGCGGCTGGGCCTGTGAGCCATGGCCGCTGAGCCTGCGTGTCCGGAGCCTGTGCTCCGCAACGGGAGAGGCCACAGCAGTGAGAGGCCCGCGTACCGCCAAAAAAAAAAAAAAAAAAAAAAAATATATATATATATATATATATATATATATATATATATATATATAAAGTCCACATAAAATCCACTCCTGCTCTGAACTTCAGTGTCCTTATTTGAATGATGCAGTCATCATATCTGTGAAGTGCTCAACACAAAGCCTGACTCATGGTGAGGTGCTCGGTAAACCTTAAGAACACGAATAGCCTGCTCCCCAGTCTCCACTGGGGCCCTTCATACCCTAGTCCCAGCCAGCTGAGAGTCCCCCACCAGAGCACTGTCACGCGACCAGGTCTCCCAAACCCCCAACCTCTGACATGCCTTCATAAACGGTTCACTCTTCCTGGAACGCCCAGTCCTCCCCCGCTCTGCTGGGCCAAGACCTGTTTCTCCTATTACGATCCAGCTCTGGCACTGCAGCCCACAGGAAGGCCCTGTGAGGTCTTCATCGACTCTCCCAGGCAGTGGGTTCCCACGGCACCCGCCCACCGCACTATCCTTGTTTATCACATTGCGGATTGTTGCACCTGGGTATGGATCCGTCTCCTCCCTCGAGCTGACTGCGAACTCCTCCAGGTCACTAACCTTGTCTGAGCTACCACTGCAGCCCCACCATCCAGCCTCAGGAAGGTTTGGTGAATGAATAAAGCGGGTAAGTGGATCCAAATACTCAGAAACAAAAGAGGTCACATCAAATTCTCAAAAGGAGAGCAATCCTGCTATGTGGATTGCCTGCTTGGTCTTCACTGAGTGTTCTTGGAAGGTAATGTGACCTTTGGGTCAGAGAGACCTGGATTCACGTCTAGGCTGAGCCACTTGCCAGCTGTGTGACCTAGGGCACGTTATTACATCCCTCTGAGCTCAGTTTCTGTGTCTGCACAGTCAGGATGTGACTAGGGCTGATTGCAAGGGGTTCTTGCAAGGATTCGGTGAGATAACAGGCAAAATGCATGGCCACATTCTTGGAACAGGTAGCAATTCTGTGAATATTGACCAAGAGGAAGATGTTTTCAGGGGAGGGTGGAAGGAACCCAAGTGGGTTACTATGAAAGTTGTGAGGCTGGTGAAAGAAATGCCAGGGTGGGGTGTTGTCCAGTTCTGAACAAAAGCATGCACCTGGAGCCTGGCCCAGACTCTTCTGGAACAGTCAGAAGTATGCTCCGGCTCGGTGCTTCTCGTGGTCCTTCCTCCTGTCCTTTTCCTACCTCTGGGTATGGGGCTGCACAGCACTTCAGAGCCACAGACCCTCCTCCCTGTCCCCCCACATTCACTCTGGCCCCCTCCAATCTGTTTTCACATGTAGCCCAGGGATCCCAATCTGGACCCGTCTTTTCCTTGCCAACTTCCATCTGTAGGGGCGACAGAGCCTGTGGCACCATCCCCAGGGACATGTCCGAGGTGATTTACCAAATGCGTCTGCGCTCTGTATGCAAAACCCACATATGTCCACTTGTCGGGAGCTTCCATCAAGGCAAAGTACAGGCTGGCAAATTGCTTAGAGTCCAGACTCTGCAAGATGAGTTGGCCGGTGTTACACGTTGTACAAGCAAACAGATATATGAAGTCGACAAGACTACGTGGTCACCGGAAAAGAACAATACTGTGCGCTTCATGGGTTCGGATGAGATTTTCTGAACTAATGAGCCAATCCTCTTTGATCCAGATCGCACTGGACAATGTAATGTTATCCTGGTGACATGGACGTTAGCCACTGTTGGCGCTTTGTCCCATGAAAACGGGCATGCAAGGCAGGAATCCCATCCAGCTTAAGGTCTGCCATCTCAGTGCTTCCCAGGAAGGTCACTGATGACCTCCTTGGTGGTAACACCAAAGGACACCCATCCATCTTGATCTCACCTGACCTCTTGGCCATACTTCACCCCTGGAAAATCTCTGGTGCCTTCTATCTCACCATCCTCTCCCAGTTTTTCTCCTAGTTCTTTGGTCACGTTGCCTTCTCCTTGGCTACCTCATTTTACTCTATTGGGCTACAAAAGCCAGAGTTTGAGATTGTCTGCATCCCTTTTATCCTTCCAGACTCTCTCTGCGGGCAACTTCAACCACATCCAGACCCATGGCTTCAACTGCTGTCCTGGTGCTGGTGATTCCCAAATGGTTATTTCCAGGCTAGTCCGGGCACTGGCTGTCATCTTTTGCCTGAACTTCAGTAAGAACTGAGCTGGCTCTCTGCAGTCACCTGGGCCCTCTCCCCGTTGCCCCCTGTCTACGGGTCCTCCTTGTGAGGTTTTCAAAGCTCAGATCCAATCCTATTCCCTCTACCCCTACTTGAAAGCTTGCAGTGGTTTCTTGTTACCTTCGTGTGGCCCACCAGACCCTGGGTGGTCTGACCCCTGCCCACCCCTCCAGCCTCCTTCCTTGCCATCTCTCCTCTCCCCTCTCTGCCTTCAGCCCCCCAGCCAGCTTCCAGGTCCCCAGATATGCAATGCTCCTTCCCATTACACAGGCTTTACACACGAGTCTCCCCTCTCTGGACCACCTTCCTCTGTTCCCTCCCATCCTTGCCTCAGTTACTCCTTCCCCTGGCAGCTTCAGTGCCACGTCCTTAGGGAAGCCTTTTCGGGTTTTGCACACTACACATCCAGGGTGTTGATTGAAGTTGGTGACTGGACCTTTACTGTGTGGCCACCGGATGAATGTGTTGCCCTCCCAGGGCTGGACATCCCTGAGCACAGGGATCATGCCCGGTTTCATTCACTGTTATATCTCTCCCAACCCCCAAGCAAAGGCCTCAGCCCATAGTCGGTGCTCCATGGATGTTTGTTGAGTGAATGAGTGAATCCGAGTCTGCTTGCACACCTCCAGTGCTGGGCTCTGTTTATCATTGTTGGACACTGTCCGTTGCCAGAAATTTCTACATCCCTGCACATTGATATGTACACAGGTGTGGAGTGCTTTGCCAGGTGCTTCGTGTGTTTTCTCACTTAATACTCACAGCCACCTCTGAGGATGCTCAGAGAGTTTAAACAAATGGCAGAACATCACATGGCATGGGAATACAGAGCCTGTCCTCAAACCTGTGTCTGTTTGGCTGCCAATCCTGGGCTCTAGAGCCTATAATGCCACACCACCATTTTATAGGCGTACAAACTAATCAATGACTTAATTGCTTCTTTGGGCGGTGGGCCCTCACCCGATGATGGAAGTGAGATTCAAAACCACAGTGACTGAGGTATCATAGAATGAACACCCAGGCCCACAGGCACCCCCAGGCAGGGGTGACATGAAAAGAGGGGGAGGGAAGGAAGCAGAGTGAAGCTCCAATCCAGTGTGTGCAGGGCCCTGCGGGTCACAGAGGATAAACAGTAAAACGTGTAAACCGCACTTCCAGCTCAGAGGTGTTTGAGAATCAAATACGCAGAGAGCATGCAGCTGCAGTCAGACACTGTGAATTACACTGAACAGGACGATGCTCTGGTTCCCAGGACAGGCCTCTTTGAGGGGCCACAGCCCTGCCTGAGTTTAATCAGTCCCCGATGCTTCGGTTCTGCCTTTATAGTTTCCACCACCCCTACCCCCCACCAGCTGTCCACGGCTTCCCTAAGTGCCAGAGTCCATGTCACTGGGACTCCCTCTGTGCCAGGCTCTGGCCTTGGTGCTAGGGGCACCGATAAACAGAACAGTGGGCCGCTCACGTGTGCAGAGGAAGAGATGAGCAACAACACTGCCCGGGGCCCATAGAGCACCCCTGGGTGCCAACCCCGTGCGCTCCTGACAGAGGCTGGTGGGTGGCTTTGGGGTCCCTGATGCCAGCCTTGTGGGCCAGAGGGGAGCCTCCAGGAAAGTCATCCGAGGAGATGATTTCTGAGTGTGTCTTGAAGGAGCAGAGAGAAGTTAGCCAGGCGGGGAGGAAACAGCCCCTTCCAAAGCGTGACAGCGTGAATCAGCCCAGCCCAGCGTGCTCAGGGATTCCAACCAAGCAGCTGGGAGACAGGGGGCAGGAGGAAAAGGGAGCTGGGCCAGGAGGAGCCCCGAATGCCATGCCCAGGAGCGGGGACTTCAGGCAAGCTCCTGGGAGGTCTTAAGTAAGGGAGGGACAGCCAATGCTTGAGTTTTACAAAAATCCCTTTATCTGGAGGAAGAAGATGGGTTTGTTTGTTTGTTTTCCTTTGCCGCACCGAATGGCATCGAACCGATCCCTCTACTTTGGAAGCCCGGAGTCTTAACCACTGGAACGCCGGGGGGAAATGCCTTTTTTTCTTTTTCTTTGAAGGTGGGTTTAAAGGGCACAGACTGGAGGCTACGAAGCGCACAGTCAGAGGAGGGGGGTGCCTGTGAGTGAGGAAAGGGGACAGACAGCTCTTCAGAGGGACTTGGCTGCAAGGAAGACGAGAGATTGGGTGGTCGCCCGAAGGGAATGCTTTGGGTTGGGGTGGGGTTGGACGCTGTGATTTGCAGCCCACATCCCCGCTTCGAGAATAGAGGACTCACTCCCCAAATGTGGGAAGGCTGCTGCAAGATGGCCCCTAGCTGTCAGCCCTCTCTGGGGGTGTCCTCTGTGGAAGTAAGCCACCATACTGGAGGTGACACCCCCTTCCTGGGTGTCCTTCCCTCCTGCCTAGTGGGCGGTCAGCCCAGGGACATAAAGTCCCAGCCCCTTGACACCACTCAGGACAGCTCTAGAGGACCATGCCTGCTCTAGCGCCTTCCCAGGCCCTACACAGGGGGGCTGAGACCTGCACTTAGACTGTGTGGCAGCTCAACTACTTCTGCTCCCTGCCCTGCCCTTCTATAGGCGCCGAGCCGTCCAGCAGGCCCTGGTGGACCTCTTGCACCCCAATACATCTCACAGCACCCCAATACGTTCTCCTGCTGCCTGGAGAACCCACCCTGTGCCTGGGAGAACTCGCTGGGTGTGCCTGGTGGGAATGACCCAGGAGAGAGTGTGACCTTGAAGCGGTCAGTGAGAGAGGTAAGCCATTCTCTAGGGAGCAGGCAAGGTCTTAGGAGCAGCGGAGAGGCCGGCCCCTCCTGAGACGGAAGTAGAAATTGGAGGCAATTTGGGGTGGGGAGAGCGTCAGGATCTAGAGAGAGTCCTGGCCTTAACTTATGCAGCCAGAAGTAAGGTTGGCTGCTGAGAGGAAAGCTACATAGTAGAACAATTACCTAAGAAAGTAACAACAGTAGTGTGAGATAAATGTTGCCACAGAAGTAGTCAGGAGTGCAGGGCCTCAAAGGGTAGATAGGAGTTCGCCAGGCTGTGTGCCCAGTGGGGAAAGTCATACCAGAAAGAGGAAACAGCTGGTGCCCAGAACCCAGCTGGGGATGCTGTGGGAGGCTGGGGTATGATTGCCAGATGAAATACAAGATAGCCAATTAAATGTGACTTTCAAATAAACAATGAATAATGTTTTCGTCTGTGTCCTATGCTATACTGGGGACTTACTTATACTAAAAAATTGTACGTTATTTACCTCATCCCCTTCTGACCCCCTCCCTGCCAGCAGCCCACTAAGGGGTCCCCCACACTGTGGCCCAGGTACTGCTCAGATTCCATCTCATCCCTCCCTTCCTCAAACACCTGCAGTGGCTCCCCATTGTCCAAACTCTCAACTGGTCATTTGAAGCCCTCTATTGTCTGATCTTCAGCCACTCCCCCAACCTCATCTCCCATCCTTGAACACCCCCAGACCTTTAATCTCCCACCTCTGGGATTTTTGCTCAGCTGTTTCCTCTGTCTACAATTCCCTCCCCCATGTCCATGCTTCCAGGAAGCCCCTCAGATCCCTCTGGGTGAATGGAAGTGGTCATCTCCTTTGATCAGTAGTGGTAGCACCTTGGGTGAGTCATTGCTCATCTCTGAGCTTCTGTTTCCTTGTCTCTAAAATGGGGACAATACTGCCTCTTTTAGCTGTCTGACGGGACAAGAGACCATGTTCAGAAGACACCAGACACACTCTTTTTTTTTTTTTTGCAGTACGCGGGCCTCTCACTGCTGTGGCCTCTCCCGTTGCGGAGCACAGGCTCCAGACGCGCAGGCTCAGCGGCCATGGCTCATGGGCCCAGCCGCTCCGCGGCATGTGGGATCTTCCCGGACCGGGGCACGAACCCGTGTCCCCTGCATCGGCAGGCGGACTCTCAACCACTGCGCCACCAGGGAAGCCCCCAGACACACTCTTGAATGTTGCCCATGTCTAGATCAGTGCCAGGCACCCAGTGGGCACAGAGGCACATTTGCTGAATTGAATTGACACAAAGGTCCTGAGCTTTCATTGTTTAACTTGGAATTATCATGCCCACCAGTGGAACTTAGACAAAGTCAGTTTCTTATATGAAGATGATCTGAAAAGAGATAAATAATGAAGCCACTGCAATTCTGATTGTATAATGGGTTTCCCTCCCAGTCGACAAGGAACCAAACCAGCTCCCCAGGAAAGGACACGTTTTGGAACCAAGCATGGCGCCCAGCCTCTCCAGCTCAGAGCGGGTAATATTCGCCACACATATTTCTGTCTCAAGCCCTCCCAATCCCAGACCACAAAAGGTGATTTCCTATATCCATTAGCATAATTAGCTGACTGTGACGCTATAGAGATGCGATTAGATGAGCCTGTGATTTTTGCACAGTTATTCGTCTCAAGTAAGTCACCTGAAGTTCATCTGCCATCAGGATTCATGGCTGCATTCTGTAATCGCAGGGAATTATTTTGCTAATAACAGAGGTACCTTGATCTAATTTAATTTTAATGCCAGGAGGTACCCTTCCAGAATAATCAGCTCCAGGGCAATTCCAATTTCTAGGTTTGCTATGTTCTGGAGAGAAGAATCAATTCAAGGAGGCTGAAGTTACTTCTTTATCACCCAAAGTCATCTAGGGGTGAAATGGAATCCTACCTCTGCGTGCTTGCAGAAAAATGTGGGGAGAGGTCCAGAGATAGGGAGCCGGGGAGAGGGGGTGGCTCCCAGCCAAGAGGAACCACTGGAAGACATCACTGATGGACGAGGACAGGTCTGAATTAGGACCACAAGGCATTCCCTGGGAGAACCCGAATTTTCCTTGCATTCATTATCTCATTCGTTCTTTTATTCCATTTCTGGGACCTCTCTGCAAGACCTATGCTGTTATTTGAGTACAAATATTGATAACAAACCCTTAGGCAGCCTTGTTCTAGGTGCTTTACACGTATTAACTCATTACATCCCGTGAGGCAGATGGGTGCTACTATTATTCCCATTCTATGGATGGGAAAGCTGAGGCAGAGAGGTTATGAAACTTGCCTCAAGTCACCCCGCTAGTAAGGGACGTAACTGGGATTTGAACCTTAGACTGTGAACTTCCTCAAGTTCACATACAAGGAAGAATCTGAGCCCGCCAGGAATTGTTCAACCCCTGCTCTGTGCTCTCATTTTTACCCCTCACAACAACTCTGGCACGGGGGTGTTGTGAGTCCCATTTTGTTGAGGAAGAAACTGAGTCTCAAGAGGGGGTTGATTTGGCCAAGGTCAACACAGTAAGTACAAGAGCTGGGGCTTGAACCTGAGTTTCTGATTCTATACCTGGTGCTACTCTGGCTAAAGCCAGGACGTCACGGTGTCTTTGAACAGCTCCAGAAGCAGGCTGGGTATAATGTAATTACAGTAAGTGCACAGTGACCAGCCACCCAGCTCTGCTCTTTCCTTCCCACTTTGGGGCAGTTCCTTGCCCCAGAAATCAAGTGTCCTTTGCTGTCACCCCATGTTACCAAAGCCTACTTCCAGATTCCTACTCATTCACTCATATGTTCATGCTTTCAGCAGAGGGCCCTGTGGTTCAGCACGAAGGGCCAGGAGGTTGACATGGCTCTGTCACCCCACTCCTCTCTAAGCCCTGCTCTTCTTATCTCTTCAAGAAGGAGTGTTCTTTGTAAACTGATGGAGCCACAGAGCCGTCATTTCAAATGAAAAAGTTCAGGCAAACCCAGAGTTTACATCAGGTGAAAGCAAGCTGCTCTGGGCAGAGCTGTGTTAGGGGACGCGGGAGTCTCTCCTATATGTCAACCTCTGGGCATCTCCTCTGACCCAACTGGAAACCCACTGGCCTGGACACAGTGTCTTGGCTCTTGGGGTTCTTAGAACCAAGGAATCTGGGATTCCCCTGATGGCAGGTGATACCCAAAATTCTGGGTGGGCAGCAAAATGCCCTCCTGACAGCACCCCCAACCCCCTGAACACCTGTTCTGCCTTGTTGATGGCATCAGGGGACAAATCTGAAAGGGGCTTGTCAGCAAGGCCAGGCTGTGCCCAAGCCCCCGGCCCTGGGGGAAGTTTTCCGGGAGTCTCAATTCAGAGAAACGTTCCCTGCTTCTCCCCACAGGCCTGTGGAGTCAGTCCGTCCTGGTACATCGGCCAGAGGACAGGCTATTCCTCTCACCCAGGCTCTGCTCATTGGTTTTCTCTCTCATCCTCTCCCTTTTCTAAAACCATAGTTTTTTTGGTTTGTTTGTTTTTTAATCCCTCTCCCACTCCCTCCTTCTTTCAACAAATGCTCACTAGTCACCAGCTTTCTGTTCTAGGCCTGACGCTTCAGGGGGAATGGGCCGACTTCACACACAGAGAGACAGCTGCATCCTGGAGTGATTGGTGCCACCAATGCCCCAGGCACTCACTCACTCACTGGAGCTGGGAAGGCTTCCTGGAGGCAGTGGTGACCAAAGGGGCACTAATGCATGAATAGGAGCTAGCCCAGTTTGGGGGCCATTGCCGATGGGGAGGAGACGGACATCCCAGGCTCAGAAGAGAGGTGGAGTTGGGAGCCGTGGCAGGTGGGGTGAGATAAGTATCCTTGAAGCGCCGTCCAAGGGCTGTGGACTTGATCCTGAGGGTCACGGGGAGTCAGTGGCAGGTTTAAGAAGGCCAGATGGGGAGGCTAGACATGCACTTTAGAAGCTCCTCTGGCTGCACACAGTTGGGGGTAAGGAGACGGTGAAGTGGGGCTTCCTTTCCTTTCCCTTGTCGCCTCCCTACCCCTGTCCTCCCTCAGCACGCAGCCGGGCTCCCCCGGGAGACACAGCCTGTGGACAGCAGGGAAGAGAGGCACTGGCCTGTCCCGACCCTGGCCTGGGCCCCAGCCAGGAGGGCAGCCCTTGATCCCTTCATCCCCAGGACCAAGGGTCAGGATGAGTTCAGATCTCCATCCCCACCGGCTGGGAGGCTTTGATTTGGGGGCGGGGCTCTGAAAAGGGCCTGTTTGTGAATCGGAGCTAAAGTGGGGTAGCTTCCCCACCCCCTCCCCTCCCAGCACCTTCTATCCAGATCCTGACTCTGACAAGCCCCTGCCCCGGCCCGAGCAGCCCCACTTGGCCCGGATCACTGCCCCTCCCCCACACCGCGGCGGGGAGGGGGAGGTTTCATCCAGAAACACAAGCTCTTTTGTTCCACCACTGAGCTCGGCTCTCAGCCCTGCAACGCGTTGGTGGAGGTTTTCCTGGTGCTCAGGGAGCCTCAGGTCAGCTGAAGGATGAGGCTTGGAGTGGACAGTGAGAGGCTGGGAACCGGGGCTGGAGGACAGGCGAGTTCTGACTGCAGCTTTGGGCCCTGTCCCTCCCGTTCCTCGGCTCCTGCCTACTCTGGGACAGTGGTTCTTAATCGGGGGCAATTTTATCCCGCAGGGAACATTTTGCAATGTCTGGAGACATATTTGGTTGTCACGACTGGGCTGGGGGTTGGGGGCGGATATGGTACTGGCATCTGGTGGTTAGAGGCAGGGATACTGCTAAGCATCCTCTGACGGACAGGTCGGTCGGTCGCCACGACAAAGAGTTATCCACCCCACGTGTCAGTAGCACCAAGGTCGAGAAACCCCGCCTGAGGGAACAGTCCCCTCACTCTGTGTCCTCAGCCGTGGCTCAGCCTTCCTTCAGGCCGGTCACCCCCAAGTTTCAGGCTGGGAGACTTGGGACACTCATTCCCACCTCTGCACCCTTGCTCAGGCTGTTTCCCTTGCTGAGGCACCCTCCCTGCTGCCCTGCGCTTATCTAAATCTCATTTCTCTTCACCCCCTCCTACCTGTTGGGACCCTCCCCTGCTGCCTGCCCCAGCCCCCGCTGCCCCCTCCCAGAAGCCATCTCTGACTCCCTGATACCAATTCCTCCCTTCCCTGTTCAGCCACTGCCAGCTTCGGCCCTCAGTTTGCACATCTATGCAATGAACTGGCCAGGTGAATAGAGAACCCAGGCCTTTCCTGCCTCTTCCTGGCGCAGGACTAGGCAACTGGGGATGCTCAGTGCAGACTCACAGTGGCACAGAGTGGGACGCACGCTGGCTTTGGAGCCAGCAAGACCAGGGTTCAAATCCTGCTCTACCATTTCCTTGCAGCATGACCAGGGGCAAATTGCCAAACGTCGCTGTGCCTCAGTTTCCCCCTCTGTAAGAGGAGTGAAAGCTCTATGAGCTGTGCACTTTCCCTTCCCTCCCCTTGTTCCCTGTCTGGCTGGTTTACCTCATTAAGGTGCCCCCCATCTCTGGCCAGTCTCAGATCCAGAACCACCTACTATTGGGGCCAAGAGGAAGAGGATCAGAGTGTCCCTCATACTTCTCCCTAGAAGCTGAGCTTGGGCTGCTGAGGACCTTGGGGAAGGGAGACCTCTGAAACTGGAGGTTCAAAAATCCAGAGGCTGGGCAGGCCCAGGTGAGCAGTGGCGCAGGAAAGTTGCTGCCCTCTTGGTTCCTGGCCTTCTTGGCCTCTCTCTCTCTATGCACTCTTCCCAGCTTCCCAGCCCGCTCCTGTAGGCTTCCCCTACTGGGGCTGTGACCTCCCCAGGTAGACAGCCACCCAGACTTAGCTGAGCTGGCTCAGGGGAGGGGCACTGTGTTGAGCAGAGGTGTGGTTTGGGGTCTTAGGAATTCAGGGGAGACAGTACAACTGCATCCCTCCCCTGCTTGGACCTATTCATGGCTCCCTGGATGCAGGATGAAACCCAAGCCCCTGAGCCTGGAACCCCTAAGCTCTCCAGGCTCCTCCCCTATCTCCTCCCATCTGGATTTTGGGGTCCAGCCTCACTGAATCACTCAGTTTCCAGTAGACCCATCCCCAGCCTGCTAACTACCTCCTTCTGCAGGCCAAGCCCTGGTTACCTTTAAGCTCAGCACCTCCCTTGCACATCACCCCCCAGGCCTCCCTGCCCTGGGCTGTCATTGTAGCTTTGGGCCCCTGTCCTGAGCTTTTCCCTGAGGACAGGGACCCAGCCTTGTCCTTCCCTGGGCCTCCAGTGCCTGGCAGGCAGCTAGCCTGGAGGAAGTGCTCAACATGAATTAAAAGAAGTGAACATGGGCAGGGAAAAAAGACATCCCGGCCCCCCCCACCCCCCCAGTACCCTCCTCCCCCAATTCCAGTGGCTGTCCCTTAGAATCACCTGGTGGGGGTGGGGTGGGGGGAAGGGAGGGGAGGAATTTAATATTCCAATGCCCAATCCGCCTCTAGACTAATTGAATCCAAATCTCTAGGGCTGAGGCTGGGGGGAGGGTTAGAACTCTCTGGATGACTGAGATCAGACCATGTCCCCTCCCCCTTCCTGGGGGCAGTGGACACCACTGGCAAGTGAGCTGACTCTTGGGGGAGGCTTCCAACGCTCTTTAATGCCCACTGTGTGTTGCATTGATCAGAGAAGCTCTTTACCGCTTGCATCGGGTCATTCATTCAACAAACATCAGCAAAAAGTGCTGAGGCACCAAGACAGACGGACACCTGGGTGTGACAGGGGAGCACAGGAGGATGAGGGGTGCTGGGAGCACTTGTTAGAGAGTTCCCTGGTCTGGGGTGGGGACTGGAGGCAGAGGGTGAGGCAGGAGGCCCAGGGTGGGGCTGGCAACCGGGCCGGGGTGTAGGGTGCGAACTAGGCCGCGTGTGGGCAGGGGTGAGATGGAGACCGCAGATGTGAGGAAGGGGCGGGGGTTGTGGAAGGAGAGGGAGTCGTGCTTGGGCATCTGGGTGGCTTGGCTAGAGGAGGAGGAAAAGGAGCCTCCCAGAAGAGTGAGAAGGGACAAGGATGGGGGGGAGGGGCATGAGGGTCACATGCTTGCCGGTAGTGAGAGATTCCAACAATGACAAATGCAATAATAATAATCACAGTAATAACCACCAATGTCAGCTGAGGGTTAACTCTGCCTGAAAGGGTCTCGGACTGTTTTTTAAGCATTAACTGTTTACTCCTCCTAGTAACTTGTGAGACAAGGGCTATCGTAATCATCCCATCTCACAGATGGGAAAACTGAGGCTGGGGGAAGTTACATAATTTTCCCAGAGCCACATACTCCCTGGTAAGTGGCAGGGATCTGATGCAGGTGGGCTGCCAGTCCAGGGACCCTGGCCTGAGCCACCCACTCCCAGCCCACCCCACTAGGGCCTCTCAGCCCGGAGGAGCAGGGAGCCTGCGCCCGACATCCCGCATTCAGCAGTTAGGGCTCCTCTGGTGGCCTTGGCCAGAGCAGTCTGGGGCAGGGGGTGGTGCTGAGGAGCACGTGGGCGGTGAGGGACCCGGGCTGCCCTGATGGAGCTCGGCTGTGAAGGAGCAAAGGCTGGGTGTGCTGAGGGGGTGAGATGTGGAAGGGATGGAATGGCAGGCTTGTTGAAGGAGGAGAAGCGCCCGGTGGAGGGGCTGAGCGGTGTGTGTGGGGGAGTCCCCAGGCAGGCGGAGGGCGGGCGATGCAGACCCCAGAGCCACCTGGCCCCAGCGGGGAGCTGAGGGAAGGAGGCAGAGCTGAAGCACCAACACCAGTGGACCTGGAGGGGCCTGGAGGGGCCTGGAGGGGCCTGGAGAGCCTTCGGGAGCTGGAGCCTCACTCCTCTCGCTGCCCCCAGGTCTGTGCAGCTGAATGGGGTGGGGGGGAGCTCTGCGGGAGGGGAGGGGGCAGGGCTGGAGCAGGCAGGCCCAGCGGGAGGGAGGCAGAGAGACAGAGACAGAGATTCAGCAATACCTGAGCGGGTACCATCCATCCCCCCCAAGTTGTCGGAGGCCCAGTCTGGGAGAGGAGCCCCAGAAGATGGGCACAGACACCCCGACTGGGCCCACCACAGAGCTGACCAAAGGAAAAGACTGAAGGGTCTCAGAGCCGGAACCCTCCTAGGCGCCCTGGCTTCCAGGCCATGAAGTTGGCACAGAGGCTTGGTCAAGGACAGTCTCACCAGGAGAGAAGGGTCTCTACTGTCCCGCGCAGGCTGGTGGGGGAGGGGTGTGGAGACCAGGTACCAGGAGAGAGACCAGGGACAGACCTGGGACAGCCCCAGGAGGCTCCCGGGTCAGACCCTGAACTTGGCAGCCTGGGCTTCGGGAGGCCAGAGCCCACCCTCCCTGCAGACTTGTCTGGCCACCTCCTGGTTCAGCCTCACGCTGTGTTCCAGGTCCCCGCCCCTCCGCTGCCCTCTTTCTCCATGCTGAACATTCCACCATTAGTAAAGGCGGGGGAGGCCATTTATCTGAAATTTGGGTCAAGGGAGAGAGAGTCCTGGGCAGAGGTGGGTTGGCGGCTAGGGGACCGGCACCTCAGCCATTTCAGGACCTGTGGTCCCCTGAGCTGGCTTTTCCGGAGCACAGCCTCCCTCATTCTGGTGCCGAGTCTGTGGTACCCCGAGGTGGGAGTGAGGGGCACCTTCACCCTCACGAGCTCGCTCACAGCCGAGACGGAGACCCACCTGCTGGCGCTCCATCCCACTGGCGAGGCGCTCGTGCCCTCAGCACGAGTTCGTGTGCATGTACACACACGTGCACATGCACAGAGGCGCGCTGCAATGTAGGTCACCGGCTGGAGTGCCTCAGGCCTGGGGTTGTGAGGACCGAGCCATCCGGGCGGACACTTCCAGATTGGACAGAAATGCACCCCTCCCTTCGTCTGCGTCCCCCCCTGCTCGCCTGTGTCAATCTGACCCGAAGCCTCTCTAGGCTTCTGTTTGGTTTTCCCAGAATCCCCTGGCTGAGACTGCGGAACCTGACTCCATCCAGGGGAGGGGGCATCTTCTCAACGTGTGAATCTTTGTGCGGGGCTGCGTGGAGTCTACAGAAGACACAGGGGTGTGGCCCCAACATGAAGGCTTCCCAGGCATAGCCCGTGAGACGTCCTAGGACTAGAGGTGGTAATGACCAAGAGGGCACAGTCAAGGAGAGAATAGAGCAGCCTCAGCCAGTGGTCAGGGCTGGCTTCCTGGGGGACGTGGCAGGACCTTGGCTGGGGAGGTGAGTAAAGGTTTCAAAAAGCCTAGGAAAGGGAATGGTCCTGATGCAGCTGGGAAGGTCTAAGATGCTGCCATCCTCCACCCTGGAATTGGGGCCTCTCTGGAGGTCACATCTGGAATGACCATCACCGACTCTTCTACAGAAAACCACTCGATGGCCCTGCAGGCCCTTCAGACACAGCAAGTCCAGAACATCACTCCCCCTCCCACCCAGAATATGCTCTTCCACCCATGTCCCCCTCTCAGTGTGGACACCAACAGTCCTGCCACACAGGCCAGAGACCAGGTCACACTGACCTCTTTCCTCAGCCCACCCTCTCAGCCTCCAACTTTTCAATCTGGCACATGGAACAGCTCACAGTCCAGAGGTGAAGACAGGCAGGGAAGCAAATGCACTGTACTCATTGGCATGTGGCAGGCTAGCAGGAAACCCAGGGTGCCTGGGAGCTCAAAAAGGTAGTCAGGGAAGGCTTCCTGGAGGAGGTGACACCCAAGCTGAGACTGCAGGCTGAGCAGGAGTGGCCAGGTTGGGGAAGGAGTCGTGGGGGGAGCTGAGATGGGAGAGTATTCCAGGCAGGGGGGATTAGCAAGTGCAAAGTTGAGGATGGCACGTTCAAGACGGAGATTAATTGGTCATGCTGGGATAGAGAGAAAGAAGGGGTGTGCTGGAGACAAGGGCAGAGGTGTCATCCAGGAGTCAGATGGTGCACTGCCTTGACACCGTGGTAACGAGTTTAGACTCTCTCCTGCTGCACTGGGGTGCCCTGTGGGACTTTAAGATGCCTGAGAGTGGCCCCTTTAGCTGCACACAGAGGATGAGTTTGGGGGATAGGCGGAGACAGGGATCCCCAAGAGGGGGTGAGGTAGTTGTCTAGCAGTCCAAGGTGGGGCATGGCCTGAGGTGGGGGCTGGGAGATGGAGAGTCAGGGCAGATCTCAGGACCAGTTAGGAAGTAGAATGGCCCTTGAGTGGTTCTGGTTCCTCCCCTCTCAGGTCCCCATCTTCTCATTATGTAATAGGGGATGGGCAGGAGGACCCCCAAAGACCCTCTCCCTTGGACCTCCTCACACTTGGGCCCATTTTCTGTTTGCTCCAGTCTCCCCAGGCTTCTGAGGTGACCTCTTGGGAGGAACCCGCTCTGGGAGGGGCATAGCTCTAGCTTCCGAAGGCCTGGGGTGTAGTCAGCAGCCCAGGGCACATCCACCCAGTAGAAGGAACAAGCTGGGCAGTGGGAACAAAGGGCTGGACTCTGAGTGCCCAGTGGTTGGCCCAGGGAGGCCAGCCAGTGAGAAGGTGCTGAGACACACTGGGCCTCATGGAAAAGGCCCACCAGCCTTCTTGGCCTAAGGGGGACCAGAGCAGTGGTCCAGGAGCCTGGGTGTGAGTTAGGCCCCATCACTCACAGGACTGAGATTTGGGTTAGTGACCTCATCTCCTTGTGCCTCAGTTTCTTCATCTATAAAATGGGGATTAACACATGCCAGGAAATACATCAGGTGGTAGGAAAGCTTAGGGGAACCAGTCCCTGCTGCTGAGTGATTCAACAAAGATCTGCAACTAGGTACCACAAGGCAACCTCGAGGGAGGGGCTGGCTCCAGGCAGCCACCGTCCAGGACAATATAAAAAGGAATGATCTGGGAGGTGGCTACTGCTGTCCCCAGTCCTCCGATGAGAGGCGCAGAGAGCCATGTGGCCCAGACCCCGGGGAGGTGCAGCAGGATGGAAGCCCAGGCCTGTGCAGGAGGACAAGGGTGAAATGCCTTTTCTTCCTGTTAGCTGCTCTCTCCTTCTCCCACCAGGAGCCCCTCTCGTTAAGCTTCCTCCTGCTCTGCTGGGGGAGATGCAGGCACAGGGGCCACCCTCCCATCTTCCCCAGGCCTCACTCCCTGGCCTTCTTGTGCAGCCAGCTGCTCTGGCTTGGGAACAATCATGATTTAAGCCCCTCCCCGTCCGGCCTCATTGTTCTTTATTGACTCTTCTTCCTGATTTCGCCTCATCCCAGAGTCCCGTGGGGCAAGAAGTGGGGGCTCCACCCCTCGTCCACCTGCCCAGCTGGGGAAGTTCAGAGGCCCAGGCAAGGCCAGCCAGCAGGACTGAGGCTCTCCTGGGCACAGGGAAAGGCTGGGGGTCAGGATACCCAAGGGGCAGCCCAGGGTGTGCAGAAGCACAGGCGTCTGAGAGTCCTGGGTTTGAATCATGGGTGGCCCCACTAGCTTGTGGTCTTGGGCCCTTCTAAGCCTCAACTGTCTCAACTGAGCCATGGGGCCATTCCTTCCTCTGTGAAGAGCCCACAGCTCCGTGTGGAACACTTAGCACACAGCTGGGCACATAGTAAGAGCTCAGTAAGTGGAGTCCCTGCTCTGCCTTTCTGACCTGATTCCTTCACCTGTGAACTGACCTAAACTGGGGCTGTGGCCTTTCCTGTTCCTTCCGTCCCCGGAGGCCCAGCCAGCTGGTCCACAGCAAAGTCCTAGAGCAAGATGGAAGGAATCTGGATTTGGCATCCCTTCCCCACCCCAGGTAGGCTGGGCGTCCATCATTACCTCAGTCTCACAGATGGAGAAACTGAGTTTTGCTGCTGAGTTAGCTCAACGGCAGAGAGAAGAGGAGGCCCCAGGCTCTTGGCCCCGAGGAGGCAGCGGAGGCCTGATCCATCCACACAGCACAGTCTCAGAGAAGGGCCTAGTGGGCACTGGTTCAGAGCTCGGGCTCCAGATGGCACAAACCGACATAACCCTCAGCTCTGCCATTCGCTCCCTGTGTGACTTTGGGTGAGTCACCCAGCCTCTCTGAACTTGTTTCCTCATCCTGAACATGAGAATGACAACACCAGCCTTACAGGGTGGGGGAAAGGGGAAGCGAGATGATGAATGTGAGGCACGTGGCCGGCCAAATAGTTGCTGTTTTATGGTTATTTTCTATTTGTTACCAGCTGAGGCAAGCTGCTTATGACATCTTCAGCTTCCCCCTCTCACGGGGGAAGGGCCAGGGAGTGGTGACATCAGGCCCCCTGACAGCTTCCAGCCCAAAATAGCCCTCTCTTTAGACTGACCCTTTCCCGTTACAGTGGCTTCTGCACTCACTGTCCCCAGCTGACATGACATCACTGTCAGTCGTGGCTCCTGCCCTGTCCTGCTCGTCTCCTGAACTGTTCCAACAAACACTCCTAGCGAGACGGTATTTTAGGCGGCAGCTTTGGTGCAGGGACAGCTCTCGGAAAGTGCAGCAAAATGAAGCCCCCGGGCTCTGTCGCAACCTGGGTTAAATCACTGACCTCTCTGTAAGGTCTTGGTGTCACTTACCTTCCCTGAGCCTCAGTTTCCTCATCTGGAAAATGGAGCTATAACAGCAGCCTACCAGGTTCGTTGAGGATTCAAGTAGGCAGAGTGTGGGGCCTGGCCTGGAGTAGGTGCTCAGTAAATAGTACTGGTTCTTTTACGTGCAGCACCTGGAAGTTTACAAAATCACCTCATCTGCCTCCCTACAGGGCCCCCAGCTGGAGCTGATGTCCTGTGCTGGTATCATGGGAAGAAACTGAAGGTTCTGAGCTGCTGGTTCCGCCCCCAGGGTTTCCAAAGCAACCAGCCCCTTCCGGAGCTTTTATCCTGGTCGTCTGAGCCCAACTCCCTCGCCCAAGAATCATGAACTCCCCCCAACAGGTGTCCAGCCTCCCATAGTTGTATCTCATCACTCCTCTGGAGACCCCAGCCAACCCGGGAAGCAGGCAGGGCAGGACTGAGTCTGCCCATTTGTCAGACAAAGAAGCTGAGTCTGAACAAGGAGCAGGGACTTGGTCCAGGCTACCCGATGGCTGAGGGAGCTGGGCTGAGGCTCAGGCCACAGGGAGGGAAGACGGTGCCAAGTGCTGAATCGGATTTAGAATCTTAGATGGTCAGAGCTGGAGTATATTCAGGGGTGTGGAGTGCAGGACCCTCATCGGACAGCTCAGGAAACAGAGGTCCGGAGAGGAGGAGGAGGCCTGAGGGCACGAGTAAGTTAAGGGCGGGATCCAGCTGGTGCCATTCACCATTCACTCATTCATTCATTCATCCAATGAGTGTGTAGTGAGCATCTCCTCAGGGCCAGGCACTGTGCAGGACCCTAGAGATACTGCAGCAAACAAGACACAGCCCCTACTCGCAAGGCTCTCAGGGTCTCGAGTGGGAGTCAGGTCAGCGGGCAGTTGATCAGCTTCTCCCCTCCCTCAGCAATCACAGACACACAGGAAGGAAGTGATTCTCTGGGCTGGCCTTCCCGTGCGGCTCTGAAGAGCCCATGCCAGAGGGGGTCAGTGAGATCTTGTCTGGCCCTCGCCCCAATGTACTTACAGGTGGGGAAACTGAAGCCCCTCCATGACGGGCTCTGCTAGGGTCAGTGCACAGTCTCCAAGCTCCCTCCTCCTTGTCTTCCTGTCTGTGAATGTTGTGTAAAAGAAACCCCTGCTCCTGTGTTTGCCACTCCCCCCAGCTGTGGTCTGAGCCCTCGCTGGCCTTGCTCTAAGGGTCCCTCATCTCAGGACCCCCTATGGGGCTCTACTCAGCCCTGTCTACTAAGATGCCCTGAACGTGCCGGAGGCCTCCAGAACATCAGTGTCAGTGGCTGGGGACGTAGCCAAACTCCTTTCAGCCCCTGAGCACCTGATGAATGGAATTAGAGCTCAGGATATCCACCCGACGGAAGGGAGTCTTGCCCTGCTTGAAGCAGGGAAGGGAGGCCCAGAGCCCCAACCCCAGCTGTGCCTCTCCCAACCCTGTCCCCATAGAGGCTCCTGGGCCCCCTAAGGAGCTCAGCTTGCCAACCCCTGACCAGAAGCATCACCCTCACGGGAAGTTTCTCCAACCTCCATGCCTTTGCACCTACTGTTCTCTCTGCCTGGAGTGCCTTTCCTCACCTCTTTGGCTAGGCCAACCGAATCGTCCAGTCACTCATTCACAAGTATCTGTTGGATGCTTACTACAGGCCAGGCAGAGAGCTATGCTCTGGGGACAATGGCTGTCAGGGAGCTTAGAGGTTAGTGGGGGATACAGAGGTTAAACACATGCACATACCATAAGGTGTAGTGCAACTAGGAACAGGTCCTATCAAGGAAAAGAGAGAGTAGAAGAGTGGGATCTAACCTGATGGACTGGGGGAGCATGATCTAGGGAAAGCTTCTCTGAGGAAGTGACTTTCAGTGGAGACTCGGAGGAGGAGGAGGAATTAGCTCAGTGAAGACTGAGAGCAAGAGGCAAGGAAACCACATGTGTGAAGGCCCTGGGCTGATAACTAGCTTGCTGAGTGTGGGGAAGGTCAGATCACTATGGCTGGAGCCTATAGAGGGAGGGGGTGAGGGCAGAAGAGTCAGATCATGGAGGGAGGCAGAAGATGCTGACCTTGGTGACAGGACCGTGTGGGTAACAGGTAGCGGGAGGGGTCCAAGAGAAGGAACCAGAAAAAGAGACTGCGAATAGATGGGAGAAAATCAGGAGAGTGGCCTAGCCCAGAAGCCAGCTGAAGAAATTGTTTCAGAAAAGAGAGAGTCATCCTCTTCTTCGGTGGAGGAGTCACCTCCTCCGGGAAGCCTTCCTGGACTCCACATGTGGGGTTAGGGGTTCCACGGGGCCCTGGCCTTCCCCATCAGAGAGCACTTACTTCTCTCTCCCAGACTAGCCTGGGAGTGTCACAGAGACAAGGTTTGACTTACCTCTCCAACCACAAAACTTAGTCCAGGACCTGAAAGTAGTATTTGTTAGATGAACAAATGCAGGACCTGGGCTTAGAGAGGAAGTGACTCTGAGGCCACAGCTGTCCCTTGTCCAGGATGGCCCCTTCAGCATGGGGACATTCCCAAGGACTTCCTGGGCTCCCTTCCATTCCTGCTTGCCCCTTTCCTAAGGAACCCTCCCCTGTCCCTTGTCCTCTTCCTCTCAGTTTCCAGGCTCCTCACTGCCTGACCAGCTTCCAGAAGGCCAGCCACAGGGGAAGACAAGGATCTGATGGTGCATGGGCCCTTCAGTTAGGGGGCAAGCGGTCTCCGTTTCCGGGGCCCCTGGGCTTACCCTGCCCCAAGCCTGCCACTAGCAAACCCAGGGGACAGCAGGTTGGGACTGTGGGTTCCTGAGAGACCACTGGGTGCCAGGTGGGGAGATGGAGCCCCAGAGGATCTGGAGTCTTGCTTGGCTCTGGGTTGGTCCCCCAGACAAGGGTCTGTGCCCTCCGTGGGGTAGCATCCCTGTGCCAAGCTTCAGGTGAACATCTCTGGAGACCAGCAGGCGTGTCGCACACCCCAGACTGTCTGCCCCCACCTCCCCCCAGGAACTCATCACTCTGAGCCCAGTATCATTTGTCTCCCATTGGAGCCTGGGAGCTCTTCCAGGGCCAGGGCCTCCATCTCCCTTTTCTCCCCTCCCTCTCTCTTTCCTCCCAACCTTCACTAAACACAAACTGTTTCTTAGGCTTGAGTTCTTTATTCCAGCATCCCTGACCCGACACAGAGCCTGGCACGTGGGGGTCACTCGGCATGCGTCCACTGGCCACCCGACCGTCTTAAGACGCCAGGCCAGCAGGCTGCCAAGCTCCCCCGAGGGGTGCAGCTCCAAACGTGGCAAAGGGCCCCTCTCCCTGGAAAGAGCTGAAGCTGGCAGGAGGGAGGTAATTTGGCCTTGAATCTGTGCCCGGCGGCCAGGCCTGGCTGCTGGTGGGGCTTGGGGGTCCAGAGGGAGAAGAAAACAGTTTTCTTAGCAGGGACCATGGTCCCAGGAGGGTCTGGGCCCCCAAAAGGCGGATCCAAGCTGGGGTGAGGCCTCCCTTGACTAGCCCTCCTCTCTGAGGCCAAAAGGGCCCTCTCCCTACTGAGCCCTAAAACCTGCTGGCCCCCCAGGGCCCCCCCCCAGTCCCTCCTGCCCTCCTGCCTCTCTCCTTTGCACAACACAGAGGTGGCCAGAGCGCCCCAGGCGTCCTAGCCAAAGGTGCACAGCCTGGCTAGGCTGAGCAATGGGGTCTTAGTTCCCTGCACCCAAGCCTGCAGAAACTGCCCCGGCCGAGCCATTCCGAGCCTTACAAGCCCCTGCCGTGGGCTCCAGACAAGTTGCTCTGTGCCAAGCAACTTTTCCCTAACAATCTTCCCGGGGTTTGCAGGGAGCCTGCGTCAGGGGCAGCTCCCAGGTGGCAGCCCCTGGGGCCCTGCAAAGCCCGGAGTGCTTACAGCTGGGCTTTAATTACAGACTGCGTTCCTGTTGCCTGGTCCATCTATATTTATCTGCAGGATCTCACTAATCAAACTCCCCACGGCACCCGGCAGGCCTGGGGACAGCGAGTGAGGCAGACAGGCAGGGGGGCTGCAAACTTCCTTCCTTTCCTTCTTGTCCAGGAGCAAAACAGAAGCCGCCGAAACTACCTCTCCCTCCCCCGACATTGCCAATGCCCGGTCCAAGGGGCTGCCCCAAGCCCCGTTCCTGAACCCTTCAACTCTGTGCCATAATTCCCGGCACCCAGGACCCCCAGGTCCCAAGACCAGGCAGTGCCCATCTTCCTCCCCGCTTTAACTCGGATTCCGGCAGCCAACAGAGAAAAGTCTGCCTGAGCAGCGGCTGAATCCCCAACTCAGCCACTTTGCCGGCGCTTGTCTTACCGAAGGAGTCGTCTTGGTCCAGGAGGGAGTCGGGCTCCATGGCGTGTGCGCCCCCAGCCCCTGGCCCCGCCTGATTTATGAACCGAGGCTGTCTCCATGAGCGTCTGGGTTTCTCCTTTTGTATTCCATCTGGCGGCTTTTCCAACTAGATGACTGGGTATTCCTGCAAGCAGGCCCCTTTCCAGCCCTCGCCTTCATACAGTACATTTAAAGTAGCAGTAACCTCTTTTTCCTCCCCCCGCAGCCCGGCTGGAAACATTAGAAGGGACCGAGGCAGCGAGATGTCTAAAATAGGAAGACGCCAGGACGGTTGGCCTGGCTGCCTGCGACGCTGGCTGTGGGGATCTGGCCCCGCTGTGCAGATGGAAAAGCTAAGAGGTAAGGCTGAGCCTGGGCTGAGCATCTGGAAGCTGGCTCTGGGGCCCAGGCGTCTGTGGGAAGGGGGGAGGCTGACCCACCCGTGGGAGGGCATGCGGGGTCCGCTCTGTTCACCGCCCAGCGCCCAAACCCCAGGGGCTTCTCCCAGGCTTTGCTGGAACCTCCCACTCAAATCTGTTCTACAGACATTTCCTGCGGTGTGGGGGATGCAGAAATTGACTCATCCATCCATTCAGTCAGACACTAAAAATTTTTCTGGAACATCTACTGGGCGCCAGACACCATGCCAGGTGCTGGGTTTGCAGTGGGGAGCAAGTGGCAGCGTCTGGTCTCTTGGAGCTCACAGGTAAACAGGTTAGTGCAGCGCGTTGTGTGTGGTAAGTACTGTAGGAGCATAAAGAAGGGCTGGCTCACCTGGATGGGGGAGGTGGTCAGGGAAGGCTTCCTGGAGGAATAGGCCCCTAAGCTGGGACCATATGGATGAGTAGGAGCTAGCCAGGTGACAAAGGAGGGAGTGTGCCAGGTGGAGGGAGTGGCCTGTGCAGAAGCTTCAAATTGAGAGGGTACTTGGGGTGTTTAGTGACCCCCAAATAAGTTCCGGCTGGTTGGAGCTGCGGTCACGGCACAGGTGGCGCAGAGAGACAGAACCATGGAGAGAAGCAGCGGCGGGTCGGGCAGGGTCTCATGGGGGTATGGTTCTCAGGTTTGACCCAGGGGCTGACCCACGGGAGTGACACATTCCCGGTTGTTCTTTAGAAAGGCCTCTCTGGCTACTGTGTAAGAGGGCAGACGCTCGGGCAGGACTGGACTGGGGAGGCTGTCAAGTCCCCAGGGGAGAGGGACACGTGGCCTCTGCAGGAACAGCTATGATAACGCTGGGTACCACTCACTAAGCGGCCACCAGAAGCGGGCACCATTCCGAGCATTTCCCACATGGTCTCAGTCACTCCTCAGTGACCCCTCTGGCAGAAACCCTGCCTGTCCTGTTTTGCAGATGAGGGCAAGGCTGCTTAGAGAGGGGAGGTGGCTTGTTCGAGGCTCGTGAGTGGCCTCCAGACCAGGCCTGGACCCCAGAGAGGTCACACCCTTGGTGCTGGGGGTAGGGGTGGGGGCGGTGCTGGGGGAAGACAAAGATGCAGTAATTCAATCCACATCGGACCCAGAATACAGAACAGGGCCCCGGGCTTGCAGGAGAGGGAGTGTGTCTTTTGGGCCCAATCAGGGGAGGCTGCCTGGGTGAGGAGGCAACTGAACTGGACAGAGAGAGAAGAGCAGGATTTGGATGGATGAGCTAGGGTAGGTGCGGGCATCCCAGGCAGAGGGAATGGCACAGGCAAAGGCACGGAGGCAGGAAGGCAGCACGCAATGGGAATGACAGACAGCTGGGAGGATGTCAGGGCAGATGACCCAATTGGGGCTGGAGCAAGAGCACCTGGAATGAAGGCCTGGGAGTGTGGGTTTGGTCCAGGGAGCTCCAAGCAGCCTCAGAAGCCCTCTACTCCGGAGAAAGGGCTGCATTCCAATGGATGCCTGGGTATCCCTGCAAAGGCCCCTTCCCAGGACGCTCCTTACCTCTCTGCACTTACAGCAGGAGAAAACTTTCTGCTCCCCGCAAAACCACTGGAACATTAGAAGCTGAGCCTCCGTGACCAGATTTTTGGAGACGGATCTGCGGCTGAGGCAGAGGGGACATCAAGAGGACAGAGATGGGGGAATTCCCTGGTGGTCCAGTGGTTAGGATTCTGCGGTTCCACTGTAAGGGGCACAGGTTCGATACCCAGTTGGGGAAACTAAGATGCTGCATACCGTGGGGTGCAGCCAAAAAAAAAAATTGAGTATCTGTCAATAAAAATTTTTTTTAAAAATGAGGAGGGAACTTCCCTGGTGGCACAGTGGTTAAGAATCCGCCTGCCAATGCAGGGGACACGGGTTCGAGCCCTGGTCCGGGAACATCCCACATGCCGCGGAACAACTAAGCCCGTGCGCCACAACTACTGAGCCTGCGCTCTAGAGCCTGCAAGCCACAACTACTGAGCCCATGTGCCACAACTACTGAAGCCCGCACACCTAGAGCCCATGCTCCGCAACAAAGAAAAGCCACCTCAGTGAGAAGCCCGCGCACCGCAACAAAAGAGTAGCCCCCGCTCGCCGCAACTAGAGAAAGGCCGTGCACAGCAACGAAGACCCAACGCGGCCAAAAATAAATCAAAATTTAAAAAAAAATGAGGAGGGAGATGGGAGACAGAGAGATAAGCCAGGAGGCTGGAAGGAGGGCCCAGGCCAGGGGTGGCAGGGAGGGAAATACCCACCTGGCCCCCTCCCAGCGACCCACTGCTGCCCAGCTGCTCCCAGAGCAGCCAGTGGCTGCTGACGTGGTTGGCCCAGCCTGACAGAGTTGGCCCTCCTCTGTCACCCTTCACCACCCCTCCTTGGATGACAGATCCCAGCTCCCAGCCTCCCGCTGCCTTAATTACAGGGAGGTCAGGCCCTACCCAGGCAGCTGCAGGCACCAGGCTCCCTGGATCTCTGATTCAGTGGGTGTGGAGGGCAGGCTGCAGTGGGGCGGGGCGCGTCTAGGAGTGGTGGATCGGGCCCCTGGACCACCAGTCAACAGGTGAGTTCAGGTCCAGTTACACCACCACCACTTCCCCAGCTCTCTGGGACCCCAGGGGTTCTGGGAGTTCCAGGATTCCGGGAGCTATGGGGGCCCATTTGCACACATGCACTGTGGTCCTTTTCTAGTTATAGTGTGATGGGGCTGAAATTGACCACCTAGGTTTCCAGACTCTGCTGCTTAGTAGAAGGGTGACACTGAGCTAGTTACTACGCCCCTGGGAGTCGCTTCCTCATAGGGTGGTCGTATGGATTAGATGTGATAAGGTGCATCAGGGCCTTAGGGCAGGACCAGGTGGGTGAGTCTTAAGCACTCAATAAAGGGTAATGCTCATCCTTATCCAAACTTTTATCATCTCCACAGTTTATAAGGGAGGTGTGGGGGATATAGGCCCATTTTACAGATGAGGAAACTGAGGTTCTGAAAGTAGGGACTTACCTTAAGGGTTTCACAGTGAAGCTAAGGATGCACCAGGCTGTGCCCCCAGAACCAGCTGAGAACAGGAGGTGGGGCTTGGTGGGAGGGGGACCTGGGCCCTGTTCTGGCTGTGCCTCCAGGTGGTGTGAGCCTGGGCCAGGTGCTTCCCTCCCTGGACCTCGCTTTCTCACAGGTCAAGGTCAGAGTAGGATTAGCCTGGCAGCTCCCACCCTCTCAATCCATTTCCCTCATTTTGTGAATTAAACAAGCAAAGGCATGGAGGCAAGAAGGTAGCATGCAATGGGGAGTGACAGGGACTGGGAGAATGTCAGGGCAGGTGTTTAAGTGCAACCACCGCTCCAACACTGCGGGGATTCCTCTACAATAAATGTGTCTCCAGCACTGGGCTCTGCTTCCTTCCTTTGGTGACACAATGCAAACAGACCTATCATCTCCCATTTAGTGGCTGCACAACCTTCCCCCCTTTGGCTGTGCTGTACCTGATTTGAGCCATTCCCCTACTGATGGACACCTAGGTTGTTGCCAGTTCTTCACGAGGACAGACAACACTGCAGTGAACATCTGGAACATACTCTGTGCATATCTGTCTCATGCCCTCCCTAGGGTAAAACCCTAGATGTGAGATTTGTGGGTCAAAGAGTGCCAGCCTTTGTACATTCCTGGCATGGCAGCAAAGCGCATTCGAGCCCCATCTGGTTCTTTGGCTTGTTCTGCCAACAGTGACTTTGTACCCAGCCCTGTGCTAGGGGCTGGGATGGCCATGTCCCTGCTCTCGTGGGGCTGGGGGGGGCATGGGGGGGGCACACACGCCATCAGATGGAGAATTAAAGCAGGGCCACACGACAGAGCATGACAGGGTGCCGCTTGTAGTCAGGTGGTCAGGGAAGGCCCCTCGGAAGAGGTGACAACTGAGAAATGACCTGACCGGCAGTTTCGGGGAACAGGAGGAGCTATGGAAAGGGTGCTGAGGTGGGAGTGAGCTTGGAGAGCAGGAGGGTCAGAAGGATGGTCAGCATGGCTGGGGCTGGATGGACAGGCAGGAGAATGGTCCAAGAGAAGAGCAAAAGGTCACAGTGGCCACTTCATAGAGGGCCCCATGGGCCAGGGGAGTGTGGGAGCCACTGCAGGTCGAAGCAGGACAGTGACATGAAAGGCTCCCCCGCTGCTGTGTGCAGAAGGGCCTGAAGAGGGGCAGAGTAGACATGGGGAAGCCAGAGAAGACCTGGCTGCCATCTTTGAGGCCAGAGACACTGGGACTCCACTAGGGTGTTGGGGGCAAGGATGGAGGCAAGCAGATGGATTTCAGGATACGAGTGGGGCCCTTGGGTCAGGCAGAACCATCAGATGTGGAGGAAGGGAAAAGAGACATCCAGGATGGCTCAGACTTTTGGCCTGAGTGGCTGGGTTGGCCTACAGAGCTGGGGGAGACCCGGGAGGGTTTGGGGATGGTGATTTCGAGTCTGTTGTGGGAATTTTAGACAGCCACGTGGAGGTGTGGAGGAGGCCCTCCTGGCTGCAGGGTCAGAGGTCAGTGGAGAAGCTCCTGACACAGCCCAGCGCACTAGTCCCCTGCACTGCCCTGTTCCAGCAGCGGCAGGAATCCCCTGGTTCCAGAGGCGACCCGTTGCTCCATGTAAAAATGGGGAGGGGGAAGGGTAAGCTGTGACAAAGCGAGAGAGTGGCATGGACATATATACACTACCAAACAGTAAGGTAGATAGATAGTGGGAAGCAGCCGCATAGCACAGGGAGATCAGCTCGGTGCTTTGTGGCTGCCTGGAGGGGTGGGATAGGGAGGGTGGGAGGGAGGGAGACTTAAGAGGGAAGGGATATGGGAACAGATGTATATGTATAACTGATTCACTTTGTTATAAAGCAGAAACTAATAAAAAAAAAGGGGGGGGGGCTAGGTAGTCCCTGATGGCACCTGGCCCAAGTCGGCCTGCGGGGAGGACAGTCAGCAGGAGGGAGCATGGCCGTGGGCACAGGAGAGAGACAGTGGGCACCCGGCGGTCAGCTTGCTCCCTTCTGGGGAGGACAAGGCCAGCAGATCCTCCCCACTCACTCTTTCTGCCCCCACCACGCCCAGGGCTGGGCCAAGCCCGGGAGCCTGGCACATAAAGGAAGAATCAAAACTCAAAGATCTAAAAGCTAGAAGCCGGTAAATTGGGGCTGGAGGAGGGAGCCGTCTGCTCAGCAGAATCAGAAAAGCCTTTGCAGAGGAGGGCCCAACTGAGCTGGCCCGGGAAGGATGAAGAGGAGTTCGCCTGGCAGACACTAGGAGGAAGGCAGGCAACACTACTGCATGTACCAAGGCACAGAGACATCCAGCATCCCCAGCGGTGTGAGCTTGCAAATTCTCTTCTCCAGGTTCTGATTTTCTAGTTAAACCCTGCTGTCCATGGCCAGATGGGGCCCATGGGGGGCCCACGGTGTCTTTTTCCTCTTGGGGCTCTGAACCGGAGTGGAACCTGACCCCAGGCTCGGACCCTCTCCCAACCCCACATGGCTCCCCTCCAGAACACAGACCAACGTGGGCTTGAGTCCACTTTGGAGCATCCTGGCTGGTTTCTCAGATGAGGACAGATAAGCCTGCCTGGGTCCAAATCCCAGCTCCCCATTTACCAGCTGGGTGACCCTCGGCAGGTGACTTTACTTCTCAGTGCCTCAGTTTCCTCATCTGTAATCAGGAGAGTCCCTGGAGGGCTGGTGGGAGAATTAGTGAGCTAATATGGGTAGAACTTAGAACAGGGCCAGAGAAAGCGCTCCGTAAAGCTAAGCGCCCTCAGCCCTCAGCACAGCTTTCAAGGCCCTCCTGCGTGGTCTGGGCCCCCTCATCTCATCTCCCTCCCTCTCCTCTCCCCACTCCCAAGCCCCCCACCCCCACCCCGCCCCAGACCTATTGGCCTTTTCTTTGAACTGCCCCTCACACTCTTCCCCCAGGGCCTGGCCATTTCCTCTGCTTGGAGTGAGAGTCCCCCACATCTTCACCCACTTCTGTGTTCAGGTCTCCGACCACCTCTCTGAGATATCATGCCCCCTGCCACTCCCCTCACCCCACCCCTGGCTTTAGTTTTCTTCCCGGCCCTTTGGAGGGCTATCACCTGACATTGTATTATATATTTATTTGCCCATTTATCTGCCAGCCCCTGCTTTCATGCAAGCTCAGCGCTATACCCCCAGCACTCATCAGAACAGTCCCCAATGGGTCCAACTGAAGTGGACCCCCAATAAACGCATGTGGAAGGAAATATTTGTGGAAGGACTGTGTTAGCCGTGGTTGTTATTTCCCCTACTGCCTCTGCCTTGATACGTTGGCACAGCATCCAGGAGCTCTCACTGAGTTCCAGGGCCTCTCATGTCCAGACAGTCCTGCGTCTTCATGCTTATCTGCTTGGACTGGGTCTTCCCTTCTCATTAAGGGCTGGACCCCCAGGGCCAGCTGGCAGGAGGGAAACCAGAGGGTCTTCAACTTGGGAGTGGGGTTGGGCTGTACTGTGAGCCTGGTACCCTGTCTGCTTCTTGCACCAACTTTCCCAAAAAGTTTTCTGAGTCCATTTCACAGATGGAAAAACTGAGAGGCTACACTGAGTCCGTGAGAAGTGGCAGAGCTGGGGTTTGAGACCTTGTCTGCCTGATGGGAAGACCCTACTGGTGCCATGCCACTGTAGCACCCAGCAGGGTCTCCCAGCCAAAGAGGAAAGGAGCGTGTCTGGGTAGAGGTGACAGGGAGGCTCGGAGGTGGGACAGGGTTGGAGAGAACTGACAGACCAGCCTTGGGTCTGCTCCCCGGTGGTCCCACTTACATCCTGGGCCCTTCCAAGCATCTGTCCTTCTCCATCTCCTATGTTTAAGGAGAGGGTCGCTTGGCTTTTTTGGCTCAAAGGCCACGAAACTGAGGGCTGATACCTTTTAATAAGTTCTGAGCTAGCCGGCAGGGGGCAAGGGCACATTACAGGCCGGCCCTGTCACTGGCTCCATGGGGGAAGGAGGGTCTTCTTCTGATGACAGCAGCCCCCTCCCCACGCCCCACCTCCACGTGCATCCCCATGCCCTCCCTCCCAGGGGATCCTAACTGCATCGTCCTGGGGAAACCAGGACTCAGAGAAAGCAAACGCTCATAACCTCCCAGCCAGGAAGCTGCAGGAGCAAGGCCTAGACTGTGTGGCCCTGGCACCGCACTGCTGGGCCGGATTCGAAATTTGAGTCCTTTGTGGCGCTGCTGGGAAGGTTAAGTCACTTGCCCCCAGTGGTCACACAGTGGATTCCAAGGCCCGGACTCTCAACCACAATGAGCTGTAGGCTTCTCATCCTGCAAATGTGAAGCCGAAGTATCATTAAAGAACCTCAGACCTTTCCAGGAAGAGAAGCAAGCTCTAAATAAAGGCCGGCAGTTAGGGGATTTCCAGGGCCAAGGGGACGGCAGGGATGGTGGCCTGGGGTCCTCAAAGTTCCTGACATCATCGATTTTGTGACGAGCTATGGGGCTCCACGTGGGACATCCTGGCTGCTGGGTCCCAGGGCCCTGCCGTGGGTTCTGGGAAAACCTGGAGACACGGGCACGCCCTGCCTTCCGGCAGCAGGGGTGAGGCAGGCTGGCATGATGTGAGGGGGCTCTTCAGCAGCTGGCAGGGATAATGCTCTCCATCCGCCTCCTCCCCTAGCCCCCAGAACGTGGCCTTGGTGGTGCCCAAGTGCCTGGTCATCGAATCCCAGGCTTCCCAGAGCCCCAGGTTGGAGGCTCATCCAGCTCATCGCTCCCCCCACCCCCACCAAACAGGGCAGGAATCTTCTCCATGACATCCTTGCTCCAAACTCTGCTTGCTTACCTCTCAGGATGGGGAACTCCCTCCTTCCCAGGAAGTCAGTTGCCTCTGATTCCTAGTAAGGTCCTTCCTCAATGGAGTCATGCTGTGTCTTCCTGGTGCTGCTCCACATGGGTCCTGGCTTTTTTCTCTGTGGCCACAGAGTGACTCTGCCTTGGGGGAAGCCCCTGGGACCAACCATCAGAACCCCTCACATGAGCTCAGCCCTCTGCACTACACCTGATCTGCACCCCTCCTCATGCTTCCTGGCTAGTTTTCAGGTTTTGTGGTGAGTCAGGAAAAAACCCAAGAAGGCTGGAAGTGTTTTACCGACACAGCATGATGGTAGTCATGCAATTCAGCAAACTTTAGCCAGAGACTCTGCCAAACGCTGGAGACACAGAAATGAATCAGAGTCCCTGCCCGGGATGGTCCACTAGGATGGGGGGAGGGAGGGCAGGGAGGGACGCCCAAGGCACCAGCCAGGAGGGGATGGGTCAGCCCCACTGGTCACATGGGGGGTTGGAAACCATCTTTTAGGATGGCTAGTTTTCCAGCAGATAGACAAGAGGAGGGACAGAGAGAGAGCATGTAGGGTAGAGGGACCTGAGAAAGTAAAGGCCAAGTAGTGGGACCACATAACTGACTGATTTGCTTGGGATAGAAGGTACTACGCATCAGGAGTTAGCAAACTTTTTCTGTGAAGGACCAGATGGTCAATATTTTTGGCTTTGCGGGCCACATAGCCTCTGTTGTAACTACTCAGCCCTGCCATTGCAGCTCCAAAGCAGCCCTGGACAATACATCAATGAACGAGCGCGGCCATGTTCCAACCACAACTTTATTTGTTGACCCTGAAATTTGAATTTCATATGATTTTCTTGTGTCATGAAATAGTACCCTGCTTTTGATTATTTCCCAGCCATTTAAAAATGTAAAAAGCATTCTTAGCCCGCAGGCTGTTCAAAAACAGATGATGGGCTGGATTTGGCCCACAGGCTGTAGTGTGTCAACCCCTGCTGTATGGGTTTGGGAAAGCTGGGAGACTGGGCTTGAAAGTTGGGTAGAGGGCCTTGAATGCCAGGGTGAGGCTCTTTTTTTTCTGTTTTTTTTTTTTTATTAGAGCCTGATTATAGATCCCACGGCCACCACTCTGGCTGATGAACTCACCACTAACCCGTCAACACCCCCTCCACCCAACCCAACTGCCATCAAACCATCGCCTGCCATCAAGAAGCTAGAAAAACGTGTGTTTAGATCAAGGGCTAAAACATTCATAGGGTCAACTGTCCAGTTACACAGGAATACAAACTTATTGTTAAAAGTCGATAAAGAAGTATATAGACTAATAAGGAAATTTCCCCTCCAATCCCACTCTGTACCCCACGGATGACCATGGTGAGGAGGTGGGTGAGTGTGAATCCAATCCCCTTCCTATGCACATGGACACACAGACACACACACACAGAGTATGTGCTTATTCACACCACATATGGCTCATCCTATGATTGTTCTGTGATGTGCTCTTGTCACTTACCAATCAATCCTGAATCTTCGCATCTCATCACATGGATCCATCCTCTTTGATTTTTGTATTGGCCACCAATTTCTGTGTGGTGTGCTGTGCCACCATCACCCAGCGGGCCTCTACTGAGGGACATCCAGGCTGGCCCCCGTTTTACACGATTACAAGCACACACATCTATTTCTGTGCACCAACGATAGTGTGTTTGTTGGAGACATTTTCAGAAGCAGAATTGCTGTGTCAAAAGGCATGAGAACAGACAGAGAAAGACAAATATCATGTGATATCGCTTATATGTGGAATCTAAAAAAAATGATACAAATGCACTTATATACAAAATGGACCCACAGGCATAGAAAACAAATTTATGGTTACCAAAGGGGGAAGGGAGGGGGGATAAATTAGGAGTTTTGGATTAACATATACACACTGCTATATATAAAATAGATAAACAACAAGGACCTACTGTATAGCACAGGGAACTACACTCAGTATTTTTTAATAACCTATAACAGAGAAGAATCTGAAAAAGAAAAAAATATATATACATATATATATGTATAGCTGAATCACTTTGCCATACACCTGAAACTAACATAACATGGTCAATGAACTATACTTCAATAAAAAAATAAAATAAAATTTAAAAAGGCATGAGAACTTAAAATTTGGATTAGTGTGGCATACTGGAGCAGTTTTTCCTCACTGCTGGTAGTAAGCACTGCACATTCTCTGGGGCTTGGGGAAGTCCTACAGGCGCCAGTCAAGATCTGGGACCTCAGCATCTCAGGTGCTCCAGAATGACTCTAGAGCTCAGATGTCTCCAGGTGGACAGACCTGCCTTTTCTTGCAGAGTCAGACCTAGGACAATACTACATCAACATCTTGGTCCATCCCTCTATCCACCTATCCACATAGCCACCTACCCATTCATGCAACCATCCACCCGTCCATCCATCCATCCATCCATCCATCCATCCATCCATTCATTCATCCCTTAATCACCCATCCATCCATCCATCACTCACCCATCCAGCCACCCACCCACCCACCTACCCATCCACCCACCCACCTACCCATCCACCCACCCATCCATCCATGCTTTCAGTATTTGTTGAACACTGATGATGGCTTGAGTACTCTGGCATTGGTGGTGAATACAATCATATTCCTGCCTTCTTAGTCTTCACTGTCTGGTGAAAGAGGGTCTACACATGCCAGATACTGAGAATACAGCAGGGAACACAAGAGGAAAAAAATCCCTGCTTTCCAGGATTTACGTTCTAGGGGAGGAGACAGATAATAAACACAGAAGCAGACAGGATAGGTGGGTGATGATAAGGGCTACTGAGGAAGATAAGGCAGAGTGAGGGGCTCGGAAGTCCTGGGGGTCAGGTTGTGTGGAAACAGGTGAGGGGAGAGCTGCCTAGAGCAGAGCTCTAGAGCAATGAGGGAGGGAGCTGTGCAGATATGGGGGGTAAGAGTGTCAAAGGCAGAGGGAACCGCCAGTGCAAAGGCTCCGAGGTGGGAATAGCCAGAGAGGCAGCATTGGGGTCAGTGGGAGAGCAGGTCAGCTCTGGGAGGTCTTGTAGGCAGGGAAAGGCGTGGCTATCGCTCTGAGTGATGAGGGGCCTGTGGAAGGTCTGGGGAAGCTGCTGGGTTGGGAATAGACTGAAAAGGCCCAGGGCTAAAGCATGGACCAGGGTCAGGAGGCCACCGAACCTGACCCCACAAGAGGTCTTGGACAAGGCGGTTGGGTGGAGGTGATGGCAGGGCTGGGGAGGGGTGTACTTGAAGGTAGCCGCGGGCTTGCCCCATGGATGGGATGTGGGATGATAAAAAAGAATGAAGGACGACACCGAGATTTTTGGCCTCATGAACCAGAAGAATGGGGACGATGGAAGAGGAGCAGGTGGAGGAAGGAGGCTGAACCAAGAACTTGATCTGAACGAGGTGAGTTGGAGGTGTGCCTTAGCCGTCAGTGGAGAGGTGAGGGGCAGCTTACGGGGCGGAGCCTCGAGTCGGGGGCGGGTTCAGGCTGGAGACAGAAACACGGGGCTGGCAGCATGCAGATGGGATTGAAAGTCTGATGCCAGCCCCAAGGGAGAGAGGAGATGGAGTAGAAAAGAGGTCTGGGGGCCCACTCCCAACATTAGAGGGCAGAGAGATGCGGAAGAACCTGTCAGGAGAACTGAGAAGCAGCAGCCAGCGAGCAGGAAGAGGAGGAGGGCAGGGACCCGGGAGCCAAGGGGAGGAGGGCTTTGGGCCACGAGGGCCTGCGGTGATGCTGAACAGCAAGTGAACTGGGGACACAGCACTGACTACCGGCTTTGGCAATACGGTGCCACCTGGGCAGAAATGGGGGAAGCCCAGGTGACCGTGGGAGCCCCAAGGAAGGGCACTGGACCAGGGAGGGCTTCCTGGAGGAAGGAGTGTCTAAGCGGGAGCCTGAGGGACACATGACTTGTTCATCAGGTAGCAAGGCCAGGAGAACAGTCACAGCTTGTTTGGGGAACTGAAAATAAGTCTGGCTGTAATATGGGGTGCGGGAGGGGTGGGGGCAGATGGCGAGGGGGTGTTATCCTCACAGGACCCTAGAGAGGTCGACAAGGCAGATGGTGGGGTCTTGATTAGAGACCAGGCTTTGGTGATTAGAGAGGGAGGAGGGGGGTGGTAGCCTGGGAAATAGGGAAACAGGAGGAGAAGCAATTTGGGGAAGGATGATGAATTCAGAGAGGTGGAGGGTGCTGATGACATTCAGCGGAGACGTCCAACATCAGCGGGGCATGTGGGCTGGACACTGGGGTCTGGGAGGTGACCGCATGTGGAGGAAGGATGCTGCACAGAGCTGGGTGGAGCTGAGCCACACACCCGCCTCTTTCCTGGTGCTGCTTGAGGTCAGCGTGTGTCCAGTCGCCCTCTGTGTGCTGTGGAGGGGCCCCGGCAGCCTCCAGCCATCGCGGCTTATTTCCCCAGCAGCAGAAGTCCAAGGGCAGCCCAGCGGTTCCTCTGGATGGGCTGTCGTAACTGCCTTATCCCTCCCACCTACATCCCATTCACAGCCCACAAAGCACCTTTGCCACGCCCCCTTGGGACCTCAAAAAGAAGGGGCCCCCATCATTCGATACACGCTCACACTGTTTCACGAAACCATAATTTATGGAGCAGGTGCCATCCTGGCCCTGGGAAAGCAACGATGACCCAGGCAGACAGGTCACAAGGGACCCACCATCCAGCGGGAGAGGCAAGCAATCAATATGTAATTAGAGTCAAGTGTGGTATTAGGAGAAGGTGGCCTGGCGGCCCGTAGGGGTCAGAGGGGCTTCTAGGAGGAGGCAACATTTAAACCATAGGTGTGAAGGATGCGACAGAGTTAGCCAAGAAAAAAGGGGTTGGAAAAGTGTTTGAGCGAATGGGAACAGCATGCAGAAGGCTCAGAGGTGAGAGAGTGCATGACAGGTGGGAGAGAAAGAAAGGATTCAGTGTGATGGAGCACGGGGTGCAGGAGGCGGCTATGGGTTGGGGATGTAGTGGTGGTGGTGAGGAACCTCAGGAGGCAGCTCAGGAGCGTGGACCTTCTCCTGAGGGCAGCGGGGAGCCATGGCGTGTCTTAAGCAGGTGGTGACTTGCTCAGATTTACATGTGGGAGAATTTGGGGACGGAGACCAGAAACACCCAGTCTCAGCCCAGAGAGACCCAGGATCAATCGTCCAAGGCAAGACCCTCCTCCACCCTCTTGCAGCTCCCTTGACAGGTGAGGTGTGTTAACATGGCTTGCACCCCTCCATGGACCTAGAACTCACTACCTCTGGAGACATGTCCCAACGATGATTTACCGAGCCGCTTGAGAGCTCCACAGGCCCTGGGAATCCGGTCTGGTCACTGGGATACCCGAGGGCACTGAACTCAGCGCGGCGAGGTTGGTTGGGCGGCACCACGGCTTGGATAATGGCCCGGCGGCTGGCGCCGAGAGGCTCCAGAGCCACCTACGGGGCGATTGGTTCGTGGCGTGCGAGCGTTCCCGACGCCAGCTGGTGAGCATGTCTCAGGACGCTGAAGAAATAAATCTGTTCACGAAGATGCGCCACTCCGTCCCCACCGCGACGGCGGCCCACTCACTCCCACCATTACTCACGCCCCTTCCGGGAGCAGCTGAACCTGCCCCGCAGCGCCATCGTGTGGGCGACGCGGGTCAGGACATCAGGAGGTCGGTCACTCAGCTCCAGGTGCGGAGCGCTGGGCAGAGGAAAGGAACCCACATCCAGAGAAAAGATCCCACATTGCCGTGGAGCAACTAAGCCCGCGTGCCATAACTACTGAAGCCCGCGCCTAGAGCAACAAAGAGTAGCCCCTGCTCGCCACAACTAGAGAAAGCCCAAGTGCAACAATGAAGACCCAACGCGGCCAAAAATAAATAAATAAAATGAAATAAAATGAAAAAGAAACAGAAAATAGGGCTTCCCTGGTGGCGCAGTGGTTGAGAGTCCGCTTGCCGATGCAGGGGACACGGGTTCGTGCCCCGGTCCGGGAAGATCCCACGTGCCGCGGAGCTGCTGGGCCCGTGAGCCATGGCCGCTGAGCCTGCGTGTCCGGAGCCTGTGCTCCGCAATGGGAGAGGCCACAACAGTGAGAGGCCTGCGTACTGCAAAAAAAAAAAAAAAGTTCAATATAGCAGGCAGATACAACGATTCTAAATTTGCATGTCACCTCAACAGGTATAAAGCAAACCCCAAAAGAACTAAAAGGAGAAACAGACAAATTCACAATCTGTCTTTCAGTAATTGATGGTACAAGCAAATAAAAAATGAGTTAAAACTTCAAATATCTACGGGAACATCGCAGAAGTGACGAACGGATGCTTTGGCCTCGGGGCAGAGGCCAGGCAAAGGTACTCAAGGTAGTCAACCTGGGGCTGAGTACCTTGACCTTTTGTAGACAGTACCTCCAGCCCCATCCCTGCCCCAGGTGGAAAGATTCAAACCTGGTAAAAGTCTGCTCCTCTCTGAGCTTCAGTCACCTCCAAAGAAGGCAACCAGACCTGCCTCCCAAAGTTGCTGGGGCAGCATTGGGCCAAGGGGGAAGAGCAGGCAGGCACTGGAGCGGACAAGGGTGGGGCTAGGTGGGGGCCCTGTGTGTGACAGGACACTCCCTGGGGTTGCGTTCTCCCAGACCTGGGGGCTCAGAGCCAGGAGTGGGGGAAGGGATGCGGAGTGGACACTGGAGACTGGCAGCTGGGGGAGCCTTGGTCATGGATGTGAAGGAGACTTGGAAGCGATCCTTGCTGCGTCTTTGGGGGATGAAAGCAAAGAGTTACCATGGAAACCATCTCACAACAACCCACTCCAGTTGGAGCTCATGGAGGTTCCCTGAATACGGATTCTCATCTCTTTAGAACGCTGTTTCTTAGCCACATCTACACCTCCAAAGTGTGTGTGTGTGTGTGCATTGATGTGTTTGCTCGGTGCATATGTGTGTGGCCTCTCTCACTGCACAACCAGTTCCCCTCAATAAGCCTGCCTGTCTCTTCTCCAGGCCTTTGCACATGCCAGCTCCTCTGCCTGAACACCCTTTCCCTTCCCCACCTTCACCTTTGCCTGGCATTCTCTTGCTCATTCATTAAGAGCAGGTAAAGGGGGAGGGTGGGAGGGAGACGCAAGAGGGAAGGGATATGGGAACAGATGTATATGTATGACTGATTCACTTTGTTGTAAAGCAGAAACTAATAAAAAAAAAAAAGAGTAGGTAAAGGAGTCTTCTCCCCTGGGAAGCCTTCCCTGAACAGCCCCCCATGTCTGCTCAGGGACCCCTCTGGTCCCACAATGCCCCACCCTGGCTTCCCGCTCCCCCTGCACTGGTCCTGCTGGGCTGTAATCTCTGGGTCTTGCGTCCATGATTTCCTCAAGTGCAGGACCGGGTCTTGTCCATCTCCGCATCCCCAGCACAGGCAGGGACCTGGCACACAGAGAGCCTCAGAAAATGCTTGTTGAATGAAAAGAATGAGGGACAGAGCAGCCACTTCCGCGGAAGCGTTTGGAACCCTACCAAGTCTTCCTTGCTCATCTCGCAAAATCAAACTGCTGTCAGAGCTGGCAGGTCTCTCAGAGGTACATCCAAGAACTGGCAGCGTGGGCACCACCGACCGGGGGAGTTTGTTAGAAATACAGCTTCCCAGGCCCCACGCCAGACCCACTGAGTCAGAATCTGCCTTGTAAAAAGATGCCCACGGGCTTCCCTGGTGGCGCAGTGGTTAAGAATCCGCCTGCCAATGCAAGAGACACGGGTTCAAGCCCTGGCCCGGGAAGATCCCACATGCCACAGAGCAACTAAGCCTGTGCGCCACAGCTACTGAGCCTGCGTTCCAGAGCCCGCAAGCCACAACTACTGAGCCCACGCGCCACAACTATTGAAGCCTGGGAGCCTAGAGCCCGTGCTCCACAACAAGAGAAACCACCACAATGAGAAGCCCGCGCGCCGCAACAAAGAGTAGCCCCCGCTCGCCGCAACTAGAGAAAGCCTGTGCACAGCAACGAAGACCCAACACAGCCAAAAATAAATAAATAAATAAATAAATAAATGTGTGTATATATATATAGAAAGATTGGGCTTCCCTGGTGGCGCAGTGGTTGAGAGTCCGCCTGCCGATTCAGGGGACGCGGGTTCGTGCTCCGGTCCGGGAAGATCCCACATGCCGTGGAGCGGCTGGGCCCGTGAGCCATGGCCCCTGAGCCTGCGCATCCGGAGCCTGTGCTCCGCAACAGGAGGGGCCGCAGCAGTGAGAGGCCCACGTAACGCAAAAAAAAAAAAAAAGATGCCCAGGTGATTCACATGCACATTACAGGGTGAGAAGCATGCTCTGTGGACTCCACCTCCCATTTTATAGACAGGGAAACAGCTGGCAGAGGGGAGGGCCTTGCAAGGCAGTGGCAGGGTTGGGACTTCAAGCCCGGTGACCTTCTCCCAAGTGCCATGCTCCTACCCCCCGCCCCACCTTCATCCCACCCCTCCTGACATGCACCACCTTTCTGGTTGACTTGGCCTCAGATGCTAGACCCTTCATTTTTCGCCTCGAGGTCTTTGCAAGGAGCTCATACTCCCCCTGGTGGAAGGAGAAAGGGATGGGCTGGCCTGAGTGGCCTGGACACTTGTCTCTGGGTTTAACATTAAGGATTAGAGTTGGGGGGTTGGAGGGAGGGGGACACAGAGAGGGGGCGGCGTGAGGCAGAGGCTAAGAGTGTGAGGGCAGGGCTGGGCTAAGACACTTTGGAGAAGGCTGAGTTCACGCTGGCTTCGGCACATCCTAGGTGTGCAGTCTGGGGCCATCTGATCATCTTCTCTGAGCCTCTGTTTTCTCATCTGCAAAATGGAGAGAGTAAATAATGGTGCCTATCTCATGGGCTGTTGTGAGGATTCCAAGGGATGATGTTGGGAAAGCTCTTAGAACAGAGTTAGGGGACCAAGGTGGCAGGAGAGCCTGCCTGATGTAGAACTCTTGTGAGTCCCTCCCTTGCTCCCTGCCCAGGACCCAGCTAAGCCCTGCACCTTGCCCCTCTCACCCTCTCACCCCTGCAAGGAGGCTCTTAGAGACCACCCAGGCTACCCCTCCCTTCCCAGGGGGACATGGAGGCCCAGTAAAAGGAGGCTATAGAAATATCCGCTCCTGGATGGACCTGGAGATTATCATACTAAGTGAAGTAAGTCAGACAGAGAAAGACAATAACATATGATTTCACTTATATGCGAATCTTTAAAAAATTATACAAATGAATTTATTTACAAAACAGAAACAGGCTCGCAGACTTGGGAAACAAACTTATGGTTACCAAAGGGGAAAAGGAGGGGGAAGGGATAAATTGGGAGTTTGGGTTTGACATATACATACTATATTTAAAATAGATAACCAGCAAGGACCTACTGTATAGCACAGGGAACTCTGCTCAATATTGTGTAAGAACATAAATGGGAAAAGAATTTGAAAAAGAATAGATACATGGATATGTATAACTGAATCACATTGCTGTATACTTGAAATTAACACAACATTGTTAATCAACTATACTCCAATATAAAATAATTTTTTTAAAAGTAAAATAAAAACAAACAAACAAAAAAGAAATATCCATTCCCACTGGTCGTGGCAGGGGCTATGGTGGAGAGGTGGTCTGGGCCCTGTCCCTGATGCCTGGAATCTGAAAGGTTGAATTCTGGAGGGGGAGTGACTTTGGGGGGACAGGAAGCCAGGAAAAACACATGCTCTGGAGTCAGACAGATCAGGTTCAAATCTGGCTCAGCCACAGACCAGCTGGATGAACCTGAGCAAGTGACTTTGCAGCTCTGGGCTTCAGTTTCCTCACCTGGGAACATCCTTCCAGGACTGTTGTGAGGTTTACAGGAGATGGTGTTAAACACTCAACACCCACCCAGAAGGCCCCAGGGTCGCTGTTGAAACTGATGTGGAGCAGCTGGGAGGCCAAGGGAAGGAACCCAGTTACACCACAGCAGCTGCCACCCCTGAGCACAGGGTGGTAGGGTCTCTGGGTCCTTCCTGGGCAAGGGTGTGGTATCAGGATGAGGGAGTGTGGGGGGCAAAGACCAGTAACCAGGTTGAAACATGGTCTTGAGTTAAGAAAGGGTGCCCTGGGCTGGGGTCTGCTTTCAACAGTGCCAGCTTCCAAGGCTGGTTGTCTGATGGTCAGGTTGGCACAGGTCAGGGGCTGTCAACCTCCCCAGGTGGGTCTTAACTGGGAACCATTCTGACGTCTGCCTCACCTACGGTCCCGTCAAAGGGAGGTCCCCCCAGGGGATCAAGGGTGAGCCACGGCCCCAAGGAAATCCTCTGCAGGTTTGTTAGTGACCTGGCTTGAAAAGATGAGCTGGACCAAACTGACTGTCCCTCTGAGTTCTGGAACTGACAAACAAAGGGAAGAGGGAGTTAGCAAGTAAGGTGACCAACCCTTCTGGCTTGCCAAGAACTTTCCTGATTTAGGCACCGAAAGTTCTGCATCCCAGGAAACAGACACTGCAGTAGGAGCAAATGCTAAAGAAATGTGAGCGATGCTATGAATATTGATCACAGCTACTGCTTCTTGAGTGTCTACTGTGTACCAGGTTCTGTGCTAAGAATTTTTTCTTTTTAAGATTTTTTAAAAACTTTTTTAAAAATTTATTTTTAATTTGCTATTTTAACCATTTTTAAGTGTAAATTCAGGGCCATTAAGTACATTCACAGGGTTGTGCAACTATAACCACTATCCACTTCCAGAATTTTTTCATCATTCCAAGCAGAAACTCTATTCCCATTCAACAGCATCTCCTCATTTCTTCCGCCCCCCGACCCCTGATGACCTCTATTCTACTTTCTGTCTCTACTGCCTATTCTAGGTACCTCACTTAAGTGGAATCATACAATATTTGTCCTTTTGTGTCTGGCCTATTTCACTTAGCATAGTTTTTCCAGGGTTCATCCATGTTGTCGTATGTCAGAATTCCATCCCTTTTTAATTGAGGCTGAATAATATTCCATTGTATGGATATACCACATTTTGTCCATCCATTTTTTGGTGGACTTGGGTTGTTTTCGCTTTTTGATTATTGTGAATAATGCTGCTATGAACGTTGGTGTATGAATATCTCTCCCTGATTTCAATTGTTTGGGGTATATCCCTAGGACTGTAATTGCTGGGTCATATGGTGATTCTATATTTGCCTTTTTTTTTTTTTTTTTTTTTTTTTTGCGGTACGCGGGCCTCTCACTGTTGTGGCCTCTCCCGTTGTGGAGCACAGGCTCCGGACACGCAGGCTCAGCGGCCATGGCTCACGGGCCCAGCCGCTCCGCGGCATGTGGGATCTTCCCGGACCGGGGCACGAACCCGCGTCCCCTGCATCGGCAGGCGGACTCTCAACCACTGCGCCACCAGGGAAGCCCTATATTTGCCTTTTTAAGGCGCCGCCAGCCGGTTTACCACAGCAGCTTGTGCTAAGTATTCTTAGTGCCTTAGCTCAGGAAGCTCTGGCAGCACCACCCAAAAGGCTGGCCCTGCTATTGGCCCAGGTTCCTAGGGCAGGACATTGAGATTCAGACGGATGAAGTAAAGTGTCCCATGTCCCTCAGCTAATAAGCAGAGAGCCAGGATTCAAACCCACCCTGAATGACTCCCTGAGCCCATGTGGCCCAGCTCTGGGTTGGCCTGGGTCTCCAGATCATCAACGGAGGGGTTGCCACAGAAAGGGGAGGGAAGATGCCCACAGCTCTGCAGGGTCTGCCTCAGCCCTCACCAGCTCCCTGGCTCTAGCTCCTGGAAGGCCACTGATACTGTGCTTCCTGTATGGAACATATCTGTCTTCGCCCAACATTCTCTTTTTTGGCCATTAGACAACCCCATCTCCCCCATTTTCCTTAAGGAGCTCCTAAAATTTCAGTCGAAGTGATTGGATTGATTAGAAGTAGGCAGGAGGCCCAGACCTAGCCAATCAGTATAATCCTTTCCTCCTGGCCATGGTGATTGGTTCAGAGATGGTCATGTGACTTACACTGGCCCAGTGAGACTTGAAGCTGTTCAGAACTATGGTTAGAGCTGATGGGAAGAGAGAAACTTTCTGTTCCCTGGGATGCCAGAGGGTGGATTTGAGCCAGGCATGCTGCAACCACCTTATTCCCTCAGGGGGCGCCTTCCTGAGACCGGAGCCAGCCGCGAGGGAAGCAGATAGGGGTACAAGACTGAGTTTTAGTGCCAGTGTTTGAGTCTCTGGATCCAGTTGTACCTGATGTCAGTTCTGAACCAATTATCTCCTCCTCTTCCTTTTTTTTTTTTTTTTTTTTTTTTTTGCTTGGGGTTTTTGTCATTTGCTCTCAAAGAGCCCTGATTTGGTTGATCTTGGGGTGTCAAGAGATTCTCAGCTCCCTGGCCACACTACCTGTGTTTGTGTCATAAACATCCCGTTCTGTGAGCTGGTCTGAGGAGATATGTTTGTTTCAACCAATTCAGCCAGAGGGAAACAGAGGGGGCCTCCTCACAGCCTGGAAGGGACCCGGGACCCAAGAACCTGACTCAGTGGTTATAGGGCTGGGACCCTCAGTGGAGCCTGGCCCAGCATCCAGAGGGCAAGGCTACCTAGGCAGGGTCCCCAGAGGCATCCACTCCAGGGAGGAGCCCTGGAGCCAGGGATGCTGAAAGGCAGGTGAGCGGGACTTGGCTTTTCTCACAAGCTCAAGGGCTTAGGAGGGAGATTTAATCCCCTGGAGGAGAGACTAGGAACAAGGCTTCCACAGGGAGCCCGAGCTCACAGTACTCACAGCCTGCCTGTAATCAAACCCTACTGAGGGGAACTAACTTGCCTGACCGTCGAAACCTCTCCAGGGACCAGGGCAGGTCAGTGTGGTCTTGGTGCCAGCAGAAGAGCTGTCCTGTCTTCAGATCAGGCGTGATGTCCCATGAAGTGGCTCATGGGGAAAGCCATCACCAAGGACATCACTCCTCTTCACTCTGTCTTCTTCCCATGGTACCCCTCACCCAGCCTGGGAGCAACTTATTCCTATCATAGTACCAAAGTCATGCTTCTCCTGAGAGACTGGTTTGTTTTCATTCCCAGACTGGGGATTGTGCAAGTGGCTACAGTTCCCTTTTTGTGCCACCTGGTAGGAAGCATAGAGCCAAGGCGTGACCTCCATAGCAAGACTATAGTGATGAGGGAACCCAGCCCCTCACATCAAAAGAACTCCATGCCTCGGATCCCAAAAGTTAAAACTCACCTAACAGAAGTATCTTTAATGTTTACACCTTCTCAGTTACACTCCCTTTGGTTTTTCTGAAAGAATACTGTCTTTTCAAAATGTATATCTGAATCTTTTTTCATGTGAATAAATTACTTTGTTTACAGTGACTCTCCTTGTTTTCAAAATATATACCTTGAATACTTCTCAAATCCACATTATAAGGGTCTCCCTCCCCTGTGCATTCCAACATGATTTCTGGAAAGATGCAACGAGAGTGTGTGTGTGTGTTCCGTGCATGAAATCGTGGACTGTACCCATGTATAAAGAACCTGTAAAGGTGATGGGGTGAGAACTAAGATGATTGATCACTCAGCCGTGGCTAGGAGATGTTCCCCTCATTTCTTTGTGCCTTGAGTGGATGATAAAAGCCATCTACAGAATTTCCTGAGTCTCTGGTCTTATTCCGCAACAGTGAATCCTTATGGTCAGTATTTTAGCTTCATTTCTGCCTCCTTTGTGTTCCCATCCTTGTGTTTCTTTCTTCTTTTTCCACACTCTAATTTTCTGCTCTGGTTGTATATTATGCACCCTTGGAAGCTCCCTGAAATCCTTTCTGCAGCAAGGCAGGGAGCAAATCAACCAGCCAGCCCACCTACAACCAGACCGCTGGACTCCTGAACCTGTCCCTCTGTTCTTCCAGCATCAGCCAGCAGGTGGCACCAAGGTGCTCCCAAATGTCATACCAGGGCTGGGGAGGGGCATCCTCAGGTATTACGTGGAGAGTGGCCGCAGATGGAGACCTTGGGGACTGTAGAGAGAAGGCGCTGGGGCAGAAGGCAGCTGAGAAACATCAGCATCTACTGCATTATCTCTTTTTTGTTTGTTTGTCTGTGCCGCACGACTTTCAGGATCTTAGTTCCCCAAGCAGGGATCGAACCCGTGCCCCCTGCAGTGGAAGCATGGCGTCCTAACCACTGGACCACCAGGGAATTTCCACATCTAATGCATTAATTAGCTCCAGGCTAGGATGATCCTCAGGCCTCCTGGGCTAATTAATGTCAGGTCAGTATTCTAGGTCAATGTCAGAAGTAAGGGAGAGACTAGATTGAATGTGCTCAGTGATTGGTACCTAGTAGGTGCTCAGGAAACGTTGGGACCTTCCTTCCCCCTATTGTCCTAGAGGAGTGGGTGGCTTTGCTCCTTCACGGACCAGGGTCTGGGGCCCAACCTAGGACTATGCTCTCACCACTGCATTTCTCCTGCCATGTCATGGGCCCCTCTCTCTGCAGGACAGACCTATGTCGGACAGGGCCGATCCTTCTGTTGTAGCTGCTCTTTCCGTGATGAGATTCCAGGGGTGGAAAGAGATGGTAGGAATAGATGCAGTTTGTCCCACTTCCCCTTGTCCTCTGGCTCTTCTTCTCCCAGAAGAGGAAGCCAGTGGGAAGGGCACTTTGTCAGGAGCCTGCGCCGCCCCAGCAGCGATCTTCAGTGGGAAGAACAACAGGCAGACCCTGAAAATCTGTGTTGGCAGCTGCTGCTCTGGTTAAGAGCCTGGACTTTGATATCAGGCAGACCTCAGACCTGGCATCTAAACACTGCTGCTTACAGACTTTCTAACCTTGAGCAAATCACCTACCCTCTCCAAGCCTCAGTTTCCTCATCTGTAAAATGGGCAGCGGAATGCCTACCTCATAGAATAGTTACGAGAATCCAATGAATTAATGCATGTAAGGTGCTCAGCCTGGCATCTGGTTCCCGCCAATGCTGCCCATCACTACCGCTACCTTTTGTGAAGTCACCTGGGGGCAAGCAACTTGGTCCCACCGAGCCTTGGTTTCCTTATTCACAAAATAGGGCTATGGATAACCTCCTCCCTGGATTGTTGGGAGGATTAAGGGAGTCAGCAAGTGTATAGTCCCTTAGACAGTGACAAGCAGCCAGATGATGCCCTCTCGGTGTGTGCTGAATTGGAATTCTAAGACTCTGGGGCTGGAAGGAGCACTCATGACATCCCTTTCCAACACTCCCTCTACCTAGGTGCCTTATGTCTGCTTGAATGCTTCCAGTGATGGGAGACTCATCACCTCTGAGGAGCCTGCCCCTTCTTGCTCTGTTCAGCTCTGGCTATGACAACACCCTTCTTTATGTAGGGCTAAGATTCATCTCCCAGTAGTTTTCCAGCCAAGAGTTGAACGTATTCCAAACCTTAATTTCCCATCACTAACCCTGGGGGCAGTCACTAACTCCTCACTTCCCTTCCCCATGACTTCTGCTAAATGGATTAGTCCTCTGGCCTCTGCAAAATTAGATTCTGCATCTGGCCAGCAGGGGAGGGCAGGAATGCAGGGGGGGGGTGCAGCTGAAGTTTTCCTGCCTTTTAGGAGGGCAGTTAACTGCTTCCATGCCAGGGCTAGGATTGTCATGCACAGCTGGTGATCAGCGTGAGAGGCTGCTTCTGCTGGGATGGGTGATGTCCACATTCGGTGCTCTGTTCATCGAGCCACTGTACATGATGTGGCTGCCTGGCGTGGCTACTCTGTCATGGTCAGAGCAGCACCCACTGGCCGCAGATGGGGAAACTGAGACTCAGAGGATAAGTGGCCAGATGGGGGGCTCTGCCTGTAGATGAGTTCATTCATTCGTTCATTCAAATGTTCTTTGAGCCCTTACTCTGTACCAGGGCCTGTGCTGGGTGCTAGGGATACTGCAATGAATGAAACAAAGATAGGATTTTGCGCGAGACTAGTGGTAAAGGTAAATAAAGAGGGAGACACAGAGGGGGAAATAATTTATTTTCCCAGCAAGCTGGAAGGATGGCTTGTTCATCCATCCGTCTCTCTATCCATCCATCCAGCCAGCCAGCCCACCAACTTGTATTGAGGGCCTAAAATCAGGGGTCCCCAGAATCCAGAGGTGCCCAGCATCAGGACCCAGTGACAGATCTAGACATCAGTTACTTTCGCTGTGCAGCATCCTATCTTTTCTTGGGGCAATAGTATCCTGATTTGGCTTTGGGGGACCTTGTGCCCCTACCCACGTGTTTCACAGTAGCAAACTCCATCTCCCGTCTTGGGGGTGAAACCCATCACCTAGTCTAAGCCCAGTAGTGCTTTCCATGATTCCCGCCATGTCGATCAGTTCAGGGATTGACCCTATGTCAGGCTCATCGGGACCAACAGATCTCAATTCCAGGACTTTGACTTGAGATATAGAGGAAGAGCACTGTGCCTTTCATGAGACTTGGTGTTGCGGTGATGGGAGCTTCTGGGGGTCACGCCCAGGGAGCTGGAGAACAGACAACCCAGGTGAGGCAGGCAGGGGCCAGCGACATTATTTGAGTCCTGAATCCATTTATGCCTGAAGCCAGATCTATCCATGATGTAAGCCATTTTTTTCTTTAAGGTAGTCTGGGTTTTGTGTCATTTTCAACAGAAGAGGCCACCTGATTCCAGCACAGTCCCCGTCCCCCCAGCTGACCCTGGGCGGGCATCAGAGTCTTTGGTTTCTATTGCTGCCCCACCACCTCCTGCCCACTGCCACACCCACAGAGCTGACTCTGACTCCCCACTCTCCAAGATGAAGGATGCCTCTCTCAGCCAGCCTCAGGGAGTCAGGCTTCTCAACCAAGTTCAGTTCATGGCAGCTTAGCTTCAGCCTCTGTTCTCCTCTCTGCCCCAGAACTTGCAACACGCCCCCTGTCACGGAAGTTCCCTTCCTTGGGCTGTCCCCTGAGGATCCTGCTTGCTGAAGATGCTTCCTGTGTTGGGAAATGGCCTCTCCATTCCCACAAGCCCCTCTCACTAGACGTCAGCCCTCCACCTCCTCCCCTCCCAAAGTTTGCCTCCTAAAAATACCTCCAGAATCCATCCCGCCTCTTCCCGCTGAGGATACCCCAGCCCAGGTCCCATCCCTTGTTACCTGGACTCTTGCATCAATCTTCTTCTACTGGTGTCCTGGCCTCCAAGTCATCATCAGCGGAGGTCCATCAGTTGGGACTTCATAGCTCCAGAGAAAATTCCTTCAGTTGCTTGCTTGGGGGTAGGGCATGAAGGAACACTTACGGCTATTGGCATTCTGGGAGCAGGACAGGGAAAGAGGGCTAGAAGTCCCATCACTCAGGATGCATATCCCTTAATCCCTGTTTCAGTCTGATTCTCTGCTGTGCCCGATATTTGCAAGCCTTTGCAGCTCCTCCACGAAGAAACTAATATTCTTATGCCTGTGGGTGAAGTCATCTATACCTATAAGACCTGAGGAACACCTGTTCTGTGTCCAAGCTTCCCACCAGACCTGGTCCCTCCATGACCCGGGGCTCTGGGATGCTCAGGACCAACAGGCTGGCTCCTCCTCCTCTCCTCTGCGGGCACGTCAGGCTGTAGCCACGAATTTACATGCTACTTCTCTGTTAGCATCCCATCTTCCAGAGGTTTGTTGAAATCTTCTTTTCTGCTCATGCCTCCTCTCCCAGCTTCTTTGTCATCATGGGCTGGTATATACCTGCTTTTCCCCTTCACTGTCAGTTTGGTGGGGCCTGAGGAGGGACAGGGGACAGATGCTTGGGTCAATACCATGTCCAAGTGGCTCTCAGTCAAAGTCCTACCTCCCACTCTCTCCTCATCCCTTCCCACCTGGCTTCTGCCCCCAACCCTCCCCTGAAACACCCCTTATCAGGTCTCTAGGACCAGATCCATAGGACCACTTTCTGTTCCCACATGACTTGATGTCTTGGTAATGTTTGGTACTTTCAGATTTGTTCTCTTTCCTCTCTGTCCTGCCTTAGCTTCCGGGGTGGGGGGGACATGGTGTCACGAAGACCCTTCCTGTGTTCCTCCCAACCTCTGTGCACCCTCTGGATCTAGTTTGCTGGCTTCTCTTCCTTACGCTTCCTCTAAACGATTATTATTTCTCAGGGTTCCCTTCTCAGCCTCCTTTCCTTCTCACCCCATAGGGTTTCCCCGAGCACCTCTTCCAGTCCCATCGTTCCAGTGGTTTTGCTCCAAAAGCCGAGCTCTTCCAAATGCTGACTTCCAGCCCCGGCCCCTCACCTGGACTCCATCACCAGCTGTCTCCTGGACCTCTCTTCTGGGATGTCCGCATGTCGAAAGCTGGCCTTGGCTTCTCCCTCCCCCCAAACGTGCTTCACTTCCTAGGAAAGGCCACCATCATCTGTTTAGTTGCCCAAAACTAAAGGTGTCGTCCTTGACTCTCCCGTTTTCTCAATTTGCACACTCAATTGCTCACCAAGGCCCACTGACTTTACCTCTTTAATAAATCCCTCTCTGCCCACCCACTCTTCATCCCTAAAGCTTCTCTTAACTGATCTCCCTGCCCCCTTCATTCCACCATCTCCTGTTAAAATGCAAATTTCACCACATCATCCTCTTCTGAAAAGTCTCTAATGGCTCCCCATGACTTAGGTATTAAGTCCAAATAGCCCCCAAGGATGGAGTTGCCAGATTCAGCAAATAAAAATACAGGATGTCCAGTTAAATTTGAATTTCAGATAAACAATCTTTTTTTTTTTTTTTTCTTTTTCAAGTGTACGTATGTCCCATGTTAATATCTGGCATCTGTACCCTTTCCACACCCCAACCTCATTTCTTGCTGTGCTGTATTTCACATCTGACATTCAGGACAGACTGAACTGTTTGACCTTGAACTGCCCAGCTGGGTCAGACATTTCCTCATCAAGAGGCTCTTCTTACCTGCTGCTCCCCCAACCAGAAAGGCCACGTTCCCTTCTTGTCCTGACCAACCTCTGTTCATCACTGGGGTCCCCTCCCCCAAGAAGCCTCTCTGCTGCCTCCTAATGGATTGGGCTCCTTCCCTGGGTGACCAGAGGCCCATGTTTCCCTGGATGACAGCACTTTGTCAGCTGGTTTGTCCCATCAGTTTGCTCTTTTTCTCTCTCCCCTGCAGACAAAGAGCCGCCAGCAACTCTGCCAATTTCCCCGCCCACATCTGGCCCAGCCCGCATGGCTCCACCCAGCTGGAGGCTCCCGTGGGCCTGGAGTGTTGGCCAAGACCCCAGCTTTCTTTTTGGTCCCTTGGCCTGGGTCCCAGTCTGATGGTTCACACTCTCTCCTTGCTTGAGTTCCCATGAAAAGTGGCCTCCACCCGTAGCCCCCTGCCCAGGGCCAGATTACAAGCTGCTGAGACAATGGAGGCTCCAAGCCAAGTTTCCAACGAGCCTGCCATGATATCCCCACAGCATCTGCCTGTGCATCTGGGGGCAGATGCTGGCAGCTGAGGCCACAGAGAGCATGGATCCTCTCACACTGGGCATGCCCAGCCCTGAGGTGGGTAAAGGGGAGGGAGCTCAGACTTAAAGTTAGGACAGTGGGTTTGAATCCCAGCCCTGTATCTTTCTAGCTGCCTGCAGATGGGCCAAATGAGCACACACACACACCCCCTCCCCACACCTCATGTTCTTGTCTGTAAAGTGGGGATAAAAATGCTTATCTCACAAGATACGCTATCAAAGAAGAGTGCTTAACACACGCAAGAACACGCAGCAGCAAACAGGATGCTGCTCTGAACTTCACTTGCCTTGCTCAAGGCTGGTGGTAGCAGAACCCAGGGACCAGGCCCCTCCTGGCAGCTCTCTACTCCCAGCATCACTGACTGGGCATCACTAATTGGTCTCGAGAGGCTTTATTCAGAGAAGAGAGGAAAAGGGTAGTCAGACCCCACTCTCCACCCCCGCACTGGCTCCGCTAGGAGGAGACATCATCTCCACTGTGAATCAACAGCCCAGGTGAGCGCAGGAGAGCTGAGGAAGCAAGCTGAAGGTGAGGATGACTAAATAAGGAGGGAGTAGGGCTTCCCTGGTGGCGCAGTGGTTAAGAATCCGCCTGCCAATGCAGGGGACACGGGTTCGAGCCCTGGTCCGGGAAGATCCCACATGCCGCGGAGCAACTAAGCCCATGTGCCACAACTACTGAGCCTGCGTGCTGCAACTACTGAAGCCCGCGTGCCTAGAGCCTGTGCTCCACAAGAGAAGGCACCACAATGAGAAGCCCACACACTGCTACGAAGAGTAACCCCCGCCCGCCGCAACTAGAGAAAGCCCACGAACAGCAACAAAGACCCAGTGCAGCCAAAAATAAAAAAAAATAAATAAATAAATTTATTTTAAAAATAATAATACGGAGGTAGTAAAGGACAGAGGACAAAGCATTGGGTCGGGAGAGCTGGAAAATCCGGGGCCTCCTCCCTCCTCAAGTTTGTCCCCCTCTGCCCTTCCTCTCTGTCCCTCCTCTCTGCCCGAGCACGCTTCAGAGCCCAGCTGAACTGTCATGGATGCAGTGCTGGCTATGCCGACCCGGCCTCCGCCTCACTGGGGCAGGTTCCCCTGTAAACATTCTTGGGGCACTTCTCAGTGCTCCACGCTATTTATATCCTTTATTTACTGATGTCATTACTTACGTCCCAAATTGAACATGCAAAGAGAGAAAAGAATGGGAAAAAGAAGGGAACAGAATATCCAAAAACTGTGGGACAATTACAAAAGATGTAACACATGTGTAATGGAAATCCCTGAAGGAGGAGAAGAGATTTTGGAAGTAAGAATGGCTGAGAATTTTCCAAAATTAATGACACCCCCTTCCAAACTGTGAGTGCCTCAAGGGCAGGAGTCTGTCAGTTTGCAAATAACAATAACCAAAAATGTTTAGGATGACATGTTTGAAGTGTTTTGTAAAAATTACATATATACACACAGCCGTTCAGTTCCAACTCCAACGTGTGGAGACGTCAGGAGAGGACTTGCCTGGTGGTCCAGTGCAGCTAAGACTCCGCGCTCCCAATGCAGGGGGCCCAGGTTCAATCCCTGTGGTCAGGGAACTAGATCCCGCGTGCCACAACTAAGAGTCTGCATGCCACAACTAAGAGCCTGCATGCCGCAACTAAGAAGACCGCGTGGGGCTTCCCTGGTGGTGCAGTGGTTGGGAATCCACCTGCCAATGCAGGGGACATGGGTTCAAACCCTGGTCCGGGAGGATCCCACGTGCAGCGGAGCAGCTAAGCCCACGTGCCACAACTACTGAGCCTGTGCTCTAGAGCCCATGCTCTGCGGCAGGAGAGGTCATCGCAATGAGAGGCCTGCGCACCACCACAATTGCATCACTGCAACTAGAGAAAGCCTGTGTGCAGCAACGAAGACCCAACGCAGCCAAAAATAAATAAAATTAATTAATTAATTAAAAAATAGAAGAAGACCACGTGCCGCAACGAAGACTAGCGCAGCCAAATAAATAAATATTTTTAAAAAGAAAAGAAAAGAAAAAGACCTTAGGAGGCATCATTTCCATCCTTACAGGAAGACCAAGCTGGAGAAACTGCAAATCTTAGATCCATGAGAGAATTGAGTTCACAGGGCAAACCCCACCCCCCAAAAACTGGAGAAAAAGGAGAAAAAAACAGAATCACAACATGATTAGCCTCCTGGGAGAGCCTCTGGAGCCATAATGGGCAGAAACTCTTCTGATAGTAATTGACGGATTGCTGGAGGCTCAGTGTGGACTAGGCTGAGAGTTAAAAACTCCTAGATAAAATGTGTGTGGCTTTTATCTCCAGGAGCCTACCAGGTTCTCACCGTGAAGACAGGACAGAAATCTCCTCTTGCTTCCAGCGGGCAGAGGAAGAATAACCATTTTCAAACACACCCAGATCTTTGTCTGTAACAAAGGTTACAGAGGAATCTTTCCCCAAGGAAAACTGCTTTACCATAGTCTTATCTGATCTGGGTAAAAGGCAGATTTCTGTATCACGTGGGGGTGGGGGGTTAAGAAGGTCACAGCACAGGCAGTCAGAACCACTACAAAAATGAAACAGTTGCGATTTAATCTTAAAACTATAGCATGCTTCCCCTCCCCAACTCCATAACACACGTCAACAGGTATAATTACTAGAGTTTATAGAGCTGCAAGACACAGATGTTATTTAAGAAAGAATTCTTAGGGAGACCCAAAGACAATAGGAGAAAAAACAGCCAGGAACTAGAAGAAACTGAAGCTTGTGGCACCTATAGCCGCAGCAAACATTAACAGCCCAGCTCTTAGCCAGGTTAACATAAAACCTCACACTAAGCCTGATTACCTCAGTTCCTAGTACCAGACACCTCATGGCCAGCTTTCAACAAAAAATTACAAGCCCTGCTAAAAGACAAGAAAAAACATAGTATGAAGAGACAAAGCAAGCATCAGAATAAGACTCAGATATGATACAGAATTTGGAATTGTCAGATAAAGAATTTAAAACAACTATGATTAATATGTTAAGGGGACTAATGGAAAAAGTAGACAACATGCAAGAACAGACAGATAATGTAAGCAGAGGTAGAAACTCTAAGAATTACAAGGAAATGCTAAAAATCAAAAACACTGTAACAAAAATGAAGAATGTTGTTGATAGGCTCATTAGTAGACTAGACATAGCCAAAGAAAGAAGCAGTGAGCTTGAAAATATGTCAATAGAAACATCCGAAATTGAAATGCAAAGAGAAAAAATTCTTTGCCACTTTTATTCAACGTAGTGTTGGAAGTCCTGGCCACCACAATCAGACAAGAGAAATAAAAGGAATTCAAATTGGAAAGAAAGAAATAAAACTGTCACTATTTGCAGACGACATGATACTATACAAAGAAAATCCTAAAGATGCCACCAAAAGACCACTAGAACTCATCAATGAATTCAATGAAGTTGCAGGATACAAAATTAATATACAGAAATCTGTTACATTTCTATATACTAATAACAAACTATCAGAAAGAGAAATTAAGAACACAATCCCATTTATATTTGCATCAGAAAGAGTAAAATACCTAGGAATAAATCTAACTAAGGAGACAAAAGACTTGTACTTGGAAAACTATAAGATGACACAAATACAGTAGATGGAAAGATAGATTGTGCTCATGGATTGAAAGAATTAATATTGTTTAAATGACCAAACTACCGAAGGCAATCTACAGATTCAATGCAATCCCTATCAAAATGCCAAAGGCATTTTTCATGGAACAAGAACAAATACTACATCAAACTAAAAAGCTTTTGTACACTGAAGGAAACTATCAACAAAACAAAACACAGCCTACTAAATGGGAGAAGATATTTGCAAATGACATATCTTATAAGGGTTTAATATCTAAAATATACAAAGAACTCATACAACTCAACATCAAAAAAAACAAACAACCCGGGACTTCCCTGGTGGTCCAGTGGTTAAGAATCTGCATTCCAATGCAGGGGATGTGGGTTCGATCCCTGGTCCGGGAACTAAGATCCCACGTGCCACGGGGCAACTAAGCCCACACGTCACAACTACTGAGCTCGTGCGCTTCAACTAGAGCCCGTGTACCACAACCTACAGAGCCCATGCGCCCTGGAGCCCACGTGCCACAACTAGAGAGAAGCCCGCGCATAGCAACGAAAGATCCCATGTGCTGCAACTAAGACCCAACTCAGCCAAATAAATAAATACTAAAAAAAAAAAAAAAAAAAAGGTAGAGGATCTGAAAAGACATTTTTCCAAAAAAAGATATACAGATAGGCAACAGACACATGAGAAGACGCTCAAGATCACTAATCGTCGGGGAACTGAAAATCAAAACCACAATGAGATGTCACCTCACATCTGTCAGAAGGGCTATTATCAAAAAACAACAAAATAGAAGTGTTGGTGAGGGTGTAGAGAAAAGGGAACCCTTGTGCACTGTTGGTGGGAATGTAAATGTCTAGAGCCCGTCAAATAATTGTTTCCTAAAGTTGCTCCAGTTAGTTGTTTTCTTCCCTATTGCCTTCAGTGTGGTGATGTTATTCATTTGTCATACTGTTGGGTTCATCTGTTACTGTTTGAATAACTTTGGGTGTTCCCCCTGCATCCTGGTTGCATCTATTTATTTAGTCAGCTTCGGAGTATGTGAAATATTGTCATATCTCTATGAGTCAGAGCTACACAAAAAGTCAGAGAAATTCCAATGGTCTTTCTCTTCTCCACCCTGTCTTCGTTTCCCTTTCTTTCTGCCTTGTTCACACCTACCCCCTGTAGATAACCAATCCCATTAGCTTCTGGTTTATTTTTACTGTATTCCTTCTGCTCAAATGAGTAGATACATGCGTATTTTATTATGTCCCTTTGAAAAACATATTTATCTTTTTTTTTTTTTAAACAAGCTCTGGCCAGTTTTATTAAAGAAAAATTGTGCATGATTTACTTTTCACCAGTCTGTCTGGCATGCTTCTAATGATATCAGAATCACCTGGATCAATGATAGCAAGTGTGCATACTCTGTAGTATTTTCCACACGCTGTGCCCAATTCAATATTATTGCCACTGTAGTGATGGACACCAGTTTTGGCCAACATGGCATAATATTCTATTTCAGATTTCCTCAAGGCTGGGCAGTTGTTGGCGAGGATGACCAGTTTCGCTTTGCCGTGTCAGATTATTTTCAGAGTCTGCTTGTACCCCAGCATGTACTTTCCACTTTTCATAACCAGTTGGAGCCTAGAGTTGATCGACTCCAGTGACTTTTTCGTCTTCTTTGCGGCCACCATCTTCCTGCCTTAGGTGCGGGACGGCCCCAGCCCACTGCAGCCGCCAAGATGGCCGGAGAGCAAGAAAGGGCCATATTTATCTTGATAGACATTTCTCCCAAGAAGATACACAGATTGCCAACAAACACATGTAAGGATGCTCAACATCACTAATCATTAGAGAAATGCAAATCAAAACTACAATGAGGTATCACCTCACACCAGTCAGAATGGCCGTCATCAAAAAATCTACAAACAATAAATGCTGGAGAGGGTGTGGAGAAAAGGGAACCCTCTTGCACTGCTGGTGGGAATGTAAATTGATACAGCCACTATGATGAACATAGTGGAGGTTCCTCAAAACATAGTATGGAGGTTCCTCAAAAAACTGAAAATAGAACTACCATACAACCCAGCAATCCCACTACTGGGCATATACCCTGAGAAAACCATAATTCGAAAAGAATCATGGGGCTTCCCTGGTGGCGCAGTGGTTGGGAGTCTGCCTGCCGATGCAGGGGACACGGGTTCGTGCCCCGGTCCGGGAAGATCCCACGTGCCTCGGAGCGGCTGTGCCCGTGAAACATGGCCGCTGAGCCTGCGCGTCCAGAGCCTGTGCTCCGCAACGGGAGAGGCCACAACAGTGAGAGGCCCACATACAGCCAAAAAAAAAAAAAAAAAAGAGTCATATACCACAATGTTCATTGCAGCTCTATTTACAATAGCCAGGACATGGAAGCAACCTAAGTGTCCATTGACAGATGAATGGATAAAGAAGATGTGGCACATATACACAATGGAATATTACTCAGCCATAAAAGGAAACGAAATTGAGTTATTTGTAGTGAGGTGGATGGACCTAGAGACTGTCATACAGATTGAAGTAAGTCAGAAAGAGAAAAACATATACTATATGCTAACACATATATATGGAATCAAAAAAAAAAGTTCTGAAGAACCTAGGGTTAGGACAGGAATAAAGACACAGACATAGAGAATGGACTTGAGGACATGGGGAGGGGGAAGGATAAGCTGGGAGAGTGGCATGGACATATATACACTACCAAACGTAAAATAGATAGCTAGTGGGAAGCAGCCGCATAGCACAGGGAGATCAGCTTGGTGCTTTGTGACCACCTAGAGGGGTGGGATAGGGAGGGTGGGAGGGAGACGCAAGAGAGAGGTGATGTGGGGATGTATATATATGTACAGCTGATTCACTTTGTTATAGAGCAGCAACTAACACACCATTGTAAAGCAATTATACTCCAATAAAGATGTTAAAAAAAGAAAAAAAAATATTTATCTTGAAAACATTTTGCAAATGTTTCTGTAAGGTAAATTCCAAGCCTGAGATTTCTGGTGTGTGTTGCATATGTTTCTTGAATTATGCAATTTGCCTCCGCATAGTGGGGTAGGTGCTCAGTGAATATTTGGGGAATGAATGATTTCTTGGCTTGACACTAACGCACTGTATGATTTGGGGAAAGTCTCTTCGTGCTTCTGGACTTCCGTTATTACAACTTTGTAGGCAAGGGAAGGCTCTTCCCGCTCCGATGTTATAACACACTGTGATGAAGGCAGCAAAATGTACAAGCACACCTCGTTTTATTGCGCTTCACAGATTTTGCACTTTTTTTTTTTTTTACAAACGGAAGGTTTGTGGCAACCCCGCATCAAGTGTGTCTATCGGTGCCGTTTTTCTAACAGCACTTGCTCATTTCATGTCTTTGTGTCACATTTTGGTGATTCTCCCAAAGTTTCAAACTTCTTCATGATTTTTTTTTTAACATCTTTACTGGAGTATAATTGCTTTACAATGGTGTGTTAGTTTCTGCTTTATAACAAAGTGAATCAGTTATACGTATACATCTGTTCCCATATCCCTTCCCTCTTGCGTCTCCCTCCCTCCCACCCTCCCTATCCCATCCCTCTAGGTGGTCACAAAGCACCGAGTTGTGATCCGTTATCTCTGATGTTACTACCATGACTCTCTGAAGGCTCAGATGATGGTTAGCATTTTTAAGCAATAAGTTATTTTTTAACTAAGGTACACATTTTTAAAGACATAATGCTATTGCACACGTAATAGACTATGGTATAGTGTAAACATAACTTTTATATGCGCTGGCAAAGCAAACAATGTGTGCGACTCGCTTTATTGCAACGTTGGCTTTATTTCGCGATACACGCTTTGCTCTAATGATCTGGAACCCAACCCGAAATATCTCTGAGGTCTGCCTGTGTCTTTGGCCTTTTCCCTCCCAGCCTTTCATGATTCCCCCCGCTTCTTGCTACCCCTCTGTTCCATCTCCATAAACAATAACAAAAAAAAATAACAACCACAGTAACGATGGCTACCACTATTCATTGAGCACTTGCCTCGTGCACTAATCTCCTTCAGTCCTCACAGAAACCACCTGTGAGAGGAACTGTTATGATTCCTATTTTAGGGGCGAGGAATTTAAAGCCAGGGAGGTTTCAGTAACTTGCCTAAGGCTGCATCTTTCTAAATTGGGAGCAGGACTTGAACTCTTAGCTGTCTGACGTCTGAGTGCACGTGGTCGTGCACTTGGCAAACCTTTCTCCCTGTCCCCGTGGCGCATTCCTGTAAGCTTGGTTCTTAACAGATCGTTGACCAAATCTCCCATGCCGGGCATTTCCCATTCCTGGTGAATATAAATAGCTGTTCTACTCGCAGGCCAGTCAAAGCCTTTCTCCTTCATGGCTACTCAGGTCTGTACTGGGCTCTGTGATTTTCAACAGAGGATGTCGACTCGCCTGGACTCATGTCAGCACAAAACTGGTTTTGTTCGTGCAACATTCGTAACATCCCATGTATTAATTCTTTGGGCCACACCTTAAGTAGCGTCACCCTTGGGTTTTCAGAGGCAATGTGCCCCCAGAGGGTCTTTCTTCTTAGGAGCAAAGAGGCTCGCAGCCTGGAAAGCATCCGTGGACCAAAAGGTGGCTCTGACAGTGAGGACTTCCGGCCCTGGAAGAGCTGTCAGGAGTAGGTCAGGGCAGCAGGACCTGCCTGGCCCCCTGTGTGTCACACGCAGTCAAAGTTGCTTCTGTGGCTGGTTTGAGAGGCAGATGATCCCCTTTCTGTACGGGGTGAGGGAGCTTGGTCTCAGCTGCATTTCCTTTGGCTCAAGAGGCAAGGGCTAAACGTGGTTTCACTCGTACCTATTATTAGAAAATGTCCCCTGGCAAGGCAGTACAGGAAATGCACAAAGGTCCCAGAGCTAAGGAGGCTCTCTCAGGACACCTCTTTTTTTTTTTTTTTTTTGCGATACGCGGGCCTCTCACTGCTGTGGCCTCTCCCGCTGCGGAGCACAGGCTCCGGACGCGCAGGCTCAGCGGCCATGACTCACGGGCCCAGCCGCTCCGCGGCATGTGGGATCTTCCCGGACCGGGGCACGAACCCGTGTCCCCTGCATCGGCAGGCAGACTCTCAACCACTGCGCCACCAGGGAAGCCCCGAGGGCACCTCTTTTCGATGATAAGTGCTGCCCAGGGCTGCTGCCTTACATAACTCCTGAGGTTCTGTTCATATAGAAAGAAGCAATTCGACTCCAAGAAAGATCTGTTAAAAAAAAAAAAAGAAAAATGATTGTACATGAAGTACTAAGAATGCTGCACTGATGGCCTCCATGCTGGTAGAGGCCCCGGAAATCCTGCTTCCATTTCCTGAGCGAAAAATGAAGGCTTAGTTCTGCTGAAAATGAGGAAAAGAGAGAATTTTAAGAAACGCTGTGGCCTCCAAATTCTTGCAATTCCTGCAGTTTTCAAAAGGTCTTAATGAAAATTAGTACCGAAAAAATTGTTTGAAAAAAAACAAGAGAGAAATGTCCTGATCAGTTCTTTTCAGGAAATTCCAGGTTAAATAAACTGGAACAGAGTCCTCTGCTACAGGACTTATCAGAGCCTTTCATATACTGAAGACTCTAAGTCCAAGAGGAAGAGAGGGGCTATGTGCTCGTCCGGAGCCTGTGCTCCGCAACGGGAGAGGCCGTGACCGTGAGAGGTCCGCGCACTGCGATGAAGAGTGGCCCCCGCTCGCCGCAACGGGAGAAAGCCCTCCCACAGAAACGAAGACCCAACACAGCCAAAAATAAATAAATAAATAAAGTTATTTAAAAAAGAAAAAGAGAGGGTCTATGACATTTCTCAAACTTGTTTCACTATAGAATTTCCTTTTCCCTCTTTTCTGAAACTAACATTTCAGGAAACACATTGGGAAACTCTGGTGTAAGAATATGTTTTCCCCCCAAAAGTCAACTTTCCTCAAGGATGTGTAGAAAACATCATTGTCCCCCTCGCGTCCCTCTCAGCTTGAAGCACTGTTCCATCCCTGAGACAGCCCAGCCCACCCAGCCCACGGGTCCTGGAATCAACTGTAGTATTTGTTGAATTCTAGTATGAGTGGTGGCTCAGCTTGTCCAGTCTGTGTGGCTGAGATGCCTCAGTTCCCTACTTAGTGCTGTAGCTCCCAGCCTGAATGGGACTATCAGGAAACTGCTATAAAGGGTATGACTCCATAGACTTCTGTTCTAAGCTGGGCTCTGACCCTCCCCCCTCTCCCCCACCCTATACCCTATGATCTACTGTACTGTTTTGCTCAAGCTTTGACATTAAACAGAAATGGGTTCTCATTTTGACTCTGCCACTCCCCAGCCATGAGAACTCGGGTGTTATAAGACCCCTTTTGGGGTCTTAATTATGCCCACATTATCAGACTAGTACTAGATAAAGTATGTGATGAGCTTAGGCCAGTGCTAGGCACACAGTAGGTCTCATAAGTCCTCTCTGGTTGAGTGATCCCAGCTACACTACTGACTGGCTGTGTGTCCTTGTGCAATGGACTTCTTTTTTTGTTTTTGACATTGAAAATAGAAATATCACTTTTATTGACAAGATAGGGCCACAATGGGCAGCTCCACAGAACACAAATAAGCAGTCCCAAGGTAAGAGTGTAAAATTGCTTCAGACAGGTTACTATTCTTCACCCCCTTCTTCTCCCTCAGCGCTATCGGCTATCGGCTCCAACCCCCTCATAATCCTTCTCAAGGACAGCCATATCCTCACGGGCCTCAGAAAACTCTCCTTCCTCCACGCCCTTACCCACGTACCAGTGAACAAAGACACGCTTGGCATACATCAGGTCAGACTTGTGGTTCAGGCGAGCCCAGACCTCAGCGATGGCTGTGGTGTTGCTCAGCATGCACACAGCTCGCTGTACTTTGGCCAGGTCTCCACCAGGTACCACAGTGGGAGGCTAGTAATTAATGCCAACCTTGAAGCCAGTGGGGCACCAGTCCACAAACTGGATGGTATGCCTAGTCTTGATGGTGGTAATGGCAGCATTGACATCTTTGGGAAACATATCGCCACTGTACAACCAGCAGCAAGCCAGTGCAATGGACTTCTTGACCCTGAGCTTCAGTTCTCTAATCCCTAGGGTAAGAATGATCATGCATATTTCAGCAAGCCATTGGGAAGTTGAACAAGATAATGCATGCAAATGCTCTTTGGAAGCTATGCAGTCCTGTATAGTTATAATAACCATGGTGACAACAATGCACTAGTGAAATGTAAAGTGGCTACACCACCAGGAACGCATTCTAAATCCCTGAGGAATTCTGTGTGCTTGGCACTAATTCCTATGGACTGACAACCATTCATCCCACAGATGCTGTGAGCTGCCAACTCTAGGCCAGATTTCAAGCTTAGGCTGGGGATACCTATCAAGAACTGGGAAAAGTATGAGATTTTGCCCTACTTGTGAGCTAACTTGGGTGCCCGCAGAAAACACAAGAGCCTTGGGTCAGAGACAAAGCACTTTATTGCTCACGACATGGCAAATGGCACAAACATCATTTGCCCCAGTTCCTCTGGCCCCCGAGTCCCACGGCGGTAAGGCTGCCTGATTTAAAAAATAAACAGAGGGCACCTGGTTAAATTTGAATTTTAGATAAATGATAAATACCTTTCTTTAGTACGTCTCAAATATTGCATGGGACATACCTATACTAAAAAGTAGTCACTGGGAATTCCCCTGTGGTCCAGTGGTTAGGACTACATGCTTTCACTGCCGAGGGCCTGGGTTTGATCCCTGGTCAGGGAACTAAGATCCCACAAGCCTCACCGCATGGCCAAGAAAAAAAATTTTTTTTTTCTTCCCTGTGGTATGCGGGCCTCTCACTGTTGTGGCCTCTCCCATTGCGGAGCACAGGCTCCGGATGCACAAGCCCAGTGGCCATGGCTCACGGGCCCAGCTGCTCCGCGGCATGTGGGATCCTCCCGGACCGGGGCACGAACCTGTGTCCCCTGCATTGGCAGGCGGACTCTCAACCACTGTGCCACCAGGGAAGCCCCAATTTTTTTTTTAATTAAAAAAAAATGTAGTCATTGTTTATTTGAAACTCAAACTTACAAGGGTGTCCTATATTTTAATAGGCAAGTCTAGACAAGGATGACAGAGATGGGTCCAGCTGGATGCCTCACATTCAGTGGGTTGCAATACAAGAGATGAACACCAAGCTTTTATAGTGGGCAGTAAGCTTGCCTGGCCTTTGATTCAGAGAGAAAGACTCTCTCCATCTTCCAAGGCTGTTTGCTATACAAACATTCTTGAAAAGATAATCTAGGGCTTCTCTGGTAGCGCAATGGTTAAGAACCTGCCTGCCAATGCAAGGGACATGGGTTCGAACCCTGGTCCAGGAAGATCCCACATGCTGCAGAGCGACTAAGCCCGAGCGCCACAACTACTGAGCCTGCGCTCTAGAGCACGTGAACCACAACTACTGGAGCCTGTGTGCCACAACTACGGAAGCCCGTGCGCCTAGAGCCCGTGCTCCGCAACAAGAGAAGCCTCTGCAGTAAGCCCGCGCACCGCAATGAAGAGTAGCCCCTGCTCACCGCAATTAGAGAAAGCTCGTGCGCAGCAACAAAGACCCAACACAGCCAAAAATAAATTAATTAATTAAAAAAAAAAGATAGTCTAGAACAAACAGTTGTCAGTGTCTCTGCTTGCAAGATTTGAGAAACCCATGGAGATTCATCTCCTAAAGTATCCCGGGTGAACAGGTGTGGGGAAGAGGGCATGGCTGTGGTTTCTGTTCCCTGGAGTCAGTATCCTGAGATAAATGCTTGTCAGGGGGGCTTGGTTCCACCCATTTTCTCTCCCTAACCTCCCTCCCCCACTCCCTGTTACAGTATGCCTCCTTTGCAGGAGGAAAGGGGGTTATATGATAATTCAGGTGCAGTTCTAACAAAGTAAGAGATGGATGCAGGAATTCCCTGGCAGTCCAGTGGTTAGTACTCAGCGCTTTCACTGCCGTGACCCAGGTTCAGTCCCTGGTCAGGGAACTAAGATCCCCGCAAGCCGCATGGCGCTGCTGGAAAAAAAAAAAAGAGAGAGAGAGAGAGATGGATGAGAATATATACCCTTCCCCTTTCTGTTCATCCAGCAACTGTTTGTCCAGTGCCTACGGTGCATGGTTCAGGTGCCAGTCTGGGCACTGGGGCTGCAGTAGGGCAGGAGACTCGCCTGGTCCTCGCCCTCACGGAGCTCACAGTCTGATGTGTTTGTGAAGGGGACCGAGAGAAAAAATGACTGCTCCTTTCTGTAAGGAAACAGCTCCACTGGTGAAGCCCCTGCTCAGTTCTCTGCCTGGGGGCCTCAGCTGCAGCCACATGGGTTTGTTCTCCGACCCCCCTCGTGTGTCTCCACTTCCCCGACTTTGCTTCCACTGCAGCCGCTGCCTGGCAATGCCTCCTCTTCACCCCTTCCCTCCTGCTGATATCCTGCTTTTTTTGGGAAAATTTCCCCTCAAATCCCTCCGCTTCCAAGAACCTTCCTCAGAATGATGCTTCCTTGCTTCACACTCCCACTTACGTTTCAGCCTCCCTTTGAGCACCGTTGATACATAGCCTGCTCTGAATCACAAGTACAGGGAGGGGCCCAGAGCCTGGACTCTGAGGTCAGACCACCTGGGTTCCAGGCCAGACTCAGCCATCTTAAAGCTGAGCAACCCTGGGAAAATCACTCTGCCTCTCTGGGCTTTGCCTCTCTCATCTGTTGAGAGGGGTCGTAGTGAGGACTGAATACGAAAAGTCAGGGAAAGGACCCAGCATCGAGCAAACGCTAACTCATTAAGTCGCAGTGAGGATGATTGTGACAAATTGCTTTACATTTTATGTCTGTTGATTCCTCACCACAGCCCTAGCTGGCAAGTTTTATAATCCCCATTTCACAGATGGGGAAACTGAGGCTCAGAGACATGAAGTGATTTGCTCAAGCAGTGCTAGCAAATGCTAGAGCTGGGATTCAAACTCTGGCTGGCCTGACTCCAGCGTCTATGTTCTTCCAGCGACAGAAAACCTATGGGGCCTGGGAGCGAAGAGCGCTGAGAATACTGGCTGTGGTCTCTGGAAGGCAAGGAACTATGCACCCAAAAGATGACGATTTTCCATTCTAAGCTTCTCCATACAGAACGCTGGTTGTCTCCTCTAATATCTTTTCTTGCCGTTCTGAATCTCCAACGTGGGAGAAATGGGCTATCTGCAAGATGAATGGACTTTGTGGACAGTTGAACCTCTGGTTGTCTTGGCGATGCTGTTCCCAACCTCCCCCCTCCACCTCCGCCAAGATCTTCCCATAATAAGTCACTTTGAGCCTTCACAGAACGCAGGCAGCTCATTTCCTTCCACTCTTGCTTTGCCTCGCCATCCTGCCCCCTCTGTGTCCTTGCTCCGGAGCCCCAGGACACTGGTGTCGGAGCTGAGCCCTGCTCCAAGGCCTCCTGCTTGCCTGGAGCTGGTTTGCTCACTGGAGAGTCGGGGCTCTGAGTTTCCTGATGCCCCTGGATGCTGAGAGCCACACTTGGAGCAGAACTGGGCAAGGGAAAGTGCTTGGCTTGGGCCGGTGGATACAGCCTGCCCCGATCCCCTCAGGCATCCCCAGGAACCAGTACCCTCTCTCCTTCTAAGTTCTGGCGACACATATGGACTCTTCCACTCTCTCTGGCAGCAAATCCTATCCCATCTCCCTTCTTCAAATTTAGTGAAACCCAACTGCACCCCCTCTTACCCTCCATTGACAGGAAGTCCTGTATCACACTCTGGAATTGCTGGGGAAGTCTGGGGATGCTTTGGATGGCTTGTCACTGCTGTCAACGCACTGTTGCGTGGCGCTGCTAGGGTGCTGGTCTCATGTCTGTCCACTCGGGCTGCCCCATGTTCCCCGGGCTTCTGGTTCAGGCCACCGTGAGCCTCCCAAAGTTGGGGTGCTGAGCCGGCAACTTCACCCCTACTGTGGTGAGCTCAGCCACTGGCCCAAAGTCCTCTGGGCAGCCAGAGGGAGGCCCAAGCTTCTGCACCTCTTGGGGCCCTGTGCCCCAGCCCCAGGAGCCCACCCGGAGGGAGGGTACCTTCCTTCTCACCCTCTAGAAAGATTAAGGGCATGTTCTGGCCCTTTCTCTATTACAGGGCTTCAGGAGACTTATCAGGATGGCCAGGGACTTAGAAATGCACCGAACTTATGTACTCTCCCTACAGCGGAAGGTGTTCAGGCCTTGCTGAGGGTGTGGCCTCCTCTCACCCCTTCCCGAGCCAAATAATCCCTCCTCCCATCACACACAGCAGCTCGTCTCAGCTCTGCGAAGGAGACTTCTCTCCCCAGCCTGGCGAAAACAAAGCTCAAGTTAAGGTCTCCCTATGGTCTTCATGTCAATGATGGCATCCACAGCCCGTGGCCGGTCCCCACCCCTGCCCCTGAGAGGTGGGGTTTATGAATCCACTTTAGAGACAGACCAGCTCTTCCATAATGGACTTCATCATAATCAGAAAGGCTGTCACTTGCCAAGTGCCCAAGAAACACCTCTTACGTGTGACCCACTTCTCAGATGGCACTGCCCATCCTGGAGATCTGTGAAAATGTGTCCAGCGCCCTCCACCCCAACTCTCCACCCCGATTTCGTAGTGCTTGGAGGTCTAAACCTCCTGCAAGCTTACTGTTTTGAGTAGGCTAAACTTCTTTAGCCATTGGACCCAGAATGTAGTGACCTAACACAATGGAAGTTTATTTTTTTCTCTCATGATAAGATCTAGGAGGTTTGTTCCAGGTTGGTGGGATGGACATGGGGCCCAGGCTGATGATGGATCTGCCATTGTCAACACAGGGCCCCCAAGGTCATCCCACACACAGGAAGGGGATGAGCAGGGAGGGGCTGGGATGGGAGGTTTTCGGGGCCAGGCCTGGAAGTGGCACTCATCACATCCTACCAGCTCCAACGCCATCATTTGGCCAAATCTAACCTCGAGGAGGCTGGGGAATGTAGCGAGCTGTGAGCTCACTACACAGGAGAGAGTGGGTGTCCATGGGCCCAGTGGTCTCTGCCAAACCAAGCTTTCTCAGATCCTTAGCTTTTTCTTCCTTGCATATGATCTCTGTTTTGTACTGCCTTGCCTCAAACAGGAAACTTAGCTCTCTCTGAGTTACACACACACACACACACACACACACACACACACACACACACTCTTTGTATCAAGCACTCGTGGGACAGGCAGTTGTTACTGATGATTTGTAGGTAGAGAGGGGACGGTGCTACAAACAACTTCTGGGGAAGAGTGGAGAAGCATCGTCATTCTAAAACTCTCCTTCGGCCACTCCTGCTTGCCTGGAAGTCTGGCTGGTCCCCCCTCCTTGGTGCTGGCTTTCTCCATCTTGCTGGGTCTTCTGTTTGCCCCTTCCGCTCCCTTCCCCAGTCCATCTCTTATTCTCCCTTTCAGGAACTCCCACCTCAAACAAAGCCTTTTCTTGTGTCTTATCACACCCAGCCTCATGAGTCTCTCCAAGAAGTTTATCAAGGTATTTTCCCCAAAGACAGTTCCCAGCTCTTAAGATAAGAGCTTTGGGGCTTCCCTGGTGGCGCAGTGGTTGAGAGTCCGCCTGCCGATGCAGGGGACGCGGGTTCGTGCCCCTGTCCGGGAGGATCCCACATGCCGCGGAGCGGCTGGGCCCGTGAGCCATGGCCACTGGGCCTGCGCGTCCAGAGCCTGTGCTCCGCAAAGGGAGAGGCCACAACAGTGAGAGGCCCGCATAATGCAAAAAAAAAAAAAAAAAAAAGATAAGAGCTTTGTTCACATTTCCAGTAACCCCTCATGAACTTGACCTCTGACACCAAGAGAAGGAAAGAACTTGCTTAATTAAAGAGCTGATAAGTAACAGACTCACCACCCACTTGGCCAATAGACCTGACCCTTGGACTGCAGGCTATGGGCTAGGTGTGGCTAAAGAAGGGCCCTGACATTTCTTAGGTGCTCTTCACAGTTCTAGGCCTTGACGTTTCTTATCTGACCTGGAAGTTCTCCCCATTTCACAGATAAAGAAAGTGAGCATCAGACACAGAGAAGCCACTTGCCTGAAGTCAGCGGTGGGCTGGGCCACTCTCTCCTGCCCAGGTCCCTACCTGGGGACAGAAGCCTAGAAACCTGGGTCTCAGCTCCAGCTCTTCTGTTTGCTCTGTGACCTTGGCTGTATCCCTTCCCAGAGTTGAACCAGTCCGGTTGGACTGAGCAGTTCCTCCCAGCACTGATGTTTAGGAGGCCAGGATTCTACCTCTATCGACTCTGCTGATGCTTCTTTAGCCCAGACTCCCCCGCCTTTTGCAGGCTCTGTGGCTCCCAGTTTCGACCCCAGGTTGCAGGCTTGTGATGGACTTTGTAGGAAAGGAAACGGTATTCCCTGCCACCCCTGACCTCACACTTCCTCCTACCACCGTTCTAGGTGCAGCCAGCAACCCCCGAGCTCTGCTGGCCCCAAATTGCTTTCCAAATAACCCAGAGGGCTGAGTTCCTGAGGAAGGAAGAAATTAGACAAATAAAGCCAATCCAAAAACTTTCTTCTTATTCTGGTCTTGGGGAGTAGCGTAAGTTCAGTGCTTCAGGATGTCCCCTCCCTGGCTTCTCAGTGCCTCTCCCATCTTTAAACAGCCAGAGCACTTTTCCAAAGGTAACCAACGCGTCCCAGTTTGCCTGGGACTTACCCCGGTTTTCAAACTGAAAGCCTAGCGTTCCAAGAACCCCCGCTCAGTCTTAGGCAAACCAGGAGGTCGGTCACCCCACGGTCACCTTTAATATTTTCTACCTTAAGAATTGCTTAGTGATTAAGACTGCAGTCTCTGGAGTCAGATAGACCAGGGTTGAGTCCTGCCTCTGCCCCTATGAGCTGTGCATTACTGGGCAAGAGACCACTCTTCCTGGAGTCTTAGTTTCCTCCATTATTGTAAAATAGAGACAATAAAAGCATTTTGCTTCAGAGGGTTGGTGTGAAGGTTGACCGAGATGATGTTTAGTAGCATCTAGTCCCTTGGGTCACAGAGATGATACAGATCCAGCCTCACACGTGAGCATCAAATAGATGTGAGGTGGCTGATGGAGGCTGGTACTCAGTGTCCCTGGGGCATGGAGGAGGGGTTGATGAAGTCGGCCCATGGGTGACAGGAGACACTTGAGGGCTGGAGAGCCGTTTGGGTGGGGCCTTGATAGATAAGTAGGAGTTACTCAGCAGGAGAATGGAGAACATTCTCAGCAGAGGAAACAGGATGGGGAAGTGTGTGTCTGGTCAAATTCAGCTGAGCTGGAACTACGTTTCTGTAATTATCTCTGGGTTGGGGTTGGCCATAAGAAAAATCCGCATGAGGCTTGGAAAGTGGAAGTGAATGTTGGAAGTGGCCGTGGTGTTTATGGTCAGATGATGAGTACAGACATTTTTGCAGCTCATGCATGCTGGCATACCTCTACAGGGTCTCCTTCTCTCGCTCTCTTTTTTTTTTTTGGTGTGATGTAGCAGCCAGACCCACACCTGCTTCAGCTCCCATTGGATTTTCTCCTTCAGATTCTTCTTCTTGTTGTTTTTTGTTTTTGTTTTTTGGTTTGTTTTTTGGAGGGTTCTTATTTATTTTCTTAGGAGGTAATTGAAAGCAGGTTATCTCAGAGTCACTTTTGTGATTTAGCTAAGAAACTACTACCAGAACATAGAGTGAAAATTTTCTTCTTATTTTTTTCTTTTCTTTTTTTAAAAAAATTGAAGCATAGTTGCTTTACAATGTTGTGTTAATTACTGCTATGCAGCAAAGTGATTCAGTTATACACATATATATACATCCTTTTTTAATATATTCTTTTCCATTATGGTTCATCATCGGATATTGGATACAGTTGTCTGTGCGATACAGTAGGACCTTGTTGTTTTCCTTCCATTTCTTCTTCATCTCTTGGATCAATTTCTTCAATGAAGGCTCCACTTCTGCCGGTCAACCCCTTGATGGAAGCTACAGGTTCGGACACAAGGAGAGACAGCGTGGGTTCCAGTTCATTCCCGTAAGCACCAGCTTGCCCTTGCTCTCCCCAACTCCTGACCATTTTCCCTCTCTAGTGCCTGCCCTGCTGGCCTCTGATGCAGCACTAGATACAGTGACCACAGCTATGCGTAAACAACCGATGCGCTGTTACACTCCCATAATCGCATCAAGTCAGCTCCCTGTAAGATATCCCAATTCTCTCCCACGCCTAGTGGTTCTTCTCCCAATGGACCCAGACTGATTCACTGAGTCCTGTGTGACTGGGGGCTGGAGAACCGGCAACACGGGGGCAGCGGGAATGGTGGAAAATGAGGATAGAGAGGCGGGCTGGAGCCCCAGGAGCTGAAAGGCATGCATGTCTGGGCAAGGGGCTTGCAAATTTTCCTGCCATTAATGAGGAGCCATGGGGATTTTTGAGCAAGGAAGTGACGTGGCCGGATTCCAGATGTTCTTCCCCACCCTAACATTCTTGATTCCTATGATTATATGTTTATGATAAGCCAAGCCCCAGGCTGGGTCCTGGGAGAGACACAGAGAGGGTCAGACATGGGTCTTGCCCCCAGGGGCTCATAGGCACATAAGAGTTATTTCTCTCACTTGAAGAAGGACTTCAAAGCAAAGAGTGGTCAGAACAACAGGAGGAGAGCTGGCAAGATAGTGCATTTCCTCAGCTAGAATATGACTTTCTTAGACCACATTTCTTCAGAACTTCCCCTTCCAGGGTTGACTAAATAGCAGTGGCTTCTTGCATTGACTTGAAAACTGCTGGTTCTCTCTTTATCAGAAGGAGACCAAAAATAAAAAACCTTAGGGGTTTATACTTAACAAACAGAGGTTTCAAAAATTGTCTTTTCTTTCCTTGTCTTCATTTACATAAAAGGGTGGGTGAATCTGGTTATTAACAGGGGATGGGACAGGGAGACCATCAACCCTGTGTCCTGGGGGTCCTGACTGATCAGAGCTGGAATTCAGACCCCTTAGTACGTGTGCCCACTCAGACAACATCTTCCACCCAGCCTCACGCTGTTGTACCCACTGATTTACACAGGGCTGAGGGGCAACCTGGGAGGGATATCTGTGTTCACAATCAAGGTTCAGACGTGTACGGGTGTGTGTGTGGCAGAGCGGGGGGGGGGGGGTGCGGAGGAGGGAGGGACCGGCTGGCAAGGCATTCAAGGGCAAGGGATCTGGTGTGGTGTAGCAGACTCAGCCCCAAGGCCAGGGAGGGGGACACAGGGGATTAGTGGCTGCTGTTGGAAACTGCCCTCATCCTAGTGGTCCTGGGGGGAATGTAGGAGCCGCCTCTGTAAACTCTGTAACACGTGAGGGCCCAAGCAGCCCCGCTGTGGGTCTCTGAGACAGCGTGCAGCCCAGAGAGGAAAGAGCCTTCTGTTTTACAGCCACATGACAAGCTGTGGTGGCTCTCTGAGGTCTGTGAGTGTGGGCGGCGGTGCTACAGCCTGAATCGTGGTGGCGGAGCCCTGGAGAGGATAGGGGTGGCTGTGTCGGATGATGGTTTCTGCTCAGCTAGTGGCAGTGTCACCATCGGCATTAGTCTCTTTCTCTCTCCCGAGAGCCTTGGCCGTGGCGGTGACATGGAGTGGCAGCCAGGACTCTTAAGTGACTGTATCACACTCCTTGAGACTGGAGTTCCTGTGTGAGCAGGTAGAAGGTTTCCAACTTGCAGAACTGAAGGTTCACTGTTAGCAGGACATTGCTCATACCCAGAGTTGGCCAGATCTGGGAACATTGGGTTACACTAAAATAAGGATGGAGGTGGCAAAAGGATAGCAAGCAGATGGGGAGAGAACTGGAACTCACGTCTTGGGTGCAGGAGGAAGAGGTAGGATTTGGTGGAGCCTGGGGAGCGGAAGCAGATACATAGGTTGGGGTAGGGGTGGGGGAGAACCATCACTCTCTTGGTATAGAAGGTGCAGGCATTCTACAGCACCCAGGGTGTGGGGAGGAGTTGGAACCAATGAGAGAAAGCCATGGGGAGGCAGATTCTCCTTCAACTCAAGGAAGAACTTTCGAGAGACCAGATGCCTTCAGGTTACAGTGGGTACCTGGCCCCACAGGATTCTAGCAGAGGCGGGACGACTGAATGATGGGGATGCTGAGGACCCGCAGACCCAAGCTCCGGGTCTCATAAAATTTAAAGCGTTATTCTTGGTATCAACCTAAGTTTAACACCAAACAAGGGAGGAAGAACATACACATAGGTTTTCCCAAGAGAAGATTTATCAATCATATACCAAGGAGGGAAAAAAACAAAAGGGAAGAAAACATAATTTATGTATCCAGTTTCTGTTCCCACAAGGGACTATTATAAAGCAGTGAATATGAAGGAATTACAACTGGAAACAGCAGCATGGATGAGCCTTAGAAACATAATATCAAAGGGGAAAGAAGAATCACAGAAGACATACAACATGATACCATGTGTATAAAAGTTTCAGCATGAAGCAAAACCAAAGAATATATAGTTTAGGGATGGACACATCTGTGGGAAAGCTATTTTTGAAAAGCAAAGGTATCAGAAGCACAACTTTAGGTAGTGGTTACAGTGGGGTGGGGAGGAAGCCGGGGTCTGGGGTGGGGGAGCACACAGCTGGCACTGACAGTGTCAGCACCTTCTAGGGTCTAACGCACGTGGTTGAAGGACAGACACTTGCTTCGTTGCAATGCTTCGTGACTTCATAAAGTGACGTACGTTTTCATCTGTGTAACATTTCCAATACAAATTAGAAAAAAACAAACACAAAGGATATATGCAGACGTACACAAAAATGAGTATATGTATTATTAAACTTTTTTTTGGTACTTTCACGTTTGCTAGTGCTTTTGGTAGCAACGATTTTAAAGAATTGTTTTAGACACAGAATTCTTTCCACTTGGGCATTGACATGGACAGTGACACAGAAACAAAGCTCGAATGTCCAACTTGTCCTAGAACTTCTACTTTTGTCAGTCCTTTTCATTAATTCAGTGTCGCGTGGCTATGCGGATGCCCTTTTGCTCACTTGTGCAAACGCAGGAAATTGAGGAACCATAGCTCTGGCTGGCAGAGCTGGCAGGAAGCGGGCCACAGGGCTGGCTGGGGACGCTGTGCAAGGTGAAAATGTGAACCCAACTTGAAATTTGGAAACCATGGTGGTGGAAAGGGAGAGAGCGGTGAGGAAGGGGCAAGGGGAGGGGATTGCTGAACGACCTTCAGGGAGGTGCTCTTAGAGCCGGGGCAGAGTCCATATTGTGTGCTGGTCCTCCTCCAGCTGTGCCCTCTCTGTGGAGTGAGGAGTCTCTGAGGCCAAGGGGTGTCTTCTTGGAACCCTATCCTGGGTACCTGGAACCCTGGAATTCTCTGCCCAGTGGTCCCCCTGAGGGCAGAACACACTAGCCCATGTGCCAGCGTGCACAGGCCTAGGCCCATGGTGGCTGTGCAGGGAACAGGTGTGGACACGGCTGAGACCAACTGAGGTTGCACATGCACGTAGGCAAGGCCCCTGTCGTGGTAGGGATGGAGTCATAGGTAGGGAGAGGAGGAGGGGCGAGGGCTGGGGACCTTCACTGGTCTTCCTGGCCCAGCTCCACAGCTCTTAAGAGTGGGCTTGTCCAAAACTGTCTTAATTTCTAATAGTGTCCCCATGTCTGGGAGCCAGTCCCAATAGCTGAAGGCAGGAGGTTGGATTGAGAGATCGCTCAGGCCAACATGCCCATGTCAGAAGCTTCAGGGGGCAGAGATCGGGATGTTCCACGTGCTTGTGTTAGCTCCTGTCCACAGGACAGGACAACTTAGGTGTGAGCTGTTCTGTAGGTCCCAGCCAGACGTGGGTCAAGGGCCCTGAGCTCTGGGTTCTCCCTGACTGTCACCAACAAGCTTGGACATGTCAGTTGCTTCCTCTATACAATGAAGGTGTAAGATGGCAGGAGCTCCAGCGGGTGCCAGGGAAGCGTTTCAGTGGGGGAACTGCTGTCCACCCAGGCGTCACCCCTCTGCAGCCACCCGTCTCTCACTCGGGTCTGCCCTGTCCCCTTCCAAGATGGCTGCCCCCAGCGAGCTGAGCCCATTGCCCTCTTTACACCCCGTCTCAGCACCATCCCGAAGAAATATTTCAGCAGCAACGATTAGATGGCTGTAGCAGACAGCCTCTAAGATGACCCCCAAGAATTCCCACCTCTAGTATCCATTTCCTCATGCAATCCTCCTTCTGAGCGTGAGCTGCACCTAGGAACTCGCTTCTAGTGACCGGAATATGGAAAAAGTGATGGATGTTCATCTGAGATTAGATTTCAAAACACCTGTGGCTTCCATCGCTCTCCCAGTAGGGACGGCAGCCCCAGCCAACACCTCAATTCCAGCCTCCAGAGAGATCTGAGCCAGAGGCACCAGTTAAGCTGTTCCTGGCTTTCTGAGTCTAGAAACTGTGAGATAATTAATGTTTGTCATTTTAAGCCACTAAATGTTGGGATAATTTTTAAGCAACAATAGATAACCGATCCAATGGCTTTTTCTGTCCCTTTCCAACACTGATGGCCCCTGGTCTTCTACTTTGCTTACCGTCATCAGAGCAGTTCTCCAGACATCTGTCCCTCTATTTTCTGGGCTCTTCTGGGTCAGGGTCAGAACCTGTCTATCCAACATGGTCTGTCTGTGCCAGCCTCTGACTCTGGGGCATCCTACTTTGATGGAGGGTGACAGCCCAGCCCAGAGTTGGGTGGTGGGAGGGTGCTAGTTCTGAAAACATCTGCAGGTTTGCTGTGTAATGCTGGGTGCCCTCCATCCAGCTCCCTCCCTCTGGGTGGCAGGATTGCCTGACCACTCTCTCATTACCATTGCAACAGTGAGCACAGGAGTGTCCACGGCTTCTCCCTGGGTCACTGGTCTCCCGGGCCACCTGCTTCCACTGTTGCCACGGGAAGCAAGGATTATCACGGGAAGCTCAGGGAAGTAGCCAAGTTGTGGGGCGTGGGGATGATACGGCCAGAGGCCAGCCTCCTCTTTTTGACCTGCAAAGCTAAGTGCCTGTTCCTCATTGCCTCAGAAATGCTCCTCTGAGACCACCTCCGTCTCATTTCTCTACCACCGTCTTCACTGTTCCTAGTGCAGGGTCTACCTCAGAGTAGAAGGACCTTTGAAAAGAAAGGAGGGAAGATATTAGGAGAAAAGGACCCTGGATTTAGAGTCAGACCTGGGTTCAAATCCCAACTCTGCTATTCTCTAGCTGTATGATACTGGGCAAGTCAATCAATCTCTTTGAGCCTCAGCTTCCTCATCTGTAAAATGGGGTGAATCATCTCTGCTTTAGGGTTTTTAAATTTTGTATTGTGGTAAAATATATGTAACACAAATTTACCATTTTAGCCATTTTTAAGTGTACAATTCATTGACATTAGTACATTCACACTGTTGTACAACCATCTCCATCCTCTATCTCTGGAACTTTTTCATCATCCCGAACCCTGTACCCTAAATAATAATTCTCATTCCCCCTTCCTGTCACCCCCTGGTAACCACCATTGCTACTTTCTCCCTCTGTGAATTTGACTCTTCTGGGTACTTTATATAAGTAGAATCATACAATATTTGTCCTCTGCATCTAGCTTATATCACTGAACTCCTTTAGGGTGTTTTGAGGGATCATTGAAAACTATGTGTGTGGGACTTCACTGGTGGCACAGTAGTTAAGACTCCATGCTCCCAACGCAGGGGGCCTGGGTTCGATCCTTGGTCAGGGAACTAGATCTCACATGCATGCCGCAACTAAGAGGTCGCATGCCGCAACTAAGAGATTGCATGCCACAACTAAGACCCGGTACAACCAAATAAATAAATAAATAAATAAATAAATATTTAGGGGGGAAAAAGAATAAAACTGGCTAATTAGCTTTAAAAGAAAAACGAAAAAAAAAAAAGAAAACGTGTATGTGACAACTCCGACTGGGGGTCAGCACATTATAAGTGCTTAGAGACATTTGTGGATGAATAACTGTTAGGACTGTCACATCTGTCTCCTGTGTCTCCAGGCAGAAGGAAGAGGACTGGAAGAGGGAGGAACCCACCCTACAAGTGGGGAATCCAAGCCTTGGGAAGGGAAGCCCAGCTGCCCAGGGATAGCCCTGTCCCAAGGAGGCCACGTGGTTGATGACAAAACCAGGGAGGTCTCTCATGCATTCGGCTCCACTGCCTGATACTCTGCCATCATTGTTCTGGGTCTTAATGGGGTTTGATTCCCAGCTTGCTCACATCTGTTTCTGTTTGAAGAGCTCTAGAAGCTCTTCAAAAGCTGGGGCCCTCGTTTCTTCACCACCGTGTCTCTGAAATCTTCAGGGCAATGCCGTGATCAGTACCTACCAGCATTAACCGGTGTGGCCATTGACCTTATAGGATGCAAGTACTCCTGGGACTGGCCTATGTCCATTCGGGGCCCCTAGAGCAGTGCCTCTTCAAAACCAGAGGCCTCTTTCACCAATCCTTCTCCTGCCTGGGCTGGAGAGGTGTATTCCTACAGCCAAGCTGTAGGGCTGGGCACTGCACCAGAGTTATCAGGGCTCTTGTGGGTTTGTTTTCTAGTGCTGCTGAAACAATTACCAAACACTTACTGGCTTAAAACACACACATCTATTAGCCTATGATCCTGATGTCCAATATCTGACGCAGGTCTCACTGGGTTAAGATCAAGGTACCGGCAAGACTGTGTTGCTTTCCAGAAGCTCTAGGGGACAATCTGTTTCCTTGCCTTTTCCAGTTCCAGAGGCTGCCAGCATCCCTTGACTTGTGGCCTCTTTCCACCCTCAGATCAGAGATGAGGGTTTGAATCCTTGCATCTTATCACCCCAACCTCTGCTTCCTCCTCAGCCCCTCTTCTGCCTCTGTCTTCCACTTTTAAATATTCTTGTCTTGGGCTCACCCAGGTAGTCCAGAATTTTTACATTTTATTTTTAAGGTCAGCTGATTAGCAACTCTAATTCCATTCACTACCTCCGTTCCCCCTTTTCTTTTTCTTTCTTTTTTTTTTTTGAGGTATGCGGGCCTCTCACTGTTGTGGCCTCTCCCATTGCAGAGCACAGGCTCCGGACGCACAGGCTCAGCGGCCATGGCTCACAGGCCCAGCCACTCCGCGGCATGTGGGATCTTCCCGGACCGGGGCACGAACCCATGTCCCCTGCATCAGCAGGCGGACTCTCAACCACTGCGCCACCAAGGAAGCCCCCCCTCTTTTCTTTTCTTTTTTTTTTTTTTTTTGGTATGATAGAATTTTATTGAAATTTTGCTTGAGACAAATGGAATTACTCTGTTAGGAACCTAATTAGAAATAAACTTTGAGAGAGTCAAAGATTATAGATAGTTTATACTTTAAAAAATGCCCATCTCCCCAAATAAAATTATTACATTGTCTTACTAAGAAAATGTAATCTTTACATAAACCCTTGTGTGACATTTTCCAGAAATCAGAAGGAAAAAAGTTAAGCCACAAGAAGTGAGTTGAGAATTTGCTGTGAAAGTTGAAAATGAGACTGTAAAAATAAATGAAAATTTTCTATAATCTAAAACTAGGTTGTAAAATATCTTAAATGATAAAACCATGCAGATTGGCTTTCCTTTACCTTTACTTTTAGAGTTTTTGTTTGTTTCTTTCTTTCTTTGTCAGATATGTTGCATGCATTTGGGGGCAGTCTGTTTTCATTTTATAGTGAGTTTATGATTTTCAAATTATTTTTGCCAAGTCATATTTATTTTTACAACCTCCATTCCTTTGTCATGTAATGTAACACACTCACAGCTTCGGGGGTTAGGACGTGGATGTCGTCAGGCGCCGAGATTCTGCTTCCACACCACACCTTGCTGCGTTGCAGACTCCTGGGCCCCGCTGCAGACATGGATGGAATCACAGGCTCAGGAGTCTGTGTTTTACACCCAGGCAGTGGGAAGGCAGGAGGTATGGGGAGTGGGAGAAAGCAGACCGGGTGGAGCTGATGTGGGGGGCTTCCTGGTTCCATTCGCCTCCAGTGAGCCTCCTTCCCTGCCCAGAGATGGCCAGGGCAGGCCACGTGGTGTGTCAATTAAAACCCAGGCCTTCTGTGTGTCTATGTTTTCACATGGGAGGTGGGTCATGGAGAGACAGACAGGGCGCCCAAGAGGAGAACCCCAGGCTTCTCAGGTGGGTTCTTCTGACTCCCGGAAACTTGCTTTTGTGTTCCCAGACCCGGCATCACCCTGGTCTCCTTCAGGCTGTTGAAGAGACCTTGGTCTTTGATGCAGCTTATGGTGGCAACAGTCATTTCTAGGTGTGTCTCTCTGAGATCTCGAGATGCCTGTGCTCTGAGTCACGCAGGGGTGGTGAGGAGAGCCTGCAAGGGGCCTGCTGGAGCAGGTGGAGGAATCCCGGTGGTAGAGGGGATGTTGCAACCAGGTGGAAAGGAGTCATTTTGTCATGAGAAGAATTGGAGGACAAGACTGATGATCTGAATGAGGAGGGCCCTGCCTAAAACCCTCAGGCCTTGATGTCAGAAGGGGTCAGCCTTGATGTCAGGTGTCCCATTGTGCCATCAAGGAAGTGGAAGCTTGGAGACTTTCAGTGACCTGTCCAAAGCCTCCCAGTTCAGCCAAGGGTGGAAGCTGAACTTGAACCCAGGTTGTCTGCCTCCAAATCTCTTGCCCTGTTCAATCCTGCTCCAGATGCTGAGGCTCCCCTGGCGGGGGAAGGGACTGGTCAGCAGGGGGATCTGGGAGCACCACGGGATGGGGCACAAGAGGGGCTCCCTCCTTGGGGCAAGAGCCATGGTGTTTCCTCCAGACCCTCGGCATCAGGGTGTCAACCAGCCTCAGTGGAGCTCTTGCAGGCTCACCCCTTCTGGTTCCCACAAAGGAAGTCCAAATAGGCAGGTGAGTGAGAGCTGTTAAGAGGCTACCCTGAGCCCCCACTGAAATGAAAAGGGAACCGACTGATGGTACAAACCACAGGCATTTCCTGACTGGGGGGAGGGAAATCAAGCCCAGGGCTACCAGGGTCCCTGTACATGTGGGTGCCTAGGTGCACCCCCCCTCACAGGACACACGCATGCACACGCACGTATAGCCATACACCAAGACGCTTGCTCAGGCACCACCCTTGCAGGCAAGCTCACGACTGCACACAAGCACACACTCCCTGACACTCAGCCCTGCGGCCGAACACACTGAAACACACACTCACCCTTCAAAGGCACCCACACACTTATGTGTGCAGACACACAGCTACAACACACATCCAGACACCAATATGCATCCCTGTCTCACCTCCATCCCAGGCACGAACGGGCACGTTCAGAAGGACATACAGGAATGCACAGGCAGCCACACATACGCCTGACTATCAGAGCCACTCAAGGAGTCACACACGTACTCTCGGGCATATTTGTTCAATGATCAGAACCAGAGAGGAGTTAACGTGTGCCCGGCACCGTCTAGGCCTGCGGAGACGTGGACTCACAGACCCACATTCAAACGTATCCGTGCACATACACATGCATACTCAAGCATACACACAGTCTCAAAGGCAGACACGTATATGCACACTCACACACACGTAGACAACAAATACACACAACTGTTCTCCAGGCACACAGCCAGGTTTTCTTTTCTCCCCCAGCTTTATTGAGATATAATTGGTCACACACAGTTTGATTTTTCAGTGAGTGAAAATAACAAGGGGTGTTGTTTCTTGAGATGTCTTGCCTTGGTGGCCTCTTCTTGCCGCCCCCTCCCTCATCCTTTCTCCCTTTCCTGCTCTCCCTTCCCCTTTCATTCCTCCTCTCCTTTCTTCTCCCAAAATCTGTCTCCTATTTTAGTCAGGAGATGGGTGGCTACAACCCTGTTACAGTTATAAGAAATTCAACCTGAAAATCTGTGGGCTTGGATTTCTTTCTTCCCTGGCATTGCTCCAACACTTTTTCTTTCCTTTTTTTACTGAAGTATCGTTGATTTACAATATTGTGTTAGTTTCAGGTGTACAGCAAAGTGATTCAGTTACACATACATTTTTTTCAGATTCTTTTGCATTTTAGGTTATTACAAGATATTGAATATAGTCCCCTGTGCTATACAGTAGGTCCTAGTTGATTACCTATTTTATATATAGTAGTGTTTATATGTTAATCCTAAGCTCCTAATCTATCTCTCCCGCTCCTTCTCCCTCTCCCCTTTGGTAACTGTAAGTTTGTTTTCTATGTCTGTGAGTCTGTTTCTGTTCTGTAAATAAATTCATTTGTATCATTTTTTAGAGCCCACATATAAGTGATACCATATGATATTTGTCTTTCTCTGTCTGACCCACTTCACTCAGTATGACAATCTCTAGGTCCATCCATGCTGCTACAAATAGCAATATTTCATTCTTTTTTTATGGCTGAGTAATATTCCATCACACACACACACACCATCTTCTTTATCCATTAGTCTGTTGGTAGATACTTCGCCAAACCTTTTTTTGTTCCGATCAACCTGACTGCTTTTAGCTGAGGGTAGGGCCAGATGCTGATGACATCCTGGAAAAAAAAAAAAAAAAAAGTAAAATCTGTCCTGGAACCAAAAATTTGAAGAATTTGGTTGGAAAGCTAGAAGAACGAGAAAAGGATCTAATCTTTGGCCACAGGGTATACCCTTTGCCCCAACTGTCAGACCCAATTCCCTCACTTTAGGAAGAAAGGATTGAGGCTGTGGAAGACACAGAAACTTTGCTTAAGCAAGGGCTTGTACCCAGGTGTCTCTGCATCCTGTTCTGAGCAATTTTCCTCACACCAGGCATACCAACCAACAGTCTAATGAGGCTGGATGATGAGGAGGATGGTGGTGATGCTGATGATGGTGATGTTGATAATGGTGATGGCAGTGATGCTGGTGATAATGATGATGATGGTATTAGTGGTGGTGATGAGGGTATCAACTCGCATATAGTATCTACTTCATGCCGGGCTCTCTTCTACACTCTTTAGTAAATTATGACTCACATTTTGCAGATGAGGCAGCTAAAGCACAGAGGTGACATCACTTGCTCAAGATCACATAACTAGTAATAATGGCTGGCAAATTCAGAGAAGGTATTGCCTTGACTCATAAATGCTCCCTAGGCAGGACGCTAGAGCAGAGAGGGCCTGGAGAGACCATCCCACTCCATGGGGTCACTGTACAGACGGGGCATCTGGAGTCCAGGGGAAGGGACTTCCTCAGGTCACACAGTAAGACAGCAGCAGAGTCTGTTTCAGGGAGAGTTCCAGTGCTGACACTCAACAAAGCCAGGACTCTTCAAGATGGACAGTCCCACTTTACAGAAAAAAGAAAGCCATAGTTATAGTCAACTCCAGTCTGGATGAAAGCACTGACATCCTCTAAAAATGATCCATGATCAAGGCAGCCGTTCAGTTTTGTCCAGAACCCCAGCAAGTGCTGTGTTCAGCATGGGGAGAGACCAGTTGCCATAGTGAGCATTCAAAATGAGGGACTTCCCTGGCGGTCCAGGGGTTAAGACTGCGCACTTCATTGCAGGGGGCGCCGGTAGGATCCCATGTGCTGCAAAGCGTGGCCAGAAAAAAAAATGGAGGTCATCCCCCCACCTTCTGTGCAAAAAGAGACACAGGACTGGATTCTTGGGTACCTTGGTTTTGCCTACGGTTATGATTTGAGATGACCCAAGGATGCCCATCCACCCCCTGTATCTTCCCAACCGCCCCTTCTAATTCCTGACGTTCCACCATTTAAGGTTCATTCCTCTGTGTCCTGATAACCATCACAGCCACCATACACTGCCAGGTGCCTCACATACCTCATCTCATTGGATCCTGGGAGGGAGGATTCCTCATTACACAAATACAGAGACTGAGGCCCTGAAAAGGGCTACATCTTGATCAAAGACTCCAGCTAGTAATGGTCAAGCTAAGATGGGGGCCCAGGTTTGTTAGAATTCAGGAGTTTCTCTCTTTACTGGGGCAGCCACTGGTAACTTGGGGTCCTCCTGGGTATGACTTCTGCCTCTAGAAGTAGGGTGGCATGGAACATTCGTGTGGGATGCCTCCAGGTGTGTGTGAGTCTGGGGGCATGACGAATGGGAAGATAGAAGGTAAAGCCCTGGAGGAACTAGGAAGCTGCCTAATGGGGACATACAGAATCAGGCGCAGAGCCTCAGGGCAGGGACCTCCTGACAGTGTTGCAAATCAGAAAAACAAACCAGGTTCCCAGTGCGTCTTTCTTTGACAGCCATAGATCAAAAGCCAGGACCAATGGAGACAGATTTTAATCAACTTTTTTAGCTAAAGAAGTGTTTGTGTTTGGTTTTTAATAAAAAAAAAATCTAAGGGCTTCCCTGGTGGCGCAGTGGTTGAGGATCCACCTGCCGATGCAGGGTACGCGGGTTCGTACCTCGGTCCGGGAGGATCCCACATGCCGGGGAGCGGCTGGGCCCGTGAGCCATGGCCGCTGAGCCTGCGCGTCCGGAGCCTGTGCTCCACAACGGGAGAGGCCACAACGGTGAAAGGCCCGCGTACCGCAAAAAAAAAAAAAAAAAAAAAAAAATCTAAGAAATACATGCTTACATTAAGTAGTGAAGTGACTATGGGTGGGGGGAGCATCCCAGGCAGAGGAAACAGCAGATGCAAAGGCCCAGGTTTGGACTGTACTTGACCTGTTTGAGGGACAGCACAGAGGAGAGTATGGCTGGAGCCTAGGGGGCCCAAGAAGAGTGGTGGGAGGTGAGGGACCAGGCAGCCAGGTTGTGCCTGAGCTGAGATCTACAGGGTGAGGAGGGGTTAACAAGTTGCAGAGGGAATAGCATGACCGGGGGGTGGGGGGACCTCATTCCCACTGGGTTTAGTGATCCAAGAATTCAAAGAAAAACTTTATATAATTGATGATAGGAGCTCACATTTCTTTGGTGCCTTATTATATTTCGAACCTCTTTTGCAAGAACACACTTTATCTCATTTTTTATCTTAACATACCCCTGGGAGGTAGAGATAATTATCCCCATTTTATAGATAAGATAACTGAGGCTCAGGAAGTTGAAGTGGTTTTTTTTCCCCTCAAGGTCACCTGGCTTGTGGAATTGCAGGAACAAAGCTTGAAGCTGAGCTGATCCCAGGCTTGTTCTACTACAAATTTTACTTTTAAATTTATTTTTAAATTTATTTTGGCTGCTCTGGGTCTTAGTTGCAGCATGCGGGATCTAGTTCCCCGACCAGGGATCGAATCCAGGCCCCCCGCATTGGGAATGCGGAGTCTTAGCCACTGGACCACCAGGGAAGTCCCTACAAATTTTATTTCTAACGCCCAGAAGATAACATTCAAACCCTTGAGAAGACCCAGGACATTAGCTTAAGTTGTGTTTTTATTTTATTTATGTGCTTAATTTTTAAAAATAGAGGAGAATTCCCTGGTAGTCCAGCGGTTAGGAATCTGTGCTCCCACTGCAGGGGGCATGGGTTCTATCTTTGGTTGGGGAACTAAGATCCTGCATGCCATGGTGTGCCAAAAAAATTTTTTTCTTTTTTTTTTTCTTTTTTTTTTTCTTTTTTTTTTTTTTTTGCGGTACATGGGCCTCTCACTGTTGTGGCCTCTCCGGTTGAGGAGCACAGGCTCCAGACGCACAGGCTCAGTAGCCATGGCTCACGGGCCCAGCCGCTCCGCGGCATGTGGGATCTTCCCGGACCGGGGCACGAACCCGTGTCCCCTGCATCGGCAGGCGAACTCTCAACCACTGCGCCACCAGGGAAGTCCAAAAATTTTTTTCTTAATAAAATAATTAAAAAAATAAAAAAATAGATAAGACATTCTCAGGGCATAACAATCCAGAAGTATAAAAGGGTTTACAGTAAAAGTGTCCTCCCACCCCCTGCCCTTTGCTCAAGTGGATTATTTCTTTGATCTTTTTCGAAGGTTGAGAGGAACATACTTCTAACACTGGTGAAATGTAGCTTTATAAGTTTTGGTTGCAAAGGTAAAATTTTATTTCAACTGGTAGAATTCTTTGGCCCTGGAAGCACTAACGGTTTTCCAAAATGAACCCAAGAGCCTTAAAATATTTGGCTTTCTCCCTGTTTCTGCCTTTTGAAATTACATGTATGTAAATGCCAGAGGTGGAATTTAATATCATTAGAAAACAAATGACTTCCAAGTACAAAATGAAGTAAAAAGGATATTTCCTCTCCTGGAGATGATGATTTTTAATAGCATTTCCTTGTATCAATAAAGGCTGGAGAAGCTGATGGGCCTGTAAGGAGCCAAGTCAGCCTCTGCTCTCCTGGGCTTGTCAATTCCTCCCGCCTTATTTACTGTCAATTCCTCCCATCTTATTTATTGTCAAACTGGAAGAAGCAATTATCTGTTGCAAGTCCCAAGTCAGAAAGCCTTTCTTTCCTTCCCTCTCTCCCTCCCTCCCTCCTTCCTCTCCCACCCACTTCCTTCCCTCAGTCGGGGAGGAAAACACTTTTCCTTTACCCTCTTATGTGCTGTGAGTACAGCCTGCAAATTAAACTGACAAAGACAGATTAACAGGAGAAAAAGGCATATGTTCCTTCATCGATGCTAATAGTTTTACGTGTGGGGGGGCTTCACAGGAAAAAAAGTGAAAACCCAAAGAAGTGGTTAGACTTGGGGGACTTATCCACCATTTTAACACAGGACAATAAATGGTGAAGTGACTAGACAAAAGAAAAGGAGTTGGGGCTACTAAGGGTGGTAAACTGTGGGAAGGTAAATATATCTGGGGGAAGCTAATGGAAGATAAGGGTCATTTCAATCAGGTTCGTTTATGCAGACTCACCTTGATCTCTGCTGATAAAGGTTGTTATCCTCTTCCTGGTACGAGTTGGAGGTGGGGAGGTGGGGTACCTCACAAGGAGAATTCATGTCACCTTTACGAAGGGAAATTTATGCCCTGCTTTTAGACAGAAAGATAAGGGGGGAGGTGGTAGCTGAGTCTTTCCTCTGTCTGCTGCTTCTCACTTGCCTTCAGCTCAAAATAATCTTTATGCCAAAGTGGCATATTTTTGAGGGTGGCATATTCTGATTACCTTAACTAACTTCCTTTCTCCCTCCCTTCCTTCTTTCCTTCCCTCTTTCCTTTCTGGCTCCTGCTCTCTCCTTCCTTCCCTTGTGACCTTATTTTTCAGTGACTGTGACAGCCCTGGTGGGACTATCCCTTCAGAGACAACCTCCATCATGCCACCCTCCCTTCCCAGGGGTACTCCAGAGGCTCCCTTCTCGGGAAAGGGTAAAAGGCGAATCCCTGGTCTTTCCCTTCCAAGCTTCTCTGCTTCAGCCCCTCAGCCCCAGGCTGGTGGCCCCGTGGCCCCCAGGGTGGACCTTGCCTGTCCCGTCCTCTGACCTTTGCACAAGCCGCTCTCCTCCCAGCTGCCGTCCCGCATCCCCGCTTCCTCAGTGCTCAGGGTCGCCTACTTCTCCTGACTAGCTCAGCCACTTCTGGAAGCTGCTTTAAAACGTTTTCCCACTCTGGCCCTGGGAGTTTCCCCTCCTGTCTGGAGCTGAGCAGCATGTGAGAGAATTAGGAATGAAACCCAGCTCTGAAAAGTTCTACTTAGTGATTTTGAGGAAGCCGCTCCCCCATCTGAATCTCATTTCCTCATCTGTAAATTGAGCCGTGTGACTGGCCATCTCCTGGGGCGCCAGGGCCCTGGGTGTCTCTGGTTCTGAGGAAGCTTCGCATTTCCTGGAGCCGGGATTCCTGTGGGAAGGGCTCACCAGACTCTGCGGACCCTGGTCCTCCCCACCAGACCACCCTCGCTGATAGGCTCTTCCCCACAAAAACCTCAAGGAGGTAATTTTCCTTCCACCGAGAACCTTCTGGATTCACATTCCAAACCCTGCCTGCCAGAGGTCACCTCGCCTCAGTGTTTCTGACACGGAGAATCTGAGGAAGAAAGGGACCTCTTGCTGACCGTGTGGATGAGGCAGCGTATGAAGACTCTAGTTAAGTGTTCTTCATCCATCTGGGCACCCGTCTCTCCACTCAGTCAGCACGTGCCCCTCACACGTGTCTTGTGTGCCAGGTATGTGCTGGGGGTACGAAGTCACAGGGTAGGTGTGGCCAGGGATGGATGGGGCATGCAGCCAGATGGAAAGTTCTGTTCATACAGTGATGATAAGTGACACAGAGGGGACACCTGGGAACCCTGACCCAGTGACATTTCACTCAGGACCTTAACCAGGTGTGAAAATTGAAGAAGAAGAAGATGTGTCTTTTCCTGTTTATTTGCAGGGGTTCCTTGTAGACTCTGGATACCAATCCTTTTCCGTTTTCTATGTTGCAAACATCCTCTCCCGGTCTCTGGTTTGCCCATTAATTCATTGTGGTATCTTTCCTGTATGTTTTGTATTTTAATGTAGTCATGTATCCATATTATTCTTTAAGGTCGGCACACTGTGTGTGTGTGTGTGTGTGTGTGTGTGTGTTAAATAAACTCTTACCTGAGGTAATAATGATACTTTCCTCTGAAAGTTTTAAAGTTTCTCTTTTCTTTTAGATCAGTTACTCATCTGTTAGGTGGCCTCTGTGTGTGTGTGTGTGTGTGTGTGTGTTAGGAATCTGATTTTATTTTACTTTTTGTGTGGATAGCCAGTTGCTCAGAAACACTTTTTAAAATCGTGATAAAATTTATATAACATAAAATTCACATTTCAAATGGGTAAGCCATGTTTACGTGCACAGGTCAGTGGCATTTAATGCATTCACCGTCTTGTGCCAGCCTCACTACTATCTAGTTCCACAGTCCAGGAGGAAACCATGTATCCATTCAGCAGTCACTCCCACTCTCCCTCCCCAGCTCCCGGCAACCGCTTCTTTGCTTCTGTCTCTGTGAATTTGCCTCTTTTGAATATTTCCTATAAACGGAGTCATACAATACATGGCCTTTTGTGTCTGGCTTCTTTCACTCAGCATAATGTTTTCAAGGTCCATCCATGTGGTAGTGTGAATCAGTATTTCATTCCTTTTTATGCCGAATCATATTCCATTGCGTGGATGTACCACGTTTTATTTATCCAGTCATTGCTTGAAGGACACTTGGGTTGTTCCCACTTTTGTGCTACTATACATAGCGACGCTATGAACATTCCTGTACAAATTTTTCTTTGCACACCTGTTTCCAATTCTTTTGGGTCCAGCAACACTTTCTGAAGTCTGTTCTTCCCCTGCTGATCTGCAGTCCCACTTCTGGTCGACACTGAGTTTCCACATGTGGGTGGGTCTCTTTCTATGCTCCCTATTCTGTTCCCTTGGTCCAATAATCCATCCTGGCACCAACCCTATACTGTTAGAGTTTCATGGTACGTCTTGATATGTGGTCAAGCGAGAGCCCTTCTCTCCCCTCCCTGCACTGTCAAGACTGTCTTGGTTACACTTGGCCCTTTGCTCTTCCATTCAGATTTTAAGAGCTTCTCCTCATCAAGTTCCACAAAAACCCTGTTGGCATTTGTTTTGAGTGTATAGGTTGATTTTTTCGGAGAATGGCTTATCTTTGTGATGCTGAAGCTTTCCAGCACATACTCATGGCTCTTTTTCCTCCCACCTAAAGACTTTTGCACATGGCTCTGCTTGGGTCACTCTCGCCCAAGTCTTCACCTAGCCAACTCCTCCCTCTCCTGGTCTCAAGGTCCTCTGCACCCTGTATTTATCCCTCAGAGCCCTGATCACAATGGTCCTGAAATCACTGATTGGGTGGGTCTTGGTTTAATGTCTGGGTTGCAGACTCCTCCAGGGCTATCATGCTGTCTCCCTTGTTTGCCTGGATGTCCTCAGCTTGAAGAACAGGGGCTGACAGAGAGTAGGGTCCCAATAAGTATTTGTTAAAAGAAGGAAGGAAGTAAGGGAGGAAGGTCTTCTGGACCCAGAGCACTTTGGTCATACCTAGAGAGAAGGTTGAACAAAATTACTTAAATCACCTGCGCCTCGGCTTTCTTCCCTGGAAAATGGGGATGTGATTAGGGTGTGCAGAGGATGAAGTGAGCTCAGGTGTGTTCGAGGCGCCGGGAGCAAAGCCTAGCAAGTGATCAGAGCTACCTGTGTTTACCTGGCCCCCGCTTCCCCTCCGTGAACTCCTGTGATGATCCTGTAGGCTCTAAAGGCTTTTCTCCAAACAGTTATCCCATTTTGATTTTGCCCCTCCCATGAACTAGTCATCTTATTCCCGTTCAGTATGTGATGCAAAGGAGTCTCAGAAGGGAAGAATGACTCATCTAAGGCCTTACACCTAGAAGCCCTGATCCCAAAGCTAACGTATGTAATCTTGAAGGTGTTTTCCAGCTCAGCGATCCAGTCACTGGAATTGCCAGTTAGATTTTGAGAACTATATATAGCTCCTCCCAAAACAAAACAAGACCAAACAGCAACAACAACAAAGACAAAAAACCCTTCCAGATCCAGAGTATTGACTTCAATTATTTTTATTTTATTGTTACCGAAATAGGTATCAACCTAAAATGAAGCAGGAAGTCCTCATGCTCAGAGCTCTATAAACAAACCATAAAACCAAAACAACACTCCTAAGTAGATACAAACACAATCTCAAAACCAATAAAATCCAAACTAACAGCATTAAATTAATGTGACTGACGATGTGCTGCTGAAATCAAATCTCTTGCATCAAGTTTAATGGGAGCAGAGTGATGTTTTTACATCTCATCTCCTGTGTCATCATCTTTTTTTTTTTTAACATCTTCATTGGAGTATAACTGTTTACATTGCTGTGTTAGTTGCTGCTGTATAACAAAGTGAATCAGCTATACGTATACATATATCCCCATATCTCCTGCCTCTTGTGTCTCCCTCCCACCCTCCCTATCCCACCCCTCTAGGTGGTCACAAATCACCGAGCTGATCTCCCTGTGCTACACGGCTGCTTCCCACTAGCTATCTATTTTACGTTTGGTAGTGTATATGTGTCCATGCCACTCTCACTTAGTCCCAGCTTACCCTTCCCCCTCCCCGCGTCCTCACGTCCATTCTCTATGTCCGCATCTTTATTCCTGTCCTGCCCCAGGTTCTTCAGAACAATGTTTTCTTTTTTTTTTAAGCAACAAGGATATATTGTATAGCATGGGGAATTATAGCATTTTTTTAACATCTTTATTGGAGTATAACTGCTTTACAATGGTGTGTTAGCTTCTGCTCTATGACAAAGTGTATCAGCTATACATATACATATACCCCCATATCCCCTCCCTCTTGCATCTCCCTCCCACCCTCCCTATCCCATCCCCCTAGGTGGTCACAAAGCACTGAGCTGATGATCTCCCTGTGCTATGCAGCTGCTTCCCACTAACTATTTATTTTACATTGGTAGTGTACATATGTCCATGCCACTCTCTCACTTCTTCCCAGCTTACCCCTCCCCCTCACCATGTCCTCAAGTCCATTTTCTACATCTGCATCTTTATTCCTGTCCTAGGTTCTTCAGAACCTTTTTTTTTTTTAGATTCCATATATATGTGTTAGCATACGGTATTTGTTTTTCTCTTTCTGACTTACTTCACTCTGTATGACAGTCTTCACTCTGTATGACAGTCTCTAGGTCCATCCACCTCACTACAAACATCTCAATTTCGTTTCTTTTTATGGCTGAGTAATATTCCATTGTATATATGTGCCACATCGTCTTTATCCATTCATCTGTCGGTGGACACTTAGGTTGCTTCCATGTCCTGGCTATTGTAAATAGAGCTGCAATGACCATTGTGGTACATGTCTCTTTTTGAATTATGGTTTTCTCAGGGTATATGCCCAGTAGTGGGATTGCTGGGTCGTATGGTAGTTCTATTTTTAGTTTTCTAAGGAACCTCCAAACTGTTCTCCATAGTGGCTGTATCAATTTACATTCCCACCAACAGTGCAAGAGGGTTCCCTTTTCTCCACACCCTCTCCAGCATTTATTGTTTGCAGATTTTTTGATGATGGCCATTCAGACCAGTGTGAGGTGATACCTCACTGTAGTTTTGATTTGCATTTCTTTAATGATTAGTGATGTTGAGCATCCTTTCATGTGTTTGTTGGCAATCTGTATATCTTTTTCGGAAAAATGTCTATTTAGGTCTTCTGCCCATTTTTGGATTGGGTTGTTTGTTTTTTTGATATTGAGCTGCATGAGCTGCTTGTAAATTTTGGAGATTAAACCTTCGTCAGTTGCTTCGTTGGCAAATATTTTCTCCCATTCTGAGAGTTGTCTTTTTGTCTTGCTTATGGTTTCCTCTGCTGTGCAAAAGATTTTAAGTTTCATTAGGTCCCATTTATTTTTGTTTTTATTTTCATTTCTCTAGGAAGTGGGTCAAAAAGGATCGTGCTGTGACTTATGTCATAGAGTGTTCTGCCTAAGTTTTCCTCTAAGAGTCTTACAGTGTCTGGCCTTACATTTAGGTCTTTAATCCATTTTGAGTTTATTTTTGTGCATGGTGTTAGGGAGTGTTCTAATTTCATTCTTTTACATGTAGCTGTCCAGTTTTCCCAGCACCACTTATTGAAGAGGCTGTCTTTTCTCCATTGTATATTCTTGCCTCCTTTATCAAAGATAAGTTGACCATATGTGTGTAGTTTTATCTCTGGGCTTTCTATCCTGTTCCATTGATCTATATTTCTGTTTTTGTGTCAGTACCGTACTCTCTTGATTACTGTAGCTTTGTAGTATAGTCTGAAGTCAGGGAGCCTGATTCCTCCAGCTCCGTTTTTCTTTTTCAAGATTGCTTTGGCTATTCAGGGTCCTTCGTGTTTCCATACAAATTGTGAAATTTTTTGTTTTAGTTCTGTGAAAAATGCCAGTGGTAGTTTGATAGGGATTGCATTGAATCTGTAGATTGCTTTGGGTAGTATAGTCATTTTCACAATGTTCATTCTTCCAATCCAAGAACATGGTATATCTCTCCATCTGTTTGTATCAACTTTAATTTCTTTCATCAGTGTCTTATAGTTTTCTGCATACAGGTCTTTTGTCTCCTTAGGTAGGTTTATTCCTAGGTATTTTATTCATTTTGTTGCAGTGGTAAATGGGAGTGTTTCCTTAATTTCTCTTTCAGATTTTTCATCATTAGTGTATAGGAATGCAAGAGATTTCTGTGCATTAATTTTGTATCCTGCTACTTTACCAAATTCATTGATTAGCTCTAGTAGTTTTCTGGTAGCATCTTTAGGATTAGAATTACTGTCATAGTTTCCTTTAAAAAAAAAAACCAAACTCATTTATTATCCAGTTTGGTCGGCTGAGCAATTTAAACAATGCATTCTCGAATGCAATAATGAAAATTGGGAAATAATGCACTTGGTATAACATCACTCATTGTATATTTACTGTGATACTCACCACTAATGAACTATTACAAGTGACTTCTCCAAAGACAATAATGGAGCATTTTATGCTTTTGCAAAGTATTTATTGTACTGATTGCCATGGAACTCCTCCTTGCTGAGCCACTGTGTGGGGTTGATGATTCAATTCTCCCACTGTTTACTCCACTGCGCCCATCAGGAAACTTTGTTCTCCCAAGCTCCAAGACCTCACCTGGCCCCCTGCAGCCTCTGTGTATCCTTCAAGTATTCAATCAGGCCTTGTTCTTTTCTCATTAGCACAAAACAATTAAAATTATACACCACACCCAGGCTCTGTGGCATCTTCATGGTGTCAAATTATAGTTCCAATGCATTAAAGTACTTGAGAAGCTAATTTCTTAGTGTCTGAAATTGAAGTTCAATGGCAAATGATCCTGGCAAAAGAAAATGTTGAGTTTTGCACCAGCAAAATAGATGGTCTGGGAGCCCAAGAAGTGAGGTGACCGTCGTGGTTGCCAGTGTAGGACTAAGTGAGCCGGATGTACCTGCATCAACTCACCAAAGTGAATGGTTGTCATACTGGCCACAGAAGCACAAACTCTGAAATAGATTTTTTTTTCTTTAGTTCCCTTCTAAAATAATTCTAGTAGAGACCCCCAGGGCGTGTGTAGAGTTCTGTGTGAGAAACTCTGGGCCCAAAGACCACTAAGTCTGCGAACAAACCCGGGCAGGGGCCGCGCTAGGTGCCCACTGACCAGCCCCTGCAGTCGGGATCTCAGGACTTGGAGGACTTGGGTCGGGGGGAGCTCAGAACTTGGCGGGGGGGTGGGGAGGTCCGGCGAGAACAGCTCCGGCCCGCAGGCCTGTCGCTGTCTACCTACCTCTGCGCCCTTCCTTCCCCAGGAAACAAATGGTGGATCAGACCTCCCAGGCTCTCCGCTCCCCCGTGTTTGGCGGGGCGCCAGGGCACCGGGGCCTCTCCCTGCGGTAAGGGGAGACAGACCCCACCCCACCCTCCGATGATCCGGGTCCCCGCCACCCCTCCCCCACCCCTCCCCACCCTTCCCCCACCACGTGCAGGCCCGGGAAGGCAAAGAGGCCCAGCCACCGTCACCAGGGATTTTCTTTTCTTTTTTTGCTGGTTTCAGGCTTTTTTCTGCCTGAGTGAAAATGAAACAAACACCCCCTGCGCCTCCCCGCCACCAGACACACACGCACACCGGCAGTCGCGCCCTCGCGCGCCCGGCCTCGCAGCCGCCGTGTCCGGGGCGGGACCCTCTCTGCACAAACAGCCGCGGGCCGGGCCGAGCGGGGAGCTCGCCGCCCGCTGCCCAGCGCCCGCCCGCTTCCTCGCGCCCCTGCCCGCCGCGCGCTTCCCGCCGCCCCGGAGGAGCGCCCGGTGGCCGGCCGGCCCGAGCGCAGGCGGCACACCCCGCCCCGGCACGCCCCGCCGGGCTCGGGCAGAGGCAGCGCGCCGACTGTTCGGGCAGCCGAGGACGACGCCGGGGCCGGGAGCCGAGGCGCAGGTCAGCCCCGAGCGCGCCCAGCTTCTGCGGATCAGGTGGGTCCCGCGGGGCGCCGCCCGAGCCCCCAGAGGCCGCGAGCCCGGCCCGGCCCGGGGCGGCGGGCGCCGAGTGAGGGCGGCGCGGGGAGAGGACGGGCCACCGCGCCGGCCCTGCCCTGTTGCTGCCCTGCCTGTGTCTCCGCTTTTGTTCTTGTCGCTACCACTGCGCCCAACTCCGACCCCGTCTCTGTCCCCATCCTGTCCCTGTCGCTGCCTCTGCCCAGCCTTCCAGACTCGGGCCGGAAGGGCCGCGGGGTGGGCTTCCCACGGGGTTCGCGAGGTGGAGGCGGGAGAGGGCAGGCTCAGGGGGCGCGGGGCCGGACCACCGAGGAAGTCTCGAAAGGAGAGAGGGTTCTGCCCCCGTGTATGGAGCAGGATGGGGGAAGGGCTCCATCGCCCAGGACCAGATGGGAAGAGGATGCCTCCGGGAAGGGGGAGCCTGGGAGGGTGAAGTGAGGGGCGCAGGAACCCCCGAGAGCCGGGGCACGGAGCGGGAGAGGTCGGGGAGCTCAGAGAGCCGAGGATCAACCCAACACCCAGCACCGGGAAAGTTTCAAACATTGTAACTTTGGCAGCTACCAGGCCTGCTGCATCGGGGTGATGGGAGGCGAAGCCCTTCAGGTTTTCAAACCACCACGTTCCCACTCAAAGGGACACCACTCCGCGTTTGAAAATGGCAGAAAAACAGCTAAACAGAATGATTGCACACACTCTTGAAAGGAGTCCAAGAAACAGTAAAGTGGAAAAAAATGTCAGCGCGCGAAGAGAGAAAGCAGAGCGACTTGAGATTCCCCGATCTTCCCGCGGGCCAGGGAGGGAGGGAGGCGTGGAGGCTGTCTGCGAGCGCGCTCCTCCCCCAGGAAAGACCCGAGACCCCGGCGGCTGCGTTTGTAGCTCTGCTTGTCGTTTGCGCTCCTTCTGGCCCCTGAGCAGGCCTTGCTGCCTCCTTCATTTACTTAGAAATAGGTGGGTCTCAGGAGGCAGGATGTACGGGGTGAGGGTGGGGGTAGCCCTGGCCTCGCCGCCTCCTAGCTGGGAAACCCTTTCCCAGGGAGAGCCTCAGTTTCCATAACTACGAAATAGAGATACTGCAGTGAGTAAGGAAATGCCAAGTGCCAAGGGGCTGTGTATGTGCGTGTGTGTGGGCGCGCGTGTGTACGTAGGGGAAGGATGTGGATGTTCTGTTGTACTTCTGCGCTTCTTTGGCTACACTCAGCACTTTCTACATTGCTCGGAGTTAATTCTGGGTGTACCTTGCCTCCCCTACCAGGCTTGGGGGGCAGGTGCAGATTCCCAGTTATTGTTACATGTAACAGGTGCGCAATGACTGAATAAGACAGAGCTGAAAAAGACCCTAGGGTTTACCTGGTCAGGGAGATTTCAAACTTTGTCCCTGGGAAGCCTAGGGTCCTGGCTCAAGGGGCACCATGGTGGGGGAGGGGAGCCTAGGCAGCAGGGCTCTGGTCCTTCCCTTCCCTCTTTCAGACAGAACCGGTTCAGTTCTGCCTTTGCCTCTTCTATATATTAGGAAACCCCAGAGGCTGTTTTTGGTATCAGATTCTTCAGATCCAGTCTGATCTGGCCATCTTTGGTGGAGAAACTAAATCTAGAGGTGTGCACAGTGATTTGGGCAAGGTCCGCCAGTGGCCAAGCCTAGCCAGGAAACCTGTCTCCTTAGTCCTAGGTCAGCAATGCCTTTTCCTGGCCCTGGTGGCTCTGAGGCACCGGCTCACCTCTTAGCACCAACCAGCCTAAACCCTAACTCCAGGGCCCCAGGGCTGCCTCCCTACCCTTGAGGGAGAAGAAGCCCAGGAGTCTCATCCTCTGAGCTTTTCCAGGCCTTCAGTGGGCCTTTCACATGCAAGTTGGTTTCACAGGCTGAGGTCAAAAGAATTAGGTTCCCCAGAAACTAATCAGCACACTGCCCCTTTCTTAGCCCAGCCCAACAGGTATCATCAACCTCCTTTATAGTTGGGGAAATGAAGGTGCGGAGAGGCCAAGTAACATGCCCGTGGGCACTCAGCTTCTAAATTGCAGCCGGGATTTGAAAGCAGCTCTGTCTGGCTCTAAGGCTTCTGCTCTTTGCATTACATCATCTCTCATGATGGCTAGAGAACGGTTAATGGACAGATGTCATTGAGATGGGGGCAAGGGTGAGGGGAGAATGGCTGAAAGGGGGGCTGGGTTAAGGGGGAGGCTGGACATTAATATAGGTGCATTCACAGCATAAATATAATTATTGATATATTTGAACTGAATGTGTTTTCCACCCTGTACATTGTCTTTATTTTAGCTTTTATTTTCTAGACACTTTAGAATTATTTTCTTTTCCTAATTTTTAACTGAAGTATAATTTCCATATGATAAAATCCACAGATGGTAAGTATTGGGTTCAACAAGTTTTGAAAGTTGTTTGCACCTATGTAACCACCACCCAAAATGAGATATGAAATATTTGCATCATCTTAGAAAGTTCCCATTTCCAATGAATTTTTCTTCTGCCCTTCCAAGCAGCCATTTTCTGATTTTCCTCGCCATTGATTAATTTTGCCTGCTCCTGGACTCCACATAAATGCAATCATACTGTGTGTCTCTTTCACGTCTGGCTTATTTCATTCAACGTGATGTTTGTTAAATTCACCTGTGTTATTGTGTATATGAGTAGTTTGTTCCTTTTTAGTGCTGAGTCGTATTCCATTTTATGGATATACTATCATTTGCATATTTATTCTCCTGTTGATGAATATTGGGTTATTTCCAATCTGGGCTATTCTTTCTTTCTTTCTTTCTTTCTTTTTTATTTTTGGCTGCATTGGGTCTTCGTTGCTGCGTGCAGGCTTTCTCTAGTTTTGCCGAGCAGGGACTACTCTTCATTGAGGTACACAGGCTTCTCACCGCAGTGTCTTCTCTTGTTGCGGAGCACGGGCTCTAGACATGCGAGCTCAGTAGTCGTAGCGCATGGGCTTAGTTGCTCCGCAGCATGTGGGATCTTCCCGGACCAGGGATCAAACCCGTGTCCCCTGCACTGGCAGGCAGATTCTTAACCACTGTGCCACCAGGGAAGTCCCTGGACTATTATTTCTCGTAGAAATCTTTTGTGGTCATTTGTTATCACTTAGAAGTGAAATTGTTGGGTCATAGAGTATACCATTTTACATCCCCACAGCGATGTATAAGACATAATTATTCCACATCCTTGACAGTATTTGGTATTGTCTGTCTTTTTTATTTTAACCACTTTAGTGCCTGGGTAATGGTGTCTTATACCTTCTGGGTTTTTTTGGGTTTTTTTTGCAGTACGCTGGCCTCTCACTGTTGTGGCCTCTCCCGTTGCGGAGCACAGGCTCCGGACGTGCAGGCTCAGCGGCCACGGCTCACGGGCCCAGCCGCTCCGCGGCACGTGGGATCTTCCTGGACTGGGGCACGAACCCGTGTCCCCTGCATCGGCAGACGGACTCTTAACCACTGCGCCACCAGGGAAGCCCCCCAAATCACATGTTTAACTGCCCTTTGGGTATCTCTTCTTGGATGTCTCAAAGGCGCTGCAGACTGGACAAATCCAGAACAGAATTCATTATCTCCTGTTGGCTTTTTGTCATGGGTCATTGGATGGTGCCACTAGCTGAGAAAATATGAAAAGAGGAATGTCTGAGGTTGGGCAGGGAGATACTGAATTTAGTTCCAAGCTAAATGGTGTGGAGCAATCAAGGAAGATAAAGACTGGATTGCACTGGGCAATTAGGAGATTACTGAAATATACTGGGAGTGGTTTTGGTGGAGTGGAGGGCACTAGGTTGCTAGTAGGTGAGAGAGAAAGAACTGGAGATGGTGAGTAGAGTCAACTCTTTGAAGAAGTTTGTTTGAGAAAGTCAGAGGAGGGATTGAGCTATAGTTGGAGGAAGACAGGGTGAAGAAAAGGACTTTAGGATGGAAAAGATAAGGGAGATGTAGGCTCAGGGGAAGGATTTAGTCCAGGAGAGGGAAGGGATGGCCAGTACAGCAAGGTGCTGGGAGGAGTAGGAGGGAGTGGGGAGGGTTGGCTTTGAAAATAGATGGAGAAGCTTCATCAACTACCAAATTCTCTGTTGACTCTCCATGTGGACAACTCCTAATCATGACGTGTGAGGTTCTTCACCACCTGCTTCCATCTCATCTCATATATATAGTGTATATCAGTTAGCTTTTGCTGCATAACAAACATCCCCCCCAACTCGTAGTTTATGACCACAAAGGTTTATTTATTACTCACACTACACGTCAGTTGGAGGGCAGTTGCAACTGCATGGTTTTGTAGATCTGCTCTGGGTGCCAGCCAGACAGAATATCTGCTCCCTGTATCTTCTCCTCCCAGGACCCAGGCTGAAGCTGCTGCTTCTACCTGGTATATGTTATTTTATGGTGAGAGCTAGAGGAAGAAGGAGATGATTTGATGCTTCTTAAAGTCTCTGAACTGGCTCATGATCACTTCTACCCATATTCCTTTGGTCAAAGCCAGTCATATGACCAAGTCCAAAGTCAGTGGGACAGAGATATATGTCCTCTACCTATTGGCCTGGAATGGATACTTGGGAACAGCAATCCAGTTGACCACATATATTTGTTAGAAACTCCCTCACACAGGTCCCCACCTATCTTTATCTCTCCAAACTAATCCCCATCACACTGCTCTCTGGTACCATTGTTCCCCTTTCCTCAAGCATGGCAATGGCCTTTCACGTCTCTATATCCCTCTATCTAGGCATCATCATCCCCCCCGCCCCTGACCCAACTGCGCCTGCTGAGTTGGCGTGCAGCTCTTTCATCCTGGACCTTGCTGCTATGCGCTCCCTGTTCTCTGCTCCAGACTCGCACCCTCCCGCACACCTTCTCCTTGCAGCCCAAGTCCTCTTTCTAGACATCAAATTGATTGGCATTTTCCATCTTTCCAAGGCTCCCCTCTGCTCTCAGGATAAAGCACATATCCCTTTAGGTGACATCCAAGGTCTTTGAAATTCTCATCCCTCACCTCCCCACCCCTTGGAACTTCTGCTCCAGCCCGAGGGAACGACTGCAATTCCTGAAACCCGCTCTGGGCTTTTCCCCATGCTGCTCCCTCTGCTTAGAACACCCTCCCCGCCTCCCCCGCAAGCCCACTCACAGACTCCCACTCATCCTTCAAGACCCGGCTTAACCATCACCCTCTCTGAGATGGCAGTCTCTTCATCCTGCCCCCCATGAATTAGGCATTCCCCTTCCTCCCCCCAAGTCTCTGGGCACCCTGCAGTACACACCCCAGATACATTCTGTCGCATGTCATCATTCCTCCCCTCCTCGACTATAAGCTGCTGGAGCGCACTGTGCACGTGACCACAGTGCTCTTTACCTGACCCACGCTGCTGGCTGAGAGTGGCCTCTGGAGGCCCACTGCCTGAGTTTGCACCCTTAATGCCTGTCAGACCCAGGGCAAAATACCTCCCCTCTCAGCCTGGGCTGAAAGGTCTGCTGATAAAAGCTTCACCCTCAGTCCTGCGAGAGGGAGGCCATGTAGGCCAGTCTAGGAAATCAAAAAGTAATGTACATTTGGACTGCGGACTGAAGGCAAAGGGGTCATCATTTAGTATACTTAACTCAGAATTATTTACAAAAGTCCTTGCAGGGACTTCCCTGGCAGTCCAGTGGTTAAGACTTTGCCTTCCAATGCAGGGGGTGCGGGTTCGATCCCTGGTCGGGGAGCTAAGATCCCACATGCCTCACGGCCAAAAAACCAAAACAAAAAACAGAAGCAATAAGAAGAAGAAGAAAAAAAAAAAGAAGCAATATTGTAACAAATTCAATAAAGACTTTGAAAATGGTCCACGTCAAAAAAAAAATCTAAATAAATAAATAAATAAAAGTCCTTGCAGTTCTAAAAAGGGGAAGTAAAAATATGTCATTGAAATCTCCAGCCAAGGAACTAATCTGCTCACCTTGTCTCAACACTGGTGTGGAGGCCACAGACCTCAGCTGCCTACGGTCAGGCTGCGGCTCTTGCCAGGACTTGGGCTCTGGCTTTATTGCCAAACAGAGTCTCCTAAAGGAGAGGCGGCGAGGGCAGCAGGGTGGAGACCCGAGGCAGTGTGCTTACGTTTTGTGTCCCAGGGGAAACCGAACCCAGGCGTTCTCCGGGGAGCTGGTGTAGGGCCTGTCCTTCCTGCAGTGCCTGTCTCAGGCCGTGTGGGGTGGGCAGATGTGGAGGGCAGGAGAAAGCATGGAGCTGCTGCTTGGGCCAGGTCCTAACTGGAGAGTGAGTGGTCTGAGACAGAAGGAGCACATCTGGGAAGGCAGAGGGAGAAAGGATTTCTAGAAGCATGTGGTCAAGAGGGTTGCATGGCTGAGAGGATGGATAGAGGATTGGGCCCTGGAAGAGGTCGGCTGGTTATGGGTTGATCGCAAGACCCTGGAGGGAACGGAAAAATACTGTAGAGTTGTTCTCACTAGAGGTCCCTACACTAGTGGACAGTTAGACAAGTGAGATCGTATATCCACCTTGCTTGAGGCTCACAGAAGCCCTGTGAAGTCGGCAAAGCAGGAATTATTTCCCCCATTTTACATGTGGGGAAACTGAGGCTTAGAGTTTTGATCTTTTGGCCAAAGTCTCTCAAGAACGAAGTAGCAGAACTAAGGCATGAAAGCCCAGTCTTGACTCCACACCTAGTTTGGCTTGGAGACTCTGGTGGGCTGTGGGCAGGGGGAGTGAAGGTGATTCTGAAGGGGGGCCAGGGTGCTGGGCCACAGATCCATGCCCAGCCCAGCTGAGGGCTCCTGCCTGACTCAGCCCGAAATTAGCCAGAGAGAGTGAAAAGTAGCAGCTGGAAGAGGTTGGAGAGAGAGAGGTAAGGTCTTGTAATTAGTTTTATTTATTTATTTATTTGGCTGTGCCGGGTTTTAGTTGTGGCATGCAGACTCTTAGTTGCGGCGTGCGAACTCTTAGCTGCGGCATGCGTGTGGGATCTAGTTCCCCGACCAGGGATCGAACCCGGGCCCCCTGCATTGGGAGCGCGGAGTCTGGACCACCAGGGAAGTCCCTTATGATTAGCTCTTTTTTTTTTTTTTTTTTTTTTTGCGGTACGCGGGCCTCTCACTGTTGTGGCCTCTCCCGTTGTGGAGCACAAGCTCCGGACGCGCAGGCTCAGCGGCCATGGCTCACGGGCCCAGCCACTCCGCAGCATGTGGGATCTTCCCGGACCGGGGCGCGGACCCGTGTCCCCTGCATCGGCAGGCGGACTCTCAACCACTGCACCACCAGGGATGCCCATGATTAGTTCTTAATAAAAGTTTCAAACTCCGTCCCAGTCTGGGTGTTCTTATCTTCTGTAGACTTGCTTCACGTGCCCTGGACTTGGCCCCATATGGGGGGTGGGAGGGACACTAAAAAGAGCTTTGGGCTGAAGGTGAGCTCGTCTTGCCCCACTGAAGCTGGTGCTGCCAGCCCCAGGAGCTGTCGGAGCCTCATTTTCTCTGTCAACAAAATGATACAAGGCTATATGATCTGGCAAACTTCTCTCTGAGCAATATCTGCTGTTAAACAAAACGCAGACAAGTCCAAACCAACAGGAAATGAACATTCAAACTAAAAATGTGCAAGGGAGAAGCAGCTGCTTTGGGCAGAGGGATCAAGTTTTGAGCCCCCATTTGTGAGTTTGGGTACCAGGAACTGTGGTTCTAAAAGATACACCTCTTGCCAAGACTCATGCTTTGAATCATATATTCATTCAACATTCACTGAGCTGCCAGAACTTCATTCACTCATTGTTAAAGCATCCAGAATTTATTGAGCGTCTGCTACGTGCCCTGCTAGACACCTGAGATTAGCAGTGAATAGAGAGGTACAATCCCTGCCCGTGCAGAGGTAGAATTTAGCTTGGGAGACAGTCATTAAACAGCCAAGTGCACAGAGAGAGCCAAGAAGGAGAAGTACAGGGTGGAGGGTCACAGGGGCCTGTAGCTGTCGGGGCAAGTAGTCAGGAAGGGCTTCCCTGAGGAAGTGACCTTCAAACTGCAGCCTGCAGGAGATAGAGGCTGAAGAGGGAAGAGTATTTCAGGCACGCACGGGGAAGAGGCTCTGAGAAGCAATCATCCTGATCTTCCCCCTGGCTGTTCCAGAATCCAGATGGCCCTGGTGTCTGAAGCGACACCGAGGAGGGAGCGAGCCTGGGGCAATGGGTCAGCTGCCCAGCGGGGTGAGGTTGTGTTTGGTAGCATCTGCATGCAGAAGCGCAGCTGTCCTTTCTCCTCCGTCAGGGAAACCACGAGTCCTCAAGTGGCCGGCCAGCTGTCTCCGAGAGGAACTTGCCTGGCATCTGTGGGGAACGACAAGACACTTTGCAAAATCAAGGGCGGGGTTTCCTCTAAGGGGAATATGGCTCCTGGAGAGCAGGGACTGGGTCTGGATTTGCTCTCGGTTGATCGATGGTGGTTTGTAGGTTGGTATTTTTATTGCGAACTCTATTTTCATATGTTAACCAGAGCTGTGCAGAGGAAGGGGGAATTCATAGTCTCATGTGCAAACTGAGTGCTTAGGAATTCATTCCCTGGCATGAAAAGGCTTAGTAAATGTTTGCGGCTGGTATATTAAGAAGCACCTGAGAAGAGGTACCGGTCAGAAGTCATGGCTGCAAGCAGCCGAGGGAGATTATAGCTCGCTGGGGCGGAGGAGGCACACATTGGAAGAATTTTTTGTTATTGCTCACAGTATCCCTGGGGAAGCTGGAAAGGCAAGCTGCGTAGAACCAGTAGAGGTTGGACAACAGACAGCACAGTTAGGGTCTCCCAACAGGAGCTAATTGTCACTTTTGCTGCCACTGGAGCTGCTGTAACATTTCACTGGCATCTGAACCTTGGCGCTACTTCTTGAGGACGCAAAGCTGACCAGGCCTGGGTCACTCTCCTGCATTCCAGGTGCAGATGAATGACCAGGGGGAGTGTTTGGTTCGTTCTGCTCTGGTGGTGGAAGAGGGTTCCTGACGCTAAGCTGAGAAGTCACAAAATCCTCCAAAGTCACCAGAGATAGGGGGTCCAGTAGTGTCACAGAATCCTGCAGGTCTAAGGAGAGTCACAGGACCACAGCTATGGGAGGGAAAAGTGTTCTGGGGAACTTCCAGAGGGGCAGCCTGGCCTTAGTCAAGTTATTGAACCCCTGAACCTCAACATTCTCATGTGTAAAATGGGTTGGTGTGGATTTAAGAGATAACCTATGTGTCTAGTGCCTGACATGGTGCTAGTCAATGGCAGCTACTGTTATCATTATTATTGGTAGAAGTAATAGTAACTTCACTCCGCCGTTATCAGAACAGTTATGTTCTCGAAGGAAGAAACCCAACGTACGAAAATCTAGAGGAATTCAGAAGTGACCACACACATTTACACAAACAGATTCTCTGCAGGGTGTTCCTTTAAATGTTTACCTCCCCAGTATACTTAGGATAGGATTTAACTTATCAAAAATAAACCAGAGGAGTGAATGAATCACCATCTTACAGACCCTCATTAAATACTGTTGAAGAGAGCAGTTCTTTTACAGGAATTGACAGATCTGTTTAGAGATCCCAGACTCGCTTCCTCGCTGTGGAAGCCTTAAAAAAGGAAGAGGGAAGTTCACGGCCATAGGACTGTAGCCACCGCTCTCACACACAGCCCCAGGAGGGTTGGGCTGCACCACCATACACTCTCCCCAGAAAAACAGACTCCCACAAACACAGAAGGCCTGGATTAGAGCTGAAGGCCATGGTATGCTAGTAAATGTTTCATGACCAGCTCTTTGAAAAATGAAAGCCCAGGGACTTCCCTGGTGGTCGAGTGGTTAGGACTCTACGCTTCCACTGCAGGGGGCACAGGTTTGATCCCTTATCAGGGAACGAAGATCCCTGCAAGCCGCACGGCCAGGCCAAAAAAAAAAAAAAAGAAAGCCCTGATACTACATGGTATTTGCCAATTCCCATAGTATAGATATTTCCACTGTGACCAGTTTCAAGCTACCACTGGAGGGGCTGGGAGCATGCTGCTGTATTTTCCACTATGTCTAGATACAGCAGATGTAAATAACCTCAAGGGTATAGCATGTAGTAAAACAATTAGGAAGTGATGAGTTTTTTTTGTTTGTTTGTTTGTTTGTGTTTTTTTTTTTTTTTTTTTTTTTTTTCTTTTTGCGGTACGCGGGCCTCTCACTGTTGTGGCCTCTCCCGTTGCGGAGCACAGGCTCCGGATGCGCAGGCCCAGCGGCCATGGCTCACGGGCCCAGCCGCTCCGCGGCATATGGGATCCTCCCAGACCGGGGCACGAACCCGTATCCCCTGCATCGGCAGGCGGACTCTCAACCACTGCGCCACCAGGGAGGCCCGAAGTGATGAGTTTTGATTCCTTTTTTTTTTTTTTTTTTGCGGTATGCGGGCTTCTCACTGTTGTGGCCTCTCCTGTTGCGGACCACAGGCTCTGGACGCGCAGGCTCAGCCGCCATGGCTCATGGGTCCAGCTGCTCCGCGGCATATGGGATCTTCCCAGACTGAGGCATGAACCCGTGTCCCCTGCATCGGCAGGCAGACTCTCAATCAGTGCGCCACCAGGGAAGCCCTGATGATTACCTTTGATCTTACTGTAATTCACTTAGTTGTGAGTTTATAGAATTTAATTTTTAATAATGGCTGTGTTTAACAACTTGCTCGCCAAGTTCCTAAAAATTTAACAGCTGGCTCTTGCAAGCCAGCATGAGCCAGCTCCAGGATGCTACTGGCTTGGGAGGTCCTTGGGGACTCCAGAGGACCCAGTGAAAATAGGCCATCCCCCCAAACAGCAGCTTCCCCTACCCTCAGGCAGTCTCTAACATGCCAGCCTTTTTATTGGCTTTATTACCCTTTTCCCCACCTGAAATTATGTCTTTAATGACTTGTTAATTATAATTATTGATTTTGTGTATTTGTTTACCAACTAGAATGTGAGCTCTGTGAGAACAGAAGACCTTCCTGGGTGGTTCGTCGCCAAATCCCCAGTGCTTAGAACACTGCGTGCGTGTAGTTGACCCTCAGTAACCATGGATCAACTGCTCAAGCAGAGGCAGGGCTAGGACCCTTTGAGGGTTCAAATCCTGCCTCTGCTATGAAGTGCATCTTTTTTTTTTTTAATTGAAATAGAGTTGATTTACAATTGTGTTAGTTTCAGGTGTACAGCAAAGTGATTCATATATATATATGGTTTTTTTCCTTATAAGTTGTTGAAAGATATTGCATGTAGTTCCCTGTGCTATTCAGCAGGTCCTTGTCAGTTATCTGTTTTACATACAGCAGTGTGTATATATTAATCCCAAAACGGTGCATGTTTCCTTGAGCCTCTTCATCTGTAAAAGAAAAGAGTTTGAGCAGAGACCTCTAGGGTTCCCTTCAGGTATAAAAAGTCTCTGTACCTGATAAAGGCGTCCCTTCCCCACAGTGCAGCCAAACAGGGATTCTCAACTGAGCAGCCTCAAGGGTAAAAGCCAGTGCACTGGTTGTTAGGACCGTTGGTTTTATTCTTTTCCTCCGAGGATGGCTTTCAGCACTGAGTGCACCATGGCTTGCCTTGAGCTGCCATGACTGGCCCCATCCAGCCCAGCCTTCTGGGCTGTGCAGAGAGAGAGCCAGGGCCTGCCTGTTCAGGGGCAGCAGATATTTTGAGGCCTGTGGCATTTGCAGCTGGGTGAAATGCTCTAGGGTGAAGGAGAGAAGTCTGCCTGGGTGAGTCGTTCCAGCAGGATGGGCGCCCACAGCTCCACCTGGAACACAGAGCCCGCTGGAGCCAAGTGGGGCAGCCCTAGGAGGGAGGCAGAACAGGGACCCTACGTGTCTCCTGCATCATGCTTTACATCTTAGGACAGTGAGGTAAAAGACCGGTCCTTTCTTTCTTCCTTTATTTCTGGTCTGCCGTGGACCGGCCCTTTGGTAAAATACCATAAACGTCAATTACTCTCAATTTCTGTCCCTCCTCGTGGAGGAACAAACAGCATCTGTCAGCAGCCCCACTTTGAGACTCACAGCAGCTGGTGGAAACAGGTGTTGGAGTCTCCTCCCTTTGCAGGTGAGAACACTGAGGCCAGGCGGGGTTCAGGACCCTCCCTGGGTCCCTGAGGAGTGGAGGGAGATGGTGAGGCCCACACCTCCATGTCCCCAGGGGAGAGGCCACCAGCGCTGTCTGAGGGAATCATCCTCATCCCTTCTCTGTTCCCTGTTCCCCTTGAGGCTGAGATGACTGAATCCAGCCTCCTCTTCCCTGGGAGGCTCCGGGCAGAAGCCGCATCTTCTTCTGCATCTCATTGCCCTCCTCCACAAGGTCGTCCCCCTCCAGGGCAAGGTGGAGATGGGCGGGGACCCTCCCTCTACTACTGACTCTGGGTGCAGCTGGAGATCTTCTCTGGTGCCCAGCAGCCCCAGGGAGCAGCCGATGCCCCCAATGCATCTGCTTTGGACAGGCATCTGCCTTTCCCTGCATAGTTCCCTTTTCCTACGGTGCGTGGCTCACACTGAGACTCAGATTGGCTTTCCCTGAGGGATGGGGCTTGGACGTGGACTGCCACTGCCGGGCAAGTAGGGCTGTCTGGGTTCTGCCTGCCCCTTCTACAGTCAGCACACTGGGAAGAGGAGCGATTCAGAAACCAGAGATACCATCAAACAGGAACAACTCACGCTTCCTGAGCACTTACTCCAGACGCTGTTCTAGTAGCTTTACAGGAGCCCTGCCTTTTCATCACCCAGAAACCTGTTTTTTTATAAATGAGGCAAGGAAGCACAGAAAGATTTAGCGATTTCCCAGGGCCACATGGTAGGGGAGAGATCTGGGACTCAGGTACGGGTGAGATGATGGGACCCTTCATCAGGGCCGCGTACTGCCTTCATAAAGAAGATGTCAGAGCAAGCAGGGAGCTGGCATAGCCCCCAATCCAGCCCTCTCACTCAACTGGATGGGGAAACCCAGGCCCAGAGAGGGGTGGGGACTTCCCTAAGGTCACACAGGGCCTGCGCTGGAGCCCAGGAGTCCTACACGCCACCTTGGGCTCTGTCCTGAGGTTTTACCACCTTGGGTCAAGCATCAGAGTAACAATTACAAGGTAACATCGCCAAGAAGGCTCATCTGCTGGTTCTGTGCTGCGGGGGGGCCCCCTGTGGTTACGTGGGGGCCGGAAGGGCATGGGAGGCCCAGCCAGACCCCAACAGCGCCCTCTGCCTACACTGCTTGAGAAAGGTCTCGGGCATGGAGTCCCGGCGTTAGTTGGAAAAGTTCAGAGACTCTTTGCTCCCCCGCCAGCCCCCCATGCTGTAGAGAAACAAGCGGCCCATCCGCTCCTGGATGTCACATTTCCTGTTTGTGAGCCTGGATTGAGGTAGAGTCCATGGTGAAGGGCAAGGGGAGGGCGGGGCCTTCCTTTTGGGAATTAGAATAGCTGGAGGTAGAAAGAGCTGGAAGATTTTGCCTAAATGCTTCATTTTGTCGATAGGGACACTGAGGCCCCCCAGATGTAGGAACCTGGCCTAGGTCATAGAGGATGCTGGAATCACGCTGGCTTTTGGTTTTTGGTTTGGCTTAGTTTTTTTTGTTTTGTTTTGTTTTTTCTTTTTGAGACAACGCAATCATAGAATGTGTGAGCTGAGCTGGCAGAGATCTATTTAGTCGGTGCCCCAGTTCACCTCTCCAGGTTGCTTAGGTGAGAACCTGAGACTGGGGTGGAGGTGGGTGGGGATGGAAGAGTACTTCCTTTTTTTTTTTTTTTAACTGTGTAATGCTTTATTGTATAAATGGTTTCATAATATATTTAATAATTACTTTATTGTTGAAAATTTGGGCCACTTAAGAAACTATTGGGTTGGCCAAAAGGTTCATTTGGGTTTTTCCATAACATCTTACAGAAAAACACGAATGAACTTTTTGGGCAATCAAATATAATTTTTTAAATTATTTTTTATTGAATTATAGTTGATTTACAATGTTGTGTTTCTGCTGTACACAAAGTGACTCAGTTATACATATATAATACATATATCCCCTCTTTTTAGAGCACTTTCTTAAGATCCTAGAGCTGGCTGCTGGCAGAGCCCTGAGGAGAACTGGTTTTTTGAATCAACGTACAACAAATACCATTGAATGCCACCTCTCAGCCTGATGCTGATTAGCAAAGAACTTTCCATCTGGTGGGGAGGTGGGTATTAATCAAACAATCTTGCATATTTGTCCAAAGAGTGTTCACTGCCCTCAAGGAAGAGAACAGGAAGCTACAAGGAGAATAAGACTCTTCCCTTAGGAAGTGACATTGGAGCTGAGACCTAAAGGACACGGAGGGAGGGGGTAGACGGGTGTGAGGGGGGTGGGAAAAGGTGTCCCAGGCAGCGGGAAGAGCACGTGCAAAGGTCCCGAGGCAGGAAGTGCCTCATTTTATAAATGAAAAAACCGAAGCCCAGAGATTGGAGACCGATCTAGCTTAGTGCCCCAGAGAATCTTTCTCTTCCCCCACCCCCAAGTTCTTTAAAACTTTTTTAAAGGAAAGAGACAGAAGATAAACAACTAACTAAACAAGTGAGTCAGTGGCAGAGCTGAAAGTACTGGGACCCACCCCCCTCTGCCTTCACGCCAAGGGAATTTTAGAAAACCCTCAGACTGGCTGTTTACGAACTGTGGGACCTTGACTAAGACAGTTAGCCTCTTTGAGCCCCTGTTTCTCCATTTGTAATATGGAGCCCACCTACCTGCTCTGTGGATCCCACACAGACTTCTTGTGAAAGGGCTCTGTGCTGGCCAGTCAATGTGGGAGGGAGACCCAGGACAGCGGGATTGCTGGTTCCCCTCCCATGTCTCCTCCAGGGCTGGCCCTGGGCCCCAGATCTGAAGGAGCCTCTCTCCGCCCCATCATTTGACTGTAATCCTATAATCCACTAGTCAGCATTAATCACATATGGTACCAATGCCCCACCAAGACACATACGTGTCTTGGACAGTGAACTTATAGGAAATAAAGGAGGAAGCTTGGGAGCACCTGTTATGCATCCAGCATCTCAGCAGACACTCCACACAAGCAGCACTGTTTAACCCTCCTAGCAACCCTGCAAGGGTTCTGCCTATTGGCTAGGGAAGGACACTGAATCTCTAAAGGACACTGCCTAAGGTCACATAGCCAGGGAAGGGCCACTCCAGGGGTAGCCCCAGCCTGCTCATCTTGGAGGCTACCTTCTGGTCTGTCTGCCCTTGAGCCAGCCCGGAGCAGAGGGCCCAGGCACCAGGAAGGTGGACCCACGCGACCTAGGGCAGAGGGCACCCTGGCCGGCAGACACATTGGCTGTCCTTCAAACCAATAGTCTTTATATCTTTGTTCGACATTTATCTGGGGTGAAAGGTGCTGGAGGAAGTGGATTTGCAGTGATGCAGATGGTGAGCCTCTCCTGGATTCTGAATTCATTCTACACGAGAACGTTTTCCAGAAACAGAAGGGATAGAAATCCACTGACAAAGTCACTTTCCCAGCTGCAGTGAGTTAGTGTCCTAAAAAAACACCAGCTGTTCCCCATTTTTCTTTCTCTCTTCAGTTTGCAGTTTGAGCTTTTCCAAGCCAGACAGCTTCTTGGGAGGCTCGTTAGAGGATTTGTTTTGGTTCCTTTTTTATTTGAAATTTATTTAAATATAGACAAGAACAACTAGCCTTAGAAAGGGGGACTGCTCTGCCTGTCGTTTATTTTGACTGAGCAGCTTGGTGTATTCTTCAGATGGCATCCTTGAACTTGGCTGCTTTTATTAAGTACAGAAAGTATTGCTTACATTTACATAAAAGACAACAGTGCATCTTGGGAAAGTACCAGAGAACCACTAGTTTTATTTAATTAAATTGCTCTTCATCTGGCTTTGTTTTTTTTGTTTTTGGTTTTTTATGGGGGCCACACTGCTCGGCATGCAGGATCTTAGTTCCCCGGGCAGGGTTCCGCCAGGGATCGAACCCGTCCCCCCTGCAGTGGAAGCATGGAGTCTTAACCACTGGACTGCCAGGGAAGCCCCTGCTTTTTGGGTTTTAAAAATAACGTATTCTCATTGTAGCACATTTGAAAAATGCAGAGAAGTGGAAAGAATAAAGTGATCACTTTGCCACAATCTCACCACGCAGAATTCACCGCTTTTACCACATGAAGCTAGGTTTTGTTTTTGTGGTAAAATAGAACATAAACCATTTTAACACTTTTTGATTGTACAATTCAGTAGCACTAAGTACATTTACAAGTTGGACAACCATCACCAGTGTCTATCTCCAGAACTTTTCCATCATCTCAAACCAATTAAGCAAATAATTTCCCAATTCCCACTCCTTGCAGCCCCTGGTAACTGCTATTCTACTTTCTGTCTCTATGAATTCAACTACTCTAGGTACCTCATCTAAGTAAAATCATACAATATTTGTCCTTTTGTGTCTGGCTTATTTCACTTAGCATAATGTTTTCAAGTTTTGTCCATGTTGAAGCATGTGTCAGAATTTCATCCCTTTTTAAGGCCAAATAACATTCCACTGTGTGTCTAGACCACATTTGTTTATCCATTCACTCATGGATGGACATTTGAGTCGTTTCCATCCTTTTGGCTATTGTGAATAATGCTGCTTGAACGTCGGTGTACAGGTATCTCTTTGAGTCCCTGCTTTCAGTTCTTTTGGGTGTATAACCAGAAGTAGGACTGCTGAGTCATATGGTAACTCTGTGTTTAATTTTTTGAGGAGCTCCCCTACATGTCCAGTAATTCTGATGTGTAAGATCCATAGTGTAAATCATGGTCTCTGTGCAATTTTGTATCTGATTTTCTCACTTCATTTTCCATTGTATCAACTATTCCTCAACAACGTTTTTTAAAGGTTGCATAATATTCCACTGGGTTGTTATACCACATTTCCTTTTTCTCCACTCATTGATGTCTGGGCCACAGCAAAAGATTTTAAAATACAATGATAAAATAAATAACTTGCTTCTGATAAAACAGCCTTATGTTCTGTTCGTACTTGTTCAAGAAATACTCACCAAAGATACGTTGCTGCCCTCAAGAAATTTTTTAATTTCTCCTTGGGAATTCTTGGGGATCATCCAATTCAGTGGTTTTAAAAGTTCTTTGAAGCCAAGGAACCTTTACTACAAACAAAACAGCAAAGAGATAAAAGGAGAGATGATCTAGAGGAGGGTGGGTGGGGCTCAGAGTCCTGTTCTCTCAGCCTCTCCAGCTCCTCTCTGTCTCTGAGGGACTTTGGGAGATTCTGGGGTTTTTTTGGAACACAGTTTGAAAACCACCAGGCTGATCCAGCACCTTTATTTGAACAAAGGGTAGGCATCTTGAGAGAGGAAGGGACTTGGCTGAGGTCAAGTTCATTTTTTAATTCATTCATTCATTCATATTTTTTCTCAACCCTTAACACCTGCTGGCATGCATGTCAGTATCACTTAGGGAGCTTGTTAGAAATACAGGTTCCGGGGGCTTCCCTGGTGGCGCAGTGGTTGAGAGTCCGCCTGCCGATGCAGGGGACACGGGTTCGTGCCCCAGTCCGGGAGGATCCCACATGCCGCGGAGCAGCTGGGCCCGTAAGTCATGGCCGCTGAGCCTGCGCGTCCGGAGCCTGTGCTCCGCAACGGGAGAGGCCACAGCGGTGAGAGGCCCGCGTACCGCAAAAAAAAAAAAAAAAAAAAACAAACAGGTTCCCAGGACCCTTCCTTCCAGACTCCAAAGCAGTAGATGTATGGAGAGACCAGGACTGGAAACCCAGCTCCACAGTGCACACTGCGCTCCACTGGGGGTCTTCCCCTTCCAGCCCCTGCCTTTGCAGATGCTGGCTCTTCGACCCAAGTGCCCTTCCCCACCCACCAGACTCCTACTCACCCTCTGAGGCCCAGTTCAAATGTAGCCTCTTCCTCTTTGAAGCCTTGCTACACAGCCCGTACACCATGGCTTAGTCCTTCCTCTGTGGCCCCAGAACACAACACGGGGCCTCCATCCCCACTCAGCCACTCACACTTCTTTCTGTCGTGCATAATAGTTAATTGCTTCCAGGCCTGGCTCCCTGACTAGAACGTCAGCTCCTTAGGGAGTCTGTATAATCTCTGCATTCCCCACAGTACCAGGCATAGAGTGGGTGCTTTGTTATTGTTTATTGGCTGGACTTGGATCTAGTACAGACCCATATTTGGAGGGTAAGAAAACCGAGGCCCAGATGGAGCCTGCAGTTTATGGAAGGTCATACAGCCCATGGGGGCAGTGCTAGACTGCCACCCGGGTGTCCTGAGGCTCAGCACTCAGACCTGGCCAGCTGGCCAGGAGGGCAACTAGCCATCTGCTCTGGGCAGAGAGCACTGGCCCCACTACCTTATCCCTGACTCCTATAATAGCCCTGGTTTTCAGAAATCCAGAGAGCTCTGCCTTGCTTGTGATTCAAGTGTACGTGTTTGGATGCCTGGAATTAAGTAAATTCTAGTTTCAAAAAGTTTTATAAAGTATAAAACTTCAACATATACAGTGTGGGATATTATGTGAGTGCTGCTTGGACCAAGCCAGTGCTCAGAAGCTAAGAAAGCAAATCTAATAGGGACTGTCTGGGGGTAGGGCCAGCCAGCATTCTATCCAGAGGTGGCTGCTACAAAGCCCTCCTGTTGTCCTAATTTGTGATCAACAACTGCTGCTTTTCTAATTAGCACGCGGGATGCTAAAAATAGTTTTTTTTAAATTGGGGAAACAGATGCCTTGTTTATTATGATGAATGTTGTACACAGGCTCACACTGCTGAAATCAAAGTAGTTATGTTATGTATGTATGTATGCTGTGGGGATGGGATAAAGTAACTTCTATTCACTCCCCACTGTTGCATGAAGATGATATAGGGTTCCTTACCCCATCCCAGCCAGGAACTCTGGGTTCTATGGGACAGTGTGGGACAGAACCCAGCCTCTGGAATCCTGGCATCTGCCTCTGCAGGGGTTCTTAACCTTTATTGTGCTCCTTTATGGACTCCTTTGGCATCTGGGGGAGCCTATAGACTCCTTCTGGGAATGTTTTAAATGTGAAAAATAAAATGAATACGATTATAGAGAGAATGACTCAAATTGAACAGTAGTTATTAAAATATTGGGTTGGCCAAAAAGTTTTTCCATACCATCTTACCGCAAACCCATACGAACTTTTTGGCCAACCCAATATTAATATTAGGGATTGATTTTCAGCTCAACCAAACTGAGATGCTTCCTCATCTGTAAAATGGGGATGATTCCAGTACCTGTCTCTCAGAGAGCTTAGTGAGAATTGAATAATGAGTGTAAAGTGCTTAGAACCCAGCTCAACATTCAAGAAATAGTAGCATATGCTGCTGTTCCTGCTTTGTTGCTGTTGTTATTATTATTATTATATAAGGTACAGATTCCTGCTCTTCAGAAACTCACAGCCTGGACTGGGATATATATAATTATATGTAAGTAATTAAAGGTAGAAGTAAAGGTGCAGAAAAGAAGCCTGATCAGGGGCTAAGGGGAGCTCAGAGGGAGTGAAATGTCTTCCGGCTGAAAGAGCACTGGGTGGTGGCTAAGCTTTTGTGTCAGCCAGACTTGGATTAGTTCTGGCTCTGATCCTTAGCTTGAGCAAGAGATATCACCTTTCTGAGCCTTGGTTATCCTCCCTGGGAATACCAGTAGAATCTACAGGGATGCTGTGAGCGCCACCTCCTTCCCTCCCGTGATCAACCAGTTAAATCACACATCCTTCATTGCCTTGAACCACATGCCCTCCTTGTCTTTCTAGCCACCCTCACTGCCGCCTACCCCGGCCAGACAGCCCCTAACTGGGGAGGAATCCAGCCAGTTGCCGTCCCTGCCACTGTCCTTGGGCTGGTGTGGCTCGCTTGGTTACAAGCCCAGCAGGGTTGCAGAGCTGCTTGACACCCTATGTTCTCATTCCTGGTCAGTGTCCTCTCCCAGTGCCCAAGGCATCTGCTCCTAACCTGGGTGGCTGTCACATTGCAAGCCTGCAGGACGTTCTCATGAGTGACCTAGCTTCCTTATCTCATAGGAAAGGGAAGCCACAGAAGACAACCCGCTGAACTTCCTTCTCATTCCTTTCAAATGTAGCTGAATCTTCAGCCATCTTTGAAACCTAAGGAGGAAAAAATTTCTACAGGACACTGGAGAGATGCTCTTGCCTCCACTTCATTTTCCTTTGTTTATGCAAGGCTCTCATTGAAGAGGAGGGTAAAGATTTTTTTTTTTTTTTTGCGGTATGCGGGCCTCTCACTGTTGTGGCCTCTCCCGTTGCGGAGCACAGCCTCCGGACGCGCAGGCTCAGCGGCCATGACTCACGGGCCCAGCCACTCCGCGGCATGTGGGATCTTACCAGACCGGGGCACGAATCTGTGTCCCCTGCATCGGCAGGCGGACTCTCAACCACTGCGCCACCAGGGAAGCCCGGGTAAAGATTTTTATAGGGAAGAGGGCAGACTAATACCTAGAGAATATCCTACTCTGTGTGAGATGGGCAGTGTATTAGTCAGGATGGAGTACGGTACGCTGCAGTAACAAACAACCCTTGAATCTTAGGGGCCAAACCCATAAAGGTGGTTTGTCTTTTTTTTTTTTTTTGGCTGTGCCTCCCAGCTTGTGGGATCTTAGTTCCCCAACCAGAGATTGAACCTGGGCCCTCAGCAGTGAGAGCACAGAGTTCCAACCACTGGACCGCCAGGGAATTCCCTAAAGGTTTATTTCTTACTCTAGTTAATATGAGCATCTTGGGTCAGCTTGGGGCTGTGTTCCTCATTCAAGGAATCGGGCTGATGGAACAGTTACCTCCTTGAATGTACTTCATGGCACTGAGAAAGAGAGCCCTAGAGGGTCTTCCACTGGCAGTTAAATGCTTGGGCCATCTCACATCTTATTGATCAGACTAGTCACATGGCCCTACTCAACCACAAGGGGACCAGGAAATGAAAGCCTACCATGAAGGTGGAGAGCAGGAACTATTTAGTAGAACAGCGTTAATGAATACCCCAGGTGGGCCACTCGTTTCTTTGTTTAGCTGCTAGGTCAACTCTGCAAGCTGAGACAACCAGGCAGATGGCACAAACAGAGTGGGCTGTAGGCTCTTCTTTGTGAGTGCTAGGAAACCACACCCAGAGAGAAAAAACCCCAAAGGCACTTCTTAGCCCCAAGTGCTAAGCAGAACAAAAAGGCACATGCAGCTGCCAGCCTCTCTGGGGGAATAAAAAGCAGAAGCTCAGTGAAGAAGGCAGCGGCCCTGAAGAGGGCAGGTGATACCTGCTGGGAGCTCCAGGTGCTAAACGCACAGGGAAGGCAGAGGCAATGGTATTGAACTGGGGTTCGCAAACCACATTCTTCATCACAGACCCATATGACGTTTTGTAAGTGTCGCACATATTTAGGCGTTCTCCCTCCATTTCTGAGCTATTTGATGTTTATGAGAGGGATGTTCCTTCTGAATTGGGTGCCTCACTTGTCTCCAGTCCACACACGGTGCTCACCTTTTCCCTACGATGCTCACCTTTTCCCAGCTGCATTTCTGTGTCCCATCGTGGCATCCAAAATCTTTCAAGGGCAGTGAGGGTGGAAGGGGGAGGGAAGGACAGAGACATGGCCATCCCTGGCAGAGGCTTTTGGGGTTTTCTTGGGCATAAATAAGGAAACTCTGGGAGAAGACTATCGACTGCAGCCCTCAGCCCCTCCCTGAGTTCTTGATTTCCTGTGCTTTGTTAGGAGGCTTCTCGTCCTTGTCCTGGAGAGATGCCGGCCACCTGGGTACTAGCCCCAGCCTCCTCACTTCATTGCTGAGGAGCCCTGCATAAGTTATTTCCCTGCCTTGGTGCCTCCGTTTTCTCATCTAGAAAATGAAGCAGCTCAGAAGACTGAGGCCAGGCCTGAAAGGAGAGTGACCCTGGGTGGCGGGGGTGTTCCTGTAGCCACGTGGGCGAAGAGGCAGGTGAGGCTGCTCTCTGAGTCCGCCAGAAGTCCGTGGAGCCTAGAGTAAGGGGGTGACTCATTGCTGTCACAGGACACTCACCGCGGTTGCAGGATGTATATGGTGGCATGAGAGTTGGATTCTTAGCTCCACTTCCCACTACACGGAGCTCTGTGAGAGGGAGGCCATATCGGCTAATCCTTGTCGACCTAGCAGCCTGGACAGTGCCTAGCACTTGGTAGGTTGCCAAGGTTGACATTAAATAAATACTTGCTTAATGAATGAATGAACCAACGAGCACATCATTCCCTTCAACTCTGAATCAGTGATTTGCAGACTTCCTTTGGGACAGGAGGAGGTTGAAGAAATTCTGGGCTCTACCCAAACCCAGCTTCCCACCTTGGGCAAGTCACCAGACTCCCTCTGTATGCAGGGACCCATCCTGCCTCACGGGCTGTGTCAGAGGCTTCAGCGAGCAGGAGGCCTCCTAAATGCCCCGTGCAAAGGAAGAGCTGGTTGTTTTTAGGACATGAGGACAAGTCCTTGTTTGACACAGAGCAGGTGGTACTGGAGCCTGTGAGGTGGAGAGTTCTGGAATAATCATCATTAGGAATTGAGTAGCTACCATCTATTGGGCACTTGCTCCAACATCAGGCCTTATGCCGAGCACTTGATGTGCACTATCTCATTTAAGATGGTCTAAGAGAGACATTGTTATTCTCGTTTTACAGAGGAGAGAAATCAAGTCCCAGGAGGTCAAGTGACTCACCCAAGGCCACACACTTAGTCAATGCCCAGACCGGGCTCACTCAAGTGCAGGCTCTAACCTCTATGCTCTACGGCCTCCTGCTGCTGTGATGAGGTAGGGACAGTGCTTGTCTCTTAGGAACCAGTGATAATAATACAAGTTGCCTTTTCCTAAGTGCCTATGAGGTACCAGGAACTTTACAGATGTTATTGTTCATCCTTTCAACAACTCAAGGAGTAAGGAATTATCCCTATTTTACAGATGAGTAAACCAAGGCTCAGAATGTGAAGTGACATTTCCAGGGCCACACAGCAAGAAAGTAGGGAGCGGGGCTGGAATTTGAACTCAGGACTGGCTCATCCCAAGAACAGGCAGAGAAAAAGTCATCTCCATTGTGGGCTCCATTAAGAGATTGTTTTTTGGTTTTGTAGCTGCTGTTGTTTTTTAGCTTCCCACTTTAGGTTCCTAGAACGTCATCATTAGAGATTATTTCTTGGAAGGCCTTTTAGGCTCAACTTATTACAAGAAAAAAATCTAGTGGAGGGGAAAAAAAAGAAGCCCGAGGCAAAAACAACCTCAGGATTTTTCAGTAAATTCTTAGACTCTTAATACCTCCTAGCCTACACAGGGGAAGCAGGGTGAGCTGAGATGATCCCAGCCGCAGGCACTAAGGGGGACAAGTTGGGGGTGGGGGCAGAAATGCGTCTGGAGGGACTGGGTTTGTACCACCTCTTGTACCACAAGCGGCCTCAGAAAAGAGTCTGGCTGCTGAAGCGGGTATCCTAAGGCACCGGTTGATAGTAAACACAAGCTCTGCATCCTAGAGGGTCCGAGGGGACATCGTTGAACCCTCTTTATTTTATTGAACAGTTTTTACATAGAGTGACCCTACGATTTATCGCCCAGACCTGCACACCTTTAAGAGTGAAAGGGGGCACTAAAACATTGACCTGAAAACTGATCCACGACAAGCATAAATCAGAACTGTCCTAGGGAAAGCACCTTGATTTTACAGGCTCTGAGAAACTACCCACACCAGGAAAGGTTGCTGTGAAAAGGCAAAGCCCAGATGTCAAAAACAGGAGGATGGTAAAACAAAACAGAAGAACAAGACAAGGGGTAGAGAGGAGCAGTGACTTCCGCCAGGGGACACCTATGCAGCCCCGGCTCTGTGCCAGCACCAGCCTGGTTAACACAACGGCAGTAGCTGAGGTCCACAGAGAGCACTTGGCATTTGTGGGCACACATGTCCCTCTCACCAGACCTGGGCTTGACAAGTGCAGGCAGTGGATGTGATTCATTCTGTGCCCACCCCAGTCCCAGCAGTCCCAGGACTGAGTAAATGTCCTCCAAGTGTTTACTGATGGAATAAATGCTTGTGGGCACGGCTTTCCTGAAGTGTGCCAGGGAAGATGATGTTTTGCTTGGAGAGGAAAGAGCCAAGGGTCCTATCTCTGAGGAGCCGTTAGGGTGAATGGGAAAGGCAAGGCTACACAGACAGGTAGAACTTATTGGTTCTGCTATCTGCTGGTCTGTGTTACTCAACCTCTGAGCCTCAGATTCCCTGTCTGGGGAATGGAGGGCTCATTAGTGATTGTAGAAAGGATTAAATGAGATGGTGTACGTAAATGAAAGGCAGTCCTTTTTTTTTTGGTACGCGGGCCTCTCACTGTTGTGGCCTCTCCCGTTGCAGAGCACAGGCTCTGGACGCGCAGGCTCAGCGGCCATGGCTCACGGGCCCAGCCGCTCCGCGGCATGTGGGATCTTCCCGGACCGGGGCACGAACCCGTGTCCCCTGCATTGGCAGGCGGACTCTCAACCACTGCGCCACCAGGGAAGCCCAGTCCTTATTATTAATAATAACATTCTGGGAAGCAGAGCTCAGTTCCACACTGAAAAGATGTGTCTTACAATCAGAAAAGTCCAGAGATGAACCAGACGACTCGGGTGGGTGGTGAGTTCCCCCTCACTAGAAGGCTTCAGGCAGAGGCTGTCCGGCATGGATGCTGTAAATGGTGTGACCACCTTTAGGCGGGAGGCTGGGCTAGCAGGACACCGGGAGAGGCAAGCTGACAGATTACCACTGGCGTCAAAGCCTGAGGGACTTGAACTCCTTTGGATGAGAGTGACTTGTTTATGTCACTGTTCATGTCACCTGGAAGACTGTGCTGTCGGCCAGCCAGGGGAGCAAACGGGGGCAACAGGCTGCGACTGGGAGCTGGCCCCTTGAGAGGGGGGATCTCCTTCTAGGAGGGAGAAAAGTTTTTAGAGGTCCCTGAAAACTTTCACTTCCTCCCACATGAAACGGCCCCTTGCTGGTTCCAGGGCCTCCCATTTTGGCTGAGGGGGAAGGAGTCTTCTTTAGACCTTGACTGCTCAGCTGTTCTGATGGGAACCAGGTAGAGCTTTGGATTCATCACGCCTGTTGGCTCGGGCTCCCGGCCCCCTCCCCAGGGTGCCCTCCCTCCACCCAAAGGCTGTGATCTCCCCTCTGACTCTGGTTTCTGGAGCCTCATCACATGCTCTGAACGCACCAACTGCTCCTCTGGGGGGGGTCATTCGCTGAGAGCCTGTGGCTGGGCATGAGGGGTGCCGTGAGCCCCCAGAGCTGGCAGGCATGCGATGCAGAGTCTGAGACAGCAGCCCCACCTTTTCATCTGATTGGGAGGAGGGTGGGAAACAGCGAGGCACACACAGGGAGTTGCTCAGAGTTGGAGGCACAGCAGGTGACAGGATCTCTGTCTGTTGCCACCCCTCATTTGCCTGGCAAACCCACTCCTTGGGATTCTCAGGCAGCAGCACCCTTGCCCGGGGAACACAACCGTCCCTCCACAGCCTTCCCTCTTCCGGGGGCAAGTGAGGCCAGAGGCAGCCAGAGGAGTGTCAGCGGGCTGAGTTGAGCTGAGAATTCAGATGGGGCTAATCCCAGCATTTTTTTTTTTTTTTTTTTTTTTTTGCGGTAGCGGGCCTCTCACTGCTGTGGCCTCTCCCGCTGCGGAGCACAGGCTCCGGACGCGCAGGCTCAGCGGCCATGGCTCACGGGCCCAGCCGCTCCGTTGCATGTGGGATCCTCCCGGACCGGGGCACGAACCCATGTCGCCTGCATCGGCAGGCGGACTCTCAACCACTGCGCCACCAGGGAAGCCCCCAGCTTCTTTTTTTTTTTTTTTTTAACATCTTTATTGGAGCATAATTGCTTTACAATGGTGTGTTAGTTTCTGCTGTACAACAAAGTGAATCAGCTATACATATACATATATCCCCATATCCCCTCCCTCTTGCGTCTCCCTCCCACCCTCCCTATCCCACCCCTCTAGGTGGTCACAAAGCACCGAGCTGATCTCCCTGTGCTACACGGCTGCTTCCCACTAGCTGTCTGTTTTACGTTTGGTAGTGTATATGTGTCCATGCCACTCTCTCGCTTCCAGCATCGTAGACAACTTTTGCGCCTGGCTCTCCTCCTGCCTCTCTGCTCTGTCCCCCAGGTTTCAGGGAGGTGTCCGTTAAGGCTGCCCTGCTCTGTTCTCAATGCTCCCCTCCCTCAGCGCACAGCAGACCTGCCTGCTCTTGCCTGACGCTGGCAGCTCCCAAATCGGGCTCTGCCCAGGCTCTCTGTCTAGGACAGCATTACTGAGCTGACTTCTGCAGGTTCTTCAAACTCAGCGCTTCCAGAACAGAACTCACCAGCTCCCCCTCCTCCCAACCCCTCCACTTTATTTTTCAGGCAACCATCCACTCTCCTGCTAGACCTCTTGCAGACAGATTCCTGGGCCACACCCTGGGCACCCTGATGCCTTAGGGCTGGGTTGGCCTGATGCCCTGCATTTCTAACAAGCTCCCAAGTGATGCTTGGTGCTGCTGGTTGTTTGATCCACACTTTGATACAATACGAAAGTAATTGTAAATCCGGGACAATCTCTCCAAGAAGGTGACATTGAAGCAAAATTTGAAAGAGAATTTAGTTCCTGTAACCCAAGGTCTCAAGATGCCACTTCTTTCTTGTCTTCCAGCTCACCCCATGGCGTCAGGTCTCCACTCTTTCCCCTGGACATTGGCCAGCGGCCTCCTGGCTGGGCACCCTGGCTGGAGATTTAACTTCTCCCACCCACCCTCACCCTGCAGCCAAGGAATTCTTCTAAAAAGCAAATCATGTACCTCTCTTTGCTTAATGGCATCCAAGGATTCCCCAGCACCTTCGGGAGGAAATGCAGATTCCTCAGGTACAAGGCGCGGGGTGACAGGATTCTGCACGGCCCTCCCGCTTCTCTGTGCCCCTCCCCCAACCCCACTTCAGCTGCTCTGGATTGGAGCTTGTCAACTTCCCACTTTATCCCCCCACGGTACCAACTCGCTCATCCTGTCTTCTCACTTTTTTAGTCATTAATTAATTTTTATTTTTGGCCGCGTTGGGTCTTCCTTGCTGCACCGGGCTTTCGATAGTTGCGGCGAGCGAGGGCTGCTCTTCGTTGCGGTGCGCGGGCTTCCCACTGCGGTGGCTTCTCTTGTTGCGGAGCGCAGGCTCTAGGCGTGCGGGCTCGGCATTTGTGGCTCGTGGGCTCTAGAGCGCAGGCTCAGTAGTTGTGGCGCACGGGCTTAGTGGCTCCTCGGCATGTGGGATCTTCCCGGACCAGGGCTCGAACCCGTGTCCCCTGCATTGGCAGGCGGATTCTTAACCATTGCGCCACCAAGGAAATCCCCTGTCTCCTCACTTTTTTGCACAAGGGGAAGCACCTTCTGCCTGTCTTGGTGGCATCCCCACCCCCATCCTCCCTGAAGGGATGCTCTTCAGCACCTGTCCTTTCCCTCCTCTGAACCTTCAAACCCTCCTCTCCATGGCTGTGTCTCATCAGGGGGTTCCCATCGTCTGCAGTGTACTCAGGAGTATTTCCCTTTTTCTCCATGGCTTCTCTAACTGGACCCTCTCTCCAGCCCTTCCCAAGGCAAGCTGCTGGCAAGAGGTCCTTGCCCTCACTGACGTCACTTCCTCGCCTGAGGTTCTTTCCTCGACACACTGCAACCTGGTACCCGGCTCCAAGCTTCCGTGGGTTTCTGATGCCAGCTGCCCCCGGGGGCCCCCTCTTCTATCACATCCTTCCCCTCCTAGGGTGATCTTACCCACTCACATCTCTATGTTGCCCGAGCTGAATATTGGCTGACCTGCAGCATCTCTACTGGCCATCCCACAGAGCCTGTCTCAGGGAGGCATTTCTCTTCTTCCTATAATCCTGATCAAATAGAGATGCTCTAAGGATTCCATCCACTTTCCTCTCTCTCAAGACCACCTCCACGTCCCCACCCACCTCCGGCCTTTTGCTCTCAGCTCTGTAATTGTACGCAGGTGGTTCTGCGAGTGTTTATAGGCTTCCAGCCAATAGCTATTTGGATAACTGTCTCTAGTGGGTAGAACTGTGTCTACCAGAAAGATGTGTTCAAGTCCTCACGCCCGGTGCCTATGAATATGAGTTTTTTTGGAAATAGATTCTTTGCAGATGACTCAAGCTAAGATGAGGTCACACTGGATTTGGGAGGGCTCCAATCCAGTGACTGGTGTCCTTATAAGAAGAGGGAAACTTCGACACAGACACACACGGAGAACACTGTGTGGCGCTGTAGAGCATTGGGTTATGCTGTCGCGAGGATCGCGCCAAGGGTTGCTGGCAGCCACCAGAAGCTAGGAGAGAGGCATGATGGGTTCTCTCTCATGACCTTCAGAGGGAACCAGCTCTGCCAACACCTTGACTTTGGACTTCTGGCCTCCAGAATTGTGAGAGAATAAACTTCTGTGGTGTTAAGCCACCCAGTGTGTGGTACTTTCTTACGGAAGCCCTAGCAAGCCAATATACCATCCATCTGTCCATCCGTGCACCGATCCTCAGGACCGCCTCTGTACTGGACCCTGTGTGAGGACCACCAGGGACCTTGAGTTAAAGCAGGGCTCCCTGCGGCCCTTGAGAGCTTGCACGTGGAGGGCGAGATGGACACTTGCACAGCAACCTGTGCTCCAGGTAGGCTGCACAAGGGCAGTGGGAATTTGGGAGAGAGAATCAGCTCCAGCCGGGAAGCAGATCTCAGAGGAGGTGACGTTGAGCTCTGAAGGCTGCACATTCATCAGCCAGGTTTGCAGAGCAAGTGAGAACAGGCTCTTCACAGCCACCGAGCCCACGTGGGTCCCCTCCAAGGAGCCATAGGGATCCTGGGAAAGTCCTGCTTCAGCTTGGTCAGCGCCCACATGGGGTGTAAGGCCCAGATGGGGAAAAGGATGTGCCTGGAGCCACATGGCCTGTGGAAGCAGGTCACTGGATTTAGAAAGCACTTTCTTGGGCTTTCTTTTATCTGGTTGTATTATTAGTCTTGACTTCAATTTTTAAAACATTTTCTTCACTGCAATCCATCCCCTTCCACAGGCTCTTTGGAAAGAAATGCTTCTGGGGCTGGGCTGGGCTGGGCTGAGTGGGGCAGGCCTGCCTTTCCTCCTTACCTTCATAGTTGCTTGAGTCCTCACCCCGGCCTTGCAGTGAGCCAGGTTGGGAGAAAGTTCTCTGTGGCTCTGCCAGACTCGGAGTCCCCTCTCTCAAAAAGCTGGTTTCCCCTCTCTTTGCTTGGCTGAGTTTCTCTGTTTTTTGGCCAGAATTGTGCCCCATTTCCTCTTTTCTTTCAGCGGTGTGTTTGGGGCCTCCTTTGGGAGGGTTCAGCAGGGCTCCTGAGTGGCCTGGAGGTTCTGTGGCATCCTGGCCCCTGCCTCCAAAAGCCAAAAGGTTCATAAGATGACCCCACAGGACCTCCTGGGGGGACTGGGCCTGAGCAGAAGAGGATTTACAAATCCTGAAGAGGGGGGTGCTGCCTGCCAGCCTGTCTTTAGTGAGAAGGAAGAGAGGGGTGAAGGCCGGTGCAGACAGACATGCCAGGTCCCTGGGAGGCAGAAGCCCACCTGAAAAGGTCCAGTCACATCACCTCCTCCATGAAGGCTTCTGAGATTCTCCTGGTCAGATTTCTATAGGAGCCTGATTCACAGCTGTACCCCCAGATTCAGGCTCAGGCAGGGCAGAGTGGAATTGGGAGGGACCCTCCACTCCACAGATGAGAAAACAGAGGCACAGAGAAGGGAACTGGACATGGCTGCATCACACAGGCTGGTGATAACGGAGCAGGGGTTCAAATAGTACTTTTAGTTTCTGGTACAAAATGATTTCCCTTAAAAAAGGAGTCATCTGTGGCCAGTATATCACATTCCGTAATCAGAGAAGTGCTGTTTAGGTGCAGTTATTTTTCTCTTATTATAATTATTTTTTTATTTTTTATTTTTGGCCGCACTGGGCAGCTTGCGGGATCGTAGTTCCCTGACCAGGGATCGAACACGGGCCCCCTGTAGTGGAAGCGCAGAGTTCTAACCACTGGACCACCAGGGAATTCCCAATTTTTTTTTTTCTCTTTTTAAAATCTGATTTCGATCTGATTTGGGCAGAAGTTCCCCAGTTTACCACAGACCCCATCACTCCCTATTGCATTATACCTGGTCAAATTCACACAATTCTGCTGCCCACCTGGCTCCTGGCTTTCACTCAGCATTCATTCAACATATATCTATTGAGCATCTAATAGGTGCCAGGTACTGTTCCAGGTACTGGGAAAACCCAGAAGTGACCAAGATGGAAGACAAGCACCCCCCCGCCCCCCAATAGCGCTTGGGTTCCAGTGGCATTTGGTTCACAGCCCCCGCCTTCTTCTACATCCATTAGCATCCCCAGTTTGCTCTGGCTTCACCACCATTGGGGGTCTAAGAGGTTATGGTGGGATAGAATCATGGAAAAACCCTAAACTTGTCTTCCATTCCAGGGTTAATGACTCAGATCATACACTTCTGTAAGGTTCTTACTTTATCTTCAGTTCCCTTCTTTATAACTTGGGACTGTACTCTTCACCCTACTTACCCTCCTAGGGTTGTGTAGAAGTATATGGGTCGTTGTAGACAGCAGTGGCTCTACACAGGGCATGATTGTGACCTTGAGGGATGCTGAGCTTCTCACGTGTTCAGGAAGTAGTTCTGCTCTGAGGTAGGGCACTGGCCTACTGGCTTCAAGCCTCTCCGTTCAGGGAAGGGTGAGAATTTCTAGGGGAGTCGAGGGCACCCCCTGGCACCCACCGCCCGATTGTGATAAGAACCACCAGGTGCCTCTTTTTCACCTCCATCTGGGGCCACCAGCCTGAGGAAGTGGTGAGAGGAACCAAGGGAGGGTAGAGGGGGAGGGGAGACTCCTCGGTTGGGGAAATCCAGCCACCTGTATTGGGGGCTCAAGCCCAGCCTGTCCTCAGAACCCAGTCCTTGCCCCTCGGTGGGAGCTCCTCATACCTTCCAAGCTGTCAACAAAGCCAGCATCTTCCTTCTCTAGAAAGAGTCTGACCTACAGCATGAAGAACCAAGGTTAGCCCCAGGAAGGGTCTTCCTGGCACAAGGGGTGTGGCTGAGGCTCAGGATGGAAGCTTGTGGAAGCAGGGGGAGCGCTCCAGCATGGCTTTGGTGGAGTCTGTCCTGGAGTTAGGTGGGATGGAGGCACATCTCAAGAAGGTTTGCTCTGTGTTGCTTGGAAAGAGTCATCATGATTTCATTTTTCCAGCTCTTCTCAAGGAAATAGACTTAGAGGTGCAGACTCTCCTCAGTGCAGTTATTTACTGCATGGGCTTTCACCAAGATCATTTCAGCACTGATGCTCACAGGTGTGTGGCAGTACTTAATGGTAATGGAAACATTGGCCGGAACATCTCCTTCCCCACGTTTCCCCAACCTGCAGGAATACATGATCAAAATTTTTATTTCATACACCAATGTAAAATCGAGGGAACGGCCACCTTGGATTAATTGAACACTAGAGAGTATCAGTGATTGAGAACCTCAAGCACTTTTCAAGGAGTATCTCCTTAATTCTTGCAATAATGGGTAATATGTATCTCTATACCCTTACCATGTGCCAGCTACCATACAAGTACTATTATCCCCATTTTATAGCTGTAGAAACAGAGACACAGAGAAGTAAATTGCCCAGGATTGCACAGCATACGGGGCAGAGCCAGGACTCAAACCCAGGCAGCCTGGGCCCAGAGTCCAAATTCAGAACCACCATGCTCTAAGCTCCTCGCCTACCCTGAGAGGTGGGGATTATGATTATCCCCAACACAGAGAAGAGGAAACCAACCACATTGCTCCATCACTCATGAGCATCAGCAAGAATGTCTTTTATAGGGCTTCCCTGGTGGCGCAGTGGTTGAGAGTCCACCTGCCGATGCAGGGGACACGGGTTCGTGCCCTGGTCCGGGAAGATCCCACAGGCCGTGGAGCAGCTGGGCCCGTGAGCCATGGCCTCTGAGCCTGCGCGTCCGGAGCCTGTGCTCCGCAACGGGAGAGGCCGCAACAGTGAGAGGCCCGCGTACCACACAAAAAAAAAGAATGTCTTTTATAACTGCCCTGAACACATTCAGGATTCAACAAACAGTGACAGCCTGACACTTTTGTGTCTGTAGCATTCTTTGCCAAGAACACTTGATCCTCACACTTCCACAGAGGTAAGCAGGGTGGGGATCTGACCCTTCGTGATTCCCAGCCGGAAGGGGTCTGGGATGTGAAGCCAGGGCATCTCCACACCTGGGCTACAACTACCTTGGCTGCAGCTCTGATGCTGTGTGATCCTCTGACTCGGGGTGTGGCAGACAGACAGGCACTGAATGCTGGTTGTCATCTGACAGGCCCGTGGACTGTTAGGGCTGGAAGGGACCTTGGTGACCATCGAGTGATGAGATCAGTCAGCCCGGCTGGGATGCCAGGTTCTCAACCTGGACAGCCTCTGGCCTCCTTTGATCAGGAGAGCAACGTGGCCTGAGGCTCCCTTGCTCCAGTTCCCCGCCTCTCAATTAAACACTGACCACAAGTATGTGCTCCCTTGTTTTGAGAGTCTGTGCTTCAGAGAAGGAGGAATTTCATGTTGGATCCTCTGGAAGTTGAATTTTCTGCCTTCCAGGTTTGCATGCTCTGTCGAGCTATGGGTAACCAACCTGGAGCTTCTGATTCCACTAACCTGTAGAGTGTCCCCCGGGGGCAGCTCAGGAGGAAAGGCAGCATCAGACCCACCAGCTGGTGACCTCGAGCAAGTCACAGAGGCTCTCAGAGCCTCCCTCCCTTCCCTGACCACTGGGTGGGTGAGCCTGAGGATTCACTGAGATAAAGGAGAGAGGCTGCTTCGTAAACTGTAAAATGGAAGACCCTCGTGATCAGTGCTTGCTTGTTGAAAGGACCGGTTTATCTTAGCGCAGCTCCTTAGCCTCCAAATGCCGTTATCTTTCCCTTCCCTGTTGACCGCAGTACAGACGCCTGGATCCTTTAATGCAACAGATCTTCCCTGAACCCATAGTGAGGTGCTCCGTGGTGCTCGGTATTGGGGTGTCCACCCCAAGAGAAGGAAAAAAGCAGGGTCTATCCATGACCCTGTGTCCTGAGAGCCAGAGTCAGGGAAAGACAGAATGCCCCAGAGAATGCAGTTTCCAGCAGGAGGGTTTCTGTTCACTTTTGCTCTTAACATACACACAGAGAAGGGACATTTGTGATGAATTTTCACAAAGTAGACACACCTGGGTAACCATTACCTGGCTCAAGAAACAACATGGACCTCCCCCGGGGCCCCTTCCCAGTCTCTACCACCCCCCTCTCTGACTTCTAGCACCACAGGTTGGTTTTGCCTGTTTTTGAACGCTCAATGAATGGAATCATCCAGGCCTTCTTTTGCTCAGTGAGAAAGAAGTGTGTGTGAGATTCATCCTGCTGATGTCAGTGGCTGTAGCTGGTTCCTTCTCGCTGATATACGTGGACTCCCATGCTCGATCACACCCGATCTGTCTGATGGTGGGCCTTGGGGTCGTTGCCAATTTTTGGTGCACTGTGAATGTTCCAGTCCGTGTCTCTGTGTGAGCTTATGTGTATTTTCTTTGAGGTATAGACCTGGGTGGAATAACTGGGTTGTAAGGTGTGGCTGGTTTAGCTGTAGTAGATGCCGGCGGGAAGGATTTTAGGAAGTAGTTAAGCAGGACTTCCAGACCCTGGAGACTGTGGTCGACTAGCTCATGCCCCCAGAGGAGGGGGCTGTGAAAGCTCTGGAAAACAAGAGGAAGAGGCTGGATTAGGCATCCCTTGGAGGCTGGGGGGCAGTCCTTGGCCCCTTTCTGTCTGGTTTTGGTCCCGTCTCCTTGGTCTGTCTGGGGTTTCCAGTCTGTACTCCCAAGGAGGTGTCCAGGGCCACTTGGGAGGGATGGGTAGGGGGGCTTTAGGCTTCATTTCCCTGCATCACCCACAGCTCCCTGTGTCCTCTGTTTCACATAGGGGTTCTGGGAATGACTTCATGTGCTTTTTTTTTTTTTTTTTTTTTTTAAAGCTTTCGCTGTTTCAACATTTGAAAATCCGCCGCTGTGAGGTCCCTTCCAGCTGGGAAGTTCTATTTTGGGACCAGGAGGTGGGTGTGGGAAGGGTTAAGCATTATTCAGCCAAAGAGCAGGGTTGGGCCTCGGTGACCTTTTAAAGTTCTTATAGCTCGGCTTGCAATGCGGGCGATCTCAGAACATTCTATAAAAATAGCGCTCAAACAAAACAACTTCTGAAGCCTAAAGGATGTGGATGAGAGGCTCGATGTGGAGGAACGTTTAGGTGGCATTTCAACAGGAGTCTTGAGGACTCTCTCCTTCAGGCACCCCTCTCCATTTTTTTTCCCTTCCTTTTTAATTCTCCATCGGCTGTTCCTGGTAGCTGTCACTTGGGGTTGTTTGGGTTCAGAACGGTTCTCATTTTCGCCCAGGAGTGGGTGACGCAGGTGGCCGGTACGTCTCTCCCAAGGGTGGTGGCCTTCCCTCCTCCAACACCAGCCCTAGTTTGGACCTGTAGTTTCGCTTGGTGAGGGAGGCCGGGCCGTTCCCGGGCCCAGAGAGGAACGTCTCTGCCTTGGCATGCAGCTCTGAGTCAACAGGCCTGATAAACGGCCCACTTCCCAGGGCCAGCAAGGAACAAAGCCCTGACTGCTGCTGCGGGATCCGTCTGCCCCCCTCTTCCTGAAACAGCTGTTTATTCTTTTGACAGGAGTTGGAACGGAGCACCTTCCCTTCCTCCCAGCCCGGCCTCCTTCTGCAGAACGGAGCTCAATAGAACTTTGTTGTTTTGCCTTTTACTCTGGGGGGAGAGAAGCAGACGATGAGGTACGTGACATGTTGAAATGATTTACCTCTGCCTTGTCGGGGTCACTGGGGGTTTTGTGAGCCGGCTGCGGCGTGCATGCCCCTGGGGGAGGAACCCCGCTCTCCCCCTAACTGCTTGCTGGTCCCCTCGGTAGTTCTAGAAGAAGACAGACAGAGTCCTCCTCTCCCCGGCGTCGGATCAAGAAGTGGGTGCTGGCGGGATGCTGGTCCAGTCCCTGTTAGTTTGCTGCCCCTGGCAGGACCTCACAGGGCGTGACTGCAGCCTGGGGTTTTCTGTGCAGGACTCAAAGTGCCATTGCAGGGGCAGGAGGGCGAGTCTTGGGGCCCAGGACCTGCGTTGCGGGTGGATGCAGAGCCCTCTCAGGGCAGCGCCGACCCTTCGTTTACCTCCCCTTATTTCTCTTGGAAAAACTCTTGCACACTGATTTCTGGGCCAGGCAGCAAGGAAAAGCTGGCTGGATCCAGGCTTCAGATTTCCTGAAGGGGATTCAAGAAAGGGCACTACAAGACGTCCCTCCGAGAACAGGTTGTTCCATCTGTGATGGCTGGAGCGACAGCTAGTTGTATATTTAGTCTGAAGCTTGTCTCTTATTTTCCTCCGTCTGTGTTTACTTTGACCCTTATAATGAAAAACATAACTGGAAACAGCCCTCCATGCACGAATTATAACATGTTTCTTCCAACAGGGAGCATTTCCCCATAATGCCCACTAATTTAGAGAGGTTTTAGGATAAAGCAGCATTCTCCCTCCTCACCCCCAGCACCAACCCCCTGCCAAGAGCTGGGCCTGGAAGGCAGAGGGTCTGCTTTTCAAACACACCACCCACCTTGTGGGTGAGCCCAGTGATCTCAGCCTTTGCTAAAGCTCAGTTTCCTCAGCTAAAAGCCGCTGCGCTGACCAGGATCAGGGATGAACAGGATGGAGTGAGTGCAGAAGGCTCCCACACCAGGCACACAGGAGGCACCTGGAAATGGCAGAGGAGTTGAGCCAGTGCTCACCAGCTGGTCCAAGGAGAAGCTAGCCGCTCAGTGAGTCTAGCCTGTGATTAGCTGGCTTTGGGTCAATTGCTAAGTGGTAATCATGAAAGGCAAAATGAGAGGATGTCGCAAAGAGACATGGGTGGTTAGTCCATGGGTAAGCCTGCATGTTTACTGAGAACAAAAGAGTTAAAAGGGTGGGCACTGGAGGCCAACTCTCTGGACCTGAATCCTGGCTCCACCACTTTATGCTGTGTGGCATTGGGCAAGTCACTTAACCTTTCTGAGCCTCCATGTTCATATCCGTAAAATGAGGATGATACTAGAATGACTTCACAGGGTCGTAGTGAGGCTTACCTGAGAGATTACTGGTAAAGCATTTAGCCCGGGGCCTGGCCTGGTTCAGTTGGGGGGCATCCAAGTGTTGCAGGGCCAGAAGCTTATTCAATTTTCAGGGTCCGCTTTAAGGAAAAGAATGCAAAGTTGCAAGTATAATATTAGGGTGGAAGTGAACGCAGTCGTCCCTCGGGGTATCCACAGGGGATTGGTTCCAGGACCTCACAGATACCAAAATCTGAAGATGCTCAAGTCCCTTACATAAAACGGCATAGTATTTGCATATAACCTACACACATCCTCCTGTTTACTTTAAATCACCTGGAGATCACTTACAATACCGAGTATGATGTAAATGCTATGTAAATAGTTGCATGTACGCAGCAAGTTCAAGTTTTGCTTTTTGGAACTTCCTGGAATTTTTTGTTTTTTAACATTTTTGATCCGTGGTTGGTTGAATCCGTGGATGTGAAACCCATGGTTATGGAAAACTATTTAGAATGTGAGGAGACATCCCAACAAATAACAAAAATTGACAAATACTCTACATAGGACAAAATCCAGAAAACATCCTAATAAAATGTGAAAGTAATATAAAAATGATCAGTATTACTCAGCTGTCTGATGCACCTGTCATATTTTGGCTGCATACTCCTGGATTGCCTCTTTGTCTGCTGATTTTGTAGTATCATTTTTAATAGAGGCAAAAGGAAGACAAATCAGTTTTGCCTCTAGCATGGTTAGTCAATGGTTGCTTTTTATAACTGCGAGTTTAGAAGTTTCTTTCAGCTTTACAACTTGTTATCGGTGATGCCACGGCTGTGAATCTTTTGGCAGTTTCCTGCTCAGGTGGCTCCAGCCAGATCTCTGAAGAACTCAGCTCTTCGATCCTGGATGGCGGGAGGTGGGTGTGGGTACCAGGTGGCTGTGAGGTCTGGATCACTGGGACCCCTGAGCAGGGAGCAGAACAGCAGCTAGTTCAGCTCCTTCTGTTGTGGATCTAAGTGGGAGGCTCCTGGGAGCTCAGCAAGGCCTACCTGGAGCAGGTTGTTACTGGGACCCAGGTAGGTCTGCAGGGAGTGGGGTCAGGATTCAGGCCCCACCTGCAGCCCTGGGACAGGCACCCAGGCTGGAGTGATTCCCCCAGGCAGGAGCAGCGCCTTGCCTCGGAGCAGCATTTGGGCCTTCCCCACTCTCCACCCCAATGGGAGAGCAGGCCCAGTCTTGCCCGGGGTCCTGACTCAGAGGTTTCATAAGCTTCTGGATTAGTTGGCCTGTGGGCTCAACATGAGTTGGTTGGCCATCCTCTCTCTTGATCATCACTTCCAGGAATCTGCGGGCCATTGCAGCAAAACGAGCTCCATGTGGCTGAGTGAACTTGTCCTCACAAAATGAGACTTCCAGCCCTGTGGCTGATTTCTCATCCAGGTCCTAGGTCAATCAGGAAAGCCTGTCATGGAAAGTTAAGTCCACAGGACTTGTTTCAAGGCCGGGGAGACTGAGGCCAGAGGAACCCGTGACCCTGGTTCCCAAAGCCGCTCTGTGTGGGAGCTGGGGTGATGTTTGAGCCGCCGCTTCCTTCCCTGCCCATGGTGAGCCATGGGGACAAAGGCCATGCGCAGCGGGACCCCGAGCTGGGGGGCGGTGGGGAGCCGAGCTGACTGTCACAGCAGTCACAGCGTGGCCTGGAGGGCTCTCCCTTGACTCTTCTGTGTGGTGCTGCCCTGGAGGGCCAAGACTCCTCTCAGAGGGAACCACAGCTCTGCCCTCAGAGCCACGCATTTCTGAATCTCTCCCCTGAGAAAGCATCATCCTTTTACCACTGCCATCGGTGGAGCATTTACTGACCACCAGGCACAATGTGCTGTGTAAACATGTCTCCTTTTGTCCTTTCAAGAACCCTAGAGGAGGGTGTTTGAAGCTCCATCTTGTCTATGTAAATAGAGGCTCAGAGCCAGAGAACTTGCCCGGGGTTGTGCATATAGGGCTGCACATTCGCCCGGCCTAATTTCTGCCTGGAATGCTGGATCTAAGTGTTACAATGGAGGATGTGGAAGGTGAAAGATTAGGAGTTTTGTGCAGGGTGACTAATGCCCAGTCAGCTCCTGAGCCCTCTCCCCACCCCCTTAGCTGCTTTGTTTTGTTTGCAGCACTTGTGGGTTCCAGGGGCAGGGGGAAGAATCACGGGCAGAGAGGAAGATTCTTCAGCCTACAGGAAGGTTTGGTTTCCTCTGCCACTGCTGTTCCCATTCTCTCCCAAGATAATGGCTTTTCCAGGGCTTCTGAGTGCCTGTGATTCAGCTGAGATGCTCACCTTTTCCCCTGACACGGGATGGAGAAAACAAGGGCCACTAGAAATCCTTTCAGAGAGGAATTCTGTTTGGAAGGAATACCTTGACTTAGATCAGTTGGGGTGAAACTATAAGATTCTCTGAAGTCGTGGGCGTGTGTATCGTTCTGTGTGGAAGGATTAATTTATGGGCCACATGGAAACATCCGACGCTCCAGGCAAACAGAAGCGGAAGAGGAGGCGGGGGTGGGGAGGGGGCGAGGACGGCGGAGGAACGACAGGCTTACAGTGTGACCCTGCCTTGCGAAATGCACCCAGGTTTTTAACACAGGTGTTGCAGGAGTGGGGATGGTTTCCTGTGGAAACCGTTGCAGGGACTGAGTTCTGGGAGTGGCCCGGGAGCAGCCCGTGTCGGTGTTGGGATGGATTCAGAGGGAAATCGCAAACACCATGACAAGAGGGCCTGGGAGATGCTGGGAGGGCTCAGGTGGAACTGGGCCTGGCTGGGCTCACATGATCCTCTGAGGGGTGGGGTCCAGGTGACTCAGCTAGTTACACTCTCCCATATAAGGCAGGGTGTTAGTATTCTGTAGGTCCTAATTCTGTGCTCAACCCCTTAAATGGGATATTTGTGGGGGTTTTGGGTTTTTTTTTTTTGTTTTTTTTTTTTGCGGTACGCGGGCCTCTCACTGTTGTGGCCTCTCCCGGGCCCAGCCGCTCCGCAACATGTGGGATCTTCCTGGACCAGGGCACGAACCCGTGTCCCCTGCATCGGCAAGCGGACTCTCAACCACTGCGCCACCAGGGAAGCCCTAAATGGGATATTTGGAAGCAACCCCAACTTTCCTACTTGGTGGGTAAGAGAGTCAACCACGAATCTTCAGAATGACACAGTTTTGAAAATTCTGAGAGACAAACACATCAGCGAAGGGCTTTTAGGCCGCATTGGCTGCCAAATGCCTCATTTTATCCAGAGAGAAAAATAAAAATGTTTTAAAAGACCCGCTGGCCACCCTGCCAACCCTTCTGTCCCCAGAGACTTGGGTTCCAGATTCCAGGAAGCGTGTATACACCCGTTTCCAGTGCTTTGCTAAAGGATGTGAGATTGGCTCATTTGCACAGCTTCCAACTGTAAGTTTCCAACAAGAGTGATGCCTGGCCACAGCAAAAAGTAAGCAGAGTCAAGTCATTTATAGAGTCCAGAAAGAAATGGGCTTCAAGAGTTGCCTCTGAGGCTAATTTCTGAAATTAAAAAATCAAACAGCTGCATTTGGAGAGGGGATTAGGGGGTGTGTCTGATTTTATATCAGGCTCTCCCTGATGTAAGCGTCAACGTTCTCTACCATGAGAGCTTGCGCGTTTCTCTATTTAATGTTTCTTACACCAGGAGAAAATTTGCGTTTGATCCTCAGCAGGTGGGGTTGATCAAGCTTCGGATGGCCTGGGCTTGATCAAAGAAAATCAAAGTCGCCTGGCATTGCCAAGGAGCTCTTAATCAGGCTGCAGCACAGAACAGATGGATAAACTTTTAGAGTCCCTAATTTGCATCCGTTTGCACTTTATTGTTTAACATGTTCTTATTCCAAAACCCTTATTCTTTTCTCTCAAATATGCTTTGAGCTCTTGCTAACTACCAGGCACTGTGCTATCTTCATTGGATCCTCCCAACAGCCTGTTTTATGGATACCAGTAATAAGAACTAGCATTGTTTGAGCATTTATATGGTGCCAGGCACAATGCTAAATATTTTATGGATGCCAACTCTTACAGTCATCACCATTTTTAACCCCATTTTATTTTTTGTTTTTTTGGTTTTTTTTTTTTTCGGTACGCGGGCCTCTCACTGTTGTGGCCTCTCCCATTGCAGAGCACAGGCTCCGGATGCGCAGGCTCAGCGGCCATGGCTCACGGGCCCAGCCGCTCCGCGGCATGTGGGATCTTCCCGGACGGGGCACGAACCCGTGTCTCCTGCATCGGCAGGCGGACTCTCAACCACTGCGCCACCAGGGAAGCCCTTAACCCCATTTTAGAGACGAGGAAACCCACCTAAATGTGATCCGTTACAGGTCCACCATCCCTTTTCTGAATCCCTAGGGCCAGATATGTTGGAGTTCAGAATTTTTTAGATGCAGAGTATTTATCATATTATGTAACGCACCCAGTGCAGCAGCAGCAAGCATGTAACAAAATACGTCAATATTTATGCAAAGAAACATTTAAACAGTCTCACTAAGTGGGATAAAGTTTATAAATAGCCTCATGTCAGTTAGGGCCTGGGTGCCAAATTGAGTTATAAACAGGCTTTTGGTTTTCAGAGCTTGGAGTTGGGTGAGGGTCTGAAAAGATGCTTACATGTTCGGAGTTACCCATTTTCGTGTGTCTCAAATCCCCGCCTCATTCCCAAGCTCCTGTGTTCTATCACCATCCACACTTCTCTGGGAGTGAAGACAGTGGCAGAGAGAGATGGCCACAGTCTCAATCCAGATCTGTTTGCTTCCACACCCAGGCCTTTCCTTGCACTCAATGCTAATGCTGTTGACATAGAAATCAAGTGGCTTTTTCCAACAGCGGGGCCGAGTTGCATGCAGCCCTCTGCATTTCGTAACTTTGCTGTGGGCCCTGGGCTGTCTGTGCCAGCTCACGAGGTATTCACAGGGAAGAAGCTTGAGACCGAGGTTTCCCTGAGGCCCAGCAGGCTCATATTCTCACGGTCTCTGGAACACCACCGATCACAGTTGTATCTGAAAGCTGGAGGTTGAGTTATGACCTCGAGTTCAGCCCTGGCTTTTCCATTTCCAAACAGAACACACCTTCTAAGCAAGAAGGAATAGAGTGTCATGGCTGATCCCATACTTTTTCTTCTTCTTTTTTTTTTTTTTTTTTGTGTGGTGCGCGGGCCTCTCACTGTTGTGGCCTCTCCCATTGCGGAGCACAGGCTCCGGACACGCAAGCTCAGCAGCCATGGCTCACGGGCCCAGCTGCTCCGCAGCATGTGGGATCTTCCTGGATCGGGGCACGAACCCGTGTCCCCTACATCGGCAGGCGGACTCTCAACCACTGTGCCACCAGGGAAGCCCCTTTTTCTTCTTTAACTGGATTTAATAATAAAGGTGATGGAGCATGTGAGATCCAAGCCGGGAATCATCTCAGAACGTTCTTTGAAAAGAATTGGAGAATAACCTGTCCCCTGAAAGGACACATCTCAGTGCCATTCTCATTTTATTTCATGCGCTCACCAGACATTTATTGACAGCCCCCTCTGCTGTCTGTGGGGCACTGGGGATTCAGGGTTGAATAAGAAGACATCCTTCCTGGGACTTGCCTGGCAGTCCAGTGTTTAAGATTCCATGCTTCCAGTGCAGGGGACATGGGTTCCGTCCCTAGTCAGGGAACTAAGATCCCACATGCCACGTGGTGTGGCCAAAAAAAAAAAAAAAAAAGAAGACATCCTTTTGGCCCTCAGGAAGCTCAAACGAATGATTAGGAGAAGACAGAGCCAAATGTGGACGTTATCACATGAGCCGCCTCCCAAGGTGATGTGTACAGCAACGTAAAGAAAGTGATGGGGAGCTGGAGGAGAGAAAGGGGGCTTCGCTGGTGGTCAGGGTGGAGTGGGAAGTGGCTTCACAGAGGCGGTGACATTGGCTCCCACGTGTCCACGCTTGTGTTTTCTCCACCTCCTGGTCCTCTCCTTCTCGCCCCCTCCTCTATTCTACCTCTAAGTGTCGGCATCTTCAAGCTTCAGCCCAGGGCCCTCCTTCCTTTTTTTCTCTCTACATTCTCTCCTTGGTAATCGAATTCATTCCCTTCACGTTAAATACTGTCCTGGGTCCGTGGACAGCTCCTCCAACTGCACAGCCCGCCCACATCTCTCCCATGAACTTCAGACTCGGAAGTCCACTTGCCTACCTGTCTCCATTCAGGTGTTCACACACTCCTCGAAATACACACATCCAAAGGGCAATTCATGATCATTATCCTCCAAGCCTGTCCCTCCTCCAACCCATTTGAGGAAATGCTACAACCCACCTGCTTAAGCAGAAACCTTGTTTCTTCCCTCATCCCTGATGACTAAATTACCAGCCAAATCCTATCAATTCTGTCTCCAAAGTATATTTTGAATGAAGCCACCCTTTGGGGCAGGCCACCTCCTCTTTGTGGCCATTAAAATAGTCTGCTCTTGTCCTCTTATCTGTTCTGCATACCCAGCGCCCAGATGGGTCTCTCTGAATGAAGTTGGATGAAGTGATTCTTCAGCTTCGGATGCTTTGGTGGGTCCCCACCCACTTTCCATGCCTTTCCAGGCTCTGACTGCCCCTGCCCACCCTCTGGCTGCCTCCTACCACCACCCCACCCTCGTTCCAGCCACTCAGGTGGGACAACTTCACTGTTTTTTTCTTGTCCAGGTTTTTTGCTTTTGTGTTATTCCAAACACAAGAAGCTTTTTCTCGGTCAGCCTGGTATAGATGCTGTTTCTGAAATATTCTCGCCCTTTCTCATGGCACTTTTCATCCTTTTCCATCCTATCTTCATCCCATGGGAAGCTTTAAAATCACCTCCCCAGTGAGGCCTTCCCCGACCACCCAAATTAAGGTACTTCCCAAACTGTTATTCCACACCCATCACCCCTTCCCCCTTCAATCACCATTTCATGCAGCAATCAAGAAATATTTATATACCTACTGTGTGTCGATTGTGTGGGTGTGGTGGAGAAAAGCTGGCTGGGAAGTGGTTGATTGTAAAGGACCAGAGCGTTTTCCCCTCTGAGGATGGGCATATAGGCAGTATATCAAGGGCAGCAGAGCTCAGGAATGGATGGTTCCCCAAAATCACATGCCAAGAGGTGGGGCGATCTGAGTCAGAGGCAGCTGGTGTCCATGGGAAACATTAGCTAGACCCTCACTCTAGAAAAATGGTACAGATGAACTTATTTGCAAAGCAGAAATAGAGTCACAGATGTAGGAAATAAACTTATGGTTACCAAGGGGGTAAGGGGGGATGGGATGAAGTGGGAGATTGGGATTGACATGTATACACTACTATGTATAAAATAGATAACTAGGGCTTCCCTGGTGGCGCAGTGGTTGAGAGTCCGCCTGCCGATGCAGGGGACACGGGTTCGTGCCCCGATCCCGGAAGATCCCACATGCCGCGGAGCGGCTGGGCCCGCGAGCCATGGCCGCGGAGCCTGTGTGTCCGGAGCCTGTGCTCCGCAACGGGAGAGGCCACAGCAGTGAGAGGCCCGCGTACAGCAAAAAAAAAAAAAAAAAAAAAAAATAGATAACTAATGAGAACCTACTATATAGCACAGGGAACTCTACTCAGTGCTCTGTGGTGACCTAAATGGGAAGGAAATCCAAAAAAGGGGATATATGTATACAGATAACTGATTCACTTTGCTGTACAGCAGAAACTAACACATCATTGTAAAGCAACTATACTACAATAAAAATAAGTAAATAAATAAATAAACAAACAACCCCCCACTCTCCCACGTCCATGGTGAACCTTGTGATCAATCAGGATACTTTCCCTCTGAGCCTCCAAGTGGCCTTAGCGTCCTTCCCAACCCAAGCAGCCCCGTCAATTCATTGAACTGGCTAATTTGCCAAAACAGGCCTATGCAGTTTAAGGTAGAACATGCTCCTTAGCTCTCATTAAATATTCATCAACTTTTCCTTTTAGAAAGGATATGGGTAGAAGCATTTCTTAAAAACCATATCCCGGGACTTCCCTGGTGGTCCAGTGGTTGAGACTTCGCCTTCCAATGCAGGGGGTGCAGGTTCGATCCCTGGTTGGGGAGCTAAGATCCCACATGCCTCACAGCCAAAAACCCAAAACATAGAACAGAAACAATATTCTAACAAATTCAATAAAGGCTTTAAAAAAAGGTCCACATCAAAAAAATCTTAAAAAAAAAAAAACTATATCCCATTCTCAATATTTAATCTATTTTTCCCCCTCTTCTTTTCTTTTCCCAGGAGAAAATAATGAATGTCAAAGGAAAAGTGATTCTGTCAATGCTGGTTGTCTCAACTGTAATTGTTGTGTTTTGGGAATATATCAACAGGTAATTATGAAACATGATAAAGCGATGTTAATGAAAGTCTCCTCTAATCTCCAGGTATCAGCCAAGTCAGCAGGTTGAATTAAAATTAGGATTAACTGACACCATAAAGAAGGGATTCCATCTTTCCTGTATCCCTGAGCCCTAGACTGTCTTTAAAATCATTAGATCCTTTTTTTTTCTTTTTTTAAAGATTTATTTATTTTACTTTTGGCTGCGCTGGGTCTTCGTTGCTATGCGCAGGCTTTCTCTAATTGCGGCGAGCGGGGGCTACTCTTCATTGTGGTGTGCGGGCTTCTCATTGCGGTGGCTTCTCGTTGCGGAGCACGGGCTCTAGGCGCGCGGGCTTCAGCAGTTGTGGCACGCGAGCTTAGTTGCTCTGCAGCATGTGGGATCTTCCCTGACCAGGGCTTGAACCCATGTCCCCTGCATTGGCAGGCGGATTCCTAACCACTGCGCCACCAGGGAAGCCCAAAATCATAAGATCTTCATGCACCTTCTAAGTAATTAATTATCTTCCTTCCTGCCATGTTCCTAATGTCTTGATTTTTATACTTTTGCGGTTCTGGGTAGGCTAGAGCCAGAAAGAGTAAGGTCATATTAAGACCAAAATGTCATATTAAATTATTTATATGACCAGATATGGAAATTACCTTAAGAAATTTCAGACAGGAATTCCATGAGAAATCCACCCTGATTTTTGCAGTCCTAAAATATTTGCAAAGTTTAAAGGAACAACTCAAGCTTGTTGACTTTGGTGCAAAATACACTCTGAATTGCTGGTGATTCATTTGTGCCTGGCAAAACTTTGGGGTATTTTGTCTTTCTTTTAACCCTGGAAAGCAAAATGAATTAAATATTTCTGAGTTTTCAAGTTCATCCGTGGATTCACCCCAAATATTTGAGCTGCTTCTGTGTTTTTGGAAACTACCAATGCCTCGGAGATTCCAGCTGCAGAGGCCTCTGACAGAAAGGAATCTCCGCAAGTGGCTACAAAAATGCACGATGGTTTTGACTTAAGAGGCATTGGTACAGCTCAGCCTTTCTTTCAAAAAGGCCACCTTAGGGCTTCCCTGGTGGCGCAGTGGTTGAGAATCTGCCTGCCAGTGCAGGGACACGGGTTCGGGCCCTGGTCTGGGAAGATCCCACATGCCGCAGAGCAACTAAGCCCATGAGCCACAACTACTGAGCCTGCGCATCTGGAGCTTGTGCTCCGTGACAAGAGAGGCCGCGACAGTGAGAGGCCCGCGCACTGCGATGAAGAGTGGCCCCCGCTCGCCGCAACTAGAGAAAGCCCTCGCACAGAAACGAAGACCCAACACAGCCAAAAATAAAATAAATTAAAAAAAGGCCATCTTACAATTCTGGGCCAGGAGAGCTGTCTCGTCACCACTGATATTTTCATGGTGAAGTGTCTTAGAAGCCCCAAGTTCAAGATGATGGCCTGGATGAACATTGGAATGTCTCTTTCAATTCTTAAATTCTAAGATTGGATGAGCCAGCAGGACAATCTTGGCCACTTATAAAGGAACTGCACCTTCAGGTACATCAGTAGAAGGAGGATTCTCTAGACTCCAGAGCTGTTATTCCCCGGGGTGCTGCATAGATCTCACGGCTTCTGGAGTGTTATCCTGTTTCATTCTGAACAAATTTTAAGAAAAACAAGATAAGCTAGAGAGTGACCCTGTTAAAGTGGTCTATAAACCAGGTCTTTTGAATTGAAACTGGGTACTTAGTCCAAAGAAAAGATGACTCATTGTTGGATGCAGGGACCCTGGGGCTTCCTTAGATACTTGAGGGCTGAGGAAATATCCTCACTGGAGTCTGGAGCTAGGCTGCCTGGGGCTGGTCCTGTGCCACCACTTACCCCCTCTGTGACTTTGGGTAAGTTACTCAGCCACTCTGTTCCTCAGTTTCCCTATCTTTAAAAATGGGAGAACAAACGTATGGTTACCGGGGGGAAGGGTGGGGGGAGGGATAGTTAGGGAGTTTGGGATTGACGTGTACACACTGCTGTATTTAAAATGGATAACCAACAAGGACCTACTGTATAGCACAGGGAACTCTGCTCGATATTATGTAACAACCTAAATGGAAAAAGAATTTGTAAAAGAATGGATACACGTATATGTATAACTGAATCACTGTGCTGTACACCTGAAGCTCTCACAACATTGTTAATCCACTATACTCTAATATAAAATAATAAGTTAAAAAATAAAAAAGAAATGACCGATGAATAGGGGGCTCTTCTCCCTGTCTTAGTGAGTGTATTTGTGGAGCAGACCAGTTTGCATACCTGTAAAAGCTTTAGTAAACCTGGATTATTTTTTTTTAAATGGGCATAACAGTAGTACCTGCTTCATAGGGTCGGTGGATTAAATAAGTTATTGTGTATAAAGTGCTTAGGGCAACACACTCAGTAAATGCTAGCTGCTATCACCATTATCATCATCATCATTACCGCCATCCTCATCATCTGCTCAGAGGGGAGAATAGGACAGGGGATTTTGGCAAATAATAGAAGGAAGAGCTCTAGCAGTTGAAAGAATCCAGCAGAAGAGCAAGCACCCTTTGGGTTCCTCCCCTGAATTGAGTTGCTTGTGTCGGTAACCTTCAAGCTCTGAGCGCTTGGTTGGATAACCTTGGTGTTTTGAATTGCAGCCAGAGTCATACTTCCATATTTTGGGTACTTCACAAAATTAAATTATGGGAGCCAAAGGCCCAAATGTGCATCTTGGCACTGGCCTCTCATAAAGAGGGTTATTTTGCAGTGCTGGGCACACTGTTCTCTGCACAGTAACTGGAGTAGGTTCTGGCTGCTCTTCAGGGCCATAGTCTGGCACCCAGACTGCAGCCACATAATTCTTCAATGTGAGGAATCTATTTGAATGTCTGCAAGAGGTTTAAAAGGGAGCAGATTCTTTGCCACCCTGTGAATTGGCCATGTGATGATCTGAGGTGAGCTGAGGGCACTAATCTTAGACAGGTGGGCAGCACTGTAGCTAAAAAGGGTTGTAAAATAACTCAGTTGAACACATCAACTGATTAGGAAAGAGAACTATTGTCAGTAGAGCATCCTGAAAGAATGTTTGATTTGAGGCTGGATAAAAAAAAATTCTTAGAATTTTAGAGATGGAAGAAACTTTAAAAGTTATAATAAAGTAATGATAGTGAGGGTGATTTTGATGATAGCAGCTACTAGTTATTGAGCATTTGCAGGTGCCAGGAACTGCACTGTACATTCCCTCCAGTTCTTAAAATAGGCCTGCAAGTAAGTATTAGTCAGCATTTCCAGATGAGGAACACTGAGTCTCCACAATGTTAAATGTGAATGTTCAAGGTCACATTTTCAGGAAGATTTAGGTCTGGGGCTGTCTGATTGCAGCCCATTCTCGACCCACGATTACAACCCTTCCTTTAGTTGAGAGTTCCCATTTTTCAAGTGACAAAATGGAGATCAAATAGGTGAAATGACTTAACAGTGAATTTCTGTCCAAGTTCTAACTAGAACTCAGATCTGATTCATCGTCTGGGGCTCCTTCTTGAGCTGGTTGTTCATGCCGAGTGCTGTGAGGGATACAGTGTGAGCCAAGGAGAATTCCTACCCTCAAGGGGTTATGCTCTGGATGGAGCAAACAGACGTACACGCCAATAAACCAAAAATGCAGGACTTCCCTGGTGGTACAGTGGTTAAGGATCCACCTGCAAATGCAGGGGACACGGGTTCAATCCCTGGTCCGGGAAGATCCCACATGCCATGGAGCAACTAAGCCTGTGCACCACAACTACTGAGCCTGTGCTCCAGAGCCCGTGAGCCACAACTACTGAGCCCGCGTGCAATAAGTACTGAAGCCCGCGCGCCTAGAGCCCGTGCTCCACAGCAAGAGAAGCCACCGCAATGAGAAGCCCATGCAACGCAACGAAGAGTAGCCCCTTCTTGACGCAACTAGAGAAAGCCCGTGCGTGGCAACAAAGACCCAACACAACGATAAATAAATAAATAAATTTTTTAAAGTTAAATTTAGAAAATCAAACCAAAAGCCTAGATAAAGTTAAATTAAAAAAAAATAGCCAACAATGCGAAGTGGAGGAAGGACATCAGAGGGAGAGAAAAGGGACCAGGAGAGTTCAAGAAGGCAAAGATTATGTTTGGCTTAGAGAGAGATCTATTTTTTTTGCCTTCATTTACAAATATTTATTGAGCACCTACTGTGTGCCAGGCACTGTGCTAAGATCATACCAAGGAAGGCACAGAAGAGGTGGCATTTGAGCTGTGCCTTGAAGGATGAATATGTGTCAAATGCCATACACTGCAGCGTGGGTGTTGCTGTGACCTGAGATGTCGAAGGCTTCTGGGAGAGGAGGGTGCAAAGGGCAAGATGGCAAATTAAAATGTTGGGACAAGGTGGTGAATCTGAATCTACAGATTGACGCCCTGAGTGCTAGGTGAGGGTCTGAGTGCTGAGTTGCAGCGGGCCCGCCCCCTCCTCTCCCCTCTCCCTACCTCCTCTTGTAGGGCGTGGAGTCAGATTCCCCAGGTTCAAATCCTGTTTCTTCTCCTAGCAGTAGGACCTTGAACAAAACCACTTAATGTGTCGGTGCCTCTGAGGAAGAACAGAATCTCCTTCACTGATTGTTGTGAGGATTTAATGAGCTAATGCATGTCAGTTGCTTAGAACAGTCCCTGGCCAAGTATTAGCTATTATGAATATTGTCAGATCAATAAACAGATTTAGAAACAAGGGATGTTAGAGCTTGGTCCACAAGTATTGAGCTCAGAGGGGAAACCATAAGTGGAAAGAGAGCATGCATTTTACTCCTACCAGGAGATGCGGACCCCCAGCAGGGGCAGGAGGCAGAGTCTGAAACAAATATTAGTCATTTATTTTTTCCAGAGATGAGGGCAGCTGGGGCCAGAAAGGCACTGAGCCAGGGCAGGTGCCTGAGCCCAGGTCCAGAACTCTTTCTACCAGGCTCTCTCCTTTTTATTCACAGGGAGGAGAAGTGAGCAAGTAAGGTTTAGCCATTGGGCACAGCTTCCGTGCACAAAACAATGGAGGAATCTAGTACTACAAGTCCTGTCCCTTTACCCCCCAAATGTCTCTCAAGTCAGTGCAGTCCTCTCCCTCCATCTCCCTGGCTGCCTTGACCTGGGCCTGGACCACTGCCAGCACCTCATGACTAGTCACCCATATCTACTCTCACAAGGCCTACAGATAGGACCCTATTCGTCTCCTGCCTAAAATTCTTCAAGGGCAAAATCCCCAGCAGGCCCCAGCGAGGGGACCTCTGGCTACTTCTCTGTTTATTTCCTTGCACATTTAAGTGCCTCCTTCCTTTCTCAGGGCCTCTGCATATTTTTGTCTCTGTTAGGGACACTCTTCCCACTTCCTCTTCCCCTGGACTCCTATTTATCCTTCAGAACTCAGCTAAAACATTATCCCCTCCTCTGGGAAGCCTTCCAGGTCTTCCTGTTAAGTGCTCCTGGTTACTTATGCTTTTTTTTTTCCTTTCTGCTCTCCCCACTAGCTTGTCTGTATCCCAAGGACGCATAGGGACTGTCTGTCTCAGTCAATACCATATCCCCAGCACTTGGCATGTAACACACTGTCAGCAAGTATTTGTTGAATGAAGGGAGGTGGTCCCCTAGAGGAGTCATACAGTTGCTGGTCCAGTCTTGTAGGTGCCTTCAGATGGTCTCACTGCCTTCGTTAGCTAAAGAAATGCCCTTTGAGGCTGCTCTGTAGAAGGCTCTGAGCTGGTGGTATGCTGACTCTGCAGTCGTTGGTTTTAAGATAATCCTGGGTGATTCCTGAGCAGGTGGCAGGAGGGGACCTGTCTGTGGAGCCTCTCCCTCAGCAAGGCCACCCTGGACAATGGAGAGCTGCCATCTTTTTTTTTGTTGTTTTTTAAACTGAGATTTGAGATTCTCCAGAGACCTTCTTCCCACCCCTTGTTCTGAGTAATCCAGAAGTGACTGAAGTCCCTTGATATCATTGGTTCTATCTCAAAGGAAGGTGGAAACCTGGGAGTAGACAAAACCCAAGCTCTCAACTCAGCCCAGGGCTTCAATGATAATGGTTTTCTCCAAATTAAAAGTAACATGATATGTTTTTATTTCTCATTTGCTTTTAGCCCAGAAGCCTCTTTGTTCTGGATAAACCAGTCAAAGTAAGTGCTTTGAATTCTAGATATCTACGGGATGCCTCCCATGTCCACTCTGGCACCCCTACAGTCCATTCTTAACATGGCAGGTGGTGATGCAGCTCTGGTCACAGGTGGAGGGGAGGGGTCCCAGGGGTCTGGCCTGTATTCCTCCAGCCCCCTAGTCTTGCCTTTATAGAACCGTGACTCTTGTTTTGTCCTTGCTTCTCATCAACTATCTATCTCTTTAAGTAGTGTTGTCTGGAGGACATTCCTGCCTTGCTCATAAAAATAATCAGGGTAGATATTGTCCATTATGCAGCCCACTACATGTTGTATAAAGACCCCTGCAAGAAATTTTGTTGAGACAAAGGATCAGGAAAAAAGTTTGGGTTTCCCAGTGAACTAGTGTGTGTAGGAGGAGGAGGAGGATGGTGATGATGGTGATGATTGGCAGTTAGGACTCTGAAAGCCTTCATTTTTCTGTCTTTGTCTTGGTTGCCAAGAAGCTCAGAGCAAAGTGTTGTGCTTAGCTTAACTTGCACTTTCCTCGGCCTGCGTTTCTGATATAATTTCTCCCCTGGTGTTAAATCCTGGCTTTTGTGCTTACATGCCATGGGATCTTGGCAATTTGCTCAAACCCACTCAACCAATATCTCAGCCATAAAATAAAAATAAAGGTAAAGCTTTTATTCTCACAGAGTGGCTGAGATTACCCAAGTCATGTGAAAACACCTACCTGAGTGACTAAAATATTCCTCTGTTTCCTTTTGTTTGTTTTTGTTTGGTTTGTTTAGTTTTGTCTTCATTCTTGTATTGTTTCCCTATTTATTGTAACCATACCTTCTTTTTCTTTTTTTTAATTTTGGAAAATTTATTCATTTTATGCAAGTGGGAAAAAGAAAAGTAACTATACCTTCTTAATCCTAAACCAACTCAAGCACTTCTTGAAAGTAGATGGGCTTTAAAATAGGTTTCTTATTGTTTATACCCATTCATGCCTCACCACCTTATTTGTCCAACCAAAGAGCATTGTATCCCCTGGCTTCCCCCTCTTTTCCCTCCTCCGGAAGGTGCCCACCTTGGAGAGACTCTTACCATGAATGTGGACACTTCAGCATGTGCATGGTGAAAGTGGTTCTGATTACAGATTGCTGAGCTTCTTTCTGGTTTAGAGACCCTCAGATTTCCTGAGTCTGTCACTGCTGACCTTTGTAGCAACTCAAATTCTCCTCATTTAGCAAAAGAGATCATTCTTGGAAATGTGCACTGTTTTCTTGAAAGATGCCGACTTGCTACAGTAATTTTCAACTTAGAAAGCTCTCTTACGTATGCTACTTTGTTTAGTCTTCAAAGCCACCTTCATGGTAGATTTATTATTGTTGTTGTTATTATTAGCATCTAACTTTTCAGAGGAGAAAATCAAGCTTCAGAGAGGGAAAATGTCCGATCACAGTCACACCACTAGTAAGTGGCAGATCCAGGACCCAGAGTTATGTATTAGTTACCTCCACATCTTGTCATTCTTCTCTCCTCCTCTCCCTGCTAGGGCTCCCTGGATGAGCTGAGCGCCAGGGGACGCCCAAGGGAGGGGAGATCCAGGGAGTGTCAGGTCCATCCTCTCTCATTCAGCTAGAGCGGTGTCGCTTCGGTTCATTTTATGAATTAGTGATTTTAAAAAATTTTTTTAAGTGACCTGCCATAAAAAGAGTTTGGAAACCCCCCAGTTTGGGACTGCCTTATTTTCTAAAAACGTTTGTCATCTTTTTCACTTCTTAGAAACCCAGAAGTTGGTGACAGCAACATTCAGAAGGGCTGGTGGTTTCCAAGCTGGTTTAACAATGGGTAAGGCGGTCAGACGATGGTCTGTTTACCCACCCGACACTATAGAGTCCAAAGAAAATGGTTTCATCTGGGGATATTTGTATATGTAGAGCTGATTCACTTTGTCATACAGCCGAAACTTAACACACCACTGTAAAGCAATTACACTCCAATAAAGATGGTAAAAAAAAAATAAAGACAAAAAAACCAAACAAACATGGTTTCACAGCCATAAACTCAGTCACTTGTCTTTCTGGCCTATTGGAAGCACCCAAGGACTCTATTTCATGGTTGGGGCTGGGACATTAAGTTTGGTTTTCATGTTTTTATTTTTTCCCATTTAACTTGAGGATGAGTGAAATTCAGGCTAAAGTTGGGATTGCAGGAAAGACTGTCATACTCTAAAACGTTTTCATGAGGACGGTTTTATGAAGTTTCCCTCCCCCTGAAATAACCTGATGGTTGTTGGGTCATTAAATTGCTAACTGTGCTGACCTGGGAGGATAATAAGAAAGGTGAGTACTGCACCTTTGCATCAAAAGTACGTCTTTATGAATAAACGTTTAGTATCATGAACCTTTCTCCAGACATTCACTTGGTGCACATGTTCTCTGCCTTGGCACCCGTTTTTGCAGGATCCTCACTCACCTTCCTGCCTTCCTCAGCTTGTTTTCCCTCCCTGCCTTCCTCAGCTTGTTTTCCCTTTGTATGTAGGACCCACAGTTACCACGAAGAAGAAGAAGACATAGACAAAGCAAAGGAACAAAGAAAGGAGGACGAAGAAGAGCTTCAGCTCTTGGACTGGTTTAATCCACAGTAAGAAAAGAAGCATCGCCCCAAGTCCAGTAAATCCATAGCTCAGCAGTGGTGGGGGGCTGCATAGGCAACGGTGCCGTGGAGAGTGTTCCTGACTGAGGAGACAGAGTCTTAGCACCTATTAGACCTTGAAAACAGATTAGATGAGAAACTGAGAGGCTGGATATTTTGACTTAAATGCTTGAGCGACAACTACAGTGATTCTGACAGCAGTTAGCCAGCGGCAGCAAATGAATCACAAAACACTGGGACAGGCCACGGGGTGTTGTGGAAAAGCCACGGAATCTAGAGTCAGAGCAAGAAAATTCTGTGATTCGGTGAACTCATCTGTAAAATGGCAGTGATGATCCAGAATCTCATAGGGCCCTGCACGCATTCTTTAACGTACAACAAGTATTTATCAAACACCTATGATATGCTAGCTGGTGTTTTTCAGACTACTGGTCACTACCCATTAATGTGTTCAGAAATTAGCTGAATGGGTTAAAAACAACTTTTAAAAAAATTGAAATCAAATAGAAAATCAGAAGGTATCGCATGAAGTAAGTATAGGTATTGTTTAGTGGAATTTTTTTTTTTTTTTTTTTTGGCGGTACGCGGGCCTCTCACTGTTGTGGCCTCTCCCATTGCCGAGAACAGGCTCCGGACGCGTAGGCTCAGCGGCCATGGCTCACGGGCCCAGCCGCTCCGCGGCATGTGGGATCCTCCCGGACCGGGGCACGAACCTGTGTCCCCTGCATCGGCAGGCGGACTCTCAACCACTGCGCCACCAGGGAGGCCCCTGTTTAGTGGAATTTTTGCTTCCGTATATATGTGTATGTGCATATGTGGTTGTGACAGAAGATGTATTTCTCACTAGGAGTCACGGTCAAACATTCTGTACTAGACGTTGTGTTGGGCACAGGAGACAGTAGAAATCGGTCAGTTACACTCAAGAAGTTCACTGTCCTGTAGGGGCGCTAGGTGTACAACTAATATTTGCCATGATTAGTAAGGAGGTGTGATCAAACTGACTTAGAAGGATGCGGTTTGGGGGTAAGGAGGTAGGAGCTGTCTGGGATGACCGTGAGGCCTGAGAGACTGGTGGGAGGTGGTGCCATTGACCAGGAAAGGGTTTGTTAGTGGTGGTGGGGGCGTGAGGGGCGATGAGCTCAACTGGGGATGTATGTGGATTCAGGTACTTGTGGGGCATCTGGACAGAGATTCACAGGGTGCCTGTCTTGGTCATTCAGGCTGCTATAACAAAATACCATAGACTGGATGGCTTATAAACAACAAAAATATTTTTTGTACAGTTCTGAAGGCTGGGAAGTCCAAGATCAAGGCCCCAGAAGATGTGGTGTCTGATGAGGACCCACTTCCTAATGTATACACGGTCATGTTCTCACTGTTTTCTCACGTGGTAGAAGGGAAGAGGGAACTCTCTGGGGTCTCTTTTCTAAGGGCACTAATTCCATTCATGAGGATTCCACCCTCATGACCTAATCACCTCCCTAAGGCCCCACCCGCTAATACCATCATGTATGGGATTAGGTTTCAACACATGAATTTTGGGGGGACACAACAGTCAAGTCTATAGCAGTGCCCATAAGTGTGGCAGAAGATACGTAGTAGAGATGTAGGAAGAGGGGCCATCAGAGTACAGGTGGCAATGGGATCTGCAGGCCTGGATGAGGCCACCAGGTGGATGTCTGACATCAGCCTTTACAGAGCCAGTGGAGGAAGAGAAGTCTGAAAAGGAGCAGGAGCGGCTGTAGAGGTAGGAGGAGGATCAAGGGAGAGTAGTATCTATTCCAGCATGAGGGGGCTTGGGCTCTGGAAAGACTGAACATGTTCTGGCAAGTTCTCTTATTGTTTTGGGATAAGGGATCCATGTCAGTGTGAAAGGATGGGGAATTTTGGCCTCCCATGTGTCATTTGAAGAGCTGGACAATGACATAGGGTAGCCATCTATGAGATGCTAAACCATTCCTGGAAATGTAAGAATATGGAGGCACCGTAGCTTTGACAAGCTCCTTAGATGTGTGTGTATGGGGGGGTGGTGAGACATCCTGCCCCCGTGCCCCACGCCAAGGGCCAGCTAGATGAACTAGAGATGGTCGCCAAGCTCCCTTCAAAGGAGGGCGGCACACTTTTACTGTGGTACTTGTGCTTTGCTGAGTGGGACTTGGAAGGCGGGGCCGGGGCTGAATTACTGGGGTCAGAGAAGAGGAACAGCTCACAGCCACCAGCTGTCACTCTCTCCACTCTCCCCCACGCACGGCTCAGTTTCTCCTCCAAACAACTGGCGAACAGATATTTAAAGAATATTGATTTGTAGTGACACCAAATCTAAGCCTTCTCAGGAACTAAAGTATATTTCTTGCATAACTGAATGAAAGATGAACAATTGAATAAACAAATATATTTATAGGAATGTATCCTTTTCTGTAAACTGTCTGAAACATCTTAGTATACTGTGTATACATTTTTACATCAATATCACTTACTCTCTGTATCATCACATCCTCTTAATTTTCCTCCTACTTCTTCCATTTCCCTTCTCAGTCTCCTTAATTGGGGCCTCTCCCTCTTCCCAGCCATCAAATATTAGTTTCTGGAGGTTGAGTCCAGTATCCCCATCTCTTTTCTTTATACCATCTTCCAATGTGCTCTCACCCATTTCCATGGCATCAGACACCATCCATGGGAGAAGGACACCCACATTTATATCTTTAGTCCAAAGGTTTTCCCTGATCCCCTGCTTGTGTCTGACTGCCTGCCCGACACCTCTGTGTGTCTCACGTGACCCAGGTGGAGTTCTTGATCCTACCCCACCCTCATTCTTCTCATTCCCCATCTCAAGCCAGAGTCCAGGAGACCTCTCTGATTCCTCCTTCATCCGCTCCTTCATCCATCCCACAGTCTAATTCATTTACATGTTCTGTTAACTCTTCCCCCCAGATTCTTCCCACATCATCTCCTTCTTGCCATCCCACAGCCACCACCCTTGTTCATGTCACCATCAGCTCTTGGCTACGTGCTGCTGCCTGGAAGGAGTCCAGTAAATAACACGTTGTATGCATTCCACACCTGTTTTGAACTGCTGCATGATTCATAGAACTTTAACGCTTCCTCTTCCCCATCCTTGGGGACCACAACGTACCCATAAATAAGTACACAGAATGTAAAAGCTACCAATTACCTAGCTAGGTGTGTGTTTGGGTTATGGAGGCCCTTTTATTTTGTGGGAAACCTTTAGCCTGTACTGCTGGAACGCCACAAGCTGAAGGAACACAGTGGGTGCCCTGCTTGGAAAGAAGGCATTTGGGCAGTTTCCCATCTTTCCTGGTACTCTTTCCTCCTTTTAGAGCCCCATCTTGGTGACCTTGGACATCTTTGGCTCTTACACATGTGTGGTTTGCCTGCTGTCACTTGTCTTTTTTTTTTTTCAGGGTGGGGTGGGGTGGCTGTCTGAGCAGAGATTCATCCAGGAAGCTGATCTCGATCATCTCCCCACACCCCATCTTCCTCCCCACGGCCTGCGTTTTCAGCCTGTCATCTGGCTTCCTAGTCAGGGTCGCTGACATGTTGGAATTGCCCGTGGAATTTAATAATTCACAGCTGGGAAATAGAACATTTTAATTTTTAATGAAACGTTAATTTTAATATTACTGCTTTTTTTTTTTTTTTTTTTCCTGCTCAAAGGACTCTTCCCAGCCAAGTAAACAAACTGGACACTGGTGTCCTGACTCAGTCTTTCTAGAAGGTGTAGACTGAGTGGTCGTGCGGTGGAGGAGCATGTGGTAGACCACCTGTCAGGACTGTGAGACTCTCAAGGGGTAGGACAAGTCTCATTCCTCTGATCTCCGTGCTCAGCTCTGGGCCTGGCACAGAGCAGAGACTTAGCAGATGTGCGTGGTGGGGCTGAGGGCCCTGGTCTGGCCCCTCCTGTTGATTACATGGCGAGAGATGTCGTTCCCTTCTCCTTCTTGCCTACCCCCTCTTTCTTTATTTGTGAAACGGGTGAGGACAGCACCCGCTCTAGAAGGTAGTTGCGAGGATTCAGTGAGAGAATGAAAGTCAAGGACAGCCCCTGTACCCAGAAGTATTAAATAAGAATACCGGCCTTTACCTCCTTTTTCTCTTCCTCTTTTTCTTCCTTTTCTTAAAAATGATATTACCGGCTTGCCAAATGTTCAGCTCACGCATGGCTGCATGGCTTAGCTGATGGCCTGGGACAGAACTGCTGAGAGATCCTTGACAGGCAATGGATGAGGTGACAACGCATGGGAGGGTTTTTTTTTTTTTTTTGCGGTACGCGGTCCTCTCACTGTTGTGGCCTCTCCCGTTGTGGAGCACAGGCTCCGGACGCGCAGGCCCAGCAGCCATGGCTCACGGGACCAGCCGCTCCGTGGCATGTGGGATCCTCCCGGACCGGGGCACGAACCCGCATCCCCTGCATCGGCAGGCGGACTCTCAACCACTGCGCCACCAGGGAAGCCCTGCATGGGAGGGTTTATGTTCAGAAACATTGGTTATAGAAGGATAAGTCGTGTGTGTGTGTGTGTGTGTGTGTGTGTGTTGGTTTGAAATCCAGTCATTCAACAAAGCTGGGAGTTTTATGTGACTAAAAGCATCATATAGGCTTCTAAAAACAAAACAAAAAACATCATCATTTCTCATTCTGCACTGATAAAAAATGCTGAAGTAGTAAGTTGAGTGGAAATGACTGACAAACCTGTGTTTTAACCCCAGTTCATCAGCCTAGCAAATAAATAAGCAATATAAGAAGCAATAGATACAGTGGTTCAGAGCACAGACTACAGAGTCAGGTTATCTGGGTTCAAATCCCAGCTTGGCTTCTTACTAGCTGTGTGACCTCAGACAAGTTATTTAACTGCTCTGTGCTGCAGTTTCCTCATTGATAAAATGGGACTCAAAATAGCACCTACCTCTGAAGGGTGAAGCCCTTGGTACTGTGCCTGGTTCCATAGGAAGTGTCCAGTGTGTGTTCGTTACATCATTAGCTGTTTGGCCTTGGACGTGTTAACAAGCCTTTCTGAGCCTTGGTTTTCTTATCTGTACAATGAACATAAAACACGGCAGGGCTTTTGCAAGGACTACATGAGAAAGTGTATGTGAAAGTATCCCACACAGGTTGGTGCAGAGTCCAAAATAGCTTCTTTCATGATGGAAGGAAACCAAGAGCAGCTCTCCCTGTGCAGCCATGCAGCCATGCAGCTGTCTTACCCGGGGTGGGAGGGCAGAGCTGGGGTGGGGTTTGAGACTCCAGACAAGGTGAGGAGGGCTGCGAGAGCAGCCTGGCAGTGTCCCTCCCCATCTCTGGAGGAGATTCACTGTGTGGGGAAGAAGGAAGCAGCCCTGAAGCTGAAGCAGGGCACAGGGCAGGGGTGGGAGGGCTGAGTCAGCTCCAGAATAGGAGTGCAGAGCTTGGGGACAGAGAGACAGGAGGCATGAGTGAGACTCTACTGGGGGTTGGGGTTAGCAGGGGGTGACCCAGCCTTGCCCAGCCTCACTGGAGAAACTCAGCTTCGCCCATGGGGGTCGAGTCTAAATGACTGTGTTTCAGTTGCTACTTCCCAACAGGCAAGTGCAGTCACTTCCAGAGCAAATGGGGGTCAGAGCTGAGTCTCCGCCATCCCACTCCCATCCCCCCACCCCGCCTCGGGCTGGGCCCCAGCTGCTACTCAGCCTTTCTGCATTTACTCTTCACAGCTTGGTGTTTTGTCGTTGTTGCTCTTACGCTGTTTCCTGTGTTTGTGTTGGCTCTGCCAAGTCCCTTTCAAGTGTTCTGAGTGCAGAGAACATCCTCCCCTCCCACCTCCCCCAGCTTTGTGCCTTTAGTAAAGAGGCCACGTGGTCTGAGAGAGGTCAGAGCAAGAGCCCCAGCCTGCAGGGTCCCTTCTTTCCTGGGTGACTGTCTCCTTGTTTGTCAAATGAACGATAAACACCAGAACCCCCTTAGTCTGGGGCCCTTTTTGCCCTATAACCAGGTTCAACCCAGGGATCCCCTTCTAGCAAAAGGCAAATTGAAACAGCGGCTTCTTCCTCTTTCAGCTCTCATGGCACTCTCTGGTCCCCCTGCATCAAGCACTAGGGTTTTCTCAGGGTCAGATGGCACCCACAGGGATGAAGAACACCCAGAGATGCCACTGGCAGCTTAGGAAGGGGCTGGGGAGACGGCAGGAGAGATTTAGAAGGAAGATGAGGACAAGGAAGGCAGGAAGGCGGGGAGACAGAGGGTTTGAGTTGTACAGGTAAGGTCCCCACAGGGTCCCCCAACGCAGCCCTCAGAGACAC